>NW_026988414.1:11595000-12795000 GCF_030222135.1 Aotus nancymaae
AATGCAGATAAAGCTATATGCACAAAGATGCTTATTTCATTTGCTTATAAAAGTAAAAATTTGGAAATGACCTAAGCGTCAAATAGAGAACTGGCAAAATTGTGGTAATGCATGCCTACAGTGGAATATCAGTGCAGGCATTAAAAATGGTGTTTCGGAAGGAAATTTAGTGATAGAAATGCTTATAATAATGTACTAAGTGAAAAAATTATGTTGTAATACGGTATCTTCTATGCCAAAATGCATTAAAGAAAGAATGGAAGGAAATCCAGTAACTTGTCTGTGGGGGTGCCAGGATATTGATCTTTTTTTGATTCCATTACTCATTTTCTGTAATGAGCATATATTCTGTTAGTATCAGAGTTTTAGAGAAAGAAAAAGAACCTGCACCAGCAATGCCTTGTGATTGCTTTTTAGATTCAGTGCTGTCACCTAGAACTAGTGTCAATGCAGTGATAAAGGGGAAGTCTATAGTCTGAATTGTACTCTTGGTAATCCTACTTTAAATATCCAGGATTGTTATAGAGCATTTAAACAAGTGGAATAGTGCTTCTGCAAATGAATGAGCAGGAAATTATTAGGGAACACTTAAAAACATTTTTTTCTCCTTCTTTCTTGATGTTATTTCTGCTTCCAGGAAAATCAGCTGGAGTGGAAATGAACACCCACACCCAGAATGAACTGATGGAGAGGTGAGTGTGTAACATTTGTTAAGAAGACTTTCTAGGACTTTGTAGATCTGATTTACCTGCCAGCTTTTAAAATATTTTGGCTCCTTCACATTCAATTTGTTCCCTGCTTCTTGTAAATAAGAGTATAAACATCTATGGAACTGACAGTGGCCTTACAAAACCAAGAGTTCATGCCATATGTCCTGTTGCCTTCATCATTCATTTCAGGTTACCTGTGTCATTTCTATTAGGTGATTTGAACCAGATACCTGCTGGATAAACTCCAGATTCCTTTACCTGGCATTTGAGGTCCTTCTCAGTCTGACCCCAGTTCTCTTCTCCCCTTCCTATTCTCCTCACTACCCTTCCCTGATGTGTACCCCATGTTTTAGTCTTATTTGGCTTTGTATTTTCCACACCATGGCTGTGCACTCCACCTTCTTCCTCTTGAAGTTTGAAAATCATTCTTCAGAGTCCATTCAAATGTAAATGAACCTGGTTCTCCTCAATACCCTCCCTCCCCACCACATCCCAGCATCAGTTATTCTTGCTGTAGCACTTGGACATAATTACATTACAGCATTTACCACATGGTCTTGTAATGCTTTCTGCATTTATCTTTCTATTCCCAGAATTCCTTGGAAGAGGAAAGGAGCTTGCTAGTGTTCCCTAGGTATTGGTGTGTGTCAGCTGCTGCCTTAGGCATTTCACATTTATAACTTCTCACCATATAAGGTTTGAAGTAATTATTTTAGGATGAGGAAGTTGTGGGTCAGAGTTGCATACTTGCCATTATGAGGCAGGGCTAGGATTTGAACTTGAATCTATCACACTCCATCCATGTCCTTCCTTTTACTGTTATTCCACATTGTCTTTTGAGGGCAATGACTGTGTCTTTAATATCTCTCCTTGCTCCAGCTCCAAGTTTCTGGCATGTAGTTGGAGTTCAGAAAACGTTCATGGAATAAGCAAATTGTATAATTTCTTAGCTTCTCTCTATTGTCAACTGAAAATGCCAAGGTCTTGCCCTCTTTTATTTAGTTGTAAAAGATTCGGAATGCTATTAATGTTGCTGTGTACTTTCATCTTCTTTAAAGATGTGGTTCTTTGGGCTTCTGGGAATAAAACAGGGACCAATCTAGGTGCAGACCTGTAGATTTTATTGGCATCACAAAGGGCACTAGCTTCATTAGAGAGAGTCGGCAGAGAAGCATCACAGCTCATGGGAGCACATTTATAATCAGAGCTTCTGTAAGTTTAAAAGAAATACTCTTCTCCCGCTGTAGTATCGTCAAAGTCCCAGTTCAATCCTCCATTTCCATTCTTGTAATAATAGATCACATCCCACCGGCATGCTTTAGAGTGGGCAAGGAAGACTTCCCAGAGTGGGGACATTCATAGCTGAGATCTAAAGGGTGAGAGTGGAAGGGGCTGGGGGCTGTTGGGAGAGCATCCGTGCCTGAGGCAAAGGAGACATGGTCCTTTTGAGCAGTGTAGCTGGCACAAAGAGGGTCAAAAAAGCTGGAGAGGCAGGCTGGGTCCTGTTGGGCTGGTCCTCAAATGTTGTGTTAAAAATCCAAACTCTGTAGGAAGTAGGGAGTCTTCAAAGGAGGATAAGCTGGGACTAGACTTGATCACATTTGACGGTTAGGAAGACTATTGTGGTTGCTTGCAGAAGGAGTTGGAATGAGGCATGGAATCGCTTAGCCTCCTCAACCAAAGTGTCACTCCTTTTCATTTCTGACAGATTTGTTTTTTACCTTCTGTTCTTCCTCTCTCAACTGTAGTTTAGCACTCACATGGGCTACTTCTAAGCTAGTTAAGTGGGTGCCCTTGGCCCATGCTGCACTTCTGCAAGCCACCAGCAAGCCTGTGCATCCATCACACTGTCTGGGCAAAGATGCATCAGGTGTTTACCTGTTAATGAATGCATTGCAGCCATGGAGTCCTTTGCTCTTGTCTGAACTCATGAATAATGAGACTGTGACTGCTGACAAGAAGTAATAGGAAAATGTGGGAGAAAAAAGAGCTTCAGTTAAGGAGTTTATCTATAATGGAAATTCATATGGGCTTTTCACAGCATTCAGATTGTTTTTTCTCATGGCTTAGGTGGTCCTTGGGAAATACAGGTTAATAACCAGATGATTGCCAAAATAATGATACTAAACCTGTTTGGGAACCATGAGAGTTTTGAGATTTTTAAATCCATAGGTCACCTCACGGTTTTGGGCTGGGCTCCCACATTCTCCTGCGTCCTTGGAGTCAGGCAGGCCTGGTTGGAACTAAACTGTGCCTCTGACCAAGCTGTGAGACAGTGGGCCAGTTTATGATAAGCCCCAGTTCCCCCACTCTAAATGAGTAATTCCTAACTCAAAGGGTTTCTGTGAGGCCCAACTGAAATCTCAAGGATGCTTGGTGTAGAGAGGTTATTTGGTAAACAGCTGCCATTGACACATGTTCTCTTGGGTCCCTCCCCTGTAACCCAGGCTGTGGGACAGGCATAATCCCCTACTTCCCCTTTGTTGGCTCCAAACTCAAGCCCACTGAGCCTTTCTTGCTTTTAGAATGTCGTTGCTTAATGTTGTAGAGAAATCAAAGGTCTGAGTGAAGTTGCAAACATGGGGAAGTTACTAAGGGTAAAGTAATCTTAAGTATTCATAAGTCATAGTACTGGCTTGGGATTTTAGCATGGTAGATGATTTATCTTTCCAATTTGAATGGTTAAGGATTGAGGAAGACAACTTAACCTACCAATACCTTCTACCTGAATCTCCTGAGCCTTCAGCTTCTCATGCGCTCTCTGATTATGAAACGTCTGAAAAGTCCTTCTTCTCACAAGACCAGAAGCAAGATAATGAGATGGAGAAGACTTCAGTCATGGTGAACAATTTTTCTCAAGGTAAGCTAAGCTTCATTAAGCATTTTAAACATGGCCTGATTAAAACAATAGTTTGCCATCTTACCTTAGTAAGCAGAGTGTGCTGACATTTGAATATTTCTCTGATGAAGGGAGATCCCATTAAGGCCAATGCTGGTCATTCAGAGTATCATTTATCACTGGAGAAAGCTATGGTTGTTGAAAGTGTTGGCGATTGGGGAAAAGTCACTTTTATTTTTTAAATTACGACTAAATATATGACTTGCCATTTCCTGCAGGCTGTGTGCCACTGAACCTGTATGTCAGTGCAGATTTGTGAATTTCCTATTGTTTCTTTCAAACTCATCCTAAGGCAGGGTCACTTCAAAGACTCTTCTGTTTGAGTTGCCAAAGAGTGTCTTGCTCCCTGCTCTGATATTTTTATATAAATACAAAATTTGTGATTGTGCAAATTGACTTTGTTTTCCTTTAGTGTGGACCCATGGCCCATTGGGTCAGGCCTTTTGTCTTAGTCTGTTTGGATTGTTGTAGCAGAACGCCATAGAATGGGTGGCTTATAAACAGTAGAAATTTATTTCTTATGGTTCAGAGGCTAGAAAGTCCAAGATCAGGGTACCAGCTAGCATGGCCAGGCGCTGGTAAGGGCCTTCTTCCAGGTTGCAGACTGCCATTTTCTTGTTGTATTCTCACGTGGAAGAAGGAGGGCGAGAGAGCTGGGATCTGTTTTATAAGGGCACTGATCTCACTTGTGAAGGCTCTACCCTCATAATCTAATAATCTCCCAAAGCCCTCGCTTCCTAATATCATTACATTGGGACTTAGAGCTTCAATGTAGGAATTTTGGAGACACAAGCATTCAGTCCATAACTCCTTTGTTCTGCCTCTGACCATGGACTGAGTTAGCAGATGAAAATTTTCATAGAGACTCCATGCAGTGTGTAAACGAGATAAGCATGGAACCTTCATCCTGTAGTGACCTCTGAGGCTTCTCGAGGTCACTTAGGACTCAGAGGAGCCCAGTTTGGAGACAGAAGACATACCTAGAGTGTGAGGTCCATATTGTTGGTGAAACTCAGGTATCAGCTGGGGTCCTCCAGCAGCATCATCTAGACCTAGTTTCTTTGTATTTCTGGCTGTATCTCTCTGCAGTTTTTGTGTGTTTCTGAGTACTTGGTTTTTCTTGGTCATTTCTGGCTCTGCATTCTGCCTTTCCTGAATTTAGGTCATATCACAAATTGTTCCCCTGTCCCTAGTGCCACTTCCTTCTGTATTGTATCCATCCGGTGTATAACTCAGTGACTTTCCAAGAATCCCCAGAGGCCACTCCCAGGAGGCCTTTGTGCAGACTTGATTGAGGAACCAGAGGAGAGTGGTGTTTACAACGCAGCAACCAAATGATTTAAACCGGAACACTTGGGATGCCTGTTCTTTTCACTAGGCAGTTCCCTCTGCTCCTTCTTGCTAGCCCCTCTTTTTCCACCCTTCACCCTGTCCGCCACCCCAACCTTGTTCTGTTTCTGATATAGAACCTTTTAGGCATTTCTTCTATTTCTTATTCCTCTGGGGACCCATGACCTTGGGCTCATTATGCCCTCTTAGTGGGTTACCTGAACTGGGAGAGTGCACCCTGGAACTCTCCCAGTAAGCCCGTTACTTTTTTAGTGTGTCTTCAGCCTTTTGGTCTCTGCATCTGGTTTTTCTTTTGTCATATTAGTGGTCTATGTAGAGAGATAATTGAGTATTTTTCTTTTTCTCACTTAATATTCTGTCATAAGCTTTCTGACATGTTGCATAACTTCATTTTTAGTGGCTTTAGAATAGTCCATTGAGTGGTGGAATTGCAGTTTTCCTTCTGTTCCCTGATTGCTGAACATTTAAATCATTTCCAGATTTCACAATCGTAAACAATGCTGCAGGGGATATCTGTGAACATGAAGCTTTTCCCTTATTTGGGGGCTTTTTGTAATACAGATTCTGTAAATTGGAATTGCTAGGCAAGAGATAGACACTTTGTTTTGTGGTTCCTTATTGGATTTGTGCTTTTAAAGAGTTAGCATTTGTCAAAAGGGCATTATTCTGAGAGAGAGAGAGAGAGAGAGATTTTTCTCTCATTTTGTAAAGGCTAGTATAGTGTTTCCTTCTCTTCAGTTTGGCTGCATAATTAATAAGTGGTATCCAATTCAACTGGGAATGTTTTCTTAAGCCCAAGTGGTGATTCCATCTCTTGGCCAGAGACTCAGTGGAAGATGGCATGTATCGATGGCTACTAAGCATTTATGTCACCTGCTCACAGTTAGGAGTGTGCGACTAGGATAAACCAGCAAGGAAGGTTGCAGTCAAACAGAGAAGTTCCTGACTCACTCTGACCTGACTCGCTGCTGGAAGATTTGCAGCGCAATAAGGCAGAAGTGGAGAGGTACAGTGCCATGGGTGCCAGGTGTTTAAGTGGGGAGATACAGTGCCGTGGGTGCCAGGAGTTTAAGGAATGGGGAGGTGCAGTACCGTGGGTGCCAGCAGCTTTTTGCAGAGTCCTTCCATGCAGACATTCCACCAAATTACTTGCCACACTTCTGGCATTAGCAGGAGATAGCTGAAGGTCTGGGAATTAAGTCATCTCATAAACATTCAAATTCATGGTAAAATTACTATTTAATTAGGAAAAGATCTGTAACATTGTGCTACTTTTAAATGAAAGTCATTTTGGAGGAATTAAAACTGGGTCATAACATTAGTGTAATGTTTTAAAACAAACATTACTAAGACATACTGAGTATACCCTAATTGATAAATTAAAGACATTAGTTTTGGCTTTGGATACTTAATGTGATTATGCTTTGAACACTGACTTTAGAAACCTACCTCTGGTTTGGAACTGTGCTTCCTTCTTTCTTTGTTAAAGTGAGATGTGGCAGATACTGAACAAATACATGCTTATTCTGGAAAATTTAGAAAATTTAAAATTCTATGTATTATTAAGTATTATGTCAACATGTAATATAGAATTTTTGAAAAACTAAAAGCTGCCACCTAAAGGTAACTGCTATTAATATTTAGAGGTATTTCCTTCTTTCATATATTTGTGTCTTTCCTTATCTGTACAAATTTTTAAGTAGAGTTGTGTGATACTGTGAAGGATATATTTGACCTTCCTGTCAGTATCCTTCATAATGAACCAGTAAACATAAGCAAATGTATCCCTGAGTTTTCGAGCCGGTCTAGCAAATTAATCTAACCCCAGGAGGTGGGTGAGGGAACCGAATTTGTAGTCAGTTGGTCAGAGGCACGGGTAAAACAACTGGGGGCTTGTGATTGACATCCGAAGTTGTTGGAGGGGGCAGTCTTGGGACTGACCCTCAATCTGTGGATCTGATGCTATCTTCAGGTACGTAGTGTTAGAACTGAACTGAATTAGAGGACACCTGGCTGGTGTCTGCTGCAGAACTGATTGTTGGTCTGTGGGGGAAAAAAACCCTCACATCTGGTCACAGAAGTCTTCTGTGCTGATTGTTGAGTGAGTGTATGGGAGAAACTGAATTTGTTTTTTTCCTATAAGTTGTGATTATATTCAATAATTAATTTTGCATCTATTTTAAGATTTAGTATAATTTTTTAATATTATATAGTCTTCATAACATAATTTTAGTACTACATAATACTGCTTCATCCTGAATGTACTACAGTTTTTTATTTAACAGTTGGAGTTACTTCAGTTCTTAGGGTTACATCTAAAGCTAAGGTGAACCTTTTCCTGCATTCTGGCAAATGCTTGTCAGCATCTCTGGTGGTATCTTTAAATAGAGTCCTAAGAGTTGAATTATTTGGTAAAAGACATTGGAAACTAATTTTTCTAAGGTTAATGACAGAAGTAACCCCAAAGTGTCATATACATTTGTACTCATGCTAACAAGATGTACTCTTGAGATCACTTTTCTTATTACCATTCTCACTAGCATTGTTCTGCTTTTTTTTTTAAGTCTTAAATTAGTAAATGATAAATGGATAATGTATTCTTTTAAAAAAATTAGTCTTGAAAATATCTGGATTCATTATGAAGGTAGTTCAATCAATTCTTAGGCAATTCAAGCAGACTTGAACATGATCTGTTAGTTTCACCATAAGGAAGATTTGAAATTAATATTTGATATTTAGAAGAATAAAAGGCTACATTAGAGATAGCATTAAAATTGTATGGAATTTAATTTTTCTATGTGATATAAAATATCTTCCTGATGGAGGGCTGCAGAGAATCATTATAGAACTGTGTCTGTGGGCTATGGGAAATAGTTCAACCTCCCCATGCCTAGGAAAGAATTGCCAGTTGCTAACTATCTTAATACATCCAATACTGTTTGGAATTTCAGGATCCCTGCATAATGCATAAATTTGTTGGGGGTTTAGACTTTAAATTAAAAATGCCCTTCTTTCCTGTAGACTTACTAATGGAACACATACAGGAAATTCGAACTTTGAGAAAGCGTTTAGAAGAATCTATTAAAACAAATGAGAAGCTCCGGCAACAGTTGGAACGGCAAGGATCTGAATTTGATCAAGGTAAGGAAAGACCTCCCAGAGGGCTATACACGTCTGTGAGTGCTTCACTGTGACGCATTTGCCTGAGTAAGCAACTGTGTGCAAAGCAGGCGCTTGATAGATGTTCATTTCTCCATCTTGGAGAAGTCTGCTGGCATCCTGAATTGTGACTGGCACCTCATTTGACTTTGGAATCTGCAGAGAAATAGATAGGGATTTTAAGTTAAAACAAAGCAATATATTGTCTTTTCATTTGTAACGGATTATAAAACTATCAGCATTTTGGCAATCTGGTAAATTTCGCATGCCAATCTAAAGGTCACACATATTCCTGCATAACCACAGTTAGCTCCGAATAGAATGATTGTCCATACAGAACTTAAAAATATCCCCCGCCACAGGTAAGACATTCACATGCTTCAAAAATTAAAAAGCTCCATTCTTTACCCATTAACCCTTGTTTTCCTTTCCCTCTTCTTCACTTGTTTCTTGTTTTTCTTCTGTATCCTTAACAGTGATTTTTAAAATGCAGATACCAGTATATATTCTTATTCTTCTCTTCACCCCAGAGGTAACATACTCTATATCCAGGATTCTGTCCCATGTGTCATGGAGCAGTAAATCTTGGACATCTTTCCTTATTGTTCTAGAAAGAGTTACTCCTTCCATAAAGCATGTATTTTGAAAACAGCCTGGTGCACTCGGAAAAGTCTGAGTTTGTTTAGGAGTTGAACTGGCCTGAGTATGGACTCTGTTCTGCTGTTTGTTAGCTTTATGACTTTGAGCAATTCACGCATCTCTCCCAGTCTTAATTGTTTCATAAAACAGGGTCACTGCGAGATTAAATGAGGCAATGTTATGAGTAGGGCCTTGCTCAGTGCCTCACTCAGTAAATGGTTGCTTTCATCATCATTATCAATTTTGTTTTACTATTTTATTCTGTATAACATTGCAAAGCTCTGCAATGGGCAGGGACCCTAATGTCATTCCCATTTTTAGAGATGATAGTGTTGTAGTGGAGCGAGCATAGAAAGTCAACACCAAGACAAAAGTATGCCAAATTGCAGGGTCTTTATTGCCGGCAGCCACGGAGGACTCGCATCTCTCCAACCCATGGCCCCGAAAGAAGGGTGTTAAGACCTTTTATACCCCTAAAACCACCTCGGGAGTGAGGGTGAGGGGCAGGGGTGGGGGTGAGGGGCTTCAGACATTCTGAGGGCTAGTGGATTCTGTAAATCACCTCCTGGTGGAGATGACGGTGAGGGGCTCCGGACATTCCGAGGGCCAGGGGACTTTTGACATTCTGATTGTTACTTAAGTGCTTCACAGAAGTCAAAATAAGCATTTGTTTACACATTGTCTGGGTAGGGTGGAAATCACAGACCTTAATTACTTATTACAAGTCGAAGGGGCCAAGATGGCGTGGGTTTGGACTGCTTGCCTGTCACATTAGGGGTTACAGAGCAGTTTCAATAGAAAGCCCAGGTATGGTTGAGGTATGCAGTTTTATGAGGCTTTTACCATGTCACCATAGAACTGAGTTCTGGAAAGATAGTGCTCCATGGCAGCACCTAAGTCCTTGGACCTTTGTCCAGGTGTCATTCCTCTCTAGCCATCATCTAGCTAGTCCCTCTAGCTACCAGCTGGGAGAGACATCTTTCCAAAGTACTGTGCATGCTGCAGTTTGCAAGGAAAGCAGAATGGCTCCATCTGGCCCTCTCCCTCCCTCCTCCCTCCTTCCTCTTGCTCACTCCACCCACTTCCTGCATACACCCCCCTCACCCTCAGGGAAATTGATTGATCTGAGTTATTAGTTGTATCAAACACAGGCAAGAAATACACGCCTGGGCCCTTCACATTCACTCTTGGTGATGCCTGAATTAGATTCATTCTGTTTTACATTTTCCCTGGCAAATCCAATTATAGAATTATTTGGGGGCGCAAATGGCCGCCAGCTACAATGGAGCAGGCAATTGCTCTGGAGAGTAATTCACTCTGATGGGAAGGTTTACAAAAGCATTCATAAAGTATTTACACTGGTGGAAAGACATGCTGTTCTCACCGAGTTGTCACGGTGTCTGAAAAGACAAAGGAATAAACCGCTTGCTGTGAAATTGTTCACCTTGGGGAGCAGGCCTGAGAAAGGTATGGCTTCTTATGATATTGAGCCGGAATATTGTTAAAAACCGGCCTCTCATGTGTCGGAGCTTCCAGCTTGTCACCAGTTGTACAGGCTTATGGTGATGACACTCAGGAAAGGCTAGCCTCCTAGCATCAGAAGTGGGCTTCGCTAGCTCAGATTTAAGCTGGTTGGGAACTGTTCTTTGGCCTAATTATTTCTTTGCAAAGAAATGCTGCCTCCAAAGCTATCACCTTAGCTTTGGTCATGGTGGACTTCGGTAGAATTTTTCCTGCTTATTCACATTACTTTTTGGTGCTGTTCTGGCTTCAATCTATCATTAATTGTTTTAGTCATACAAATGGTAAAAGCAGTAGCAGTAACATCATTTTTATTTAGTTAATGGAGACTTAGGGAAGTTATGTGATTTGTCTGAGGTCATGCAGCTATGAAGAAGCCAGAGCCATGGTTCAACGGTGTCTCTAAAAAGATACCAGGGTTCTCAGGGGAGAGTGGAGGAAGATGGTGGGGAGGGACATAGTGAATTAAAAAAAGTATATGACATTACAGTAAGTGAATCGTTAACATGAGAGAAAGGTAGTGCTGTAGAGTGGAAGGACTGTGAGCTCCTTGGACAACTGATGTCGTTCCTCCCCTGCAAGGAGTTTCAATAGGATAGGTATTTAGTTGTGTGCCAGGATGCTTTCAGCTGCAAACAACAGAATGAGAGTAGCAACTGATGGTAACAACAGGGATTTGTGTTTTCTCACCTAACAAGAAACCCAGAGGCAGGTAGTTCCAAGGTAGGTTTATGGCTCAGTGACAGCAGAGTTTGGGTTACTATCTGTGATGATTGCAGTAGTTACAATCATCCCAGTCTCTCAGACAGTGCCCAAAGCATGGGAAAGAAGAAGGTGGGGCCTCTTCCTGTCCTGTTTTCATGCTGGTGGAAAATCTTTCCCAGAAGACCCCGGCAGACTTCCTGTCAGGCCTCATTGGCCAGAAGTGGCACATGACCGTGTCCTCAATGCAGGGTGGCTAGGAAAGCAGGAATCTGGCATTTTGGCTCTGTGGTGTAGTAAGTGGACCCAGTGAGTGTGGAGGACAGGGAGGGAAGCATCTGCCTGCCACATAGAGAAGGCACCTTGCACACAGTAGGCATTCTCCTGAGGGTGGCCGTGAACTTGAATGTTATCTGTGGAGTAGAGGTATCTAAACTAAGACGATGGCCCTTGTATTTTGTTGTGTGATTGTCCTTTGCCATGGTGGGTCATCAGATGTTTCTGAATAGACAGTTACTTAAATGGACTTTGTTTAGGATAATAACCCATAAGCATTGGCAGAATAGCAGGGAGACAGGGTTAGAGAGCAAAGTGATAAGGCCTGAACTTTAGGACGAAAAAAGAGTAGGTCAGTGTTGGAAGCATTTTGGAGGAAGCAGCAGCAGTTGTGATTGCTTGATTGGGTAGTAGAAGAGAGAAGGGTTTAGGATGGTTCCCAGCTTTCTAGCTTGGGTTAGGGATTGTGGTGATACCATCTCATGAGGCAGGAAACAGGTGAGAGAGAGCAGGTTTGGAAGGATGAGGAGTTCAGCTTTGGCTCTGTGGACTGAGTGACAGCTGCCTCAGTGGTGAGGTGCGGCAGGCAGCTGGATATGTGAATTTTGACCTTGGGAGAGACATCTGTGAAGGTGAAGACGCTCACTTGCTCACCATACTCCTGATCCAAGTCTTCTGCTTTGTTCTCCCATAGGTAAGATGTGGGGGAGCCCCTCTTGCCCCCTCTTTCAGGCTTACTCTCATTTCTCTTTGGCCTCTGGTAATTCCTTACATAGTTAACAGAAGGGATTGTCATTGTATGTTGTGTTAACTCATTGTTTAAAACTGTTTTCTAGAAAGTTCCATCTCTGCTGATCTAAAGACTGTTTATAAATCAGTCTTTATGTGTGTTTTTATAGGTTCTACAAACATTTTTGCTTCTGGTTCAGAGCTTCATAGTTTTCTAACATCAGAAATTCATTTCTTGAGGAAGCAGAACCAGGCCCTCAATGCAATGCTCATTAAAGGATCCAGAGGTAAGAATTAAAGGAGTCACTGGAAGCCTGGAATGCCAAAGCCTTCTGTGACATGGAAAGAATGCAGGCATTGGAGTCTGACCAACCTAAGTATGAATCCTGTGGCTCTGTGATGGCTTTACACCATTTAATTGTCACAGTAGCCCTGTGAGGTATTCCTATTTTATAGCTGAGAACACTGGAATCAGAGAGGTTCAGGAATACCTCATAGGGCTGTTGTGACAATTGAACGACGTAAAGCTCTCAGCGTAGTGTCTCTAATAGGGACTCAGTAAGTGTTACTTTATTTGCTTGTCACTCATCCCCTCTATAGCCACGTGTCTTTCATCCTAGTTCACAGTGGAGGAAAAAAGGGCTGGAAACGCAATACTGCCAAAATCTCCACTAGCGAATTCCTGCTATCAGCAAGATTTATCCCGTACTTTTTATAAAGATCCCTTCTCTTAATTCCTTCTATTTGGAGCTTGGCTCCTAAAGAGGTTTCACTTAACTTATCTTTCACTACTGAAAACAATTTTGGGATGATGTATCATTAGCCCTATTTGACGGGTGAGAAACTGAGGCTTAGGGAATTACCCGGCCTGTGGTCACAGAGCTAGAAGGTGGTGGAGCTAGAACTTGAGCCAGCTTATCCCACTTTTCCTAAAAGGATATTGATGCTCCTTTTGTCTTAAAAGATGAAACTGGGGCTTCAGTCAGTCAGTCATTCACTCAGCAGACATTTCCTATCTCCTGTTCTACTTCAGGGCCATGTAGACTCTGATACAGAAATGAAAGAGATTTCATCCCTTCCCTCAGGGAGCTCATAATCTGATGGAAGAGACAGCCAGACAATCTTGGCAGGCCAGTGTGAACCTCAGCCACGATAAAGTCAGGCTGTGGGAACTGCAGGACCCTGGAGAAGGCATCCTGACTCAGGAAAAGCCTGCCTTCAAGAACGGAGTCGAGGAGGGCTTAGTGAAGGTGCCAAAGATTGAGAGGAGCCAGGGCCTTTTAAATAGAAGGAAGAGAGCAGACAAAGGCCCGGGGGTTAGCAATAGTCTAGGCCATTCGGGAAGTGTAGGAAGCATGATGTGTCTGGAGCTTGAGGGAGAGGTGAATACTTGCTTAGAAATTATCTTGTCGTGGTTAAGAATGAGTCAGAAAACCTGAGTCCGAATTCTGGCTCTGCCACCTACTGGCTGTGTGACCTTAAGGAAGTTTCTTATCTGGAAAGCGGAGAATAATAGTGCCTGCCTTGGAAGTCAGCCCTGAAGATTGACTAGTGCACTGCATGTCAAGGCCCTAATGTCATACCTGCACAGGTAGTGCTGGTGCAGGTCAACTGTTACCACCACCAGCACTGCTGGCAACTCATCCTGATGGAGCTTCTAGCCCACAGAGTGCTCCTGAAGACCTGTGGTAAACCTTTTATAGATGGCAACCAGTTAACCCACACAATAACACATGTGAGGAAATATATTTTATAGCTGGTAGCTCAGTTAATCCACATAATAACACATATGGAGAAGTGAAGAACCTCCTCACTCAAGGTTATGAAGTCAGGAAATGGAGAAGCCACTCTTGAATATGGTCTCTCTGCCTCCAGCACTGTGCTCTTGACCACGGTGTCTCTTGTACCTCTGGGTGTATTTCATTCCTCAGGAGAGGTGCTGTCCTCAGTCTCAGGAGTGAATGGGCCTCAGGGTACCATCTGCACAGCCCTGCTGGCCTCCTGGGGCTAGGCTGGTAGAAAGCCTGTGGCCAGTCCAGCACCCATTCCCAGAGTTCTGGGCCCTGTGTTTTCCTCTGTCTGTACTTTCTACCTGCCGTTTGCTCTGTGAAGGCAAAATAACTAGGTTTGCATGGCCTGTTGTTTAATAGAAAATTAAACAGGCCCATTTTATCCCAGTGACGTTTAATCTGCAGCCTTGATGTTGACAAATTTATCTGCCCAAAGTGTGTAAGATAATTGGAATGCCAAAATCATAAATGCCAGATCGAATCTCATTCTTTTTTGTATTCCTGAAGTGCTGTATTTATATAATAAGGTTGGAAAAAACAAATGGTGGCCCTTCTCAGTGGCGCCTTTTTGTGTTTGCAGATAAACAGAAGGAGAATGACAAATTACGAGAGTCCCTCTCCAGGAAGACCGCGAGCCTGGAGCACCTTCAGCGGGAGTATGCCAGTGTGAAGGAAGAAAATGAAAGGCTGCAGAAGGAAGGCAGCGAGAAAGAGAGACACAACCAGCAGCTGATCCAGGAGGCCCGCCGCAGCCGCCAGGAGCTGAGCAGGTAGTGGCTGTGCTTCCCTGGTGCCCTGCTGGCTGAACCACGCATCCGCGCACTGGGCTGCTGTGGAATCAGGCACGCAGCCCTCTGCCCTAGTGCACAGTGGCAAGCAGTAGACACAAACACATCATACGTCTGATGGGCCTACCACATGTGGAGAAAAATCCCGTAAGGAGGAGAGGGCTTGGCAGCGGGTTGCTGTTTTTTGTCGAGGGTGAGTCAGGGAAGGCCTTTCTGAAAAGATGCCATTCGCACAGAGAGCTGTGAATGCAGTGAGGAGGTGAGCGCTGCGGGTACCTGGGGAAGATCATTTTAGGCAGAATGGGCGCAGGCCCTGAGGCAGCGTGGCTTAGACCTGTGCCCGACAGAGCAGGGCAGTGCGTCCCGAGAGGCAAGATGCCGGGGGACAAGTGCTGAATCACATTGGGCCGCAGAGCCAGTGTGAGGACTTTGGGTTTTACTCTGAGTGGCATGAGAAGCGTGGGAGATTCTGAGCAGAGGAGTGACGTGGATCTGCTGTTGTTTTTAAAAGGATCGCACCAGTTGTCCTTCTGCCGTTTCCCTATTTGAGTCTGTCTGGTTCCACGTTTCACTTGTTCCTGCTGGCACGTGTGAATGCCCCACTCTTGAAGAGTTACCGTCATCACCCAGGGTGGTGCAGTGAGGTAGCAAGATCGTTGTATCTGCCACCAGATAGTTCTGGGCCTAAGTCCAGCTCCCCTCCCGAGCTGTGCACCCCCGGGTAGGAGACAGCCTTTTTGAGTTTCATTTCCTCATATCTCTGAACTGAGGATCAGAGGGCACCGACCTTTTAGGGTGTCTGTGAAGATTACATGAGATCACATAGGTAAGGGGCTGGATGCAGGGGCCACTTAGAAACTGTGGCTGTCGCTAGAATTCTTAACCATGCTTGTCACTTCTTGGTCCACATTCTTGTGACTGAGGGTGGAATTGGCCTACCCTGCGGGATCTGAATAAGTGATCCTAAGGTAGAATTAACCTCTCCTTCTCATGCCTGTGGGGCCTTCTCAGGGTGCAGGAGGAGGTGAAGTTGAGGCAGCAGCTGCTCTCACAGAATGACAAGCTATTGCAGTCCCTCCGAGTGGAGCTGAAGGCGTATGAGAAGCTGGATGAAGAGCACAGGAGACCGAGAGGTAATGGGGGCTCTGGTCCGAGGCCCTTCTCATCTTGAGGCTACCGTGCCTTGGGCTGTAAGCCCACCCAGCAGCTTGTTGTAGGCGCAGGTGGGGAGAGCTCAGCACTCTCCACTCTGGCCTCGTGGGTAGAGTAGATGGGTGTTGAAGCTGGCGCTTTGGCCCACTCTTCTTCTGAAGGAACAGCAGGAAACATGGAAGGACTGAGGCTTAGCACCCAGGCCAGCTGAGGTCCGGGTTCCTACTCCCTTGTTCTGGGCTACGTGACCCTCAGCAGGCCACTTCACCCTTTGAGCCCATACCTGCCTCTATAAAACATGTCTCTCAGCACCTGCTTTGTGGAGAGTTATGTTAAAAATTGAATGAGACCATTTATTAAAAGCATCCTAGCATGGTACCTGACACATAGTAGGCACTCAGGAAATGACTTTAATTACAGTCGTCCTGCTAATGTGTGTTACTTTTTGCCCATTCATTCAGCAAACATTTATGGACACCTCTCATGTGCTGGGCATTGCTCTGGGGATGCTTGTTAGCCTCAGTGCTCTCTATCTCCTGAGAGAGATACCAGATCAGAGTGCCTCAACTATAAGGTCTAATGTTTCAGAATCAGTTTTGAGGTGTGGCGAGGTGTTTTTGTTTTTTTTTTTAAACTAATTTTCCAGATGATTTCTCTCTATTGAAAGTTTATCTAGAAAAGGGTCATCTCACAGCTTTTATTTTCTCCTCAACTTGCTTTTCTTATTCTTGCTGTTGTGTCTTTTTAATATACTGTGGCTCTTAAAATCATCCCCTTTCATTCTATAATTCTAGCCCAAATAGATTTTATTACTACTAGACATAATTTCGGGGTTTGGTGTGCAATTTGCTAGGCTTTTATGGCCAGAAGTGAAAATTAATTTCCAGCTCTTATTTAGCCTGTGGAATAGCAGCAATTAAGTCTGCCAATATTTTTGTTTCTAAAGTCAAGTTGTTATTTTAAATTGTACCTAGTTCTTAGGAAGGGGGAGGGCGAGGGTGGTGGCGAGTGTAAAACACGATTGAGTTCCTTTGATGGCTGACCCTGTGGTTGTGGAAGATGTCAGAGCTTCCGTTTGCACATGTCCACAGAGGCGTCGGGAGAAGGCTGGAAGGGGCAGGATCCTTTCACGGATATGCACAGCCTCCTGATGGAGATCCAGGCTCTGCGGTTGCAACTGGAAAGGAGCATCCAAACCAACAGCACGCTGCAGAGCAGGCTCGAGGAACAGCTGGCGAGGGGGGCAGAGAAGGCACAGGAAGGAGCCCTCACTCTGGCTGTCCAAGCCCTGTCCATCTCTGAGCTGCCCCTTCAGCCCGACAAACACGGTACTGCACCTGCCTCTCCCCACTTCCTGAGCATGCAGCTCTGAGCGTCTGTGTGTGACATGTGAACTTCTGACTGATGCCTTTGCCCCACAGAGGTGTCTTTCCATTGATAGCTGACACACTGTAGCCTAGGAGCCAGGGGACCTGACTGCTAATTAATTAGCAGTCACCTTTGGCAAAGTGGTGTGGTCTGTCTGAGGCAGCTTCATTCTCAGGGAAGTGGAATTTGGACTTGCAGACAGCCTTGGTGCCTCTGGTGTTGCTCCCTCCTATCTGTTTAGTCCTGCTCATGTCACTTTGACGCTGACATTTCTTTTAGTGTTCTTACTGCCTTTAGAAGGGAACCTAAACATCTTAATGTGGCTTTCAGTGTCTTTCGGGATCTGAAAAGCATCCTGATAGGTTTAAAAAGTAGATCTGTTTTGCATTTGCTTGTGGGTTAATTGCCTAGCCCTGGAGAGGCCGTAGGGGGTACCAGAAAGAGGGCCAGACACCTCTGCTACCCGCCCACCACAGGGTGTAGAGCAAACCAGTAAATGGTCAGGTGCAGAGCCGTCAGGCAGCCTATCCTCTTTGCTTTAGAAATGAAAAATGAAGGCCCAGAGAGCGGATGGTGCTTACCCAAAGTGGCACAGCAAGTAGGTGGCAGAGCTGACGCTAGAAACCATTTCTAGCTTTGAGTCCAGGGCTGTTCTTGAACCCCACTGGACCCTCTGGAGTCTTGGGTATCCTGGAATTGTCGTCCTGACACCAGTAGTGTAAATGTGTGTATCCCATGGAATGAGGAATGCCAACATGCTTATAAGCAAGTATTGTATTAAAATCTGGACTTACTTTTACTTGGATACCTCTAGTTAAAAAAGTAAAACTAAATCTCTTAGGGAGCACCTAGTCAGTCTGCCTTAGAACTTGTAGTGATTAGTTCATCGATTTCTCATTGATAAGGATCTTAAAATTTAATCAAAATGATGTAATATGAAAAAAGTGAACAGAGAAAGAAGTTCATGATTCTGCACATTCATCATTTTTTAACATTTATTAAATATGAGCATGAATTTATATTTTTCAAATTGGTTTTGTGTCATTCTGTGTCCTTTCTTTTTGTCCAGTATTAAATCATACATGTTACCCCCGCCTTCACACGGGCTTCCTAATGACTGTTTGCAGGTTATTCGCAGTCACCAATCCATGACCCTGTTGATTATTAAAGAGGTCTCTGATTTGGAGCCATAGTAGGCATCAGCGTTAGTATGCTTTTTACTGTTAAACAATATTCTTAGGAGAAAACCCTACCCAGGGAAATCTCAGAAGTTTGGAAAGGTGCCATGTTGCCGCCTTATAAATGGTCTATACATCAGCAGTGTACAAAGGTAGTGGTTTTTGCATGACTTCATCAGCCTTGGGCATTACTATTTTCAACGTAGGTCTGTACCTGGCCCTTTTTAAGGCTTTGAGGAGTGGGATTTAGGAACTTGTGGGGTGGACTAGGGGAGATTGGAGCAGGGAGAATAATTCTGTGCTTGGGGTGCCCGGGAAGGAGAGTTGGGTAGCTAAAGTCAGGAGGCCATCCAACAGCCTTTACCTGCTTTTGAAATTTGCTCAGAGGCAGCCCTCAGTATGCCTGGGCAGGAGGCATCCAGGAGAGTGTTCACAGTGCTGCCTCGGCAGGAAAGTTTTCTAGTTTCCTTGAGTCAAGATCAGAATTATATCATAAGCAGCAGCATCTCTTCCTTTACAAAAGACTTCTCAGGTCTGTATTTAAGTGCATCTGTTATAAAAATTCTGTTCTAAAGGCTGATGATGTCTTTTGCTGAGAGTGATTCTTCTCGGGGCCAGCTCTATGGAGCTGACCTCCTGGCTCCTTGGCCTTAGGAATTGTAGCAGACCCTTGGGAGGTGCTGGAGTGCAATTAGCCCTCCTCCCAGTGTTGCAGGAGCTCGGATGGGGGTTCCTAAGCCCTGCTCTTGCTTGCTCTCTGCCACTGACATGGTGGGTTATGCTGGACAGATCACTTTCTATCTCTGCCCCTTGGTGTCCCCTTCCATGAAATCTGAATTACAATGTGTTCTGCCCACTGAGCTATTGAGTCCAATAGCTTTTCATATGTGAAAGTGCTTTCCAAATTATAAAGTATTGCACAGGTCATCTGTACAGCATCTATTGATTTTGCCTCCTTGCAGTGTTGCAAATACATCACCCTCCAGATCCTTTTGTGGGTTACTCTCATCTCTAGCTTAGGTTAATGTGGCAGCCTTCTGACCCACTCCTCCAGTACAAAATACAGACCTCAGTTTGACATTGCCTTGGCCAAAGCCTTTGAGTGGGTCCCTCAGTCCTCATGGTTCTGGCCTTGCATCCTGCTTTGTCCTTCCCTGCACCCTGGGCCTTGGGCCTATGAACTGCTCATTTCTCTCCGAGCGATGATTCTACTCTTTGTCCCACTGTCTGCCTTTCACCCGCCCGTTGTGCTGCCTGGCATTTCTTTCCCTCCTTCTTATCATAGGTCAGTGTCAATCAGTCTCCAAACATAAGGTTTTAAAACAGGTATTAGCCTTTGGGAAGCCAAGTTGGGGGTAGTGCCCCTCACCTGAGCCCCAATAGCCTGTGTTTCCCTCCTTATCCTTGATCGCACTGAAATAAAATTGCTTGTTGACTTTTCTGCTGATGTATCTCTAGGGAATGGACTGAGCCTGGTCACTCTGTCTCCCTGGTACCCCACACAGATGGGCCTGGCAGGACAGAGGCTCAGTGAAGATTTAAAGGAATGCTGTGTGTGTATGAATAAGTGAATGTGAGGTGCTTGACTGTGTTCTCATTCAGTTCTCTCTTGAATGCTGATAACAGTGAAACTAACAGTTCTTATGTTTTGCATTTTGTAGATGGTGACAAATATCCCATGGAAAGTCATAATTCATTTGATCTGTTTGATTCCAGCCAGGCAGTAACACCAAAATCAGGTACAAAGCTGAAGTCTGGGTAACTGTGGCAGCATTGGATGTGACAGTAAGACTTTTTAAATTGCAGAAAAGGGGGTCCCTGGTCCCAACTCAGGAGGGTATTGGCAAGGATTTGGGATTTCAGGTTCTTAGCGTCTCCAGCTGGTGATCTCCTCCTCCAAGCCAGTTAATCCACTCCTAAGTGTTATCAACCTTTGAATGCCATTGGGTCCTGTTGCCATCGATTAAACTTGTGACCACCTTTGTGAGGCTTTCAAAGGCCCTCCAGGATACAGCTCCAGTGGGCCCTTCCAACCTTATCCCTTACCCTGGCGTAGCCACACACAGGTCACCATCCCGTAGACAGGGCCACACTTTCCTCTCACTGTGGCTTTTAGACACTCTTTGTCAGTAAAAGTCCCGTTTCCTCAAGACTCATCATGAATGCACATTTCTCTGTGACATACCTTTGCTGCTCTCCCTGGTCAGAATGACTCATCATTAGTGTAATTCTTGCTGTTTGCTCAATCCAGCTCAAATGCTGCTCCTTCTCAGAAGCCTTCCCTGTTCTCTCCCTCCCTGTACAGATAATTGTTTTTCCTCTGCCTCTGACCCTTCATCACTCTGCTGTTGCACCTTCTGCAGTGTCTGTGTTCTGATCAGACTGTGGACTACTGGAATACAGGCACCAGCTTGAGTCATCCTTGTGAATCTGGGGTCTTCTGCTGAGTGGGTGGTTGATAAGTGTTGGTTGAATTGACTTGAGCCTCTCCTACAAGATGACTGATAGCCCAGTGTGGGGTAATATACAGAGGTCCAGGAGCCAGGCTTCTTTTCCCCTCTGGGCTTGTGTTGGGTGACATTTGGGCACGAGGGCCTCTCCTAGACCTCATAGCTAGCTTTAACATCATAAGCTCCTTGAACGCAGAGTGTTATCTGAAACAGATTTTACATCTTACCTCTCATGTTACAGTTTCAGAGACTCCTCCACTCTCTGGGAATGACACAGACTCCCTCTCCTGCAACAGTGGCAGCTCAGCAACTAGCACTCCGTGTGTGTCCCGCCTGGTCACTGGCCACCACCTATGGGCAGACCAGAGTGGCTGCCACGTCCTGGGCCTGATTGAGGACTATGAGGCCCTGCTCAAGCAGATTGGCCAGGGACAGAGGCTCCTTGCTGAAATGGACATTCAAACCCAAGAGACTCCCAGCTCCGCAAGTCAAGAGCTGGGAACAAAGGTAACCTGATCACAGAGCTAAAGGGCACAAGCTGCTCCCTGGGAGTGTCCATGGAAGGGGTAGGGGAGTCAAATGGTGCAGTTGTCCTCAGTAGGACCCCAAGGAGAGAGACCAGGAAGTGTGGCCCCAGAGAGCTCAGAGGTCAGAACCAGTGTTGGGGACTGTTGGTGGTGGTGTTTGGTGGGGGTCATGCCCTGTCTTCCTGTAACTGCTTCCTGTGCTCTGCTGTCCTGCTCCCATGACGGCTCAGTACATCTGGTCTCTCATCCATTCTTCTCTCCATGTGCACCCCCGTGTGTCCATTCATCTGCCATCCACCTGGATGTCACCCATTATGAAGTGGAATTAGTAGTTCAAAGGTTGTAAAGTTTTTAGGGCTCTTGATGATAACCATTGTTGCATTACTTTCCAAAATGAGTCTATCTCTGTTCATGAACGGAACGTTTGTCTCACTGCATTTTTGTCTTTATTGAGTTTTTGTTGTTATTGTTGTGTTTTTTTGTTTTGAGACAGGATCTAGCTCTGTTGCCCAGGCTGGAGTACAGTGGTGTGATCATGGCTCACTGTAGCCTCGACCTCCACCTCGTAGGCTCAAGCCTCAGCCTCCTAAGTAGCTGTGACCACAGGTGTGTGCCATCACCTGGCTATTTTTTTTAGAGACAGGGTCTCACTATGTTGCCCAGGCTGCTTGAACTCCTGGGCTCAAATGATCCTCCCAACTTGGCTGCCCAAAGTGTTGGGATTACAGGCGTGAGCTATCATGCCTCGATACACACACACACACACACACACACACATATATATATATATTTTTTTCCCCCCCAATGGAGTCTCATTTCTGTCACCCAGGCTGGAGTTCAGTGGTGTGATCTCGGTTCAGTGCAGCTTCCGCCTCCTGGGTTCAAGCGATTCTCCTGCCTCAGCCTCTCTAGTAGCTGGGATTACAGGCGTCTGCCACCATGCCCAATTAATTTTTGTATTTGTAGTAGAGATGGGATTTCGCCATGTTGGCCAGGCTGGTCTTGAACTCCTGACCTCAGGTGATCCACCCATCTTGGCTTCCCAAAGTGCTGAAATTACAGGCATGAGCCACTGCGCCTGGCTGAGATAATTTTTTTTTTTTTTTTTTTTTTGAGATGGGGTTTCGCTCTTGTTACCCAGGCTGGAGTGCAATGGCACGATCTCGGCTCACCGCAACCTCCGCCTCCTGGGTTCAGGCAATTCTCCTGCCTCAGCCTCCTGAGTAGCTGGGATTACAGGCATGCGCCACCATGCCCAGCTAATTTTTTTGTATTTATAGTAGAGATGGGGTTTCACCATGTTGACCAGGATGGTCTCGATCTCTTGACCTCGTGATCCACCCGCCTCGGCCTCCCGAAGTGCTGGGATTACAGGCTTGAGCCACCGCGCCTGGCAATAATTTTTTTAATAATGATTGTTTTGTCACTTTGATATCTAAAAAGTGTGTGTCTTTTTCTCTCTCTCTCTCTTTTTTTTTGAGACAGGGTCTGGCGGTGTTTCCCAGGCTGAGGTATGTGGCATGATTATGGCACACTGCAGCCTTGACCTCCTGGACTTAAGCAGTCCTCCCATCTCAGCTTCCCAAGTAGCCAGGACTACAGGTGTGCTGCACTGCCACACCTAGCTAATTTTTTATTTTTTGTAGAGATGGGATCTCACCGTGTTGCCTAGGGTGGGCTCGAATTCCTGGGCTCAAGCCATCCTCCTGCCTTGGCCTCCCAAAGTGTTAGGATTACAGGCATGAACCACTGTGTCTGACCTTGTTCTGTTTTTGTATTTCTTTTATTACTTATAAAAACAAATGCTTTTTTCATTTCTTCTTCTTTTCTTGTGTTTCTCCTTTTCTGAGCCACATACTTAGTTTTCTTATGTCCTTGAAACCTCTCAATTTGAGTTTGCTCTGCCAGCAGAGAGGGTGAAAGAGACTTTACAAGGCCCTGATATCATATTCACTACAGCAGGGCCATTTAACAGGGACCACTGAAGACAAAACCATTTATTGCTTGCTGTTGGTGTCATTTGCTCTGGGGGGGGTCTCTGTGGGCTGCTGAACAGTGAGAACAGCCCTCCCACAGATCCTTTACTTGGAGTAGTAACTGTAGTTAATGCTGGTGGTTATTAATCATAGTTATTGATTGGGCTAAAATCACTGCTGAAATTCTCTCATAATCTACAATTCGCCAGTCTGTAAGAACAATAAATTGGTGTTACGTGGCACCAGGCTTTTGCTCAGCATGTGAAACAAGAAGCCCTACAGTCTGGAGATTTATGCTGCATGTTAAGTCTTGCTTGTCCAAAATCTTTTTCATGACTGCATATAACAGCCTTCATATCCCCCCATGTAGGGTCCACACCTGGTACCACTTAGCAAGTTTGTGAGCAGTGTGAGCACAGCCAGGCTGACCCTGGAAGAGGCCTACAGGCGGCTAACGCGCCTCTGGAGAGTCTCTCTCCCCTCGGATGGCCAGTGCCCTCTTCACTGTAAGCAGGTAGGTGGTGACACATGATGGTGGAGTCAAATGGTGCAGTTGTCCTCAGTAGGACCCCAAGGAGAGAGACCAGGAAGTGTGGCCCCAGAGAGCTCAGAGGTCAGAACCAGTGTTGGGGACTGTTGGTGGTGGTGTTTGGTGGGGGTCATGCCCTGTCTTCCTGTAACTGCTTCCTGTGCTCTGCTGTCCTGCTCCCATGACGGCTCAGTACATCTGGTCTCTCATCCATTCTTCTCTCCATGTGCACCCCCGTGTGTCCATTCATCTGCCATCCACCTGGATGTCACCCATTATGAAGTGGAATTAGTAGTTCAAAGGTTGTAAAGTTTTTAGGGCTCTTGATGATAACCATTGTTGCATTACTTTCCAAAATGAGTCTATCTCTGTTCATGAACGGAACGTTTGTCTCACTGCATTTTTGTCTTTATTGAGTTTTTGTTGTTATTGTTGTGTCTCAGTTTCCTCCATGCCAAGCCCAGGACCTGGCCCATAGCAGATGTGCCCACCATTTGGGATATATATCAGGGAGGAGATGGCAGTTTTTGCCATGGCTTCACTGTGTTTTTACTTGATCCGTCCCGCACTCCTGCAGCCCTGACCTGTCAGCACGTCTTTGTTGAGTAGAATCCTGTCCGCATTCTGCACATGAGGAAACTCCGACTCCGGCAGCCAAGGCACTTGGTCAGGGTTAGAGCTTGAAGTCCCAGTTTGTCCTCATGGACTAGCTCATTCTTTTCTACTCATCATTCATCCCTTCTATAGATGCCTTTCTCTGAACCTTCTAATTCCTATCAATAGCTTTCACCATCATCTTTTTTTTCTTTTTCTTTTTTTTTTGTTTTTGAGACGGAGTTTTATTCTTGTTGCCCAGTCTGGAATGCAGTGGTGCTATCTTGGCTCACCGCAACCTCCACCTCCCGGGTTCAAATGATTCTCCTGCCTTAGCCTCCTGAGTAGCTGGGATTACAGATATGTAATCCAAGCCCAGCTAATTTTTTGTATTTTTAGTAGAGAAGGGGTTTCTCCATGTTGGTCAGGCTGGTCTCAAACTCCCAACCTCAGGTGATCTACCCGCTTTGGCCTCCCAAAGTGCTGGGATTACAGGCATGAGCCACCGCGCTCAGCCTTATCATCATATTTGAGTGAACTTGTTCAAAATCTGTTTTAACTACTTAGGCTGTAAACCAGGAGTCAGGGAGAGTAGAAGCTGTCCCCTGATTTCTGTGTGTGGGATGTGTGGGATACATGTGGTATCATGACAAGGTGAGTGCCCACTCTGGCTAATCTGAGAAACCTCCTTGGAAGAAGGGACATGCAGGTTAAAGAAGAGTTAGAACTCTCTGTTTGGTGGCCTAATAGATATTTGCCCCTTTGTTTATCTAACCTGTAAGTTCTGGCCAAAGGCCAGCAGAAAGGCAAAAGGGAAGTTTATATTTTGTGTCATTATCTCATTTAGTTAAACCCCTTTTGACAGCTCTCAGGTCTCTCAAACATGACCAGGAAGTAGCTGGTGGGGCAGCCCTCTGCTCTGAAGGTCCTAATGAGCCTGTCCTAAGATTTCCTTCTTGGGATCTTGGGGACAAAGTTTGGATGCACTGAGCTCAGGGAAGTTCATAACTGTTCATTCCATAGAAAAATCTTTTTTTCCCACCACGTTTAGCTGGTGCCAGTATCAGATGAAAGTATCAGGGAGGAAGGCTGGGACTCACTGGGGTCCAGCCCCACATGGGTTGGTCTTTTCCTTCTTCTAATCCATCAAGCCCTTTTCCATCTTACGCTTAGGTGACACAGATGGCCTGGAGTGTCCCAAGTCCTGCTCCTGGCTGGCTCCTTCTCACCTTTCAAGTCTTAGCTTAAATATTACCCCAGAGTCAGAGAGGCTCCCTGATTCCTCCATCATAGCCTCCTCTTCTGTTTCATCATGGCCTTTTCAACAAATTGTAATTGTGTATTTGTTTAAGGTCTGTCTTCCTCTATTTTCCTTCAGAGGACAGTGTCTGTTTTATTTATATTTTTGAATGAACCAGTGATTTTTTTCTATACACCCAAACTAGTACCTGCCTCATATGATTTTAACATAAACATGTCTGAACTAAACAATTGACCCTTAATGCAGTGTTTTTGTCCTTAGCACATAGTAGTAACTGTTGAATCGACAGAATACAGCTCACACACACACATATATATAATATGTTATGTATACATACACACACAAATTATAGCCACATTGATTTTCCCCTGCTTGCAAATCGTTCCAGGAGTGGTTGGTGCTCCTGAGTGCCCCTTTCCTTCCGAAGGTTTCTTGAGTAATTGATTATGCTCACTTTGATGTCATGGAATCATGGAGCCAGAAAAAGGACCTTTGAGATGCTCTGATGTGGTTGCTGGGCTACAGACCCCCTGTGTGGTGTTAAATTGCCTCTAACCACTTTTCTGTCACTTCTGTGTTTCATACAGTGCCTTTGCTTGGTGTGAAATGTGTGTAATGCTGATTTCTAAGTTTTCACCAGCAACCCAGGGGTTTTGAACTACCTGGTGTTTTCTCTTGAGTGTTATTAATTGCCTTTTGCATTTAGTATACTATCCCATGCAGTCTGGACTGCTCTGGAAAGTGTGTATCACGTGCACCAGTTGTGTGGAGGGTTACAAATGTACACACATACTTGCTTATAATAATTTTTTAAAATGGAGAATAAACAATAACAAAACAGGCTACATATAGTAGTGGGAGGGGAGAGATTGGAGTAACAGATAGAAGGTAGATTTCTCTGAATAGACTTTGTTTCGTAGATTTGACTTTGCAACTTTATAAATGTATTACATAATTAGAAAAAAAATTGAAATGAGAAAACAGTTTCTAAAAATTCTTGGCAAGATGAAACAAACCTTACTGTAAGTGGTATTATAGGCATAACAGCACAAAAAAGAAGCATTTCAATGACTAAAACACAGTAGTTTGACCACACATTTCTAGTAGAAATATTCTAAGGGCAAGAAAAAATTTAAACTCTTCTCAATAGTTATATAGTTAGTAATAATATTGATATTGATATTCTGAATTATTGTATTTATCTTGTAAGATAATACAACCTTTAATTTTATTGGGAACCTATATTTTTACTGTGAGGAAAAAGAGATATGAAATCAAACAAATAACCCTGTAATCCTAAATTTGAATAGCAGTATGAACTTGTGATGTATTATCCATTAAAAAAAATTTATGAACGTTCTCAACATATAATACTCTAGAAACCATGTCTGTTCTAACACCAGTTAGCACCCTTGATGTCCAAATTATGGTTTCTAGATACCTTTGCCCACTAAAAGGAACTAGGGTTTCTTGCAGAAATGGCTTGCTGCCAGGTTTGGGGCAGAAAATATATAGTATGAGCCTGAAACATATTTCATCCTAGTGAGAAAGTATCCAGTATGAGGAAAGAAGGAGAGAACCCCATGGATTTAGAGTGGTTCCCAAAGTGTGGGCCCTGGATCTGCAGCCACCTGCATCACCTTCAAAATGTACCTTCTTGGGCCTCACCCCAAACCCACTGAATCAGGAACTGTGAGAGTGCACCCCAGCAGTCTGTTTTTACAGCCCCCTAGGTAGGTTTGAGAACCACTGGATTAAAAGAAACTTAAGTGATAATCAGAAGCCAGACATGGATCTTATTTGCATCCTGAATTGAACCAATTTTTTAGAAAAAGAAAATTGTGAAGCTCTCAGGGAAGGTTCACTGACTGTATTTGGTGATACTAAGGAATTATTGCCCTTTTTTTTAGGTGTCATAATGATATTGTGAATTTTTTTTTTAAGGAATCTTTTTATGGCTAGGATGGTGGCTCATGCCTGTAATCCCAGCACTTTTAGAGGCCAAGGTGGGAAGATACCTGAGGCCAGAAGTTCGAGAGCAACCTGGGCAACATAGTATGATGCTGTCTCTATTTCAAACAAAAAAAACTACCACAACTTTTTCTTCTAGAGAGATGTAAAAAATTTTATAGATGAAATTATTCGATTGGCTTCTAGGGTTGGTTTCAGAATCATCTTGGGGAGAGGATGGGCAGGAATGTAGTAGATACAAGTATGGACATGAATTGATCATTGCTGCAGCTGGATGGGCACTTGGGGATTCATTATCCACTTCTTTCTATTTTTGTAAATGTTTGAGATTTTCCACTATAAAAAAACAAGCAAAATTTCCTGTCCATGAAGTTAGGCAGAACACTGATGCAGAAGCCTGAGGCCTCCTGGGAAGGGGTGGCTTCCAGCGCTGCAGCTCTGTGGCCCTCGGGAAGGGTCGTTCTGGCGAGTTTCTGCGGACACCAGGCACGCTGCTTACACCCAGTGTTTCATTTGATCCCTTGAGGAAGTCTTGAAGGAGTTAGCCATGATTCTTCCCCTTTTCCAGAGGTGGAACGGAAACTCCAAGAGGTTAAGTGACTTGCTTCAGTGTCATAGAGCTGGGGAGTGCTGGAGCTGTGCTTTGAGCCCCTGCTGTTGTTACCATGGTATATTCATCCTATAAAAATGAAGATTTGAATCCAGGGGAACAACAGACATGTAAACAATTAAAATTCCCTGTTTTAAGTACTGGATAGAATATGTACAGGGTGTTATGAGAGCACCAGTGAAAATTAGCCCACTGTGAGTGGGTACATGGTGTCACAGCACCCGCTCTGCACCAGACACTGGTGGTTAGAGGGAGGAAATGAGCGTGTGGTCAGTACAGGAAGCAAACAAGTAAAGGACCAGTCACTCCAGTGTGCCATGACATGGGCGGTGATGGGGAGACACTGAGGCCCTGGGGCACCCAGTGTAGCAGCAGCTAGGCTAAAAGAAGTGCCAGGTCAACTTCCTGGAAGAGGCGACACCTGAGCTGACTTTAGAAAGCGGAATGGGTCAGTCAGGCTGAGTTTGAAATGATCATTCCTGCTGTCTTCCATTATCTCATTAGAGTCTCACTCTACTGCAGTGTGATTGCTGGGTCAGGGATTACTATTCTGATTTTACAGATGTGGGACTAAGGCTTTGACTGTAGAGAGACTTTGTCCTGGAATGTGTAGCCTCTAGAGCCATGACCAGAACCTAAATCTTCATGGGCTCTTAGCCCCAAGGAAAAGAATCAAAGCAAACCTAATGTTTAAAATTAGGATCTGTTTGGGAGGAACTGTTGAAGTCCTTGTACCTGACATGACTGGTTAATCTTAAAAGTAGGTTAAGTCAGAGAATCAAAAAATGATACGTACCTTAAACATTTTAGTTTAACTTAAAACAGATAAATGTACATTCATTTGCCATTCTTTTGATGTAGGGCCAGGGCCTTTTCTTTAAATATGGGTCTTCTGATTGGAGTTTCACATCTTCTTTCTTTCATAAACTACATCCATAATGTATGTCTGTCACTTCCAATTTCTGTTTCTTTAAGATGAAGAGAAAACTTAGACACTTGCAAAGCAATTTGAATATGGAATTCTTCTAGACTGTGTTCCTCCCACATCTTTTATAGTTGTCTCACCCACACCTAATTTGCCAGAAATGTGTTTTTTAGTGACTTGCTTTTATCAAGTCTTTCCTGAAGCATATGTTAGTTTTCATACAACCAGTTCTCTCTTTTAATACACATATTTCATGGGCTTACTTAATATTTAATTAAATTATGCAATTTGATTACAAGTGCAGCTACCATAAACAAGTTTGGGAACAAACTGAAGTGACTCTTCCTGAGCTGACAACTCACCGTGTCTCCTGTTGGGAGCAGAAGTGTTTTGGTGTAGCAGAGAGCAGCCTGTTCCAGGGTACTTTCCTGACAGAAAGGGAGTGTCTTTCCTCTGTGAGCTGGTTTGGTGGAGACTGGCTGAGAGGGCTCCACCGTGTGTGTATTTCACCTCAGAGCACTGGGGACTCTGGTTTTGCCACGCATCCACAGTTTACTCTGCAAAACCAAAAGTTTCTCCTAATGGAGCTTACTCTTCTGTTAGAAATAGGTGCTTGGTGCAGCAAAGAAAAATTAGCACTGAGACAAAGGATTTTTTAGCAATGCAGTTTTTACTTCCTGAACTGCAGGAAGGGTACCCTCGCTAGCCATTGCGCCATGAGAGTACAATGAATGAAGGAAAAGCAGACAGATTTATCCCTTACACATTTGGGGTTGTTCTTACTGCTGTGTTTGATTTCCATTGGTTGGAGCCAGACCTTACAATTTAAATTGAAACATGATTGACTAATAACTTAAAACTTTTTTAAACAGGTAAAAGCAGTGGAGAGCTGGGACATGCCTGTGAGCACGTCCAGCACAGAGATCTTGGTTAAAGTACAAGGATACAGAATGTACTACGTGCCTGTAAGCATGGCATGTCTAACAGCTACATAGGATAGGGCTTAACAGAGAGTTATTAGCACACTTATGATTTATTTTTTGACAAGAAAGAAAACTTTGAAAAGGAACTTTTCTACTTCCCACATCTTCTAATAATACTTTTATATGATCTTTTTAAGATTTAGACATGGAAAAATTTTTTAAATCAGCATTATAGTTTTTTTTTTTTACTCAATTTGAAATCATATCTCATGGAGATAATTGCTGTTAACATTTTGATGACATCTATGGATGTGGACATTTATATTCAGTTTTGTGGAACAGGAATGCCTTAGATACAGGCTGTGTTGTTCTGGGCTCTTTTGTCACTAATTGTGATCATTTGTTGATATCAATATATAGAGCTCTACAACATCATTTTTAGTGGTTGCAAAATTATTGTATTATATGTAAGTACCATAATTTATCCAGATCAATACTGAAACAAATCAGGTTATGTTTTCCTACCATGAACAATACTGAGACGCACATGCTTGTATATAGGCATCTTCTTGTGCTTATGTTGTTATTCCTTGGGGTAAATGCCAGAGTGTAGAACCGCGGGGGCAAAGAGTTAAGCGCATCTTAGTTTGGTGGATCTTGCCAGTGCGTTCTTGCTGGGCCATGCCAACCTGCACTTCCACCAGAGGTCACGAGGTCTTTCCCCTTACCCTCAATGGGTTTTGTCCAAATTTGCCCTTTCCTGCTTATTTCCATTCAAATATTTTTGCTAGTGAGGTTGAGCATTTTTTCATATGGCTTTGTAATCCTTCCTAGGTAATATGACATTTTATGTTCTTTGTTCATTTTTCTAATTTATTTTTTCTCTAGATTGGAGAAATGAAGGCAGAGATCACTAAACTACATAAAAAATTGTTTGAACAAGAAAAGAAGTTGCAAAACACCGTGAAGCTTTTGCAGCTGAGCAGGCGCCAGGAAAAAGTCATCTTTGATCAGTGTGAGTGAGTGTGGGGGTGACCGCTCTGCCTGCCTTCCTGCCTCCGAGGGCTCCCAGTTCAGCCCTGGATGACCCACTTTGGAGCCCAGATTGTTTGTAATCATGCCTCTCATTTGTGGGTTCCTTTTCATACTCTATCCTTCTGACTCACATGGACAAGTGTATTCACTTAACACACCTTTGTAGAGCGGCCCCTTGGTGCCAGGGATTGTCATCTCACTGGGAGACAGTCGTGTGGCATGTGCAGTGACGGGAACATGCAGTGCACTGGGGTGGGAGTGGGGTGGCCATCACTCCGTCCCAGCGAGGTGGGCATCTTCGACAAAGTGACCTCTGCACTGAGTGTGAAGGGAGGAGTAGGCATCGTTAGATGGAGTGAGGAGTGGCCGTCCAGTGGGGAAGAGCATGGAGAGAGGTACAGAGGCAAGAAATAGGTTTTGTATGTCAGAAACCAAAAACAGTCCCTGTCAGTGGGGTAAAGGCTGCAAACAGTGGATTGAGGCGGGAGGGATTGGGGATCAGGGAGTGCTTCATGAAAGACTGTAGGTGGCAGGCTCAGGGCAAAGGACTGACCTGTTACATCTGTGTGCAAGAATGGCTCACTGGTGGTTGCTTCACCAGTGAGGAGGAGGCCGACTCCCTAGTCAGGCAGGAAAGAAGGCCCTTGGCCATGACACTGGGGATCCAGAGGAGGGCACGGATTTGAGAAGTACTTCTCAAGGCAGATGCTGAGACTCAGGGTCAGTGAGGTTGAGTAACTTTTGTAAGGTCAGTCCCATTTCCGATCTAACCACTTTGGAGATTGTTTGGGAGCAGCTCCGTTTCCCGGTTTAAACCCTCACCACTCCCTCCCGCTGCATGTTTAGAGGAGCAGGCAGCAGCTGAGTTTCCATTAGTGCCTGTTGGCAACATGGCACCGGCCAAGCCTGCGCTGCCTGCGTGTCAATTTCCCTGTCTTAGGAGAACTGCTGACTGTAGCACTTTCTCTCTGGAGGTGCCAGCCTGCCTTGTGCGTCTCTCTTATCAAAGCCCAGCATTTCTGAGAAGCACAGAACAGAGATTATTGCCAAGTAGGAGTTCTCCTTAGCCACACCTGGGAACCTTCTGAAAATAGACTCTGTGAGACTGGCAGCTTTTGAACTGCAAAAGAGAGAAGCTCAGCCACTGAGCAGGCACTGAGTTTCTGTTCTTTGCCCCTCATGCCAGTCTCTGGGGACAGAGGTGAACAAGACAGTCTTTGCCAGTGAGGGTTGTGGGCTTAATGTAGAAGACACAGAGCTTAGCTGCAGGACGATGTGCTGAGTGCATCCTAGGAGACCTGAGAGGTGGTTCAAGACTGACTGGTTCTTGAGGGATGACTAGGAGTTCATCAGACAGCGAAGGGGCAGGAATAGGATCCTGGCAGATGGCCCTGTGGCCTTGCTGCTGTGCTCCCAGGGGTGAGAGAGAACTGAGTGCTCAGGGACATGCTTAGGATATGCAAAGGGTTTTCCTGTGGGAGATGAGTGAGAGGGGTAAGCAGGAACCAGGTTTCAAGGAGCCTTGTGGACAGGACTCCAGGATGAGCAGCAGGGACTGGCGGGGTCCATGCGTGTATTAGAAGATCCCGTGGCTGAGCTTGGAGGGGCTAGGAGGCCGGGAAGACCTCTTTGGGGGCTGCAGCAGTCTCACAGGTGGGCAGTGGTTCAGGACTGTTGGGGAGAGGGGATGGTTTTGAAAGACTGTAGGGAAGTCAACCTGGCAGAGTGGCAGATGTCTGTGGGGTTCTGGTTGAGGACTTTGTGTCCCTCATAGAGAACCTGGAGGGAGACAGTGCCAGTTGTGGTCATGTTAAGGCAGCTGTGGAATATTTGGCTTAGACACTTGGGTGGGAAGCGATGCTCTGCATAGGTTTAGGAGGAGGCAGAACTCTGCATTGGCACCTCTCCTCCTCAGCAGCTTACGGCCCTGACCAGTCACAGGGCAGGTAGCTAACCCTGTTGACAGGTGAGGAAATTGCAGAAGTAGGTTCGGATGGGTTGATTACTGTGGGAGGTCAAAAGACAGAACCCAGGCCCCCTGTGTCCTAGGTCAGAGAGCATGGAATTATTGATTGAACACAGTTAAAATCTCTGTTCTCCTATGTGACCTGCATTCGACTAAAACCGTAAGCTTTAGATTCCTCGTCTCTAACTGGAGACATGAATTCCAAAGGACTCAGACTAGATAGTTGGGCCTGGGTTCAATAGCAGCTTTGTAAAAAGCACCCCAGTTTTCTTATCTGTAAAGTAAGGATGATAATGCCACCTAAACTATACTGTACTTAGCACAGTCCCTGGCACAGAGATGAGGCTCAACCAGTCTCTTCCTCTCTCTTTCCATTAGGCCAGACCAAATCCTATGCATGGAGGTGGCAAATCATTCATAGTAAGAAGAACCACAAATATCTCATAGCATTTCCCCGCCTGAGCTGGTGTTGCCCGTTTCCATATCTCCTAGGTCTGGCACAGAGCAGGCTTGACCAGAGCAGGGTGAGGGGCTTGCCCCAGGCAGCACAGCTGGTGCTTGACCCGGGGCCTGCAACTCCTCCTGTGCCAGGCTCTGCAGCTCGTTCCGAGGAGTCAGGTCCTCGGCAATTCTCCAAGCCCTGTGGACCTCACTGACCTGCTCTGCGTCTAAAGGGACTAGGTGAAAGTTGGTGTAGCACCTCCTCTTCTTCTGTCCCGCCGTGGTGATGGGGAAGAGCAAACGCCAGGGCTGATTTTTGCCTGGTTAAGCTGACACTGTACCTTCTCTCAGAGTCTACAGGGAAAAGTAAGGAAAGGGCATCCCAGTGGGACGCCGAGAGTCCTGATGCCCTGGGGCCACTCACTGGCCACGTGACCTGGAACCAGCTACCTCACTTCGAAGTCTCAGGTCCTCATTTGCAAAGCGAGGGCAGTAGTTCTGCCCCAATAGGGTGGGGAAATATTCAGTTGGAAACCACTTGTCACCAGGTCAGCACTGCTCCACTCAGGTCAGTACCTCCTTCCCTGCACCCTGCTAAGGTGGGAAGAACCATGGACTGAGCTAGGCAGGCCTGTGTGTGAGTCCCATCTCTGCGCTGGGGCCAGTGTAGATTTGGGACAAGTCCTTCATCGCTGTGTCCCTCGATCTTTTCCTTAAAGTGGGGATTTCTGTGCTTTGAAACGTGACAGTGCTGTTCAGGTGTAGGGGTCCCCTCAAAGCTTGAGCCAGGTGATCCTTAGTTCTTCTGCCATGAGCTTTGTTCTCTAGGTACATGTAGCATTCTTTCACAATTATCTTTAACCTCCACAGCTGTGATACTTAATCCTTTCTGGGTCACAGGCCCCTCGGTGAATCTGGAGAAAGCTATGGTCTCTCTCTCTCTGGAGAAATGCAGACATCTAGACCACACCCACATTTGCACACAGTGTCTGAGGATTTAGGACTGACTCCCCAAACATATCCATGGCCCCATGTCAAGAACTTCTGCCCTGCAGGAGAGGTTGGGTTGGGGTAGAGAGGCAGTGGCCACCTCTGAAAGTTGTTTTCCTTAGCTAAAAACAAAGTCCACACCGTCTGTCCCATCCCCAGTGTCACAGATTGCAAATAAACTCCATTACCTCCAGATGGGAATTTTTGTGAGGCAAGAAATACAGATTTTCTCAAGGGCACCGTGCAGCACCTATTCTGAAGAAGCCACTGCGGAGTTGGGCTGTGTGTGTTGGGCATGAGTCTGGGACAGCCTCTGGCACTGTTGGCTAAAGGCGTGGCTCCAGAAGCCTTCGATGTTTCCTGCGTGGGGAGTAAGCTGATTTTCTGACCCTCACCCAGCCCTGCTGAGAACAGATTCCCTGTCAGGCTCAGAACTCTGATCAAGAGGGGCATTCTTGCTACTGCTGGCATTTGTGTTGGACAAGAAAAAGCCTGAAGGAAGAAGCCACCTTACTTTACGGTTGCTCCTGAAAGCCAGGGCTTGCCCACTCCTTCCAGGAATTCTGATAGAGTGGGGATCTGTCTAGTACACTACTCTGGGCGTCAGCGTCATCAGGGAGCTCTGAAACCATCCCACCCAACCAGCTCCTGTCCAGGCAGAATGTGACTTGCCCAGGGGAACCAGACTGGGCTATTCCACCACCTAAAGTGCAGGCAAGGAGAAGCAGCACGCCCACGATTCTTTCTTCCAGGCCATTCGGAGCTCGCTGTAAGAGCTGCTTGGTAAAAACCTGGCTTTGTAGGACTTGGACCCCCATATGTGGGTTTGCCTGATCAAGGCACAGTCCCTTCTCACAGCTGCTTCCCAGGGGGCCTAGGAAACCAAAGGGTGCTGGGCAGGCCCAGGCCTCTACCCTCCCAGTGCCATTGCCCTCCCTGGCCCACAGAGGTGAACCTGAGGGATACCTGGGAAGCCGGCTAGCCGTGCAGAGCTGTGATGGTGTCTTCTGTGAAATGCCATAGCATGCGTTAGCGTCTGCATTGCTGTCAGGTGGTGGCTTTTCGGGGCCTTTAAGAGGTGTTGTTGATGGGTTATTTGGTCTGGGGTATGTGATGGGTCAGGTGGGGCCTTCGTACCTCCCTCTGGTCTGGATGCTTCAGACCACATGTTGTCCACATGTCTGAGCCCTTTGGGGTACGGCTTATCCTCCCTGCACTTGGCTTTCACGCTGCTCTCCTGGACATTCACGCCCTAATCGTCACATTCTTTGCTCTCTCCTCAGTGGTCGTAACCCACAAAATCCTTCGGAAGGCCAGAGGAAACCTGGAGGTATGCCCTTTGAGTCTTGTCACTGCAGGCCATGTGGAAGGTTGGGTGGGGCGCAGGCCCAGAAAGGACCTCTTGAAAAATGAAGGTGCAGGTGGAACCAGGGGACATGTCCTCCTTGGAGAGTTGTGTGTTTCTCCTAGCAGTGCATGAAAAGTTGTGTTTTATCATGCCATGTCGCCAGTGGGGGTTCTAAGTTTTAAATTTGTATGCTATTTTTAACAGTAAGAAATACAGCAAACAGTGCTTGGCACATAGTAGGCATTTGATGAATATTTCTTGAATGAATGAATACAGTATGATCTCATCACCATTTTATTCAGTAAATATTTACTCATCAAACAGTATGTCTTTGAAAGCACTTTCAGAATAATAATCTCGCATTTAACTCTGTCAGGGATCTGACTTCAGAAACCTCTACTGGACTTAAAATTCTCCTTTTTTTCCCTCCTTTTCCTAGCTTAGGCCCAGGGGTGCCCATCCAGGAACATGCAGTCCCAGCAGACCAGGCTCCTGAGGAGAACTTTCAGCCAATAAAGCTTGTGCTTCCCCCACTGAGCTCGCGCTGTCTCTTTCTTCCAAGTGTGGTTCCTATTTATTGAGGAAGAAAGAGCTGTCTGACCAAAGGAAATCTATTTTTTCCCTTTTTGTTTTCTCTCTGAAAGTTGGTTTGAGAGTTGTTGTCAGAAAGGTTCACGTACTCCACACCGGGTGGTAAAAGGCCTTGAGCTCTTGGATCCTGCATTTCAGATCTGGGGCAGGCACCAGAGCTGAGGCTGTGCGCCTTGGTGGGCTTCAGGTCTTCCCCTGGGTTTGCTTAGTACTCAGCCAGTGCTGCAGTTTGAAGATTCTCATTAAATGATTCATTTCATTTCACCTTGATGATTCAGTTGTTGTGTGGAGCCTCAAAGCCCAGGTCCCAAAATCCCAAGTGGGACTGGCCAGGGTTCCACGAGTCACATGACTCAGTGCTGAGCTCACTCAGGTGTCCAGAGAAGCCAGCCCTGTGCAGTGTGGGCACTGGCGTGTGCTCAGCATCTCACAATCTGCTGGACAGCAGCCCTTGCAGTGGTGCCATTCCCAGCTTAGCAAAGAGCGAAGTGAGGCCCAAAGCTGGGACATGGCATTTGCATTGTTCCCATGATGACTGGGGTGTATCGTCAGCCGTCCACATCGCTGCCTCTGACCAAGATGCCCCAGCCAAAACACTTTAGCGGCTTCCCGCTACCCTCTGATTCAAGCCTGAACCCCCTAACAAGGTTTACAAGCCTTGCTGGCACCTCCAGCTCCTCTCCCTTCCTGCCTCCTCCCCCCCTCTCTACTTCGTGTTCTGTGCAAACGAAACAGTGTTCTCCCCAGCCTAACCCAGGCTGCGCCCTCTTGGACTTACTCCTCCCACCCTCTTTCTTTCTAGTTATCTTTGAATGGTCCTTTAGAAATATTTTTTGGGCCCTTTGGGAAGCCTCTCCTGACCCGATACTAGGTGACATGACCTACCTCTGCTCCCGCAGCCCCCACACCACTGTTTGTGAATCCTCTGAGCCCCTGGAGAGCAGAAGCTTGTGTTGACCATGGAATTGCCAGTGCCTGGCCTGGCACCCAGCTCCCCAGACACAATGGTGAGGGGAGAAGACGGGATTGCCTCGGCTGGAAGCACAGGGAGCAGCAGCCTAGACTGGGAGTCCAGGGAGTGGCCTCATGCCAGGTACCCCACTTAGCCTGCTTCCCCATCCATTAAGAGAGGGGCAGGGGCAAGTGGGCAGTACAGACCCTTTCTGCTTGGGTTCCTACCATCTGTGCTCTTCCTGAGAAATATTTGCACAGATGTACCTCAGTTTAATATGTACCAGTGTGTGGAAACTCAGATTGAGCCATAGTGTCACTGGAGTGCCTTTTGCAAGCAGTCGCACAGTTGACTTCCTAAATGGAAGCTGGGTGGGCTGAGGCTCCAGGTCAGCGTGGCGCTGTGAAGCAGGCGGCCTGGTTCCAGTCCGAGTCTCATGCTTCTGTAAATGAGAGTTACTATTGCCCAGTACTGTTACAGAATTGGGAGCCTCGAATTTTGGAAGCAGCTGAACAGCAAGACCCTTTCCACAAATTGGTGACTCTTCTTCAGTGTCTCAGTGGCTGCTCTTAAGTTTTAAAATACTGTTTTAAGTTTTATGGCTATGTTGTGCCAAGCCCCTATTAACCTCAGTAGAGAAGACACCAGGTTCAAGAGGTCTGAGAAGAGACCCAAAGCCAGCAAATGAGATGTGGGCTCTATTGAGGGCTTACATACAGGGGGACAGTCCAGAGGCAGCAGGCTGGACAGGAGAACTGCTTTTCGGTCCAGTGGCAGCGGCTGAACAACATAACCCACGTCCCAGTGGCAGCAGGTAAGGCAGGAAAACCCCCACCCCTTATAAACAGCATGCACTTTATATAACATTTTCACTTAACCTTCCCCCAGTGACCTCTACCTGGGAACCTTCTTTTAACCCAAAACTCAGGACCTCAGTCCCCTGTATAGCCTGTGTCCCATGAGATGGGCTGGAAGCTCAGATACTCCTCATAGACAAGGAACAAATCTCTGGGTTGGCCACTCCTAGATTCTCTAGCTCGGAACAACATTCAGACGCGTCTGCCACATAGGGTCATTCTAAGGGTATGCTCAAGCTATTGCTATCAGGGCATTTACCCTCCAGGCAGATGCGCACAAATGTAAGCGTGTGTGGTTGGGGCATGGTGGGGAGGGGAGCAGCTTGTTACAGTATAGTTATAGCTCAGGCTAGGCTTGGAAGTAAGACCTGGGCTCAGATGCCCCTACAGGGGAACAGCCCTCCCTTGCCTGGCACATGATCAGTGCACAGCCCATGGGAGCTGAACTTGGTTGTTGGCAGGGGTTTGAGTTGGAGGGGTTAGAGGAGAGATCCACATTGGATTCTGGTACATCCCAGGCCCGTCTGGTTGGTGAAGCCAGGCATGCCTGGGAGCAGGACCTGCAGAGGAGAGGGCTCTGGAAGCCCAGCTGGCCATTTGCTTCAGGTCACCCACAGCTTTTCAGGAACACAATAATCTAAAACTAAGTGTATTTTTGTCCCCCCAGTTTAGAGTCACGTAAAATACCTTCAACCTTGGGCTAGTGAAGGCCCTCCCTCTTCTGGGAGGTGGAGGAGCAGCCTGGTTTGTTTGGGCTGGATTAATGCCAAGAACAAACTCTGCAAATAAGACAATTTGGACCTTGGAGAAAGCTCCATTGTCCCTGGTGAGTTAATTTTACCAGCAGCTGAATTCAGGAGACTTTGAAGCAGTAATCAGAAAATGCGTCAATTTCTCGTCGGTGAAATTAATCACCACGTGTGCTGGAGGAGCTGCACCTGAGAGAAACAGCTGCAGGGACTAAATATACAGTGAGAGAAGGTGGGGGAGAGGGAGACAGGCCCCGGGCGCCCTGCTTGTCCTACCTTGAAAATGGTGCTTTGATCTCACTTCTGAAGCCCACCTCCCTACATCCCTATCAGGAGCCTGGAGTAAAATCCTCGCTCCTCTGGCTGGTGCTCACCTGGATAGCAGTAGCCACGCTGTGCATCTCAGTAATCTGCACCACCCCCCCATTTACAAATGAGAGGACCGAGGGATGGAGCCAGAATTTGAACTGATGTCCCTTGGATTATCAGCATTTCCCCCCAAAACGCCATCTCTTCACAAAACTGCAGCGTTTCCCTGTGTTACAAATCGAAGTATTCTCATTCTACCCTTTCCAACAAAATGTTTCTGGATGACCAGAGCAGGGGCCCAGAGACCCACAATTGAATTCCTCAACACAGCAGCCCTGAGAACTGCTTGTAACTGGGTCGTGGAAGGGAGAAAGAGTGATCTTGTTAATAAGTTCTCGGCATTGTGGAAGCTGAGAAACCTGCCTGGGGGATTGGGCCCTGCCAAATTGCCTCTTCAATCTTGGCTATATTTTAAGTCTAACTCAAGAATGCAATTATCAAATTACTCATCCCATCTGAGAAGCCCAGGACTCTCCCTCAGGGGCTAGACCCATTTACCTCTTGCCACAGATAGGCGCCAGGTGGGGTGGGGGTGGGTGGATCTAGAGACCCAGGCCCCCAAGGTGGGGCCTTCTAATGGAACCAAACCTCAGTTTCCTTGTCTGCAAAATTATGGGATGTGGAAAGATAAAGATATACAATGGCTAACCATGAGGCCCAGACATCGGCCAAGTTGCTGGGGTTCATCCACTCACCTCAGTTAAGGGTCGGCCTCTGGCCAGCAGTACGTGCTGGAGACATCCTTTCACCTCCTCTCCCTCGCCCTCCATATCCCATCCATGATCAGGGCCACTCTCTCCAGTTATCTCCCAAGGCTACTGCTTGGTTCATCTCCACTGCCACTTCGGTTCAAGTGACCATCAGCTCTCACCTGGACAGCTTACTGTAATAGCTTTCCAGTTGGCCTACCACATCCACCTCACCTCTCCGAATGTCTGCCATACTACAGCTGAGTGACTCTTTAAAAGGTAAAGTAAATCATATTATCCCCCTCATTTAAAATGTGGGATGCCTCTCACCACACCTAGTGTGGCCAGCAAGCCCTTGGTTTCCTGAGCCCTTTTGTCCACCCTCTTGGCTCCTTGTGCTTCAGTCTCTTTGGGCTTTCGTCTCTGGCCACAGGACCTTTGCACATGCTGCCCCCTGCCCAGCATGCTCCCGCCTTGGCTACTCTTGCTAGTCAGAGACAGCTTCCGGATCTGGAGCCCCTATTCTGTGTGGCCAGAGTGTGATGATCCCCCCTGACTGACGCTTGGCCACTGTGTGACTTAGGGTTGTGTATGCTGTTGTGATGTTTTGGGTTGTGGCTCTCCCTGTCATTGACCTGAAGCTCCATGAGAACACAGACCCCACACAATTTGCTCACCACACCAGCCCTGCTGCCTGGCACAGGGCCAGTAAATATAGTCACTCAGCAAACATCCCTAGAGCTTCTCCCACCTCCTTCTGGAGGAACTCAGGTTGGTGGGGAGAACAGACAAGTAATATAGCTAATAGGGAACACTTGCTTAGACCTGGGGTCCTGGGAGCCCGGCTGTCTTTGGAACATCATCACAAGCAGTCATTGTGACAGCTCTGGCTGGGAGGGACTGCTTTTTTCATATGAAGGACTGGGGCACAGAGTGATCTGCCCAAGATCACACAGCTTTGGATGGAGGCCTGCGGGCTGCAGAGCCCAGCTCCCTGCCGCTGCGTGCAAGTGCAGTTCAGTATGGCGAGTGCCCAGGTGGCTGGCCAGGCTGGAGTGGGGCCCATGCTGGCAGCGTCTGCTTCCACTTGCGGCCTGCTCAGGCGGTTCCTGCCAGTGATCCAAAGCCCAGCCCTGCCCCCTGGTGTGGCCACTCTCTGGGCCTCATCCTTGCTGGAAGGCAGGCAGTTGGCGTTGCTTCTGACTCATCCTTTTAGACTTCTTTATTCTCAGAGTTGCCCAGGTCCCCTCTGTTCCCGTTGACCCCATTCCCAGGGAAGATGCCAGTCCTGCCTGACCCTAGAGGGCAGCACTGGGCAGGGCTCACCCCTCCAACTGGATCACAATGGGACTAGGTGCACGGTGGTTACCAAGCGCCCTCCCACACGTGCCTCTAAATGCGAAATCACGTCCTTGTTAACAGGCATTCACAGGAGAGCTTAATTACATGTTTTCAGGTCTAAAACGATCCTCTGTATTAATGCTACTTTCTCCTTCCAAACAGAACAGCATGTGGTTCCAGCTTGTGTGTGACACTGGCCGACCGTGCGGGCAGACACAGGGAAAAAAGAGAATGAGATCACCCTGGCCTCGCCCTCCTCTTTAGCCAAGATGACGGTGGGGTCAGGGGCCACAGACAGAGTGACCAGGCCCAGGGCTCCTTTGTGGTGGAAGCCAGTGGCTGGGAGCCCACCCGGAGAGTGTGGGGTGGATGTGAGAGGGGACACAGGTGGGCGAGGTGTGGACATTCAGTGTAAGAAGGTATTTGGAGACAGTCATGGTTACACACCCAACATCTGCTGGCACCTACCCAAGCCCGGAGTTCCCAGAGCTGCCACTGCCCCGCAGGCCCCCGAGGGGCTCCCAGTCAAGCATGGGGGACAGGCCAGCATACAGGTGATCCATGGTCGTGACAAATGATCAAAGTAGCTGTGGGCACCCAGAAACCAGCCCCTACCCAGCCTTGGGGGTGAGCAGGGAAGGTGCCCTGGGATGACCCTGGTTGAGCGGTAAGGGCCAACTGGGAACTGTAGGTGTGGAGAAAGCGGGGTGGGGTTCCTAGGCAGAGGAAATGCAGCAGGGGCTAGGGTCTGTGAGTGGTGCGTTGGCCTGGCTAGAGCTTAGAATCCAGTCAGCAGCGTGGGCAGTGCCTCGGGCGGAAGCTTGAGGCCAGCGGGCATCATCGGGAGCAGTAGGAGAGGCACGGGTAGGTTTTTGCCTGGGAAGTGTGGGGGAACCTGCCAGGCGTCCAGGGTGCAGGCCTGAATTGTCCTCACCTGGTCAGGGGATGGGAACAGAGAACCAGGGTAGATTTGGGACACTTGAGAGGACCTGGGGACGTGTGTGTGTGTGTGCACACACGCGCCCTGGTGGTGGAGGTGAAGAGGAGAGCGTCCATGCTGCTGGTTTCTGGCCCAGCCAATGGTGTGGCCACCTCCACAGGGGGAGAACCGTACGGAAAGTATGGAATAGTATGGAATGCCAACTGCCAACTGCATCTTTCAAGGTGGGCAGAATCTACAGGGTTGGGGTGGAGGAGGAAACAGCTGTGCAAAGGCGTGGAGATCACTGAGGGACCCATGGTAGTGGAGTGTGGCGGGGCAGGAAACACCAGCTTGGATACAAGGTACTTGAATTTGGGCCTTTTTTTTTTTTTTTTTTTTTGGCATTGGGAAAACAATAGTGATTATTCCAGCGATGAAGGAGAAAGCTCTGGGAGGAGGCAGAAAGAAAAATCTAGACTGGAGGCCAGTCAGGGAAGAGGGTGGGGGACTCAATCATCTCAGGCAGTGAGCCCCAGGACTGTGAGGACACAGAAGCCAGCTCTCTTCCCACTGCTGTTGAGGGAAGGCTGATGGCAAGAAAGGAAGCCGGCCTCCTACTCAGATGGGGCCATGGGGGCAGTCTCCCTGGGGATTACCTGGGACTCCTGTTTTAGAACCCTAGAGTGACCCAGTGACCCACCCGCAGGCAGCTCCTCTGTCTAGAGACAGCGCAGTGGTCCAAGCAGCTGCCTAGAGAGGAGCTGTGCCATAGAAACACACAGGTGATTTGAACTCAGCCTCAGTTTCCAGCCTCACCTTTAAAGTGGGGTTAATGACACCTCCTTTTTTCTACCCAAGCCGCCTCCTCCCTTGGGAGTTCCTTGTCTTGGAGTTCAGAGCTTCTTCAGGCTCTACAACAGGCCATCCTGTCCTCTCCCCAGCCCAGCGGGTTCTGCTTCCTTCCTCAGCCTCTCCACTGTGTCCTGTCCTCTCCATCTCCACCTCCTCCTTACAGCCGATTGCCTGCAGCCAGCACTGGGCACCTGTGGCCTGGGTGAAGGCAGCAGCCTTCTCATGGGTCTCCCTGCCTCCTGCACATGCCCCCACCCCTCACTGTCTCTGCCCATAGCCAGGCCCATCTTGTTAATTGCAAGCCCAATCATGTCACTTCTCTGCTTGTAGACCCTCCCAAGACAAAAGCCCCACTCCTCCATTGCATCCAAGCCTTCCCATCTGACCTTGGCCTTCATCTCCCATGGACTGGGACTCATCCTTGGTGATCTCCCCCTGCCGCCATCCATGAGGTTGGCTAGTCTTGCCACACTCCTGGCAGACCCCTGAGAACACCTCCTTGGTATCCTGCAGCTCTGGGCTTTGTACCCGAGTCTCCTGTTCCTAAATGCCCATCTCCGACATCCCAGGGCTGACTCACTCCCACTCATTTTTACCTCAGGCATCACCTCTGGGCTTTCATCCTTTATGCCTCAATTTGTCTCTCTATAATGGGGGTATGATTGATCCCTTATAACTAGAGATGGTCTTTGGGCCTTAATTGACTGCAAGCAACTAAGTTAACTGAGACATAAGAAGTCTAAAATTCGAAGGGTGCCTTGGCTGCATTAATAGAGATAGAGTCCAAACAAGAGAGGTGAATTATCTTGCTCTTGTCAGACCTCCACGGCTTGTCAGACTATTCTGCGGGCCTTGTGATCATTTCCTCTGCCTTGCTTTAGGAAGGACGTTGACCAAGTGGCTCATATCATTGATGCTTTCGCCTCAGTTCATTGAATTTGTTTGCCATTTGTTAGAAATAGATGCTCGATGCCAAAAAGAAAAATTAGCACTGAGACAAAGGATCTTTCAGCAATGCAATTTTTACTTCCTGGACCACAGCAAGGTTACTCTCGCTAGCCATCTTGCCAGAGAGTACAATGAACAAAGGAAAAGCAGACAAGTTTATCCCTTATGCATCTGGGGTCGTCCTTACTCCTGTGTCTATCTCCATTGGGTGGAGCCAGACCTCACAATCTAAACTATAACCTGATTGGCTAATAACTTAAAACTTACCTAAACAGGTAAAAGCAGTGGAGAGCTGGAACATGGCTGTGAGCACGCCCAGCACAGATATCTTGGTTAAAGTACAAGGACATAGAATGTACTACGTGCCGGTAAGCATGGCATGTCTAACAGCTACATAGGATAGGGTTTAACAAAGTTATTAGTGCACTTATTCTTTAACAAGAAAGGAAACTTTAAAAAGGAACTTTTCTACTTCCCACACCATTCATCAAGCATGTAAATGCCAGGCGCTACATATATATAGTGACACTTAATGCCATAAAGCATTATGATGCTCTTTGTGCAGATGAAGAGGAAGTCACAACATATTAGGTATTGTCATAATAAAACGGCGCCCGTGGTAGGCAGAACAACAGCCCTAAAGATGCCAGAACCTGTGAATATGTTCCTTTATATGGCAAAAAGGAACTTACAGAGGTGATTAAAGTTAAGGATTTGGAGATAGGACATCTTTCTGGATTATCCAGGTAGGTCCACTCTAATTCCATAATTCCTTAAGGGAGAAGAACCTTTTCCCATCTGTGGCCAGAGAGAGATGTGACACCAGGCAAAGGGTCAGAGTGGCTGAAGACAGAGCGAGGGGCCATGAGACAAGGAACACAAGTGACTTTGGGAAGATGGAAAAGGCAGGAAACAGATTCTCCCCTAAAGGACCCAGAAAAAGAGCATGGTGCCGCCTACTCCTTGATTTTAACCCAGCGAGACCCGTCGGACTTCTGCATATAGAACTGTAAGATAATAAATGTGTGTTGTTTTAAGCCACAAGGTTTGTGTTAGTTTGTTATGACAGCAGTAGAGAATGAATCTCGGGCCTCCGTCAGTACAAATGTGATCATATGAATTTAGAGATGACATGCAGATGTTTATAGTGTGTAATTTCTTAATGACAGGGGCCACTGAATAGATAACCTGTGAGGTAGTGAGCTCCCTATCCCCAGAGATATGTGACAGAGGCTGCCTGCTAGCTGTTGACGATGTTTTGGAGGGGTTTTTTGCTCAATGGGCAGGTGCTTGGACTAAGGACTTCCTCCAGAGTCTCCAGAGAATAGAGTGAGAAGCCACATGGCCCGAGGCTGGAGGAGGTGGTGGTTCTCCCTGCAGGCCGGGAGACCTGTCACCACCCACAGGGTCTCCCTTTAGGCGCGTTATTATACATGGTTCCAGCACTCCATTACTTCAGAACACTTCTATGTAATGCATTGAAGGAATTATTGAAATGTGTAATTACAGTGTGCATTGTAATATAAAACAAGTCTATTATATTCATTTGATGGAACTGTGCTCCATAATGTCTATTCTAATTTAAAAGATTGTGCCATTAGAGTGTTATATTGTGTGATGATAATTGTCCATCTGCAGACACTGTCTCCTGTCTTCACCCAGTTCCCTTTCTCCCGATGCTTCTGCTACCACGAAACTGGAATACCCAAACTTCCCACGTGAGAGGGCACTTTGGGGTGATTGGGCCCATCCCCACATAAGATAGATGGGGAAAGTGAAGCCCTGAGCCCAGAGCTGGTAACGCCAGCATCTCCCAAGTCTCAGCCAGTGGCCAGCCTGTGGTTCCCAAACATCTGTGAATTGGAACCCTTTGTTCAAAAAGAAATCTTGTGTGGAACCCCAATATACAAAGCAGATGGGTCAGCTCTAGGGCAAGCCAAGATGGGCCACCCAGGGTCCTGAGTGCTTGGGAGCCCACTAAGCCTCGCCCCACTCTGAGGTTCCTCTACTAAACACTAGGGCTTCAAGGGACACCCTGTGAAAATCAGCCTCTGAACCTGGTCCAGATGGGAAAAATGAGTCCCTGAGTGTGGCAAATGCTTGCCCGAGATCATACCCCAAGTTGGAGGCAGAGCTGTGATCAGCACTCGTGTCTTCTTGGTCTGTGCCTCTCCATTCCGGTTGCAATGCGAACCCCGGCTATTCTCAACCCTGGCTGTTCTCAACCCTGGCTGTGTTGGAATTACCACGGACTTGTCGGCGTGAGGATCAGAGCCCTGGTTCTACAGACTGTGGTGTGATGAGTCTGTGGCAAGATGCAGGGCTTCCTGTTTTTGAAAAGAGCCCCCGAGGCTCCTGCTGCAGAGTGAGTTAAGACTTCCTCCCGAACATCGCTTGGGTTTGCGCTCCTTACCGCATCTTCCTCCCTGCCCTAAGTCAGGCCCCGTCACCTGCAGTTGTCGTCTTTCCACAAATATTAACAGAGTAGGCACCGTCCTGGGCCTTTGGGACAAAACAAAGACCCCTGCTTAGATTCTAGCAGTGGAAGCCGGTAATAAGCCCACGGGCTCCTCTGTTAGAAGGGAAATGTGTTATGGCAAAAAGGACCGGAGTGCAGGGCGGGGAGGGTGGGACAGGACAGGGGATCCTAGTGGAGACGGGATGTGAGCAGAAAAAAGTCATCCCAATACCTCCATTGCCTGGACTTGTCCAGTAGCATGTTGAGAACAGAAAATGGGATAATACTGCTCTCCCAGGTTGCCTGCCTTCTCATTGGGTTCTGAAGCCATCCTGCTTGGGCCGGGTTCTCACAGTTCCTCTACCTCCTGGCTGCAGCCTTGAGGTGAACAGTGGTCAGATCAAGGCCTGGGCTGGGCTGGGACAGACTCCTCTTGGCTCCACCCCAGAGCCATGGAGCCTCGGCTTCATCAGTCTCTTTCCCCAAAGTCCTGCTGGCCGTGAGATTAACTCTTGTAAGCAAATGCCTCTGATTCATTGGAAGAGTCAGACATGGAAGCTTGGGTTTCAAAGCTCTACATACAGTCTCAGTTCTTACAACACCCCTATGCGGCTGAATTTAATTCTCCCGTTTTTCTCTCTTCTTATTTTTTGAGTTGGAGTTTCACTCTTTTTGCCCAGGCTGGAGTGCAATGATGCAATCTCAGCTCACTGCAACCTCTGCCTCCTAGGTTTAAGTGATTCTCCTGCCTCAGCCTCCCGAGTAGCTGGTATAGGCACCCACTACCACGGCTGGCTAATTTTTGTATTTTTAGTAGAGACAGGATTTCACCATGTTGGTCAGGCTGGTCTCGAACTCCTGACCTCGTGATCCACCCACCTTGGCTTCCCAAAGTGCTGGGATTATAGGCGTGAGCCACGGTGCCATGCTAATTCTCCCATTTTTCAGAAGAATAAATAAAGCTCAGTGAGGTTAATCCACTTGCTTAGAGTCATGTACCTAGTAAACCAATGAGCTGATAGGGGAGCCAGGTCTGTTCAACTGTTTCTGCTGAGTCATGTCATCTCACTAAATGTTTGCTGAACTGCTGAATGGAGGCGTGGAGTTTTAGGCTTGCTGAGTTAGAATCCCCAGACTGGCAATTTAGAGTGTGTTATTCAAATCCAGCCGACTCCTGTTTTACAGTAACCATCATCAAAGGCCGCTGTTAACAGCAGCCACGTCTTCCTTTGTGCATTTGAAAAAAATTCCATCTCAAAGCCATCACATCCGGCAGTGACCACGGAGGAGTCAGTAGGAATTGAATCTGAAGCCAGAAACAGGAAGAAGCGAGAGGAAGGTCATCTTTTGAAATGACAAAGAGGTGCTGTTTTCTCAGTCGGGTAGGCCCGGCTACTGTAGCACCAACTGGGCCGCGAATTTTAATTCCAATCTCTGCAGCTGCTAATGTGCTTGTCGCTTGGAGAATAGACACTAATTGACAAGCAACTAAATAAATAACGTGTAACATAAAAGCAAACACAAGCTTTAAAAGAAAAAATAGCAAAAAGGATGAAATTAAAAATGCGGGGGGTTGAACAGTGTTTTCCACACTCCATTAAAGTGACATCAAAAGGCTTTTCAAAATATTTGTTTTATGGTGAAGATAGAGTTAGGAATCATCTGAGCTCCTGTCCCCAAGCTGCTGCGCTGGAGATCAGAGGTGGCCCGGTGAGAAGAGGAGAGAAGCTTCTTCAAGAGGAGCTGGAGAGACGAAAACCGAGTGCCTGAAGCATGACGTGTCAGCCCCTTGGTCCTACAGGGGGACAGACAGAGGCCCAGAGAGGCCCAGAGGAGCACCAGAGTCACCCATTGGGTCCCTGGGAGGTTAAGCCTCTGGTATGGATTGAATTGTGTCCCCCAAAGAGATATGTTGAAGTCCTAACCCTGAGTACCTCAGATTGTGACCTTATTCGAAAATGGGTTCATTGCCGATGTAATCAGTTAAGATGAGGGCATACTGGAGTAGGGTGGACCCTTGGTCCACTATGGCCGGTATCCTTATAAGAAATGGGAGAGGGCCAGGTGCAGTGGCTCACACCTATAATCCCAGCACTGTGGGAGGCTGAGGCGGTGGATCACAAGGTCAGGAGTTTGAGAACAGCCTGACCAACATGGTGAAACCCCGCCTCTACTAAAAATACAAAAATAGCCGGGCATGGTGGTGTGTGCCTGTAATCCCAGCTTCTCAGGAGGCTGAGGCAGGAGAATTGCTTGAACCCAGTAGGCAGAGGTTGCAGTAGGCCGAGACTGTGCCATTGCACTCCAGCCTGGGTGACAAAGCGAGACTCTGTCTCAAAGAAAAAAAGAAACAGGAGAGACAGGGGAGAGGAACACCATGCGAAGACACAGACACAGCGAGAAGACGGCCATGTGACAACAAGCCACAAGGCGGGGACAGATTCCACCTGAGCCTCAGATGGAACATGGCCCTGCTGACACCTTGGTTTCAGACCTCTGCCCTCCAGAGCTGCAAGAGAATAGACTTCTGTTCTTCCAAGCTGCTGAGTGTGTGGTGCTTTGTTCCAGCAGCCCTAGGAGACGAATCCTGCCTCTGCCGCCTGTGCTCCTGCTCCCCACTGTGGCAGCCCAAGGTGGACAACAGTTTCGTGTCCTGACTGGAGACACTGCTTCTCAGAACTCCCCTGACGTCCTCCAGCCAGTTAGGCTCTGATCGTTTAGCCATGAAATGTCACTTACGTTCCCCCATTTTAATTATTCATGTAGTTCTTGCTACCTAGACTACGAGAATCTTTTCAAATTTCAATTCAACTTGTTCAACAAGAACTTCTTGAGCTTTTTTTTTTTAAAAAAAGGAAAAAAAAAGAATGAAGGAGAGGAAGAAAAAGGAAGAGAAAGAGGGAGAGAGAACGGGAGTATTGCTTTATTGCCCAGGCTAGAATGCAGTCTAAAAATGGGAATTGAAAACCTCTTTTATGCCAAAAATTGTGCTTAACAATGGAGACAGGAAGGAATAAGGGAAGAAAATAACAATCAGCCAACCAATATTTCATTTAAATCTGTGAAATGCTATGCAATTACTGAGGAGTGATTTACTTCCAATTATGTAGTCACTTTTGGAATAGGTGTGATATGGTACTGATAAGAATGTATGTTTTGTGTATTTGAAGTGGAGAGTTCTATAAATGTTTATTAAGTTTACTTGTTCTGGGTCTGAGTTCAAGTCCTGGATATCCTTGTTAATTTTCTGCCTCAATGATCTGTCTAATATTGACAATGTGATGTTACAGTCTCCCACTATTATTGTGTGGGAGGCTAAGTCTCTTTATAAGTCATTAAGAACTTGTCTTATGTATCTGGGCGCTCCTGTATTGGGTGCATATATATTTAGGATTGTTAGCTCTTCTTGTTGCATTGATCCTTTTACCATTATGTAATGTCCTTCTTTGCCTCTTTTGATCTTTGTTGCTTTAAAGTCTATTTTATCAGAAGCGAGAATTGCAACTCCTGCTTTTTATTTATTTATTTATTTTTGCTCTCCGTTTAGTTGGTAAATCTTCCTCCATCCCTTTGTTTTGAGTCTTTGTGTATCGTTACGTGTGAGATGGATCTGGACGCAGCATACGGATGGGTTTTGGCTTTTTATCCAGTTTGATTCATAATAATATATGTGAGTTTAATACTGCCATTTGATGTAAATTCTTCATTATGTTAATGCTCTTTACTTTTTGATATATTTTTGGAAAGGCTGATAGTGGTTGTTCCTTTATATGTGTAGTGCTTCTTTCAGAAGCTCTTGTAAAGCAGGCCTGGTGGTGGTGAAATCTCTAAGTACTTGCTTCTTCACAAAAAATTTTATTTTTCCTTCGCTTGTGAAGCTTAGTTTGGCTGGATATGAAATTCTGGGTTGAAAGTTCTTTTCTTTAAGGATGTTGAATATTGGCCCCCACTTTTTTCTGGCCTGTAGGGTTTCTGCTGAGAGATCTGCTATAAGTCTGATAGGCTTCCCTTTATGGGTAACCTGACCTTTCTCTCTGGCTGCCCTTAGTATTTTCTCCTTCATTTCAACCCTAATGAATCTGATGATTATGTGCCTTGGGGTTGGTCTTCTTGAGGAATATCTTTGTGGTGTTCTCTGTATTACCTGGAGTTGAATATTACCCTGCCTTGCCAGGTTGGGAAAGTTTTCCTGAATGATATCCTGAAGAGTATTTTCCAACTTGGATTCATTCTCTTCATCACATTCAGTTACACCTATCAAACATAGATTAGGTCTTTTCACATAGTCCCATATTTCTTGGAGACTTTGCTCATTCCTTTTTATCCTTTTTTCTCTAATCTTGTCTTCTCATTTTATTTCATTAAGTTGGTCTTCGACCTCTGATATACTTTCTGCTGCTTGATCAATTTGACTGTTTAAACTTGTGCATACTTCATGGAGTTTTCGTATTGTGTTTTTCAGCTCCATTAATTCACTTATACTCCTCTCTAAATTGTCTATTCTCATTAGCATTTCGTCAAACCTTTTTTCAAAGTTCTTAGTTTCTTTGCATTGGGTTAGAACAAGTTCTTTTAATTCACAGAAGTTTCTTATCATCCACCTTTTGAAGCCTACTTCTGTTAATGGAATGCACTCATTCTCCATCAGGCCTTGCTCCATTGCTGATAAGGAACGGTGATCCCCTGTAGAGGGAGAGGCATTCTGATTTTGGGTATTCTCTGCCTTTTTAGGCTGGTTTCTTCCCTTCATTATAGATTTATCCATCTGTCGTCTTTGTAATTACTGACTTTCTAATTAGGTCTCTGAGTGGATGTCCAACTTGTTGATTCCCAGCGCCGAAATCTGAGCAATCCACTGAGCCAGCAAAAACAGCGGTGTTAAGATTGATGGTGCTTTTCTGCCCGGGAATCTCCGGTCTGGCTCCCTTCTTGAGTTTGTCCTTCAATCAGCTGAATGGGCGACTCTGCCTTCCCGGAGCTCCAAACGTCGGCCAAAAGGGGACCCAGTCCCGGTTACTCTGCACCAAGAACCACCACGCCGAGGCGCTGGCAAAACCGCCGCGCCGGCCACAAGTGTTGTGCTGGCGACCCGTGGGGCTCCTCTGCTGGGAATCTCCTGGTCTGTGAGCAACAAAAATTCGTCTGAAAGTGTGGCATCCTCTTGTTCTCTGCGCTTTCACTGGGAGCTACAATCCCGAGCTGCTAGTGATCAGCCATCTTGGATCTCTCTCTCCTTCTTGAGCTTCTTAACCAAATGTGCCTGCCTCTCCCAGGGGCCACCAGCCCCTCTCCCCTCCTTCTCCACTCCCTCCAGACTGGCCGCCTGTCTCCTTTGCTTTTCCCTGAGCATGTCCGACATGCTCTGCTTCAAAGACTGGACGCTGTCCTGCCTGGAATCTGCTTTCTGCAGACATCTTCATGGCCTACCCTACTCTCTCATCTCCTCGACGTCACCTTCTCAATCAGGATTACACTGACCTCCCACCCCTATTTGTAATCCTCTCCTTCTCCTGTGCACCTGATGCCACTTTGCTGGCCTCATGCTATGTGATTTTTGTGTGTGTTATGCTTATCATTTGTCATGTTTTCCTGCCATAGACTATAAACTCCATGAGGCCAGGGACTCCTCTGTGTTGCTCACCTAGAATGATTCTGGTGCTTAGTAGATATTTGTTGATGAATGACATTCTCCCTGTGCTAGGTCCAGGGCTGGGCCCTGGGGAGACTGATATGTGATCCTTAAATAGCTCACAGCATCCTAGGGGACCAGCATACGCTGACAATTCCAGCTTAGGTGCTATGAGTAGCAATAGGCTGACTGCCACCACAGACCGAGGAGTGGTGAGTCAGTCTTTCTGGGGTGGCCAGAAGGGTCTTCCAGAGGAAGTGTTGTCTAAAACAATTAGGCAGGTGGTGGTAGGAGGGGCTGGCCTAGGAGCCCAGTGTGCAAAAGTGTGGAGGCAAGAAGCATGGTGAGATCCCATCCCCATAAGACATGACAGGGTGCTGTGGTGAGGCTGTGTGTGAAGGATGCCAGGGTGGGAGGTAAGCCTGGAGTTGACAGTGGGGCCTGAGCCTGAAGGCTTTGTGTACCCATGGGTTCATCCTGGAGTGAGGCAGGGACAAGACATCTCCAGATTGCAGAATGTCCACTTCTAGCCCCTTCGTCCACTGTGCTTAGCATCAATCCACTGGAGACAGTTCCTGCCACATTAGGCTGAGCGCTTCCTTTCTCCCAGCTCTATGAGTCCAAATGTACCACTTGGAACTCTTGGGTAACAAGTGATAGAAACCCCATTCAAAGCAAGTTAGATCATGAAGGGACTTTAAGTGTCTTGTGTAACCAACTGGGAGGAGTAAGGGTGGAGCAGCCTCAGAAGGAGCTGGAAGCAGGACCTCTCCATGCCGCTCAGCACTCCGTGCCTCTGTGGGCAACCATCTCTCTTAGGTGGGCTGGGAGTGGGGGCCACACTTGGAGCAGCATCTTTGCTTCTTCCTCCTCCTCTTCCTCCTTCTTCTTCTTCCTCCTCCTCCTTCCTCCTCCTCTTCCTCCTGCTCCTTCTTCTTCCTCCTCCTCCTCTTCTTCCTCTTCTCTTCTTCCTCTCTCCTCCTCCTCCTTCTCCTTCCTCCTTCCTCTTTCCTCCTTCCTTCCTTCTTTTTCTTCTTTCTTCTTCTTTTTCCTCCTCCCTCTATCACCCAGGCTGGAGTATAGTGGCATGATCTTGGCTCACTGTGAGCTCCTCCTCCTGGGCTCAAGCTATTCTCCTACCTCAGCCTCCCACATAGCAGGGACCACAGGCATGCACCACCATGCCCAGCTAATTTTTTTCTTTTGTTTTTGTAGAGACAGGGTTTTACCACGTTGCCCAGGCTGATCTCAAACTCCTGAACTCAAGCAATTCATCCACCTCCCAAAAGCATTGGGATTACAGGTGTGAGTCACCAGGCTCAGCTCATGCTCACACCTTCTCAGCTTTGTAACCAGAGAGAAAAATGCTCTCTGCCTGCAGCTGTGAGAACAATCCCAGGGAAGGAGCCAGTTGACTCAAATCAAGTCGTGGGCCTGCCCAGTAAGCACCCCTGCGACTGAGAATACCGTTCTGGGTGAAGCGAGACACTCTCATTTGGACTCCTGGCTAGGGCAGGGTGTGGGGAGCTGAGTTAAGGGGAGCAGATCCCCATACAAGGGTGGGAGGGGAGAGACATTTACCAGAGCACTGGACAGACTCAAATGGTGTCACATAAGGTCTGTCCAGGCAGCATCTGGGTCTAACCAAAGGCCTCCAAGTCACCATTTACGACAGACCCTCGTCTAGGTACCAGGGTGAAGATCTGGAGTCAGAGCCTGGATGGGGAGCATTTTTTTCCAACATGTCCTAGCAATTTCTCCTCTGGGAGCTTCAATTTCCTCACCTGTAAAATGGGGAAGACAGGCTTGGCTTTAAAAGGGTTTTTGTTGGGCAGGGGTGTCCACACTGGAGGGTGCAGAGACACTTGATAAACATGAGAGGGCTGTGCATTTGTGAGGCCACAGGCTCAGCACTGTCCCTCCCTAGATCCTGGGATGGAGGGAGAGATAAGCTCGCAGAACACTGGATGGTGAGCCGGGAAGGGCCCTCGGAGGCGGGTTAGTGCCATGCGTTCATTTCTCAGTGGGGAGACTGAGGCCCAGGAAGGGGAGCAGCTCATCTGAGGCCTCTGGTGCCTTCTCTGTGAGGTCTGACACAGCCCCTCGAAGTGAGAGCTGATGTGACAAATTGGCGCTGAGGAGGGCACCTGGCATAAAATAAAATTGCTTATCAGAGAAATAACGCTAAAAGTAAAATAAATTAGGCTTCGCACTGACGTCGTAATTTTAAAAATTAATTAAGAATAAAAGAAGATGCATCTCGAAGGAAGGGAGAAGTCTAATTTCGACAGACAGTAATTAATTCCTTCGTTCAGGGATTCATTAGCGTGGCTGAAGTACAAATTGCTCCTTTGCAGGGCCTGAAATCCCCAGGGACCTTTGCAAGGCAGTGCCGGGCATAAGGGCCCATGGCAAGGAGGCTACTTCTGGGGACTTGTGTCTGGGACCCCCAAGACCAACTCCTGGCTGGACTGCTCTGAGTTTTGTGGGTGGTCCCCATGGAGTGTGACTGTGGGTCTCTCATCCCTAACGTGTCTTGATCAGGCCGTGGGCTCTTAACACTGAACACCTACTGTGTGCTGTGCTGGGGCTGGCTGGGTGCTGAATGCGTCTGGAGAACTGGATAGAGCTTTGGCCCTTACTGGGCTCACAGTCAGGTGGAAGAGATAGATCTCATTTACAACATGTGCTACTTGCTGTGCTGGGATTGGGGAAGGAGAAGGGGTTGGTGATCCATGGGATGTGGACGAGGTGGCTCCTGAGGTGCTCAGAGGATGTCCAGGAAAGAAGGGGAGTAGGGCATTCAAGGCAGAGCAAAACACAAAGGGGAGAAACAGCACAGCCTCTGGGAGCGGCTTGCATGGGCACTGTCTGGAGTGTGATGTGTTAGAGGGAATGCATGAGGCAGGCTGGGTGCTGTCCATTGGGAGGGTCTGGTGGCCTTGAATGCCAGGCTCAGGAAGTTGGGCTTTCTCCCGAGGACAGCAGGAGTCATTGAAGGGTCTAAGGCAGGAGGGTGGTTTGTATTTTAGAAAGAAACCACAGTGTCTGAAGTCCCACCATTATGTCTCCTCCTTTGTACCCTGAGTGGTGACCTTCCAGAACAGAGTTCCTTTCCTTCATGTCCCTAGGGCACATTGCTTCTTTTTACAATAAATGTCTTAATTTTGAAACAATCCTAGACGTACAGAAAAGTTGCAGATATGGTACAAAGAACTACTATTCCTGAACCATTTGAGAATGATGTGCCATCTGACACCTCAATACACCTGAATAGTGTGTATTTCACACAAATATGGACATTCCCCTACATAATCATATAATAACAGGTAACTGTATTGGTTACCTATTGCTGTGTAACAAATTACCCCGAAAGTTAGCAGCTCAAAACAACAATCATTGATAGTTTCACAGGCACAACTTAGCCGGTGGCTGGGGTCTCCATGAGATGTAGTCACACTGTTGGCCGGGGCTGCAGTCCTCCTGACTTGACTGGGTCTGAAGGACCCACGTCCAAGCTCACTGAGCTGGTCGTTAGGAGGCTTCAGTTCCTTCTGGGCTGTTGGGCTGAGGGCCTCTGTTCATTACCATGACTGGAAAACCTCTTAGGGCTTTCCACAGAATAGCAGTTTGCTTCCACCGGAAAACGAAACCATAGTCTTTTTGAAACCTACTCTTGGAAGTGACTCCCCATCACTTCTGCCATATTCTCAGTTAAGGGAGTGAATACAGGAGGTGAGGCTCACTGGGGGCCATGTCAGAGGCTACCTACCACAGCAACCATTGCCACTGGGACATTCACATTGATACATTACTACGTCTATTTCAGACTCCACCCAGGTTTCCCCAAACAGCCCAATAATTGTCTTTCATAGCCAAAGGATTCGGGATCAGTATCATGAGTATTGCATCCAGCCGCCATGTCTCCAGGCTCCTTCAGCCTGGAACAGTTCCTCACTCTTTCTGGGATCAGTATCATGTGTGTTGCATCCAGCCGCCACGTCTCTAGTCTCCTTCAGCCTGGAAGAGTTCCTCATCCTTTCCGGGATCAGTATCACAAGTGTTGCATGAAGCCGTCTCTAGGCTCCTTCACCCTGGAACAGTTCCTCACTCTTTTCTAAACTTTCATGACCTTGACATTTTTGCCATTATTTCCCAGAATGTCCCTTCATCTGGGTTTGCCTGATACTTCCTCATGATTAGATCCAGGTCATGCTTCTTAGGAAGAATATCCCAGAAGTGAGACCTCGTTTCGGTACCTTCTACCAGATTGTGTGAGTTTGGATATGTTGCATTACCACTGGTGTTCATTTTGATCACTTGATCTGGGTGGTGTCTGTTACTTCTTTTACCTTTGTAATTAGTAATTATTTTATGACATTATCCCCTTTTGCATCAAACTTTCAGTTAATTCACTTATTTCCATCTGTACAGACTCACAGTTTTATTTGAGTTTGTGGGCTATAATCCGTTACTATCATTCCTTATGTTGATGCCCACATTGTCTAAGGTTGGCCAGCAGGAGCTCCTTTGAGCTGGCTCCTGGGTCTTCCTGACAAGAAGCATTCACTCTACACTGAGATAGCTGTCTCCACCTTGCCTTTTGGCCTCAAGCCCACTGCTCTCCAAGGTACTTTGTGAGCCTCATGCCCCAGGGCCCTTGATGGAGAGGCTGAGGAGGAGGAAGTGGGGGTGTCCCTCAGCTCAGCCCTTGCCTCAGCGAGGCCCTGAAGGGAAGCAGGCTGCCTCCCTTCACCACATGTTCTTGCAGATAGAATATTCTTTGTGGGGCTCAAGCTCAGCCATCAGACTCTGGAGGGCTTTGGGGATCATTTGATCACCCTTCCCGTCCTGACAGCCCGGAGAGGGAAAGGTACTTGCCCAGCATCACAGAGCACGCTAGTGGCAGAGCTATAATTAGATCCCCCTCTTTCCCAGCCCTGACCCTGGAATAATGGGATGAGGTGGATATGTTCCGCTGGACAGGGGCACTGATCATGAGAAAAGGCGTGAATGTGGAGCCATGCCACCCTTCTTGCAATGTGAGCTCCATCTCTTGACCTGTAGGGTGGGACACTAGCTCCAGGATCTTTCTGGCTTGTCTTCCCAGGCCCTCCAACCTCCTCTGGTGCCCTCTTCCCTTGTAGGGAATACAGATGGAGGGAGTGACTCAGATATGCAGAATCAGTAGGCACCTATAACTCGGGTTAGAGTGGAAGACCTGATTTGGGAGTGGGGGCGGGCATTTAGAAAACTGCACGTTTATCTTCTGGAATTGGGAGCTGGGAGGGAGGGGACTTATTTGTATAAGGAACCCAGAGCCTTTTAGGAGAACAGATCAGAGACCACAGCTTCTGCTGCCAGAGGCACCCAGCTGGGGAGAGATCTGTCTGGCATGGCCTTCAGTGAGGATAGGAAACAAGGAAGGGCAAAGAGATCCAGAAAATAACCTCTCCTTTGGGGAAGGGGGACTGTCTCATGTGCGTGGGTGGTGTTGGCACCCTTGGCACTGGCCACCTGGCATCCTGGATGTGTTACTGTGAACCAAGAGGGCAGCAAGTCTAAATATGCTGACTATGACAATGCATACAAATGGTTAAATCCTCTTATTGAACCGATGAAGACATTTATGCTGAGTGATCAGTAGTGAAAAACTAGAAGTACCTAAAATATTCAATAATAGAAGCTTGATTAGATAGATTTTGGTACCCTGGAGTATGACGCTGGCCAGAAAAAATCTTTGAGAATTTTTTAATGAAATGAAGATGTGCTTATAATATAATGCTGAATGGAGAAGGTGGGATGCCATATGTGATATGATTTCGGGGTATTAGTGAAACTGAATGGAACAGAGTCCACCAAAATGTTAACAGGTTTAAATCTGGATTGTGGGATTGTGGGTGACTTTTATTCCCTTCTTTATCTTTCTGTGTTTGCTGCAATAAACAATATTACTTATATTACTTGCAATAAAAATATTATAAAAACAATATTACTTTTATAATAAAAAAAACCATAAAAATTTACAAAAGGAGCCTGACACCACTTAATTTGTAAGTGACACTATCTCAGTGGAAAGCCATTACTATTTCTTCTGCGGTGGTTTTTCTTACCATATCCAGAGGCACAGATCACCGGAATCATATCCTGCCCCCTCAAAAAGCCCCTGTTTTTGCATGAGGATGGCATTTATTTATTTATTTATTTATTTATTTATTTATTTATTTATATTTTGAGACAGAGTCTCGCACTGTCGCCTGGGCTGGAATGCAGTGGCGTTATCTTGGCTTACTGCAACCTCCACCTCCCAGGTTCAAGTGATTCTCCTGCCTCAGCCTCCTGAGTAGCGGGAATTACAGGCACCTGCCACCACACCTGGCTAATTTTTGTTGTTGTTGTATTTTTAGTAGAGATAGGGTTTCACTATGTTGGCAAGGCTGGTCTCGAACTCCTGACCTCGTGTTCTGCCCGCCTTGGCCTCTCAAAGTTCTGGAATTACAATTGTGAGCCACCACGCCTGGCCAAGGGTGGCATTTATGAATGCAAAATGGAGTTAAAGGAAGAAGGGACCAGAAGAGCAAATACCTAGTAGTAAGAAGAGGGAGAAGCAGGAGGAGAAAATGATGACAATTTCATCTGAGTGACCCATGATCTCTGGGTAGTTGTTTTCTTCCCAGTGATTGGAAGGAGCTGCAGTGAGTCATTCACACTCCTCACCCTCACCACTTGGGAATTACAGCATATATTTGTGAGGTGGTTGGGCAGAATTAGATAGGATGCAATCTGTGGTCAGAGAACAGAAGCAGTTTGACTGACCCAGGAACTGAACTAATCATCATAAAAGATGAAACCCCAGATGGTTTATAAAATACCTTTTCCTATTTTGCTTCACCATCTCAACAACCCCATGGAGTAGATAGTATTATCTCTATTTGGGTAACAAGGAGGCTAAGGTCAGAGATGCTAAGAATTTTGTCCAAGTTGTGTAACTCCTAGCAGGATTTGGACTTTTGGCTGGCCATCCAAATAGCGAGTTTTGGCCACACCCCTTGTGATCATCACTCCACCAGGTGATTTCTGGCCACTGAAAACCATTGATGGCCTGATCCTGAAAGCCTTATAACCACTTGGGCTGTGGTTCTAAACCCTTTTCCTGGAGTTAACTTGCTGGTGAACTCCACTTCCCCCTAGAAGATTTCCTGGGTTAGCACCACATGTTAGCAGAGCATATGAACCAAATGACTTCCCCAGCTATTTTTTTTTTTAAGCAAAAGGGGAATTTAAGCTTGGCATGGTGAGTCATGCCTATAATCCCAGCACTTTGGGAGGCTGATATGGGTGGATTGCTTGAGCCTAGGAGATTGAGAACAGCTTGGGCAACATGATGAAATCTTGTCTCTACAAAAAGTACAGAAATTATCCAGGCCTGGTGGCATGCGCCTGTAGTCCCAACTACTTGGGAGGCTGAGGTGGGAGGATTGCTTGAGCCCAGGATATCGAGGCTACAAGTGAGATGAGATCATGCCACTGCTCTGCTCTCCAGCCCGGGTGACAGAGTGATTCTGTCTAAAAAAAAGAGGTGTGGGGGGAATTCAATGGGTAAGATAACATAAATGTGAAGGATGATATAAGCTTCAGGCACATTCAGGGATTCAATAATGTTGTCAGCACTGATGTCGCTTCAGTCTATATGAGATTCATGTCCAGTAGCAGGCAGATGGACACAGAAAGCCCCAGGGTGCCATTCTCCTAACTTGACAATGTTGGCTGAAAGTCAGTATCTTCCCCAACAGTACTGGTGAAAAAGTCCCAGGGAAGATTCTGATTGGCCAGGATGGGTCATGTGACCACTCCTGTGGCCACCAGGGCAAGTCTGCCCTACCTCACATATGCAAATGGGTATCCTCAGGGAAAGAGGGGTTTTCTCACCAAATGAAAACAGATGTCTATCAACAATTGAAGCTTTACATGTAGTTCTATTTCTTGACTCACCTTCTTTGGACAATATTTGTTGCCTCCCTGCTAAGAAAGTTGAGGAATTGAGCACATTTTATTGCTTTCCAACTGTCCTGTTACGTACTGAATTTTGCAGTTACAGGCATTATTCTTAGTTCTTCTGCTGATTGCCTTTTTAAGTTTTAATAATCTACTTAGTATCTATTTCTTGATTTATTTCTTTTGGATTGTAAGTATTGATCTCTGCTATGAAAAATAAAGAAGTCCGTCTACTTCCACTTTCTCCTGTGTTTTCCATCTGCACCCAGTTCTTGTTAAATAATTATTCTTACGTTGTCAAGGTTCATAACAATTTATATTCACTCTATTGCCATAATAGTCTTTCATGATTTCTCTATAGGTTAGTTCTAAAATTTTAAGCCCAATGAAAATATCATTTATACACTTTATGGAAATATTCACTGCAGAGCCAAGTGATGTGATTAGGCCTGTAGAGAAGAGAATGTAATCAATCCTATGTCTGGAAAGCCTTACTGCTCGAAGGGAATGTTCTAAACATCAGGGTCAGCGGATTCTCTTATAATTTGGTTTGCACTTTCTTGATCTTAACTTATCCTTAGATGTCATTATTTCCCATGTCTACTCTTTTTCTCCTTAATGTCAAATTTACCATTTTAATGATTTTAAAGTGTATAATTCAGTGGCATTAAGTACATTCATAGTGTTATGTACTCAACACTGCTCTCTAGTTCCAGAATTTGTTCTTTACCCTAAAAGGAAACCTTGCATCCCTTAAGCAGTCACCCTTCATTCCTTCCTCTCACCACCCCCAGCAACTACTAATCTGCTTTCTGTCTCTGTGGATTTGCTTGTTGTGGACATTTAATTTAAAGGGAATCATATAACATGTGGCCTTTTGTGTCTGGCTTCTTCCTGTAACAAAACGTTTTCAAGATTCATCCAGGTTGTAGCATGTATGGGTGCTTCATTCCTTGTTTACAGCTGAATGATATTCCATTGTATGGATGTACCACATTTATTTATCCAGTCATCAATTGATGGATATTTGGGTTGTTGCCACCTTTTGACTATCGTGAATAGTGCTGCTGTGAACATCTGTGTATTAGTATTTCTTTGAGTCTCTGTTTTCAATTCTTTTTTTTTTTTTTTTTTTGGAGACAGGATCTTGCCCTGTTACCTAGGCTGGAGTGCAGTGGCACAATCACAACTCACTACAGCCTTGACCTCCTGGATTCGGGTGATTCTCCTACCTCAGCCTCCAAAGTAGCTGGGACTACAGGCCATGCCCAGCTAATTTTTGTATTTTTTATAGAGATGGGATTTCACCATGTTGCCCAGGCTGGTCTTGAACTCCTGGACTCAAACAATCCACTTGCCTTGGCCCTCCAAAGTGCTTGGATTACAGGTATGAGCCACTGTGTCCAGCCTATTTGCAATTATTCTGGGTAGATATTTAGGAGTGAAATTGTTAGATCATGTGGTAATTCTATATTTAACTTGCTGATGAACCACTGAACTCTTTTCCAAGCTGTGGAGCTATAGAACCCTGGGTAAAACTACTTTTTTTTTGGAATTCAGAAGCTGTGGGAGGCTGAATGGTTCCCTGAAATATCCAGGTCCTAATTTCTGGATCTGTGAACATTACTTTATATGGCAAGGGGGACTTTGCAGATGTGATTATGGAACTTGAGAGGGAGAGATTATCCTGGACTATTCGTGAGGGCCCTAAATGTAATCCCGTGTCCTTATTAGAGGGAGGCAGAGGGAGATTTGTCTAGAGAGGAGGAAGATGATGTGGCTACTGAAGCAAGGTTCTGGGCTGCTGCTGGCTTTGAAGCAGGAAGAGGTGAGGAGCCGAGGAATGTAAGGAATGCCGCTCTAGAAGCTGGAAAAGGCTAGAAACTAAGCAGAGTTTCCTCTGGGGCCTCTGGATGGTGTGCAGTCAGACACCTTGGTTTGTCTGTAATGGGACTGATTTCAGAATTCTCATCTCCAGAACTGTAAAAGAATAAATCTGTGTTATTTTAAGCCACTAAGTCTGTGGTCATTGATTACAGCAGCCCTAGGCATTTAAGATAGAGGCCTTGCTATTTCCTGCCGCATCCGGTAGGGTGGATAACCTTGGTAGGTGGTGGTTTTGCTTTTCAGAAGCCTTTACAATATTTTATTTATTTATTTATTTATTTATTTTTGAGACAGAGTCTCACTCTTTTTGCCCATGCTGGAGTGCAGTGGCATGATCTTGGCTCATTGCAACCTCCACCTCCCAGGTCCAAGCGATTCTCCTGCTTTAGCCTCCTAAGTAGCTGGGATTACAGGCACCTGCCACCACGCCTGGCTGTATTTTTTCTCTTTTTTCGTAGAGATGGGGTTTCATCATGTTGGCCGGGCTGGTCTCGAACTGATCTCAAGTGATCTTCCTGCCTCGGCCTCCCAAAGTGCTGGGATTACAGGTGTGAGCCACCGCGCCAGCCCAAAATTTTCTCTTTATCTTTGGACTGCCAAAACTCTTACCCAGAGCTGCGTCTTTCTCATTCGTCCTGCTTGGCGTTAGTGCTTTCCGTTCTGTAAGGCTGCAGCTATCCCCAGCACCCCAAACGCAGCCCCTTGACAAATCTGATGACGTCCTCAGCCCCGAGGCCAGCACAGCTGTTGGCATTAGTGACTTGGAGCCTGGACCTTCTTTTAGCCTCCCTGGAAGTCCCAGAGTAAGTCCTGCTGTCTTGGACCACGGTTTGCTCAGCTTTCCCCTATCAATGCATTGGTGCATTTTTAAATTTTTATTTATTTTTTAACTTCAAACATTTTTAAACAGATACAAAAGCAGAGACTAGTATGGTGAACCCCTAGATGCTGATGATCCAGTTTCAACAGTGCTATGGTTTGGATCTGGTCCTTACCCAAATCTCACGTTGAATTATAGTCCCCAGTGTTGGAGGTGGGGCCTGTTGTGAGGTGATTGAATCACTGGGACACATTACTCTGTTGGTGCTGTTCTTTCGATCGTGAGAGTGAGTTCTCATTTAAAGGTATGTGCACCTCCCACTTCTCTCTCTCTTCCTTCTGCTCAGGCCATGTGAGATAAGCCTGCTTCCCCTTTGTCTTCCACCATGACTGTAAGTTTCCTGAGGTCTCCCCAGAAGCAGAAGTCGCTATGATTCCTATACAGCCTGAAGAACCATGAGCCAATTCAACGTCTTTTCTTTTCTTTTTAAATCTTATTTTAAGTTCTGGGGTACAAGTGCAGGATGTGCAGGTTTGTTACACAAGTAAATGTGTGCCACGGTGGTTTGCTGCACCTATTGACCCGTCACCTAAGTCATAAGCCCAGCGTGCATCAGCTATTTTCCCTGAACTTTGCCCTTTCCTCACTTTCCCACTCTCCCAACAGGCCCCAGTATGTGTTGTTCCTTTTCCAGCATTCATGTGTTCTCATCATTCAGCTCCCACTATGAGTAAGAACATGTGGTGTTTGGTTTTCTGTTCCTGTGTTAGTTTGCTAAGGATAGTGGCTTCCAGCTCATCCTTGTCTCTGCAAAGGACATGATCTCATTCTTTTTTATGGCTGCCTAGTATTCCATGTTGTATATGTACCACATTTTCTTTATCCAGTCTACCATTGATAGACATTTAGGTTGATTCCACATCTGTGCTATTATGAATAGTGCTGCAATCAACATACATGTGCATATATCTTTATAATAGAATGATAGATATCCTTTTGGATATATAACAGCTGTCAATATTCCTCTTTGCCTTACTTCCCATGGTTTCTTTTCCTTTTTCTCTTTGTGAAATTAGTGCTCTCCCCCCCACCATTAAATATTGAGGAGTGATTCTCAATATTGTTACACAGGTAAATGTGTATTGAGAGGTGATTGTCAACATTTAATGTGCTAACGAATCACCTGAGGATCTCAATCAAATTCTGATTCAGTAGTTCTGGGGTAAAATCTGAGCATTTGCCTTTCTAACAAGCTCCCAGGTGAAACTGTTGCTGCTAGTCCCCAGGGCTGCGCTTGAATCACGAATTCTAGACATCATGTAATTTCACCCCATACAGTCCAGCATGACCTGCTACAAAACACGTAGAATTGGTGCACCTTTAAAATAAATATGCATGTATACATTTTATTTGTTTATGTCTTGTTCTGTTTTTTTTTCTTCTATTAAATTATTTATGTTCCTCAAAGGCAGGAGTTATACCAGCTCTTGGCTGTCTGTATCCCAATCATCTGGTATGGATTGCCTTCCTTACTCTGAGAAGATTGAGAATCGCTTCTCTTACTGATCACAAATCTCTCTCTCTCTCCTAATCATTGCCTTGCCCAAGCCTCTGCTAGTTCTGTTCTGATAAAGTCTCAAACATTGGAGCAGAGTAGGGAGGTCACAGTGCAGTGCAGGGAGTTTTGGTGTAGGAGGCAGAGACCCGGGATCTGGCTGTCAGCAGCCGCCTCTCTTAGCTGCTATTGCTGTTGCTTCAAATGTGCTTGACTTTGGAGCTGGCTACTCTCAGCTTCTCCTCGCTGCAGGATCCAGGCTGACCATATTTTCTTTGGTCTCTGCCTCAACAGGTAAAGGGAGGGAGGGCTCAAGAAGAGAGCTGCCTCTGTCCTCAAGGAGATGGAAACTGTCTCCTGGGAATTAGCTGTGCAAATCCAGACCTGAGAAAGGACAGCAAGTGTCACCTTTTCATTTCCCTGCATGATGAGAGCATTCCGTTAGGTCCCATCCAGGACTCAATGGCCCATCTGTAAGGCTGTGCGAGGCCTGTGGCAGGTGCAGAAGACAGATCCGGTCCCTGCCTTTGAAGCACTTCCACCTGGACCGTCTTAGTTAGCAGGGCTGCTATAACACACCACCAACTGTGAGGCTTCAACAACAGACTTTTAGGTGTTTATTTCTTACAGTTCTGCAGGCTGAGGAATCCAAGATCAAGGTGCTGGCCAATTCAGTTCCTGGTATGCACTCTTTTCCTCACTTATAGATGGCTGTCTTCCTGCTCAAAAGACACATGGCAGAGAGAGAGAGAGGGGTCGTTGTTCTCTTCCTCTTCTTATAAAAACACGAATCTGGCCAGGTGCAGTGGCTCATGCCTGTAATCTCAGCACTTTGAGAGGCCAAGGTGGGAGGATTGCTCGAACCCTGGAATTCAAGAACCAGCCTGGGCAACATAGCACAACCCCATTAGCCAGGTATGGTGGCACGCCTGTAATCCCAGCTACTTGGGAGGTTGAGATGTGATATGGTCTGACTCTGCATCCCAACCAAATCTTACCTTAAATTACAATCTCCACAATCTCCATTATCAAGGGTAGGACCAGGTGGAGGTAATTGGATCATGGGGGTAGTTTCCCCCAGGCTGTTCTTGTGATAGTGATTGAGTTCTCGTGAGATCTGATGGTTTTATAAGTGTCTGGCATTTCCCCTGCTGGGACTCGCTCCGTCCTGCTGCCCTGTGAGGAAGGTGCCTGTTTCTCCTTTGCTTTTGCCATGATGGTAAGTTTCTTGAGGCCTCCCCAACAATGCAGAACTGTGAGTCAATTAAACCTCTTTCCTTTATAAATTACCCACCCTGGGGTATTTCTTTACAGCAGTGTGAGAAACTAATGCAAGGTGGGAGGATGGCTTGAGATAGCGAGGTAAAGGCTGCAGTGAGTCACGACTGAGTCACTACGCTCCAGCCTGGGCAACAGAGCAAGACCTTGTCTTAAAGCACAAAAACCTCACAAATCCCATTGCAGGGACCCCACCCTCAGTACCTTATCTATACCTATTAATAATTATGTCCTAAAGACTCTACCTGCAAATACCACTTGTTGAGAATGAGAGCTTCAATGAGAGGTGAATTTGAGGGTGGTACATACATTCAGTCAATATCACAGATCAACAAGAAACACATTTCATCTTTCTCCACGTCAGTGAGTAGCCAGACCTCTTGATAGGGGACATCCAGAATCGGGTAAGGGCATTCTGGGGATTGTGGTTTGGATGAGTTCAATATTTTAAAGAGAGTCAAGAGCCAGGAACAGATTCTTCCTAGAAGAGCTGTACCAAATGGAAGCCGTTGGGCCTCTGCAAATTAGCCTGAGAACCGGCTTCTCCGATGCTCTCAGGAGAGTCAGAGAAGATCTGTGACCATGAGGCAGGTGTGGTGGGGCCTCTTCGGGACTCTGTGCAGTGCTTGGGACATCATGATGCTTAGTAAATATTGGATGAGTAAGTGAGTGTTGTTTTGTATTCTTCTTGAAGAAATAGTTTGGGATACATGAAAAAATATTGCCAGATAAATGAATGAGGTTATTGTTCAAAACTCAGAATATGGCTAGACCTCTGAAAAGTGTTTTTTCCAGATCCAGAAGAAAATGTTAGAATCATGTGTGGACCTAAGCTGGGCTCTTAGGAAATTAGAACAGAAAATCATAAGGAGGGTAAAGCCGAGATGAACAGATACTTCGATGAACTATAAAGAGAGATGGATGAGATAAGGAAGGATTACAAGGGATTTAAAAGGCTATAGAATCATTACAACATCCCTGGAAACACTGATGTTGAAATTGACTTTATGGAAAATCAAACCAGAGATGTAGCGGACAATCTTAAGTTCTCTTTGAAGGCAGAATGAAAGGATCAAGACAGAAACTTTGGGGGCCGTAATAGATACTATGGTGGTTCTTGAGGAAGAACAAGACTATAACCCCCAAAGCAGAACTTCTAAAATTTTGTTTATTTTATTTTTTTGGGGTCAGAATCTCGCTCTGTCACCTAGGCTGGAGTGCAGTGTGTGATCTTGGCTCACTGCAACCTCTGCCTCCCGGGTTCAAGCGATTCTCCTGCCTCAGCTTCCTGAGTAGCTGGGATTACAAGCACTCACCACTACGCCTAGCTAATTTTGTATTTTTAGTAGAAATGGGGTTTCGCCATGTTGGTCAGGCTGGTCTTGAACTCCTGACCTCAGGTGATCCACCCACCTCGGCCTCCCAAAGTGCTGGGATTACAGGGATGAGCCACTGCACCTGGCCTTAAAGTTTTGTTTATTTTTGAGGCAGGGTCTTGGTCTGTTGCTCAAGCTGGAGTGCAGTGCTGTGATCAAGGCTCACTGCTTCCTTGAACTCCTGGGCTTAAGCGATCCTCCCGCTTCAGCCTCTCAAGTAGCTATGGCTACAGGCACACACCACCACTCCTGACTTGTTTTTTAATTTTTATTTTTAGTAGAGACAAGGTCTTGATATATTGCCCAGGCTGGTCTTGAACTCTTGGGCTCAAGTGATCCTCCTGAATCTGCCTCCCAAAGAGCTGGGATTACAGGGAAGAGTTACTGCACCCCACCCCTACTCAAAGCAGAAATTAAAGATCAGCTGTGCAGGGTAAAAAAGCCCCCTCCTTCCTGGTGAAACCAGTGGAAGGAGACCCAGGCTTGGATGAATCCAAGTATTGAAATACAAGGACAAAAGTAAAAACAGGTAGCTTGCAAGAATCTGGACAGGAAAAAGCAAAATATTTAAGAGGCAACTCACCAAGAAACAAGTTGGGCTGGCTTCAGATTTCCTTTGAAGCAACAGGCCAGCATCTAGAGAGTTGGAGAAGAAATGGTTGTGGCCCAGTGACTTTCTATTCTTCCAAAGAATCTTATATATAGAAAGGCTGGCTGGGCACCGTGGCTCATGCCTGTAATCCCAGCACTTTGGGAGGTCAAGGTGGGTGGATCACTTCAGACCAGGAGTTCGAGACCAGCCTGGCCAACATAGTGAAACTTTCTCTACTAAAAATGCAAAAAATAGCCAAGTGTGGTGGTGCATGCCTGTAATCCCAGCTACTCGGGAGGCTAAGGTGGGAGAATTGCTTGAATCGGGGAGACGGAGGTTGCAGTGAGCTGAGACTGGGCCACTGCACTGCAGCCTGGGCGACACAGCAAGACACAATCTCATAAGAAAAGAGAGGCAAACTGTTTCCTCATCTGTAAGATGGGGATAATAACAGTGCTTCCTTACAGGATTCTTTTCGCATAAAGTGCTAACAGTGCCCGGCATATATCAGCTCTCAATAAATGAAAATGCTGACTTTGGTTGGGCCATGTTCAGTTGGAGCTCAAGAGAGAGGTCCGGGGTGAAGACCACCTAAAGATCTACGTGGTCATCAAAGCTAAGGGTGCAGATGAAGCCACCAGAAAAGTGCTTGGTGAGAGAAGAGAAGTTGCAGGAGTGCCACCGTTAGGATCTGGGCAGGTGAGGACCTGCAGTGGGTCCAGGCATAATCTGGGGTTTAACCTGGGTTCTGTTCTTGGCTGTGGCGCTCACCTGGGAACCTACAGACAAGTAGTTGCCTGACCCAAGACAAATATCTCCTTGTGGATGTGCCTCTGCCAGGCCTGAAGGCCCAGCCCCAGGAACCTGCCCCAATCTGGAAGCACCAAATTGCCCACTGCAGGCAGAGTTCCCCTGGCACATCCCTGCCCAAGGGCTCTCCTCCTGGTACCCGGGAAGGCCCTTGGTTTTCATTTCAGAACAACTGGCCAATCACTGAGAACTCCAGGCTCTGAGTTTTTATTTGCCTCTTGTCAATAAGGACATCTCCCCGCTCCTTCTAGATCAGGGCAGGCTAATTGGGACCAGGACATTGAGTGGCTGAAGATTGTATGATTGCAGAAATACACAAATTTAATTTCACCTGGCAAGATTCAATTCCGCTGTAATCAGATAAATAGAAAACTCCGGTGTAATAATGACGACGAAGATGACTTTGTAAACACTTCCTGGGAACTGAGGCCTCTGGACTTGCTGGGCTGGGGGAAGGGAGTGGGTTTGGTGGAGCTTTGTTATCTTATCTCAATAGGTCAATGTCCTCTTTTCCTGTAAAGCCTGAGAGTGAGGCCTTTGAATGGTGCCCTGAACAGAGCTTGGAACATGAAGGTGAATACTGTGGTGGGGAGAATGCGTCCCTCCGCCTGGCTCTGAGCCAGGGCCAGCTTTGGATCCTGCTACTCCCACGGATACAGAGGTAAGGCCGAGCACCTGGAGGCAATGCTCAGGGCTAAGGGAAGCCTGGGACTGAAACCTTCACAAATAAAGAGCAACTCAGGTGCCGGCGGGAGGCTGTCTCTTAACCCCCGCACCTGCTCTATGTACCTCCCTCTCTGTTCCCGCTGTTTCCTCCGCTGGAGTGTCCTTCTTCCCCGTGAGTACCCACTCATCCTTCAAAGCCAGTGCAGAATGTCCCTTCTGAAAGCCTAGCTGCACCCAGGCAAAGCAGGTCGCTCTGCTCTGCAGCGGTGTGGCTACTTGAAAGCGTCATTACTGCTTTATTGCCTTTCTCTCCCTGCGTCTGCTTTTTTTCCATGAAAGCACGAGTTAGAGTCAAACCCAGGCCGTCTCTATCCCCCGTAACTCAGTTTTAGAAATAGAGGCAGGCACCATCCTACAGTGTTAGTGATACAGGGGACAGGGTAGATCCTCAGGCCAGCCCCTTTGTGTCACATGGACAAGCGCCCCTGGAGCTGCAGGCCTGGCCGGCGGAGACTCTGGGGCATGTGCTGTGGTGGGCTGGTAGACATAAAGCCCTTTGCTTTTGGAGAGGAGTGAGTTCCTTTCTTTGGGTCCACTGAGAGAGGAAGGGAGGCCAGGACCGTGGTGGCAGTGGTATGTGGCCCCGCCCTAGCCTGGTCTCTTGGACACAGGGGGCCTGAGCCCTGGTGCTGCCAGGTCAGGGGTTTCTGAAATCTCTCTGGGTCTGTTTCCTCATCTGTGAAATGGGGATAATAGCCTTTCCTTATATGATCGTTAGAGAGGATTCAGTGAAATATCCATGCAAAGCTCTTAGAACAGCGCACAGATTAGCACTCAAGCATTAGTTAGTAGTTGTGGTTGTTTAGTCATTAGCAGCAGTAACATCCTTCTGGAGAGGGGTTAGCATGAGAAGCTGCAGGAAGAGTCTTTGGGAGGGATTATGGTGCTTCTAGACTCAAGCAGTGCTGCTTCAGGCTTCAGAGATGCTGTATGTTTTGAAATTGGGAAGGGGACCAAGGCACCATAGTTATTCTCTGTTTGGGAGTGCGCGAAGCGGCTTAGCATCTACTCTCTGCCAGCATCTTGTGAACTCTTATTTAATCTTCACAAGAACCTCGGGATATCTTGACAGTGCTATAGACCCATTTTACAGATCGGACACTTAGGAAACCTGATCATCAGTGTAGTAACCAGAAGGCAAACATGAGTTTGTCCAACTCTGCAGCCTGTGCCTCAGGCATTAGCACTCAAAACCCTTGATCTCATTTCATATTCCCATGGGTCATGACCCCTGGTCTGATTCTATTCCTTAACTGCACAGGAAACCCAGCCCAGAGATGTCCAGTGCCCTTCAGGTAATCAGCTATAGGACCAGGGTTTGTTCCTAGGCCTCTGCTTTTTTTTTTCCATGCCAAGTGGCCAAAAGGGAAAGGTGATGGGGCTGATGCAGGTTTTTCCTCCCTACCGTGCCCAGGGACCCAAGGGCCTGGCTCAGAGGTGACAGAAGCACTGTTTCAGCAGTGGCGAGTCATTCACCTCGACAAGCCTTAGCCCCATTTAACGCTGGCCCTGGGGTCATTGATGTGGGAAAAGAGCCTTCATTGCTTACTATCTTTTGAAACTTAAACGACCTATGAATGATAACAGATAATTTGCAAATTTGACATAATCAGTCCTGGCCAATTTTTGTTCAATTATTTGTTAATAAACATCAGGACCCCTGGCTGGAGTTTTATGCTTCCAAATTTGAAATAAAAAGCTGGGAGGCTGAATAGAGTAGAATACCTGTCTCTTCTCTTGCTGAATATTTATAAAGAATTTTATTTCAGCAGGGCCGGGCAACACCCAAGGTTTACTTGGTGTTCATTTGCATTGTGAATTTTTTTAAAATAGTAATTATCTGCAAGAGGTCAAATATTTGCTTTATCTATATAATTCAATTTCCCAAAGGCCTTTGGGATTCAAATTAATGCCCTTGTAATATCTTCATTGAAAAAGAAGATTAATTATGCTTACATGGAACCTAATTTGGCTTATCAGACCTTTAATGTGGCTGCGATCGTGAGTGCATTTAAATTTAGGATTACGCGGGTGATCTCGGTCCCATATTTGGGAGACTTTTAATATTTGTCATTATTTTTATGCATATCATTTTTCCCTCCTGCTTGGGAAAATTAAAATGTCAGTTCTGAAAGAAATAAACATTATGTATTGACATTGGTAATTATGTTTTGGTATTTAAGGATGCATAAAAAACTGCACACAGGGCCTCAAATATAAATTTGCAGTTAATGTCCCTAGATGGAAACTGGAGCTCTTTTACCAGACTCAGTAAATTGGGAAAAAGCTCTCTCTGGGGGTGTTATACTGCATAGCCAGGGATGGGGATTTGGGCATATAACTTTTAGCAGCACTCAAAGATGTTGAAGGTTTGAGTGGTCCCAGGAACTCTGGATTTAGTAGGGTCAGGAGGCCGGGGTGTGCTATGTGATTGTGATCAATTGGAGGCCCTTTCTGAGTCCCAGGTTCCTGTCTGTGAACAGTAATAATCTGTTTAGGTTCCTTTTCTCTGGATGGTCAGTTGCTCGTGGCAGGGCCGTATCTTATTTAATCTTGAGCTTCCAGGTCTGTCAGCACAGTGTCTGTTACTTGTGGACTCTGTAGGATTTTTTTTTGGTAATAGCACTCTCTGATAAGGAGACGTGTATAAGGTTTTGATTCTTATCAAAGGCAGTGGGATCTTGGAGATAATAGGGATTGTGAGTCAGTTCAGTTTTGTATCGGTTAGTTATTGCTGCATAACAAATTGTGCCAAAACCCAGTGGCTTAATAAAAGAACTATTGATTATTTTTTAAGAGACTACAGGTCACCTGTGGTGTTCTGATGATCTGGGATGGATTGGCTAATCTTGGATGAACTTGTTCATGTGTCTTAGATCGGCTGGCAGGTGGGCTGGGGGTTGGCTGGTCTAGGATGGCCTTGGATGAGATGTTCTCAGTGTTTTCATATTCTTTAACAGACTAGTCTCGGCTTGTTCTCCTGGCTGAACAGGGGTCGGGGGGAGGGAGCAGAAACATGGAAATGCTTTTTCAAACTTTTGCTGGCATCTGCTTTGCTACTGCCTGATTAAATGAAGTAAGTGATACGGCCACATTGAGAGTCCATAGAGGACGGTTTACCAAACAGCAGGGAAGCAGAGAGACAGCCAGACTGGGGGCCACCAAAACAATCAACCAACCACAGGCTTAACTGTGGCCCTGCCCCTTACTAGCTATGTGAATGGAGTCATGTGACTTAAAACTCAGTCTCAGTCTCGTTATCTGTCAAATCTGGCAGAGATGTGATGAGGTTTAAAAAAGATAAATACATTTTAAGTATTAGGCACCAGGTACCTGATGGCTGCCCAGGAATCCATATCCAAGGCTGCAAAGATGAATGTTGAAGGATGGGCATTGCAGGTTTGTTTTTAAGAACAAAAAAATCAGAAACTACCTAAATAATGATTAGAGGGGACCTGGTTAAATAAATCATGGTATACATGTTTAATGGAATACGTCTTAGCCTGTAGGTCAACAGATCAATATGCTGGCATGAAAGGGTGTCCATGATAAATTGTTAAGTGGGGAAAAAAAGAGTAAGTTTCAGCATAACCTGTAATGTACAATGTAATTGTGTGTGTGTGTGTGTGTTTGTGTATGAAACGACAGCAATGTTAATTTCTGCTTATAGAGAAAAGTCGGCAAGACTATGCCCTGAGCTATGAGTAGTGGGATTCAGTGCTTCTGGATTGCTTGAATTTTTACACTGAACATATACTGCTTTTGGAATGAAAAAAAAAAAAAAAAAAGACTAAGGAAAAATTTTAGGTGAAGAACCACAAAAATGATGATGTTTATGTTCTGAGTAAGCTGAACTTTAACACTTTATAACAACATTACAAGTCAACATAAACCTGATAACAGCTACCATTTAGTGGAGACCCATGATGGGCTAAGCACTTCACATCCTTAATCTATGAAACCTGAAAGAGAGGTGAGAGCCCCCGCTTTCCAGGTGAGGAAACTGAGGCTCAGAGTCCGAAAGTAACTTGGCTCAGTTGAGAGCTGCTACCTGGATCAACCAGCACTGTCTTTGATGTTAGATCTGTGCCCCTTAGATTGAGAGGCCACATCTGAGGTCCCCTACACTTGGCTGCCTACCAAATGTGCTAGAAAAGCTTTTGCCCCCCAAATACAGATTCCTAGGCCCTGCTCCATTTGCAGTGAACCATTCATCTTTGGGGTGGGGGCCCAGGAGTCTGTATTTTAGTATGTATCCACAGGGACTCTGGGGAAGTCAGTCTGGTGTTCAGGAACTCATCTAGTGGCTCATTTGATCTTCATAACATCCAGGGAAATAAAGAAGATGAAGACTGTGGTCATCACTCCCATTTTATATGTGAGAAAACCGAGGCTTAGAGAGGGGAAGTCATTTGCTCAGGGTCCTGGAGCTAGGAAATGGGATTGGAGGCTCTCCTGACTCTAAGCCCATGTGCTGTCCTAACCCACTGAGTGGGCTGACTGTGGGGAAGGCTCTTGGGAGGGTGACAGAAAAGAGGGGAGCATGGGGGCTACCAGGCATCTTGTGGCTGCCAACTGCCCTCTGCCCTGTGCTCTTAGCTGTTGGAGTCCAGATGGTAGAATCTTGCAACCCATTTCTCTGCCATGCACTTGGAGGCAATTACCACTATGAAGCTGTGGGTGGAATCATTGGCTATACCCATTTTCCACTAGGAGTGCTTCCCCCAAATTCCTCTCAATCCTCTACCGTTTATTCCTCCTGTCCTTCCCAGCCACTGGGACTTGAAGAGCTCTTTTCCCTCCTCTTCCGTTTGTTGCTTCCTGGCTTTTATTAGTGACTTTCAGGGAAATGATCAAAGGCAGCTGTAATCAGAGAGTTTCTTCATCTACCACATGAGTGCCAGAGAAGACTCCACCTGTGTCAGCCTTCAGAGCTGGTAGGAGCCAATTGCCTGGGAAAGTGGGGCTGGGAACAGCCATCTGGGTTGGTGGGAGGCCCTGTAGCCCTGTAGATGTCTCCTGGCCCCCCTAAACATCAAAGGGACTTGTCTGTCACCGTCGTTCCCACCTTGGCATGTGGGGCTGCGAAGCTGCCTCCCAGTTTCTTTCCCAGGACGAGGAACCCTGTGATGCCAACCCTCCTCCCTCCATTGTCCCCGAACAGGCCTCTTACCTCCTTTCAGCCTCCTGGAGATTTGTTTACAGTTTTTTTTCTTTATTTTTGTAATAGCTTCATTGAAATACAAGTCACATACCGTTCAAATAACCCATTTAAAAAGCTGTACAATTCCGTGGTACAATTGAATGGGATTCGCAGAATTGTGCAACCACTACCCCATCAATTTTCAAACATTTCATCTCTCCTAAAGAAAACCTGATACCCTTCAGCCATCACCCTCAAAACTTCCATTCTACTGTCGCCCTCGATTTGCCTGTTCTGACAATTTCATGTAAATGCAGTCATACAATATACGGTCTTTGGCAATTGGCTTCTTTCACTTAGTATAATGTTTTCAAGGTTTATCCATATTGTAGCACATATCAGTAATTCATCCCTTTTTATGGTGAAATAATATTCCATTATTTTGATAAATAGACATACCATTATTTTATTTTATAAATATCTTCTCTTACAAAATACAAACAGCACTGCCAGATTAAAAATATGAGACCATTTCTAAGAATTTTCTGTGAGAAGAATATCACACAAATGGGAGAAATAATCGCACCAGGAATTCCACGGTTGCTTGCTCTATAATGACCAAAAATGAGAAAGAGCCTAACATCCATAGAAACAGGGATCTGGCTAAATAAATGATGGCAACCCATATGATAGAATACTGTGCGGTCATGTGGATTTATGTCATTGACATGAAGAGCAGTCTACGATATATGGTTGAGTCAATTATATGTCATTTTTATAAAATTATACTTTCATTTTACGCCCATCTAGAAGGATGTCCACCGAAATGTTCACATGAACATTCATCTCTGAATGGGGTGGAATTTCAAATGGTATGTGTGTATTTTTATTTTGGGGGAAAAAAAGCATAAGGTAATTGGGATAGGAGTAAACAGTATAGCAACGTAAGATAAACCGAAGGGAGTGTTTGTTCCCCCAGATGCATTCTGGGAAGCCATCTGCAGTGGTAGAAAAGACCTCCACGTTGTTTCCTTTCAGTGGATACTAGGAAACAGATAGGGCTGGGTGATCATAGTGTATACGTGGCTTTGAGCTCCCTAGTAGCCAAAGCAAAGAGTGAAAAGAGCATCTACAACTCGTTTGCTGTTGACCAAAGGAGACAGAGCCATTCCTGGGAGAGGCTGAGAGAGGCCCCCCTGGATCTCTGGGAGGGGCCCCTCCCCGCTGTGATGAACAGTGTCCCCCACAACATGTTCTCAGTGCACACAAGAATGAGATGCCAGGGCGATTCCTAAATGCTGGCCATATTGTCCCCCATGGTAAGGGCAGTGAATGAGCCTGTGAGGCATGAAACAAGGCAGGGGAGGGGAGTTGCCCTTGACTGCTAGCTCCTGATGTTTGGGTGTGTGCCCATGGGGCTCAGCAGGCTGTCCTGCAGGGGAGGGAAGGGAAGCAGCCCTCGTGGGTCCCTACTCTGGGCGGGGCACTCCTCCTGTTCATCCTTATGAGCGGTCTGGCTGATGGGGCTCATCATGCCCATTTTGCAACTGAGAAACCCGAGAGGAGACATCCATTGCCAGAGCTCATCTAGCTGCAGAATGGCAGAGCAGGAAACTCTGGCTGGGTCCTGTTTTCCAGCTTAGCCTCACAAGGTAGAGCCCCCTACCTGCTAAGCAGCCCCATCCCTGGGGCTCTGACATGCTCTGGCTCTTTCCCTTGAGGCTGGCCTGGCTCTTGTCCACTCACTCTGCATACTTTCTCTTGGGTAGCCTGGGCAAGTTACTTAAACTCTCTGGGCCTCAGCTTCCTCATCTGGAAAATGGGGATAATAGAAGTACCTGCTTCACTGGCTTCTGATGAGGAGGAAGTGAGTTAATAAACATGCAAGGTGTTGAGGGCATGGCCTGGTACACAGTAAATACTCCCTGGTCTCATACAGCTGGCTTATTCTTCCCACTCATCCTCCTCTTCACATCGGAAGGACTTTTCTGAAATGCAGAAAAGGATGCTGATGCCACCTCCCCTTTCCGGAAACCCACTCTCATTGACAGGATTCTGTGTTTTCAGGCCCAGCTCACCTCCCTGGTGTCTTCCCTCCCCACCCCTTCCTGTGAGTGCCATGGCCATTGGCCTGGGGCCTCACGCTGGCGGGTTTTATTCTTCCTTCCCTCTGACATCTCATGCCTGCAGGTCTCAGGGGGTCATAGCATAACCAGGCAGAATGGGGTGGAGGTTGAGTGAGTGACATGCGCTCACCATCCTGGGCTCTGGGCACTAATAGTCTCTGGGCTCATGGTTCAGAGAATGCCTTTTTTCAGCACGTCTCCATCATCCACATCTGCTTTGGGGTACATTTCTCCCTGGGAAACGGTTTGTTTGGGTAGGCAGCAAGTTCCCTGATCCTCGATGACAGCACACAGAGGCTGAGGATGAAGAGAGAAGTCAGGTGCTGGGAGCTGGATTTGGAAGGGACCATGTCTGAGGTCCTCTTGGGCCCTGTGAATCTGAGTGTACTTGTGGTTCCCTCATTTCTGCAGGCCTTTCCACTTGCAGCATTAAGCGGGGCTTTCCTTTGCTGATCAGAGGCCAAAGGTGGGGAGTTTGTTGGCTGGAATGACTGCCTCACACTCTCTGCCTCCTCCATGTCACACATTTGTTCTGCATCTTGAAGTCAGTGGAATGCTTCGCAGATGTTAGGTTTTGCACCAACCTAAATAATAATCTGGCCACGTCTTTTTCTTCTTTAGAAGCTGGAGGAGGCTCCCTGTGCTCATGTTTGGAGTCTTTTGCGTGATCAGGCCCCTGCCTTGCTCACCTTTTCCTCCCAGCCACAGCCCTGGCCACACCGCACTCTTAAGGTGTCTAAAGTTGGGGTTACTGCACGCGGATACCTGCTGCTCTTCTGCCCATCCTCATGCTCTTCTCTTGGCTAACACACACTGGTCCTTCAGGTCCCAGTTCAGATGTCACCTCCTCCAGAAGCCTTCCCTAACCCCAGAGACTGGGTCCAGGGCCCCGCTAGGTGCCTGCCTGTCTCCATCTCAGCCCTTGTCAACCGGAATTGTAATCCTCATGAATCTGTCTCCTTCATTGGTCGAGGGCTCTTTGCGGGTGTCTTTGTATCTCCAGCATCTAACGCAGAGTCGTCGGGCCTCAGGGTCCTAGGCCTGACTCTGCCGTTCAGTGGCTCCAGTGGCCACTCTCAGTTATCTGAGTTTAGTGTGTGAGACAAAATCCCTATGTGATGCAAGACAAAATGAGGTACGGGGCCAGGCATGGTGACTCACACCTGTAATCCCAGCATTTGGGTGGCTGAGGCGGGTGGATCACCTGAGGTCAGGAGTTCGAGACCAGCCTGGCCAACATGGTGAAAACCCATCTCTACTAAAAATACAATAACTAGCCAGGCATGGTGGTGGGAGCCTATAATCCCAGCTACTCGGGAGGCTTAGGCAGGAGAATCGTTTGAACTCAGGAGGCGGAGGTTGCAGTGAGCCGAGAGCGCGCCACTGCACTCCAGCCTGCGCGACAGAGTGAACTCCATCTCAAAAACAAAACAAAACAAAACCCCAAACCCACCGTGGTGCAAACCATTGTAGCATAAGGTAGTGTGGGCACGTACCTGACCGTTTTCAGAGCTCTCCATTATCTTGTGACATCTCAGTACTCATCCTCTGAGCTAGGTGGGGCTGTGGTTATTAGCTCCATTCTCTGTCTGAGAAAATGGAGGCTGTGAGAGTGGAAGTGACTTGTCGCATATCTGGGAAGAGGCAGGAGCTGGTGCAAAGCTGGCCTCTGACCGCCTGCTTCTGTAAGAGCTCGAGTGACCAGGGAAGGTGTCTTTGGGAGGCAGTGTTTCTGCTGTGCTTTGAAGTCTGGGTAAGACTGGAAAGAAGAGACAGGGTGGGCAAGGAGGCTTCAAGTGGGAGGGGAGGCAGCCTGAGCAAGGGCACCGTGTGGGAAACTGTGATGAGAGAGGAGCTCTGTGCTCCTGGCCCCTCTGAGCCTGGGTGAGCAGGCTCAAGAGTTAGGTTGGGACTATATCCTGGTGACCTCTGGAAGCTGGACCAAGGATTGAACTTATTCCCTAGGCTACAGAAAGCTGGCCAGGGCCTTTGAGCAGGAAAGAGGGTTCGCCCCAAAGGAGGATGAATGTGGGGGCTGGGAGGCCACTGAGAAGCAGGGGAGCAATGTCCAGGTGCTGGTGGGTGGCAGCAAGCTAGAACGGAGGACATACCACCTCCCTTTGTCCTCTGTCTGACCTTGGCGGGGGTTCCCCAGGATGCATTCAGATTCAGCCAGTGATCTCTGCCTCAGAGGCAGCAGCTCGTGGGTGACCTTCCTTCAGAGGGTCCGGGGCTGCTGTCAGGGGTGCTCAGTTGAAAGAATGGGGGCAGGGGAGAGGGGATTCTGGAGGTGGGAGCAGCGGCTGCTGCCTCTGACTTCCACAGGGGGTCAGTGTAACATTAAAGTTCCTCCCGACTGCTCTGCCCCACGCAACCCCAAAGGAGGCCCTTTGGCTCAGGAATCTGGGTCAGCTGGTTATATTTGGAATCCCTGGTGGACAGGCACAACGCCAGGTGGGCTCAGGGATTCTGAGCCACTTGAGAATCAATTTTGTTTGTTTGTTTTCCTTTTTGTTTTGTTTTTAGAATTTCGGAAGAATCCAAGAACACCAGGGACTGATTTGTAAACACACGTCTATAACATGGAGAGGAGAGAGCCCCTTCTTCCTAAAGCCCCCACCCCTGTGGGCTTGAAGCCACCCTTGTCAGAGACCCCTCTGGTTCTGTCTGCTTTCATCTGGGAAGGTGGTTTCCACCTAGAGGGCAAACGACAGATTCCAGGGCCCTAGGAGGTCTCAGAGATTGGTTAGATCTCTGATGATCCTGCACATTTTACAACTTTATTGCTTGGTTGCGAGAAAGTTGAGAAACTGAGACCAGACAGTGTGGTCTAATTTGCTGAAGGCCTTGTACTGAGTTAGTGGTGAAATCAGGTTAGACTCTTGGTCTACTAACCCCCCAAATGGCTCTCCTAACCCCCCAATGACTCTGATTTCAGCGGGACCGGCCTAGGATGACAATATCATCTTCAGCAAAGAACACTCAGAACAACAGAACCGGTTGTCATTTACACAGCAATTCTCCTTCACTTTCTCAGTGGACACTCAGTAAGCTTCCGAGAACGGGTGCTTTTCTCTTGAGGAAACTGAGGCCAAGAAGGGGTCAAGGGGCTCCCCGGCCAGTCAGGTTTCCTACCTCAAGCAGGGAGTTTTTTGGAAGATGTCAGTTTTCCCCAAACTCTAGTGCATGCCACAATCTCTTCGGAGATCTTGTTTGAAATGTGGGTTCCTGAGCCCCACCTCCAGGGCTTCTGTTTCACTGGGTTTGGGGTAGGGTCTGGAGATCTACTTTCTAGACAATGCCACAAATAATTCTGAAGCAGGCTGTTGGCAGATCATGCTTGGAGATGACTGTGGCCTCTCCCGGGGCTTCTCAGACTTTAGCGTGTATAGCCATCACCTGGGCATCATGTTCAAATGCCCATTCAGTGGCCATTATTAAAAAGTAAAATAACGGATGCTGGTGAGGTTTCAGAGAAAAAGGAACACTTATACACTGTTGGTGGGAGTGTAAATTAGATCAACCATTGTGGAAAGCAGCATGGCGATTCCTCGAAGAGCTAAAAACAGAATTACCATTGAACACAGCGATCCCATTACTGGGCGTATTAGTCTGTTCTTGCCTTGCTGTAAACAAATACCTGAGGCTGGGTAGTTTATAAAGGAAAGAGGTTCAACTGGCTCATGGTTCTGCAGGCTGTACGGGAAGCATGGTGCTGGCGTCTGCTCAGCTTCTGAGGAGGACTCGGGAAACTTACAGTCATAGTAGAAGATGAAGCGGGAGAGAGGCATTTCACATGGTGGAAACAGGAGCAAGAGAGAGTGGGGGGAGGTGCCACACACTTTAAAATAACCAGATCTCACAAGAACCCACTCACAATCACGAGAACAGCACCAAGGGGATGATGCTAAACCGTTCATGAGAAATCCACCTCCATGATCCAATCATCTCCCACCAGGCCCTACCTCCAACACTGGAAATTATAATTTGACATGAGATTTGGGTGGGGACACATATCCAAATCACATGTATTACTAGGTATATACCCAAAGGAATATACATTGTTCTACCATAAAGACACACACATGTATATGTTCATTGCAGCACTAGTCACAATATCAAAGACATGAAATCAACCTAAATATCCATCAGTGATAGACTGGATAAAGAAAATGTGGTACATATACACTATGGAATACTATGTAGCCATAAAAAGGAGTGAGATCATGTCCTTTGTGGGAACATGGATGGAGCTGGAGGCCATTATCCTTAGCAAACTAACGCTGGAACAGAAAACCAAATACTGCATGTTCTCACAGATGGGAGCTAAATGATGAGAAAATGTGGATACATAGAAGGGAACAACACACACTGGGGCCTATGAGAGGGCAGAGGAGGAAGGAGAGATCAGGAAAAATAACCAGTGGGTACTAGGCTTAATAGCTGGGTGATGAAACGATCTGTATAAAAAACCATTGTGACACAAGTTTACCCATATGACAAACATGCACATGTACCCCAGAACTTAAAAGTTAAAAATTCCCCCAAACAAGCAATAAATGCCCATTCAGACTCAGTGGATCTAGGACAAGGTGCAAGAATCAGTGTTGTGTTTCTAATGAGCTCCCTGATGATGCTGCCGGAGCATGGAGCTCTTATCCCCTGGGGCACACATTAGGAGTAGGTAAGTTGCAAAGTAAGCAGACTGTCCCCTGCTGTCACCTCTGAGGAGGGGCTAATATATGATGTTATTTCACTGTCTGAAATTTCCTCTGACCCTCAAATCTAACCCTCCCACCTGGCCTTCCCATATTCCCTACATCAGAGATGAGCGCATCCTAAAAGTAGGAGAAAGAAAAGGCAGGACTCTCATCAGACCCTGTTGCTTAGAGGAATCCCACAGACCAACAGTTTGCAAAAACTTTCCTTGGTGTCCCAAGAGCTTAGGGAGGGTCTGGAACTATTGAATGCTTTAGGAAGCTTAGGTGACCCAAAGGCATCTTTTCTGTGTCTCTTTTCCATACCTACCCAATATTATTTCTGCCCCTTCCTGAATCTTGTGTTAATAGTTCTGTATTTTTAATTAGATTTTCTAAGCAAAAGAAAGTTTCCAAAGTTAATTAAAAGTTGCCTCACTGTAATTGTATAAAAGCAGCTTTTGCTTCTGAAATTAAATTATTATAATTAAACTCTTCTATCCGTTTAAAGATTTTAGTAGAATGTTTATTATTCGTTTATTATGAAGAGGCCTTGGGAGGGATGCTGCTTCCACAGCCATGGTCCAGCTGATGCCATGTCATGGACTCAACTTTTTCCTCCCTTTGGTGATTTCATGCCTCTGGGAACAAAAAAAAAAAATTTGAATCCTGTGTGAGCTTTGATGGTTACATAAACTGCAGACTTTGATTGCATCCCCAAATTCTGGCTCACTGTGGCAGGTGACATTCTAACCCACGCATGTTTGCTGCTCCTCCCTGCTCTGCCCTGGTTTTAATCAGACTTGGTCACATGACTTCCTCTGACCAATGAAAAGTGGAGAGAAGTGACACATTCCACTTCTGAGCGGAAACTGTAGGGGCCAGCATGTGGTTTGATCTTCTCTTCTCTTTGCTGTTGTGACTGACAATGTCCCAAATAGACAGAGGCTGCTCCATCAGCCTGCTGGAGGGAAAACAAGGTGGAGTAGATATACAGCTCACCAGTGACGAACATGTAGTACGTGGGAGGAATGAACCCTTGTTTATTACTGCAGCCAAACTCAGGCTTTCCCTGACTCTCATACACTGTTGCTTGCGAGTGACGTAGGTTTTTGCATTTTGTTGTCTGAAAAATGGAGATCGTTTTGTTTGAATCTGGACAATTGAAAAACTATAGCCCCAGTCTAGTTTTTAGGGCCTTCGACATCCAGCTCTTCTGTATCTTTTCAGCTACCCTTTCTGCCTCTTCCTGGACGTTCTGACAAAGTGGCTCTCTATGCTTTTATTTGGTCTCAACCAGTGCTTCCCAAACTGAAGAGCTCACTGATCTGCATAAATACATCTCTAGCGCTCAGTATTAACAGCCAAATGCAGTCACTTTGGTTGATCACTTAATGAGGCCAACCAGATCAAAGGACACGATGGGTACCAAAACAAGGTGGTCATCCAGATGATGCAGAAAGTCTACTCAGAAAAAGATTATTAAGCTGAAGATATTAACAAAATTGTTTTAAGGAATGTTATACAAGTGAACTATTGATAAAATTAAGTTAAAATAACATTGTAAGAACTCACAGACCCCCAAGAATCCATCTTGGGACTTTGTCCTTAAGAAAGTTATCCATGCCCCGAATTTTCCGAAGTTGGTAGGGAACTGATGCTGTTCTTTCTGGAGCGCCTCTCTCCATTTCCATGTGTTCAAATCCTATTGCTCTTTCTAAACCTACCTGAAATGCCACCTCATCCTTGAAGTCTTCCCTGGTCTTCTTAGCAGGAATTTTCTCTTTCTCCACTGATCGAATTTGACACTCTGCTATTTTGTTACAACATCTCCAACTTCTCTTATCCCTATTATTTACATACCTTGTATATCACTTAGCATAGGCTGGATCTGGCTGCAGTAACTAACCACCTCTAATTCTTACTGAGTTATAACCATATACTTTATTTCTTGCTCACATTACATAACCATCATAGATCAGCTCAACTCAGACCCAGGTCATCTTCATGTTTGAATTCAGCTAAAGCAGAGGCCTCCATCTGGGCCTGTGCTGATCTCATGGTGGGAGGAACAGTGATATACTATGCTACAGGATGTTCTTTATAGCTGCTTCTTGGACGAGGCACATGTAACTTCTGCTCACATTTCACTGACCAAAGCAAGTCATTTGGCCAATCCTGTTGGCAAGGGAGTGCAAAATATAATCCCCTCTCGGGAACATTTTGAGTAATAACATATCTACTGCATCCTTTTCTCTTGGTCACGAACGTTCACTTTCTTTCCTTTTGAATCCACTCCTTCCCTTAGGAGGAGACAAGTTATAAGTCTCTTGAGTCACAGTATCATGCACTGAGTCCAGGGTCATGAGATAGCCTTCACACCGGGTCTGAATGTGAGTCCTCTTGACTTGGTCTACGAGCTGGAAACAAGTTTTCTTTTCCTCACACTTCTGATATACAATGATTGATCAGAGACAGGGTAACTGCAGTCAACACTCCTCTTCAGAAAGAGGAAGCAAGGGAGGCACCCAGCAGTCAGTGGTTCCTAGAAATTCTTTTTTTTTGCTGGGTGGAGGCCACGAAGGCTCATTACCTTGAGGATGGGGAGTGTTCTGGTTTTGCTCCCTGGGATTAGCTCCCCTTCTAGTGTTTTCTGTGGCTTTCTACTTCCTGGGAGATCCTTCACTTTTCATTATTCTTTTTGGCTACCTTTGAAAATGGCATTGGAAAATCAGCTTTCTATGGCTGCTTCTTGTCCATGGGTGCCTATGAGTTACTCCACATCTTGAACAGGCAGTGTCTTTCAATAGAAGTTGATGGCTCTATCACTAGCACACTTCATTCGACACTTTGTTTAGCCTTACGTACCCTTAGCCACACCTATGCTCCATGTAGATACATCGTTCTCATTTTAATTGCAGGTACTTTGAGAGTCTCAGACTTCTACTGAAGAATGATATTCTCAATCTCTTTTCCCTGAGCCATTTTGTCCAACAGAAAGGAATGACTGGGTGCTACCTCAGTCAATTCAGAGATTTTAATAAAAGCCGTAATGATCACAATCTTGATTTGGTCTTTACTGATAGACTGTGTTTTAATCAATCTTTGCTGCTCAGAGGACTTCTAAGTTTTGCCCATTACCATTTGGAAATAAAAAGCACTTGCATCTTCCATTTGCAAATACTAGACTTTCTGGACTCTATTCTTTTCGTTTCTGTTACCAAACTGGCCAGATATTTTCTGAGCTCATCTCTTTATTGAACTAGGTTGTCAAGTGCAACCAATAGCAACCAAAGAAGGCTACTAATATTGGATTTCCCAAACTGTTCAACTAAATTTACATACTCATTTCATATATTTTCTGCCTTCCAAGTTGTTGTAAAAAACATTTTTACCAGATATTCCAGCACTGTGTATCATGGGTACCTTCTTTACAGCTTCCAATGAGCTTTCCTGTTGCCCTGGAGTGAATGCCTCATAGTTTTAGTGGCTTTTAATTTTTTGTCATCACTCTCCTTCAAGTATTAATTTCTATCAGTCAGGATAGGGTAAGCTGTGCTTCAGTAACAATCTCCAAATTTCAGTGACTTATAATAAAGATTAATTTATTACTCACGCTTTTATGTTTATCACAGATCAGGTGTGGCTCTGTCCCGCATTAATTTTATTCCAGGTGAAACCCTACTTAGAATATTGCCAGCCTTGGGGGACAGGGAAAAGAGATACAGAGCAACCACATAATAAAATTTAAAGTTCAAAAGAGACATCATCACTTTTGCTTATATTTTATCAGAAAAGTGAGTCAATATGCTCAAGCCATACTCTTCTTGTAGGGAAGGGCAGTAAATATTTTGAACAATAATACAGTCTACTATATATTACCTCTTCCACTAGATCAGAACCTTCTGGAAGGCAGAATCCAAACATTAGTTAATAATCATTAGAATCTCATCACCTAAAAGAGAATGGTGCATACATGGATGCTAAATAAGCATATATTGGATAAATTCACCTTGGGAGAAGTTAAGTAGTCCAATTGCTCTTGGGACTATGTTGTTGTCGCCACTTCAAAAGGAAGAAACTAAATGAACCTTAGTTGCCTTGCCTGTCACACAGCTCATATATGATGGAGCTGGCACTACAGCCTAAGTCTCTTTACTCTCAGGCCTAAGCATATGTATTAGACTGAGTCCTGGTACCTAGTGTACTAGGTACAGACTTTGGGAAGCACAGACTTTGGGGATAGAAGTGCTCTCTTTAGAGCATCCATTATCTTGTCTTCCTTCAGAAAAATATTTCCTCCTCTGTAATTGGCGAAACTATAGTTGTTCTAGTGTCATGGCAGGGGTGATAAGTTGAATCATTCAATTGTCTATAAGTTCTTTCCCAGAGCAATCTGGATTCTAGGGGAATTTTTTTTTTTCTTTAGGGCTATTGAGTGTTGAAGTTATTTATTTGAGGCTACATGCAAATATAAAATGATGACTATTCACCACCATCAAATTCAAAAAGTTTCTGTGAATCTCCAGTTTTTATGAAAACTGGCTCACAAAATTTGATTGCATGGCACCTAGCTTGAGTAACTCTATTCTGGTTTGGTCAGTCCAAACAATGGCTTCCCATAAACTTTGTTTAATAAGCTCAACACCCTTTTTTCTCCATTAGGAGAGTAAACCCCCAAGTCTAACATTTTCAAGTCTAAGCAACCTGTTTTCTGTGAACCATGAAGTATATATATATTAATGAAAGTTATGTGCTTTTTCCTGTTTTTAAAAAACATTCCCTTCCCCATGAAGCTTTTTATTAATTATTTCATTTAACAAATTCACGTTGGGTGTCAGTTATATGTCAGGCACTGTATTAGATGCTTTATACACATATTGTTATTTAACCCTTATAACAGGTTGTAACTATGCATATTACACTTTATAACATAGTGGTGGTAACTACGCATATTACAGTCATCTTATAGATGAGGAAACTGAGGTTTGGTAAGTGAATTGTCTTGCCCAAGTTCACACAGAAAGAGACATATCTAAACCTTGAGTGCAGAATTTCTGCTCCTTCTAACATAATACCATGCATTGACTATGCCCTTCCTCTATGTGTGATATTGAATCAGTTCTTTATATGACACTTGGTATCTTTCTAGCGCAGTGCCTGGCACATATGTTGAAATGTAATAAAAAGTTGAGTAAATAAGTGTACATGTAGAAGAAAGATACAGGCAGGACCAGAAGCCCACAGTCCGATTCAAAATGAGAGCTTTGTGGATTCTTAGCTCTGTGACCTTGGCCAAGTAATTTCTTTCCAGAATTTTATTTTCTTATTCTGTAATTTGGGACTGAGAACCCCAGTCCTTGCAACCTCTAGGGGACATTGTGAAGCTCAGATGACAGTGGATGGTAGTGAACTTGAGTAGCGCCGGTCTAGCGGTTCCTTCTCTGCATATGGGGGCCTGGCAAAACTGTACATTTGTTCTGAGCACTGCATATGGGGGCCTGGGGTTGGAGAATAACAAACACTTCTGGAGTGGTAATTGCTAGCTGACGTATATTTTGTCATTTTTCATGTCAGCATCAGCTTTTCCTACAGTTAAAGTTCTTCCCTTTGGCTGTGCACCTGAGCGACAGGCGACTGGAGCGCGCCAGGCAGGGGAGTGGGACACAGTGACACTGGAGACCATTATGCAAATCTTTGTTAGTTCACAGGACAGCCCTCCCCCCGACCTAGAAGGCCAGGGAGACTAGGGAGAACCGGGAAGCTGCCGGCGCGCAGGCGCTGTCGCTCTCCGAGGTGCTGAACCTCTTGGCACAGACCCGCAGAGTTGCTCCAACAAGGAGAGAGAAGGGTCAGAGCGGGACAGGACTTCCATTCCATTCAGTTGACTGAATTGAACGGCATTTTCATCTGATGATCCCTTCCTCATCACTCTAGAGTCTATGAAAATCCACCCACCATCTTGTCTCAGCCTCCCAAGAACCCCAGAAGTGTATTATTTATTTCCATTTGAGGAAGGAGGAAACTGGCACTTGGAGACCAGGTTAATGACATGTCCAAGGCCAGAGACAGTAAATGCTGTCTTTGATGGCCTGTCATTAAACACATTCTACTTTGCCCCAAATATCCTTTGTCCTTAGTATCTCAGTGATTGACACCTCCTTCCATCCAAGCCAAAAGTAGGTGTGTTATCCCAGATGTCTTCACCTCCCTCACCCTCAGCACCTTAGTAGAACCCAAGTGTTACCAACTCCATCCTTCATATCTTGCCATTCACTCCTCTCTATCCTTCTACTAAACCTTAAATCCAAGCCCTCACCAGAATTACAGCCACAGTCACCTAAGCTGGCTTTCTGATTGAGGCTTGTCTCTCAATTCATATTCCATCCTGGGGAAGCCAGAATGATCTTTAACACAAACATGGATTGGAGTGGATCATGCCCCTTGCTTTCCAGGGCTCTCAGGACTAAGAGAATGTCCAAGAATCTAGCTACACATTCAGGAACCTTTGATACCTGACTCTTGCCTTTGTCTCTAGCCCAGATTCTCATGTTTTTCTCCTCCAGGACCCCAGTTCTCCGTACTCTCCAGCCTCACCCATTCCTGGTGGTTTCTCATGTACTCTGATTTCTCTTAAACATTTGCCTTTGTCCAAGCTGTTTCCTCTTCTTGGAATGACTTTATTAACCTCTTTAACTGGATAATTTCTATGTATTCTAATGATTCAGTTTAGATGTCCCTGACTATGGAAAACCTTCCTGGCTAACAAGGCAGGGTTAGTTGTTATTCCCAGGCATTCTGATCTGCAAACACCTATGCTGCTATATCTAATTGTCTGAATACATGTCAGTGTCTCCTTTACATTGAAGTCATATAAAACATTTAGAGTTTTATAATCCAATATAATGGCAGACCCATAGTAAACATTTAAATACTCGTTGAATAAACAATTAAGTTTGCAGGGTTAAGGGGTGGGCAGACAGACCTGAATTCAAATTTTAATTTCCTCAGCTTACTAGAGCTGATTGTAAACAAGTTACTTAATCTCTCTATGCTTTAGAGGCTTTGTCTTTAGAAAGGGTCTAGCAATAAAACCTACTGTTGACTCCTGGTCTACTCTCCATCTCTGGATGGGCCCAACCCTCTGGAAATAGGGTAAGAGCAGAGGAATAATCTAAGCAGTGGGCTTCCCTACTTTCTCCCTCCATGGGGTCCTGGGAGGATGAGCATTTGTCTTTCTCTAGACTTGGATGAGGAGGATTTGGGATTTGCTTGCAGCAGTGACAGTAATGAGTCAACATGCTTAGGCAACTTGGATGCACAGCCACATGACTTATGACTCAACACAGACTCTGACTACTGCTAGAGGGAGAGATAATAGATTGACAGGATTTGGAAGGCAAACCTTTCCCTAGTCTGGAGGCTCAAGTTGGCCACAAGTCATAGTCTTTCTCTGTATATCATTTTTTGTCTGTGGCACAGCCCCTCCCAAACTTCCCTCCAGACCTTTTTTTTTAGTTTCCCTAGTGGGATGCAGAATAATTACCCTCTCCCAAAGATGTCCACATCTGAATCCCCAGAACCTGCAACTATGTTACATTACCTGGAAGAAGTTTTTTTTTTTTTTTTTTTTTTTGAGATAGATTTCACTCTGTTGCCCAGGCTGGAGTGCAGTGGTGCACTCTTGGCTCACTGCAACCTCTGCCTCCTGGGTTCAAGTGATTCTCCTGCTTCAGCCTCTGGAGTAGCTGGGACTACAGGTATGTGCTACCAAGCCTGGCTAATTTTTGTATTTTTAGTAGGGCCAGGGTTTCACTATGTTGGCCAGGCTGGTCTTGAACTCCTGACCTTAAGTGATCTGCCCACCTCAGCCTCTCAAAGTGCTGGGATTACAGGTGTGAGCCACAGTGCCTGGTGACACAGAATTATGGTTGCAGATGGAATTAACATTGTTAATTACATGACCTTAGAGTAGGAGATTATCCTGAATTCTCTGGATGGGCTCATTGTAGTCACAGTGTCCTTAAAAGTGGAAGAAGGAGGCAGAAGAGAAGTCAGAGTTGGAGAGATTGAAAATGCTGTCCTACTGGCTCTGAAGATTGAAGAAGGGGCAATGAGCCAAGGAATGCAGATGGTCTCTAGCAGGGGGAGAATGCAAGGGAGGGATTCTTCCGTAGAGCTTTTCCTCTTTGCAGGAAAGTGGCCCTCCAAGCACCTCGATTTTGGCCTAGTGAGGACAATTTCAGACTTTTGACTTCCAAAACTAAGATAATAAGTTCATGTTGTTTTAAGCCATGCAGTTTATGGTGATTTGTTACAGTGGCAAAAGGAAATGAATATACCCCATATTTACAGTGTCTTTATTTCTATATGTCTTTTCCCTATTATAATGTCATTACCATAAAGTAGGTTTTCTATTTTTAGGGCACTAGGGAGTGATATATTAGCACTTGGCTTTGATGGAGATTCTGTCTCTCCCAAGTGGGCTTCCCTCTTGAGATTTAAAAATGTAACGATTCCACAGTTCTGCTTGCTTTTTCTCCTTGTTTCATCTTTCTCCCTACCAAGATCTGACTGATCTGCAGACTTTCTCCTGAATTTACCAACTACAGCTTTTTTTCTAGCCACCCCAGTATTTTCCAACTTTCCTAAATCATAGATTCCTCCTGATCAATATTTTACATTCAACATGCCCCACACTTTCCCTAAGTGTCCTTTTACATATTGTATCTCCCTATTAAAAGGACCTGGTTATAATTTTTCTCCTCTATCCTTGTTTGTTCTTTTCCTTCCCACTCCCCACCCCACACACCCTGACCTTTGCCTTTTTTCCTTCCTTCTTATTACTTTTCTACCATTATGGGAGAATAACTGTTAGGACAATGATCCTCTGAACTGCTATAATTCTGTTTACCAAACAACAGAAAGTGTAAATTATCCCAATACCAGCTCCCTCTTTGCCAGTCCTGGGAGCAGCATCCTTTGACCACTGTGAATGGTCCCATTGTTCTAGGTATTTCCATCTTTCAGCTTGTTTTTAACTATCGTACCATGTCTTCTAAATTTAAATTTTCTCACCACTTGGCTACCTGAGGGAGACAAACTCCTTTGTTTCTTTTGCATTTGGGTGTACTCGGGAGGATCAAGAGCGAAGTTCTGACCAGAACAATGAAAAAGGGTCTGTATGTTGGGAGGGAGGATAAACCACCTGCCCTATCTCCTTGAATTCTAAATTTCAACTCCTCCTCTACTGAGCACCCCTATAGTGCTAATTTTCCCAAAGGCCAGACTCCATGGGGCAGGTAATTACTACAATTTGCCCTTGGGCTAAAGTCCAGATGTGGGCCATACATTTTGAGTACCATAGATGGAATCTCCAAATGCCTAATACAGATGACAATCAGTGGTTGAATTTAGATAAATACTCATGCTCAAGGTTTTGTTTCAAATTCTCCCCTAGTTTTCTCCACAGAAGAAAACCTTTCTCCTCTTCCCCCTCCTTCTTCTTCTGAGCTGGAAAGAAAGTCTTCAATGCTTTAATGGGACAGGCATTGATACTCTATAATCAGTAATGTTATTTATATTCTATGAACATATTACAAAGCATGAGCAGTTTAACTGTGAAATAAATCAAGAATCCCAAACCTTTTCCAGTCAGCCCACAGATATATATTTGAGTTTCTTTATTTCTCCTTCTTCTTCTCTGTTCCCAAATTTTATTTTAAATTGTGGTAAAATATACACAGCACAAAATTTGCCATTTAAACAATTTTCAGTTTACAATTCAGTGGCATTAGTTACATTCACAATGTTGTGCAGCCATCACCATTATCTGTTTCCCAAATGTTTTTATCTACCCAACAGAAACTATGTACCATTAAGCAATAACTTCCCATTCCTTCCTTATCTCAGCCCCTTCTCATCTACTTTCTGTCTCTATGAATTTGCCTATTCTAGCTATTTAATGTAAGTGAATTTGTATGTTTGTCTTTTTTGTAACTGAATAATTTTCCTTTATATGTGTGTGTCATATTATATACATATATAATACATATATATATAAATTTATGTATATATCATGTGTTGCATATTCATTTATTTGTTGATGGACACTTGGATTGTTTTTAACATTTGTCTGTTGTGAATAATGATGCCATGAATGCTGGCATACAAGCATCTGACTGAGTGTCTATTTTCAATTCCTTTGGTATACACCTAGGAGTGGAACTGGTGGGTAATATGGTAATTCTAAGTTTAGCATCCATCAAATTGACGTCCATAGGTGCAGCACCATTTGACATTCCCACCAGCAATGTACAAGGTTGGAACTCATTGTTGTAATCAATTTTCTTTTGCTTTATATTTTCCTTTTTGCTAGAGCCATGATTGACTATATTAACCTCTAATTTCTTAGAGACCATCAAGTACATACTACAAAAAATCAGGGGTCTACTTTCTCATTTTTATTATTCACAAGATTGGACCAAGACATGAAACATGCAAACCTCCACGCCGAAAAAGCAACGTCCATGACACTGCAGAGATCCCATGCTGTTGAGTGAGCTGGGCTCCACGTGAGCCAGCCATAAAAGACCAAAATACAACGGAATTACAGCACATTTTAGGTGCAATTTCATTTTTCACATTACTTTTAGATATCCCTGAAGACCAAGTAATTTCTAGATATTTTTGGCCCATTCTCAGATTTTTTATTCCAATATAAAATGCAAGGATTCAATAAGTAATAGTCATAGGAAATTTTAGTGCAAACTATCCAAAGTTTAGCATGAATTAACACATGACAGGCCTGCCCCCACAGTTTTGCATTGTAAGATACTTGCAAAACCATCATAGAGCTTCAGTTTCCAAGATGGTGGGTGATGCTGCCTGCACTGTGAATGCTTCTGGGCTGGTATTGACAGGATGTAAGAACAAAGAAGTCTGTACATCTATAAAATACAATCTTGTACAATTTCCAGTCTTTAAAACCTGTGCTTATTTGAATTAATATAATCTCCAGAACATATTTTATTTGATCTCCTGGAGATGGGTCTTTTTGGAAAAACTGAGGAACCAAGTAGGATTTCCTGACCCATTCTAGTGAAGGCATTTATTTCTTCAGCAGTAAATCTGGGAAACCAAATGGGCAGATAAAACTCTACTGTACATTTATTTATGTATTTTCTTTCCCCTGTTTCCCCCTCTTTTCTTCCCTTCCTCCCTCTTTCCTTCCTTTCCTCCTTCCTTTTTCTCTCTCCTTTCCTTCCTCTCTCTCTTCCTCCCTTTTCTTTCTCTCTCTCCTTTCCAACAAATACTTAGTGTCACCTACGGTATTCTTGGGCACACTCCTAATCATGTGGACACTCAGAGTTTGAATTCAAGGCATTTGTCTTCTAGTGGGTGAAACAAATACTGCAAATGGATAATTCTGGTGCATTGTGATGTGGCTCCTAACAAATGTTTTTTACATTCTACTGTGAGAATAGAGGAAGAAGCAGTTACCTCTGCCAGTGACATTGAAAAAGCCATCACAGGAGCTGATATTTGAATAGACTTTTTTTAGGGTGAAGAAAAATTTATTGAGGAAAAGCTATTCTACGCAGAAGACAATGTGGATAAAAAGGGGTGAAAGAGGCTGGTTCACGTGGGGAGTTAACTGGTAGACCATTAGTAGGCAGCGTGATTGGAGGGAAGAGACTAGGCTGGAAGAGAGGGAGAAGGCATCCTAGAAGGGTGGTTGGTACCAGATAATAGAGGGCTGGGGACATTGGACTTTGTCCTGGAGGAGAAGGATGTTGACCCAGTCAGACCATCACTTTGGATAACCTGCTTTGGCTATATATTGTGGCGGGCCGTAAGGGAGCAAGTTCTGGGATTGGGACACCTGCTAGTGTGGTTCTAGAGAAAGATGATAGTGGGTTGAATGTGGAAGGAGATGGAGAGGAGTTATGTGCTGCACATCATGATTGACTGATGATAGGGATGGGAGAGGGAACCACTGCAGGTGACTTCAGGACCTGGGAGAACTGGGAGATACAGCTGAGAATGCAGGATCAGGAGCAGCTTTGAGGGTGCAGGACATGTGCTGGCCTCCCCTGCCCAGGTCCCTGGAGGAGCTCCAGGTGGAGATGCCTAGAAGACACAGGCATTACAAGAGAGGCAGGAGGTCAGGTGTGTGGCAGTGAGAGAAATCTAACACAGCTGACTCCATCTTGCTTCTAGCCTCACAAACTAACTGGCTTTGCTCATTCTGCATGTAGGCCAAGCTAACTATGAGAGGAATTTAGTTTATAGTTTTACTTTAAAGTAAGGATGATAATAGTCCCTTCCCAAAAGCAACCCCTAGGGAAATAAGGGGGACATACACACGAGTAACGATGTCATGTTAGATATTGATAGTGGGGGGAGAGCACCAGGAAAAATAACTAATGTGTACTAGCCTTCATATCTGGGTGATAAAATAATCTGCACAGCAATCCCCCCAACACATATTTACCTATGTAACAAACCTGCACATGTACACCGGAGCTTAAAATGAAAGTATAAGAAAACTTATGGGAGCATTGTGACCTGACCGAGGACAAAGAAGTCTCACCACTTCCCAAGACTCCTACTGATGCCCAAATGTCAATGTTGGCCAGTTATCCCCTGACCTCAACCTCCTTCTCCCCTCCTCATGTGAAAGAAACTTGAGAGTCATGACTTTTAAGATGGTTCTTTAGCACGTTAGTCTGCCATCTTCTTGGTTTGCTGGTTCTCCAGAATAAAGTTGCCTTCCTTGCTCCAACCCCTTGTCTCTTGACTTAGTGACTGTCATGCAGACAGAATGAGCAGAATGAGTCTGGACTTGGTTACAGGCACAGAGGAAGCAGCGTGGAGTGAGGGGAAGGCTTCCCAGGAAAGTCTGGAGCTGAGGCTTGGGCTGTTGAACAGCGACTCAAGGTCCTCCCTGGGATCCACAGATTCCTAATGTACCTCTGGGGCACATGCTGGGGGGCAAGGGTTATGACTGACAAGAGTTCTCCACCTCATGGGAACTTTTGGAGGCCCAGGAGAGTGTGTGGTCACTGGAGTGGGGCGGGATATTGGAGGAGGGAGATGGAGTATCTGAGGTAGCAAATCAGGTTCACGAGCTATCTTCATTTGGAGATAGCAAAATGACATCAGGAATGGACCTTTCAGCTCTCCTGCTTCCTTAAGGCTCTCAGCACATCATGGCCTTAGCTCCCTTTGGTGGAGAGGGGTCAGGTCCCTGGGTCACCTGGGAACCAGGCCAGGGATGATTAGAACCAAAGATCAAATGAATTATTTCTAGGCATGCCGTCTGCTTCCTATCAAATGCTTTCCTTCTTTTCTTTCTTCCTCTGACTTTACTTGAGCATTTCATCTGTTGCAGGCCCTGTTCTGGTCACCAGGGGTCCAAGATAGAATGAGACACTGTCCCTGCACTCCACGGCCTTCCAGTACTGAGTGGCAGACAGGTGAAAAAGCAAACACCTCCATGTCCTGTGGGAGGCACTGGGGTCAAGGAGATCCAGGACCACATGGAACCCCATTGAGGCCCCAGAGGAGGCAGAGCCCTGGCTGCAGCCCCAGGGAGGCAATAATACAATCTGTCCATTCCTCATGTAGTCGCACCCCCCATCTTTCTGACTTTCCACTTTGAGGCAAAATCTGGGAAACAGTTCCCCTTTTAGACAACAAAGGTTGGAGTGTGGGGCAAGCAGATGCATTCACAAAGCCTCCACAGCAAGTGGTGGCAAGGGGCCCAGGACAAAGGAGTGAACTTCACGCCTGGCCAGTCTCAGACACACAGCAGTTGCTTCTTTGGACTGATATTCTGCTCGGAGATTTGGTTTTCATTTACATCCTCCTGAAATTGGAGCCATTTTCTTCCTTTGTCTTTGGCAAACTTGACTTAATCTTATGCCATACTTAGGACAACTCCAGGCCCATGATCTCTCAGTGCCCCGCCTTCCCCTGGGTGAAGAGGCACGGAGACCTTCACTGTGGCTCAGAGGGGGAAGAACGGGAATCTCAGAGAAGCCCCTTTCTTTCTAACCTGTTTTTATTGAGGTGAAGTTCACATATCATACAATTAACCATGCACAGATTATGATTCATCATGCTGTGCAACCATTAGCTCTCTCTAGTTTCAGAACATTTTCATCACCCCCAAAGGAAACCCTGATTCATTCGGTGCTCACTCTCATTCTCCTCTGCCCTGGTGATCACTAATCTGTTTGCAGTCTCTATGGATTTGCCTATTCTGCACATTTCTTGGAAAAGCAATCATATAATATATGACTGTTATGGGCATATGTTGAAATCCTAACCTCCGGCACCTCAGAAGGTTTCTGTGTTTGGAGACAGAGTCTTTACAGAGGTAATTAAATTGAGGTCGTTAGAGTGATCCCTAATCTGACCTGATTGATGGCTCTTATAAGAAGAATGAGATTAGGACACACACACACACAGGGAAGACCCCATAAGGACACAGGGAGAAGGTGGCCATCCGCAAGCCAAGGGGAGAGACTCCAGAAGAAACCAACCCTGCCAACACCTTGCTTCAGACTTCTAGCCTCCAGAACCACGAGGAAATAAATTTGTTGTTTAAGCCACCTGGCCTGGTACTTTATTACGGCGGTCCTCGCAAACTGATACAGTGACTTGAAAATAATAGACTTAAATTTTTAGAGCAGTTTTATGTTCATAGCAAAACTGAGAGGTTTCCTATATATCCCCCAGCCCCGCATATGCACAGCTTCCCTGATCAACATCTTATAGTGACAGGGCCACTGCAGGATGCTTTCAAGGTTCATTCATGCTGTAGTGTGTGTGGTTACTTAATTGCTTTTGATGGCTGGGTAGTATTCCATTGTCTGAATATTCCCCAATTTGTTTCTTCATTCCTCTGTTGATGGCTATTTGTGTTGTTACCACCTTTCAGCTCTTGTGAATAATGCGGCTATGAACATTAATGTACACATTTCTATGTGGACAGGTTCCTTCATTTCTCTTGGATATATACCCCAGAACGGAATTGTTGGATCATATGGTAATTCTATATTTAACTTTTTGAGGTGTTTATAGTCTTTTTTCCATGACAACAATTGTTTACAATGTACCAATCAACTGTCCAGAACCCAATATAGTGTCGTAATGAAGAATGTGATGCCGATGATGAACTTCTTGGTTCATAGCGTGGATTCATGCCTGCCTCGCTGGGGGACCTTGGACAAGTTAATTACTGTTACTCTTTCTCCTGAGGTAGACCTTATAGGATGGTTGTGTAGATTACATGGAAATGGATGCAAAGGAGTTAATATATATGTTATTCGGTAACTGTTTGCTGCTTCAAAATCTCTGAAGGTACACTTAGGCACACAGTGAATGCTTGAATTATTGGCTGTTTTTATTATTGTAGTTTACCTCAAAGGATCTGGACATGTGAGAGTGTCAGGAAAATCTAGGAGGAAGAAAGAGTGAGTCAAGGAATGGCTTAGGGACATTTTGGGATGGTGCATTTGGCTGGAGTGAGGTATAGGAGAGGAAGTAAGTTGGGGCAAGGCTTCAGAAGCCTTGAGGACAATCTATTCTTAGCAGGGCCTTGAATGCCAACCTTGGTCTCAGTCCTGGAAGTTCCAGAGCAGAGGGGCAGGTGTCATTGTATCGGCTGAATGAGGGTGGGTAGGAAGCTCTCAGTAACTGCAGCTTTGGTTGCCATGCTTTGTGGTATTGTCACTAAACGGGTATACTCTAAATTTTCAGAATTTGTGGGCAAGAAGAGATTTGTTTAATGCAGAAGTGTCTTACACTGGAGCCAGAAAAATGTGCCCTTAACATCATAATAACTGATGGAATGGCCACTCCATAACCATTTCGCCAAGCCTTGCAGAAATAATATAGGGAAAAATGCAAGAATAAAAAAGACATCGCATTGTAAACCAGGGTGGCTGGCATAAAAACTTAAAAGGAGATATAGTTGGCATAAGAAAAATGTGTTTTTGAATTCTGAAGAAGATAATTCAGGAGGAAAGTTACCTTCCATAGCAGGCATTTTAAAAAATCAGTTTTTCATAAAGCCATATTTACTCAACTTATATAACTGCCATTTCTCATGACATTAGGACTTTCCAAATATATGTATATATATGCACATGCATATATATAAAACATATATGTAATATATATCTAACTATATATTTTATGTACTATAAATGACCATTTACATATATGTTACTATTTTAATAATTAAATAGTTTATTAAAATAATAAACACAAAAATCTGTGGATGCTCAAGTCCCTGATATAAAATATATTTGCATATAACCTACACACATCCTCCCATGTACTTTAAATCATCTCTAGATTATTTATAATATCTAATACAACGTAAAGGTTATGCAAATAGTTGTTAAACTCTGCTTTTTATTTGTATTTTTTTTATTGTGTTGGAATTTTTTATTGTCTGTTTTTTCCAAATGTTTTTGATCCACAGTTGGTTGAATCTGGGATGCAGAGCCAGTGGATTTGGAGGGCTGGCTGTATTATCATTACAGGGGAAAACTATGCCAAGGAAGTAAGCAAGGGGTAAGCCAGGCATGGTGGGTCATGCAGTAATCTCAGCACTTTGGGAGGCTGAGATGGGTGGGTTGCTTGAGTTCACAAGTTTGAGACTAGCTTGTGTAATATGGTGAAACTCTGTCTCTACAAAAATAAAAAATTAATTGGGCGTGGTGTGCATGCCTGTAGTCCCAGCTACTTGGGAGGCTGAGATGGGAGGATGGCTTGAGCCTGGGAGGCAGAAGTTACAGTGAGCCAAGATGGCACCACTGCTCTCCAGCCTGGGTGACAGAGCTAGACCTCGTCAGACCTTGTCAAAACAAAACAAAACAGAAGAATGGGGTAAAGGGCAGTGAGGCAAGAGAGAAGTTCTGCCAATCCAAGGGACTGTGTTGCTGAGTTGATTAGTTTTGTGCAGTTCATAGCAACTTCGCAAGAGATCTTCAGAGGGTCTATTATAGCTTCAAACAGTTTGCCCAAGGGAAGAAGGCAGAAGCATTTTTCTACTGGTTTCCTTCTCCAGTGGGCCACACTTTGCTCCCATGAGGTAGTAACTTTACTCCTCAGCAGCCACTGGAGGATCTGAACTCTAAGATGGCAGTGAGTAGACATGAGTCAGAAGCACATACACCTGTTTGCCTGCCTCCTACCACCTGGGGTCCTGGTTGGGCGAGCCAGCGCACATGCGTGGTCACTGAGCATTTCCCATGGCATCTAGTACATCAATGGCTAAAGGGAAAGGGCAGGAGGTGGGAGGTGCTATCAAGTCAAACCCACAAGTGTCTTCTAGAGTGGCTCAGTCCAGCCATGTAGGTGGAACACCACAAGCTCAGGACCCCACCGTGAAGATGTCCTGAAATCTTCAAGATAGGGTCCTGAGATAGATGACATGTCCCAAACCAAGTCATCTATCTCCTCCAGCAAGTCTGTCTTCCTCCTGGCGAACCCTCACCCCAACAAAACTCCTTCCTCTCAAGATCTTGAATTTTTCTCTGTGACTTAAGGAAGGGCAGTCATGGCCAAGCAGTCTTCTCAGAGGTTACCAGTAACACTGAGCAGAAAACTATGGCTAGAAGCACAAGAGAGGTGCATTAACTGAGTCTGACAGGATTGATTACCTTTTGCATAATGTTGACATCTGGGCTCTCGCCGTTCATCCTCTTGGAGTCAAGCACTTGCACATGACCACACTGATGGGACACTGGGGGGATGGTTTGGGGGCAAAGAGGGAGGAGCTGGAAGGACTAGGTGAGGGGATGTGTGGCTCCGGAATGCCTGTAGCTACACCAACATGGGCAAATGTAGCTGAGACTGTTTGAGGTGATATGCTGAAATGCTAGGTAGAACTTTTTGAACCTTGGTGATCAGATGCGATAATGGATACCCAGAGAAAACATTGCATGTGAATTGTAAAGTCTTAGAATCCAAGGGCGAGAAGGGGCCTCAAGAGTCACCTTAGTTCACCTCTTCTTCAAGATTTGGATTCTCTCTATAGCAGGGTATCCTTCACTCACTGCAACAGGGAGCTCTTACTGTCACCCCCACGCCCTGTCCGTCACATTTCCTCTCCCGGTCCTGGAAGCCTCTTGGGATCTGTGACTTTCTTTTCTCAGCCTCAGCACCCTAGTTCTTTTCTTGTCCCTCATGAAACATAGATTCTGACCTTTGCTAGTGAAAACTCCACTGGCCAGTGTCCCTCTGAAAGGCCAGCATCTGGGAAGAAAATCCACACTGCAGACCACTCACATGACACCAAAGACACATCAGGTTGAAACCTTTACCACGTTTTGAGAGGGTAGGGGGCAAAGCCAGTGGCCTTTGGCAGCCCAGACCAACCCTGTGAGCCCCTGATTATAGGCTGCCAGGCTGCAGGCGGGACTTTTCATTAGTGCCCGCAATCAGATGCCGACCTGAGTGATGCCTGATGCAAGGAGATGGAGGATAATAAGCCCCTTCCATCTCTCCATTCCCTCCGGCTCCTCCATCTGGAGCAGTGAGCATGAACTCCAGTCCTCCCCTTCCCCTCTCAAGCCAAGTTTCCAGTGCTCATAAAATTAATGATTGTTGTGCTGTAAGGAGCTAGGGAGCCCTATCCCTCCAGATACCTTCCCTGTCTGCTCACTCGTGTCCTTGGCTCCACTTGCTACCTTCAAGCTGGCTTCCCAGGCTGGCACTGCTGGCCTAGGTGCCTCCCTGGTGCTTCTGATCCACAGATCCTGTGGCCTCACAGACATCTCCATTGGGATGACTATGGGCACCTTTCACTCAACATGTCCCAAACCAGGTCATCTACCTCCTCCAGTGAGTCTGTCTTCCTGCTGGGTGAACCCTCACTCCAGTACACATACACTGGTCTCCCAATTACCCACTACCCCGTCATTGCAACAGCCATCCAATGGCAGTCCCCAGCCCAGCCCTCCCTGGCCACTTCCCCTCCCCAGTGAAACCAGGTCTTGAATCCCATCACTCTCCTGCTCATTCCCTTGATGGCTCCCCATTGCCTCATTGTCTGGTTATTAAGTTCTAACATAATCTCCTGCCCATCTTTCCAGCTTCACCTTATCCCCTTTTCTCTTGCGTTTAACTCCCCTGTCAGACCACACCATGTGTGGTTCCCTCAAACACCCATTCTGTTCTGTGGCTTCAGGCTCTTCTCTTTCTGAAGAATGAAGAATATCAGCACCTGCTCTCTGACCTGAGCCCTCTAGTGAGTACCTTTTTGTACCTAAAACCCTACTTAGGCATTGCCTTCTTCCTGAAGCATCCTTCAATATGTTAGAGACACTTATCACTCCTCTTAAATTACTTATATATCCTATACACACCTTCATTCATTCAACACATTTTGTTGAGTGTCTACTAGACATTTGACCCCCACCATCATGAAGCCTGCAATCTGGTGTGGGAGACAGACATTACATACACAGACACACACACTAATACATGCAATAAAATAAAACAATAACGAAGAAATAGAACACATTGGTGGATAGGGGATGGGAAATATTATTTAGCTTGGGGAGTCATGGACTCCTTCACTGAGTAAGTGACATTTGTGCTGAGACCTGAGTAGCGGTTCTTCAGGGGAAGAATAGAGAAAAAGCTTTGCAGACAGAGCAAACATTTTGTGCAAAATTCCTGAGGCAGGAAGGAGTGTGGCACATTCAAGACAGTGAAGAAGATCTCAGGGTGCGAGAGAGCGGATGGGCTGTGATAAGGCTGGAGAGAGGTTGGGACCAGACCACACAGGAAGAGAGGAAGCCTAGGGCAGTGTCTTGGATGAAGATGTGTGTGCAGGAAGGGAATGGGAGTTCTGTCAGTTGCCAAGACACCTTCAGCAAAGCCTGCTTCCCTATCTCCTTCCCTGCCTCTTGGGGCACGTATGCTGGTCAAGGAGGGAGAGGAGGTCAGGGGGTGTCAGTGTAGGTGAGGCTGCACGGAAAAGAGATCATGTGTACAGCCAGTAAGCAGATCATCGCAGAGAAACACACACTAGGAGCTGGAGCAGACCAGGAGAAATCTAAATCCTACACCCAGAAAGCCCAAGGGGTAGCAGGAAGTGACTTTGGGTCTCTGATCTGCCCAGTGAGTTGGGAGTCTAATGTCATTTGATTCTCAAAGCTGCAAGGTGGTCCTGGCAGCCACCTGTGTGACTTTGACATCAAGGTAGATTCTCAGTAAATGTTGCAGATGTGGATGTGAATAGAACTTGATTGATGCCTTAGACCTGGAATCCCCCTGAGACGTCTTAGTCCCAAGCGAAAAGGGGCTTTGGCTTTCTTCCACAATCCCCATTCTGCTCTGTACTCCAATTCCTGTTTGTTCCATTAACCAGACCTCCTTCCCTTCCCTGGCCCTTCCTCTCTCCATTTGTGGCTTGCAAAGATTATCTGATGTTATGCCTTTCAAAAGTGCATTTAAATGTGACTCCCCCAACCCTGAATCCTTTCCAGAAGCTCTTGCTTTTTAAATATGGGGGCTCTGAGCTCCATGGGGGGAGGCCTGCAGTCTACTCTTGAGCGGTTCCTCTCTCTTGCCAAGCCCCTTCCCCCGCTCTTGAGCACTTAGAGCAGCCCTTGCCGAGTCAGCGATAAGCGATCCCTATAGCAGGAAACACACACTTCAGCATTTAGCTGGAGGCTGCTAATGTTCCTGGATGTAATTGCTTAGAGAGCCCAGGACAGGAGTTGGGGGTGGGGGCGGCACTGGGGCTGCAAGCCCAGGATTCAGAGTGATCTGATTCCTTTTGCTTAATTCAGCAGTAAGTGTGTCTTGCCCAGGTATCCTTCCCAGAGCCTGGTTCGAGACCTGCACACACTAAGTGTTCAGGAAGGACCCACAGAGGGCCGGTGTGAGGAAACAAATATCCCTGTTCTTGGTTTTCAGGAAGGGACTCGGGGTGGTTATAGGTCACTGAGGGGGCTGACCTGGGAGGGGACAGAGAGGCAGCTTTAATTTGCTGCCTCACAGAAGGGCCCTTCCCCCAGGGCATGCCCTCCCTGCTTCCCCATTTGGACAATGGGGACAATCATGCCTGCCTCACAGGGTGAAGACTACAGAGAAAATACATTACAGGCCTGGCACAATAGGTTCTCAAGACATGAGAGTGCTTCAAAATCGTGACCATGATAACCAACCTCCCTGCTGCCGTCTTCCCCCACTCCAATCTGTTGTCCCCAAAGCCTCCCAGTGCTTGCTTAGACACGAATCTGAACCCATCTACCCCTCTGACGGCTTCCCACTGTCTGAAGGATAAAGCCACACCTTCTTAGCTTGGTGTTCAGTGTCTCTCCCGTTCTAACCCAGCTTCTCTCCGACCTCATTTCCTACCACTCCTACCCACACTGCAGACATTCTGAACCTTCTGCACTTGACTGTCTCTGGATAATATCAAGTGTATGGATGCTCATTCACTTTCCTAGATGTGGGTGCCATGCCCCAGCAAGGATGGGTACCCACCTCTAGCCTGGGTAGTGCCTGCTCATCCATCAGTCTCAGCCTCCTGCCCCTCACAGCTAGGCTGGGTGTGAGGTGGTACCATGAACCAGGAAGCCTGTGGCCTCCAGTCAGACGGCATGGGTGTGAATCCATGCCCTTCCGCTCAGGAGCTGACTCACCTTGGGAAATTTTGTGTAACCTCCCTGAGCCTCAGTTTCCTTATCTATAAAATGGTGATGCTAAATGCAGCAACTTGAAGGGTTTTTGTGAGAATGGAAAGAGTTACTACTCCACGGTTGTCCCTACTATCCCTCAATTGCTACGGTGCACATTTGCCTTTAAGACCAGAAATGCTTCCTGGAGGATGTGTGAGTAAATATTCCCTCCTTAAATATTTGATTTAAAGAGCTTGACTTGGAGGACAAAATAAAATAAAGCGGCAGCTTTCTGCCATGTATTATTAATGCCTGTAAATGGGTGAAGGTGCAGGCTCTCTGTCCGATGATGCCGTTTCTTGGAGCAGCGGCCTTCAAATAAGTTTCCCTCATTGAAAATTGGACTGTAAGAGGGGGAAAAGGAAATCTCTCTCCATAAAGAAAAGGCAGCAGGTATCCTGCACGTGGGCCAAAAGGAGGCTGGCTGTGGGACCTGGAGATGGCAGAGAGAAACGTGGTTCATTGTTTCACCCATCCATTCATCCAGTCATTCCTATCTCAGAGCGCGCTGTCTTCACACTTCCCTTTTTTCCTCCCCTAATCCCTACCTCCTTCCCTTGTTCTCCATGTACCCTTCCTTTCCTTTCCTCACTCCCTTCCTGCCTGCCTGCCAGCTTTTTCCCATACTCAATACCACTGACGATGGTAAGGAATATTATCTCCGTTGTATCGATGAGACATCTGAGCCTCTGGAGAGTGAGCCTCACACAGTGAAGAGCTGGTGGGTAGGGGCTTTGAAGTCCGCTTAGGATCCTACATAACTCACTTGGAGGTGGGAGTTGTGTACGTGTCATCTTTGTCTCCCCAGCTCCTGGCCGGGCAAATGGCTCGGTGAAATGCCAATTCCTTGTCAGATGACTGGGGCAGGAGTTATCCAAGAAGGCTTTAGGGAAGAGACGGACTTGAAACAGTCTTTCATGGACTGGAAAAACCTAGAATTCAAAACAGAAAGATGATCGTGATCATCAGTCAAATCATAGTTACCACTTACCTGCTATGTTTCTGCCACTGGACCAAGTATTTGTTCATATCTAATTGCACTTCATTTTCACAACAGCCCTGTGAGGTAGAACTGTCTTACTTGTGAGGAAACTGAAGTTCAGAGAGGTAAAATGACTGGCCTAAGGTTATACAGTGAGTAAGCAGTGGAACTGCTGTTTAACCAAAATCTGTCTGACTCCAAAGCCTGTGTATGTTCTTAACCTCCATGCTAAGCTGGCCAGCCACATTCTTTCCTTGTGAAAAAAGGGAGGGGTTTAGGAGGGAGTGGTCTTTCTGGGGCCCCTTGCCTCTGACCACAATGTGCTGATGCTGAAATTGTCCAAACAATGCCTTGTGGGCTGTTCTCCCTCCCTCTATTTGGTTCCTTCTCAGGGTTAACTTTTAGGTTTCCACAGTTGGGTAAAGGGGAGCAGAGCCTCAAGTTCTGTCTCTGGATGCCATATGGGAGACAGGGAGCACATGAGGTTTCAAGGAATTCCCTCCTGGGAGTTGGCCTTAGGGAGCAGAGGAAAGCTCTGCAGCTTCTCTCAAAGTCAAAGATTGTCTAGTTTGGAGTTTCTCCATCTGCTGATAAAGACATCTGTAGACCTAGCTTGGAAAACACTCCTTTGGTTCAACCTTTTTCTTTTCTAGAGACTGGATGGAGTCAGCTCATCATCCTTGCAAAGTCCACTCTGTCAATACATGGGGGAGAAAATCTCAGGAATACTAGCTCTGAGGAGTGTCCTAGCCAGGACTCCACTCAAACGAGAGTCTAACTTCTTGCCAGAGTCCACTCATCATGGTTGTCATGTCATGGTATGGGGGCATCAAGGACGCCTGCTGGGCTTCTGGGTTGAACAGTTGGGGCAATGACAATGTCATTGATTGATGTCAATGTTAAGGATGTGGGAAGAAGAGATGCAGGGGGCTGAGCTTCACTTTGGACAGCCTGAGTTTGATATGCAGATGGAGAGGTCCTTAAGAAAGTTGGACATATGGGTTTGGAGCCCAGGAGAAGGATCTCAGCTGCAGATAGAGATTTGGAGTCTGTTACTTCAGTGGTTAGATGGGAAGCCCCAGAAAGGAAGTTACTTAGAAGGGAAACTTGCCTGATGATAGTGAATAGAATGAGGAGAAATGAGCCCTGGGCATTAAAGATGTACTCAGAGGTCATGGACCTTATTATAGAGACACAGAAAAATAAACCCTGTGTTCTTGGAGCTGTTATTCAGGTGTTTCCTCTACCGCTGGTGGAGGTTAGATTTCAGGCTTGACCTTTTTGTTCATTTCAAACGAAGAAACAATGGTAGACCCTGCACTAAAGATGGGAGCAGAGAGGCATCAGACATGGATCTGCTCTCAAAGTGTTTGCACCCTAGTGGGCAAGCCAGACAGTATCTTGTGTGAAGTGTAGCAATGGAAAGCTGCATACCAGCTCATCCAGACACACAACAGATTGGAGAAAACAGCGCCCGCAAATGCTTCAGCAAACGAAGGCCCCGTTCAATGCGCTGACAATACTGCCTGAGTACAGGGATGTGTTTTCCCCCCAAGATCAAATTGATAACAACAGGTTCCTTCACTGTGCCTGATTTATCTGCCAAGCAGATATCTCCCCTGTGTGACCACATTGCTATACCTGTCACCCCCGATACAGGACTAGACAAATGCCCTCTCTAGGTTTCAGGTACCAGTAGGAGAATGAAATCATAACTCACTTTAGAAGCCAGTGATACATATTTATACTCTGACTGGTGCAGGGCTGAAAGAGCTCTTCACTTTGATTGTGCGTTTCTTGGCCTTGGATGGGCATCAATCTTCTCTCCAGTTTGTTAACACAGCTGCCAGTCAACGCAGATTTACCATCACATGACTGATTGCACAGAGACAGTTCGTCATGGGAACAGTCGCTTAATTTGCCCCATCCGAATTGTTCCCTGCAATGCTGATGCCTGATACTGCTCTGTAAATGACATTTCTTTTCTGTTTAAAAAAATTCTTTCTGCACCCAGCCCCCAATCCTGTCCCACTCGTGTTTTCCCCAACTTCTAATTTAATGGAAGCAGTAAATGTCAAAACTATCTATAACTCTGCTAAATGGACGCCAACTTCCAAGGCCAAACAAAACCCATGTAAACTGTCCTCAGCCCATGTCGAATTGGCCTGATTTAATGAACTGGGCTAATTATTTTTTAGGAAACTTAACTTAGTTTAGCTATATTGAAAGCTGAAAGTTTACATTGAAAATTTAGCCATGTTGAAAAGAAAAATCTAGTTTAATACTTTATATTCTCTCTGGAGATTATGTGCTCCCTCTTAGCACTTTTTCCCATAGAGCTCTCAAATTTCTTTCTACTCTCTTTTCAAGCTGATTGAAATTTCAGTTGTAAGCACCTACTCTTTGCCAGACATTGAGATAGGCACTTTTCATTCATTATCTACTTTAACCATGGGAGGTAAGCATAATTAGAGATATCAAAACTTGTGAGATAGATTGAATTCACTTGAATTTTTCTGATTCCAAACCCATGAGCATTCCTTACACGTTCAAGATTAAATTCCAGATTTCCCAAGGTCAAGAGAGCCTTTAAATTGTCTCTGTGAAGTGAGCAAATGTGCTGTAAAGACTGAAGCCCAAACTTTTAGGGATAGAATAAAGAACTGAAGTTACCTAGGGCTTATTAATTACCTATGGCTTACTGTATGCTGAATAATATGGTTATTTTATTTAATCCTAGTAACAATCCTAAATGGAATGTTCTAGTTTTTTTCCCATTTTACAGATGAAGTTGAGGTCTGGAGAGGGGGGACATTAGGATTTGAATGTTTGTGTCACTTCCAAATTTATGTTGAAACTTACTCTGCAATGTGGCAATATTAAGGGGTACAACATTTTAAGAGGGAATTAGGGGATGAGCAACCTCATAAAAGGGGCTGCAGCAAACTAGATAGGTCTTTATTTGTCCTTCATACCTTCTGCCATGTGAGGACACAGCGTTTGTCCCTTGGATGACACTGAGGTCAAGGTGCCATCTTGGAAGCTGTGACTGAGCCCTCACCAGATATTAAACCTGCTGGTGCCTTGCTCTTGGACTTTCCAGCCTCCAAAACTGTGAGAAATGAATTTCTGTTATTTATAAATTACCCTAGTCCTCGGGTGTTTTGTTATGGCAGTACAGATTAAGACAAGAGGTAATTTGTTCGAAGTTGCACAGCTGATAAATGACAGCAATGGAATACAACTCGGGTCTTTCCAACACCCAGGTCTGTACCCATAATCACTCTGCTAAGCTCCCTATCACTTGATCCATGAATTCAGATTCTATGGCTGCAACCACTGGCATGGTCAGTTGAGAGCTATCCAGGCTGGAGTCATGACTTCATGGCTGAAGGGGTGGGGGAGGAGATAGAGGTTTAAAATGGAGAGACTGGATTCTTCTTTGAGGGAGAATACTTTTCAGTGTTTGTAAGGGTATTGTCAGTTACCTTCAGCATTTCTGGCCAGAGAAAGTTTTTGTTGTTGTTTTACTTTAATGGGGATTTGTGAGAAACCCATGGAAGAGAGCTGGGTCAGCACTTGGGGGTAGGTATTGGGGAAATGGACACAAGTGTGATGGAGGCCTTGGTATTGAGCTTGCTATAGACCAGGGGTCCCTAACCCCCAGGACACAGACCCTGTTAGGAACAGGGCCACACAGCAGGAGGTGGGTGGTTGGTGAGTGAGCAAAGCTCTATCTGTATTTACAGCCACTCTCCAACACTCACATTACCTCCTAAGCTCTGCTTCCTGTCAGATAAGCAGTAGCATTAGATTCTCATAGGAGAGCAAACCCTATTGTAAACTGCACATGTGAGGGATCTAGGCTGCATGCTTCTTATAAGAATCTAATGCATGATGATCTGTCACTGTTTCCCTCCCCCCCCCAAAAAAAAAACCGACAGAGAGAACCATTTTTTATTAAGAAAAGTTTTTAAAAGTTCTAAAGGAAGAGCAAAAGAGAAAAATGGGCAGAGGGTGTAAACAGCATCTTTTCAGAAAAAGGAATACAAATGCACAATAAATGTTTGAAAAGATGCACAACCTTACTCATAACTAAACAAATGCAATTTAAAATAAAAATAAAATTGCTTTTTTTAATCTATTATAGATTAATATAGATCAAAAAAGGATAGGGAAACTGAAAAACCTAAATGTTGTTGGTAGTATAATGGCACATTAATTTGGGTAGGAAATTTGGCAATATCTAATACATTTGAGCAATTCTACTTCTAGGTATACCTTAGAAATTAGTTTTGCATGCAAGGGACCATGAACAGACACAAGCAGAATTGCCAAAGTGCAAGGTATAAACATTTTTGAATTTATAAGATAGTGACACATTATTCTCCAAAGAGTTGTACCAATTTAATATTCCATAAGAAATGTATGAATCTACTCCTCACCAATACCCAGTATTATCTAATTTTTTTTGAGACAGATTTTGCTCTTCTTGCCCAGGCTGGAGTGCAATGGCACAATCTCGGCTCACTGCAACCTCTGCCTCTTGGGTTCAAGCAATTCTCCTGCCTCAGCCTCCTGAGCAGCTGGGATTACAGGCATGCACCACCACACCCAGCTAATTTTGTGTTTTCAGTAGAGATAGAGTTTCTCCATGTTGGTCAGGCTGTCTCGAACTCCTGACTTTAGGTGATCTGCCTGCCTCAGCCTCCCAAAGTGCTGGGATTACAGGCATGAGCAACCACACCTGGCCCTATGTAATGTTTTTATTTTTGCTAGTCTGATGTGTGAAAGGGAATCTTATTGTAATGTGCATTTTCTGATTAACAATGAAGTTGATTATCTTATGTTTATGTTAGCCATGAGGCTTCCTCTTTACAGAACTGAATATCTTTTGCCAATATTTTTATTGGGCTGTTTGACTTGTGGGAGTTCTTAATATATTCTGCATACTCATCTTTTGCCATTTATATACATTACAGTATTTCTTCCCAGTCTGTGGCACATCTTTTATCTTTAAGACATTCTTTGTCATACATTAGTTTAAAAAATTAATGTAGTCAAATTTATCAATTTTTTCTTTGTGAATTGTGCCTTTAATGTCTTATTTAAGAAATTGCTTGCTACTCAAGGTCAAAAATATTTTATATCTTCTCTTCTAAAACTTAAAAAACCCCATCATTACAATAATTTTCAAATACACTCAAAAGTAGAGAGAATTGAGCAAGGTATCTCGGCGTCCCTTTCTCTTTGTTTTAACAATCATCAACTTAATGCCACTTTGCTTCATCTGTTTTTCTCCTGCCTCTCCCAATTTTTTCTGCCTCTCCCAATTTCAAACAAGTCTCAGACATCGTTTCATCCATAGCAATGTTAGGGCTGATTCCATGCTGCCCCCTTGCCAAGGAGAGTGAGTACAGATAGGGATGTGAAGGGCAGGTCTGGGCTGGGCATTGAGGAGATTATTGTGTTATGAAGTATGCCTCGCCTTTGCCCAAATCAGGCTGGTTGTCCTCACCCCACTGCCTCTGTCTGGCTCAGTTTCCTCTCTCTCCTGAACCTAGGAGTCTTTCCAGAGCATTGCGTCTTCTCTAGCCCAGGGATCTACTAAACTGCTATAGAAACTGTCCTGATGTCCAAGACACTGTCCACTATGCCGCAGCCCTCTGCTTTCTTTAGCCAGAGCGCACACTCAGCCTGTGCAAACTTCAGAGCTTTGAAGGGCAGTGGCTTTGTGGGGACATCACATGCACTGGCACCTTTTTCACAAATGTGAAAGTTGAGGCATCAGGAAGCTTAATTATCAGGTTGCACAGGATTTGCTAAGAGCAAAGGAGAAAACCCATTTCCTAGGTATGTGTCTTGTGAGCCATTTTCATTAGTCCATTTAAGTGGACAAGCTCCAAAATGCAGTGTGAAGCTGCTGATGATTTAGGCATTTTACACTTGAGATCATTAGGCTCATCCCAAGTCAGTGTCTCGGAGACACAGGTGGGACATGATCCACTAACAGATTACTGTTCCCGCTTTGTGGGGCCACTTTTAAGATGGGGAGCACTTGGGGTCATTTGAAGCCCACTATCTTCAGTAGGGACTTTCCCTTCTAGAGAGCATGTGCATTTTTATTTTACCTGTACTCAAACTGACATTTTGCTCATTTTAGTAGTAAAAAACACACCCCTGTGTGGAGGTTTAAAATGCTAATGAGACATGCAACATATGAACAACATGTGCAGCTACTGCACAGGTGCACCCAGAAGAGCATGTTTACTGGTAACACCTCTTTCCACCTCCCTATGAATAATCGTGTAAAACTCCCAGAAAGGGGGAGTTTTCTTCAACAGCAATCAATGCTGCCTCACCCTTACGAGCAGGCAGCCCTGGAATCTCTCAGGGTGTACTGTCTATTCTGCACTTAATTTTCAAAATATTCTTCTTTTGCAATAAATTACTCTACATTGTAAAAAAAAAATGTTGGTTGTAGGTAATGGATAAGAAGTATTTTAAAAAGGGAGTTAAAAATGTTGGTTTTCACATTTAATAATCCATTTCCCTTTCACTGATTGAAAATGTCAACTAAATCATATATATGTACTATAAATATGTGTTATCTGCTGTATATATGATGTGTGTGTGTGTGTGTACACACACATATATATGGCTCTCTATTCCAGTCCATTGATTTATTCATTTACCCATGGGAGAATAATATGCTGTTTAAAATACTTTAGCTTTATTGGAAATGTCGATTATCTGAGCCAAGTCTTTCTCATTATTCTCTTTCAAAATTGTCTTCACCATTCTTGACTCTTTACTGATTCATGTGAATATCATAGTCCAATTGTCAAATTCTAAAAATTAAGATTGTGAAGTTCTGTGAAAAATTTCAATATTCATTTTCACTGGAATTTCCTTGAATTTGTAGATTTATTTGGGGTTAATCCTGGTATTTAGACTCCAACTGTAGAGAACGCTGCATTTCTTAATTTATGTATTTTTTATTATCAATAATGTTTTATCATTTTTTCTTAAAACTCTAGGAATCTTATAGTTTCTATCACTATTATGAGTGGGAATTTTAAAAAATTACATTTCTAATTTGTTGTGAATGTATATGAAATTATTGATATTTATGTGTTGATCCTGTGTTTAGTGTCCTTATTTAACTTTCTTATTTTCATATTTATTTGTACATTATTTTGAATTTTTCTGTGTAGGGAAACATATCAATTGTGAATAATGCCAATGTTGTTTCTTCTTCAATCTTTATACATTTTACCATATTACACATTTTTCTTGCCTTATTACATTGGCGAGGAATTCCAGAACAATATTAAACAGAAGTTGTGATAGTAGATGTTCTTGTTTTACTCCAACTTTAAAGAGGCTGCTCCTAATATTTCATTATTGTATGAGATACTTACTGTTGGTTTTTCAGAGACACACACTTAAGCAGGTTACTGAAGTTTTCTTTTATATCTTGCCTGATGAATTTTTCTTCATCTTGATGTTCATTAATCTTATTACTTTTCTCTGCATTTATGGAGTTATCACATAGCTATTCTTCAACCTACTGATGAGATGAATTACCTTTGTAGAATTTTAAAGGTTAAATCATCCTTAATAATGGGGATAAATACTACTTGACTAAATTGTATTAGAAAAAAATTGCTAGCTTTAATTAAGCTTCTAGTTTTTTTAGTTGTTTAATTTTTAAAAGAACTTTTAGTTGTTTAACCTTTTAGTTAAACTAGTTAACTTTGAAGTTATTTAGTAATTTAAGCTTTTAGCATTTATATAAATGATACTGGCTTAAGTTTTCTTTTCTGATGTCATGTTTTCCACTTCAGTGGAGTGAATTATTGTAGTGTATTTATTTTTTTCCAGAACAGTGTCCAGTTTGTTTTCACATTTGTTAGTATAAAATGTTCACTATTATCTATGGTTTTTGTTAAATTTTTAGTCTATGTAGTTCTCTTCCCTTTCTATCCCCAATTTGTTTAAATCTTAATAGTTTCTAGCTTCTTGTCTAGTTGAGTGATTAGTTTCTGAGAAAAGTGTATTATCATTTCTGACCAACATTGAGGATTTATTAATTTCTTCTTATAATTCTGTAAATGTAGGCATCATATATTGAGGCTATTTGTTATGTATATACATGTTCAGGATTTCTGAATCTTCACGGTTAATTGTTTTTTCTTAATTCCTAATAAAACTTTCTGTTTTAATTCTTGTTTTGCCAGAAACTAAACTTGCTATAGAATTCTTGTTTTACTGGTGTTTTCCTGATATGTCTTTTTTGACCTCTTTCCATCATTTTGTATTTTCATATTTTAGGTAGGCTGGTAAACTATAAGCTACAGTAAGTCTAATTTGAGAATATCTGCTTTTCTAAACGGTGGAGCACAGTCTATTTCTTTTATGTGGTTACTAATATTTAAACTTACTGTTACCCATGTTTTCTATTTACCAGTGTTTTTCTTTGCTTATCTTGTTCTCTCTGCTTATCTTCCAATTGAATAAGAAAGTTTTTCATATGGTCTTATGATTTGGAAGTTACTTTCTGTACTGTCATTATTTTAGTGGGTACCCATGCACTTCTAACATGTACCCACCAGCAGTCTGTCCACAGAATGGGGAAACAGCCCCAGCACCACTAGCTCACAGTGGCTGGTCTCTGAACTAAGGTTGTCTGTAGCAACCTTTTTGTTTTCTAAGCTGAGATGCTTATTGCCAATTCTGGGAAAATAGGAGAGATTCTTTCCTGTACCACCTGCTCTGTAGTAATTATTATGAATAAATTGGTTTCCTGATCAAACCAGGTGAGGCCATACACAAAGCTAATGGGTTGTGAGTTTAATATGATTGTATTAGTTTTTTTCTTGCTGTGTAACAAATTACTCCAAATTTAGTAGCTTAAAATGACATCCATTTATTACCTCACAGCTCTATAAGTCAGAAGTCTGGTTAGGCTTGACTGGGTTCTCTGCTTAGGGTATTCCAGGGATGAAATCAAGATGTCTGAAGGATGGGCTCTTATCTGGAGGCTCTGGGGAAGAACCCACTTCCCAGCTTAGGCAGGTTGTTGGGAGAATTCAATTCCTGGGGTTGTAGGATCAAAGTCCCTGTTTTCTTGCTGGCTGTCAGCTCTCAGCTTTCACTCTCAGTTCCTGCACATGGTCCTCTCCATCTGCAAGCCAGTAGCATGCATACAACCTGCAAGCTTTGAGTCTCCGACTTTCCCTTCTGCTACTAGCCAAAGGAAACTCTACTTTTAAGTGGCTCATGTGGTTTTGTTAGACCCATCTAGATAATCTCTACTTTAAGATCAGCTGATTAGTAACCTTAATTACATCTGCAAAAACCCTTCATGGTGGTATCTGGATTAGTGTTTGATTGAAGAAACGGGCTGGGAATCTTGGGTAGCCAGATCTTAGAATCCTTAACACAATGATGAGAAGAGTTGACATATGCACTGACCTGGAGAAGGGTTGGAGGCATTTTGGCTGTTTCTGAGAAAGCAAAGATCTCTTCCCTAGGAGTCTAGATTTCTTTATTATTCTAACATCATTTAATAATTTAATGTCTTCATTCTTTTTTTTTTTTTTTTGAGAAGGAGTCTTGCTGTGTCACCCAGCTGAAGTGCAGTGGCACAATCTCAGCTCACTGCAACCTCCGCCTCCCAGGTTCAAGCAATTCTCCTGCCTCAGCCTCTTGAGTAGCTGGGACTACAGGTGCACCCCGCTATGCCTGGCTAAGTTTTTGTATTTTTAGTAGAGACAGGGTTTCACAATGTTGCCCAGGCTGGTCTTGAACTCCTGAGCTCAAGCAATTCACCTGCCTTGGCCTCTCAAAGTTCTAGGATTACAGGCGCGAGCCACCGCACCTGGCCTAATGTCTTCATTCTTCTAATAATCGATTGAGCCCCAAGGGGCTAGGCAGAGTGCTAGGCACTGGAAACATGGCTCTTACTGCTAGTGGTACAATGACTTGCTTTGGTGTCATACACAGCTTGCTCAGACCCAAAATCTGCCCTCATTTGGTGGTGACTATGATCTTGCCACTTGGCCTACTACATGTTTTCTTCATCTGTAAAATCGGGATGCGACAGCCTGCTCAGCTATCACAGGACAATGTCACTCCTAAGAGACTCACATTTTCAAAAATTGTCTTTCAGAAACATTTCTAAAATGAGGGTAAAAGGGTAAAAAGGAGGCTACAGGCTTCTCCTTTTAAATTCGCAATCTGTAGTTTAATTTCATGAGGGAGTTTTAAACATTAGCACTAGAGATTATTTTGTCATTGCACTTCAAAATAATAATATGGTTGATTCAAATTGATAAAACTAGATCTGAACAACACAGTCTGTCCTATCAAAATCAATGTGTTAACTATCAAAATAAATGGCCACCACGGACTTAAGCAAAAGAGCAGGTGAAACTGTTTCAGCAACCCCTCCCTGCCCCTGACAATAGGTGTCCTTCTACCTTGCTAGCTTGTCCTGGGGGTATGCAATCAGCAAAGTGGAGCAGGGGGTTAATTGCGTCCCTTAACTAAATGTTGGCTCTCAATTTCATCTATGTTGGGAGCATTTGTGCAAGAGAAGAAACGTCTTCAATACAGAGCTTCAGTGTTTCCATCTGTAGCAAAAGGATGGCTTTAGAAAGTGCTGCCGAAGGCCAAGCACTTGGCTTAGTGTCCAGGATGTTGGAATTATCTAACAATGTTAGTTATTATTTTTATTATTACTCATTATCTCCACCCCAGTTTCTCTGACTGTTCTTTATGGGCTGCCACTATTCCCGACCCTCTTTTGACATTCTCTAGTTTAAAAATGCCTATTTCCCCGCTACCCTCAAGGAATCTGTAGTCTGGAGGCTGAGGGGGAGGTGAGCACGTGCATGGCTCATCATCGTGCTGTGTGGTAAGTACTGTAAAGGATGTGGGTGGTGGGAGATGAGAAAAGGGGGTTATTTTTGCTGGATTTTGGGTTTGTCACATTTAGCTGTCGTGGAAAGATGAAATTCAGGGCAGAGATACAGAGGAATGACATCCCAGTTAGAGGGAGCAGAGGGCTCAGAAGCCTGGAGTTTCTGTTCTGACTTTAGGGGCTCCCAGGAGAGAGGCATGCAGGAAGACCACCCACTCCTGGTAAATCAAGCGAAAGAATGTAATTCACAGGCCTGGAGCATGGTAGGTGCTCAAAGATGTCAGTCCACGGAGTCTAAGGCCCACTTCTGATGCCAGCCTTCCCCTGATGCAAACAGTGAATTAAGTTGACTTCCCTGAGGTAGTGGCTAAATTTTTTTATCTTATGAATCTGGCTTGGTTTTCGGCTTCACTGGATTTTAATCAAAAGCCATGCTGAGAAGTGTTTGTGACCCTGGGGACCATATGACAGGTAAGATGACCAAAGGGAGAAAAGGGCAGAGCAGCCCTTAGAGGAGGCAGGAAATTGACTTAATTGTAATCACACCAGCAGGCTGACAGCTGCCCAGGGATGGCTGCACCCTGCAGCTGGGGGACTGTGTGGGTTGACATGGGTTCCTAAGGAGTGGGGAGGAGCTGCCATCTAGGGGATTTCATGTGTGGGTGCCACCCTCCTGCCTTGGCTTTTTGATAGGGCGGCTGAGCTCAGGAGAGGTTTATAGGGGCAGACTTGGCCTTGACCTGAGGGTCATCCTGGGGTTGGAACCCTGGTCTGGGGAAACCTTCAGTCTGAGCTCTCAGTGGGCTTTCCTTGGAATTCAGGTTTATCTTTGAGACTCCCCCAGAGAGGCTGTCCCTGGGCTGCCATGGCAATGAGAAGATCTGGGTTCTAGGAGGGACTCCCTCCAGACAAAAACTGGTCTCATAGCCCTTGCCATTTACAGAGTACCTACCCTGTGCCAGGCACTTTACCATGGAGTATTGTCATGCCCATTTTATAGATGAGGAAACTGAGACTCAAAGAGAGGAAGTGGCTTGCCAGAGGTGCAAATAATGAAGCTGTAAATTAAAAAAAAATTGCATCTGTAAATATTTCAAATGAAATTTCTAAAAGATATGGACTTCAAATAGCATTATCACACCTAAATGAAACTAACACTAATTCCTTAACATGTCAAATACCCTCTCAGCGTCTACATTTCCCTACCTCTTTCTGGTTTGGTATTTGAGTTGGGATAAAACATTGTGATACATTGACAACTTAGCTTTATTTCAATCTGTAGTTTCCCTCTCCATCTCTGTTTTCTCTCGTTGCCTTATTTTGTGAATGCATCCAAGTAATTCATCTTGTCAAATTTCTCACAGTCTGGATTTTGATGATTTGAAGCAGAAATTTGAACCCAGATGTGTTTAGAGATCTTATATGGTTTTTAGAATATTAGCGTGGCCCTTTACAGTCTCTTTCTACGAAGCAGCCAGTCATTCTCTTACAATGTAGCCAGATCATAACATTCATCTGCTCAAAATCCTCCATCTCACTCAGCATAAAATCCAAAGTCTCTAACAGAGCCAAAGCCCCCTGTAACCTGGCACCTGGCATTGGGCTACTTCTCTGATCTTCCAAACTCCTATTATCTTTTTTGGCCACACAGGCTTCCTCTCTGTTCTTAGAATATACTGAGCATACCATATCCTGCCCCCAGCACACTTGGAGCCCCCCAGGCAGTCAGGTGCCCATTCTGCTCACCCAGGCTGTGGCTCCCACCTGCACTCGCAGGTAGCACTGTGACCACCTGGCTGGGAGTTGCTCATCTACCTCTGTGACCCCAGCTGCTTGCATACGTGACTGCATCACCATCAGGAGGCCTAGAGGGAACCAGGGGTCCAGGAAGCTTCCCCATCCTCAGGGCTCCTCCTTCCTCCCTCAAGAAGCACGCCCACCAGCCAGTCCAGGCTGTGGGCATCATATCCATGTTCCAGTGGGTGGGGTCTGGGTTGGTCTTTGCTTTGAGCTCACCCTCCAGGGTGCCTGCTGCTTGGGTGGCCACCAGGCTGCTACTCTGCACTACTTTGCGCTAAACATCACTTACTCAGCTCAATCCGTAGGGCTTGGATTTGGTTTCTGTGCTTGGCATGAAAGGACCCCTGCTCGGTCAGCCTCCAGGTGGTCTTTACATTGATCTGAAGGTACCCTCTCCACCTCTTTTCTTTCATTGTAATATTTTGTTGATAAAACCATGGAATGAGTCTTGCCAAATTTCCCACAGTCTGGATTTTGCTGTTTTGAAGCTGGAATTTGAACCCAGATGAAGCCTTTCTTGCTTGGGGGCATCCAGCTCCAGCTGTCATACCCAGCTCTCAGCAGTCCCTGCCCTTCATGAGTTGGCTTCTGCTCACCCCCACCAAACAACAAAAACAAGAGAAACCCCAAACCATTTTGCACTCTTCTCCACAGAATACCCTAATCCAGGCTGGGGTGAGCCTGATTGAACAGGGCTCCCCTCAGCGTGCTGTGAGCTTTCAGAGCTGCCCCCAGTTCAACCTGAGTTCTCCCCACTTTTGGGGACACTGAGTATTTGAGTTTCTGGTAGCTTCTCTTTGAATATATTATCTTAGCCCTGACTGATATTAGCCTCTGCTCATTCATTCATTCACCCTGTAGACACATACTGAGCCTTTCTCAGCTTAGGCAGCATACTGAGCTCTGGGACACAGTGGTTGGCAGACAGATGATGCCCTGCCTTCGCGGTGCTCAGGACTGGCTGGGGAGAGAAACAAGCACACAAGCAAAGCCCAGGCAGTGGGATGGGTGCTACCCTACCAGGAAGGACAGGATGCTTTTGGAGCATCCAAAGCTCAGGCATTATCTCACTCTGGGGCTGGAGGAGGGACTCTAAGCTGAGCTCAGATGGGTGATTAGGAGTTGATGGGATGTATTAGTTTGCTAATTAGGCTACTGTAACAAAGTACCACAAATTGCATGGCTTAAACTAACAGAGATGTATAGTCTCATAGTTTTGGAGGCTACATGTCCAAAATCAAGGTGTCAGCAGGGCTGGTTCCTTCTGAGGACTGTGAGGAAGACTCTGTTCCAAATGTCTATTCTCTTTTGGTGGTTTGTCTGCAATTTTTGGTACACTTTGGCTTGTAGACTCATCACGCTGGTCTCTGCCCCGATGTTCACATGCCATTCTCCCTGTTTGTTTACCTTTCTTCACATTTCCCCTTTCATGAGGACACCAGTTGTGTTGGATTAAGAACCCCATGAATGACCTCATTTAAATGTATCTTTTAAAAGTTTCTATCTTCAAATAATGTCATCTTCACAAATACTGGGGGCTTGAACTTGAGCATGTGCATTTTGAGGGGACACAGACCTGTCACACTGGGTAAAAGAAATGTTATGGGGTAAGAATTAAGAGGGAGGGAAAGAAATTCCAGGTGTGGGGAAAAAGATACACAAAGTCTAGCGGTGAGAGAGGATATAGCAGGTTCCAGGAATTCAAGGCCGTCCAGTCTGACCAGGTGGGATTGGGGGTGGGCTGGGGAAGAGCAGGAGTGAGGCTGCAGCTTTTAGTAGGTGCCCGATCTGGGAACATCTTGAAGTCCATGCACAGGAGTTCGTCCTTGGACAATGGGGGGTAGTGAAGGTTTCACACAGGGCGTGTCACATTCTGTGTTTTGGATAGAACCCTTTGGCTGGGAAGATGGGGGCCTGAGCCAGCAGGGAGGCAGTGTTGCAGAAGCTGATGTGTTTTGCAGATATTTAAGAAGGAGACGTAGCAGGGCTTACTGATGGATTGGCAGGTGAGGGACAGTTTCTGTTTTGTCTGGTTGCTGGTGTGGCCATCAGTGCCTGGGGCCCCAGGAAGAGTCTGACACTGAGTTGTGAGCACACTCATGATCCACATCACCTCCCAGACTTGGTCCCCTTTTGTGGGTGACAGATGGCTGAGAGTGAGTTTCTCCCTGGGAAAAGGAGTCAGAAGTCTGGAGGCCGGGAAGGATGGTGGGTTAATGATGTGCAGTGACAGTGGGGCACATGGAATATCTCCCGGCACTTTGGTCCTTAGAGTGTCCATCCAAAGAGAACAGAAGGCATGGCCCCAGACATCACCTTAGCAGCACATCCTAAGTGACCTCACTGTCCATGTTTAATGTCATGGTTTACCCAGAACATGGTCCAAACTCTGAACTTGGCACTCAGGGCCTACAGAGTCTGTGTAAAGACTTTTCCAGCTTCAACTCCACTGCGCTTCTTCATTGAGACCCTCTGCCATGCAGACCACACACTGCTCCACCCTGGTTCATGCCCTGGGACTTCCTGATTCCACAGTTTTGCTGCAGTGATCTGTCCACACTGTCTGCCAGAGTGGTACCCTCATCCTATCTCTGAATGGCAAAATTCATGTTTCCTCTCCCCACAAAAACCCTTAGGACCAGTTCAAATGCCAGGCACTCTGAGGACTCGTTCTGGGCATCTCAGCTCTTCCCTTTCTCCTGTACACCCTCATAGTATTTGGGTACATTTATGTGAAACTGCACTGTCTTTCATCCAAGCATTATAATTTCTCGGGTATATTTTTGTCTTCTTTATTATATTACGAGCTTCTTGTCAGGCAAAAACATCTGATTCACTTTTGTAGTCCCAGAGTCTGCACATAGGGAGGAAAAAGATGAACAATTATTGAACTGATAAAATGCCAATCACTGCATTGTAAGCTTTATGAGTAAGTTCACAGTTAATCCTCGACTATCTTTCAGGCTTGGTCTTTCAAGTTGGCCCCATTTACAGGTATAAATGCTGAGGCTCAGAGGAAGGGAAGTGACTCACTTAAATGACTTAATCAGAAATAGCAGAATTCTAAAGCTTGTGCCCTTTCCACCTCAACCAGCTGGGTAAGTGCTTGTTGAATGAGTGAATGAATGAATGAATGAATGGCAAGTTGCAGAATAGGGGAGGCTCAGAAGAGCACTTACCGCCTCACTCGTTTCAGGTTTGGAAAGGAGGTAGGTGAGGAATTTGGGTAGAAAATCTGTTCAATAAATGAAGTCGGTGATGAATTGGGTTCTGCCCATATTCCACCCAACACAGCCCAGTTGAGAGTGGCAGGAGGAGAGAAGGCCTTTCGTTATTTGGTAACCTCGGGCCTAGCACCCCCATGAGGAAAGAGAAGGCTGGAGTCTCCATCTTCGAAGCTCCCCCTCCACTAGCTTTTTCTCCATTATGCTGACTGTTTCTGTGAACTCCTGTGGTGATGGTGATGGATCTCATGTGGGTCTCCCTGAGAGCTCAGAGCAGAGGTGTGGGATATGGATCAGCCTCTGTTCCCCTGCTTCTTTCCAGCAGGGCCCTGATCCTCTCAGCAGCTGACCCAACTCAAAGGAGACGAGACCGTTTCACTTCAATCAGGGATGAGCACACTGTGTTACAGTCATCTCAAGAGAATCTCTGCTCTTGAATCCACTGTGCTAAGAGGCACTTTTACTTGTTCAGTGGAGAGAATAGAGGTGGGGGGAGTGTAGGGTATCAGATTCAGTCATAAACCAAATGCTCTCAAAATCCATTATCTGATATGAAAATGCTGAGTCCTAAAGTGTCTTTGCTTCTCCCTTACCGCTGCTCCCCACCCTTTTAAGATGCAATGATGTTGAGGCTCCCAGAAAGTCTGTGCGATCAGCTTCACTCTGCCCTTCCTTCCCAGGCATGCTGGGCTCCGCTCTAAGGTGGAATTTGACCAATCTCAGATGATTTTGCCTGCAACATCCTCCCTCTATTTTCTTTTTCCCATAAAATTGCAATATGTTTCTCTTTTCATTCATTCGACTTCTTTCCTTCTTCGTTTACTGGAAAATATTAGTGATGGCATCCTTGACCTTATAGGATCCTCAGCTTCCTGGTAGAAAGAGAGGACCTCAGTTTACCCCTAATTCTAAGTTTAGGATTCTATGAACATCTTTATTTACTAAGCTGTCTTGAATTGGAGAAATGGATCAACTCTTTAAATTGTTAGTATTTTGTTGAGAATTTTTGCATCTGGATTCATGAGAGAAACCAGTCTGGAATTTTCTTTTCTTATAATTTATTTGTCAGGTTTTGGTATCAAGACTATGTTGGCCTTATAAAATAAAATGAGTTGGGAAGAGTTTACGTTCTCTGGAAGAGTTGGTATAAGATTGGCTTTATTCCTTAAGTATTCGGTGACATAATTTTTAGTGAAGCCACTTGTGCAGCTCTGAGGCTTTTCTTTGTGGGAAGGTTTCCATTATGAATTTAAGTTCTGTAACAGATAAATTTTTTGTGTCCTCCTGTGTCAATTTTATTAGATTGTGTTTTCTTAGGGATTTGTTAATTTCAATTATATTTTCAAATCTATTGGCATAAAGTTGTTCGTAAAATTCTCTTATTATATTTTAAATTTTGATAGGATCCTGTAATGATGTCCTTTGTCATTACTGATGCTAAATATTGGTTATTAATGCTCGTTCTTTCGTTTTCTCTTGACGAGTTTTGCCAAGAGATTATCAATATTATTGGTCTTCAGAGAATAAGCTTTTGGCTTTATCAACTCTGTTGTTGTTTCCTTTTTCATTAATTTCTGTTTTTTTATTTCCTTTCTCCTTCTTTTGGCTTTATTTTACTGCCTTTTTTCCAACTTTTTGAGATGGAAGCTTAGGCCACTGAGGTTCAGACTTTTTCCTTTCTTTGTAAAAAAATGTGTTTTCAAGAACCAAGAGATAAAAGCGAGAGTATTTTCCTTCTAATATACGCAATTTAGGCTATGATTTTCTGACTGTGCACAGTTTTAGCTGAAACCCATAAGTTTTGATATGTACTATTTTCATTATCATTCAGTTAAATATTTTCTACTTTTCATTTTTTTTTTTTTTTTTTTTACTTTATTCTTATCTTTTAGAAGCAGGGTCTTGCTTTGTTGCCCAGACTTGGGTACAGTGGTGCAATCATAGCTCACTGCAGCCTCAGTTGAACCCTTGAGCTCAAGCAATCCTTTCATCTCAGTTTTCCAAAGTGCTGGAATTAATTAAAGGTGTGCACCACCACACCCAGCTGATTTTTTAAAATTATTAATTTTTTTTTAAGTGGAGTTGAGGTCTAGCTATGTTGCCCAGGCTGGTCTGAAACTCCTGGCCTCAAGCACTCCTACTTCAGCTTCCCAAAGTGCTGGGATTATAGCCATGATGTAATCCCAGCCAAGCCTGTCTAATTTTAAATGTTATTTATTCTTTAATCAAAGGGTTGTTTAAAAATATATTTCTTTACCATGAAATATAGAGACTTTTCTAGTAATACTTTTTAGAATTTCTATTGGAATAACCCTGGATTTAAGAAGAGTTCTGAGCTCAGTGTAAGGTGTGACATAATTGATTGGATGAGGTAGGGAAGTGGAGGTACAAGTGGTGAGTATGTGCCATCCCTGTTCTAAGCCCAGGGCCACCTCTTCCGGGACATATCCTTAGCTGCTCATCACACAGTGAGCTCTCCTTTCTTTGAGGCCTTGTAAGTATTGACATCACCACTGAACTTGGAGGAAGGTGAATCCACAGATCAGTACTCTGAGGAGGAAGTGGCAGGTGCTACATCTCAGCCAAGATATTTAGTAGTTTGAGTTCGTGGGACATATCTCCTAGGGATTCCTGTACAAGGGAAGATTTTGAGCAGGTGTGGAGCTCTTGTCTTATAGCCATCTGTCCCTGGTCTAGGGACATTATTACTCCTCTTCTGAGCTGAGGAATCATGGATACAGAGACTTCTTCATTGTCTGAAAATATATTAGTTCTTTCTCTACAAAAACTTGAAGACAAAGACCATCTTTTTTTTTTCTCTGTGACCTCTCTAGGTCTTGGCATCAACTTAGGTACTTAATAATTACTATTGAATTGACCTGACACTTATTTTGGTGGACACAATATAAGAAGACATTGTCCCAGAGTATGCAGGTGAGTCCATCACATACAAACATCTGAAGCCAGAAGCTAGTGTAAAACTAGTACCTCCATGTCAAGACTCAATGACAATAGTCATGCTTTAGACTTGCTTTCATGGGAGGAGAAGAGAAGATAACATTTAATCAACAATTATTGTGGTGGCAGGAATTTAGCAAAATCTTTTATATACTATATATGATCTCATCTCATTTACCTCCCAAAACACTTTTGAGGTGTTATGACCACCATTTTACAAGAAAATTACCTGAGGCTCAAAAAAGTTTAGTTGTTTGCTTGAGGTTATACAGCTGACAAGTGGCAAGCTGGGATTTTAGACCCAGGTCAACCCATGGTCTAAACTTCGTAGCGTTTTTATTATACCATTCTGCCTCAGGTTGTCCATCCATCCATTTATTCACTTACCCATCCATGACCTCATTCACCCATCCACCCACCCATCCATCCATCCATTTATTATCTCTCCACTCATCCATCCATCCATCCATTCATCCATCCATCCTTCCATCAACCATCTATCCATCTGTTTATTCATCCATCCATCTATTCATCCATTTTTCCATTCAATAAATATTTATTGAGCACCTACCATGTACTTGGTAGACAAGGTCCATACCCTCATGGGAAATACAGACTATAAACAAAAGAAATAAGCTGAATATCACCAAGTGAGTTGATGCCAGTCAGGCTCAGAAGAAGGCAGCACTGAATGGTGCATCAACAGTAAAGAGACCTGGGTTTTAGTTCCAGCTCTGCATTGATTCATTGGCTGACCTTGTGCAAAGCCCCTCACCTATTCAAGCTTCTGTTTCTCACTGGTAAAAAAGAACTTTGGACTAGAAATATAATTCTGAAAGTCTCTTGTAGCTCCCAAATTCTATAAATTTGTGTACTGGAGGAGTTCTGCTTTCCCTCTCATTTCTTCATAAAGAAGATTGTATGAAATTGCCACAAAAACAGGTGCCCCAGGAGCCACAGAAGCAATTCCTGGTGTCTGAAATTCAAAGACTTTGTCATTTTGAGTCTAAAGACAATTTGCCTGGATTCTGACCTATTTTCATTTGCCTTAGTGGTTTTAAGTTTCTCAGTCCCAAACAAATCTCATATGGTGAGCCCAGAACTACATCCTGGGAGTGAGGTGATTTTTTTTTTTTTTAATCAAGCCCTGCAGTGGAAGTAGAGTCTGTGTTTGCACCATTCATGCACTCAGAAAATGTCATTCCTATCACAGAAGGGGATAAAAGTAAACTTCATCCTGAGAGGTCTGTATGACCACATGTTTTCAATCTCAGAGACTCTTAAAAATCTCCCAATACCTTCTAACTTGGACATAAGATTTACCACTGTTGACCATCCATTTTCTTGTTAAAAGAAAACACTTTGAATTGCAGAAATAATGCATCCCCAATGTTGAAAATACAGCAAAGAATAAATAAGAAAAACAACCACCCATGATCCCACCTCCCGCAGATAAACACTAGTAACATTTTATCGTATTTCCTTCCAGTCTTTTTATGCTTTTCAGAGTAGTTGAAATCATACTTTATAACCTTTTTCTATCTTGCTCTTTTACTTAATGTTATATCATTAAGCATTTTTCCATGTCGTTAAGAACACTTCATAAGCATCATTTATAATGGCGGCACAATATTCCATCTTGTGGAGGCAGTTCAATTTACTTAGCCATTCCCTGAAATCCAACACTCAAGTATTTTTTAACCATCATATTTTACTATTATGAATGACACTGTGATGAACACATTTTCTGCATAAATCTTTGTCCACATGTCAGATTATTTTTCTAGGAGAGATACTCAGATCTGAAATTTACCAGTCAATTTGCTTTCCAGAAATATTGTACCCACTCGTACTCCCTTTGACTGTCTCTGAGGGTACTCAGTACTCCACTTCCTTTCACCAGCATAGACAATTGTCATTAAAAAAACTTTGCTAATTTTGCAGGTGAAAGAACATTCATTCTTGTTTGAAACTGCATTTTCTTCATTGTAGTTTGGCTGGATAAATACTATAATGTTTATTAGCTATTTTTGTTACCTATTTTAATTTTTTTTTCTTTTTCTTGAGACAGAGTCTCACTCTGTCACCCAGGCTGGAGTGCAGTGATGCGATCTCAGCTCACTTCAACTTCTGTCTCCCGGGTTCAAGCAATTCTCCTACCTCAGCCTTCTGAGTACAGGCGTGCTCCACCATGCCTGGCTAATTTTTTGGTACTTTTTTTTTTTTTAGTAGAGATGGGATTTCACCCTCTTGGCCAGGCTGGTCTTGAACCCCCGACCTCAGGTGATTCACCCACCTCAGCCTCCCAAAATGCTGAGATTACAGGCATGAGCCACAACACCTGGCTACTCATTGCCTCTTTTTTAAACGGCCTGTTTGTGTTTGATCTTCCCTTTCTTTCTAGGTGCTGTCTTCTCTCCAGATTTTTGTTTACAGACATGAATTTGAACAACAAACAAGAAGAACTCAAGAGCAAACACACCTTTAGATTCAATCACAATGTGCTCTGATGCTCCCTATAGAAAGATGTTTTGGTCATCTATTGCTGTTCAGTATGTTGCTTCATGACTTAGTGGCTTGAAGCAACTATTTTATTTTGATCATGATTTTCGGGTCAGGAATTTGGAAAAGCCTCGACTGGGCAGTTAATTGCTGGCCAGTGAGGCTTCTGCTGGGACAGCAGGGCCTGGAGAATCCACCTGCATGGTGTCTCCTTCACTCACATGTCTGGTGCCCTGGTTGGGAGAGCGGCTGGAAGGCTGGCCTTGTGTAGTTTATTGTCCAGAGCACTTACATGTGTCTTCTCCAACATGGTGGCCTCGGGGAAGTTGAACTTCTTTGAAGGATGTTCAGAATTCCTAGAGAGAGTGGTCCCAAATACAAGAGGTAGAAGCTTCTGGTTTCTTAAATCCTGGGACTAGAAACTGGCACAATATTGTTGCTGCTGTGTTCTGTTGGTCCAAGCAGCCACAAAGCATGCACAGATGCAAAGAGAGAGCACATACAGCTCACCTCTTGACTGGAAGGTGGTGTCAAACAATTAGCAGCCATCTTTAATCTGCCACAAAAGAGTACCTCTATGATTCAGTATTAAATTAGCATGAATTAAGAGAGTGGAAGAAAGCAGGGAGTAAATGAATGAACATTGAGAATTTATACAATTTGCAGAAAGTCACAGAAGATCACTAGGAGAGTCAGACTCAAACTTAAGTATATCATTGCTCAGGTTTAGTTCCAGAAACATTCCTTCCTTCAGGGAAGGGGCTTGTCTTGGCAATGTTTGTGGAAACTGGCTCTGTGTGGAATGACATAAAAGTTCCAGAATGAAACCATATAGCAATTATCACTCTCCATTTACATGCCCTGAAATAACTGTGTTTTCAGAGGGCAAACAGGTGGGAAGTGAACTGAAATATCCAGGTCTCAGAGTCGACAACATTGGATGGTAGATTATACATGCTAATATGCAAATTTTTCAAATCCTTCTCTCTCTTTCCTAGGCAAGTGACCTGGAGTTATTACCAGAGCTTATAATGTTAAGCATTAGAGGCTGAGATTATGTGACATAGCAGACTGCTCATCTCCTGAAAATTTAGGCGTTTTCCCAACAGTGAGGTTGGCCCAGTAAATTCCTGGATGAGGATTGTCTTGGATTTGGTAATATGACAGGATTCCTTTTCTCCATTTAGGTAACTTACTCTACACAAACAAAGGCCATACTACCACCCTAAAACCTCCCATTAATTCCCAGCGTAATCAGAATGGAAAACTTCTCATTCACTCATTAATTCATTCATTTATTCATACTCATCCTCTCAGTCAACAAATCTCCATGGAACACCTCCAATACTGTGTGGAGGTGCACAGATGAGCAAGAGAGATATAACCCTAGTGCTCATGAAATATTCGTTGCATCACTGAGCCACAGGAAGAAAGCAGGTTGGGAAAGTAGATTTATTGAGTACCTATTGTGTACCATGGATGGTGCTAAGTACTTTATGCACTTGATCGTTTTCATCCTCACACTGCGGACTCAGGAGTTAATACTCATCTTTTAGAGGGGAGGAAGCTGAGACTCACAAAGAGAGGTGATTGCAGAAAGGCACCCAGCTAGCCAGTTTCAGAGCTGGCATGGAACCCTGATCTGTCTGACTCCAGAGCTAACACTACAGGAGCGACAGGAAGGGGACAGCAGTGACTTTCTGACTTTACAAATATCTGTGTTCCATCATTTCTCCAAATCTAGAGCTAAAAAGTGACCCACTTTGGAAAACTTGCATTCATGGGTGTCTTCTGAGTGCAATGTACAGTGGGACAGAACATCCTGTTTTGAGAATCAGAAGGTTTGGGGTTCTCATCCTGGTGCTGTGTGACCATGGCAATCTCTTCCTTTCTAAATTTGATACTGGGACTGAGCAGGCAGACTGGGGACAAAGATGGTATGAGGAAGAGTGGATTCCCGTGTTGGACCTTTGGTTTGATCCTGTTAGACTCCGATCTGTGATTGGCATGGGGCAGTAAGGGAGCCTGGATCCAGTTCTTTGGGTTGGGGGAGGTGGCTGACCACTGTTAGGCAGGATGTCAGCATCCCAGCCAAGCAGGCCACGTCCCCATGGTGGGACACTGGGGCACAAGGAATGGTCACTGGGAAGTAACATGCTCAGATTGGAATATGAATTAATCCATCCAGTAAATAGCTACTTAGTGGTAACTCTACGTGTTCTATATATGCCTGGGAGCAAAGAGATGGAGCCACTGCCCTCATAATGCTTGCAGTAGAAGGGGAAACATGAATCTAACAATGACACTAAGAAATCAGCCTGACAAACTGCAACTTGAAGGAAAACCACAGGGGAAATGAGACAATTGAATGGAATTAGGGCGATGATCTCTAGTCTGGGAACTGGTGGGGGCCTCAGATCAGGTGCAGGTTTAGGACCTAAAGTTTTTACCTCCTCTCACTCCAACTCTTGTCAGCTTCATCCTGTTTTCTCCTGTGTCTTGAACATGTCTCATGTTTCCCCATGAGATCTCTGAGTATAGCTTTTCCTTATGTCTTCTCTTCACTCTCTCAGTCCTTTCAATTTTTGCAGGATATTTATCTCCATTATTATCTCAAATATTTTCTTCATCTCTATTTTGATTTCTTTCTGAATCTCCTATCTGGATGTTAGCACTATGATCCATCTTATGTAGCTTTTCTTTTACTTAATTAGTTTATTCATTAACTAATTCCTCCTTTGGAGGACTTTCCTTTATCTGTTTTTCCCATGGATTACTTCATTCTTCAGCCATTCATTCCAACTATTCTGTTCATTGTGTAATGATTCCATTTCCCATATGCAATATTTCTCCTGGGTATTTTTGTTTTTCCTGCTTCATATTGCTACAGTCTTCCTTTATCTTCTTTCATATGTTGATTATGTTAATTTAAAATTCTTGTTGCCTCTGGTCTAATATTTCTTCTTCTGATGGAATTTCTATTCCAGCATGCTGCTGTTGATGTTTTGCTGTTGTTTTCTTTTGCCTTAAGCTGTGCTGCTTAAATGTCTAGTCATGTTTTCCTATAAACTTATCTTTCCCCCAAGGTTGTGGGCTGCTATCAGGCAATGTGTATGCAGCGAGGTCAGCTTGAGAAAGTGGACAAGTCGTGGTATCGTAAAATCATAGCCAGTTACTCCTCACTTCACTAAACGGGTCCTCAGGTTGGGGTTGGGGGTAGCTATTGCCCCAGTAAAAAGCAGCATTTGAGCGAGGTCCTTCTTAGACTGCTTGAGAGTATGGAGGGGAAATCTTGAGAGTGTGAAGGGGAAGAAATGGGGAAAGGGCTGCCTAAAGTTAGTCAGCCCCACCTGTTTTATTAGCCTTTCTCAAGTGCAGAGCTCCTGTACGTCTGTGATTTTATTCCTGAAGTTTCCTAGGCCACAGATGTGACTCCTGCAGGTATAGGAGAGGCACTGTTTGTTCCAAGACAGTGGTAGCTGAGAAGGAAATATAGGACTTCACCTGTTCCTCTCCTCCTTTGCCTGCTCACAATCTAGCTGGGTTGACTCCTTACTCAGGTCAAAGACACTCCTTCATGCCTGTTCAAAAAAGACCCCTCCCCAAGGGGTTTCTCACCATACTCTTGTTTCTTAGTGTCTTCCCTGTCCAGCTCCTCAGTGCTGACCTTGGAGACGGAGCCAGAAGGGTGCTAGCGCAGCATTTTAGTCTGTCATCCTTTCCACATAGCCTCATCTCCGTCTATCCCAAACCTTTTGCAGTTTTCTAAACACTTGTCCTTTCCCACCCTTCTGCTCTTGCCCATGCTCTTTCTACTGTGCTCCAAATGTCCTTTCCAGGCTCTTCCTTGCAACATCTACTCATACTTTGCAGCCCTGCTTAAATAACCCACCCCTCCCATGGAGTCTCCTCTGACTTTCTTGACAATAACTGTAAAAATGGACATTTCTTGAGCTCTTGCTCTTGACCAGGCCCTATGCTAAACACTTTCCATTTATTTCCCATTTAATTTTCATCAGGACCCTAGCAGAGAGAGGTTGAGTGACTTGCAGAAGTCTACCCAATAAGTCAGTGGTGGCATAGAGATTCAAAAGGCGTTGGACGCCAGAGTGCGTGTGCCTAAGCACTCTGTCTGTTGCTTCCTTTTCACAAGTCGTTTCCATCTCTTGGTCCTAGGATTTACTTCTCTGGGTCATGGTTGTTTCCCTCACTGTCTCTCCTGTTGAGCTGGGACTGAGTTTTCTCTCTCTCTCTTTCTCTCTTTAGAGCCTAGCATAGATTCTGGCTTGAAGAAGATGAAGGAATGGATGGAGTAGTCTGCATGTCTCACTCACCCCAGATGCCTTTTGAGGATCAGCACTGAGCAGAGTGCTTACACAAAGTAGGAACCAACCAACCAGCCAAGCTACCAGCCCACCCACCCACCAGCCCACCAACTAACTAACTCACCAACCAACCAACCAATCAACCAACCAACCCACCAACCCACCCATCAACCAGCTACGTAACCATTCCAGGAGAGAGCTGGGCAAGATGTTATATTTTCATAGTTTACTTAATTCACTTGAGAATTAGTTAGTTCAACAAACATTTTTGAGCACCTTCTATGAGCAGTGTCTTTTTGACTCAGTCTTACAGATTTCTGCCAGGGTGTTTTTCCTCTATTCTGTGATACTACTTCCCCAGGGGCAAACAGGTGTCAGATGCCCCCAGGGGCAAATAGGAAACAGGTATCAGGTGCTCAACAGGTGATGATTTAAGAGTCTGGCAATGTAGCTGTGAAAATGTAGATCTTTGATTCAGAAACACAGGCAACAAGAACTCCAGATTCTCCAAGTTTATGAACAAAGGATAAACTATTCATGAGCAAATAGGAAAACTAAGTAAGCATAATACAAAATTAATAAGACATACCTTTTAGAACAAAGTAAAGGAATTAATAATAAACTACTATTTACTACTGAGAATTCAACCCTCCTAAAACCCTGTTTGGTGATCACATAATGTTAGTTTATATTATTGCTTGAGAGGTGGCTGTGGTTGCCAAAATCAGATTCTCTTCAGTTTATCATACCTTTATTTCTACTGATGTATTTTGAGATCCTCTTGGCTTAAGAGAGAGGTATAGTTCTTAAATAAAAAATGGCCTGTCTCTTCTAGGGATAAACTTTTTCTTTGCCTCAAGTCTTCTTTACTTTCAGAGCCATGTTAATACTACTTTAAACTGACTTACTGCTCTTTTTTTTAATTTTGAGACAGGATGTGACTCTGTCATGCAAGCTGGAGCACAGTGGCACCATCATGGTTCACTGCTAACTTTACCTTCTGCACTCAAGTGATCTTCCCACCTCAGCATCCTGAGTAGCTGGGGCTACAGTCGTATGCCACCACACTTGCTAATTATTGAATTTTTTGTAGAGACGAGGTTTTTCCATGTTGCCCAAGCTAATCTTGAACTCCTGAGGTCAAGTGATCTGCCCAGCTTGGTCTCTCAAAGTGCTGGGATTACAGGTGTGAGCCATTGCACCTGGCCCTGACCTAGTGCTCTTGATGGATAAGCCCTTGTAGAAAGCAATGATGGATGCTGTTGGTAGCATATCCAATTCTTTTCTTTTTGATTGAATATTGATTTTGATTGGGGCCAGTGTGCCTGGCACCAGGGAATAAATCAAGATTTATTTACCAAGATAGTCATGGTGATACTGTTCTTCTTAGTAAAGGTCATGTAAATGAGATGTAAGGAAAAGTCGGCTGGGGAGTCCCAGAAAGTTTGTCCGTTCTTAAGAGAGTAAGATAAAGAAGGAGAAAGCCCTTTCCCTAATCCTTCCCTCCTTTCCAGTGGTGACCACTGTCCTGTGAGGAATGTGAGCTACTTTAGCCCAAAACCCGACAAAAAGGCCAGGAGAACCTGGGAGGGACTGACCCAGTGCTGTGACAACATTGATTTGTGGAATAAATGAATTCTGGCCCTAAATCCAGGATTCTTCTCATGTGAGATGATTATATATCTTTATTGCTCAAGGAATTGTTTTTTGATTTATTCTGTTACTTGCAGCTGAATGCATGCCAACCAGGTACAACTGGTACAGGGGCCATGCCCTGATTTCTCCTGTATACATATGTGCCCTGCAATACACTACTCACACACACACACAGCATTCTTCCTTTTAACCCTCTGCAGTGTCTTGTTACTACTGAAGGTGCTGTTGTCTCCCTTTACCAGAGTGAAAAACAGGTTCAGTGAGTGATTTCTTTTATGGCAAATGATTGTGGTGCCATGCCTCCTGGGTTTTAGTTGGTGTAGTTCTCCAAGTAATGTTGGAAATAGAAAGAATTCAAATTAGTGCTTCCACACAACACATGACACTTTCCTCTTTGAAGATCTTAGCATTGGCAGAAGTCTTAGGCATTGTGTTGGTTAATTTTATGTGTCAACTTGACTAGACCATGGGATGCCCAGATATTTGGTCAAACATTATTTTGAGTGTTTCCATGAGGGTGTTTTTGGATAAGCTTAACATTTAAATCAATAGACTGAGTAAAGCAGATTGCACGCCTCAATGTGGGTGGGCCTCGTCCAATCAGTTGAACTGGATAGATCAAAAGGCTGACCTCGCCTACTTCCCCCTCAAATTAAAAGAAATTACTCCTGCCTGATTGCCTTTGAGCTGAGACATCAGTTTTTTTTTTTCTTGTCTTCAGACTCAAACTGAAACATCGGCAATTTCCGAGTCTCATGCGTGCTGGCCTTCAGACTGGAACTACACAATCGGCTCTTCTGGGTCTCCAGCCAACTGCAGATCTTGGGACTTGTCAGCCTCTATAATTGCATGAGCCAATTCCTTATAATAAATCTGTTTCTATACACATCCACATCCCATTGGTTCTGTTTGTCTGAAGAACCTGACTAATATAGGAATCATCCAACTTTGAAGCCAGCAGGGTTTCCTTCTCGATGCAGGAAGGGAACAGAACTGTCAGGTTCTCTGTGGCCACTCTGTGCCAGGCACAGACACAGTATCTCATCTAATCTAACAACCCCGAGAGGCTGGTCCTGCTGCTGCCTCTTATCAGTGGAGGGACTGACACTCAGAAGCAGAGCAGCTTGCCCAAGGCTACACAGATGGCAAAGGCAGACCTGGGATTTGTGGGGCTTCTGTTATATAGAACTGTCTGGGTGATGCTGGAGAAATTTGTGGGAGAGCAAATTTTTTGTGTTTTCCCACCAGTCTTTAAGAGAACTGTCTGCTTTCTTGTTTGGTCCTGAGACCTAAATCACTGTTCTAGCTCAGGGTCCCCATGCCTACTTCCAAGGTTCTTGTCATTTGCTTGAAAAGCTGAGTAATTTACAAAGACAATTCCTTGGCAGAGTCAGATGACATTTTCAGCATTTCCAGCCAAATGCAGACGATTCATTTTTGGCCTCATGTGAGAATTTTCTCCTGCCCCTACAACCTTTATTATTTTTTCTCTTCTTTTCTTTTTTTTGTTTTAGTGTCAGCCTCCCCCACCTTATTCCTTCCACCCATGAAAGCAATTTTAACTTCATGAAACTAATTAAAGTTTTATGTGCCTATGTTCCTTCACTGGACTGATTGTAGATTCCTGAGATTGAAATGGAACCAGGCCAAGAGGGAAATGTCTCCAGGACTTTTTTTTTTTTTTTTTTTTTTTTTACAAATGTGAGGTTGTGTGCACATTGGTGTGGTGACTCAGGATGTCAGCCAGCTCTTGGTTTGGGAATCATAGGACTTATTGATGGAACCCAAGCTCCTCAGGACTAAGACGCTGTGATGGAAAGTTAGGCATGTGCCTGACTGAGAAAATGCAGAGAAAATGTTTGTTGAATAAGTAAATGAACACCAGAGTGAAGGGGGAATTATTACTAGTCATAATTTTAAAAACACTATTAGCATTTGGGAGACCGGGGCAGGCAGATCATGAGATCAGGAGATTGGGACTATCCTGGCTAACACAGTGAAACACCATCTCTACTAAAAATACAAAAAATGAGCTGGGCGTGGTGGCATATGCCTGTAGTCTCAGCTACTTGGGAGGCTGAGGCAGGAGAATCTCTTGAATCCGTGAGGTAGAGGTTGCAGTGAGCTGAGATTGTGCCACTGCGCTCCAGCCTGGGCAAGACAGCGAGACTCCATCTCAAAAAAAAAAGAAAAAACGTTGACAAAAATATTTGTGAGTACTTCTCATGTGCCACACACTTTACAGATATTACCTCACTTAATATCTCCTAGGCACCTTAACAATAAGTACTATTACTTTGTTATTCCAGACAGAGAAATCGAGGTACAGAAGGTTTAAGAGCTTACCTGCACACACTCAACAAATAATTGAAGTCACTGGGATCCTAAACAGAGGATTAGACCTCAATGCACTCTCTGAATGCTGAGTATGTTGTGTTATTTGTTCACCATTGTGCACTTCCTTCCCTTGCTATGTTTTCCTGTAGGTGGTGTGTCCTTCCCCATCCCCTACAACTTTGCACATTGAGCAGGGGCTTTAAAGACTCATGTGGTTTGGCTGTGTTTCCCAGGAGTTCCTTTTCTCTGCCATGAGAATAGCGCATCCCTGGCAAGTGCAGCTCCTTCATTCTGGGTCCTGGGATGAGAAAACACATGCAGCAAAATTAAGCAGAGCTGAGCAGACAGACACATAGAACTGACCCACAGTCAGCAAGCAACTCCTCAGTAATGTGAACAAAAGACAATTGTTTGTACTCTAAGGCATTGAGTTTTTTTTTTTTTTTTCCCTGAGACCTAGTTGCACTCTGTTACCCAGGCTGGAGTGTAGTGGCATGATCGTGGCTCACTGCAACTTCCATCCCCTAGATTCAAATGATTGTCCTGCCTCAGCCTCCAGAGTGCTGGGATTACAGGCGCCTACCACCACACCTACCTAATTTTTGTGTTCTTAGTGGAGATGGGGTTTCACCATGTTGGCCAGGCTGGTCTCGAACTTCTGACCTCAAGTGATCCCCCTGCCTCGGCCTCCCAAAATGCTGGGATTACAGGCATGAGCCACTGTGCCCAGCTGACACTGAGATTTTGAAAATGCTTGTTATTGCCTCAGAAGCTAACTAATACAGTCTTCCTGTAATGGAGACTATTTTGCATTGTCTCCTAGAGAAAACAATGTAAATTCAGATTGGAAATTGTTTTGTTAGGCTGAGAAATAGGGAAAGTACATTACAGGAGGCAGAAGCTGAGAGAACAAAGGCACAGAGTGGGGAAGATGCATTGTGATATAGGAGAGTCAATGAGAAAACAGCTTTATTGAAGCCCATAGTAGGGAACGAGGGAAGACAGAAAATTAAGAGGTCACTGAACAACTTTCTAGGGGTAATAGACCTTCTTTTGAAGGTCCTGGACAGGGAACCACTGGCAGTTTGTGAACAAGGAACACAGTGCTCTCAGGAACCTCCTCATGGTTTCTTTCCACGTGTGGAAAAACATCACTGGTCACGTATGTCCTCTTATAATTCCTTGCTTATCCTGTAAACCTGTTACTCTAGCTATAGCATTTGCCAGCAGCCAGAAAGTTGATTTCTTTCTTCCTTTATCTGGTGTCTATCAGGATGAGTGACTCAGTTCTGTTCAGGGAGGAAAAATGAAGCTGCCCTAGGAATAGTAATAGTGATTTGCTTAAAAAAATCCAAATTCTATGTATATGTGCTGAGCAGGGCAAGGTCTAAGGTAGAGGAGAGAGAAAGGCCCAACATACCTCTGCAGCTGCTATGTGCCAGCAGGACTGGATTCACATGGATGTGACCTGTAGACTTACACAGAGCCCTGCACTGAGAGGTGCCCAGGACTTGGATGCAATGCTCTTCCCTCCCTCCCTCCCTCCCTCCCTCCCTCCCTCCCTTTCTTCCTTCCTTCCTTCCTCCTCTCCCTCTCTCTCTCCCTCTCTCTTTCTCTTTCTTTCTCTCTTTCCCCTCCCTCCCTTCCCCCCCCCCACCCCACATCTCAGTCTTGTCACCCAGGCTGGAGTGCAATTGCACAATCTCTGCTTACTGCAACCTCTGCCTCTCCAGTTCAAGTGATTCTCCTGTCTCAGCACCCTCAAGTAGCTGGGATTACAGGCACCTGCCACCATGCCCAGCAATTTTTTTTTTTGTATTTTTAGTAGAGACAGGGTTTCACCATGTTGGCCAGGCTGGTCTTGAACTCCTAACCTCAGGTGGTCTGCCCGCCTTGGCTTCCAAAAGTGCTGGGATTACAGGCGTGAGCCACTGTGCCTGGCCAATAGTCTGAATAAATTTTAAACAAGAGACTCTGTATTTTTATGTTGCACTGGGTCTTACAAATTAGATAACCAGTCTTGTAGTGCTAGGCATTATAGTACTAGGCACTTTGCAGACCTCATTTCATTTACTTTTCCTGAAAACCAATGAGGAAGGAATGATCATTCTAGCCTTATTGCTCTGGAAAGTGAAGCTGAGAGAGGTCAAGTGACTTGTCCAAAGCCACACAGCTGGCATGTGGTGGAGCTGGGATTTGAACGCTGATTATGCTGTCTTCAAAGCCAGTGTTCATCTGACATGTTCACAGAACGTTTTCGTTTTAAAGCACCTTTCTTTCCATCATTTCAGCTTCAGCTTCACAACAGTCCTGTGAGGTCAAAGTCATCATTCTCTTTGACATTGTCAGCCGAATCCCATAGAAAAGTGACTGTCCCATAGCAAGTCAGCACTACAGTGAGACTGGAATCAAGGTTTTTCAGGCCAGGGTTCCCTGAAAGCTGGATCAGCAAGGCCTGTGTCTTGAAGAGTAGGTCCATGGAGGCAGGTGAGATCCAGGGCTGTCAAGAGTCTCCCAGTCTCTCTACCTATTCTCTCATCTCTCAGAGTCTCTTTGCATTCAGGGACCATACTCAGAGTTAATTGATGACCTGGATAATGGAATTTTTATAATACTCAGTTGGAAACCTCTTTTATATATATGGTGGAACTAGAGACTGAGAGAATTGGGTAACTTGCCCAAAATCACACACACACAGCCGTGGTAGATCTTCTGGGTATCAGGCACTATGCTGGGTGCTGGGAATGCGGAAGTGAACAGGGCAGTCACAGACCTCCCCTCAAGGAGCTCATGTCTCATGAGGGAGATGGACAAGGCACACAGATCCCCTGACTTCAGGGGCCCTCCACCAGGGAGGCCCTCACTTGGCACAGTCACAAGCTGGCTAAGTGCCCTTCAGTAGGAAAGTCTTGGACACTTCTGGCTGTGAGAGGTCTGAACTGTTCTCTTAGAGCTGATGCTGGCTTTCAAATCAATTTGCATAAGACAGGCCCTATCCTGTTAGAACAGCAAATTAATAGCTCATTTTATAGATTGAGCAATCAACACCTACAGCCCATTAAATTTAACAACAAACTCGGCTGATGATCAGGCTTCATCTTGGTCCCACCGTCAACTCATGTGCTTCCTTTTCCTTCCTCCTGACCTTTTTATTTCCTTTCATCTCCCTTCTCATGAACCCTCCTCCTAGATCCTCATTTTCTCATTAGCAAACATGATGTTAATTTAACTTCCCAGTATCTTTTCCATGCTGGGGCCAGAAGGTCTTCCTAGTCCCCCAAGTGGGTTCTGTCATCAGCAGTGCCCCAAACTCCAGACATCAGCACACAAGCTCATTTTGGGGCCCTTGGCTCGGCCACGGGAATGAGCAATCAATATTTTATAAAGGCGTTAAGGTGGTGATAAAAGATGCATGAAGTGGTGTGCAGGGAGGAGCTCGCTGACAAAGGAGTGGGTGACATTATAGCTAACCTTGGTGGCTATGACTTACGTGGATGGAATTTGCTAAGGAAGTCTCCACTCTAATCTTCCCAAGAAGATGGAAGGAAGATTTTTCATAAGGATGTTGTTAGATTTCTTAGATCCTCCAACTTAACCTTCCTTAAAAGACTTCTAATTGCTTTAGACTCATGGGTTGTATGAATAAGGGGGTGAGGGCCCCAGATGATATGGTTAACTAGAACTCCATTAGCTGTGGCTTTCCATGAATTTTGCATGCCCCTGTAGGTGGGAGCATTTTGTATTACAATTGCACCTCACTGGCAGGGTCTGAGGGAGCCTGCAGATTCTGGATAAGTAAGACGGCGTATAATAGCTTGGACTATTGGTCCCAATCACTCCACTGGAATAAGATAGAAGATTCTCACCTTTTGCCACTGCTTTGCTCTTTGCAGAGTATGTGTTGGGCTTGTCCATGTGTGTTGCTTTGGCCAATGGAACGAAGAGTGTGTAAGACTTGAGCAGGGTCCTTCATACACTTGTGCAATTTGGTTTGGCCTCCTGGCCCTCTGCCATTTGCCATGAGAAAAATGTGCCTCTGGTCCAAGGGGGTTGAGAGACATGTGGAGTGGCCCTGAGGCAAAACTATAGTCTGAAGTCAAGCCCAGCCAAGCACAGCCAAGCTTAGCCAAGCTCAGCCAATGTGCAGGCTGAAGCAAAGCTGCCCTGCCAAGTCCAGCCGAGTCCATCCTTGATCTGCCAAGCCACAGTGACCTGCAGATCCATGAGCATGAGAAAAAATGCCTGATGTTGTAAAGCCACTGAGTTTTGGGGAGATTTGTTATATGGCATTAACTTCCTCATCCATAGTACAAAGGGCATATTGCCTGAAGTATATCTCCTGCTTGGTTCTTCAAGGCCTTTTTCTGCCACCGGAAAGTAGATCTCTGAGAATCATTCACCAGCCAAGCCCTGAACTTCCTGCCCTGCCCTGATCTGTTCTTGGGCGTCCTTGCATCCCATTCTCAGATTGCTCATCTTGTGACCTATTTTCTAACTTAGAGTTTCACTTTTCTTCTTAGAAAAGGATCTCTGGCTGTGATCTCCACTTCCCTCTTCACCTCTAAGTAGGCTACACAGCCTTCCTGGCACACTCATTCATTAGTCAGCTCTTATTTGTTTATACAGGTGTGCAGCAATGAGCACCAACCCTGAGCGAGATCCTGTGCTGGAATCCACAGAACAGTCATAGACCCATTATCAAGGAGTTCACACTCTAAAGGAAAACATAATTGTTTCTCCCTCCCTGTTTCCTCCCACATTAAAGTGGCCACCAAGGTCTGCAATGTGCATCCATCCCCTCTCAATCCCATTAGAGCACCATCATTTTCAGCCTGAATCATTGCAACAGCTTCCTGACCTCCTCTTCCCTCAATTCTACCATTTTCCATCAGCCTTCCAATTTCTCCTCCAAACTGGTGACCTCCAAACTGGCCTGATCTTTCTAAACAAAACCTGGCTGTCATTGTCAGTGTCACTGTCCTGCTAAAATCTGTTAATGGCTTCCTTTCACCTGCTGGATGGAGTCCATCTGCTCACTGGCATCAAGACCCTCAATGACTGGGTTCCTGCCAACCTCACCTGACTCACTTCCTCAGCCCCTCCTTCCTTATCGTTTGTCCTCCATACTCTCCACAAGCTGCTCCCCGCATTGACTAGGACCCCTCTGGCCTCTGCATTTTAGTATATGCTCTTCCTTATGCTGGCCATGACCTTCCTCTATTCTCTACCTGTCAAAAACTTCCCCATGCTTTATAATCAGCTCATGTGTCACCTCCACGGGGAAGCCTTCCTAAAGTCCCCTTGGGCAGAGTTCACAAATCCCCTGCACCATCCCTTCCATATACCCTGTATATCTTTCTCTACTGCAGTATTTACTGCACAGTGTTATAATTTTTTTTTTCATTTATTAAGATTTTGTTTTTCTATTTACCCAATTGGCTTCTAAAGAGAGTGGATTAAGTTAAGAGGCAAGGCTTTGTTCTGACAAGCACCTTGGTGTATTTGTATGTAAACAACTTTGGGGTGAGAGCCAGAGTTGAGCCACTGTGCATAATGGAGGTAGAGGAGTTTAAAGATCTAGGAGCAGAGTTGGGGGGCGGGAAAGGCACTTGGGGTGACTCTTCTCTTCCAGGGATAGAGGAGACAGTCAAAAGTGTTCTTCCTTCCCTTCATGAGAAGGGCAGCTGAGAAGGCACTTAGGGAGTACAGGGAATGCCTGAGATGGAGGTTTTGGGCTGATCACTGTAGGAGGTGCACTATGCCTCCCTTATCTGTCATTTAGGAAAGTTTGCATCACTCACGAATGCTTTCAACTGTATGGTGAAGTTGACAAAGTTCGGGTTCTGCTTTTGAGTGGATTTAGAGTAAAAACAAAGAGAGCAGTCTCAGACCCAGGTTCAGGGCCAATGGGCCCAGGAAGCTGCACATCTCTGGGAATAAGAAGTCATGGGAAGTGCTTTGTGCTCTTAGAATGAGGATGTCTGTGCCAGGCACCTGCATCTCCCCGGGTCAGGAGGGCCCAGCTGGCATCTTGGTTATGTTCCTTTCTGTGTTTGTCTCCCACATTAGATTAGCTCAAGGGTGGAACTTGCACAGAATTTATCAGGATTCTTTTCCCTGCAAGGAATAGAAACCCATCTTGAGTTGACTTTAAGTGAAAAAAGAAACGATTGTGTTACATAATTGAAAGGTTCTAGGGATACTTAGTGTCAGATAGGGCTGGATCTAGCTGCTCAAATGATGTCATCAGGATTTAGGGCTTACTTTTCTTTTTTCCTTCACATCAGTTTTATTCCCAGGGAGTTCTCTGTATTGGGTGGGCTTGGCAGTGCTACGGCTCTCTCATTGCCAGGTAGTGGAAAGAGAGCTGCTTCTCTTAAATCTGGAGATTGGGACTCATTGGACAAATTTGGATTGTCTGTGCATTCCCAAATGGATTACTGTGACCTAAAGGATTGGCCAGACCTGAGGAGTCATGTCCCATCTTTGATTAGGGGTGTGGAGGAGATTGGAATCAGTTCTGCCTGGGTCACCTGGATTGTGTGAATCAGGGAGGGATATTTTCCTAAAGGAACACGAAGGAGCTGATCCAAGAAATAGGAGAAATGTGTGCTGGGGCAGCAAAACCCACAGGGAATCCCATCCCGTGCCCTAGTCATCTCTGTATCATGGTGCTTGATATGGGAGAGAGGTCGACACATTTTACGACATTTGGTTTAGAAGAAAATATCAGAATTTTGTCATACTCTCAAAATCATTCCATCTGTAAGTGTCTCTAATATCACCTGTTATTGAATGTACTGGCCTTTGAGGGTACAAACAAGAAACAGCTTTACTTTTCTCCCTCCACTGCCTTCAAACATGTTCTGTTGGCTCTCCCTTCTTCGGCCCTTCAAGGCATCTCAGGCAGATCTCAGAGGTTTTCAATCACTTTTAAAAAGGTTTTTAACTTGACTTTATTTCTTAGAACACTTTTAGAGAAAAATGGAGAAGATACTACAGACAGCTTCCACAGTCCCAGGTTTCTGAGATTATCAACATCCTACCTTAGTATGGTACATTAATTAAAATTAATGAAGCAATGTTGATACATTATTATTCAATTACTTTTAGGTATTAAACATAGCCCTACTTTAGGGAATTAAAAAGTCCAGGTCCAAATCAAAATGTCAATTTCCCATCTGATTCAGGGCTTCTCTTTGCCCCCAGCTCAGAGCTCACCTGTGGTTTAGGACCTGTAGTTGGGAAGGGGGCTTGTCTTGGAACCTTCTGACTCTCTTTATTAAGTCCTGTGTGGGATGGTAGCATCTCTTACAGAATGAGAGGTCCCAGTCACCCTTTGTTCTTGGCTTTGCAGCCCTAGCTGGAATTCCTAGACAATGTTCTTCCTGCCGGATGGTGCTCCTAAAGGGTTGATGGACTAGTGCCAGTCTATAACTGCTCATTACTTGTCTGTGATAAGAACAGAAATTGGAATGTTTATTTCCAACAAAAATTGGAAGAAAATAACTTTTCTAGCAATTTGATAGATCTGTTGACTCTAATGATAAACATTTGGGGTTAGCAATTTGTATTTTTTTATTTTTGTTTCATTTTTCCTAGCAATTCATTTTTATCGTGTTTTACAAAAGCACTGGTCTGCAATGAGATGGGAGTGAGAGAAAAAAAATAAAACGCTAGTCCTTCATCAAAAATAATTTAAGAAGCACCGGTCTAGGAAAACTTTTCATAGCAGCCACTGGGAATGGAATAAACAAGGACCTATTGGCTGTATCTCAGGAGTTGTACTAGGGTCCTCTACCATTATGATCTCATTTAACTCTCATCATGACTTTGTAAGAGAGAAATTATTATTTCCATTATATAGGTGAGAAAACTGAGACTCTGAGAGGTTAAATAATTTATTTATAGTTACATAGTAAGTGGCTATAATCAATTTTATCATTCTTGGAACTATTCATCACTATCTCTTTCTTCACCAGATTATAGAATTACATCCTTTATCATGTAACTTGCCTGCCTCTGGTGGGTAGAATATGTGTCCCCACCTCATTGATTTTGGGCTTAGCTGTATGATCTGCATTGGCCAATGAAATCTGAGTGGAAGGGCAGTGTATCAGTGCTGAACAGATGCTTTAAGAAGCAGCGTATATTTCCATCACCTCTCTGGACATCCCGCCCTCTGTCATGGGAATGTCATACACCCAGTGGAGGCTATTCTTCCAGCCTCACAGAATGAGTCACAGAATGAGAAGACAGATGGAGTGGACTCAAGTCCACATGCAGCTGGGAACAGAGTTAAAGAACTGTATTGCTGAACTGCAGATGACATGTAACAAGAGTGACTGATTTTTATTACTCTAGGCCTCTGAGATAGTGGGGTTATTTGTTATGCAGCATTGCTTCCAGAGAAGCTGACTGATACAGTGGTAGAGCTGTGATTTTATACCCACCAAGTGGCTCTGAGATAAGTGTCTTCTTGTCCTGTCACATCTGATTTTCATCAATATTATTATTTACCATTTTCATTATACTTCTTTTAACTCATGTATAAGAAATGCCACCTTGGGCCAAATTCAAGGACTAGCCAGCCAGAACAGGGTTGTCTTGTTCTTTAAGCAAATGTCCTGAAATCTCCCTTAGCTTGACACAGTGTCTGAAACAACATCATTCCGGTGTCTTGTAGTCTTTTCTGTTAAGAAGTCTCCATTAAAAGGGAAAGACACTCGGCAGAGAAACAGTGTGAGACTTGTTGAAACTTTTTTTTTTTCCTTGAGACAGGATCTCACTCTGTCATATAGGCTAGAGTGCAGTGGGCAATCATGGCTCACTGCAGCCTTGACCTCCCAGGCTTAGGTGATCCTCCTACCTCAGCCTCCCTTGCAGCTGGGATTACAGGCACATGACACCATACCCAGCTAATTTTTTGTAGAGCCAGGGTTTCACCATGTTGCCCAGGCTGGTCTCAAACTCCTGGGTTCAAGCAATTCTCCTGCCTCAGCCTCCCAAAATCTTAGGATTTTGGGCATTAGCCACTGCACTCTGCCTGAAACTTGTTGCAGTTAAGGGAACAGTGAGGATAACTTGATGGCATATGGGTTAGGTTCTGGGATTAGAAGGGACTCACAGGAGAGGGCGTCTGAAGGGGAAGCAGAAGTCTGCCAATAACAAGTGTCCTAATGTCACAATTTTGCTTAAAACTAGCGATACATAGCCCTTAATTCTGTCTCTGCTTTGAGGCTCCATAAATGGATTCATTCATTTATTCAGCAAATATTTCCTGAGATCTTGAGTCATGAAATCTTAGGGACAGACTTATATCTGACCATGTCACTTCCCTGCTCAAAATCCTTCTAGCTCCCCATTGCCAAAATCTCCTGGAATCTGTCCTGGGCTTTCACTTCAGATTTATCTTCCAGCACTCCCCTAGGCCCAATTCAAATGCTGGATTGGTTAGAAGTTCAGGCTCTGTATGCCGATTCAAATTCTGGTTCTGCCACACACTGCCCTTGAGACCATGAACCTCTCTGTGCCTCAATTTATTCACCTATAAAATGGAACACCACATACTAGAGATAAAAGCGTTTAGCATCTTCTCCTCCTCAGATTCCAGCCCTACTGAACTACTCACAATTTCCAGCAGGCATTGCACTGAATCATCCTCTTGCATTTTCACATTGGCCTCCCTCTTTACCTGGGAATGTCTACTCATCTTTTGAGACCTGTTTAATAGACACCTTCTCCAGGAAGCCTTCATTGGGTGACCCCCTCACTGCTTCCACAGCCAGCTGTGTTTACCTTCACTGCAGTCCTTATTGTCTGTTATTGTCTGTCTTTTAAGTTACCTGCCCCTCCAGGGATTGCCATCTTTGCTTATCCACAAACTATTACACAGTAGCTGCTTCATGAGCGCCATTTTTTTTAAGCTCAGAAGATAAAATGTTACTTGAACAAAGGTAGATTCAATTACAATTTACAAAATTGGATTATTTGGTAACATATGGTTTTGCTAATAGAAAGCTGTTTTAGAATCTGACTATAATTTGATTCTCTTGTTCAAAGTAGTTTTTAAAAAACTTAACAATGTGTATGTACCCAGTAAAAAAATTTCAACTAAGACATTAGACTATAAAATGAAAACTAAAATTTCTCTTCTTTTATTCCTCGATTCCTTGTGCTCCATGAGTTATATATGTACAAGAATTTTTCATCACCTCTTTAACACACACATGTTGTGCATATGTAAACACACAGAGGCTCATACTATACATAATATCATGCACCTTGCTTTTTCCCATATAGTACACCTTACAGACTTCCAAATCAGCATGCACAGGGTTCTGCCATTCATTTAAATGACTGCATGGTATTTCATTTTATGGCTGTTTTATAATTTGCATCATCAGCATATTAGTCCATTTTCATTCATAAAGACATACCTGAGACTGGGCAATTTACAAAAGAAAGAGCTTTACTGGACTTACAGTTCCATGTGGCTGGGGAGGCCTCACAATCATGGTGGAAGGTGAAAGGCACATCTCACATAGTGGCAGACAAGAGAAGAGAGCTTGTGCAGGGAAACTCCCCTTTTTAAAACCATCAGATCTCATGAGACTTATTCACTGTCAGCAGATCAGCATGGGAAAGACCTGTCCCCATGATTCAATTACTCCCTACTAGCTCCCTCCCATGACACATGGGAATTCAAGATGAGATTTGGGTAGGGACGCAGCCAAATCATATCAATTGGTAATCAATGAATGAATTTTTAGGTTGCTTCCAGGCTTCTGCTATTACAATGCTATGATAATCATATTTGTTCATGAATATATGCAAAAAAAATCTGTCAGCTAAATTTTTAAAAGTTGAGTTGCTAGGTCAGGAATTATAATCTCTTATAATCATTATTTTTCTTTTTACCTCTGAAGCATTTCAAAAATATTAAAAATAAAGAAGTAAGTGCTATCACATATATATTCCCAAAATTATATATATAATTTAAAAATGTATAGCCATATACCATATATACATATATAATTTTGAAATATTAAAAATAAATGCTATCACATATACTCAACATTATATACATATGTACACACACACACACATATAATTCATTTTGCCACATTTGCTTCAAATCTCTCTTTTAAAGAAGTACAATGTCTCAGCAACATGTCAGGCTCACCTTGGTCCTTTTTTCCAGTCTATTGCCAGAAGCATCCACTCTCCTAATGTGTATCCTTTCCATACACATTTTCATATATATATATATATATATATATATATATATATATATATATATATATATTCAAACTTTTATTACATATATATGTTTCCTTGAACAACATATAGTATTGTGTTAGGCCTAATTTTTTGAAATAAGTACTATTAGATTATTTTGCAGCTGTTTCCACTTAACATTTTGTTGTTGAGTTTATCTGTGTTGATGTGTGAAGATCAGCCACTTTACCTTCTACATTGCATTTCATTGTACTAACGAATCTTTGTTTATTTAGCCTGCTATTGAAGTCGGGTTATTCTGCTATATAAACAGTGTTGCAATAAACCTCTTTGTACATATCTCTGTGTATGTGTATGTATATATATAATATATATGTTGTTTTAATATGTTTTTAAGGTAGAAAACTAGAAACAGAGTTGCTGTCTCTGTGTATGTGTGTGTATATATTATATATATATAGTTTTCTACTGTAGAAAATAGCATACATAGAAACATGTACCATATATATATTTCAAAGGAAGAGAACTAGAAGCAGAGTTGATGAGAGTAGAATTTGAGTATCTGCAGCTTACTAGATACTGCCAAATTTCTCTCCCTAGTGCTTGTAAAAATTTATATTCTCAACAGCAGTGAATGAATGAACACCTTTTTCCTTAGGTCTTTGCTAATACTTCATGTTATCAGATTTGTAAAAACAAATCGGCAAACTTGGTGTGAAATAATACCTCACTGTTTCAGTTTGATTGTCTCTGTGTGTTTATTGGCAATTTCTGTTTTCTTATCCCTGAATTGCCTGTTACTATACTTTACCCACTTTTCTATTGAAATTTTCTTTTCTCATTGACTTTTTTTAGTTGAAAATTTTTTAGTTGATTTTTTTTAGTTGAAAATTTTCTTGGCATAACTTGATTCATACGAAATTATAAGAACTAACACAGAAAGATCTTCAGAACACATTGTCCAGTTTCCCACAATGGCAGCATTTTGTTAAATATTGGTGTAAGATCACAACCAGGCTATATCAACATTGATATAATCCATCTTATTCTGATTTATATATTTATATAATATAAATGTAATAAATATGATATAATAAATCTTAATCAGATTTCTGCAGTTTAACTGGTACTTGTGTGTGTGTGTGTGCACATGCTTTTTGGTGTGTAGACATTCAATTATGGATTCAGTTTCTGCAGTTTCTGTAATGGTTATAAATCTCTTTAGCTTCTAAATTTATTTTTAAGTCAACTTTGATAAGTTATGTTTCTAGAAAATTAACAATTTTGGTTATTGCCATTACCATCTGAGCCCTCCCCATGTAGTTCCTCTCAGCCTGAGGCTCTGCAATTCCTAAATTACGGAGTCCCTGGGATCCACACATCCCAGCACAGCTACCCTCATCCATGCTAGTGTGAGTCACCCTTTAGTGCAGAGTGATCTGAATGCATCAGAATCAGGCAGACCTTATTCCAAATTGCTTCCTCCATTTGGGTCTTTAACTCATTTAAAGTGGATTTGTGTGTGTGTTGTGAGGGACCATTTCATTCTTTTGTGTATGGATATGCAGTTTCCCAACACCATTTATTGAAGGTACTGTCCTTTCCCAATGTGTATCCTTGGCACATTTGTCAAATATTAATTGATCACATAGACATGGCTTTATTTCCGGGCTCTTAATTCTGTTCCATTTGTCTCTGTGTCTGTTTTTATGCCAGTATCATACACGTTGATTGCTATAGCTTTGAAATAAAGTTTGAAATCAGAAAACAGAAAACAAACAAACAAAAAACCACACTAAATTTCTTCCTCATTATGCAACCTTTTTTTACATTTTGTTTTTCCACAAGTTATTGGAGTACAGGTGGTATTGATTAAATGAGAAAATTCTTTAGTGGAGATTTGTGAGAACCTGGTGCACCCACCACCCGAGTAGTGTACACTGCACCATATTTGTTGTCTTTTATTCCTCATGCTCCTCCCACTCTTCCCCCACAAGTCCCCAAAGTCCATTGTATCATACTTATGCCTTTGTGTCCTCATAGCTTAGCTTTCACATGTCAGCACATGCATGTTTATAGCGCCACAATTCACAATAGCAAAATCGTGGAACCAACCCAAATGCCCATCAATCACTATGAGTGAATAAAGAAACTATGGTATACACACACACACACACACACACACACAGTGGAATACTACTCAGTCATGAAAAGGAATGAATTAACAGCATTTGCAATGACCTGGATGAGATTAGAGACTATTATTTCAAGTGAAGTAACTCAGGAAGGGAAAACCTCACTATGCAACCTTAGGCAGGCGATTTAACCTCTCTGGGCAGCAGTGTCCACATCTGTAAAATGGGGGTGATAACACTGCCTCACAGAGCTAGATGGAAATGAGGAAGACCTTAGTTCAGCACATAGCAGGTACCCAATCAAAGCAGCTCATTTTCTACTTTGTACCTTAATACTTCTATGCAGGTCTTTCTACCATAGGCAGTAGCAGTTTGAAGGTGGAGACTGTGTCTGATCCATGTACGCATCCTCCTGATGCTGGCATGCCACAGTCATTCTGGAAATATTAACTGAATGGAAGACCTGAACCTAGAGGAACAAGATGTAGCATTTTGGTATTGCAGAGATGGAAGTCACCTGAGGCGAAATCACATATCCAGGGCATCAGCAATGGCCTAGTGGTCAGAAATGCAGGCTTTGACTAAATAGAGACGGGTTTAGATCCCAACTTTGCTACTTTGTTACCATGCAATGTATCTGAGCCTCAGTTTTTTCATTTGTTAAATGGAGTTAATAATAATGATAATAATTAATGACTAATGAATGCTTAGTATGTGCATGAACTGTGTTTTAAGCATTTACATGTCTTATATTGATTCATTTTATCCTCGTAACTCCATGAATCAGGCAATAGCATCATGCCCACTTTATGGGTAAGAAACATAGAGGCCAGGTGTGGTGGCTGACTCCTGTAATCCCAGCACTTTGGGAAGCTGAGACAAGTGGATCACCTGAGGTCAGGAGTTTGAGATCAGCTTGGCCAACATGGTGAAACCCTGTCTCTACTAAAAAATACAAAAATTAGCTAGGCATGGTGGTGCATGCCTGTAATCCTACTCAGGAGGCTGAGGCAGGAGAATTGCTTAAATCAGGAAAGTGGAGGTTGCAGTGTGCTGAGATAGTGCCACTACACTCCAGACTGGGTGACTAGAGTGAAACTCTGTCTCAAAAAAAAAAAAAAAAAAAAAGAGAGAGAGGGAGAGGGAGACAGAGAAACAGAGAAAGGGAGAGATTACATATCTTACATATCCTGTCCAACACACTTTATAGCCTGTAGGTTGTGTAGGTAGGATTTTAACCCAGGCAACATGGCTTCAGTGTGGCTCCTATAGCCTAGATTTGGTGAGGATTAAAGGAGATACTCTGCATAAGGTTCTCAGCAAGGCACCTCCTAGGTAGTGAATACTCAGCAGGAATGTAGCTATTGTTACTGCTGTTATCCTGGGTTCCACATAGCTCTCCTTGAGCCTTCACTGTGTCCAGTCAGAGTTATTGGAGTGGACTCACAACCCTTCTCTCGGCTTAGCATCCCATGTTTGACGATGAAACGTGCTTAATAATAGAGCTATTCTTGATCTTCTCCCTGGGTGTTGATGCCGTTTCCCCGGGCAGCTGAGGGAGAGTGTGTAAGCCTACACAGCTGCTATTCTTGGCATCAGTGCTGCCTCTTAGGGAAATGACTTTTTTGACACACCTTTTTATGTTTCCTTATGGGTTCCTTTGAAACTCCTGTTCAAATGGTGAACCAGCTCCTTTTTTAAGAGGACAAAGCCATACCAAAACACAGTCATGCCATTTTTCAATTTTGCGAGGTTTTAGTATATCTGGGGATATAGTGGGAGATGAATCTGGAGGGGTCAGCAGGGCCAAGATTCATCTAGCATCCATCCTTCATCTAATCTTTTATCCATTCAGTGAGACATCTAATTGTCCATCCATCTACCCATCTATCCATCCATCCATCCATCTATCCATCATGCATCCAGAAATCCATGCATCCACGCATACATGCATGCATGCATGCATCCACGCATACATGCATGCATGCATGCATCCACGCATACATGCATGCATGCATGCATCCACCAATACATGCATGCATGCATGCATCCACCCATCCATCCATCAATCCATTCATCTTTTGCTCCATTTTCCATCCATCCATCCATCTATCTATCCATCCATCACGCATCCAGAAATCCATGCATCCATCCAAGATGTCTTTTGAGCATACACTATATGCCAGGCATTGTCACATATGCTCAGTGTTCACATATGTCTGACGAAGGTGATCAGTCTGGGGTACTAGAACAAAGAGACCCCTGAAGTCTTCCTGAAAGAAGCAGTATTTGATCTGAGCTATTAAGATTGTGGATACAGTGGGGCTATTGGAGCTTCTGGCTTAGTGAGTGAGGCAGAATGCATGTAAATGCTGATACATATGTGTGTATAATTACCAATGAGATAAGTGCTCTTAAGGAAATAAGCCTGGCTCTATGAGACTCTGAACTAGATGGTGGGTGGCAGAGGAGTGGTTGTTGGGGAGGCCTGGAGATCTGTATTTTCAAAAAAGTCCCAGACAATTTTTGTGATCACATATCTTTAGGATCCATGGCTGTAGGTCTGTGCTTACCAGTTAGTCAGTTGTGAATGGCTTGTCAAGGTGCCGCGATTCTATACCCCTCGGGCCTGGGGTTGGCTAGTGGGGCCCCCAGGGCTGGCTACTAGCAATGAGCAGCTCAGCTGTTTTCTCTAGTGTGCTGGACAAATGCTGCCATTTTCAGTGTGAGCTGTGAAGTGATGCAGCTGGAAGCATGGCTGTAGCAGCATCAAGTCATCAGAGGTTGTTAAGCAGGGACATGTCTTGGTCAGTTGTGCCTTCTATTAATTGAAAGCTCTGAGGCCACAGTGTGCAATAGATGCTGGTGGAAGAGAGACCTGTAGGAAAAAAAGAGCTGTGAGGAGCCCAGGATATCATCCCTGGGATACATGGGGAGGCCTGAGCTCCAGCCATTGTGGTGGTGGGGGCCCGAGAGCAGAGGATGAGTCAAGACACATGTGATGTTCTCACTTCTAAGTGGGAGCTAAGCTATGGGTATGCAAAGGCATACAGAATAGAATAACGGACATTGGATACTCAGAAGAGGGAAGGGTAGGAGGGGGGCAAGGGATAAAAAAATCGCCTCTTGGGTACAATGCACACTTTTTGGGTGATGGGTACACTAAAAGCCAAGATTTCGTCATTGCACAGTTTATCCATGGAACCCAGAACCACTTGTACCCCTAAAGCTATTAAAAAAAAACACACACACGTGGGAGGAAGAATTGACAGGGTGACGGGAAGAGCTGGGGCTGCTGCCCAGATTTCTGGCTGGGTTGATGAGGGCTTCATTTCCTGAGATGGGGACACAGGAGAAGCTGGGCTGGGGGTGGGGATAGGAAAAGATTTCAGTTTTGGATGAAATAAGGACTTTCAAAGAGTCCAGATTGCACGTCTGTGATGGTCCTTTGATTACAGTCAGGGGCCCTTGAGCGTGGGCCATTCAAATGGACATTATTCCTGAATCAAAACTTTTGCCATCTGCTCATCCCTAAAATGTGAAAGCGGAGGGAACTTATTTCCTGATGAGGCTGGTGAGGAGGAAGAGAAATGCTCTTTAAATGCACGCAGGACATATGTTCTTCATTCAATATCACATTTGTCTGGAGTGCTCTGCTTATTCCTGGGGGACATGGGAAGCAGGGAAGAGGAAGGAAGACATTAGAGGGGGAGGCTGGGTTCCTGAAGAGGGGAGCACAATTCAGGGCCTAGGAGAGGTCCTCCTGGCCCCCTCTGCCTCTCCAGATTTAGTTTGGCTTCATAGCCCAAATTGAGTGCTGCTTCCTCCAGGAAGGCTTTGTGGTTTTCTCCTTAATCTGGGCACTGAGCACAAAGAACCAAATAGTGTCTTAACTTTTCACCAGTCTCTCCAATCGCGGTCTGCCTGCTAAGAAATTGGGTCTGGAGTAGTGGTTCTCAAACTTGGCTGCATGTTGGAACTGGCTAGGGAGCTTTAAAAAATAGTGGTGCCTCATCCTACCCCAAAAATTCTGATGTAATTTGTTCGGGGTGCTGCCTGGGCATCAGGAATTTTCACAGCTCCCCAGATGACACTAATGTGTAGCCAGGTAACACTTAATAGCTGATTAATTCCCTTCCACCCAAATATGTGGATGTGCTTTTCTTTTAAGCGTTTTTAGAAGGCAAAAGCAGCGATTCACCCAATGATCACACTCAAACAAAAGGGAGCTTACTGCTCTTAGCCAAGAGAATGCCTACTGTGGCAGGAATATTAAATGGCCAGCAGGGATGGGTTCCAGGATGAGGAGCTTTTGGCCGTGGTTTGTATCTCACCTTGCATAGCCTGCACTTTGCTTTTGCTGTGCCATTGTTGAAGGGCAGCATCCTTCTCTCAGAGCACAACCAGCGGGGCACCCTGGGGCTGGTGTTCAGATGGAGTCAAGACCTATGTGCATGGGTTCTGGGAAGCAGCACAACATGGTGGTGAATTCAAACTGCCTGGGAAGCATCCTGCTTCTGCTACTCAGCTGCTGTGTGACTTTGGACAAACAGTTTAACCTCTCTGTGCCTTAGTTTCACTATCAATTAAATGAGGAAGATAATAGCAGCTATCCTCCAGTAGTGACTGTTATGAGGAAGAAATGACTTTTATGAAAGATGCTTAGAATAGCCTAGGCATAGATGAACTCTTTGCTCTTATCAGCATGGCTGCAGATGTATTTACTTCCACCAGTTTCTTCTTTTTTTTTTTTTTTTTTGAAACAGGGTGTCTATCACCCAGGCTGGAGTACAGTGGCACAATCTCGGCTCACTGCAACCTTCGCCTCCTGGGCTGAAATGATTCTCATGCCTCAGCCTCCCGGGTAGCTGGCATTGTAAGTGCCTGCCACCACGTTCCACTAATTTTTGTATTTTTAGTAGAGATGGGGCTTCACCATGTTGGCCAGGCTGGTCTCAAACTCCTGACCTCAAGTAATCCGCCTACCTCAGCCTCCCAAAGTGCTGGGATTACAGGCGTGAGCCACTGCACCTGGAATTTCTATCAGCTTCTTTATCTCTGGTTTATAGTTTTCTGCAGGACTGAGGCCTTAACTCGACATGGCCTCTGGCCATCTGGGCATTGGTTAGTCCAAGGATGGCTTAAATGGCCAGCAGGGATGGGTTCCAGGATAGTCAGACTGACTGGACTACAGGTAGGTACACTCTGAGACTGGCAACTTCCCAGAATGGATGAGGTCAAAGGCAGGAGAGGGAGTGAAGTTTACTCAATTGTAGTGGATTTAGGACAAGGGTTTGTAACCTTGGATACTCATCAGAATCACCTGGGGTGCTTTCAAAAATCAGACCCAGGCCACACCCCAGACCAATGAGAGCAGACTTGTGGTGGGTGGACCCAACCATCGATTTTTTTAAAAAGCATCTGAGATGACTGCAATGTGGATCCATGCCTGAGAACACTTAATTTTGCTAAACATTTTCCTCAGTATCTTTTGAGGCATAGAGCTTTGTGAATGAGTGCATTTACGTGTGTGCGTTTTTTTTTTCTTTCTTAAGAAAACTTCTTAATAGCAGGGTCTTTATCTTAGACTCCTAGTAAAAAGGGATATTAGAGATCATCGGCAGCTTTCATTTTATAAATGAGGACTTCGAGGCAAGAAGGACTTTGCTCAGGGTCATACAGCAAGCTGGGAGCACACAGCATTCCTAGTTTCCATTTAGGGCCTTTCTGCCTCCACCCAGCCCCGCAGAGGACCAAGCATAGTGCTCTGTAAATACTCAGCTAGGAGACAAGATGAAGCAGTCCCACTGAAAGACAAGGCTTCCCCTGACTCTGCGGCTGTTTTGTCATTGGTCCCACTGCCCTCTGCCTTCTCCTTCTCCAGGGGTGCCCTAGGAGTCAGAGCGACAGAGTAGAGAAGCCTTAGGACCTAGGTCTCTTAGACAAGGAAACTGCAGCTGACAGAGGGGGCTAGACCTGCTTGTGGGCACAGAGCGGCTCTGCGGGATAGCCTTGAGCATCCACATCCTAGATTCCCACACCAGGGGTTCGCCTCTGTCCCATGTTGCCACCCTGTCTCTCATTTTCATTCTGTCACCTCTCCTTGTCCTTGGACCAGGATCAATTTCTGCTTCTTCCAGGTTCAGATCTCAGGCCCAGGAGAGGGTTCCTGGTACTGAAGGTGGAGCATGGAATAGGCTGTAGTAGGTCCTTTCTGAGACCACTCCCAGGGTCAAGCTAAGACTAACCTGGTGTCAGGCTGGCTGGTGTCTACTTACGAGGCCACTTTATGAATTCAACTCAATATGCATCCTCTTGTTAGGTCCTGGGGTTGGACACTGGGACTAGACATTATTGATTAATTGATCTATGACTTACCTTAATCTAGAAAGAAGGTAAAGTGTCTCACAGTGATGCATAACATATGCCAAACATTAATATCAATAAGAAAAAGAATGAGCAAAGAAAAAAATGTGTGTGTTGTGGGGGGTGCTGGGGGTACAGAAGCTAGAGCCGCCGTCATGGGTGGGCCATGATTTAGCCCCCTTGCTCATTCATTCCTTTATTCGTTTAGTTATTATTACCTAATCACTTAGTAATTAAAGAAGTACATCGTCTTCATTCATTCAACCTTGCCTTTTATTCTGGGGCACTTTTGTTTTATCTCAGTGGGAGCAAGTCAATGAGATATTTTTCCCCATAGCACTTCAGAAGACGTGAGGCTCTGCCTTTCTGATCAAACTAGGACCTGGGGAGAGAAGGAGGTAGAGGGAGATAGGGCAGGGAATTGCAGGGTTTGACTGCCCAGATGAGTTAAAAATAAATCTACAAAAGTGGAAAACGGCTCTGGCATCATCCACGAGAGGACTCTAAGCCCACCCCCTTTCTGTCTCCCATCTACAGGGGGCATTTAAGTATGCGAGCTTCATTTGTTGGAGGAGGACAAAGAAACTCAGCAATCGAAGATCCTAATTAATCCACCCTTGTTATTGAGGTGTCCTGAAAACCCAGCGCCCTGCTGGGAACCTGAACTCCATTCTCAGTTCCACTGCTAGTCAGAGCTGTAGATGGGATGTACACAGCGTCTGCTCCACGATTCCTTCTTTCCCAACTCACAGATGTTAGGACTGAGATCCAGGGAGTCTGAGGGAGGCCCTGGCAAGTGTCTCACAGCTGTAAGCAGTGGAAATGCTGAGGCTTGGATCCTGGCCTTTGCATGCCTAACCTCTATGGACTGCAAGCTGGGATAGCCATTCTACCTCCCCTCTCTATAACCAACCACTGCGACCTTGCAGTCCATGAGAGCTCTCTGTTAGCATACCTACCTCAGATTGTTACTTACTGGCTTGGGTAGTTATCTCCCCCATCAGACTCTGATGCTTAGCATGAAGTGACCTAGTCTGACTCATGTCTATAGTCCCTCACAGGCAGCTCAAGAGCTGGTCCTTAGCAGGCACCTGGCAAACATTTGATGAATTGAACTGAACACCAAATTCCTAGCACCACCATGCTTCTAGCACACAGACAAGAAGACTAATGTTAATATCAAAAGAGTACCAGCTGACATTTACTAGGGGCTTGCTACATGGCAGGCATAATTTTAGTTACCCTTTAAAACCACTCTGTGAGATAGATTCTCCAGTGTTTCTTATTTTATAGATGAGGTCAAAGAGGTGGAGTCAGGACTGGATTCAGGTCTGTCTGATGCCCCTGATCTTGGGTACCATACTCTCTGCCTCCAGTAGAGTCCGAAGAAGCCCTGGATCTGCACAATACTTTCACTTCTGCTAAACAGACATTGCATTTCTGCTAGTACTTTGCTTTGAGATGTTGGGTAAATCTTCAGCCTTCTCTGCTTCAGTTTTTACAGGAGAGGGTTCTAGGAGATAAGCTGGAAGATCCTTCCATGTCCAGCCTTCCATGAGCCCATGAAATGTGTAAATGTGTTACAGTAGAAGCCTTGAACTTGTGCCTTCTAATCTGTTGTGTAACAGAGTTACATTCCAGGGGAGCTAGTTGGTCTGTTTATAAAAGGTTGTGTGTTTTTGTGTATCTGTGCATGTGTATGTGGTGTGTGTGTGCATGTGTGTGTGTGAGTGCATATATGGATCATAGATCTACATGTGGGAGGATGAGTTCCTCACAAATCACAAAGACAAAGTCACAGGAAACAGCTCATTAGACATGCCCTTATCAAATGGATTTTCACTCTCTGGTTTACTAAAAACGGAGCCTAATTTCAAATCATGTATATTGGAGCCATGGTGAAGCCAGCAACTCAGAAGAAAATGCATTTTTCTTGCTCTTAGACCAGAATAACTCACTGTCCCGACTCATCTACATTAAAACCTTAAACTTTCCTTCTTAGCAATAAAAAAAAGCCCTGTAATCCCCAGGGACCCCAGTTATATGCATCGAGAGACTCATCTTTAATCTGTTCATTGAAATTTCTTTACCCTAATGGGAGTATTAATGGAGGACTTTTTAATATCACATTAATATATGGAATGTGGAATTCAGAGCTGCCCCTAAACATCTTTCTGGTTTCTCCACTTCCTACTGCCTCCTGCTTTATGCCAAAGTTTATGAGTCTGTAATTTCCTGGAAGTTTATACAGCATGAAAGAAGGATACATGATAAAATATGCAATTTAATTGCAAAAACCACGTACTAATCTTGCTAATGTGCTAGATTAAGACTGAAATGCGAGAAGCTGCAAGGTGGTTAAGCAGATTTAGAGCAAATTGTACCCCTAAGTCTCTTTGTCTGTGCCCATGTTTTATGCTACCCAGACCTAACAATTTTCTTTATTTTTGTTATTGATTTATAGTCTAAGAATAATAATGTCACATCAGACTGTACATTATTTAGAATAATCTCCTCTCTTGCTGCACTGGATGAGTACCTCTAACACAAACCCTGCTTGTGGCACTGTGCCTGCCAGAGGACTCAACTCTGCTCCTAGACCACAAGCCTCTCATTTCTGAGTCACAGCTCAGCCACCTGGACTGGCTCCTAGAGGCAAGTACCTCTGGCGATGTCCAGAGAAAGGACTTCAGCTGGAAGTAGCCACTGTGACTTTCATTCCACATCGTCATAGACACAACGGGAGAGCCAGGGCTCAGAGGTCACATGGACTGGCTTTAAGCTTGCTATGCAAGTTCTCTTTACATCTCTGAGCCAAAGCTTTGTCATGTAACATGAGGCTGTTCCTGCTCATCTCCTGCCTATCTCATAGAGTTTGGGTGGGGACCCAGTGAGTTGACATGCCGAGTTTAGCACTCCCAATTATGGGTAATTCCTTTTCCTTTATTTCAGATTATCAGAGAAGGTGAGGGGCTTCAAAGCCATCTTAATAAGATCATCATTTTTGAGTGTCAAAGCATATAAAGCCATTTACAGGGGAAGAAGCAAACCCAATTTACTTAAAAGTAACTGTTCATCCTTTATGTGCCAAATTCTACCTCACATTTATGAACTTAATAAGGAAAAGGCCTGGAGAGGAAAACGGAAGCTAACGGTGCAATAAATATACATAAGTAATGAGTATGTGGTGGGCAGGGCAGGGGACAGTAGTATGGAAATTTCACTGCACAGGAAGTACCAAGACCGGGACTGTGGCCCCAGATCAGTCACTCACCTAGTTGGGTTGCCTTGAGCAGCTCCCTTCACCTCACTGGGCCTCAATTTTCTTTGATAAAGTAAAGGGTCAAACTGGGTAACATCTAAGGTCTTTCTCCCTCTAGGGATTCTGGGACCCATCCTTGGGGATGGTTACCCTGTGGTGGAAGCAGGTGCAGCTCAGTCCTGAAGGTGGCCAACAATGAAGCCCAAAGGCAGATAGGCTAGGCAGACAGGTGAAGACCAAGCAGGGCCAGAACTAGGAGGAGGAGGAATGAACATCAGGACTGGAAGCCACAGGCAGCCACGTGATTGCCTGGAAATGCTCAGAGAACCAAAGACCGTGTATCTCATTATATTTCTTTCTGACACTTCTTTTTCAGTTCCCCTCACTTTTTCCATCCCTTTGAGACCACACAGATCACATGATCATATGGTCATTTCATGGTCTTCAATTCTTACGACTCTTTCATAGTATGGACGTCACCATTTCCTTTTAATTTCCTAGTGAGTTAAAAGAAGCATGAAATAGAGCCTTTTCTGATCTCCTCAAAAAGATTTAATTTAATTTTTGCAGATATGTGCATAAGGTCTACTATGTGCCCTCATCATATTTCATCAAATCTTACATATCTTTCTAAATCTGTCTTGCCTGCCCCCACTGAATTTTGAAACCTTGGATGGCAGAGATTCTGTTTTTTTGTACCTAAAACCATCTGCCAGGCTCCCTACTGTGCCTTCCACACGGCTGGGATGACACAAACACCTGCACCAAGCATCATGAGAGAGAACTACACCAGAAAGAAGAAATCATAAAATATTGTCATACAAATTTGAGAACCAATTTCACAACCCACAAACCACTGAGTATCTTCTAGGTGCCAGGCACTGGGCTGGGTTCTTGGGAGAAGGTAGAGATTGTAGTGGGAGCTGTGGCATGCCACACAGATATGTCTAAGGACCCAGGCTCCCCCAGCTGCTGGAGGTACTGACTGCTGTTGACTCACATCTGAGTCCCTCTCAGCAATTGCCCTTGGCTGAAGGGAGCCACCACATCCAAGTTTACACCCCCTCCCTGGGGCAATACTTGGGGCAACTTTGCAGTGTCATCTCTGTGTAATTTAGAGCTTTTTCTTTTTTGAATTGGCTGAGACCTCTGTTGCAACTGCATCACAGTATAATTTCTGCATCTGCCCAACCTTGCTTCCTTCACTCCCTGACAGCTGTTAATTCTGACAGCAACCCCCAGTAAACCACTTGAATGCAGACATCTGTCTTAGAGTTTGTATCTCAGAAACTCGATCTATGACCAGATGAATTAGAATGCACATTTATGCTGAGAACCTAAGAACTGGGGACAAGGTGTGGGAAAAGGAAGAGCTGAAAAGGGAAGACCATGGGAAGAAGATCACTGGGGAGGCTGTGGAAGGCTCTGCTGTATCAGATAATGACAGCAGTTAGAAGGAAAGCCTGCTTTGGTTACTGTTGGAGAGGGACACCATTCTGGGACAGTATAAGCTCCCTGGCATAGTCACCTAGTTTGCTTATTGGTGAATTCACATTGCCTGGCACTTAGTGCTCAGTAAATATTTGGTGAATGCTCCAGTGAAGGCGAGAGGGGAAGAAACAAGGAACTCTTCAGGTTGATGGGAGCTGAGGTGTTAGAATTACAGAAGGAAGGAGGAGTAAGAATGCGTGGCAGGTCACTTTCCCCAGCAAACGCTTCATGTGCAGTTCACGTGGGTGAATACAATGGTTCCTGGTTGATAAGGTTTGGATCTGTGTCTTTACCCAAATCTCATCTCAAATTGTAATCCGCATGTGTTGAGGGAGAGAGGTGATTGGATGATGGGTGTGGCTTCCCTCGTGCTGTTCTCATGATAGTGAGTGAGTTCTCATGAGATCTGATGGTTTTATAAATGTCTGAGAGTCTCTCCTTCTCCCTCCTGCTGCCTTGTGAAGAAGGTTCTTGCTTCCCCTTTCCCTTCCCTCATGATTGTGTTTCCGGAGGTCTCCCCAGCCATGCAGAACTGTGAGTCAATTAATCCTCTTTCCTTTGTAAATTACCCAGTCTCAGGGAAGTTCTTTCTGGCAGTGTGAAAATGGACTAATATACTGGTGGAAACTTCTTCCTCTTTTCTTCTCCTCTCTAGACTCTCTTATCCTTTATTCTTTCTTCCACATTTTATTTTCTATCAGCATAGCTTGGAAGAGGCTACAGGAATAAGTAGATGACTTCCCCCCTTCTCAAATCAATATTCTTCAAATATATTTGAAGAAGAAAAAATGTTTTTCTTCTTCAAAAGTTTACATATAGCATCTTGACATTATGCAAATTCAAAATCACCACTGTATTACCTTGGATAAACTATGCTTTCATTTCATTCAACCATCTCTAGTTAAGATACTGTCAGCATTTTTTTTAGAGCTTAAAGCTCAGCAGGGACATAAAAAGGACCAGTCAAATGGAAACTTACTCACAAAGGGCATTTCTTAGCAGCAGCAGTACCAGCCTTATTCTGATTCCTTCTGCCTCCCCAACTTCTGTCCTGGGCTGGCATGGACTCTGCTGTAGGTTGAGGATGGTGAGGTCAGATAGGCAAACTAAACACCTTGAGAGAGTTGAGAAGATTCCTAGATGCACAGAATGGATTAGAAACTCTTTGTGAGTTAACTTGGGCCCCTGAGAGACAAATGTGGCTCCAAGGAGCCCCAGGAATTCAGATATTGAGGAAAAGGCTGGGGTGGGAGGATTCTATGCCCCCTTCCAGCTTAAATCAAGCCCCATGTTTTGTTTTGTTTCTTTCCCTGACACATGTTGGACTTTTGCACAAGATTTGAAAGAATTCCATGTCTAAACCATTTGGCCAGCCTTCCTACCCATTTTACAGATGAGGAGACTGAGGCTCAGATAGAAGAAACAAGTTATCTATGTTGACAGGGCATGCCAGGAGTCGACCCATAGTCCTCATAGTCCTTGCTGACTTGCATGGATTAAATGAAATATTACAAACTCACAGACATTGCTATTGAATGAAGGATCTGCAGTGCCTACAAATGCTGAACATGAGCAACTCCCTCCATTCCTGGATATCTATCTATCTTCCAAATGGACGAGTACAGAAATATTCCCAGCAACTTTATTCATGATAGTTCCAAACTGGAAACGATCCAAATGCCCATCAACAGTAGAATGGATAAATAGAGTGTAATATGTTCAGATAATGAAATACTACATAGTAATACAAAAAGAACGGGTAGGTACTACACACAATAATACAGAGAATGCCACAGATGAAATACTGAAGGACGGAAGTCAGACACTAAAGAGTGCTTACAGTGTAACCCCATTTATATGACACTTAAGAACAGGCATATTCTATAGAGATAATGCTCAGAATAGTGGTTACCTTTGAGGAAAATGCATTGGAAAGGGGCATAAATATGTTCTATGTGTGGGGGAGATATTGTACATCTTAATTTGGGTGATGGTTTTACAGGTATCTGCAAATGGAAAAATTTATCAAACTGTACGCTTAAGAGCACTGCATGTCATTGTATGTAAGTTATTGACAACATGAATAAGGAAACTATAAATATTAACACAAAATTAGATAGTAGTGGACTCTGGAGTGTTTGCACATATTAGTTAGTAACTGAGGTTCAAATGGAAGATGTCAGCTACTCTTAGGGCTGGGGACCCACCATAAGGCACTCTGTGACATGCATGGGAATCACCTAGAGAGTATGCTAGTGCACAGATTCCGGGACTCCATCCCCAGAGTTCTGGAATCACTGAGTCTGAGGTGGGACCTGAGAGTCTTGCTTTACTTAAAAGTTCCCAGTTGATGCTGATGCTGCTTTATCCACATGCAACACTTTGACACTGGTCTAGTGGTCCTCAGAAGCAAGTCAAAAACAATCCACGTGGTATCCCACAGTACGGTGAGTCTCTCTCCCATGGTCCCACTCCATGCCACTTTCTCCATGAAGTGTTCCTGTATCATCCCTTTCACTGCTGTTGGGCTTTCTCTCCAAAGAACTCTCCTTTTTCTCCCTCCTCAAACTTGCTGCCTTACATTAGAAGTTTAGAGTTAATTTGTTTGCTAACCTTAAGCAAGTCACTTCTCATCTATCAGCCCAAGTTTCTGCACCTAGACAGTGGGGAAGATAATCCAGTATCAGGTATTTCCCCCTAGGTACTGAGAACAAAGTCTGTATTCCTTCCATGGTCCAGGAGATCCCTCTCTGGGCCGCCAAGCCACCTCTTCAGCTCCTCTCCCACCACACTTTTGCCATTGCTTACTCCCTTCCAGCCACACTGGGATTCTCTTGGTCTCAGTGGGAAACTCGTTCCTACCTCAGGACCTTTGCACAATCTGTTGCTCTCCTTGGAGCACCCTCTCATAGTCTTCACACAATTGTTTCTTTCTCATTATCTTAGTTCATGCATTGTTTTCCACCGAGGGCTTCTCCATCTACAGTAGGCTTCCTGTTATTCTCTCCCAGAGCACAGTGTTGTGCTCCCTCATGGCACTCCTACCACAACTTTTAATCATACATTTGTTGAATCATTTATTGTCTCTCTTCCCCTCTGCATTGCAAGCTCCATGAGCCCAGAAATGGAGTCTGTATTGTTCACACAGGATGGCCAGCACCTTGGACAGCGCCTGGCAAAACAACCTCCAGCACATTAAATATTTGTTGAGTGAATAACTGAATGAATGAGAGTCTGTTTATCATTCTCCTTTGGAAGCCGCAAAACGCTGTGAAAATATGAGATTTCTTAATTTTCTATTTTTTCTCTTTGATCTCAAGTCCTTGAGGGTAGTGATTGTGACTTTGCTTCTTTCTCTTGACATTCGCTCCCCTTCACCCCCCAACATAATTGTGTCCACTTCTGTATCTAGCCAGGGATTTAGCATCTGTCAGTCAGACTCTTGCAAGAGCTGCCTAACTGGCTGTATTACACAGAGCACTGTGGGCTCTAAGTGACAGACACCCAGGTTGGCCTGACATAGGCAGAAAATGGAATTTACTGGAAGGATACTCAGGGCCTCCTGGAATCCAAGAGCAGGAGTGTGGCTGGGTCTCAGGAATAGCTGGTACCAGGGCTTCAAGTGATTCCAGTTCTTTCCGTAAGGATGTCTTCTTTGCTCATGTTATTTTTCTTTCTCTGCCTCCTAATCCCCATTCCTGCCATATCATCTATCTTTGCATCTCACCTCCACACACCTTGACCAAAGCTTCATACATTATGGGTCTAAGCACCAAAGTGGGGCTTCCTGGCTCTCTTTAAGTGCCATATGCTATAGCTGACACACTCAGGTGATTTTCTCAGTGCAAGCAGTTGTGGCCAAGACATTGGGACATATAGGAACGTGACAGGACATGGATAGAGTGAGGGGAATTCCCAGAAGAAAGGGAGAAAGGGAGTTACTAGGAAACAAAATAAGAGGTGCCTGCCATTCTCCTAATCCTGGTCTTTTCCCTCCAAACCAAGTCACATAGAGTCATTTCTTTTATCAAAACACTTTTGGAAGAAAAATATTGTCAGGGCAGTGACTCTTTTAATCACTATCATGTCCCCAATGCACAGCACAATGGCTGGTGCACAGTATGTATTTGACGGATGTTTGTTGAGTGAATAAAGAAAGGAAATGTGACTATAGAATGAAATCTCATGAGTGTGGCAGTCAAGGCCTCTGTGGTTGGTTCTTCCCTGTGGCCAGCCCCATCTCTGTCTCTCTCATATGCACTTTGCTGTAGCCTCACTGGTCTATTGGCTGAGCTCACTACAATCTACTCATACAGATTCCATTTTCTTCCAAGTAAAACCCTTTCCAGAGTTTGAGGCCTACACCTATGATACCTCCTCTGCGACATTTTTCTTGATTCTCGTGGTCAGCTTCAGCATTTATGGTATGTGGCATCTTCCTCCATTTGGTGCTTCCAGACTCTGGCATCATAGTAGGCATGCAGTAAAAAGAAATTATTTGTCATTGGGTTTTATCTTAGAGTTAGCTTGGTACATACCTGCCTCCTCTTTTAGATCAGAAGATTCCTGTTTTCCAAAATCATATCTTTGTAGCACCCTTCTGTTTAGTTTGGTGCATTCTTTCCTTCTGCCTCACATTTTGGCTAATTTGGGCTGTCTCTCATAATGAACACCAATAATTTTGTTCTATTCCTCACTGTGTTTCCCTGCATTGGAGGAAGGCTGCAGCTTGGCTGTTTAAAAGGGGAAAATAAAGGGCCTGTCTCAGACTCTGCTGGTCACAAAAATAAGCAGCTGCTGGATTCAAAAGAGATGGGTCAGAAACTAAGTTTCCACTAAGATTTCACTTGAAATCTTCTGCAGAGCCTGGATAAGGTGAACCAATACTCATATTATTAGTGTTGATATTAGGATGAAGTGTACTAATAGAATCCTAAGGATTTGAAGCAAAAAAAAAAAAAAATATTGGGCATCAGGCCTTCCAAATGGTTGAAAGGATTGGGATGAGAAAGTCATGGGACTACCAATGGTCTATTGATTGAAAGGATACAGAAGCGTAGCTATGATCCAGAGGTTGGGAAGCTGCTGCTGATGTCTCACCTTCTCCCCGCATCCATGAAGCTGGTGGCTAGATTGTGGAATACCGAGCCTAGCTGCAGCAACATCCATGTCTCTATAGCCTTGATTTCCAGTGGCAATGGAGGTAGGAAGATGGCCAGTGCCTCCCTTCTGCCATCTGAATCTCACATGAATGCATCTCATTGGTGGAATCAGATTTGCTTCCAAAACTTTAGCTGCAAGTGCATCTGGGCACTGTAGTTAGTGTCTGCACCTTGCAGTAGTAGAGAAGGGTTCTTAGAAGGAGGATGGATTTCAAGTGCCATTCAATCACAATCTCCAGTTCCCACCCAGCTGTCACTGCTGATGCTCTGTGCATTCAGGGCACTAATGTGAACACAGGTGTTCTGCCAGGTGACTTGAGCTAATGACAGCTGTTGTCTTTGGGGATTTTTGACATAGTTTCCAGTCTAGGAAGTCAAGTTTCAGACTGGGAAAGTCTAATAAGAATTGTTAATGGATACAGTAGTTTCCTTGTTTAGCTCAATGATCCAAAAAGAAAACCAAGATTTAGTTTATAGATGGCTAGAGCTAGAAGAGGCAACCCTGTTTGCAGCTGCCCTTGCCCCTGCCATTTCTCAGCTGAGAAAACTGAGCCTCTAAGAAGGACAAAGGTGATCTGAACAGAGCTAAGACTTAAACTCCTATGCCTGCATTTCTGCATTTTGTCTGGTATAGCCTGGAGCCAGAGGCCTGCCTTCTAGTCTTGGCTCCTCCTCCTGCTAGCGTGACCAGGAATAAATGACCAAACCTCTCTGTGCTTCAGTTTCCTTTTCTGTGAAATGGATTTACTAATAGCAATCTCAAGAGGTCTGGTTAAGAAGGCATGAGATCATAGATTGAAAGTGCTTAGCATGGTGCCTGAAACATAAGTCTTCAACATATGTTAGCCATTGCTATTTTTCCAAGGTTTTTTCCAAGAAAGTGTCTAAGAGCTTATTCAGGCACTACCACATTGCCCCTAGAAAGGCTGGTTCCCATAAAATAATAAAATAAAACAATACAAACTAAAACAAAGCAGCAGTTTGGGGAGGGAGGAGGTTAGCTCCTAGAGGACAAGTTGATCTCACCTGTAGCTGCAGTGAATGGCTGCCTTGATAGGATCCTTTGGGGCGAATCACCAAATGACCTTTCTCTAGCGTTTCTCTGGCTCTGTTACAGACAGATGCTGGAGAATGCATTACCATTTTGACGATTATTTCTTTGGGCCTCAAATGCATTTTTCTAAAGGTTTAAGATTGAAACGCTTAAATAAGCACCCATTAATGCTGGGACTCTTACTTGTCCATCAGCTCTACTCTGGGCCAGTTCTGTGCCAGAAATTTCACATATGCTATGTCCAATTTTCACTGCAAGTCCCCTTGGTGGAAATTACCTGGCAGCCAGCGGAGCTTTGGATCTCAAGAAAATGAGAGATGGTGGCACTGAGGCAGGCATGGGGACGGCAGGATGGAAGCCTGCTAGATGCTAGGCACTGCACCAGGCACCTTGTTTTTGTTATTTCAGTGACCTCTCCTAGTGATTCTGAGATGTGGAACATTATTCCCATTTTGCAGATGAAGAAACTGAAACTTAGAGAAATAATTTGCGTGGATCCTAAAGCTGGTAATTTCTGGCTCTAGGATTTGAACTAACTCCAAAATGACTCATTTTTTCAGGTCTCTTTCTGTCTTATAGAAAGGAAAATGATAAGGGTGAAGTGGATGACCCCAAAAATAAATTTGTGACTTCATCATTCCATGGAGATAATGAAAAGGAGAGATATAACAGTCACCGGAGGAGTAATTAGTGTCCAGCTTCTGTTTATCAAAGCTTTGCCAGGAAGCTTGGTCCACATGATTCCAGGATTCATTTGTTCACTTGCACTCTCAGCTCTTCACTATCCATCAGCATCGACTGTTGGAGAGTTTACTAGTTTCCATGTAATGTCCATCCTTTCTTTCTTTGCAACAGAGTCTCAATCTTATTTGCAATGACAAAATGCCCAGCTGAAAGATTATATTTCCCAGCCTCCTTTTCGATGTGTCCAAGTGACTGAGTTCTGCCCAATGAGATCTAAACAGATTGTGTGAAGCTTTCACAAAGGCATCCTCTTAAAGGAAGCTCATTCCAAATGATCAGCCTTCTTTGCACTCTCCTCCTTCCTGCCCACCCCCTGCCCTGGGCATGACAGCCAGAATGCCGGCAGCCACCCTGGATAGTGAGGTAGATTTGCAAATGGAAGCCACACTAAATATGGTGGGAAAAAACAATAGAAGTTTGGATCCCCAATGACTGCTTTTCTTACTTGAGAGAGGAATGAATGTCCTTGTTGAAACTATTGTTATACTGGGTTTTCAGTGATAAGTAGTTAAACCCGAGCTTAATGGCTATACCTTCTGTGTAGAGAGAATGATTATAGGCATCATGGGGGATACAGGATGAATCTGTCATGGAAAGTCCATGCTCAGAAAGCTCCTTGTCTAGTAGAAGGGATGAGACAAGAATGTAAGACAGGATAAGAGCAGAGAGAAGTCAGTGAGTGCTGAGAGAGCTGTGAGTATCTGGATGTGGGGCACAATGCTTGAGCTGCAGGTACTAGGGACGTCTCCTAGAGAAGGATGTTTTGGGTCTTAACAAGCTAGGACCTAGCAACTTCCATGCAGAAGGAACGATGTGGACAAACCCATATGCAGAGCACAGGGCATAATTCTGAAATGGTGAGTTTGTCTGTATTCATGAAGAATCAGTGATTTGCCCTGAAAGAAGCTTTGGGGAAGCTTCAAAGGCTGGGGAGTTGGGGAAGATCATGAGCAGGAGGGCATCTTCATCACCTCATCATATCTGATCTTCAGCATCTCCCTTCCACTAGCTCCATCCACCAGGCTTGCAGTGAGGCCAGCCTCAGGGTCCTCCCAACTCCAGAACCCCACCAAGAAGAAGAAACTTGATCCATGTCTCTGCTCTTGTGAACAGTGCTGTGATGAACATATGTGTGTATGTATTTTTATGGTAGAATGGTTTATGTTCTTTTGGGTATATATCCAGTAGTGGGATTGCTGGGTCAACAGATAGTTCTGTTTTTGGTTCTTTGAGGAATCACCACTTTGCTTTCCACAATGGTTGAACTAATTTACACTCTAGCCAGCAGTGCATAAGCATTCCTGTTTCTTGGCAATCTCACCATCATGTTATTTTTCAAACTTTTTCTTTCTTTCTTTTTTTTTTTTTTTTTTACGAAAATCCCTTTTAAGATGGGAATCTTCAAGCGTATACAATGTTAGAGAGAATGGCATAATGAAAGCCCACGGCCTCATTGTCTGGCTTTAACAGTGATTAACTCCTGATTAAACTTGTTTTATGTACACTCTTATTTCCAGAATATTTCAAAATGTTATATTTTAATTGATCAATAATAGCCATTCTGACTGGTGTGGGATAGTATCTCATTGTGGTTTTGATTTGGATTTCTGTAATGATTAGTGATTACTGAATGTGTTTTTATATACCTAAAAAGAAGGAACTTATTTCAACCCTGTAGGCTGCCTGAACTTCCAGTTGTGTTCAGGAAGGCAGAAGCCTCGGTTTGGGGGAGTGTAAACTTTTTAGTGGCTAGAGCCCCATCTTTCACTGTCCATTCCTTTTTAAAAAAATACATTTAAAGTTTTAAAACATTTTTGCCAAAATACACATAACATAAAATTTACCGTCTTAATCATTTTTAAGTGTGCAGTTCAGTGTCTTTAAGTACATTCACATTGTGCAGCCATTACCATCATCCATCTCCAGAACTCTTCATTTTCCCAAACTGAAACTCTGTACACATTAAACAATCACCCCCCATTTCCCCCTTCCTACCCCATGATGACTAGCATCTTACTTTCTGTTTCTATGAGTTTGACTACCCTAGGTACCTTATATAAGTGGAATCATTTAGCATTTGCCATATTATAACAGGCTTATTTCACTTAACAGAATGCCCTTAAGATTCCTCTTGCATTGTAACATGCACCAGAATTTCCTACCTTTTCCAAACAAGATCCCATTGAAGGTATAAACCACATTTTGCTTATCCGCTCATCCACTGACGGACGCTGGGCACTTGGGTTGCTTCTGCCTCTTGGTGATTGTGAATAATGCTGTTATGAACATGGATTTCCAGGTTCGAGTCTGTGCTTTCAATTCTTTTGGGCATATACCCAGAAGTGCAATTGCTGGATCCTATGGTAATTCTATGTTTAATTTTTTGAGGGATGACTGTACTGTTTGCCATAGTGGCTGCACCATTTTCTGTTCCCGTGAAAACTGCACGAAGGTTCTGATCTGTTATTTTCTCTCTCTGTGTGTGTGTTTTAAATAGTAGCCATCCTAATAGTTATGAGAGGGTTGCTGTTCATTCTGTTAGAAAAATTGATGTAACCATTGATTGGGAAAAAACAAACAAACCAACCCAAAACCCAGCACCTCGAGAGGCTGTGGATTCCAATGAACGTCAGAAGCTCCTGAGAATCAACCGATAACAGCAGCCTACCAAAAAGCAGCAGAAAACCCCAAAGGGCAGCCAAATAAAACGTCTTCACTCCTTTCCTTCCAAAGAGCAAACACTCTCTGAATCTAAAGAAAACATTTCTGCACACACACCAGACTATTGAAGCCAGTGTGTGGAAATGCTTTTGCCACATTCTTAAGGTCTCCTTCCATTTTTGGCCTCTGGAAGAGGAGTTCTGTTTTGCCTTCTCAGTGGCATAGTAACAACCACATAATTCAAAAATAAGTTTTCCTGTGCATTTCCTTGTTGAATCTTGCACATTGAGTTTTTTTTTATATTCAGGCATTCTTCTATGATGCTTAAATGTTTTCTTTGAAATATCTACTGTATTGATTTGTAAATTAGATAGTCTTCTGTAATAAAATACTATTTGTGCCAAAAAAATCTGTTTATACACTGGCTGTTGGGAGGGAGCTGGAGGGGCAGTGTGGGAGGGAGAGCCCTTTCGGGAAGGTTTTGCAATGAGCTGAGGGAAGAGATGCAGCCTGGCTAGGGTGGTGGCAGTGAGGACTCGTGGGGAGGGAAGTCAAGAGACATTTCAGAGGTGATCTGCTGGACGTAATGCAGATTACGTCACTGGTCAGGCCTAAGGGATGAGGAGGAAGCAAGAATAAATCCCATTTTCTGGCTTCATGGAGAGAGAGGTGGAGAGTCAGGGAATAGAACAGAGGGAATAGTGTTGACTTCCAGTTAGCCCTTCAGGACTCTATAGGCTGCCTGAACTTCCAGTTGCGTTCAGTAAGGCAGGAGCCTGGATTTGAGGGAGTGTGAGCGGGGAAGGGAAAGTTGAAGGATGAATTGTGATGGGTCCTTGGGGCGGGCTTTGGGGTGTGAGCTTGACTCTCTGGGATGGAGAACCAGAAGGTGCATGGTGAGGTGCAGGGTGAGAAAACACAGCTCTGCACTGGGCCAGGCCACTGGAGGTGGACATGAACATGGAATCCTAGGCCTGAAGGGACCTTCATCCAGTCATTCCATGGTGCAGATGGGGACGCCAAGGTCTTGCAAGTGTTGGTGGGAGAGCGGGATCTGGAACCCAGGCATCCTGACTCCTGGGATGGGAAGGGCCAGTGACCTCTGCATCCCTCAGCCCATCCTGATGTCCTCAGGGCACTCCCATCCTTTCATACTTCCACCCTACTTCTGAGTGCACCATTGTGGATGAGGCCCCGTGTCTGCTTTAGACTCAGAGTGCCCTGAGTTCGAGTCCCATCTCCGCTCACAAGCTGGAAGGCTCAGGGTGGTGATCTTTTCTCTGAACTTCACTCTCCTTAACTTTACTTTCCTCATTGATCACATGGGGACACTGATGCCTCTATCCCACGGTGGGCTGGTTTAATGGCATAAGGCATGTTAGAGGGCTGGCAGGCTGCTTGGCACCTGTGAACACTCAGTAACCAGTGTAGAAGTTGGGTCATTTCAGTCAGCCTGGCCATCACCTCCTCCAGGAAGGCTTCTTTGGTTCTCTCCCTTAATCACACAAAGTCAGGTAAGATCACCTTCCTCTGTGCCCCTAAAGCACTGTATTGGGCTATCCTCACTGTCTGTCTGTTTGAGCACAGGGGCTGGCATTTGGCAGGATAGTTTAGTTCTGGCATCTTAGAGATCCGAGTTCAAATCCTATTTCTGCCGCTTCTTATTTGTGGCATATGGGACAAGTCTGTTAATATCTCTGAACCTCAGTTTTCTCATCTACAAAAGGGAAATGGTACCGATGATACCTATCTCTTAGGGTCTTTGTGATAATTAAATGATAATACATGAATGCAGTCCTTAGAATGATGCTTGGCACATAGTAAGTGCTCAACGAACATTCGCTATTTATGCATTGCTATTCATCATCACTGCCATTTTTACTTGTAGGCCTATTGGACTGGCAGTTCGAAGATCTGGATTCTGCTCTCAGCTTTTTATTCTGCTGATCTTTAGTAAAAATTTGGATGTATCTGGGACTCTTTTGAATAAGTGGTTAGGTAATAATATGAAATTTTCAGTAAAGAGAAGCCCTAGCTATCTCCTGTCTGTTATTCACTGGGGCAGCCACACCCTGGGTGATGCATATGTGTTTGTGGAGTACCCATGTTGGGAGTAGATTCTGAGGTGGACTTTGTCTTCCTTCCCATGACCACACAGGCCTCTTTCCTGGGGCTCAAATTCTTGGTGGCACCTGCTCCAAGCGGGCTGGGTTCCCATCTCCCTGCTTCCCTGGGGCCCTCCTGCGGAGGCCCTGTGTGTTTGCAGACACAGCTGAGGCCCTTGGCCTGGGGTGCACACCCAACCTATTGGGACTTGTTCTCTGCACTCACATATATACATTTTAGAAATGTTTCTCTTAATCATATCTTGAATTAATGCAGGACTCGTTCATTCCCAGCTCTCATTACCCTCTTAATTAACTCGGCACAGATGGAAAAAGTCGGAATTGCTCTAGCCGAGTTGTTCTGCTAGTTTTAAAATGAGATGGCAGATGGGAGGACGAGGTGGAACGGGCCGGCTTGGAGGGAGGAGATGAGTTTCCAAGCTGTCACCGGAGCGTCAACAAACGCTCCATCTGTCGGTGGTAAGGCCCGGCCGAGGCCTTGTGCAAGGAGCTGGTGTTTAGAGGGCTGGCGTGGGCCAGAGCTCAGAGGTTCTGGCCACCACAGGTATCCTGGGGATGTGGCCCCCAGCACCGGGAAGAGCGCCAGGATTTCTGGGGTTCTGATGCTGGTGGAGACCTCTGCCCCAGACCACGAGGGAAACACTCATGTCCCCCATTCCTGTTTCAGAGCCAAGGAAGGGTTTTATTTTCCTTCTTACCTAAAATAGTCTTAAGGAATGAGTTACATCAACTCCACATGGCTGTCAGTGTGAACTTTCTAAAACACATCACTCTGCTGCCGGAGACTTGTCATAGGCCCCCGCATCCCTCAAGGCAGGGCTGTCCCTGCCAGCGTCTCTAGCCTCTTCTCACCCTAGCCCTGTGCATGCCTGGCCCTGCCAGCAGCCATGCTGACCTGCTGTGGTCTGTCTCGACTCTGGGCCCTAGAGTTTGCTGTTCCTGCTATTGGGACGTCCCTCCTTCTCATCCTTCAAGGCCAGCTGTATGAGATACCTCTTTAGAGTTCTCTCTCTGTTTCTTATGCTTCTCCCAGTTAAGTGTTTTTCAAAGTATGCTTTGCTTGTAAATCAATTAATAAATGATTCTCCAGTGACAGCTTATGAAAAGGGTTTTGGCTTGTTTCAGGATGTGTCTCAACCTGCAAAGATCCTAGAACCTTGGAATTGAAAGGGATCTTAAGAATCTCTCAGAATCACAGGTCCTCTCTTGTGCATCCTGGTGAACTGAATACTTAACCTTGTCTTGCATACTCCCAGGGATAGGAAACTCACTGTCTCCTAAGATAGATACCCTATCGATAGATCTGACTGTTCCACTGTTCTCTGGACTGGACTGTGATCAGACTTTCATAGTAGGCATAGAAATAAAATCTTCTCCCATGTCCCGCCACAGGAAGTCCTTCAGGGACTTGACAACAGCACCTAGGACCTCCCTGAACTTGTCATCCTCAAAGACAATATGGAAGGCAGAGTCTACTGACTGGTCTCTGATACCCCTGTGAAATGATAGGGTCTTGGGATAACTGATCATTTTGTCCTATATCCCAGAAGGTTTTGGAGTGGTAGACAGACCTTGGACTTCGAAGTCAAATAGACCTGGTGTCAAACACCTGCTCTGCTGTTTACTAGCTGTAAGACACCAAACAAGTGCCTTAACCTCTCTGAACGTTGGCTTGTTCATGTGTATAACGGGGATTGAAATCGATGGTTATTAAGACCTCTTTCAGTTGTGACTCATGGAGTTCCATGTTGCTTGTCTCTGAGCCTCCTGCTTCTATTTCAGGGACTTGTTCCTGTCTCTGTCTGCTGACTCCTGACCCCTGCCCCTGCACCCCGACCCTCTGTCATAGTTCTAGTTTGTTGCACTAACTCTTTGGCTCCCTTCACCAGGTTTTAAAAAAGAATTCTGTTCTGACCAAGTCACTCCCTGCTTTTGTCTTTATGGCTCCCAGCAGTTGCTGGTGTGTGTCCAGCCTCCCCAGAGTGGCCCTCAAGGCTCCAGTTTCAGGCCTTGCCAGTATCTCCAGCTTTATAAACAATTCTCCACTTTCCACTTTTCCTTTGGAATTTTCCAAAAGCACTTTCACTCCACACTTCGTAGACACTGTTACTTCCACCTGCAAACTCATATTGATCCTGCAAAACCCTATTCTGGTGTCACCTTTAATATCTGAAGCTTTTCCAGACCACTGTCTCCCCCTGAGACAAAGTTCTTCATTTCTCCATGCTCCTTTGTAAGCATGATTACTGAACGAATCAGTCTTTCAATAGTCATTTTCTGTGGCTGTCTTTCCTTTGCTAAGTGTTGCAAGGCAGGGAGATACTGATTCTTCTCTGTGTCCCTAGTACTGGGGACAGGGCCTGGCAGGCTGAAGTCCCTTACCTTCATGACTTTTGTTACTGAACTTTTGATCCCAGACTCTTTCTTCACCTTTTCCAAGTGAAAATGACAGCAGTTCTTAATCAGAACCTCTTAATCACACCACATTATCCTTCCGAGATGCTTTTACCTCCAGGAACCCATTGATTCACCACTCTAAATTACTATAATTACCACAAATGATAAAATAGCAGATTTCCCAGTTTTCTTTACCCTTGCCAATTTGCATATGCTAATGTGCTAACGGCTCCCATTGGCCCCCCCTCCTGCTGGCTCTTCAGAGACATTTTCTGTAGTTGGTGTTCACTTGTCCCACACCAACTAGGACCAGATCGGGGCAAGGAAGAAAGAAGTTCCCAGAAGTTCCTAATCCACCCAAGCAATGGAAGAAATAAATTTTCGGACATTTAAAACACAGCAAAAACATTGAGGGAAATCTTTGTGCTGCCTTAGGAGAGGGCAGGCTGGTGTGAAGCCAAGGGCACTGTGGAAACGAGAGACAAGAGGGACCTGGGTTCAAGGCCCTGCGTCCAGCAGCCCTGGCCTCGCCCACCTCACTCTCTGAACCTCCTGGGCCTGGCCTACCTCACTGTCATTTCTATTCTGAAAACTGGAGAACCTGTCCCACTTTGGCAGTTTGTAATGAGAAAGAAATATGAATTCTCTTTGAATTTTTAAAAATTATGGTGAAGTACAAGTAACGTAAAGTTCGCCATCGTTCCCATTTCTCAGTGTACAGTTCAGTGGCATTCAGCACATTCACGTTGTTGAGAAACCATCACCACCATCCATCTCCAGAACGCTTCATCTTGCAAAACTGAACCTCTACACTCACTAAACAATAACTCCCCATTTCTCCCTCCACCTAGCCCCTGGCAACCACCATTCGCCTTCCTGTCTCTATGAATTTGTCTATTCTAGGGACCGTATATAAGTGGACTCACATAGTATTTATCTTTTTTGTAACTATGTCCTCCAGGTTTATTCATCTTGTAGTATATGTTGGAATTTCCTTCCTTTTAAGGCCAAATAACGTTGCCTTATAGGCATGGGCCACATCTTGCTTATCTATTCATCAGTGAACACTCAAGTTGCTAGAAATATGAGCCTACATGTGAAAATATTTTCTGAGATGTAAAGACCAATAAAATTTCAGGAGGTGGAGGTGGTGAGGGCAGTGGGCTTTGGTGCTGCATTTGACTTTGAGACCTGGATGGGTGTCCTTGAGCTCTGAGCCTCCCTGCCCATTGCGTGGGGCTGTCGTGAGGTCAGCAATCCAAGGTATGTCATTGGCTTAGCACAGAGACTGGGATTTGAGCATTCATTCTTTTAGTTATTCATTCATCACATTTTTACTGAGCACCTACTATGTTCCAAACACAGTTAAGTGCTCAGGATAGAACAATGTGTATGTTGTAGAATGCCTGATGGCAAGAAGGCAAGACAAGTCATGATCAAATAAATAAGAGAATGTATATTATGGCAGATGGTGATAAGTTCTCTGGAGAGAAATGGAGCAGATTAAGAAGGGTAGTGAGTGCTTGTGGTGATGGCTCTATTCGATACAGGGTGAGTTGGGAAGGTCTCCTGAGGACAGGAGAGTTGTGCAAGTGAGCCTGGTGAGGATGAGAGAATAGAAAAGGCAGCGACCACGAAGGGAAAGAATGCCTGGAGTGTCCTAAAAATAGGAACATGTCTGGTGTGGCTGCAGTAATTTGAGGCAGAAAGTAGCTGAAGGTAAGGACGGAGGGGTAGCTGGAGGTTAGTGCTGCAATATCAGGTGAGGTGGGATGAGTGAGCTCAGCGGGCACTGAAGAGTTCTGAGAAGGGAAGTGAGAGTCTGACTCATAGTTTAAAAGCCATCACTCTGCCTGCTGGGTTGAGAATCAGCTACAGTGGAGACAAGGGTGAAATAGAAGGACCTATGATTGTAATGATCTAGGCCAAGGATTGGCAAACATTTTTTTGTGAAGGACCAGAGAGTAAATATTTTCAGCTTTGAGGGTCATATGGTCTCTGTTGCAATGACTCAGTTCTGCCCTTGGAATGTAAAAGTAGCCACAGATGACATGTAAACAAATGGATGTGGTTGTGTTCCAATAAAACTTTATTTTCAAAAAGTAGGTGGCAGGCTGAATTTAGCTGATCCCTGCTCTGAGCAAGATGATGGTGGGTTGGACCATCAGTGGGGCTGTGAGAAGTGGTTGATTATGGGATACATTTTGAAGGTAAATATCAGCAGGATTTGTGTCAAACTGGAGGTAATGTGTGAGAAAGAACAATCAAGAATGACTTTTAAGTTTTATGACCTGAGGAAAAGAAGGTCAGAGTTGCCAATTACTGAGAAGAGAGACTCTATGGATGGAACAGGGTTTTATTATTATTTTTTAAAGGTGTAGAGAGAATTAGAAATTTGGTTTGAGACTTACTATGTTTGAGATGCCCCCTAAACATCCAAGATGGATGTCAGGAGAGAGCTTGAGGCTGGAGGAAGGAATTTTGGAGTTGTCAGCATGTGGATGGGATTTGAAGACATGAAGTTAGACAAGATCACATGGAGAAAAAGCGTGTAGAGAAGAGAAGGCCTCTGAGGGCTAAAATGAGGAGCCACCAGCAAAGGAGACTGAGAAGGAGTGGTTACTGGCATGGGAGGAAAGCCCAGAGAACATGGTGTCCTGGGAGCAAAAGAAAGTGTTACTTAAAAGGAATAATCAACTCTGCTAAATGTTGCTGTAGTAGGTTGAACAGTGTTTCCCCTAAAATCATGTCTACTAGGAGCCTCACAATATAATCATTTTTAGAAATAGAATCTTTGCAGATGTAATTAGTTAAGATAAGGTCATGCCAGATTAGGGTGGACGCTAACTCCAACAACTATTTTTCTTATAAGAAGAAGAGAGGGCCCACAGAGACACAAAGGGAAGAAGGCCGAGCAAGGACAGAGGCAGGTGGAGAGATTGGGGTGATTCAGCTACAAGCCAACAAATGCCAAGAAAGGCCAGGAGCTACTAGAAGCTGGAAGATGCGAGGGAAGATTCTTCTCCAGGGCCTTCAGAGGGAGCATGGTCCTGTTGACACCTGGATTTTGGATTTCTAGCCTCCAGAACTGTTACAAAAAAATTTCTTTTGTCAAAGTTACCTTCAACAAAGTAATTTGTTACAGCAGCCCTAGGAAACTAGTATCCATTGCCGACGGGTTAAGGAAGATCAGAACTGATGAAATGTCTCAGATTTGGCAACGTTGGAGGTAGAGAGTATCATGGGTGACCTTGATGAGTGTTGTTTCCAGTAAAATGGTGGGGGGAGTGTGATGTCTGATTAGAGTGGGTTCAAGAGAAAATGGGAAGAAAGGCATTAGAAACTGGGTATGAACCATTCTTTTATTTTAAAGGAGGAAAAAAGGGTGGTAACTAGACAGGAATGGGAGAGCTAAAACATGTCTAGCATTGATAAGAATGATCCAGCAGAGAAGTGAGAAATGATGATGCAGGAGACGGAGAGACTGAGTGGTTTCCTTGAAAATGGGATCAGTGGACATGGCGAGGAGGCTGGAGCATGGGAAGGTCATCCATGGGAACAGGAGGGAGAGCAGTGAGTGTGGATGCGCCTGGTTGGCAGATGTAGTGGAGGAACTGTGAGAGTTCTCTTCTGATTGCTTCTATGCTCTTCATGAAATAAGAATCAAAGATATCATCTGAGACAGGCTGGGGAGGAGGCAGTGAAGATACGAGTAGAAAGAAGGGGCAAAATGGCCAATTGGGAGAACAATGGAGTGATTCTTACTGGGACAATGTAGTTGGCTGGCTGGGAGGCCACAGGGCCCACTTGAGCTTAGTGGCTATGAATTTAGACTGGTCAGAGTCTGTGGGGTTGTGTGATTCCCTCTTATCACACTCAGCTGCTAGGACCAGGTTGAGAGCAGCGGGAGAGCTGGATAAAGCCAGCAAGGATAATGAAGCAAGAAAGGAACAAGGAAGGTGAGGGTTGTATCTGTTATCTATTGCAGTGTAACGAACCACCCCAGCATTTGGTGGCTTAAAATAACAATAATTGTTCATTTTGATTGTGAATCTTTAATTTTTGGCAGGGCTTTGGTAGGAACAGCTTGTCTAAGCTTGTCTGGGATGGTTTAACTGGAAAATGGAGGATCCACTTTTAAGACAGTCTAGTAGGTTGATAATGGCCCCCAAAGATATAAGGATCTTAATCCCTAGAACCTGCAAATACATCTTTATTTAGGAAAGGGGGTCTGTGCAGATGCAATTAAGTTACGGATATTGAGATGGGGCAGTTATCCTGGATTATCCACGTGACCACTACATGCAATCACAAGTGTCCCGTGAGAGACAAGCAGAGGGAGACTTAACAGATTTAACATACAGAAGAGGTAGAGGCAATGTGACCACAGGGGAAGAGATAGGAGTCATGAAGCTACAAGTTAAGGAATGCTTTTAGGACCAGAAGCTGGAAGACACAAAGAATATATTCTCCTCTAGAGCTTCTAAAGGAGTGTGGTCTTGCTGACACTTTGATTTTGGACTCTTAGCCTCCAGAACTGTGGCAGAATAAATCTGTGTTGTTTTAGGGGCCACCCCCCCATCTCCACCCCAGTTTGCTGTAATTTAATCCAGCAGCCCTAGGGGACTAATGCAGATGGTGAATCGCATGGTTGGCAGGTTAGTTCTGCCTGGCATCTGTGAGCTGGAGCTGAGTGCTGAGGGCTTTCATTCTCCTCCACATGGGCGTCTCCTGGTGCGGTGGCTGGACTCTAAGAGAGAGGCAGAAACTCTCTTGCCTTTTATGACTTGTCTTGGCATCACCCGTGCCATACTCGTAGTCCCATCTAGAATCAAAGGGAGGAAGCACAGACTCACATCTCAGTGGGAGGGGTGTCAAAGTCACATAAGAAGGCAATGTGAGATGCACATGCATAAGAAGTGCATGTGAGATGGGAGACACTGTTGTGGCCAGGTCTTAGGAAGTAAAACCTGCCAACAGGATAACACAACATGATGATAATGATGGTGGTGGCGGTGGTTGTAGTGATGATGGACTGCAACCTCTTAGTTGGGTAAAGAGGGAAGCAGGAACATATGGAATAAAGGGCAGTGAAAATATGGCAGAATCAAGGGACCCTAGGACCCAGTGAGGTGGAAGAATCCTTGACCTCTGAGTGAACAGAGGTGAGAGAGTAGGATGCCTGAAACTGAGTTATGGAATCAAAACAGTTCTTGTAATGATAAGTTACACAGCATGACCACAGAGGCGAGTGACTGAGGTGTGGCTTTTGGACAAAAGGAATTCAAAGAATGATAGACTAGGCTTTTGGGAGGACACCTATGTAGCTATTGAAACAAAGTGTGTGTTGAAGAGAGTGACAGTGATCCAGGAGAGAGAATCTCTATGGGCTGAGGGTCAGTGACCTCCTGCAGGCCTGAAGATGTGGCCATGAAAAGGAGAGGGTAACAATTGCTCTAACGTGATGGGATGAGCTTCAAACCTGGAAGTTTTGGGGAGGGGAACAACGTCCTGAGAGCATCAGGGAGGAGTAGGGAGGAGCAGTATGAACGACAGCAGGCATGTGGGAGAGAAAACAGGTGCTCTTGAGGGAGCTGAGGGAGCAGAGGATCCCCAAGGAGAGTCAGATTTCATTTGAAGCCAGAAAGCAAATGTTCACTGAAGAAGTATAGTTGAGAGTAGAAGGGATTGCAGAGGGCATGGTGGGAGGTTTTGAGGAGTTGGAGGGGGTAGGGATATAGAGCCCAGTAGGGATAAAAGTCCCCAAAAGGGGCAATGCTCTGGAAACCCTTGGCTTCTTGGGGTGAGTGATGTGAACCACGATGCAGGGCATGATGGAATTAGATTTCGGGTTCCTAAGGCAGACAGTAATGGTGCATCTAGGCCCTGAGGGACGGAGGGAGGAAGGAGAAAGGGGTAATACCTTGCAGGAATCCCAGAGCTCTGGGGCTCCTGCTTTACTCCTGCTCATGACAGTGGGAGGCCAGGGGAGATGCCAGTCATCCAAAAGGACTAGGAGCTCAACAGACATTAGTTATTGCAACCATTGCCATCATTTTTCAGGGTAAGCTGCTGATTTTGTAGATGGGGAATGGGCATCATTGCACTTGTCACATTATGTTGTAATTATCTGTTTTCCTGGCTTCCCCACAGGATGTGAGACCCTGGAGAGTAGGGTCTTCATCTTATTGTCTTGGAATCTATCCCCAGTACCCAGAATTGTGCTCAGCCTAAAATATTTACCAAGAAGCATATATTGAAAGAAAAAGGCCCAGAGGGATGTACTGACCAATCCAAGGTCATACAGGAAAAACAGAGCCTGGACAAATCATTTGGGCTCCTGATGCTCAATTTTTCTTTGCACTCCTGCAGCATCTAAACTCCTCTAATCCTTGTAGTGGTTACTTCTTCCATCTCTCTCCTCTTTGCCCATTTATTTTTCAGCGAGATGTGCAGTTCCAGCTGGAGTCGGAAGCACAGAACCTCCATCAATGTTCAAAGCCTCTCTCTTTTTGCTCATGTTTAATCTTCAAAAGGCCCTTTTCTCCCACTGGTGATTTTCCCTGGGGTGCCCTTGGCTGGCCATACTAAAATAGGAATTGCAGGCTGGCTAAATAGGGATTTTCAGCTAACAGAAGAAATTACTGACAGGGGAAAAAATAGGGGAAAAAGGCGGGTAGTTCTGGAGCTTCCTTGTCATCTGCTTTGGTCTTGGCATTGGAGGTTGCTTAAGTCAATTAGCCTCTGTTAATTTCTCTAGTGCTTTATGGTGAAGGGGATGTAATTGGCTGGAAATAGTCCTTAATTGGAGTGGTTCACATCTGAAGCTGACAAGCTGAGATCAACCCATTTAGGAAAAGAAGCACATCTTGTCAACCCATCCAAAAAATTTGAGGAGTGGGAGGAGAGAATCCCATGGTCCAATGCCATCCTCTTGTTCACAGACTCCCTTCTGGGATGCTGTCAGCCGGGGCCTTAGTGCTCCAGTGCTGGTGAGTTCCTGCTTTGTGATCAGCTCAGACACAATGGGTTCCATTCCTCAATTTTCCCTCCTGGAAACTTCAAAGCCTGGATAGGCACCAGGGTCACAGCTAGAGATAAGCACAAAAAGGGAACATCAATCCCACCATTATAGCGATCCATGAGTGATAGATATGTGTATGTGCAGGCAGAGGGTGTGCGTGTGTGCATGCGTGTTTACTGAATGGGTGGGGGTGTGGCTCTAAGAGAGAAGAGAGAGAGACGAAGACAAAAGACAGAGAAGCAGGAACACCAGCAAATGTTAGGATGTGAGAGTCCTTCCACTGGCCTCAAGAGAGAACATCCGTGATATGGTTTGGATTTGTGTCCCTGCGCAAATCTCATGTTAAATTGTAATCCTCATTGTTGGAGGAGGGACCTCGTGGGAGGTGATTGGATCATAGGTGAGGACTTTGCCCTTGCTGCTCTCGTGATAGTTAGCGAGCTCTCATGAGATCTGGTTGCTTAAGAGAAGGTAGCACCTTCCCTTTCTCTCTCTTCCTCCTGCTCCAGCCATGGAAGACATGCCTGCTTCCTCTTCACCTTCTGCCATGATTGTAAGTTTCCTGAGGCCTCTCCAGCCGTGCTTCCTGTATAGCTTGTGGAACTGTGAACCAATTAAGCCTCTTTTTTAAAATAAATTACCCAGTCTCAGGTGGTTCTTTGTAGCAATGTGAGAATAGAATCCATTTTTTGGAGCACGAAAAAGCAGGCAGGGGATGAAGTCTCAAAGTCTGTGGAGGGAGTGCTGAGGAAAGGAAGTGATTCGTCTTGTGCCTCCAGAGCAGAGGACTGGAACTAAATAGAGTAGATGTTTCTGGAAGACAAAAAACAGCACACTCTGGAAAAGCATTTCCTATCACATTGGGAGTCTCCAGTGGGCTGCTGTGGGGCATGAGCTCTAGTACCCACAAAGTGTGGACCCTTGTGTGAGGACCAGCCAACACCACATGACCAGGTGACCTCCAAGGACCACCTGGGGCAGAGAGGGAAGCAGAATGAGCTCAGGGATCTCCTTTTCCCTCACCTCCCATATACAACCCATGGGCAAGTCCTGTTGGTGCCAGAGCCCAATTATATCCATCCTGTCTGTGGCTTCCAGCTTAGCTGCTAGCATCCCAGTCGAAGCCATTCTCTCCATTCCTTGGACAGCTGCAATAACCCCTTAACTGGTCTCCTGGCCTCAGCTGTTACTACTCTATGTCTACTGTCTTATAAAATGTAATTTATAAAAAAAAAGGCTCTCTTTATTAAAAAAATCATCTGGCCAGGCTCTGTGGCTCATACCTGTAATCCCAGCACTTTGGGAGGCCAAGGCAGGTGGATCACAAGGTCAGGAGTTTGAGACCAGCATGGCCAATATGGTGAAATACCGTCTCTACTAAAAAAATACAAAAATTAGCCGGGCATGGTGGTGCATGCCTTTAGTCAGCCACTTGGAGGCTGAGGCAGAAGAATCATTTGAACCTGGGAGGAGGAGGTTGCAGTGAGCTGAGACAGCACCACTGCACTCCAGCCTGGGCAACAGAGTGAGACTCCGTCTGAAAAAAAAATCCTCCAAAGGCTGCTTGTTAGGATAAAATCCAACTCTATTCAACCCAAGAGACCATGCACCATCCATGTCTGCTCACCTCTGACCTGCAGTGAACAAGGGCCACACCCTCTCTCTCTCTTTCTTAAACGGGTCCTTTTTATCTCAAGGCTGCTGCTCCTGCTGCTCCCTTTGCCTGGAATCCTCTTCCCACAGATCTTTGCATCATTATTTTTTAGGTCTCACTGGCCCTTCCCTTTTAGTCCCCAATTGGAGTTACTTCCCCTTCCCCACCTCAGTCACTCTGTGACTTTATTTGGTTTTATTTTCTGTTATTACTTCCTGCTATTGGAAATAATCTCATGAATGTATTAGTTTGCTTGAGGATTTTCTGACTTCCATCATAGAAATGTGAGTTTTGGGAGAGCAGAAAGCTTGTTCCAGTGCCACGCATGTAGGAAACTCCTAAGACATAGTTATGGAATGAATGAATGAATAAATAAATGAATGAGTAAATCAGGAACACCTGGGCTTGACATCTGGCTCTACCACCCACAGGCTGAGTAACTGAAAAGGTTAGTTCACAACCTGGGGCCTTGTGTGTAGAGTAAGGACCGTGATATTTACCCTAAGAGTGCCATGTGGCACCAATGCAGTAATTATGTGAAACTTTCAGCTCAGTACTTGCATCCAGAAGGTAGTTAATTAAACCCAGTTCCAAAGGAAAAAGAAAAGTCAGATCCCTTTCCTTCCTGGTTTTCCAGGCCTGGATTCCACCTGAAGTGGGAGGATCAGGGAGGACTACCCTCTCTCAGGACTGCCACTTGGAAGTCTGGCCAAGGGGAGGGCCAAAGGAGCACCTATCTTCCACGTGTCTACCTGGTCTCCTAGCCCTGAACTTGTCCCCATTTTCCACCTTACTTACTGAGTCTCAGACTCTAACCGTATCCCTGTTGCCACTCCTCTCCCAGCACCCTTGTTCGTTCCAATGTCTGCTTCATAATGCTCAAGCTTCTAATTTAAGCCTAGCACTCAAGGCTCTTTAAATACAGGTTTCATTGTATCTGTCCAATTTTATGCCTCTGGGCTTTTAGCTGCCCTTTTACTCTGCTCAGGCTGTTGTCTACCTTATCCTTTGCAGTCCAGTTTCAACCTTCTTTTAACGCACTGAGTGCTGGATCATTAGCATGCGAGCCATTAACGTGCTGATTACAAAATGACCCATTTACATTCCTTAAAGGGTACTGGCAGTAGTTTTACTAGGACATGCTTTCAAAAATCACTTGAGCATTTCTTTTCTGTTTTGATGCTTCTTTTCTGGCAACATAAACTTTCAGAGCAGGGAAGAGAATCTTTTCTAACTCTCATAACAGAGGGGGAAGTGGGGCCCAGGGAAGTAAAATGCCTTGCCCAGGTCACACAGTAGGTGAGCAGCAGAGTTGAGACTAGAATTGAAGGCTCTTGCCTCTGCACCACGAATTTTGGTTGCAGGGAGCCAGTGGCTGAGCTCAGTTTGGATTCAGCCTGGGAAGGAAGCCCATGGTTCAGTATGGTTTGGCTGTGCCCACAGGCAGAGTGTGGATGGCAGCAGCTGGAAGCCATTAGGGGCGTGTGAACAGCTCTTTCTCATACCGCCATCTACAAACATTATCCTTGGAGGCAACCTCAGCTGGGATGGTGCGCCCAGGTGTCTGTCCAATGTGCCAGCTTGCATGCCCCACAGCCTCCTCTGAAGCCTCTCTATTTGGAAGGTTTGAGCTGAACTTTCTACCAGGAGAAAGGGGACAGGGCTGAGTCCCTGATGGTCCTATCCAGGCTGATCAGTCTTCTAGTGGTTCTCAAAGGGAGAAGTGCTACCTCCTGTTGGGTATTTTGCTTATAGATTGGGTGTTTATGATTGTCTCAATATTTGAGAGCGCTCTCAGCAATTGCTAGGTGGGGACCAGGGATGCCCATCATACTGCTTTGTGCTGGTAAGTTCCCAGTCACAAAGAATCAACTTGCAACCTGTGAGACTTTCACGTCTTAGCAGACGTGTGTGAGTGAAAAACCCATTTATATATGCTTAGAACTTTCTCTGTCTCTATCTATGTATCTATCTATGTATCTATCTATGTATCTATCTATCTGCCTGCCTACCTCTGTCTATCTATCTACCTATCTGTCTGTCTGTCTATCCAATCTATCAATGAATGTATATAAACAAAGCATTTTCTGCGTAGTTTTAAAATTCATTTAGCTTTCCAGGAATGCAACTACTGAGTAGAACAAACAAAGACTGTAATTTGTTTTGTTCAGAATTTTATCAAGAATTGCTCACCATTTCAGAAAATCATGCAGAGGTTGGCAAGGCCACTGTGGAATTGAAGTCACCAATACAATCTCCCTGTCTCAACCTGCCTTTGTTGTGACAAATACAGGAAGGTACTTATTTAGCCCTTATTTCAAAATGTCAGATAGAGAGGAAAAAGTGTCAAAAATATTCAGTTAAATATTGGTTTCTGTCTCTTCAGTCCCAACCTACTCATTAGAAAGAGGTGCAAACATCTGATTACTTAGGGTGTCTTCTCTGTAATCATGTCTGAACATTTACTTATTGAAATACATATTATTTTGTTATAAGTTGTCTCCTTTTATTTATCTTTATAATACATTTTATTGATTTTTAAAAAGTATGTAGGTAGGCTATACTATCCATGGATTTTATTTCATCATACTAAAAGGGATGCTACAAAATGATTCTATACAAAGGGGGCTTTGAATCTGAGGATAAGAAGTCCTGATATCTCCCTTCCAGGGACACACATCTGATTTGTCAATAGCATTTAAATTCTGTCTTCTGGTTGAAAACTCTCCTGTTTTTTTCTGCTTTGATCCTGGAATAACCTTTTGGTGTGTGATCCTCACCCATTCACGTATTCATTCAACATATATATGACCATTCATGTGCCAGGCATATTGCTGGGCACTTTATGTACATTTTCTCATTTAATCCTCATGGTACTCTGCAGAGCAGGCATTTATTAGCTCTCTCTTGCAGACATAGATCCAGGTCCCAGTGAGGTTCCGGGCCAGTGGAGGACACAGATGAGTAAATGGGTAATTTAAAGTCCAGCGTGATCTGTGAGTTCATGGGGCAAGCATAGGAGCTGCGGTACCCAGAGGATGGGTTGTCTAACCCTGTTCCAGAGGGAGAGACGACTGTTTTCAGGATAGATTTCTGATGGATCAGCATCTGAGCTCTGTCTTGACAAATGGGTACAGGTCAGGCAGATAGAAGAAGAAAGTAGTTCTCAGCTGAGGCAATGCAGTTGCAAGGGCATGGTGGCAGGAATTACCACGACAGGCCTGGAGTTCTGCATGCTGTTCGCTATGGTTGGAGCCCGGAGTGTGAATGGGGATGGTGAGAGAGGACGCTTCTGATAGGGAGGAGGCAGTCTCTGGTGGTGATGCATGCCATGATCCTCAGGTGCAGCCCTGAGTTGCTCTCACTTTGTCCCAAAGGCAACTGGGAGCCATGGAAGGGCATATGCAATCGAAGGCTGCGGCCAGTGTTGTGGCTTAGAGTAATCGCTGATGTTGCAATCTAGAAAATGATTGGTGGAAACTAAGGAGACTAGGTCAGAGGCTCTTAGCACAACTGAATAATTATTAATATTTATTGAGTGTCTCCCATATTGTAGTCACTGTATAAAATTGGCCATAAGCTCAACAAGTCAGAAGTCTGGCCATGTGTTAATTCCTATTAACCCAGTATGAGCCAGAATCAAGATATGAGTTTGGTCCCTGGGCTACACTGGCCCCAGAGACTTCTGTGGCCCCAGACACTGGGTACCCACATCATTTATTTACAGCACTAATCCAATTACCACTCCCCCCTGCAAAGCAGCAAGGAAGCCCTTTGGTTGTTGGTTGCAGGCTGGACTTAATTATGGATAATTTGCTATTCTTCTGGAGTCTTTTCTTATCAACTGCATATTAATTGACTGGAGCTCCACACAGAAAATGAAGATATTAAACTGTCATTACAAAAATGCTTGTTTGTGTTCATCCCCACACAGTGCAATCATTAGTTCTGTTGCCTTGAGAAACATGTCCTATATAGAGTTCCCCCCAGAAGCTGAAATTTTTTGACTTTAAAGGCCAGTTAGTCACAAAAGTGATGCAGAGACCTGCAGGTGAGTAGGTGACTGGAGATGTTGCGGGGAGCAATAACTAGATGTCTGACCTTAGGGAGATGAAAAAGGAAGATCACGGGGCTGGAACAAGCTGACTGAGGGAGCCTTTCTGGCTAACGGCTTAAGAGACCTACTTACCCTCATTCACCCACTCAATAAATATTACTATAGTCCCTGCGATGATCACAGAGATCGAAATGACACAGCTCCCTCATGGAGCTTATAGTTTATTTATTGAGGGATACAGACATCACACAGCAAATTATAAAACGATTATTTAATCACAGTTATGATGAATGCCATGAAAGGAAAGTTCAGGGTGGTGAGAGAGAATGATGGGTTTTAGGGCAGGCTCGTTTGAGGACGTGATGTTTGAGGTGAGACTGGGGCACACAGGGGATAGCAAGGTAGGGTAAAGAGTGCAACAGGCAGAGGGAATAGTGGTTGCAAAGGCTCAGAGGTGGCCACACCAAGAAGGCCAGCGAAGGTAAAATGCAACCAATGAATGGGATAGAAAGCTGAGAGAAAGGGCTCAGGCTAGAGCATCTTTAACTCTCTCTCAGCTGATACAGGCAGAGAGAAAAGAGCAGTGGCTTGGGTCTTCTCAAATACTTCAACAACAACAACAAAAAGAGTCAGTTAGACTCTGGGATGGCAAGTAGGTGATATTTTGATCTATTAATGATGGAGTTTGCTCAGGAGTACTCTGTTGAGAAGGATTCAGAGATTTCAGAGATTCTATTCAGGTTTGGTGATAAAGAGTGGCAGGATTGCGTAGTGAGGTCTGCATGTTAAGGGAAAGCAATTGTTTGCCTATGAGGCCATTACTTGTTGTCCAAGTTACTAGCACTGTTAGCCACCACCCTAAAATGTAGTGGAGTAAAACAACCAGTTTACTACACTCACAGATTTTGTGAGCCAGGAATTTGGATGGGAGATGGCAGGAGGGATGGTTTGTCTCTGCTTCATGTCATCCAAGGCCTCAGCTGAGAACACATGAAGGCTGGAGGTGACTGATGGGTAGAAACTGAGATAATCTGGGGACTCTTCACTCATATGACTGGCACTGGGCTGGGCTCGCTTAAAGGTTGGGCTCTGCTTGGACGGTTGATCAGAACATGCGCGCTTGCCTCCCCAAGGGGCTTGGGCTTCTCTCCTATCATGGCTACTGGATTCTGAGTGGAAGCACCCTGGCTGATGTCAGGAAAGGGAACACCCCAAAATAACCATCCAAAAGCTTGCATGGCCTTTGCTAACCTAATCTCTAAAGTCGGACACTGTCACTTCTGTGGCATTCTGTCAGTTTTAAGCCCAAACTCAAGGAGAGAGGACAAAGACTCTACCTCTCAGTGAAGAGGTCAAACAGGTATCAAAGAATCTGCTGACATGTTTTTAAAATGCCACATTTGCTGACCACTTATATTAATGAGTTTCAGCTGCCATAAGGCTGAGTAATAAATAGCTCTGAGAGTTCAGAGGCTTACCTCACATGTTCATTTATATACTCTTGGGTCTGTGGATTGGCTGTGGTTTGACTGATCTAGGCTGGGCTTGTTGACTCACTCTAGACTTCTGGTTGGGTTTAGGTATGCTCCACATGAGTTGATTCCAAGATCAAGGCTAAAAAATCAGTAGCTCCCTGGGTCATACTCTTTTCTTGGTAGGGCAAGAGGTCAAGCCAAGCCATATAAGCATGGCCACTAACCTTCCACTGGCTCCAGCAAGTCACATAGCAAGCCCAACATTAATTGGGTGGAGGGATATATTATAGTTACTTTACTGGGTGGCACTGTAGAGCCACATGGCAAAGGGTGTGGCTGCAATTCCATAACAGAGAGAGAGTAAAGAAATGTGAACAGTGATCCAGTCTGTCACATTTTTATAGATGAATTTTAAGAATGTTTGTAGCTTAAATGTGTGAATTATATTCTAAATATGTGAATCAGTTACTCAGGCTGAAAGTCCAAGAATACTTTTAACTCTTCTCTTTCTCCACACCAATCACAAATTTCTCTCTGGTCCACAACCTTGTTACCATCTATCTACCCGTCTAGCAATTTAACTATCTGTCTGTATTGCTTGGCTTTTCTACTCTACCTGCCTTAATTTAAAGAATGAATCATTACTGCTTTTCCAGACTATGAAACTTGACTTTATTTATTCATTCCATAAACAGAAATAAAATGTATTTATTGATTGTCTATGGCACTGTGCAGGGGGCTGGAGCTGTGAATCAGAAAGATAAGTTTTCTGCTTTCATAGATCTCATGATCTAGTGGGGGAGAGAGATAATAATGCATAAATAAATAGAAAATTTATATATTTTAGCAAGTGCTTTGAAAGATATGGCATTCTGAGATGCAGAATGATGATGATGGTGTGGGGAGAGTTTCGTTAGATGTGGTGGTCAGGGAAGGCCTCCTGAGTAAGTGTCAAGACCCGAGGGAAGAGGGATAGCTAGGGGTAAGATGAATGGGTAGAAGAGAGTGTTTCAGGCAGAGGAAAGAGAATGCACAAAGGCTCAGAGGTAGCAAAGTGCTCAGTGTAATCAAAGAACTGTAAAGATTCTAGTGTGAAGAAGTCAAAGGGAAAGAGAGGGAACGTGGCAAACATGTGATCAGCCTAGCCACCAATCTCTTTTCCTCCAGCCTGCCCCTCATATTCATCTAGGCTGGACTAGATGAAGTCCGCTCTTGAAACTTCAGGGGATTCTACTGCTCTCAGGATCAATCTAAACCATTCATTTCTATCTTTGAGGCTTTGATAATGTAATAACAATTTTTTCCTCTGCTCTTATGCAGCATTTGTTCTGGTACAACTGGTCTACCCGGCAGTCCCTGGAACCATATTAAAAACAGGGATTTTCTCCACCTCTTCTTGTTGAGTGAACAAGAAGGTCTCAGCCATAGTGGAATTGTGTTTAGGTTTATAACTCACTTGGTTGGAGGGTTGACACACTGGAGGACTTGATAGGGAGGATGTTGGAGCTTAGTACCCTGGAACCAGGGTAATGTTTAGCCTAAGGAAAAGTAATATCCATAGCTAAACATCATGGAATGCTTCTTTTTTGTCAAGCACTTTGCTGAGGTATGAGGCAGATACTATTTTTATTCCCATTTTTCAGATGCCAAAGCACAGGCTCATAGAGTCTAAGTAACCTGCCACGTGGAGAAAGTTTTAGAGCGAGGATTCAAACCCAGGAAACCTGACTCCAGAGAGCTGGCTTTTAGCTACAATGCTAACCTATTTCATGATAGATCTGTGTTATTCAACAATAAATAGTTAAAATGCTATTGCAGTCCTCCTTTGTACCAAGCACAGGGCTACTTTAAAATGCCTGATTTATTCACATTTGTTCATGCTTATGTCACTTTCCTCTCTCTTTAATTCAAGTGTTTAGTTAGTGTCTACTATGCTTCTTGAGGTTGGACCAGATAAGGCCGAAGAGATACATCTCATAAATGGGGAAGGGGTGGAACTCACAGGAGAGTTTTTCAACTTCCTGGAGGCAGAGGTCAACTCAATTGTCAGGAGGCACTTCCTGATAAACAGAGGCCTCTCCCATGGAGAGGACTTCTTTAGGTAGCGAGCTTACCATCTTTGGAAACGTGCTAGTGTTGCTGAAGAAACTTCTGCCTTGATGGAGTTGGGTAAGCAGCTTCTAAGCCTTTTCCAGTAGTAAAGTTTCATTATTCAAAATCAATGTTTCTCAAAGGGAGTTTCCCCAAATGACCTTGGAAGTATAATGTGCATATTTAAAATGAAGATTCCAAGGTCCACCTCAGGCTTCTGAATAAGACTCTCTATTGGAGTAGTATAGGAATCTGCATTTTAACAGTTTCTCCATGACTCTTGCAAATCCTGAGGTTTGAGACTCTCATGATATCAAGAAAGAGCTAGCAATGGGACAAACACTCTGGATGAGTTTGGAAACCAACCATCAAGTTCTGCCCTTTCTAACAACTCAGTATTTGTCCTTCTGTGACCAGCTTATTTCACTTAGCATAATGTCCTCCAGGTTCATCCATGTTGTCTCATATTGCAATATTTCCTTTTATAAAAGGCTGAACAATATTCCACTCTATGTATAGACCACATTTTCTTTACCCATTTATCCATCAATGGACATTTAGGTTGTTTTCACATCTTGGCTATTGTGAATAATGCTGCAGTAATCATGGGAGTGCTAATATCTCATTGAGATCCCAATTTCAAGTCTTTTGGATAAATTTCCAGGAGTGGGATTGCTGGATCATATGCTATTTCTATTTTTAATTTTTTTGAGGAATGTTCGTACTGTCTTCCACAGCAGTTGCATCATTTTACATTCCAACAGCAGTGTACAAGGGTTCCAATTTCTCCACATCCTTGCCAGTGCCATTTTTTGAGGGGGATAATAGCCATTCTAACAGGTGCAAAGTGATAGGACCCAAAGCTTCATCCTTCTTTAAAAGGAGCTAAATAGGTTTGTTGTTGTTTGTTATTTCTTATTGTTGTTTTGGTGATATGTGTATGAGACCTAAAAACAGATAAACAAAAGATTTGAATTCCTACAACATACAATAAAGAAAGAGAAAAAAGAATGAAAGGACTTTAGGAAAAAAAATGTTTAATGTAATTGACAACTTAAAAACAACACTTGAGAGAAGACTCTGCCCTTCCCCTCTTGGTTCCCATAGTGGTAACAGTGATGCTGACAAATCCTTAGCAAAATCGTCTTGAAACTATCAGATTTTACCCCAAAAGATGCCCACATGGTTTGGAAATGGATCCCGTTGGTGGAGTTGGGGGAGGTAGCTGTCTCCTATTAGGGTTCCTGAAGATGGACTCCGAGAAGCAGATTTGCAAGCAGGAAGTATTGGTTCAATCATGAGGTCGTACCAATTTAGATTTTGGCATGATTCCCACAAGAGAGAAAGGGAAGCAGGACTGGGCAGAGGAAAGACTTGAACTACAATGTGTGTGCAGCAGAGACCTCCACGGATCCCGTAGAAAACTCTGAAGCTGGGATGGTCCTTCAAAGTTGCTCTTAATCAAGGTAAAGTGGCTAGGTCTTCACACCCTCACATGGAAGTGGGCTGCCCCTGAGGAGGGGGAATGGCTGTGCATAAGGCAGCCCTTTTGACTAGGGCAATTCCTGGAGAAAGATGCTTTGTGAGCCACCAAAATCGCAGTGCTCCCAGAGGAAGCTAGGGGATTGAGTGCCTTGGTCCCAGAGGGGCACCTGGAAGGCAAACAACAGTGTCCTCTATAGCAGTGAAGAAGGTGGGAAGGCATTCTTGGCAAATCTGCCATCATCCATCTGGGAGGGCACTTACAGGAATGTGAGGCTCATAGGGCAAGATCCAAGTCTGATTTATCTTTCAGGTTAATTTAGCCCCACAGATTCTAGGATGGGAGTACTCAGGTGACTTTTTTTTTAAACATGAATGAATGAACGTAAAAGTAGGAAGGTGAAGTTAAGTCATATTGAAGAATTATTCTGAAGGACGCAGCTGCCCCATGAGAGCAATAGAAATCCAAGTGTTTCAGTTTCATTTCTAGTCCACATGTATTATTGTTTTATTTCATTCATTCATTTACTCATTCATCCACTTAGCATTTATTGAGCAACTTCTGTATTGTAAGCCTTATACTAAGCACTCTTGATGCTAGATACTGAGAACCTTATCGTCTAGGGACAAAAATGATTCCGGTGGCAAGATAGGAGCTTCAAAAGAGGGATGTATAAAGAGCAGAGGGGACACCTAGTAAGAAGAGAATGACTGCCTGGGGAGTGGTATCTTGTAGGAGGTATATTTGAATAGGACTTTGAAATACAAGTAGGAGTTTGCCAAGCAGGCAGGAAAAACCAGTTCTTTTCCTAGTATTATTGCACTCATTTCAATCCAGGACAAGAAAGGCTGTTTTATATTTTCATTGCAACCAACAAAGATTGAATGGAAAGAAATACAGAAGATTTTGAGTAGCTTTGGGAATGGTATGACTCAGTTTCTACTAACCTCAGGCTTTCATGGCAGTAACAAGGAGACCTATGGAGAGGAATGTGCTTTATGTATAATTGGTTTGGTTTAGCTCAGATGTCTCCTGCTGCACTGTATTGCTCTTCAGTAAAATCCAAGCCCAAATCACTAAAGAGATAGATTAACATATCACGGTGAGCCCTTTTTCTCCATCCATGCCTTTTCCCTAGGATTTAGCATCTAATTAGCCAAACATTCGTTATCCAGGGAGTTCCAAAGTTTTCAATGTAATGCATTGGCCCTAAAAAAGAAACCAGCATCATATTTTAAAAGTCACGATTGCAGTTGTTTTTGGTGAATTACCATTTATACATTTTCCATCTGTGAGTATTTTTCTGGAGTACCACCTGTTTTTCCCTCACTTTGGTAGTAGAGAATCCAACAGATCATATCTCAGAATAAATGAATTTTATCTATAGTAATTTTCCACATTTTCAGCAACTTTTTTTTTTTTAATCTTACAAAATAATCTCCTCTAAATACAAACCAGCTTTTAGAGCTACAAATAGACATGGAGGCTTTAAAATTTTTTCTTTCTTCAAATCTCTCAGGAGAGCCCTGGGAAGTCAATTTAAAGAGAGAAACTCAAAGTGACTGTGAAGATGATGAGAAACCCAAGGTGGGAGATACATCTTGTACTAAGAGCACTTCAATAAACTGTGAAGGAGACAGACAAGAGAGACTTCAGCCTTGTGGGGCTCCTGAGACAGAAGAAATCCTTTCTTAGAATCTTAGGGTCCTGGATTTCATATTTCCTCCATGCTCCTTATGTTTGTGAGACCTTATGTAAGTTACTTAACCTCACTGGCACTTTATTTCCTCATCTGTAATATGAGGACAATGATGCTTACTCCAGAATTGTGATTTGATGAAATGATGCAACGTATCATAGATGCCCAGTTATGTTAGTTTCTTTTCTGTTCAGGTTGCTTGCTATGCAGAGTTTCTGGGTGAAAATTTATCTTTCCATTCTCAGCAAGCAGCTCCCATCTGATAACAGCAAAGGCCTCTGGGATTATCTTTCTGAGAACTTGCCAGGGGGTATCCGGAGCCCCAGAATAAACATAGAGCATCTTCCAGGTGGTTCAGTTTTATACCTTGGCAACTAATTTAAAGCATAGTTTTCAAGTTAAAATAAATATGCATATACTGTAATATAGATGGAAAATTCTATGTGTCTCATTTGAAAATTCATAATTCAGAACCTCTTGTGAGAGTTGAGGGCAGTACCTGTGGGCCTCCTGGGGTCACAACTTTCTGGTCTTCGGGGTTTAGGGACTTACGATTCTGGGGAAGGGTTTGGAAGCACTGCTTAGGAGCTGGCAGAAAGACCTTTGGTCATTTTGTCATCATCACATGCCTCCCAGGGGAGAATCAGGAAAGTTGTGTCAAGGAGCTGAAAAGAACTTTTGAAATATGATGGCTTGTTTTGACAGATGGGTATAAGAAAAATGTTCAAAGATTATAGGACAGATGGTTCCTAAGTAAAGCATCCTGGTCATCCGTTGGTGAGAAGTTGGGGCTCCTAAAGGCAAACTTTTTTTAGTGCTGTATCAATGGGGTGATCATGTCATCTATCATTCGAACTGGGACATTTGAGAGTACAGGGGGCAGCTATTAATAATTACTCTGGGACGACAGGCACAAACCAGGACTGTAGGGAGATCAGGGCATAGAGTGGCCCTATGCACACTACCATTTTTCCTTGATTCCAAGAGCCCATGAGTCACATGACGCATTATTAACTTAATAACAACCTTTTGGAAACAAAGAGAAAAAAATTATGTACAGCCATTGTAGGTGGTATGCTGATTTCAGAGATGTCTGATATCAATGTTTTAGAATTGAGAAAATTCATGTGTCTGCACTTTGTGAAACTGGCAATTCTCCTTAGCATATTACAGCTCTGAGGGGTGGTGTCAGGAGGAAGGCTCTTTAGCTGGGTGTAATACACCCTTCATGAAACAGCCCCTCACATCCTCTAGACCCCTAGGTAGACTGGCTAGGGAATGTTGCTATAGGTAGCTGATCCACTCTCCTTCCCCAAGCTCATGCCCACAGGCATAACCTGCTTCCTTTCTCATCAGCAGCCGTCAAGGAATGGCAGCCATCAACATATTCAAGAAGGTCATCTGAAGCTTCATCACTGATTTATTCATTCATTAGTTTATTTTCACTTCATACCCTGTGCCAGGTACTTCCCTGGACACTGGGGAGGTGGAGGAGAGACCCTCTTTCTGCTTTTTAAGGGTTTTAGAATCTAGATGAGGAGGTAGCCAGGTAAACAGGAAATCACTGTAGTGGGAGATACAGAGATGAAGGGTGTAATCCAGAGTGTGGATTGGATAAAAGGTCTCTCCATCCTTAGGAAGAACTCAAGACTGGAGGTGTTGCACTGGGTAGGTTGGGTGCAGGGTTTTAAGGAAGGGAGGGCTCCAGTCAGATTCACATGTTAGGAAAAGCACTCTGGCTGCCTGCTCTTGGAGTAGGCCAGGCTAGAGGCTAGAAGACCAGTCAGAAGGTGCCCATCTAAGCCACTCACTAGACAATGGTCTGGGTGAGAAATCATGACACTTGATTAAGTAGTAGTGATGAAAGGAACAGCCAAGAAAGTCCGCTTCAATCTCACCATTAGGTAAGATTCTAATGGTGTGTATTTTAAGATGTATTTGATGAATCGACCTTACAACACAGATTATATGCATTCATTCATTTGTTCATTCTTTCATTTATTCATCAAGTATTTGTTTGGCACCTCTTTCCAGGACTTCAACCCTATTGACACACAGGATGAGGGGCACAGTGTCTTTATACAAATAAGAAAAAGGCATCCCTTTCTCCAGATAGTTGCAGCCCTGTGTCAGGGCTCAGGGTTGTCCAGGAGTCCCTGCTTGGCTCCAAACTGAGGTGCCTCTGGGAGGACACAACCTTCACACAGGACACAGAGCTGCAGCAAGAGAAAGTAGACAGAACTTCGTTGTTGGGTATAGGAGTGGCTGGGAAGAGGGAGTGGAGGATGATATCTAGGTTCTGGGTTGACCTCTGGCAGGGAGGTGATGGGCAGCTTAGCAGAGGAGGAGTGATATAGGAGTGGAGGGAGATGATGAACTCTACTGGGAACCTTTTGAGGAGGAGGGGCTGCCAGCCCACAGGAGAGATGCCCATCAACTAGTGGCTCTGTGGACTTGGGATTCAGGAGAGAGCCCAGCTAGAGAACTGATTTGGGAACCTTGGATTTGTGGGTCAGAACTGAAGCCATAGGAGGGATGAGACTATCCAGAGAGGGGATGCTGAGTGAGAGAGGAGGAGGAGAGCATCTTCAACATGGCACCAACAGGAGGGACCAGTTCCCCCAGGAGACCTGGAGTCCAGGCTTGGACTCATTGACTGGAGGTACCTGTGGGCCCTCCAATGGCAAGAGCCAAGAGGTTTAGAGCTTAAGAGAAGCCAGGAAGGAGTTATGGATTTGGAGGTCTTTATATCTCAGATACTGCAGTTCTGGCCATTTACTCACAGTATGACCTTGAGAAGTTCCTTGACCTCTGGTTTAGTCCTCTCAAATAAAGGTGATTTGACTAGAGGTAAGATTATAATGGTGTGTGTTTTAAGATGTATTTGATAAATTGATCTTATAACACAGATTATATTCATTCATTCATTTGCTCATTCTTTCATTTATTCATCAAGTATTTATTTGGCACCTCTTTTGTTTTAGGCCCTGTTCCAGGCACTGGGGGCAGAGCCGGGAATAAAACAGGAAACAACCTACTTTCCAGGAACAGAGAGTTTAGTGCAGAGATAAGTAAATGTAAGGGAATAAACAAGTACTTGAGCAAGGTCATTCCAAATGCATGTAAGTTCTCTAAAACAATGAACTGTGGTGCTGTGATAGAGAAGGATGAGATCAGGGGGTAGGCTGTATTAGACACAGTGGTCTAGGAAGAACCCTGTGAAGACAGACATTTGAGCCAAGACTTGAATGATAAGGGCTGAGCTGTGCAAAGGTCTGGACAGAGTGTCCTGGGAAAGGAAGAGTAAATGGAAAGGCCTTGGGGTCTGGCACAGAGTGGTCAAGGCCAGTGTGGCCAGAGGTCAACTGGGGAGAAGAAGATGGGCTATAGCCAAGGTCCAATAGGAGGCCTACCAGACCATGGGGAGAAGTTTAGATTTCATTTCAGATGTCCTGGGGAAAACAGTGGAGCATTTGAACACAGCGGTCACAGGTCTGATTTGTATTAAAAGTGGCAACTCACATTGGCCGCTGTGTGCATGGTGGATGGAGTCCTGTCAGAGTGGTAGCAGGGAATCCAGCAAGGAGGCCCAAGCAGGGATGGCAGTGGTGACCCCAGATTTGCCTAGCATTCGAAAGATCCTTGGTGAACTCTTGACTCCGATGTTGCCAGTGTCTGTCTCTGAAAGCCTGGGTCAGGGTCTTTTGCCCTGTGCAGCAAAACAGAAACTGAGATAGACATCAATCACCCAGAGGAAAATTTCAGGACATTGGACAGGGGGATTAAGGCAAAGGATAATCCTGGAAAAAACCTCTCTCCTAGTTATCTCAGTGCTTCAGTGATGCAAACAATGCTGGCCTGGCAAGGACATGTCAGAGATGCAAAAGGCAGCGAGAACTCTTCTTAGTCCCAACCCTTCTGCTTTAGGGGAACATATTCATAGTACCATTTAGAAGTGCAGAAGGTTTTTGTTTCTTGGACCCTTGTGAAAATATTCCTTGGATTGTAGGGACAAGAGTCACCCTCCCTAACTGTCTTTTCTCCCCCCTTCTCTCCCCATCTTCACTTACACTTACACGTGTTCCTTGGACATAGGAAGGTGGATAATGGGGAGGAAACAGCTGCTCCTTCTTCCCATGCTCTGTCTTCTTCTCCATCTCTAGGCTGTTCAGTTCCTAAATGGAAAAAAGAACAGAACAATTGTCTTATGAATGCCTTGACTTTTGAGCAAGCAGAGGAGAAGGTGCTAATCTGGTAGGCCAGAACCTGATTCATAAGACAGTATCTTCCTATTGTCTATTTCAATGGACTTTCTTACAGTGGGTCCCACTGTAATTAGGATAGAGACTTAGATCTTTAAATGACCTTTAAGGCCTTGCAGGACGTGGTTCCCACCTCCTTGTCTAGTTTCAATACCCACTGCTCGCTCCTGTTCTTGCTATAGTCAGTCCACCTGCTATTATTCCAGTCTTTCATGCTTGCTATACTCTTTCCAGCCCCAGGGCCTTTGCACACGATGCTCCTTCTTCCTGGAAAGCCCTTGTCCTCACTTCTCGCATGACTGGCTCTTTTCCCTCTGAGTGTCAGCTCTACACCCATGCTCTGGGTGGTCTGCCCTAATCAGCTCAACTGAAATAGGTCTTCCCCTTGTCATTTGCCATCTCAATTTTTGTTTTTGCTTTTCTAAATTTCAATAGTTTTTGCGTGCAGGTGGTTTTTGGTTACGTGGATAAATTCTTTAGTGGTGATTTCTGAGATTTTAGTGCACCTGTCACCCAAGCAGTGTACACTGTACCCAATAGTAGTCTTTTATGCCTCACCCCCCTCCCAACCTTCCCTGCAAGTCCCCAAAGTCCACTATACCATTCTTATGCCTTTGCATCCTCATAGCTTAGCTTCCACTTATGAAAGAGAACATACAATATTTGGTTTTTCCATTCCTGAGCTACTTCACTTAGAATAATGGCCTCCAGCTCCATCCAAGTTGCTACAAAAGACATTATTTCGTTCCTTTTTATGGCTGAGTAGTATTTCATGGGTATATATATACGCCACATTTTCTTTATCCACTCGCTAGTTGATGGGCACTTAGATTGGTTCCATATCTTTGCAATTGCAAATTGGACTGCTATAAATATGCGTGTGCATGTGTCTTTTTCATATAATGACTTCTTTTCCTTTGGGTAGATACCCAGTAGTGGGATTGCTGGATCGAATGGTAGTTCTACTTTTAGTTCTTTAAGGAATCTCCATACTGTTTTCCATAGTTGTTGTACTAATTTACATTCCCACCAGCAGTGTAGAAGTGTTCCCTTTTCAATTTTGTGGTTCTTTGCATAAGCCTGACACAATCTGCCAGCATAGTAGCCTGCTTCTTTGTGTCAAATGTCTTCCTTTCTAGAAGGTGAGCAATATGAGGACAAAAATGACTTCTGCCTTGTTCAATCCTGTAGCCTGAGGGCCCAGAAACAAGGCCTGGGATATATTAGGAGCTCAATACATATTTGTGGAATAAATCTATGATTGCTAAATTAATCAGAGGGTCAGAGGAGATCTCTGCACTCGTCTCTATCTCTAAGAGCCTTTGTGTTTAGAAATCCTTTATTACCGAAGCAGTGCTGACCCACCCCAGAACCATGACACACAAAAATGTAAATCATTCCATCTGGATGAAGAGTCCTCTATACCAGACACGGAGAGGCTGACCTGGAAGGTAGGGAGTCTGCACATCTCCCTCCCAGGGCCCATTCAGGAAACTGGATGTCATGCCCTTCTTCCTGGCACGCACACCCCATCCCAAACACAACATTAGATCACACTGACCCCCATGCCAGTTGGAAGTCTCAGGAGCAGCCCTAAATCACACAGCCATCCTGAAGTGGGAGCATAACCTGGGCTTGAGCCATAGATCACCAGGCACGTGGCGGATGTCGTTTATCACCTAACTCCATAAAGCCTCCTCGTGGCACCTGGGGAAGCTCGCTTGAAGCGCTTCGCTGAACAGCGGCTCAGGGAGTAATTGTCCTCATATGTAACTTTCCCTGTGTTTCAGAGGACTGTCTTTTTTCTTTTTCATTCCCTCTCTTTTTCTTTCTCATTCTGTTTTCCTTTCCTGATGCCTCCTTCTCTTCTTTGGTCTTCTTTTGTTTTCTAGCAGGGAGTGGTGCTACTGTTGCCTTTGTCTAGAAAAATGTGATGTGCTCAAGGTAGGTAAACTGAGGCCAGAGATGGAGGACACACGGGAAGCGGGTCACAGAGCGCAAGGATGGCAAACCCAGGAGAAAATCCCACTCGGAAGTGAACCTGCAGGGCAATTTAGTGAGGCTGCTGTGTTGTGCTGGGTTCTCCAGGAGAGGGTGTTTGGTGGATGGTTGGTGGGGGACAGGAGTGTGGTCTTGGGACCTGGTTCAAATCCTGGCTTCCTCCTTTACTTCATGATATGTAGTAAGGAACTTCACAGCATCTAGAAATGAGGGTGGACCCTGGAGGCAGTCACATATGCTTCCAAATGCCTGTCCCACTATTCTTGCAAACTGAGCACCCTTCTGCCCGCCTTTTCTCTTGTCTGAGTAGTGAGATAAGAACAGTGGGTCTCCCACAACGCTGTGGTGAAGAGTGGAGGGAATGACAAGCGAGGTGGTGCCTGACATACCGTAAAGTGCCCTACGGACAAATGATGGCCATGGGCATGCTCATGAATTTCCTGAACAATGCAGCAGCACCGCTCATAGGGAGCGAGGTCCAGAGCGTAGTCCCCCGGAGCTGCCTCCTCTGGAGGAGATTCTGGTGCCTTGTTCTGCTTCACCCCAAGCTTTTGCACATGCCGGTCTTTCCCCTGGTTTACCCCAGCATAACATCAGAGGGAGGTGATCCTGACCTCCAGGTCATCTCTTACTTCCAGTCACCTCTGTTCTCCTCTACCTGACAGTCCATTGCACCCAAACTATCCTCATCCACACTGTAGTCCATCACTTCTTCTCAACCCGGTCCTCCTGCAGGATGCCTCATGTCAGTGTTCAGCATCATCCCCCATCCCCAGACTAGACACTTGGCATCATCTGTGACTTCTCCCTGTCCTCCACTCCACATACACTGTCCGTCACCAGGTTGTGCATCTTTACCTCCTAAATCTCAGCCCCACTCCCTGCAATCCACATCCATTTTCTCTGCCTATACTGAAGACTCTTCTTCTCTTTCCTGGACTTTGCTACATTTTTCCAACAGATTCTTTGCCTCTGGGCTGACATCTGCAATCCATCCTGCCTGCATTCAGACTAAAATTCCTGAAGCATAGCTCTGGCCCTGAGATGCCCCCGATCAGAATCCTTCTGTGGCCTCCTCTTACCTGGGGAATGACATTTGAAACATGAGACATTGTGCTACCTGGTGCCACCCTCTCTTACTCCTCCTTCTGTCATCTGTCATCCTACACTGAAGCCAAATGCCTGTGGGTTGTTCCCATGCATATATGCTATGCTGCCTCTCTGCCTCTGAACCTCTGCCAACTCTGTTCCCTCTTTCTGGAATGTCTTCGTCTGCATCTCTGTATGAGCAAAGACCCTTCTGAGATCAAATCCCAAGTGGCCTCCTCTGGTCTTTCAACCAGTAATTTTGTTTCCCACAAAGTCAAGCAGGGACATTTAGTACCTAGAGCATTCCCTGCCCATTAGGCTAAGAGAAGCTTCACTGTTTCTCTCACATCCTTTCCCACAGCCTGTTTTCTCTCCTGACTCAGCCAATGAATGAATCCCCCCATTAATCTCAGGGTTGGAAGGAACCCCAGAGGTCAACTATTTTAACGTACCCCTGGGTGGTTGAAAGCCTCTGAAATAATGTTTCTGAATAAATGAGATATATTATCGGGGGAGGGGAAAGAAAGATGATAGATCCTTGGCCATTTGCTATTTGCATGTCGCCATGAGAGCTTGGGAAAGGAGGCCCCATGTGGCTCTATAAATGGACAAAAAAAAAAAAGGCTTTTGTTTTCTTTGGCCACTGGTTGACCCAGGAGATGGCAGATGCATAAAATGGTTATGTGTGACATCTGTTCCATATTTAGCAGGCCATTGGAGCAGCTGGACTGGTGGCAGGACTGGCTCCTGTGTCAGTGACAGCATAGGCTCTGGAATCCCACAGATATGGGTATCTGTATGACCAGAACATGTCATTCAAACGTTCCAAGACTCAACTCTTGTACCCATGAATCACTGTTGAAGTCTGATCTAAAGTCACCTGAGGGCTTCTGAGAATTCCCTGGGTCAGGGGGCGGTGGGGTGGGGAATTCGAATCCCAGGTCTCCCGGACCCATGGCTCTGCCTTGCCTTGGTTTTGTATGTTAACAGTTCATTGAGCTGCAAGATGAACAAGATGGGTGTTGAAAAGGAAACCTGAGCTGAGAGTACATTTCCAGTGTTAATAAAGCTTCCCTTTTGTTGTATGTTTCCAAACGCTGGTGTATGTTGTATGATGGTTCAGATGGGAAAGTCCTCACTTCCCCAACCTCCTCCTGACACAAAACACTTGGCCCTCAGTTGTGAAGATCTAGGAGGGAGCTGGAGAAGATGTTTCTATCACAGGGATCCGAAGACTTTAAAGTGGACTCCAGGCATCCCCATCCTTAAAATGTTGGCTATCTGCTCTCCACCCGTTGGTCCCTTCAGCTCTGTACCCCTCTCAGCCTCACCCCATCTTGCTGGGTTCTTGTATTGGTTTCCCAGGGCTGCCATAACAGAGTGGGACAAACCAGATGTCTCAAAACAACAGAAATTTATTTTCTCACAGTTCTGGAGGCTGGAAATGTAAAATCAAGGTGTTGGCAGGGCAACGCTCCCTCCAAGACTTCGAGAAGAGAATCCTTGCCTCTTTGAGCTTCTGGTGGCACCAGGCATTCCCTGGCTTGTGGTTATGCAACTCACAACTCCTGTCTCAATCTCATCTCCTTGTGCTGTCTTCCCTCTGTGTCTATGTGTCTCTGTCTTCATATAGCATTCTCCTCCCTGTGCCTCTGTTTTCTTATAAGGTCACCAGTCACATTGGATCAGGACCCAGCGTGACTAATTATAATGTCATCTTGGCTTAATTACATCTGCAAAGAACTTATTTTCAAAAAAGGTCATATTCACAGGTACCTGGGGTTAGGCCCTCAATAGATTTCTTTTTGAGGGGACACAATTCAACCCACAACAGTCTTCTTTTATTTATTTATTTATTTTTAAAAATTTATTTATTATACTTTAAGTTCTGGGGTACATGTGCAGATCATGCAGGTTTGTTACACAGGTATACACGTGACATGGTGGTGGTTTGCCTCATCCATCACCCCATGACCTACATTAGGCATTTCTCCTAATGCTATCCCTCCCCAGTCCCCCCACTCCCTGCTATTCCTCCCCTAGTACCCCATCTCCCAGGCCCCGGTGTGTGATGTTTCCCTCCCTTTGTCCGTGTGTTCTCATTGTTCAACACCCACTTATGAGTGAGAACATGTGGTGTTTGGTTTTCTACTTTTGTGTCAGTTTGTTGTGAACGATGTTTCCAGTTTCATCCGTGTTCCTGCAAAGGACATGAACTCATCCGTTTTTAGGGCTGCATAGTATTCCATGGTGTATATGTGCCACATTTTCTTTATCCAGTCTATCATTGATGGACATTCAGTCTTCTTTTTTCTTATTTCATCTCTGTACCTCCTCACCTTGCTCCTCTTGGAAGGCCCCCAAAAGCTCCACTCCTTCTCTATCATGCAGAGCCCTTTATCCTTCCTGGGGACCTATAGCCAATGCCTATTCTCAGCTTATCTAAGGTGACCGAGATGACTACGGCTTTCAATTATGCAGAGCCCATCCTTCCTAGAAGCTAGACCACAGTCCCCTTCTTTTTCTTTCTTATTATACATAATGTACAAGTGGGATCCCTATGGTTATATATCTCGCTTTCTAAAATACTTCTTAATAAATCATGAACATCTTTCCATGTCAACAAATATATTTCTGCCACAGGCTTTTTAAGGGCCACAAATAACTTCATCATGCATGTCTCTTCCATAGTTTAGGTTAACCAATCACCAATTGTCCGGTACATATTCTGCATCTACTTTTGCCCAGCTGATTGAATTACTACGACGAACACCCTCACACACATCTGCAAGTCTGAGTTTTGGAATGCGGTGGTTTCCCTGGTGGGCTGCTATCCATGTGCATGTTCTCTGGGTGAACAGGAGGCACATGCTTTGCCAAGCCAGCAAAATAATTGCAGCCAGAGCTAAAGACGGGGGCAAGTTCCTGACACAGCACCTTATGCTGTCCGTTAATAGGGCCGGATGATGCTCCTCCATGCCTTAAATCTGCAGGCCTGTCTAATTCTAGAAGGAAACGGATGGTGCCCATCCCAGAGTCAGTGTTTGGAAACATACAACAAAAGGGAAGCTTTATTAACACTGGAAATGTACTCTCAGCTCAGGTTTTCTTTTCAACACCCATCTTGTTCATCTCACAGCTCAATGAACTGTTAACGTCACATATATCTTTTGTTCCAGCCACGAATCCAGTTACTCCAGGCTTCTGCCTAACTGCAGACAGATGAGATTTAGTTTTCCCAGGGAGCAGGAGAGAGAGAAAGAGAGACAGAGAGAGAGAGAGAGAGAGAGAGAGAGAGAGAGAGAGAGAGATTGATTAAATCTGTACTGGCAGGGCCAAGGTAGGGTGGGATGGTGCATATTGGACTTTTGACCTGAGCATCAGCAGCTGCTTCCATCTTCTTGTGGTGTGATTGTAAACTTCCATTTTCCTGTGTTGATGAGGGCCTCTATTCAGTCCATTCTTTGGCAAAATGTGTTGTGTTGACTATGGCTGCAGCTTGTGTACTTACAGAGATGCCGAGAGCCAGTGGGATTCAAGAAAGGGGCAACTTTCCATTCAGGCTCAGAGGAGGATCTGTCATTTAACCCCAATTTCCCTTGTAGCTAAGTCCACCCTAGATGACACAATGAGATTATGACCAATGGCAAATTGCAAGACAAAAACTAGGGTGCGTTCTCTTACTTGCCTGAATGGGGCTGGCATCCTCCTTGACTCGACCTTGAAGGCTTACTAGCTGATGTCAGTACTTGCCTCTAATCCTTGCTCTTAAGCTCCCTGATTCCCCGTCAGAACTTTTTCTTGCCTATCCTAATCTGGTGGTGTAATGTGTTTGGAAGTGAGAGAGATGTTAGGGCTTCACGATAAATTTCAAGTTCAGAAGAGCCCTCTCAGTTTTGATTGTGTTTTCCGAACAGTCACCATCCCTAGTTTACTTCATGGACCTGTGGCAACGAGGCTGGAATTCCTGGAGTAAAATCAGGCCCTGAAAACAATAGGGCTTTAGAAGCAGACGTATGGGCTCCAATTCCTCCTATAGTTTATTAGTGCTGTCATTTTGGGTGAGCCAAGATCCTTCCTCCCCTGCAAAATAGGGCCTATGAGAAATCTAACTTCTGTTCACCTCTATGGACTTTTGCCACTCAAGGAAAATGTGAATGAAATAGCACTTTGGAAAACTGCCAGGTGCTTGACAAATGAGACTCACTGATTTCTGGGTGACAACTGAGAGTGGTGATTTGGAGTTTGGTGGATGTGGGTTTGGGTACCATTTTCACTACTCTGAGCTGAATGTCCTCATGTATAGTATTTATAATAGCTAAGACTCATTGAAAGCTTACTCTGTGCTATGCAAAGTCTGAAATGTTTTATGTGGGCTAATGCATCAGTTTGCAATATAACCCTTGTTGGGTAGGCACCATTAATATTATCATTTTTGAGGAGAGAAAACTGAGGCACAGAGAGATGATGTGCTGAAGGTCATCTAGCTAGTAGTTGTCATAGCTGGGGTTTGACAAACCAGTCAGAATTCTACCTCCCTCATTGGGTTTTTGTGAGAATCAATGTCTTCCAGATTTCTCATCTAAAAAGTTGCCATTTTCCCCTTTGTCATTGGCATTATGTGGTGAAATATTCCAAGACTATGCCGATATCCCATTACTTATAAAACCTACACCCACCAACCTTAGCAGCCATTGCTAATTCCTGCCTAAATAACCTCTACCATGATGGTTGCCAAATGGTGAGTTTCTGTTTTCATCATTCCTTGCACATTTACTGGTTGACATTCTATGTAAAGAAGAATTTTTTCTTCTACTTCATTTACTAATTAATTAATATCAGTGCAGGAGTCATAAAGTCCTATATTTTTTAGTGGGATATAATCTATTGCTGTCATTATTTACTTTGAAAATTGTCCCAGATTTTCCTAGTGGAAGCACCTTCAAGCTGGCTCTCATGTGCTCTTGAGCATGTCTTTACATTCTGGCTCAAGATGTTCCAGGTTTATCTCATACTTTACTACCCTGCCCTGGCCCTGGAGTCAGCCATTTCTTCAAAGGTTCCTGGTTTCTGTTAATGAAGGATGGTATTTAGAAACCAAGAAGTGGGGGGACTGAGTGCTCATTTCTACTGGAGCATCATTATTTTTTATGCATATTTTATTTTTAGTTATATGTTGTGCATACATACATAGCAGTGCAAGCATATATAAATCCTAAAAGAATATAAATTCTATAGGAATATATTAAGCTGATAATTTTGTCTGTTCTGTTTGATCCCAGAGTTGCAACAAATAGGCTTTGCTCCCTAAGTCGAGGAAATGATTTGTCTCATTTTATATGAGACTTGTGGTATGGAATTATAAGGTAGAACCAAAATGTGTGGGATGAATGTTTCTTTTTCTTTCTTTCTTTTTTGTTTTAAATGTTATTTAATGAAGATATATAAAGTTTCTTTTAAACTCATTTTAACAACTTATTTCTTTTGCATTTTCATTTTTTTTTTTGAACAATGAGGACACATGGACACAGGGAGGGAACATCACATACTGGGGTCTGTTGGGGCATGGCAGGGCTAGGGGAAGGATAGCAGGGGGTGGGGAGATTGGGAAGGGATAACATTAGGAGAAATATCTAATGTAGGTGATGAGGGGGATGGAGGCAGCAAACCACCCTGGAATGTGTATACCTGTGTAACAATCCTGCAAGATCTGCAAATGTACCCTAGAACTTAAAGGAGCATTGTTATTTCTAGACCATCTCATTGGACAGAGCTAGGAAATATTTATATGTATATATGCATACACATACACCTCTATGTCTCTGTGTCTTTATATCTCTCTCTAAATCATAAGTTCATAGTTATACTTCCAATTACAATTTGACACCACAGTGTTCATTCTAGTCTCCTCCCTCCTGTATTTTTAAATCCCTTCTCTGACAGTGAGCAACCGGTTCTTATTATTCTCAACATATTTGCTTACTTGCTAATACCCTTGTATTTAACCAGCCTCTCAATCAGATCATACTGACTGCTTCTAGATCAGCAGGATCCACTGTCTCCCACTCCCATTGCCCTTTGGATACCAGGCATACTTCTCTTCTTCTCAGGGAGGAACTTTTGATATGAAGGGTAGGTCTTCCATTTGGGCCACTGAAGGAGATAAAGGCTCATGGTGACATCTTTGTATATCCAGGTGCATTTATTGACCTTTCACTTAGTGACACTCATGGTGCCAGATGTTGGGAATACACATGGACATTAACCCTGACCTGAGCCACATGGACATTAACCCTGACCTGAGCTTCAAAAACCTCACTGTTTCATAAGGGAAGCAGACATGTGGACTGATAATGCTAATCATGGTGTTAAGATGCCATGTAGAGTCCCAGCTATGTGACTGACACTTCTGGGGGAAAAGGGAAGGCCTAACACAGAAGGGACCTCACTGGGTGACTCTGAGTCATCCAGGTGACTAAGAAGGCAGGAGTGAACAGGAGCAGGAAATGCTAGGCAGAAGGAACAGCAAATCAATGGTGCACAAGCATAAAACTGTGCATTGGTAGTGTGGCCACTCACATTACCATCTGGCAGTCAGGAAGTTGACTCTTTTTTTAAACTTTTATTTCAAGTTCAGGGGTATTTGTGCAGGTTTGTTATATAGGTAAACTTGTATCATGCAGGTTTGTCATACAGATTATTTCATCACCCAGGTATTAAGTCTAGTACTCATTAGTTATTTTTCCTGATCCTCTCCCTTCTCCCACCCATCATCCTCCAGTAGGTCCTGGTGTCCGTTGTTTCTCTCTGTGTCAATGTATTCTCACCATTTAGCTCCCACTTATCCGTGAAAATATGTGGCATTTGGTTTTCTGCTCTTGCATTGGTTTACTAAGGATAACGGCCTCCGGTTGCATCCATGTTCATTGCAGCACTGTTCACACTGTCAAAGACATGGAATCAACCTAAATGCCCATCAGTAGTAGCCTAGATAAAGAAAATGTGGTACATATACACCATGGAGTATGATACAGCTAAAAAAAGAATGAGATCATGTCCTTCACAAGAAGTTGACTCTTGAAGGTCAGATGATTGATTACTTATGGTCAGGGGCAGTCAGAGACATGTGTGTCCACTTGGAAGACGAATAATTTAACATCCCATCAAACTTATGGTCTTTAAATATTAATTTAGTATTGATTTGGGAGGGACAGGAAAATGGTGGTTTCCAATTTATTTAAAATATGTGCCTCTTCTTTTAATTAAAAAATAAAGTACTTGTTACCAGATTTTCCAGGTTATACAGCTCTTTTGGAGGTATCCTCAACAATTAGATGGCTGGTGCAGGGCTGTGGTATGGTGTGCAGTTGCATTGTACTCTTTGTACAGATTTAGGCGGGAGATTGCAGGACTTTCTATGACAAGGGAGCAGAACCAGATGACTCTTTTCCATTATGTAAGGAGTTGCAGGTGAGAACCTGAGTTATTTCTCTCAGATACGCAACACGTTTCAGGTGGATTTCAGCGAGACTTTATCTAGCACCGCTTATCCACTGGTATCCTGAGCAGCTGTCCAGTTGACCCATTGCTTATTCTAGTTTCCATGGTTCCAGAGTGAATCAAGAGACACAGCTAATTCTTCTAGTTGATGGTGATGTTCTTTCACTCTTGTGCTTTTTATTTTTTCTAAAACTCATCAAGTCTGTTCCTATCCAAACATTTACTCCATCAAATATCATTTGGTCTGTCTAGCTTGGACCAAGAACAGAATAGAAGAAAAAAAAAAAAAGAAAACATTTCTTTTAAGGTGGGCTCCCTCCAAAAGCTCTTGAGATCCCATCTGTCACCACTGAGACTGGAGGTGGCAGTTATGAATTTGTCATGATTCTCTCATACCTGGGCCAAGTGCTCCTCTGTGCAGGCCATGGAAGAGATAGTTGGAGAAGCAAGCTGGTGTTGTAAACAAGCTCTCCAGGGCAATGTTTTCTCGTGAAAAGAAATTGTTTACAAGCTCCATGGGAGCATCATTTACATAAAACAATCACTACACTCATTACCCAAGCATTCTCATTTATTCATTAAAATAGGTACCTGCAGGACTTGGCAAACCTGTGTTCACTGGGTTCTGTGGATTCCTGTTCCTCCAAAGGGACAATATTCACTCCTTTAGCATTTTCAACATAGTGATAGTAACAGGTACCATTTACCGAACGCTTACTTGGCCAGGGCTTTTTGATGCATGTTCTATAGTTTAATCTTCACAACAACCTGGTGAGGTAGGTATTATTATCCCATTTGATGTATGAAGAAAATGAGGCTCACAGGTATGCAGTGGCTTGCTCAAGGCTTCCTAGCAGGTAAGCAGCAGGGCTGGGCTGGCTGCTTCTCCGGGGACAATTGGATGGGATGGAGCTTTTGCTACCCAGAAAGGGGGTATCGACTAAAGAGCAGGCAGGAAACATGCACACTTGTTTGGCTTATTTCTTTGTGTAGTTCCACTTTCTGCAGAGGGCTAACAAACTCTGAAACGTTTTACAGTTAGTGAAAAACAACCCATGACAGAATCAGTTTGGGTGTAACCTTGACCTGAGTGAGGACATCTGGGTCCAGCCCTGCCATATTAATTTGAATCCCATAGCTTCTTTGGGCCTCTGGTTCTTTGCCTATAAAATGAGGAGGAAAATAACTAGTTTAAGGAATTCATGGGTCCTGATGGGATCCACTGATAGGGTTCTTGGATGAGAAATCCATGAATTACTTGAAATTAAATGCAAAATGGTGTGTATTTGTCCATTTTAGGTTCTCAAAATGATTTGTGGCCTAATAATTATGATAACAATGACAATAATGAGGACCATTTATTAAGTGCTTCTTAAATAATGAATCTCATGCTCTTTACATTATCTCATAAAACTCTAGGAGCTAAGTATTATTATTTTAATTTTAAAAGCAGTTAGAACTGAAGCTCAGAGAGGCTGAGTAGCCTAGTTAAGACCATGGGTGGCAGAACCCAGGGTAAGACCCCAGGGATCCCTTGCTCTTAACTGCAACAGTATGTCTTACCCTTCTTACGCCAAGCTGTTTCCTCAAGCCTCAAAGATGTAAGGAATGACCGAATGGAATGAGAGCCTCAGGCAAATTGTGGTTTGGAAGAGGGGATTATTAGGGGTTGTTGATTAGTACACCCCTTAAGCCTCTCCCTGGAAGGAAAGCCCACTGTTTTGTTGGGCTACTCAGCCATTCATTCAACAAATACCAAACTCCCATGAGGGATTGACCTAGTGCCAGATGTTGTGGGGATGGAGATTTCCAGGAAATGGCCTGGCCGGAGAGTCCTAAGTGACAGCCAATGGCAGGATGTGATCAGTATCAAGGCTGGGGCCCAGGAAGGGCAGGAAAGTTCTTGCCAAAGAGGCAAACTAATTTGGGTTTTGAAGAGCTTTCATGAGTCTGGGACAATCCCCAGTGTCCATGCCAAGAGAGCTTCATGACAAAGAGAATAATGACAACAAACTAATGTTTATGAGCCTTACTATCTTCCAGGAACTCTTCTAAGTGCTTGCAAGCCTGATTTCATTCAACTCTCACACCAATTCTTTGAGTGGATACTGTCGTTCCATTTTACAGTTGAAGAAACCAAGGCTCAAAGAGATGAAGTAACTTGACAAAGTTCATGCAACACGTAGTGGCAAAGACAGGATTTAAACGCATGTCTGTTTGACCCCCAAATATAGGCATGTCCTCACTGAGCACACTGCCTCTATCATTCTTGCAGGAGACTGATCAGAGCCCAGGAGGGTGGCAGCCTTTGGAGAGAGAAGGATTCCCATGTTTGGCATGCCCTACACAATACAATGTATTCTCTCCATTTAGAAGATGCAGAACCGAGGCCCAGAAAGGCCGAGCGCCCTGCACAAGACTGTATAGATAATCAGCTCCAGAGACGCCAGAGTCTGAGACTTTCCTGCTGAGCCACAAAACAAGTATTTTTAAACTCTATGCCCCAACTCTAGGCTAAAGAATGCCCACCATCAGCTTCACCCGCCCCAATGGATTATTCCAGTTCAGGGCCTTCACATAGTTCAGGCTGCATATGAATCTATGCTCTGCTTCTTATTAGCTGTGTGACCTCAGGCAGATTATGTAGCCTCGCTGAGCATCTGGTTTCTCAACTGTAAAATGGGAGATAATAGACTATACCAACGTCAGAGCGTGAGGAGAAAAATGAGACAAGGCGTAGAGCCTGGCTAAGAGTAACTAACTGCTAAATCATTGCTCACTTCCATTGTCATTGCAAATAAGAAGGCACGGCATTCAATAAATTATAAAGTTGCTGTACTGATGAAGGACGGAGGAGGGGTGTTAGAGTAAAGACTTTCCAACCAACCTCTCCTGAGTCTGTAATTCTCAGATTTGGTTATTATACTTGTATGTGACATTTCTCACATGCCTTCTCTGGGAAGCTAAACCAGGCACCTAATTAGCAAAGGCCATTTAGTTCCAAGGGGCTGGGTTGTGCAGTTGCTGGGTGATGACCTGGTGGGGGACTGTGGAGCTGTGGGAGTGGGTACTGAGGGCCTGGTTTCTGCTCTTTCTCTTTGCAGCCAGCCTCCTTCCACTTGCTTTCTCCACCACTCTCTCCCCCATCCCACCCGCGTGAACTCTGGAGCTGCAACTGTTTGTTCCCAAATGGGAAGAAATCCAAGTCACAGGCCTGTCCCATCACACTTACCCAAATTAATCTAAGAAAACAGGCCAGGTGCAGTGGCTCATGCCTGTAATCCCAGCACTTTGGGAGGCCGAGGTGGGTGGATCACGGGTCAAGAGAGTGAGACCATCCTGAATAACATGGTGAAACCCCATCTACACTAAAAATGCAAAAATTAGCTGGGTGTGGTAGCATGAGCCTGTAGTCCCAGCTACTTGGGAGGCTGAGGCAGGAGAGTTGCTTGAAGCCGGGAGGCGGAGGTTGCAGTGAGCCGAGATTGCGCCACTGCACTCCAGCCTGGGAGGCGGAGCAAGACTCTGTCTTAAAAGAAAAGAAAGATGAGGACACACACACACACACACACACACACGCACACAACACCACATACACACACTTAGGGTTAGTTGTACGGAAGCTGAGACCTAGGCATTTATGTGAGGCTTGGGGTTGCAAGATGCAGAGCTGGAAGGCAAGCCCTGGTTTTTGTCCCCAAAGGAGTTCTCTTTCTCCCACACACACTGCCTCTCTTCTTTTTGTCTCAATCTCTTCAGACTGAATATACAAGCGGACGATGACCAGACCATCTATGACAATAGAGCTCTAACCCATAACTTTTGCAGCAAATGGTCCCAAATGGTCAGGACTTGGCCAATAACTGCCAGCTTCTCTTTGTCCCTGCTTCAATCTGTGAGCAAAAGTTCTCTGAAAAGGAACTCAGAGGAAGGAGACTTTATTCCAGTGAATAGTTTGCAAACCTGGTAGACACAGCCTCCAGCAACCTCCCTCATGATGTAAAAGGAAGGCGCATTCTGTTCCAGAGAACAAAGGGAAGCTTCCAGTTTTATAGCAAAACTCCTGCCTAGGTTCGCAATCAGATCCATTTATGCAAATAAAGGATTGAAACTCACTTAGTTCTGATTGGCTGATAGAGTGGAGCCCTGATTGGCCAGGGCAGGTGAGCTCTGATCAGTTGGTTCAGATGAGCACTGAAAGTCCCAGAATTAAGAGTTTGTGACCAGCCTGGCCAACATGATGAAACCCTGTCTCTACCAAAAATACAAAAATTAGTTGGGTCTGGTGGTGGGCGCCCAGCTACTCAGGAGGCTGAGCCATGAGAATTGCTTGAACCTGGAAGAGGGAGTTTGCAGTGAGCCAAGATCATGCCACTGCACTCCAGCATGGGCAACAGGGTGAGACTGTGTCTCAAAAAATAATAATAATAAAAATAAAAAAGAAATTCCCAGAGTTAAAAAGGTACAGGTTTTGAGGGGAGCTCAGAGTATGTGCATTACCTTCAGTCAGCACATGGCTGCTTGGCTCTATTTTAAATTTAGTCCCAGTTAGCCACTTGGGATCCATCTTGAAGGACTGGCTTTTTTGGGTTCACATTTGTTCACATATCTCACCAGCCAGAGAAAGCAAATATATATGCTCCCCAGGCCAACTGCCCACTTATAGTCAGCCTGCCTCTTTCTCATTCCAACAGTCTCCAATCTGAGTACACCTGAAGCCTCCATCTCTTTCCGCATTAAAATCTTTCCCATTTTCCTGCCTTCTCTTGAGTCTGAACCAAATGCCAGTGATGGTGGCTGACTCCCTTGCTATGGAAGCTCTGAATAAATAGCCTCTATTTGTTCTCATGTAGGTGGTCTTTGTTTATTTCCACACTCTCCAGCCCTGCAAATCCACTCTCTAGGCCAGGACAGCCTTCATTTGGAGATGAACTATTGCATGAGCCCCTGGGGAGTCTCATTGCCCCATTTTACTCACCACTCATTCATTTCCTCATGAGTTGTCCTCAACTTCTGTGACTCTGTCACTCAATTAAATTAAATTAAAACCTACCAGTGACTCCCCATAGCTCAGGAAGCAGTTACTCCCATTTTCCTGGAGCAGGATGTGGTTAATGTGCTCGTTTCAAGGTGGATGGCTGGGTTCAAATATTTCTTCTGTTACTTACTACAAGGAAAACTGTAAGTGTGTGCCCTCATGGCTCTGGGTCTCAGTTTTTTCATCTGTAACATGGGCAGAATGACAGTGCTTCCATTATAAGATTGTGTTGAGTTGTGAAAATTAATGAGTTCATTTCTTAAACCAACAGATATTTACTAAGTGCCTACTGTGTGCCAGGTGTAAGGATACAGCAGTGAGCAAAACAAAATCCCTACTCTCAGGGAGACTGCATTCTACTTTGGGCAGACAGAACATGCCACCCTCCCCACTACACACATGATGTGTCAGGTGATTAGTGGGAATGAAAATGATACAGCCACTTTGGCAAACATTTTGGCCTGCTTCTTATAAAATTAATGTATCTTTACCATAGACCCCATCATCTCCTTCCTGTGCATTTGTTCAAGAGAAAATAAAAGCATTGGTTCACACAAAAATCTGCATGAAAATGTTCATTTATAATCACCCCAAACTGGAAACTGCACATGTCCTCTACTGGGGAATGGATATACAAACCATAATACATCCCTGGAATGGAATACTATTCAGCACTAAAAAGGAGTAGATTACTGCAATATGCAACAGCACATTACATCAAATGAAAGGATCCAGACCCGCAGAGCTACACGCTGTGTGATACCATTCATATGGCAAACTCAAAAAGCAAAGCTAAAGGAACAGAAGACAGATCAGTGGTTGCCAGGGGCTGGGGTCAAGGGAGGGGTTGACTACAAAAGGAATCTTTTGAGTTAATGAAAACTCTTCTTGATTGTAGTCGTGGTTACATGACTCTGCATCTGTCAAAACTCACAGAACTTACAACAAAATAGATGAGTTTTGCTTTATGTAGGTTGTACCTCAAAAAATGTATTAGTGCTAAGAATATAAGATATAAATGTTAGAAGAAAAGTAAAGCAGGATAAAGCAGGCCAGAACATGGCAGAGAAAGGCATGCCAAAAAGGGCTCAGGGAAGACTTTGGGGCAGAGACCCAAGTGCTGTGTAGACATTTGGGATAAGACCTTTAGGAAGAAGGAACGATGCCCAGAGTTCCTGAGCCTGGGGCAAACTGTCAGGGAACTGGGGCAAGTGGTCAAGAGGCTGAAGCGGGGGTGGGTAAGAGGCTTAAGAAGTGAAGCTGGGGAGAGGGGAGACATGGAACATCAGGCAGGCACTTGTAGACCACAGGAAAAAGTCTATGAAGTCACCGGAGGGTTTTGAGCAGGGAGAGGCTGTATCTGATTCCCATTGTATGTTGAGCTACCTGGTCGCTCTGAGCAGAACAGACTGGCAAATGGGGATGGAGTGTGCATGGAAGGATTGAGAAACCACACAGGAAGTAAACGCAGGACTGGTCAGCTTGTATCTTGTTGCACATTCTATGTGCTCAATAAACTTCAGTCATATCATTCTTAATTCCTTTTGCCTGCCAACATGAGGAGTCTCCCTCAGTCAATTGGGTCAATTGCTGTCTTCAAAATATACCACGTGAACATCTTTCTTCTCTGCCTTTGTTCAGTTGTAACCCTGCCTGGGATGCCTTCCCTCCTGCCCTCCATCTCGGGACCTTGGAGAGAAAAGCTAAACCTCTCAGAGCCTGGGACTGGAGCAGTATAGCTGGCTTCCCTGGGCTTTTGTGAGTGGAAAATGACATGCATGTGGTCATCTCATACTGAGAAAGACTAGACTCTTTCTGATCATGAGTCCCTGGTTATGACATGGTCCTGAGACTGCTGAGTGCTGAGGACTTTCCTTGTGCTCCAGGCAGAGGGGGCCGGCACATATGCCCTTTAAGAGTTTTGAGTGGGTTAAAGGAACTGCCTTGCTTGAAAGTGCTTTGATAGCTCAGCAGTGCTTTATATATAGAAATGAAGTCTATTAAGAATTATCACTCTTTTACTTGGCCTTTCCTAGCCTCAGTTTCCATTTCTATCAAGTGGCCTGTTGAGTGTGACCTCTCTGGGGCCATCCTATATAAATGTGCACCCCCTAACCCCCATCTTTATTCTTAGTACTGATCACTATATATGTCACTTATCCTGCCTATTGTCTGTCTTCCTCACTGGAACGTAAACAAGGGCTTTTGCTAATTCTATTTGGTGTTGTATCCTTGGCACCGAAACAGTGCCTGGCCCACAATATCTGCTTAATCCATAGTTTTAATAAATGAATGAGTAAATCTTATGGATCACCCTACCTCAAACAACTAGCTCAGAGGCTGACCAAGAGGAGGTGGTTCCACATGTTTGCTGAACCAATGAATGAATGAATATGCATGCATGAAAGCACAGACCCATAAGATGCAGAAACAGAAAACAAAACCCAATTTCACCTGAGGGAGAGTCCTTTTTCTTTGGTGTCTGTGACTACTCAGTTTTTATTAAAATTTGCTTTAGCAAACAAACCCATCTTTTGTTCTTTAACCTCCATTGTCATTTGTTGGCACCTGTGTCCACAGCCACTAGCATCCCAGTTCCTGCAGGAAGGTTGGGTTTTGAGATGCCCACGAATTGTCCATGAATCCTGCCCATCCACTTCCATGGGATTTGCATCCACTTCACCCCAGGGCCCTGCCTTGCCCACTTGCTTTACGATAATCCTTTTTAAGCAAGGGTGGGCCCCGGCCGCAGCTCCGCTCCATCTCCGTGTGGTCACCAGGCGCATTTCCAGACTGTTTCATATGGATTAGGCCAAGACACGGAGTCCTCGCAAGCTTCTCGGTGCATTTTGGAACCTTGTGAAATTATATTATAGATTTATTGTGTAAACAGGACACTGAGCATAGCCATTGTCAAGCAGCCCCACAATCAAATGGCCCCCATCGGGAGGCCGGCTAAGGCCCAGGCTGGCAGCATGCAAACCTCACAATAAACTGGTCACATGTTTGTTTATTTAATCTCCAGCTTCTAAGGGCCAATTTGCTAGTGAAAATAACCTTTTCGCACACTTTATCAGGGAGATAATGGGAAGAGGGAAGTGGCTGGCAGATGCAATGCAGAAAGTATCCCCTTTCAGGTCTAAACAGGGATAAGAGGGGCAGAGGTTGAGGTGCAGTGCAGGACCAGCTGCTCACCAGCTGTGTGGCATTGAGCAAGGAACTAAGCCCCTCTGAGCCTCAGTTTCCTCATTGTCAGAAAAGGGATGATACTATCTGCACCATCGTGTTTTAAGAATTACACGATGCATGTTGTGGATGAGCACAAGGCCTGCCACCTAGGAGGTACTTAGCAAATACGACATTCTATCCTCCTCCATGGAATCTGGTTTCAATGAACTTCACTCCTTCACTCATTCATTCATTGCTTTGAGTCCACGAATAATTATTGAGAACACAGCATGCAGCTACACTCACACCTCCCCACCCAAAGTGGCAGTTGTGTACCTGAAAGAGCTTAACCTTCACAATTAGAGTCCTGGGTTTGAGCTCTAGTTCTACCACTTACCAGTTATAGGACCTACAGGAAGAAATCTTTCTGAGCCTCAGCTTCTACATTTGTCAAATAAGGATTTCACATCTCATGTGATTGTTACTGGGATCAGATGGAATAGAGACTGTGAAGGTGTCATAGAAATGACAGGTGTGCTATATTTAACTTACTTTTTCTTTTTAACAACCTAAAAGGCAGGTATTATTATTATGCTCATACTGCATATAAATCAATTGGGACTTAACAGGGATGTTAAGTAACTTGCCCCAGGTCATTCAGGTGGTAAGAGGGAGAGTCAGAAATAGCAGCCAGGAAGTCTGACTCTGGAGTCCTGTCTTGTGACCACTATTCTATGCTGCCCGACACTGTAACAGTCGTGGTAATAATAGCCATTCCTTGTTTAGTGCCTACACTGCAGTGGGTGCTGTTTTGGAATATCTACCCACGTTTCCTCAAGTCCACACAGATCTGTGGGTGCTGGCTTCTCATTGGTTCTTTAAAAAATTATTTTAATTGGCCGGGCGCGGTAGCTCACGCCTATAATCCCAGCATTTTGGGAGGCCGAGGTGGGTGGATCACGAGGTCAAGAGATCGAGTCCATCCTGGTCAACATGGTGAAACCCTGTCTCTACTAAAAATACAAAAAATTAGCTGGGCATGGTGGTGCATGCCTGTAATCCCAGCTACTCAGGAGACTGAGGCAGGAGAATTGCTTGAACCCAGGAGGTGGAGGTTGCGGTGAGCCGAGATTGCACCGTTGCACTCCAGCCTGGGTAACAAGAGCGAAACTCTGTCTCAAAAAAAAAAAAAAAATTATTTTAATTGATAAAAATTACATATATTTATTATGTACAACATGTGGATTTGAAATATGTGTACATCGACCAGATGTGGTGGCTCACGCCTATAATCTCAGCACTTTGGGAGGCCAAGGCAGGCAGATCACGAGGTCAAGAGAGGGAGACCATCCTGGCCAACATGGCAAAACCCCATCCCTACTAAAAATACAAAAATTAGCTGGGTGTGTTGGCACACACATGTAGTCCCGGCTACTCGGGAGGCTGAGGCAGGAGAATAACTTGAACCCGGGAGGCAGAGGTTGCAGTGAGTAGAGATTGCGCCACTGTACTCCAGCCTGGTGACAGAGCGAGATTCCATTGCAAAAAAAAAAAATGTGTACATTGTGGAATGGTTAAATTGAGCTAATTAGCATAGGCATTATCTTACATACTTATTTTTTGTGGTGAGAACATTTTGAAATCTACTCTCTTAACAATTTCCAAGAATACAATATATTGCTATTAACTCTAGTCACCCTGTATATAATGGATCTCTGAAACTTATTCTTCTTATCTAGCTGAAATTTTGCATCCTTTAAGCACTATATCCCTAAGCCCCTGGTAACCACTATTCTATTCTCGACTTCTATGAGTTCAACTGTTTTAGATTCCCGCATGTGAGATCATGCACTATGTGTTTTTCTGTGCCTGGCTTGTATCACATAACCTAGTTGGTTCTTGATGACAGTATTGGAAGCCACTCTGATCCACTTAGAAATACAGATTTCTTGGGAGGGTATGTGGGAGCTCACAAAATTGATATGAAGGTTGGAGAACCAAGAGGCAAGAACCAAGCTGGGTGTGGTGGTGCACACCTGTAGTCCCAGCTACAGGTGTGCACCAATACAGGGAAGCAAATTCAGCCAAAGATCTGGCCACCTCTGCCCCCGAGCTACCCGCAAGCACGTCTGGTATGCCTCAGGCCTCTCCACTCTGCGGAAGTCTATACGTGATCTCTGACCCTGTGCCCTGCAGAGTCCTGCCCTGCAGAGTCCTGGGCAGAAAGTCGGGCTCTCCTCAGGTCCCACACTGTGCTCTCAGCTCTGCGTGCCTTTGGGGTTGGGGAGAGAGGGGATTGGACCCTTTGGTTTCCAGAATGGGAAGACGGCTTCTTTTCTTTCTTAACTTGGAATTGACCCAGTAGGGAGGGATTTGGATATTTTGCAGCCTCAAATGGCAGACGGCAGAAGGTATTAACCCATTTAACAGACATGGAGGTGAAATACTTTGCTCCAAGTCTTGGAGTTGACAAAAAAGCTCAGACCGTCCCTGCTCCTAACAGGACCCAGGCTGCCTTTCTGAGGACACAGGGGGATATAATTCCCCCCAAGTTTCTTTCTCAATTTTCAAAATCCAAGGATTCTAAAAAATATTTCTACCCTTTGATCCAGTTTTTCTACTTCAAATTTCTTGTGGTATGGAAATAAACAAAGACTATGATACAGATTTACACAGAAGGATGTTCAAGGCAACTTTGTTTCTTAGATAGTGATACTGGAAATAAACATTCGATATCAAGGGGATCTGATATGGAAGTAGATTAAGAGAGATGTCTATATGATGAAATATTATGTATTCATTAAAGCTGATTGCTTCCAGTGACGTGAGAAAAGTAGTAAGTAAAAGTAAAACAGAACAAAATAGAACTGAATATAGAATATAATCTAAGATTTTGGGAAAAACATTCTCCCATATGCATAGAAAAAAGATTGAAAAGAAATGTTTAAATTTTTGTACTGATTATTTTTGGTTAGAGGGGTTATGATGATTAGTTTATCCTTATTTCTATCTGGATTTTTTATAATATATATTTTTTTCTGTTACAAACAGAAAAAAGATTGAGAAAAACAAAGTTAGAACATACGAAATGGTACGGCTTCATGGTGAAAATGGTGCTGGTATACTCCGCTAGTGTTGCATGAGTTGGTGCAATCTTTTTGGAGAGAAAAACACAATAATAGATAAATGTTCTAAAGAGGTTTATGCCCTTTGACTCCAAACACTTATGTCTGGGAATTTCCTTTTTTATTCTGGGGATATAATTCACTAGAGCTGTGTATAATGAAGATGCTCATTATAATGTTATCTAGAACAACACACTCTGTATAAAAGCTAAATGTCCAATGATTGGCGAACAGTTCCATGAATTATGGTGCATCAACATGAAGGAGTATTATGGCACCATTAAAATGATAATTATGAAGACCGTAGGAATGCAGAATACATTTCTGATAGGATGCAAAGTACAAAATGCAGAGCATCAAGTCTGCAGCAATATAACATGCATCTAAACCTAGAATAAATCCTCAATACATGGAAAGCCAAACAATTATTATGGTTGAGTGAATGGAATTCAGAGAGAGGATTATTATTTAGTTTTGTCAAAACTTGATTTAAATATTGTTGATGCTTCTCTTGTTGCTGGAGCTTGCATTTCCCTAAACAAAGCGCTTTCGATACTGGTTGGCTGGTGGAGTGGTGGGTGGGCTTTGTAAGATTCAGATACTTGAGCAAGAGGCAACTGGAGAGCCTGGGTGTGGTGTGGATGAGGCTTTACAACACTTTGTATGCCTGGGGTTTCACGTTCACTTCTGGAAAATGGAGGGATGAGGAAGAGGTTTAGTCTGAGAGTCTCCCAGCTCTGATATTTTTCAAATCTATATTTATTTAGCCCTCAGTGTCAGATACATTGTTATGCATTCTGCTAATCACCACTCTTTGGGGTTGGTTCTATCACTGACATCATTTTGAGGACATTGAACGTCAGATTCAGAGCAATGAAATGGCTCATACAAGGCTAATAGCCAGCCAGTGGTGGAGAAAAGGTCCAGTTGTTTCACCCCACCTCAAATTTTATTTTCTTGGCCCATAATCACTTTAGCCTGCGAGGCTCATTGTAGCCTGGTCCTCATTCACTCCTTCCTCCTTTCCATCTCTAGAGATCTGAGACCCAGTTAACATGCTACAATTGCCTTTTGACTTCCCAGAGACTTCAGGTTCACCAGTCAGTAGGAGAATACATACTCATTGTCTGGAGATGGAGTTGAAAAAGGTATCGGAGATTTGCTTTTACATATGGGGTTTAAAAAGTGGATTAGGAAATCATTGTTATGTCCTGATCATTATTATTATTTTTTTGAGACAGGATCTCACTCTATTGCCCAGGCTGGAGTGTAGTGGCACAATCTCAGCTCACTACAACCTAAGCCTCCTACGTTTAAGCAATCCTCCTGCCTCAGCCTCCCAAGTAGCTGGGACTACAGGCTTTCACCATCACCCCTGACTAATCTTTGTATTTTTGGTAGAGACGGGATTTTCCAGGTTTCTCAGACTGGTCTCAAACTTCTGGGCTCAAGTGATTCGCTTGCCTCAGCCTCCTAAAGTGCTAGGATTATAGGTGTGAGCCACCGCACCCAGCCTGACCTAATTTTTTATTGTGTGTATTTTTTCCCTTAAAAGTGGGAAGGTCTGGGAAACAAATTGATTAAATTAGGTATAGTCAGTTATGGCTGATTAAAAATTTCCATTTTTGTTAGTACAGAGAGTTTTTAACCGCTAATACCATTTGTATCTATTAATGAATTTAACCACCACGTATTTCTTGAGGATCTATTTGGGGCTAGAGATGAGAGAATGAGGTCTGTAATTCGAGGAGCTCAACAAAAAGTGCCTTACAGTATATTCAGGCTGGGTGGGAGGCAAGGAAGATCTGATGTAGAGAAATCAAACACAGGATCCATTTACCAGCATACCTAAATTCTCCAGGTGGTTCATAAAGTGAAATAATAATTTTCAAAAATTAAAAAGAAGAAAGTAAGGCAGAATGGGAGTTTAGGAATTACATGGTTTGGTGCAGAAGCACATTCGCCATGGCCTTTAGAGTGCCTTGGTTGATTTTCCAGTAGGTTATGAGCTTTGGTGAGTTATCACCTGCATTGAGAAGAGGGCCTTCATTTGTGGCAGGAAGAACCATGGATTCAGCGACAGACCAGACCTGGTCTAGTCCCAGCGCTGCCACCTACTGTGTGACTTTGGGCAGGTCATAGAAGCCTAGGCCCTTGGTGGGATGGGATCTTAAAGGAGTAATCAGTTCAACCCCCATTCCATTCTGAGCCTGAAAATGCCTTTACCCCATTTAGTGCAAAGGACAGTGAAATGACAGCTAAGATGATAGCCACCCCTGTTTGAAGACCTACTATGTGTCCTTCCAATCAGCCTATATTCAAGTATTTCAATAATGCCATGAGTTAGTGCTATTATCCAAGGTCTCAGGATTTTATTGCAGCACCCAAGAATGTGAGACTCAAAAGGAGAGAGGGAGAAAGAATGAGATGGAGCCCTGCTTATTGTGGGGAATGTTCTGGGTCCATCTAAAAGTTCTATAGCACAGATGAAAGGGATGGAAAGGGCTAGGGAGAGCAAGATTTCTGGGATTCCCCTCATACAAAGATAGGGCCCTGGGCCAGATTACCAGCAGAAAGGAGAACTGTGTCCATGTGCAAGGCGTTTCATGCACAGTCGCCCTCCCTGCTAGCAAGCGTGGCTGAGTCCAAATCCTGGAGTTGAATTACTCTATTTATAACTCTTTCAGGGGAGAGTGTATGTGGGGAGAATAGTGTTGGTTGTGGTCAGCAACAAGAAGGAAGTGTTTTGAGGCCTCCCCTAGAGATTTTACAACTGTTGCAATGAGACACAAGTTAACAGAAAGGGTCTCCATAAACTGGAAATTGCTGTGTCTGTGAATGGGATGGTTAGTAGTCTTCTGACCATGTCTATGTTTAACGAGGTGTGCCCCAAGCAAATTTTCCTGTGGAGGGAATCACTTCCAGATCTGCTTTCCTCCCTGTTTTTTGGGAAGACAGGAGAAGCATTGCTAAGTTTTGCTAGTCTGGAAACATACCAGGTGCACTCCCAGACCAAGGGCTATGCATTTGCGAGTCCCTCTACCTGGAACACCTTTTCTTCAGGTGTATTCTCCATGTCCTGCTCCTTCATTTCATTTATGCACCTGTTCAAATGTCATTTCCCCAGAGGTCACTCCTGATAGAATGCAGAAAGAGCTATAGGGGCCCCGTCCAGATCCCACATTGCTGTGAGTGTTGGCTGCTAGTGGGCACAGTTGCCTTCTTTTCCGGAAGACTGACCTTGGCTGATGAAAGTCTTCTCACCTAGCAGATTATGCCCCTCAGTCTCCCTTATCCCTCACTTGGCCAAAGCTTGACTGAAGCAGATCTGTATCTTTAATGCCATCTCAGCTCCTTGTCCAGCCTTATTCTGCCTCCCTCCCTTCCAGGTGTGACTGTATGTACCCAAGTCCCAGTCTCAGGCTCTGCTTCTAGGGAATTCAGCTAAGACCAACTGCAACTACAACCACCTGTGGTCACTCTTGAGCCCTATCATCCTGCTTCATTTTTGCATCATGGCCCCAATTCTGCCAGACATTGCATCTTGCATTTATCTGTTTGTTGTCTGTCTCTCTCCTGTGCAATGCAAGCTCCCTGAGAGCCCGTCTGTGTGATTTGTACCTGCTGCTTTGTCCCTAGGTCCTACTGCAGAGTTGAGATCACAGCAAAAAGCTCTCTGCATGGGAGAACAAGAGCTCAGAATGTTCCAGAGTAGTCAGGTTAAAAGGATCCAGGAATGAATTCTTCTGATTCTCAGCTCTAAAAAAATTTTACTCACTGTCAAGATAAGGTCAACGAGAGTGAGATTTCATACCACTTTACTTTGGATTTCTTTGTGTGTGTGTGTGTGTGTGTGTGTGTATTTAAAATGTGAAGGGAAAGGGCAGAAGATTTGAGACATGTGACATTAATACTTCTGAGACATGAGATATTCTGGAAAGGGCTCTGGTCTCACAACTTTTAAGAATAACTTGTTTATTTATTTGGCTAACATTTCCTGAGTGATCACTGTGTGCTGGACTTGGAGCTGGGTCCTAGCGACCATTCAAAATATGGTCTCTGCCTTTGGAAGCTCCCAGATATCTGGGTTGTAAGATTAGGGTTGTCCCTAATCAGCTGCATGACCTCAGACAGGGTCTGCCATTTTCTGGGCTTGTTTTCCCATTTCTAAAGCAAGGGCACTGGGCCGGGTGACCTCTAAAGCTCTCTGCCAGCTACATGTCTCAAGGACTGAGTCTTCCTTTCAGACAGGCTGTCTGATTTTCATGGCCATCAATATTTCTCTAATCATCACCTTCCCTTATTTTCTCTGGGGACTGGAATTAAAGCTGACTGCTTTTACCAGATATAATTTCAACATTGTCACAGTCAATGCAATTGAATCAAACCTGGACAGAGAAGAAGGTGGGGGCTCCCCACACATATTCAGCTTAGTTTGAGTCCAGCCAGTGGTCCTGATGATGTCCCATTACCCACCAAGGCCCCTCAGACTCAATTCCCCTCTGCTACAAATGCCTGAAACCAGTGTCCTCTGCATCCTGCCTCGTACCCCTAGCACATGCTAATGAAAGCATCGATTTTCCTATTCTCTACCACAACAGTTATTTCAGAGGTAAATGCCTCCTGTTTGTGGTTGTTAAATCTGCTTTACATTGGACAGCTGGGGTTGGGAGGGTGGGAAGACTGGTCTGAGTAGAGCTAAGCTGTGGAAAATCTGGGACAGATTGTCAATATCTGACAGGTTGCAGGACCTTGGACCAGCTGCTGCTCTCCCAGCCTTAGTTTCCTCATCTTTAAAATGATTGTTGTGGTGGGTCTGAGGTTTAAAACAAAATTGTTTAAAGCCATGGAATGCTTTGATTACAGAAAATCTTGTGTATATGACAATGTGTAAACCATGAAAAGGAATGGCTTCATTTGGAATGGAGCTGGGGTGGGAGGCTCCCCATCCAGCCGCTTCCTTGTTCTCTCCCCAGACCTCTGGGGCATGTTCAGCAACACTGAGGCTCTGGGGAGCATAGTTTGAAAACTGCCAGGCTAAGTGGACTCAACTAGTATTTTAGAGTTCTCAATAACAGATGAGATGGGGCATGGGGAAGTGGCCAAAGGAAAAGAAGGATCAAGGTGGTCTGATGGATAAACTCAGCTGCATCTGAGGAAGTGGCTGATCTGATTGCTCTTCACTGAGAACTAATTTCTTAATGCCTGAGTTTCACTGCGTTTTGTCCAGAATCTTCCTCTCTAGCTAAATTACAGGTAGAGGCAACCTGGCCCTTGTGGGTGGTTAAGTGCACAGACTCTCTGGTTTGAATCCCAGCTCAGATATTTTCTAGCTGTGTGATCTTGGACAAATGTCTTCACTTTTCTGAGACTCAGTTTTCTCATCTCGAAAATGGGCAAAATATCCCAGCACTTTGGGAGGCCGAGGTGGGTGGATCATGAGGCCAGGAGTTCGAGACCAGCCTGACTAACATGGTGAAACCCCACCTCTATTAAAAAAATACAAAAATTAGCCGGGTATGGTGGTGCACGCTTGTAATTCCAGCTACTTAGGCGGCTGAGGCAGGAGAATCGCTTGAACCCAGGAGGTGAAGGTTGCAGTGAGCCGAGATCATGCCATTGTACTCCAGCCTGGGTGACAGAGCAAGACTTTGTCTCAGAAAGAAAAAAAAGGGCAAAATAACACTCAGTTATTGCTTCCCATATGCACCACGTAGTTCTCTGATTCAATGCAATCTCATGCATTTTAATCCTTGGAAACAATAATAATATAATGCTAATCATTTATTGATCACTTACTACATATGAGTTCCCCTGCCTTTTTTTGTTTTTGAGACAGAGTTTTGCTCTTGTTGCTCAGACTGGAGTGCAATGGTGGTGTGATCTTGGCTCACTGAAAATCTGCCTTCCAGTTTCAAGTGAATCCCTATGTCTGTTCTTCATAACCACTCAGCAGGAGAGGGGCTGTGGTAATTATCTTCCAAGTAGGGTTTGGAGAAGAGACTCTAAAAACAGCTTCAAGATTTGAACTCAGGTTTGTTTGACTTCAAAGATTATTAGGTTCTTGATTCTATACTAAGTACCTGAAACTCTTTTAATCACCCTTCTCTGCTATGGTTGGGAAGCACTGAAACAAACCACGTTTGTCAGAATCTTTTTGATGAACAGGTCCAGATCCTTGGCCTGGAAAAGAACTTGAAGGGTTGTTATATCTACTTTCTTTCTCTCAGTAGGCTGTACATTCACATTACTTTGAAATTCCTTCAAGACGCAGAAAGCTGATCTTGACCTTGTCTAGGCAGGGTGTCACTGGTTCCAGTGGTCCCAATGAATCCAATTACTTGCAATCATTGAATAACTGAACCACTTATCTGTAGCAGTTACTATATTGCTTGTTGGGTACAAGGCAATCAATGAGACACAATCTCTGCCCTCAAGGAGCTCACAATTTAATGAAAGAAACACACACACATTAGAAAACAATCTTGCAGAATGGAAACTATTATGAAAGAGGGGTTCCGGGAGCACAGAAAAGCCTGGAAGGCTTCCAGTTGGAGATGGGCCTTATTAGGCTTAGACTAAAGGATGAATGAGTGATAGTCAAAGACAGGAGAGAAAAAGAGTTGGCAATGGGGACCTGGAAAAGCAGAGAAACATTATGTGCATAGGTATAAGGGTAAGGAAGGGAATGGGGCATTTGGAGGAATAGCAACAGTTCAAATGACTGGAGGAGGAACAAGGGGGCAGGTTAATGAGATGGCAGTGAAGAGGCCATGGTGTTCTGAAACAAGGGAGCTAAGTGGCTGGAACTTGGAGTCACTGAGAAGTCTAGAGCAGAATTCAGAAAAGATTATTAAAGGAGTTCCATGGAGGCTATGATGGAGCAAGAGCCCAGGGAGGAGGCTGGGGAGGTGACCCTGGAGAGAGATGATGGAGTTTGGACCAGAGTGGTGGCAGCGGGGTTGGAGTCAGGGAGGTGCATTTAACATACTTGAGGGCTTGAATCTCTAGGATATTGTGGCTGCTGGCTGTGGAGTCCTGTATGATTTTGAAACCATGCCCCCAAAAGTTAGAGAAACCAGTAACTAACAGAAATTCTTGAGTGTACAGGATGGCAGATAAGAAAATAAACAACTTGCTGATATGCTGAAACTCCCTCAGCTTGTAAAGTAGCAACACTAGCTGAAATCAGTTAGAACAAATATGGCCAACTAGAGTCTGCACAGAACCAGCTTGCTGACATCACAACCTGAGTTTCTACCACGTTTCATACTAATTCCTCCTCCTGTTTGCACTTGCGATCCATGAAGGAGCATGAAGAGATAACCGCGCATGCTCAAGGACTTTCCAGACCACCCCTTTTCTTCTAACCTAAGAATCCAACCTCTAAACCTTTTCTAATAAAATTACTGCCTTGAAGCCAACACAGGGAGACAGATTGGAGCTGGACTCCTGTCTCCTCATTGATTGACTTGCAATAAAAATATTTTCTTTTCCCGAGAAACCCCTGTGTTATAGTATTGCCTCTTACCACATCAGGCAGCAAGTCCCTTCTCCTCAGTAACAATTTCAGGATTTTTCTGACCGTGCAATGGAGTGGGTAGTGATGCCTTTCCCCAGGCCGGGAATCCTGGAGGAGCAGGGCTGTATGGCTGAGGATGAGCTCCGTGTGGGACATGCTGGGATTAAAGGGCCAGTAGTGAGGGGATGGCGGGGTATTCAAGTGGAGACATCCATCAAACTCTTGGCTACATGGGCCTCAGCCTCTAAGTTAGGAGAGGAGATTTGGATCACTAGCTCCCATACTGAGAGAGATTAATATGATTTGGAAGTATATGCAAAGAGAGAAAAAGAGACAAACAAGGAAACCCAGACCCACCTGGGTGAATCAAGCCATAAAAAGATAAGAAGGTTCTTTGGAAGACAGAGTTCTTTTCCTAGGGCATGTAAGGTGTTTTACATAGCAACATTGGAAGACACCTCCATCTCCAGGTGCAAGTACCATATTCTCACAATATTATCTGAGAGCTGTTACTAAATCCATATCACATCCAATTTTTCCATTTTACAGAGGATAAAAAATAAAGAAAATAACTGTTCAGTTTGGTTACTATTTCTTTCTAACTATATTCCCTTAATGAGGCATTTGCCTGCAACACGGTCTGTTATGTGTTCCATGTTTTATAAAAGATCTCTTGGGGAAAATAACCCAGGAAACACAATTTTTCGGCACCATCTCCTTTTATTAAGAATAATGAAAAGGAAACAAGAATCATTCTCCCAGTCAAACACACTTCTGTTGCCTCTTATTGGTGTTTTTATGACAACTGCCAGGTAGTACTGGCAGCCATGAAGCTGCTTTCACACAGATGTGCATCCATTTTATGGCCATTCTAATGCCCCGGTTGCATGTATATCAAGGCAGGTGGGTGTATGCATATAAATCTATTGTACACGTATATTTATCTATTGCCCATATCTGAGTAAGTATTTGGGATGGTGCAAGACCTTAAAATCACACACACACAAAATAGGCTCTTTGCCCAGAAAAGCAATCATCCTTCAAAATGGGCAGAAGAGCAAACAGGGAAATTAACCCAGGAGGGGAAATGCAAAACAAAGTGATGCTGTTAATTGGAAACTCTGCTCGGGTTTTTGGACATAACTGGGGATTCTTCACACCCTCTCTCTGGGTGTGTTTGGCCACGCTCATGGCTGGACTGCTGCCCACACACAGACGGCTCCTGCCCATGGCTCCAGCCTAGACCTCCCACCAACCCTTCAGATGTGTAGATGCTACTGCCAACTGGACATCTTCCCTTGCATGTTCCACAAGCACCTACACTATGCTGATATAAATCTGAGTCATATTCTCTCTGACTCCTCTTCCTCAGTTGACAGCTCCACAGGATACCTCATGGCCTCAGGCAAGGGTCACTCCAGAATCCTTCCTCTCCTTTAACCAAGTCTGCAGATATTTACTGAGCTACTACCAGGTGCCAAGCACTCATCTAGACTCTGTGTATGTAAAGGTGACCTTAAACAAACATGTTCCCTGTGTCTTAAGGAGCTCATAGTTCCATGAGGAGGCAGAATTACTCAGTAGTTAAGAGCCTAAGGATTCAAATTCAGGAAGATCTAAGGTCAAATCCCAGCTTTGGATTTGCTGCCTGATATTGGGCTCTTAAGCTTCATTTTCTTCAATTGTAAAACGAGAGCAATAATAACAGATCCTACCCCATCGACGGTGTTGTTGTAAGATTCAAAGGCAATAAGTCATGTAAACTGCTTATCACAAAGCCTGAGCAGAGTAGAAGCTTGACAAATGCAAGTCCTTTTTAGGTATCAGCTGGACGATAAGACAGAGATTGCCTGTTGCCTCCCATGTCTATTTTCCCCTTCTCCCTGAGTGGTGTTTTAGTGGGCTACATGGCTGCCCAAAATGAAGACACATTTTCTAGCCTCCTTTGTGATCTGATGTGGTCAGTGTGGCTCAGCTATGGCCAATGAGACTTCTAGAAAGTCTGCTTAAGAAGGGGATGCCTTCTTCACCCATTTCTCCGACCTGCTCTCTGGAACATGGATGTAATGGCTGGAGTCACAGAAGCTCTGCAAAGCCATGCTTTAGTTAGGGTAGATGTCGCAGGTTGGGTCTCCCAGGAGGCAGACACTGAGATGGAGTTGGTATGCAGGAGGTTTATCAGGGAGTGCCATTGGAATCTAAACCCGAGGCAGGAAGAGGGAGGAAGCAGGATTGGGCAAAGGGAGGGGCCAGTTGTGATACAGTAGTGATGGGGGTGGGCCTCTATACTCGTCTACTTCTCTGCTTCAGTCCTGGGATGTGAGCTGCTTTAGGAGGGGCATGACTCCAGAAGGTACCTCTGTAGCAGAGGCAGTCTTTGAAGGGAGAGTTGGGGGCTGTGTGCTGGCAGCAACTGGGACAATAGCTTTTTTTGAGGAGGAACTGTGGAGGTGCCACTTCATGTCCCTCTCGGTAAGTCACTGCTATAAACGGGGCAACACAATAAAGTTTATTCTTCACTCATGTGACAGCCCTTCACATGAATTACTGGTCTGGTAGTGACTGAGGGACACAGGCTCCTTCCATCCTGTGACTCTACCCTCTTCTAGGTCCTCAGAATCCTCTTGATTCAACAGGCAGAGGGGGAAGGAGAAGGGAGGACTGTTTGGGAAGCTCTGTGGGCCAGGCCTGGCAGGGAGCTTCTGTGCACTTTTCATTGGCCAGAACTTGGCCAGTGGGAAGTGTCATTTAGATGTGCATTCATGAAGACACTAGATAGGATTTGGAGAATGCCTGAGCAGCCTTTTTCAGAGACTGCAAAGATGAAGGCCACCCTCTGGGAAAGGCAGGGTGGTGGCTTGGCAGGAGCTTGGGCCTAGGAGGTTGGGGCACCAACATGCCCATCTTGGACAACTTTGCCTTTGGGCTTGGCTCACGTAGACAGACATAAATGTCTACCTTTTCTAAGCCTCTGTTATGCTGTTTACAATCTAATCCCAATAAACTGAGAGGTAGGAAAGCAAACAAAATGGGTGATGGGTGCTGAGATTGAGTAAACACAAAGGAGGAGCAGTTGCTCCCTCCTCAGGGCTCAAGGAGGGCTTCTTGGAGCTGATGATACCTGAACTGAGATGTGAAGAATGAGTGGAAGTTGACCAGTTGCCAGAGGTGATGGTGGGAGGGAGTGGTTCTAGTCATTGACCCAGAGCCAGGGCACAGATGGTGTTTTGCATGAGTCTGAAGACTAAAAAATAGGTGCTTTTGTGATAAACTCCCATAGGACCAAGAGGTTCATAAAACAGGGAGGATACACATTTTATTGAGAGACTGGTGCAAAGAGAAAGAAATAAATGAATGTGTAAAAATTTCTCAACCAACCCCCCAAGTAATTTGATGATCCATCATTCCCTTGGGGTCTCATAATCTTCCCTTACATAATTCTATTATAGTACATATGATGCTGTGCTCTAATTACTATTTGATGTATCTGACACTCCACTTGACTTCAAGGTCAAGGACTTTTAAAACTCATTCCTATGCCCATCCCACCTAACGCAGCCTGGTACATGGAGTTCTAAACAAATGTTTGCCACCTGAATGAACAACACATAAGTCCATTTCGTTACAAAGAGCTAGGAAGCCATTCTGTAGTTGAACTGAAATCCATTTCTTCTTACCGCTCACCAATCCAGCTTCGATTCTCAGACATTTATTGGGTGTCTGTGATATTCAAGGCTCTGTGTTAAATTGCAGAAGGTGGGCTTTAAAGACAAAGAAGCCCCCCTCCTCCACCCTCTGGAGCTTACCAGACTCTGTCATAATAGCCCACCAGGGAAGAAAGAAGAGTTCTTGTTCAGTGACTTCCCACTGGCTCTGTGTGTGCATCCCTGAACCTGACTGGCTCCTCACATACAGGTTGCTACACCAGGGGAGGTCCAGCCCAGGCAGAGGAAAGCACACTCTCATGTGTTGCTAGGACAGCCTGCTGCTTCTAAGCTTTTGAAGTAGGAGTTTCAGAATCTGCCCTTCACCAATGTGCAGGAGCTCTGACCCGGATGACTGCTCCTCATTCATTCATTCGTTCATTCCATTTCATAAAGCAAGCACTGGGCCAGGCACTGGGAGGGCGTCAGGGCTTTAGAGATCAGTAAGGTGTAGCAGATTCTCTACCCACTGTGGCTCTCACTGCTCACATCTACAACTGCTTTCTACTGCCAGTACCTGTGAAATTCTACTTGAGGGCTTTCTCTGGCTGTTGGAGCACTTGTCCATGTATGGCAAGGTGGGAGATGGTGAATAAATATTTCAGCTGCCTTGTGCATCATGTGAGGCCACTCTGGAGTATGCCTGACACTATCTCCCTGAAGTCCCCAGGGCTTTGAGCTCTGGTGGCCCACAGTGGAAACCTGCTCATCAGTGCACCCGTCTTGTATTTCTGTCCCTGTATCATTTCCCCATCCTTCCTGGGATTGCCTCCTACATCAACTACATGCATTTAAATTCTGGTCTCAAGGTTTTCTTCTGGGGGGATCCCAACCAACCTAAGACACTAGATATCTGTGTTCACAAAGTTGATCCTCTAACAAGAAAGTTTGATGCTTAGTTAAATAACGGGAGAGTAGATGCTGTAATAAGGAAGATACAGGAGCCAGAGGAGCTCACAGCATGGGTCCAGGGAAAGTATTTTTCAGGAAGCGACTTTGAGCTGAATGCATAAATTTTCTCAATATTTTCCTTGGGATGTTGATATGGTTTGGTTGTGTCCCCACCAAAATCTCATACTGAATTGTAGATCTAATAATCCCCACGTGTTATGCGAGGGTACTGGTGGGAGGTAATTGAATCATGGGGGAGGTTACTCCCATGCTATTCTCATGATAGTAAGTTCTGATGAAACCCAGTAGTTTTATAAGGGTCTTTTTTCACTTTGCTTGACACTCAATCTCTCTCCTGCCACCCTGTGAAGTGATGCCTTCTGCCATGATTGTAAGTTTCCTGAGGCCTCCACAACCATGGGGAACTGTGACTCACTTAAATCTCTTTTCTTTATAAATTACCCAGTATCAGGTATTTCTTTACAGCAGCGTAAGAATGAACTAATACAGATATCTTCTATCTACCATACCTTGTTATGCAACAATGGGTCTGAATAGCCTCCCACCCCTGGAGTTGTATAGCACACTCTGCTAGGATTCCTTCTAAATTCCTTTGGAAGGAAAGGGGGATTAGTGAGAACCAGTTGCAGGGACCAGCCAGGAAGGTGATTTATATTGGCCATCTCATCTAATTTTCATGTCAGTCTTGGAGTCATGATTCACATTTTAGAGACAAGGAAACAGACTCAGATAGGTCCTTCTTGCCCAAGAGCACACATCACATTTTGGAGATGACCTTGAGGTGGGAATTATCACTCTGATGTTACTGATGAGGCAACTACTGTGGTTCAGTCAGAAGGATTGATGGCCTCAGAGGCACACTGTGGTGAGCTGGAATCAGAAACCACCACTGCCTGACTCTGCTCCTCCACTCTCTCCTTCCTCTCAAGCTGCCTGTGAACTGGGTGGGATGCCCCTGGAGACCACCATGGGAAGTGCCCAAGCACAGCCCTCCATGGGGCCGGGGAGGCTCCAGGGAAAGGATGGTGCTACAATATAGCGTCATGTTTAAGAAACAGCTCTGGACTTGTACTACCTGTATGCGAATCCTGGTTCCATAAATTAGAGTGATATGATTTAGGCAAGGCATTTACCTTCTCTGAGCCTCAATTTTCTCATCCATGAGATGGGGATAATAATAGTAACTACCTCATGGGGTTGCTGTGAGAATAAATAGAAGGGAAGTCCTCCAGGTAGTGCCAAAACAATATACAATCCATAAAGCACTATAGAGTCAACTTGTTTAATGTTTGGCAGGAATGGACACTGAGTCGAGATACTTAGAAACATGATTCCATTTCATTCTCAAATTTCAGTGAGTTTTGGTTTTTGTAGCCTTCTAGTATAGTTTGGAGTCAGGTAGCATGATGCCTCTAGCTTTGTTCTTTTTGCATAGGATTGTCTAGGCTATACAGGGTCTTCTTTGATTCCATATGAAATTTAAAGTAGTTTTTTTCAAATTCTGTGAAGAGTATCAATGGTAGTTTAATGGGAATAACATTGAATCTATAAATTACTTTGGGCAGTATGGCTGTTTTCATGATATTGATTCTTCCTGTCCATGAGGATGGAATGTTTTCCCAGTTGTTTTCTGTCCCCTCTTATTTCCTTGAGCAGTGGTTTGTAGTTCTCTTTGGAAGATGTCTTTCACATACCTTGTTAGCTGTTTATTCTCTTTGTAGTGATTGTGAATGGGAGTTCATTCATGATTGGGCTCTCTACTTGTCTATTGTTTGTGTAAAGGAATGCTTGTGATTTTTGCACATTGATTTTGTATCCTGTGACTTTGCTGGCACTGCTTATCGGTTCAAGAAGTTTTTGGGCTGAGATGATGGGGTTTCTAAACATAAAATTATGTTATCAGCAAACAGAGACAACTTGGCTTCCTCTCTTCCTATTTGAATACTCTTCATTTTTTTCTCTTGCCTGATTGCCCTGGCCAGAACTTCCAATACTATGTTGAATAGGAGTGGTCAGAGAGGGCATCCTGTCTTGTACAAGTTTTCAAAGGGAATGCTTCCAGCTTTTGCCCATTCAATATGATATTGGCTGTGGGTTTGTCATAAATAGCTCTTATTATTTTGAGATATTTTCCATCAATATGTAGTTTATTGAGAGTTTTTAACATTAAGGGAAGTTGAATTTTATCAAATGCTTTTTCTGCATCTATTGAGATAATCATGTGGTTTTTGTCTTTGGTTCTGTTTATGTGATGGGTTATGTTTATTGATTGCATATATTGAACTAGCCTTGCATCCCAGGGATGAAGCTGACTTGGTTATGGTGGACAAATTTTTGATGTGCTGCTGGATTCAGTTTGTCAGTATTTTATTGAGGAGTTTCGTATCAATGTTCTTCAGGGATACTGGCCTGAACTTTTCTTTTTTGGTTATGTCTCTTCCCGGTTTTGGTATCAAGATGATGCTGTCTTCATAAAATGAGTTAGGGAGGGGTCCCTCCATTTCAATTGTTTGGAATAGTTTTGGAAGGAATGGTACCAGCTCTTCTTTGTATTTCTGGTAGAATTCAGCTGTGAATCCATCTGATCCTGGACTTTTTTTGGTTGGTAGGTTATTAATTACAGCCTAAATTTCAGAGCTTGTTATTGGTCTATTCAGGGATTCAACTTCTTCCAGGTTTAGTCTTTGTAGGGTGTATGCATCCATGACTTTATCCATTTTTTTTCTAGATTTTCTAGTTTATTTGTGTAGGGGTGTTTATGTACTCTCTAATGGTAGTTTGTATTTCTGTGGGGTCAGTGGTTATATCACTTTATCTTATTGTGTCTGTTTGATTATTCTCTCTCTACTTCTTTATTAGTTTAGCTAGTGGTCTACCTATTTTGTCTTTTTTTTTTTTTTTCAAAAAACCAGATACTGGATATGTTGATTTTGGGAGGTTTTTTTTTTTTTTTCTGTGTGTGTGTCTGTATCTTCTTTAATTCTTCTCTGAGCTTAATTATTTCTCATCTTCTGCTAGCTTTTGAATTAGTTTGCTCTTACTTCTCTGGCTCTTTTAATTGTAATGTTAGGGTGTCAATTTGAGATATTTCTAGCTTTCTGTTGTGGACGTTTAGTGCTATAAATTTCCCTCTTAACACTGCTTTAGCTATGTCTCAGAGATTCTGTTATGTTGTCTCTTTGTTTTCTCATTGGTTTCAAAGAACTTCTTGATTTCTGCCTTAATTTTATTATTTACCCAGGAGTCATTCAGGAGCAGGTTGTTCAATTTCCATGAAATTGTGTGGTTTTGAGTGAGTTTCTTAATCCTGAGTTCTAATTTCATTGCACTATGGTCTGAGAGACTGTTTGTTATGATTTCAGTTCTTTTGCATTTACTGAGGAGTGTTTTACTTCCAATTATGTAGTGGATTTTAGAATAAGTGCCATGTGGCACTGAGAATAATGTATATTCTGTTTATTTGGGGTACAGAATGCTGTAGACATTTACTAGGTTCACTTGATCCAGAGCTGAGTTAAAGTCTTGAATATTCTTGTTAGTTTTCTGTCTCATTAATATGACAGTGGGGTGTCAAAGCCTCCCACTATTATTGTGTATCTTCGTAGGTCTTCAAGAACTTGTTTTATGAATCTGGGTGCTCCTGTATTGGGTGCATATATATTTAGAATAGTTAGCTCTTCTTGTTGAATTGTTCCCTGTACCATTATGTAATGCCCTTCTTTGTCTTGTTTGATCTTTGTTAGTTTAAAGTCTGTTTTGTCAGAGACTAGGATTGCGTTTTGCTTTCCATTTTCTTGGTAAATTTTCCTCCATCCCTTTATTTTGAGGCTGTGTGTGTGTCTTTGCACATAAGATGGGTCTCCTGAATACAGCACACTGATGGATCTTGACTCCTTATTCAATTTGCCAGTCTTTGTCTTTTAAGTGGGGCATTTAGTTTATTTACTTTAAGGTTAGTATTGTTTTGTGTGAATTTGATCCTGTCGTCATGATGCTACTTGGTTATTCTGCATACTAGTTGATGCAGTTTCTTCATAGTGTCATTGGTCTTTGTATTTTGGTGTGTTTTAACAGTGGCTGGTACTGGTTTTACCTTTTCATATTTAGTACTGATACCAAAACAAATGTATAGACCAAAGGAGCAGAATAGAGACCTCAGAAATAACACCACACGTTTATAACCATCTGATCTTTGACAAACCGGACAAAAACAAGCAATGAAGAAAGAATCTCCTATTCAGTAAATGGTGCTGGGAAAACTGGCTAGCCATATCCAGAAGACTGAAACTGGACCCCTTCCTTATACGTTATACAAAAATTAACTCAAGATGGATTAAGGACTTAAATATAAAACCCCAAACCATAAAATCCTAGAAGAAAACCTAAGCAATACCATTCATGACATAGGCATGGGGAAAGACTTCATGAAAAAATGCCAGAAGCAACTGCAACAAAAGCCAAATTGACAATGGGATGTAAGTTGACATTATTGCCTTCTGTTTTACAGAGGAGAAGAATGGGGTACAGGGAGGTTAAGTAATTTGCTTAGAGTCACACAGCTGGTGGCAGAGCTGAGCAGTCTGGCTCAAGCTGGTGCTCCTGACCACTGCATAGTGACCCTTCTTCTTGATCTAACAGGGTCTGTGGTGGCCACTTGGAACTTGATCCAGTGAATCCCAGGCTTGTCCTTCACCCTGTGTGTCAGTACTGGCTCCTGGTATCAAGGCCTCTGAAGGCAGCTGGGCCGTTTTCCTAAGTAGTGACCATGGCAGCTCGTTTCCTTTGCTGCCAACATGGGATGCTGGCAGGACTGGCCAGAGCTGGATTCATGCTGTCTCCATCCAAAGTCCCAGATTGCACAATCTGCTCTTATCTCCATATTGTAGGGGCCCTACAGGCCCTCTGAAGGGTGCCCATCAGAGAACTTACACCACCCACATCCCAGACTCATCTTCGCATCTCAACAGCACTTAGCAACGTACCAATCTTTTAAATTTTGGGCCCTGCTCTAATATTAAGGCAGTAATTTATACACTTGGCTCCTGAGCTCCTGGCTGTTTCAAAGGCATTGATCACCCCCAAGCCCTCATACATGATTCAGGCTTACTCCTCCAACTCCTCTGCCAGCTATTGATTCCAATGACATTATTTATCAATTACGAAAGGTTTATTCCTCACTCGCTCCTGCACAAAAGAATCCGCGCATTTATTTTACAGCATGATTTATTGACACGTCACCATGCATTACATGGAAAATTGAATTTTTGGAGGCTGGAGAACCTTAGGAAATTTCACAGGTTCAATTAGACAGGAGAACATCAAAGAGTTTAATGATACAATTTTTCATCCATTTGCTGCAGCACTGGGAGAGGAGGGACCCCAGGGCCAGGTCAGCTCAGAGCCCCAAACTATTCTTTAGTTCAGGTGTGTGCACTTCATGATGAAATCCTCTGGCTGAAACCCTTTCTCTGCCCCTTTAAGCCCTGGCTCAGGGCTTTTATTTATGACTCCCGAGGTCAGGATATTTCTTTAAGCTGGGTTCACTCTTTGTCCCCAGAGCAATAAACCTTTCCTTGGACTGTTGCGAGGGAGTCTTGGACAGATCTTTCCTTGAACCATGATGGAAGTAAGGACCATCTGCCTTAGTGGATGAGCCTGAGAGAAATGGTGTGATGTTTAGAGCCCATTTTGCATCATCTCTCCATCCATCAGACCCAAGCTCAATTGTGAGTTCTCAGAGGAAGGCTTCCCACATTCCCCAGATGGATCAGACCCCCATTCTGTACTCTCCCAATACTTTCCATGGCTTGTATGTATGTTGCTGTGATGATTTGACTAATGTTACCTGTACCTTGGACTGGGACTCCCTGAGCATAGATTGTGGGAGCCTGGCAACATTCCCATTCTCAGCCACTGCTGAGAAACTTGTTTCCTAGACTCTCTTTCTCTGTGGGGTTCCAGGTTAGAGTCTGCCAATGAGAGAAACCTGCAGGAGCTTTAGATGGTGAAGCAGAAGCAATTATTCTCACAATGGTCCTGTTATGGGGGCTCCTCTCCTGGAGTTCCCACTTTGGGACCTCGCTTTGGCCACTGAATGTAGTGGCCTCTTAGACATCCCTGTGAGCTCTGGCTCCTCTAGCTATTCCAGCATTTGGGGCTGAAATCTTATGGGACTATTACTCGGATCTTCCAGCTCTTTGCCTTCTACCCCTCAATTTTCCCAGCTCCTTGCACATGTGTGTAAGCCCTACTTCCCACATTAAACCCTTTATTCCTGTCATACTCCTGATAGGTCCATTTTCCTGATAGGACTTCAGACTGACACAGTAGTGGAAATGTCTGTTTTGGTTTCCTAGCATTCCTCATGGCCAGGTGCATAATAGATGGAATGTATCATCAAATATGTTGCCTTTAATTGATGCATTATTCTGGCTGGTTAACTCCTACATGCCCTCTAAGACTCACCTCCTCCAAGAAGCCCTCCTTCATTCCAAGTGTGGGTCAAAGGCATCTCCTCTGGGATCCTGTGATCAGAGCATATGTGGTGGTGCTGGGTGACAAGCATCTGTTCACTTGCCTATCTGCTGCAGTAGATGATGAGCTCCTTAAGGCTAAGAATGAATCTTGGTGGTCCCTGTTTTGTTACTTCTAGAGTGCCTGACCCTCAAAGGGTCCTCAGTAGAGGTTTATGGATGGAATTAATTATTCACTTACTCATCCTTCACTGTTGGGTATAAGAACAATATATATGGGTTACTGCACCACCCTTTTACATCCATCCTCTTAGTTGCCCTTTCACATCCATCCTCTTAGTTGATCCACACAGTGAATCTACAGACTGGGCAGGTGCTGGCTTCCCTGGGAGGACACAGCATGAGTGCTGCCCATCCGAAGAGTGAAATACTCAGGGTTGGAAGGGAGCCATCCTTTTCCTGTTCAGGGTGCACTCCACAAACCGAAGCCAGACAAACTTTGGAACAAGCATTAGGCAAATAAAAAGAGGAACAATAATAAATTACATATTTGGAGCTAATATAGTGATAATCAGGCAAATTGGATATTAAAGAAGCAAATGGCATCTACAGTTGTAAAAAGCTCAAATTTAACATTAAAACCGGTGCTTGAAATGTTTAAAAATGACAGATCATTTGGATCACTAAAGCCACCATTTATTTAATCAACTCTCTATTTTCTAAAATGGGCTAGGGATTAATTTATATTCCTTTGTAACTGTGATAAAGACACACGTCACTTGCTATGGATACACTTTAAGGAACAGATTCATTCCCATAAGGCTAGCCTTGAAGCAAATTTCTCTAAAGTGAATTAGATTTTCTCATTGATTTACATGATTAAATTAAAGATGTGTCCTCATGGGAAAAGTTGACCAATAAATGGAATAAAATTTTTTTTTAAATGCAAGAATGGGGTAGGGGAGCACTTGCAGAATATTATGGGTGTGGTGGTCCATTACTAGCACCATGCCTGCCAGGAGCTATTGTTCCCTCCCCACCATTGACTTGCTATGTGGCATCATTTTTTGCAAGGTATAAGGCACTTTCTTTTCCAAACTTTATAAATGGGGGGAAGTCAGGCAGAAAAGGTGGCCAATATTTACTGAGTCCTTATTCTGAGCTGGTTGCTAAAGGAGAAACTTTTAAATTTTCACAACTACCTTCTGAAGGAAGTATTTTTATCCTTATTTTAAGACAGAGAACTTGGGGCTCAGAGACATGAAGCCACTTGCTCAAGGTCCTGGAGCTGAGTCTGTCTGACTCCAAGGCCTACGCTTAGCTAGCTTCATTATCAGGATGGAAAGCAATGGTAAAAATAATTCAAAGCCTCAGATAAAGACAAGATTGACTTTCTGTTTCTCTTTTGGATGAGATCATGTTCCTATACTCAAATATAGAAATGTCAATTGCCTATGAATTCTCTCAAAATAAAACAAAGACGTTGCTTTGTGGGTGCCTGGTCCTGCTGGCATGGTGGCTGCCTGCTTCGAACCTCCCCATTTCTGCCTCTAAGTTGGCAATAAGTGCTTTGGTCTTTGTGACTCACACCAAACACTGGCTCATGTCTCTGGGGAAGTAAGGGGACATGGGTTGGGGGAGGTGGGAGAAGAAGAAGTGCTGCATTTTCATCCAGGTTTTGCCTCTCTCATTAGTTGCGTGATCTTGGCTAAGTCCCTTTTCCTCAGTTTCCCATCTTTTTTTTTTTTTTTTGAAATGGAGTCTTGCTCTGTTGCCCACGCTGGAGTACAGTAGTGCGATCTCACCTCACTGCAACCTCTGCCTCCCGGGTTCAAGCAATTCTCATGCCTCAGCCTCCTGAGTACCTGGAATTACAGGCGTGCACCACCACATCTGGCTAATTTTTGTTTTTTTGTAGAAATGGGGTTTCACAGTGTTTGCCAGACTGGTCTCGAACTCCTGACCTCAAGTGATCCGCCTGTCTCAGCCTCCCGAAGTGCCGGGATTACAGGCATGAGCCACCCACCACGCCTGGCCATCAGTTTCCCATCTGTTAAATGAAGGGGCTACACTGGAGATGCTCTGTGAGGCCACTTCTCCCTCAGATCTGATTCTCTTGCTTCTTTGATTTCTCTCTGACTGCTCTCAGTGTTCATACAAAACCAAGAATTGACTGTAAGTACAGAAAAAATTGATTGGCCATCTTGTGTATTTAACAACTGGCATTTAAACTGAGAGATATTTTGGGTTAAAGAATGCTATTTGCAAACATAAAAAAATACCATAAAAGTCAAATATATGCAACCCATACACACACCAGCATCAAATCAAGTACACAAACAGAAGTTGAGTCGCATCATTATAAACTCCTGATTGAGAACAAAGCTGCAGCAGTTTCGAAGGCAATTTTCATATAAAAATTGATTTTCTTCATGCCTCTCCTATGATTAAAATGAGAGAGGATGATGGCTTTTGGTTTAAGTGAAATAAGTTCTTTAGAAACATGAGTTTTGATGTTTAAGCTCATATTGAAATTTCTAGATCGAATGCATCAATGACAAATGTGAATTGGTCTAGAAGACCCCAGAGATAGAGGCAGAGCTTTAAGTTTCATATTGTATGAAATTAGTTTCTAAAGTGCTTTTCTGTGTCTCAATCAAGCTTCACAACCTTATCAAGGAGGTAATGTAGTTCCCATTCTACAGATGAGGCGAGCTCCCAAAGGAAAAGGGACTTCTCTGGGATTAAAAAGCTAGTGACTGGCAAACCTGAGACTTGACTCAAGGGTTTCTGACTCCAAATTCAATATTCTTTCAAAAGAAACAATTAGTTGTCTAACAACTTTTTTAAAAAAAATTGTATTTCCTTAGGTTTTGGGGAACAGGTGGCACTTGTTTACATGAGTAAGTTCTTTAGCGGTGATTTGTGAGATTTTGGTGCACTCATCACCCAAGCATTATACACTGAACCCAATTTGTAGTCTTTTTATCCCTCACCCCCTTCACACCCTTTCCCCTCAAGTTCCCAGAGTCCATTATATCATTCTTATGCCTTTGCATCCTCATAGCTTAGCTCTCACTTATGAGTGAGAACATACAATGTTCGGTTATCCATTCCTGACTTACTTCACTTAGAATAGTAGTCTCCAATTCCAACCAGGTTGCTGTGATTGCCATTAATTCATTCCTTTTTCACAGCTGAGTAGTATTCCATCATATGTATATACCATAGTTTCTTTATCCACTTGTTGATTGATGGGCATTTGGGCTTATTTGCCTAACAAAGTTTTATTGAGTGCCTACTACAGGCTGGACATTTATCTTAGATTCCAGATGATAGCCAGAGGTGCTACTTTCAGTAAGTTCACACAAGTATTTTCACCAAATAAGTCCACTCTTGCTATCTAACCCCAAACATGCTCCACCATCCTCAAATTTCTTACAAGTTACCATTGGGAGTTGCGGCTTCATGTTAGGAATGAGTGGCCATGTCTACAGTTCTGCTTTGGGAAGACCATTCTGGGCAGCGTAGAGTGGGAGCTTAGGAAAGGAGAGGAACATATAGAGGCCAGGAAGCCAGAGGGATGCTGTTTCAATAATCCAGGTGGGATATTAATTAAGGTGGAGAGGAGGGAGAGGACTCATGACTATTCCCAAGTTCAACTCAATGAGACTTACTGATGTGTTTGATGGGAGGAGAGGGAACATTTGAGGTGACTCTCACATGCAGGGAGTTTGCATAGGCTCAGTAAATAGCAACTTCCTCCTGCCCAAGTTTTTAACCAACTGGGAAATTAATCAAGGGGTAAGCAACATAGAAACAAACAGCAATTTTATTACAGCTAAGCAGAGGCAGGAGAATGTGGCTTAAATCTCATCCATGGGTACTTCCCAATACTGAAACTCAGAATCAGGAAGAGATCTCTATCTTGCAGCATGGATGGGACAGTTTGTCCCTGGAGGTCACTTGCTTCTAAGAGAAAGGAGAGAGGAGTCTGGGCTACTCATAGTGGTCAGCAGCTACATTGGTCTGCTCAGCACGGTTTTCCTCCTTCCAGGAAACGGATCCTCTGTGCCCCAGGGCAGGAGTGAATGATGGGTGGAGAGATGCTGGGCTTCTCTCTCATGGCAGCAAACATTGGGAGTGGGAAAAGTTTGGGTTTCTGATTTGTGCCATTTATTTAGGTGGTGAACACAGAATAGAGGGAGGTTTGGGGAGAAGTTGATGAGCTTGGTTTTAGGTTTGTAAGGATCTTGTGTATCACCCAGTGAAGATGGCTGGCAGGTGGCTAGCTGGCTCTGTAGAGTGCAAAGCTCAGGAGAGATTGATGTAGAAGCTGTCAACAGACAATAGTGTTTGGAGTCATGGTAATAAATAAGGGTAGCCAGGGTGAGGAATGGCTTTGTTGAAAAAGAAGAGAAGAAGGCAGAGGGCAGAATGTGAATGAGAAAAAAAAAAAGGCCTTTGAAGGAGATTGAGAAAATGTAGATAAAAGATAAAGGAAAAACAGGATGGCATGAGATCAGCAAAGGCAAAGAAAAAGAAAGTTTTAGGAAGGGGAAAAACAGAGTAGGAGCCTTCGATCCTGAATAACTTGGATTTGAAATGTATTTCTGTCATTTCCTTTCTATGAGTTATTGAGTTAGGTGGTTAATAAATGGTAGCTATGAAGAAAGTGGTGACAATGATGATGATGAAGATTGAAGGAAGTGGTTGCAAGTGTTGCAAGAAATAGGAAGATCAAACTGGACAAGGTCTAAAAAAGTAGAAGAGAATAGTTTACTCCTCTACAATCTATTTTGAGGAACAAGACAAACACTCATGAAACAATTAGATTTTCTCCTCATGACTTCACCTTACACTTTCCTAACATACTTGTTCTAATAAGAAGGTTAAAAAAACCCAAAACTAATATTACAGACATGGAGGCGGATGCATATGCAAGGAAGTTATTAAAACTGCCTTGATTTTAATAAATTTACCACCAGGTAGCAATCTCTCAATGTCGCCTCTTTCCAATTTGCATGTGTAACTGGCATCTCGTTAAAACATCATTAAGAAATTGAAAACCAGGAAGACATAAACAGACGCAGAGGAGAAACAGAGGGGCTTGGAGGGGGAGAGGCTGTGGGTGGCAGAAGAGAGGAATTCTTGTGAGAAACATAACAAGAAACCTTACTTTGTTCTCCAAACCCAACCTGATTAGCAAGTGCTGGGAATCAGAGTTTACATAGATAAACTGTTTGCAAATCAGCAATTACAAGACTCTTGTGAAATCTTCATTTTCCCGGAATGATTGGAAATTGCAGTACAGAATGCTGTCACTTTTCTTCAGCTGGATCATTACTTAGGTGTTCAGGAGAGCTTCTTCCAAGAATGCACACAAGCCTTGGATACTGAAGGCGCGTCCTTGGAAGGAGCTCTCCTGAACGTGTAAGTGTTGGTCAGGACAAACCCCATGGTGACTGAGCTCTTGGATTTTGCTTCCTCTTTTGCGGCCAGATTAACTTTTATTTACTTATTTTTGTCTTGGTGTATATTTAAGCGTGCTTTTTACTATTATAAAAGTAATATGTAGCCACTGCTGAAAAAATTAAAAAAAATTTACACTATATGAAAAGACATTGGGCCAAACTAATCTTAACAGGTGAAATATTTTAGTAAAAAGAACTGAAGCTTTGGAGATAGGCAGGGGTGGGTCTGACTCCATGTTCTGCTGTTTAATTATTGTGTACCATGGGACTGAGTTTCCTTGTCTTTAAAATGGGGAATGTGGTTTTGGGCAGATGAAATGAGAGAGTGTTAATGAAGTGCTGGAATATAGTATTTGTACTTTGAAGCATTCAATATATAGTTGTTACTATTTTAAACCATCTTCTTTTCCTTCCTTCTGGAAATCACTCTACCTCCTCCTTAAATTTCTTTACTGGCTTTATGAACACTGACAAACACTGGCAAACAAGGCCTTCCATTATCTAGCCCTGACATATCTGTTTAGTACTTTTCTGTATAAGTATCACAAAGTCAGAAATTGTTATGTGTGTACATTTTACTGGTCTGTGAAGGCTAATGATTGAAACAACCCACCCAGACATTTCAGGGGCTTAGCCTGGAATTAAAGCTTGTTTCTTTTCCATGCCACAGTACAGCATGGGATGAGGGTTGCTCTACTCCATAGAGTCATCCAGGCACCCAGGCTCCTCCCACTTTGTAGCTCTGCTCTTCTCTAGGTCCGTGGACTTCTCACCATTTACCCACAGAAATAGATAATGGTAAAGACGCAGCCACTCTTTACTGCCTGGGCCAGATGGTGCCACACATATCACTTATGTTCACCTTCTATTAATTAAAAATAGACTCATGGCTCCATCAAGATGTGAGGGCAAGTTGACTACTATAGTTTGTCAGTGAGCTCTGAGAATGGTGAAAATGTGGAGATGGTGGGGACTGGGGAGTTCTCCCAGTCTCTGCTCCATGTGTGGCTGCAACATGTAGAGGTCCAATCAAACACTCTGGAAAAGTCTGTAACTGGCTTGTTTTGAGTCATGCCTGTAGCTTCCTACACAAGAGTTTCCGGGTACTCAGAATGACATCTCCCAACCTCAGCCACATGACTCAAGTGAGAGAGGATCCGTTTCCTGGAAGGAGGAAAACCGTGCTGAGAAGACCAATGTGGCTGCTGACCACTACAACTAAAGTGTCCAGCACCCAGCTGGGTGGCCTGAGGGATGGACATGTATGATGGAGAGGACACAATCCTCACTCTCAATATGCTTGTGCCTACCAACCCATTAGGGAATAATTCTGGCTGGGGTTGAATCAAGTGCTAGATGATAGGTATTATATCAATAATGCAAACTGAATTCAAAGATGAAAGAAATGGTAGTGCAAATGGAGCAGTCACTGTGTGGCAGAAAAAGGTTTATTTGTTTAGGTAGGAGACCATCCCTGTGTGACTTTGGGCAAGTTGACCAGCTGGGAAACTTTGGTTTCTTTCATTGTTAAAATGAGGGCTAATTCTATCCACATCACAGCATGGCTGGCATTGTAAGAGAGATAGTATACAGTCATGCACTGCATAACGACATTTCAGTCAAGGATGGACAGCATATACAATGGTGGTCTCATAAGATTATATTACCGTGTTTCTATGTATCTTTTCTATGTGTAGATATGTTCAGTTGCATCAATACTCATCATTGCATTACAGTTGCCTACAGTATTCACTACAGTACCATATCGTACAGGATTTTAATACACAGCAATAGGCTATACCATATAGCCTAGGTGTGTGGTAGGCTACAGCATCTAGGCTTCTAATAGGCTATACTATCATCAGCCTAGATGATGTAGTGTACACCTAGGCTATATGGTGTATTTCCATTGCTACTAGTACACTCTATGATGTTTGCACAACAGTGATACATTTCTCAGGATGTATCTCTGTCCTTAAGTGATGCATGACTTTACATGAACAATTCAGAAGAAAAATGTTCAATTTGATAATCACTAGTATTCAGTAAAGACTTCATGGAGAAGTAGAATTTCTGGTGGTACAGGGTGGGTATGCAGAGAAGACGGCTGCTGAGGGCATCCTTGGCGGGGGGAACAGTGGAGGCAGTGGTGTGGAAGTGGAGGAAGTGGTGTGGAACAGTGGAGGCAGTGGACTGAGCTGATTGTGTTCGGACAGTGGAAGAGATTCCTTTCATGGACCTCCACCTACAGAGCTAAACTTTCCCCCTCCTTTGGCTCCCCAAGTCCTGCTCAAGAATTTGGAATCCAGGCCAGGTGGTTCTGCCTGTGTGTAACAATTCTCCATCTTTCCATGGACAGCTGACCAGACCAGTTTCTGATCAGCAGTGGGTATGCAGAGAAGAGGGCTGCTGAGGGCGATTTATAAACCAGGGGCAGGGTTGCTGCCTGCCTGGAGATCCAGTGTAAATTTGACTTTATGAGTCTATTTTTCTCACTTTACACACACACACACTGCAGATCACACAGACCTGTGAGTTGCTGCCCAGGTTAATAACCTTCATATAAAAGGCTCCTAACACTCCTCCTGGTGCTGGGGGCAGCATCTCCTGAACTTGGACTCTTGATGTATGAAAGCTAATTGGGGCCAAATGGCTGTACCGTATGTATCCAGCTAGTGGGAGAGGAGGGCTGCCTGCAGAGTTTTGTCCTGAGCTTCTTGCAGATGTCTGTTGCCGTTCACATTGTCGCCCTGGAAAGATGTGTAACAACATTTCCATTTCACCAAGGAACATAGCACATGGTGAAGACCAGAGCCCAGAGACAGCTTGTTTGAAATCATGCGGATATATTTGTGGATTCTCACAGAGTACCTTCTACGCACCAGACACACACTATGTGTTGCCTCTGACCCTCACAAAAGTACTTCAAGGTAGAGGTTTTTATTTCCATTTTACTTATGAGGAAACTGAGGCTCAGGGAGAAAGCGATTTCCACAAGGTCACACAGTAAGTGAAAAAGATAAAGCTGGGATTTGAGATGAGATCTTTCCATTATAACCAGCAAACACCAGGGATAGCAGTTACTTTGATTATGAATAAGACTAGAGCAAATGTTTACTGCACACTTGTTCTGAGCCAGGGTTTGTGCTGAATGCCTTTATATACTAGACCTCATTTCATTCTCACAACTATCCCAGGAGATTGGATTGGCTGCTATTGTGGCCATTTCACAGATGTGGAAACTGAGGCTTGGTCACTTGAGTTAAGTAACTTGCCCAGGGTTCTCCAGAGGAAAGTTGGGGTGTCAGGCTTTGAATTCAGGCTTTCTGACTCTGAGCTTCTCTTGCATAACCACGGCATTAAACTGCCATGTTAAGGGTAATCCTTACATTTCTTTAATTTTATGTGCACTTTTATGCGTCCTAGAGATAGGTATATGAAGATAAGGGACTACTATTAGGTTGGTGAAAAAATAGTTGTGGTTTTTGCCATAATGGCAAAAAAAATGTAGTTTTTGTTCAGCATTAAAAGTAATGGCAGGCCGGGCGCGGTGGCTCAAGCCTGTAATCCCAGCACTTTGGGAGGCCGAGGCGGGTGGATCACTAGGTCAAGAGATCGAGACCATCCTGGTCAACATGGTGAAACCCCGTCTCTACTAATACAAAAAATTAGCTGGGCACGGTGGCGCGTGCCTGTAATCCCAGCTACTCAGGAGGCTGAGGCAGGAGAATTGCCTGAACCCGGGAGGCGGAGGTTGCGGTGAGCCGAGATAGCGCCATTGCACTCCAGCCTGGGTAACGAGCGAAACTCCGTCTCAAAAAAAAAAAAAAAAAAAAAAAAAAAAGTAATGGCAAAAACCACAACTACTATTGGACCAACCTTTTAGTGAGCACCTACTCTTTTCAGTGCTCTATGTAAGTTACTTCAGTAACCGTCACGATGACTCTACATGGTGGGAATTCCTGCTATGTCCATTTCTCAGATGAGAAAACCAAGGCTCAGAGAAGCAGGGTGACTTGGCCAAGGTCACAGTGTGCGAACAAAGAGATCTTTGGTCCCTATAACCAAGAAGCCTGGAATCTCCCTGAGAATAGTTGCGTGTAAACGTTTATCCATTTATTGGTTTAGGTCAGTATGTGGCAAAAACCTGAAGAGTCCCTTGCTGAAACAAATTAGGAGCATGGAAGAAAAGGATTAGGCGATACCCAGCTAGCTGGTAAAGCATGTTTCTGTGTGTCCGTTGAAGGTGTTTCCAGAAGAGATGAGCATTTGTAATCTCCTGGTAGACTGAGTAAAGAAAATCTACCCTCGGCTGGGCGCGGCACTCTCACCTGTAATTCCAGCACTGTGGGAGGCCAAGGTGGGCAGATCATTTGAGCTCAGAAGTTTGAGACCAGCCTGGCCAAATGGTGAAACCCCAGCTCTACTAAAAATACAAAAATTAGCCGGCGTGGTTGTTAGTTAGGAGGCTGAGGCAGGGGAATCACTTGAACCCAGGAGGTGGAGCTTGCAATGAGCCGAGATTATGCCACAGCACTCCAGCCTGGGTGACAGAGTGAGACTCTATCTCAAAAAATAAAATAAAATAAAATAAAATAAAATAAAATAAAAACAAGAAAAGGGAAAAAGAAAATCTGCCCTCACCAGTGTGAGTGGGCATCATCCAGTCCATTGATGGCCAGGAAAGAACCAAAAGGTGCAAGGGGGAAGAATTCACTTTCTGTTCTTGAGCTGGGACATCCACCTTCTCCTGCCCTCAGACCCAGGGACTCCAGATTCTCCAGCCTTCAGAGCCAGACCGATTTATACCACCAGATTCCCTCATTCTCTCACTTGCAGACTGACATGTTGTGGGACTTCTTGGCCTCCATAATTGCATGAGCAAATTCCCATAATAAATTCCCTCTTATTTATCTCTCTCTATATATCCTATTGGTTCTGTTTCTCCGGAGAACCCTGACTAACACACAGGGCAAGGGTTCAAAATCAGATATATCTACTGTCAAGGGTGTTTTCTCTAGTGTACATTACTGCCCCATGTTTTTCATCTGTGGTCCTAATTTGCTTCAGCATGGGGCTCTTCAGGTTCTTACTGTATATTGACTGAACCAACAAATGGATAAATGCTTCCACCCAACCACCTCAAGGAGATTTCAGGCTTCTTGGTTATAGGAACCGGATGTCTCTTTGCTTGCATTCCCCTAGGCTAAGAGCCCTATGAAATCAGCCAGGGAGAGACTTCCATTTAAATCTTGCCATTCATTGCGCACACAGCATGTGTCAGACATTGGCTTAAGCACTCTAAATACTTTAATCCACCCATAACTTCAAGGTAAGTATTGTTATTCCTGGACTCAGAGGGGATGGGTGGCTTGCTCAGGTCACCCAGCTCGTGAGGGGCAGTGCTGTGATTAGAACCCAGACCTCCCACTACTAGGTCCTGACCGGTTTCCATTGCTTCACTGCCTTTGGGGTGGTGGAGGTTTATAAAAAGAAAGAGTTGGTACCAGAGTAAAAGCATGTCGTCTGCCCTACAAGTTAGAAAAAAATGTATAGGTAACTTTATTTGACTCCAAACACTTTACTCTCTTTCCTTTTTTTTCCTCTTTAATGTATTTGGAATTAGAGATAAGCCTGAAAGATGCCAGCAGAGTCTGTTAAAAGCCTGCAAAAATGACAAGGAAGATTACACAGCTGGAAAAAACTGTTTCAACATTTCTTGTGACATAAAAAAGCAAAGCCTGAAACAACAAAAAACCTACACGTAAGAGACGAGAACATCTGTGGAAAACCAGTGGGTGAAAATCACAGGAATCCTGGCTTTAAATCCATATAAAGAAGACCTCCAGCAGTCGGAGTCATCCAACAGCAAGACAGGTGTCTGGAGAGGGAGTGAGGTCCCAGTTCCTAGAAGTATCCAAGGACTGCTTACCAGGTGCTGAAGGGGCAGAGTAGGATGTAACTCAAACATCTGAGGGCTTGACTAGGTCACCCCGTGAAGTTCATCCCAACTTCATCCTATTGTGTATAGCAGAGGCTTACCATGACCACTTCTGCTTATTGGGCACATTTTAAGTGACAAATACTGTGCTAAGCAATTTTCTTATTCAACTAAAGTACCAGCAGGGCATACTTTACTCTTTAAGAGCTAGATAAGATCAACTTGGATCCTTACTTCATGATTTATAGAAAGCCTAAAACCCTCCTCGCGGTTTCTGTATTTCCAGGGCAGTGTGTGTGTGTGTGTGTGTTTGTTTTATGAGGAGGGGGTTCATTCAAAGGCATCTCTAATTCTGAGTTTCTGTTTCCACTGAGTCAGTTCACTTTCTGGAAGGTCTTTCTTTCTGCACATGTTCCTGTTTCAAGATTTGGAACTCAGTCTCATTCCTTGATTTCCACAAAGAGTCACTGGTGGACTTGGAGTGGACTGTCCGGAAGGTTTGCAGCCACAGAGATGATTTAAGTTTACTGTCACATTGGTCTTTAAGGGGAAAAAAGAGAGATGTTTGAAGCTGTGGTGATGCAAACAGCAGGGATATCAGCCACCCCAGTTCTTAAAGGAGATTTTTCACTGCCCCACTCTTGGGTATTCTGCCCTGGCCATCCCACCTTACATAGAGTCTGGTCACCTCCACAGCTCTCTGGCTTCTTTCTTCCCTTCTCTCTTTCCTCCCTTCCCTGTCAAACAACCAGCCAATGTACCATCCAATCCACAGACTAACCAGTCACCCAGCCAGCCAGCAAATCAACCAATTACCCAGCCTGCCAATCATAAGCCTATCGCTATTTATTTGTCTATCTATCTATTTTTAGTTGCCCAGGTTGGATTTGAACTCCTGAGCTCGAGTGCTCTTTCTGCCTCAGTCTCCAGAGTAGCTGGGACTGCAGAATTGTGCCACCATGCCTGGCTCTTGACATCATTTTTTTAAAAAGTCACCATATGACATGCCGTATCAAACTTAAAAAAAAAAAACAAATATATAGACAGAAAAAAGAAGGAAAGAAGGAAGGAGACAAAAGAGAAAAAGTAGCCTCTTCTTTACTAATGCAGAGCAATTCTGCACTCCCTTGGCTCTGAACTCCAGGCCTGCCTTCTGGTTTCCTTCCACCCAGATAGTTTATCAAGGTGTTTTCCAAAACTCACACTCACATTTACTTTGAACTTTATGCCTCCATTCCAGGCACTGTCAGGCACTTCAGGTTTCCAATCTGCAAAATCTTTAATCCTTGTAATGACCCTGTAACATAGGGAAGACTATTATCCTCACCTTCTATGTGAGGAAACTGAAGCGGGGAGGGAAGAAGTCAATCCTCCAAGGTGCAGGCTGGGTAGAGCGAGGAGTGGGATGGGGGCAGTTTTTTCCACACTCAGAAATCTGAAAGATCAGAGCCCCCTTCTTCCCACCTGAAATCTAGTGCCATTATTAACACAATGTTTTATTTTTTGACTCCATCAAGCAAACATCATCTCATTTTCTCCTTAGAGCAGCCCTGGAGGTAGGTATATTCATCCCCACTTCAGAGTTCCAGAAAACCAGGGTTTAGCAAGGTGGCTTGCTCAGGGTCCCAACCCCTCTGATGTGGTGTAACCAGGGATTTGAATCCATGGCTCCCTGATTGTAAAATTCTGCTCTTAACCTCACTGTGCTGTGCATGCCTCCTGGATACGGACATTAATGAAATACAGAGATACAGAGGAGTGGGCATCTAGGGATATTCGCAATGATCAATTCTGTAACAGGACTTCTTGGAGCCTAAGTACTATAGAGGAGGCCTGACCAGCTCTGCTGTACAGGGGAAGCCTCGCAGAGAAAGTGACCTGGAGCAAGGTTCAGAATGATGACTAGGAGCTTACTACACAAACACATCTGTGAGCAGGGGAAGGGCATTCCAGGCAGAGTAGACCTCCTGGGGAATGACAGCTTCACGTTAGAGTTGTGCCTTTGTGGGGAGCTACCAGCAGGTTGGAAAGACTGTCTTCCCTGTAAGAAAGGGAAGTGGTACAAACTGAGGTCGAAGAGGGCAGCAGAGACCGGCTCTGGAAAGGCCTTGAATGCCAGGCCAAGGGGTTAGACTTGACCCTCACAATGGATGGGAAGCCTTGGGAGACTTCTAAGCAGGAGAAGGATGTGATTGCCTTAAGCAGGGTGCCAGGGCTGCTGTGGGCACCACACACATGCAGGCACGCGCCTTCCCTTTCTCAACCACATTCATCTTCTTTTCAGGAAAGAGTACTGAGGTTTTAATGAACTCATTACTCATTCCACTGTCAGGTGAGTCCAATTGCAGTGGGAGGGTGAACAGAGGGCTCTTCCCACCGAGGCCATGCTGCTGCGATCTCATCAGCAGCTGCCTTAGCCCTGTCCCTGGCAGAATCTCACCCACCCTGTTCTGCCATGACCCTCCCCTCCCACCGCCTCCCAATCCCACGCTTTGCTGCCTCCTGAACTTGCCAATATCCATTTCAATGGGCTTGATTGGAATCATGTTTCCCTGGAACTTACTACCATCTGTCTCCCTACACCATTGTCTTGGTAGGTGCCTCTGCATCTCTATCTCATGACTGGGTGCAGGAAGCTTCTGTTTGTACCCTGGATAAGCAGTCTGTCTCTCTGTCTGTCTGTCCATCCTCCTTGCACCCCTACCTCCAGCCTGGGCCTGCCCATCCAGCATCTCCTCCTTCCCCTGCCCTTCTCCTTTCCACCTTGGACTTTTGGCCTGACTTGCTCTTTCTTTCCTTACCTTGAACTCCTTGTCTGAATGTCTGTCTGTCTGTCTGTCTCTTCACACCTTAGTCCCTCTGATTGTTCACCTTTTTCACTCTCTTTCTCTCCACCTTTTCCAGACATTCTCTGGAAACAGACTGCTCCAAAATCTATTCAATAGAATGGTATAAGGTTTTGCAAATTCCTAACCATGTGGATTAGACTCAAGTAATCTGTGGAAGGGAATTCAGGCTAGAAAGGAAGTCATCTTTCCGCTCATCACTATGGAGGCAGAGATGAGGCCACTAGAGACCTAAGCATGGGGCACCGCATTGTTCTGGGTACCAGGCACCTCCTTTTCTTCTTCTCATCCTAAACCACATGGCCCTTACCCAGGCAGGAGCCACAAGCTGACCTGATGTTCCAAGTTAAACTGTAAGCAGCCAGAGGGCAAGGAAAACCCTCTGTTTCATGGGTTCATGGGCTTCCATGGGTGAAAAAACCTCTTGAGATTCAACTGTTACCAATTTCTTTTTCCCAGATGAGAGCTCTTGATCCCAAAGAAGCAATGGCATGTGAAGTTCCTGTCCAGGGCTTCAAGGCACAGGGTAGGCAGTGGTCTTCCAGTTTGCATGTAGCCTGACTTCACTCCTCTGTGGTAACACAAATGCACCATAGCAACTCTCTTCCTTCAGTATTTATGGCATGATGTTTACCGGAATTTATGTTTTTCTTCCTTAGGGCAGGGTTGTTTCTAGGGAATGGCTGCCTAATCATAAACTACATTTCCCAGCACCCCTCGGATCTAGGGGGGAATATGTAATTAGTTCTTGCCATTGGATTGTGAGTGGAAGCAATGTATGTCATGTCTAGATGAAAATGTTTAAGAAGAGGTTGTACCTGATTCACACACACATTTTCCTTTTTCATGAGCCAGATGCAGGGGACTCCAAGGTCCTAGGGGATGGCAGAGCCCCAAGACAGAAGGAGCTTGGGTCATTGAATCATACAGAGAGCCACCTGCCAACCAGGAGCACCCACATTGACCTGTTACCTGGGGAAGAAGAGATTTATTTGTTATAGCAGCTGGCATCTCCCTAAAATATGTACTGTTGGCCATAGGTTATATACTTATAGGGACTCACCAAATCTGCTTCCTAAGGTATAGTCATTCTAATTTGCCTATCTCTGATGAAGAGGCCCTATCCTGGAATCTTCTACATTGCCAAATTTCAGAGAAAAGTAAATGACAGAGGTGGGACGGACTCATCACTGCCTGACCATGGCTCACATGGTCCTCTGTGCTCTCCTGGCTACCTTAAGCTCTCACCTATCCCTCCAACTTTCCCTTTGTCATTATTTTGCTGCACCACTAGTCTTTAAAAAAATTATTATTTATTTAATAATGATTATTAATTTTTTATTTTTAAAATTGCTATGTGAGGCTGTTTGTGTTGCTATAAAAGAATATCTGAGGCTGGAAAATTTATAAAGAGAAGTGGTTTAATTGGCTCATGGTTCTGTAGGCAGTACAGGAAGCATGGTGCTGGGATCTGCTTTTGATGAGGGCCTCAGGAAGCTCACAATCATGACAGAAGATGAAAGGGAAGCAGGCAGTCACTTAGCAAGAGAGGGAGAGGGAGAGCGAGAGGGAGACAGGGAGGGAGAGAGAGAGAGAGAGAGAGAGGAGGTGCCACACACTTTTAAGCAACCAGATGTCATGTGAGCTCAGAGCGAGAGCTCGTACTCATCATCAAAGGATGACCCAGGCCATTCACGAGGGATCCACCCCCATGATCCAAACACCCCCCACTTAGTCCCCACCTCCAACATTGGGGATTACCCTTCAACATGAGATTTTCAGGGGACAGATATTCAAACCCTGTCGGTTGACAAAAAAAATTGTATATATTTATGTCATATAACATGTTGTTTTGAAATAGGTATGCATTGTGGAATGGCTAAACTAAGCTACCTTTGGTCTTTTATTCTGATCCTCAAACACATTAGGCATACTCCCATCTTAGAGCCTCTATACCTGCTATGGTCTCCTCTTGGATTGCTCCAACCCTAGATTTTCTAAGGCTGTTTTTTTTCTTGTTAACCAAATTCTATGTCAAACAACCCCTCTCCAGTGAGGTCTTTCCTGACCACCCAGTCAAGTGCAGTTAACTCCATCATCCAACCTCTATCACAGCTTCATGATTTACATCTTTAATGGCCTTTGCCACTACTTGAAATTATCTTTTCCATTTACCTGTTCACTCAGTTATCATCCCCACATGCCTCCCTTTGGTCTCTGCTTCATTTAAGGAAACAGAAACTCGGAAAGGTATTGTAACTCGCCAGAGGTCACATTGCCACTGAATAGTGGTCCCAAGATTTGAACAGGTCTGAAAGATTCTGCCAAAGATGGTTTCTTCTTTACTACACTGTTCTCTAGACACAGCAATGGCTAGAGGGATGCACTTGTTTTTATCAGGGCATAACTTTAATCATGAATCCCAAGGCAGGGTGGTATAGGGGAAAAAGCATGAATTATTGGGTTGGCAGGCCTAGTTTCATGTCCTGGCATTGACATTTTCCAGTATTAAACATCTCTGCATTCTTTTCTCTCAAAACGGAATTAACATACTTACTTCAAATAGGTAATATGAGGACTGAAAGAGATAGTGTATAAAGCAGGTAACCCAATGTCTGCACACAGTGGGTCCTCAGGCAGGTACTTCATTTTTTTTTCTAACAAAGACATCAACATTTATCCTGAGCATTCCACCTTCATCAATGGAAAGGGAAAAACGCAAATTCGAGTAAAACCACGAAAGATTCTAAAATGTGGCTGATTCATTTCTGACTTCTTTCCCAGGCTTTGTTGGGAAGTTAAGTTAAAATCCAAGTCAGACTCCTAGACTTCATCCCAGTTACTCTGCTGAAAGCAGACAGACTTTAGGATTAAAAATTTTCCCTCATTTTCCCCCCTACAAAGCACAAATGTCATGGACAAGGGGCAAACTCATTATAGCTAGGTTTCTATCTGCCTAGTCCAGATGCATGTGCTAAAATATGAGGCCAGTTCCAATGGCCACCATCCAGGACCATGTGCACTGTGACTAATGTATGTAAAACACACACAAGGCTCCTCTCTCCCAGCATCTGGACCCCAAAGCAAAAGTTAGCTACAGAGAAATTTCAGGTGGACTCTCCAAAGTCTTCATTGCTTTTCAAGTTTGGAGGCAGTGAATCTGGCTTAAAGCAAAGGAGCCCTTCGCTGGGACTGGGATTTATTTATTTATTTTTTTAATATGGATGTTACTATCCTGACGGTGTTCATTGGCCCTTGGCTGTAAAGTTCACATTTTCTGCATCAGTCAGGACAGCCTAGGTTATATACCGATAACAAATAAACCTGATTTCTCAGGGGGTTAAAACAACAAGGGTTTATTTCTTGTTCATGCTACAGGTCTAGTGCAGCTTGCCAGGTGACCCATGCTTACTATAACCACTCAGGGTCCTCGGCCAATGGAAGAGCCATTATTGCAAACTTTACTAGTTGTTGGGCCTGGAGGAGAAGAAGGATCTCACACTCATAATTAGCTGTTCAGTCCAGAAGCGACATGTGGCACTTACACTCCCAACACGTCTGCCAGAGCTGGCCATATAGCTCTATCAACCACAAGGGGAGCACAACCTGCAAACCTACTGTGTGCCCAGAATGGGAGGAACCAGAAAGGTTTGTGCACAGCATCTTATTTCTATTCCTCATGCTTCCTGGATGGGTTACCAAGTCAAGGTGATTCAAGTCTCATCATAAACAAACAAACAAAAATCTCATTCCCTTTGCTCCATGGCTATCATCCCTGCTTCAGCTCAGGCTTCACAACAGTTAGGCTTCTCCCTAACTATTGCATCCACCCCAGTCTTGTCTCTTTGCCACTCTTCACCTTGTATTTCATCCTTGGCTTCTCAGTCGGAGTGATCACCCAGACCTCCCAGTCCACCAGGTCGTTCTCTTCCAGATAACAAAGCTTGGGGCCTTCTGACACCATCTTTCCTGCAATCCAGCCTAGATTTGTAGAGAGAGGAAGATAAAAGAGATGTTTGCCTGTTTGTAGGAAAAGTTCTTTCAGGACCCTTCTGCAGTTGTGATTCTAGGGCTCGATTATTATTCTCATCCAGGAAGCTGCAGACACACACCTCCTGTAGGGGGTCCAACTCAGACACTTAATTAGCAAAGAAAATTAAACCCCAAGGAACTGGGTTCTACAGTTGCTGGATGGCTTCTTGTGTGACCTGCTGCTCAGCTGGTGGGAGGGACGTGAGGTGTCTGGGCCTCAGTGTTAGAGCATGATGGACCCTTCACAACCCAATGGCCTTACCTTGCCCGGCTGCCTTGTCCCCAGGGATGTCTTTCAGGTCCTGCTACATATTCCACCCACTCTCCCTCAGGGGATGTTATTCTTCTCTCCCAACAGAGGACATCAAAAGGCAAAATCCCTAATTCAGTCCATCCAAATAAATGATAACCCTCCCTCCCACGAGCACAGGCCTGCCTTATTGACAAAGCACGTTCACTGACAGCGGCTCACTGCATCCTTTCAGCAACACACGAGGTGGCTTTAATCACCATCCACATCTGCAGGCATGGAAATGGAGTGGCGACCAGGGAGGCCAGGTCGCCAGTCGGGGAACCATATAGTGGGAGCTGGAATCCAGGCCTTTGGGTTCCACTCCTAGGGTAACTTTCTGCTCCACTTCTTAGAGCAAAGACTCTGGATTGCACCTCCAACAGAGCTGGATGTTTAGAAAGCCACACTCAGACTCAGTTTCCCCAAGCCTTCCTGGCTTGGCCTGGAGCTGGGGCCAGATTCAGACCACAGGCCAGGAGATAATCAGGCCTGTTCTCTGTCTGCTCCCATCAGCAACAATGGGCCAATTAAGACAATTGCTGCTGGTTTATATAACAGGAAATAGGGATCACGGTGCTCAACTCATTGAAAATCTCCTATAAAAGTGCTAATAATGCATTAATGTATTAATCCCCTTAATCCTGTCAAATTACCACAGAAGCACTCTGCAGAGCTGATGTGGCTCTCCCTGTCCCTGCGGTGGGCACTACTGTCTGTGAGGCTCCAGGCGCTCCTCTCTGGCCACCCTTCCCGGCTCAACACTCCTCAGGAAGCTCTCAGGGGCTGTAAGGACAGGATGGCAACTGAAGACTTTTGGCAGGAGATAAATATTGATTCTTTCAAAGACAGATGATGATGCATTCTTTAAGCAAAGATTCTTGATTCTTTCTCAGCAAGGAGAGACTCAGCTCTGGGCAGCCGACTCTATCACTTGCTGTGTGGTCTTGGGCTTCTTTTCTAGGTTCTCTGAGTCTCCAATGCCTCATTTGTAAGATGTGGTAATAATAGCTCATTGCAGAGTTGTTGGAAGATTCTAAAGCTGCAGGCAAATGACTGACACATGCAGGCATTCCATAAATATGCCGTCTTTTTTTCCAGCTATAAAATGGGAATAAGAATTCCCACCATGAGGGCTAAATGAAATTGCATGCATCAGTTTCCTGACACACAGTAGGGCTAACATACATAGCAGTTTTTTCCCTTCTCATCCTTGTTTGTTGTTGTGGTTTGATTAAAATGCTGCCTGACTTTCAAGAGAGCTTAGGAACAAAGACTGTGGTGCTGAGTGAGTTGTTCAGATATTTCATTTGTTCTAAAGCAGGTCATATATTTTCTGAGTCTCACTCTTCAAGGTGGAGAGAATTTCATCCCCAGGTCAGCCTACATGGGGTCCTCCTAATCTTCCTTATGGGCATGTTAGAATGTGTGGGGAGGAGGGTGCTGGGATGGGCCCTGGACACCTAAAAATGGGGAAGAGGCTTCAGTCTCTGACTGTGTCTAAGGTACTGGCACAGTTTTGGTGTTAAGATGCTGTGATCAGCCTGGTCTTGCTGTCTGGTGGTCCTTGAGGCTCCCAGGAGGCTCTTCAGGGCCCTGCAGGGGCTTCTCAGTGGATGGTGGGCTATGCCACAGAGACCCTTTGCTACGTTTGAGGCCTCAGTCCTATGACCGCCTCACAGGCATCCCCAGTTTCCCCTGCTGGAGGGCATGTGGATATCTGTAGGCAGGACTCTGCCATTCTTTGGAGTTGGAATTTAGAAAGGAAGAATCCATACCCCCATTCCTGTCGCCTATTCAATTCTGGGGAGCTCCTCTGTTTCTCAGAGTCAGCTACTTCTGTTTCCTCCATTCCAAGCAAGAGTTGGGGTTGGTGAGGGTGATAATAACCCAACAACTAAGGGTTATTATCTTCCAAGTAATTTTGGTTTCATGCTGTAAAATATAGACACTCTTAAAAATACCCTCTGGCAATGGCATTAAGACACAGAAAGCTAGGGTTTGACTGCCTATTAAGATGGCAACAAGGGGAAAAGGCCTCCCTTCCTCCCTCCCTCCCTCCCTCCCTTTCTGCCTTCCTTCCTTCCTTCCTTCCTAGAGTAGTGTGAGAGTTTTAAAATATGTTCAAAAATTTGTGGACACCCCTCCTTCCAACAGGTGAAGCCTAAGTTCCCTCCCCTTAAATGTGAGCTGAACTTAATGACTCGATTCTAATGAAGGAAATGTGACAGGAGCAGTGGTGTGTGATGGTGTAGATCATAAAAAGTATTTGACTCTCTCCTTGCTCTCTCTGAAGCACTCACTCTGTGGGGGAGGCCAGCTTCCATGTTAGGAGGACACTCATGTAGCCCTCTGGAGAGGCCCTCATGGTGAGGAACTGAGGTCTTCTACCAATAGCCATGCAGTACGCCATCTTGGAGGCAGATCCTCCAGCACCAGTCCAGTCTTCAGATAACTGCAGCCCAGGCCAACATGTTCAGTGTAACTTCAAGAGAGACCCCAAGTCATAACCACTCAGCTAAGTTATTTCTTTTTTTTTTTTTTTTTGAGACGGAGTTTCGCTCTTGATACCCAGGCTGGAGTGCAATGGCGCGATCTTGGCTCACCGCAACCTCCGCCTCCTGGGTTCAGGCAATTCTCCTGCCTCAGCCTCCTGAGTAGCTGGGATTACAGGCACGCGCCACCGTGCCCAGCTAATTTTTTTTGTATTAGTAGAGACGGGGTTTCACCATGTTGACCAGGATGGTCTCGATCTCTTGACCTCGTGATCCACCTGCCTCGGCCTCCCAAAGTGCTGGGATTACAGGCTTGAGTCAGCTAAGTTATTTCTAATTCCTGATTCTCAAAACCTGTATGAGCTAATAAAAATGTTTGTTGTTGTTTTAAGTCACTAAGTTTTGAGAATAACATACTATACAGCAGTAGGTAATTAATGTAATTAACAGTGAAAACAAAACACAAATTGATATTTCAATAAGTAACCCTCAGTGTGTCTGTGTGAGTCTTCAAAAATGGTAGACTGTGTTCACTCACTTAGCACCTATTTATTAAAGCCCCATAGCCAGGCATAGGGTAGGTGAACATGGGCAAATCACAGACCCAGTGTCTGGGAGGCTCAGTTTAGAGGGAATAGACAGAAGAATACAGAACAATGATGGACAAGAGAACCCAGATGGCTGTGGCAGCCAAGGAAAAGGGGCCTATGACTCAACCTAGCTTGTGTCCAGGGAAGGTTTCTTAGAGGTGATGACAGCTATTGTGAGACTCCAAGGATGAGTAAGAACCAGCTGGATGAAGATGAAGCATGGGGAAGATCTTGTACACCAGGCAGAGAGAACTGCTCATGCAAAAGCCCTGAGAGTGGGAGTTCATTGCCTCCCAGAGTATAAATTGGTTAGGTGTAGTCAAAGCTGAGGTGTGCGTGCATGTGTGTGGCGTGCATGTGTGTTTACATACTTGCATATGTGTATGGAGGGGAGAAAGGTAGACATAAAGTAATGTGACAAAAGAAAAAGCAGGAGGAAGCAGAGAAACACAAATTCAAGTCTTTGCCTACCATGTCATAGGTGTATGATTTTGGACAGGTCACATCACCTCTCTGAGCTTCATAGCTCCTTCTTTCTAAAATGAGAATCCATTCAATAATATATTTAACAAAGATCTACTACATCCAGGTTCTGGGTTAAGTCTGGGAGTACAATGATGTTCACCAGAACAGCAAATCTTGCTCCCCAGGAGTATAGAGCTGAGGGTGGTTCAAGTGTGTGTCATGTCCTTGATCTGTGCCAGCATTCTTCTGGGGCTATGTCTTCTTCCTCTTCTCATCTCAAAGGCCTAGCACAGACCACTGAGGGTATTGTTAATACGTCTGAGCATTACTAATGGCTACGCTCTGAGTTCAGAAGGACTCTGCTTTGAGTCTGGTTACCAGTCTTGGGCTCTGACATCAGACTTCGAGGCTTTTAGTCTCTCCTTCAGCATTTGCCAGTTAGATGACTTTAGGCCACTTGATTCTTCATCTCTGTGAGCCTCAGTTTCTTTATATATAAAAAGGGAATATTATAATAAAATCTAACAGATTTCTGTAAGGATTAAGTACCATAACATAAGTTTTTAGACATTTCGTAACTGCTCAATGGTTGGAAGCAATCTTTGTGACTTTGTTAGCAGGAGAACTTGGTGCATATAGCATTCTGGTTACATGCTGGGACTCTGAAGCTTGGTTGCTGGGTTCAAGTCCCAATTCTGTTACTTAACAGCTCTATTATCTTGGGCAAGAATTTAATTTCTTGCTGCCTCTCCATTTCCTCAGATGCAAAGTGGGAATAATAGGGGAACCTAACTTAACAGTTTGCTGTGCTTGTTAAACACACTAGTATATGTGGAGTGCTCAGAATAATGCCTGACACTCAACAAGGGCTACATAAGTGTAAGGTGTTATTTTTTATGATGCCACCTTATTCTTTGCAGTTTGAAAGAGGGTGTTGGACAGGCATCAGCAGGAGAAATTGGCCATGTTGTTGAGGTAGCAGAATGGAGGCTGTTTATCAACCCTTAGAGGGTAGCAGCACAAAGAAAGAGCCCCTTGTGTTTACGTAGAGTGATCTAAGCTGTGCCCCACCCAACCCACACTAAGGCCACCCCTCCTATTGTCCAGGAGACCCAGAATGCACTGAGGCACAGGGCCAATCTCACGCCCCCTGCCTGCAGCTCTGTCCCCTCTGCCCGGCAACAGGGACTCAGGGATGTGTGTGCTGGCTTAGCAGGACTTGGGGGTTAGCCAGGGAGGGCGGAAGGCAGACACTCTCTCTCCTGCCCCCTGCCATCAGCAGGCTGGAGGACTCAGACAAGCCCTCAGCTTAATTGGCAAATGGATTCTCCAAGGGTAATTTCGTTGATGCGCGCCGTGGGAGGGTCTGCAGGCCTTAATGATCAGCTCTGCCTGCTAAATGTGTTTACCAAAAAATAAGGTTATTGATTCCACAGATATTTTGTTTGGCCCTCACCGTCAGCCTATTAACGCGAGTTTTATGTAACAGGACAAATAGATCACAGCGTAAAGTCTTTTGAAAATCCCCTGTGAATGCTGTAATAATGCTTTAATGTATTAATCCCCTTAATCCTGTCAAACTTCCAAAAGAATTTCAGGACGTGCTGACAGAAGATCTCGCTCCCAGCCCTGGCAGCCGTAGCTCCATGTGGCAGCTGCTGCCTTCAACCTTTTGTGGATGGGCCGAGGAGGGGCGGCTGTGTTAGTAATGGCTACAGGGTTATGAGCTGATGTTAGAGGGTATGGGAATAGATGGAAGAGGCACCGGTGCCTGCTTAAGAAAAGGAAAGACAGCCTAAAGAGAGTGGCAGCCCCCAGGGCCTTCCAGCACGGAGCTGGCTAGGATAGACTTGGGAGGCAATGGCGCCTGGCATGCACTGATCTCTTCATTCCTCCCTTTCATCTCGCTCTGTTTCTGTGTCTCTGTCATTCTCTTTCTCTGCTTGGCACTGAGCTAAGCAGTTTACTCGTGTTGTTTCATTTAATCTCCACAACATCCCCATGAGGTAGACACTGCTATTCTCTGCACATTATACACGTGACTGGTTTGTCTGGATTGCTGGCAGGTGACAGAGATGGGGTTCAAAGCTTGGTCTGACCCCAAAGTCCAAGCTGCCTTCTTTCTCTTAGATTGGGGTTCAGCAAACCTTTTCTGTCAAGGGCCAAGGAGTAAATAGTTTGGGCTCCTTGTGCCCATACAGTCTCTGTTGTAAGTATTCAGCTCTGTCACTCAGCATGAAAACAGCCATGTACATACAATACATAAGCACATGGGCGTGGCTGTGTTCCAGTAAAACTTTATCAAAATAAGGGATGGGTTGAGTTTGGCCTGCAGGCTGTAGCTGGCCCAGCTCTGTAATAACAGATAATGGGGGCCAGTGGGATTCCTGTAATGGTTTTCTTGGATGGCGAGTCTGAGAGTTGGGAGGGATAAACTTCCAGGATGGCATCTGCAGGAAGGTGCTGGACATCTGCCTCACTGTAAGGGCTTTCATCTTGTGATGCAGGAGAGACAAGCTGAAACCCAGACAATGGCTGGACTGAAGGCCTGCTCTCTCTTGGGCTCTGGGTTGAGAGGGCTGGGACCTGGTTTGGGGTAGCTGGGGTGCAGGCTGCCTGGCTGTGTGGTCCTGGTAAAGTCCTTTCCCCTCTCTGGGCCTCAGTTCCCTCATCAATGCCATGAAACAGTGGACTTTGCTGCTCTTTCAGAGTCCTCCAGGTCTGAAAGTCTGCATCTGAGCAGCCAGACCCCAACCTTTGGTAACTGCAATGCAAGGGAGCACTGCTGAACCTCGTGCACTGAGAAGACTCTGAAGGCTGGACCTGCCTTTGTTTCTCCAGAATGTTTTATATCAACAACTAAAATTAGGACCATCAACAGCCACTGAACACTCCCCACTTCATTTCTCCCTGTTGCCCAGGCTTGGAACCTGTGCTCAGTCCTTGATGTCTTCCTTGCTTTCATACTCAGGCACCAGTCTGTAGAATCCATCCTGAATCCTTCCCCACTGCCAGAGCCAGATGGAGGGAGGGGGACGCTCCAGCTCATACTTGGAGATGGCAGAAACCTCCTGAGTCCAGACTCTATTATCACTCAGCTGGATTGCTCCTCATGGGACCAGCCTGCCTCCTCAAGCTGGATCCTATCACCCTCCTTTAAAAATACTCCAGAGGTGCTCAGGATAAAGTCTTAATTTCTGATAATGGTCCTCCAGGTTTCTCTTGTCTTCTGGCCCCTTTCCTTGAGATACCCCATTTTTCCTACTCAAGTGTGTGTTCCCTTCACCCACACTGAGTCTCCTGTGTTCCTTTACTGTCTCCAGGAAGAGATTACATCTGTATGGCGGGGCTGCCCCTCCCTTGTTGCCTGGTTAGCTCCTGATCATCCTACATGCCCTTTTTCCAAGGATCCTTTCCTCATCCTGCACTTGGGGGAGGTATTGCTGCTCTTTGATCTTGTGGTTCCACCATGAGAAGGAGGAGACCTTATCAGCTGGCTTTGTAATCATCTCTCTGAGCTCGTGGGTCTCCCCAGCCAGACTGTGAGCTCCTCCTGGTCAAGGGCAGATACTAGCATATCTCCCCACCAACCAGTAACAGGTGCAGGATGTAGTAAGTGTTCAGTGAAAACTGGCAGAAAGCTGGATAAAGGTAGGTACCATGCCAGTACATGACATGCAGCATCTTCCATACTCACTCTGGACTTTGAGGTAGGTCTCTTTTGGATAGAAGGTGAAATTTGTTTTTATACTGCATCCTCAACTCAGGGTCATACAGCCTAAAAGGGGAACAGAGACAGAATCTGAGTCTGGGTCTGTCTGCCTCTATGCCCATGTTCTTACCATCTTTTCTATATATCCTGTTACCTTGCAACAGTTTGCCAGGGTGGTACTCCTATCCCTGCCTTATTACTAAATATTTGGCTGGGCAGGGTGGCTTATGCCTGTAATCCCAGCACTTTGGGAGGCCAAGGCGGGCAGATCACTGGAGGCCAGTAGTTTGAGACCAGCCTGGCCATCATGGTAAAACCCTGTCTCTACTAAAAATACACACACACACACACACACACACACACAAAATAGCTGGGCATGGTGTAATCCCAGTTACTTGGGAAGCTGAGGCAGGAGAATCACTTTAACCCGTGAGGCGAAGTTTGCAGTGAGCTGAGATCGCACCACTGCACTCCAGCCTGGGTGACAGAGTGAGACTCCAAAAAAAAAAAAGAAAAGCTGATTACTGGATATTTTACAGCTAGGAACCAAGCCTCAGAGAAGTGGCATGACTTGAAAACCAAAAGTCACACAACTACATACAACTAGAAAGTTGCAGAGCCAGGAATCGAACCACACCCTCCACTTTTCCTTTTTCTGCTAAATCACGTTGTGAGCCACAGTTCCCAGGCCCAGGCTCTGCTCTGAGCAGGCATCTGGATAGTCTCACTGATATCCTGATTTCCAAAGTGCATTTCCAGCCTGGCGTAGTGCCATCTCCCCCGACTGCTGCCCCTGAGAGGAGGAGACATTCGAGTTAGAAGGAAAAAAAAAATGCATCTTTAGAATATATTGTGAGTGATAGAAAGAATGCTTCAGGCGATGCCACCAATTCCCCATGGGAAAAAGCCAGTTTGCCCATGATGGGTTTTCCTCCTCTCTCACAAAGCTCAGGACACAAAGGCAAACTGCACAGGGAGGCCAAAGCTCAAACAACCCACGTGGGACTTGTCTCCCAAACAGATGGAGGCTCTAACCTCTCAGCCACCGCAGCTGCCAAAGATGGCCTTGCTGACTCTGCTCTCTCTCCGTGATGAAGGCATCAGGTTAAAAACCAGCCACAGGCCTGCTAGGTATACATTTTCCTGGAAGGAAGTCAGGTTATGGATTCAGTCCTAAAAAGCAGGCTGCACCCCTTTATTAGTTTGCTAAAGCTGCTGTAACTCGGTTATACCACAACACAGCCATGAAGAGAGTGGCTTAAACAACACAGCTGTATTGCCTCACAGTTCTGGAGGCTGGAAGTTCTGAGATCAAGGTGTCAGCAGGGTTGTTTTCTCCTAAAGGCTAAGAGGAGAATATTTTCTGTGCCTATCCTCTAGTTTCTGGTGCTGGCAAGCTTTGCAATTTCTTGACTTGTAGAAGCATCAGCCTGATCCCTCTCTTCATCTTCACATGGCATTCTCTCTCTCTCTCTCTCTCTCTCTCTCTGTGTGTGTGTGTGTGTGTGTGCGTGTGTGTGTGTGTGTGTGTCCAAATTTCTCCTTTTATAAGGACATCAGTCATATTAGATTTGGGGCCCACCCTACTCCAGTAAGACCTCATCTTAGCTAACTACATCTGCAACGACTCTATTTCTGAATGAGGTCACATTTTGAAGTTTTGAGAGTTAGGACTTCAACATATAATTTTGAGGGTACACAGTTCAACTCATAACAACCACAGACATATGTCTTTTCTGGATTACTGCAAATGCCCCTTAATAGGCTCTGTCTTACCATGCTTAAATCCATCCTTCTATAGCTTTCGACTTTTTTCAAAACAGATTTAATAATCCCGCTTTCTTTTCATCCTTTCTTCCATTATTCCTTTTCTTTCCCCCTTTATCATGGACCAGGCATTGAGTAGACAGAAAGTCCAAAAGGAAACAAGATACTGTAAGATCATTGGATCTTACAGTGTCAGCAGCACCAGCATGAAACACACAATGACAGCAGTCCATGATCAGACAGGAGCATTGGAGCTATTTCAGAGGAAGATCCAGGAAGGGCTTCCTGCAGAAATGATGCTTCTTTGAGTCTGTGAGATGATGAGGAATTATCCGGGTGAGGAGATAGGGGAAAAGTATTCCAACCAGAGGGAACAGCACACGCAAAGACCTAGAGAGAAAATGGCACCATTGGTTTACAGAAAGTAGCTCAGTGAGGTTCCCTGTTGCTTGTAAGATAAAAATGAAACTCCTGAGTGTAACATTCAAGGTCCTACAAGTTCTGCTCCAGGTTCACCTCTGGCCACTTCCTGACATCCCACCATAACACAGTCACACTGGATTCTGTGAAGTTCCTGCATTGTGTGTCCTTCTCTCTTGCATCAGTGAAGCATGACTTAGTTTATTTTATGATATGTTCATCCTAGGACACAAAAAGGAAAACAATGCATCAATTCCTGATCTCAAGTTGCTCCCAACTTAGTGGAAAATGCATTATTTCCAACCTCCAAATGGTATAGTAAATACCTGGCACAAGGTAGATATTCCCTAAGTTTTGCTGAGTGAGAAAAATAAATGATTACGATAAAACAAAGAGCTGGAGAAGGCTGGAAGGTGGAAGGCTGTCACTAATTCTGCCTGAGGAGTTGGAGCATTCCAGGCAATGGGAATAGTGTGAACTAAAACCGGAATGTGTAAGGGCACCAGGCATGCTCGGGGAACATTGGGAAATCAGTGTGGCTGGCATACTGGCCATGTGTATGTGTAGGGGGTAGGCAGCGGGTGGAGGAGCAGATGGAAGGACACAGGAACAAAGGGACCATAGGGCCTAGTAAGGGCTAATGAATGCCAGGCTGAAGCATCCACATTTTTGCTGTCAATAAGGAGCCGTTGAAATAATTTGATGTGGTTGGACCTTGTGCTCCATGAAGAGTGGCCTGTGGACGTGCAGTGATCATAGAGGTGAAATTGAGTGGAAATGTGCCGTAGAGTTACAAGAGTGGTGCAGACCCAGGACATGAGAGTGGAGATGCAGTCCTCAGATGGTGGTGAAAAATAACATGACTGATGTTAATGCACACAGAGGAGGACTCAGGTGCCTCAGAGGTTTCTAGCCTGAGCCTGGTGGACTGGGTGAGCCATTAGTTGAGAAAAGGAACAGAGCTCTCCTAAGAACATAATAGCAGTTAGCATTACAGAGCATTATCTGTGCATCAGGCTCTGTGCTCAGTGCCCCACATGCATTACTGTATTTAGTCTTTACAATTTTCCTCTACACTAGGGGATCCCAGATAAGTAAATCTTACTGAGCCCATTGTACAGATAGAAAACCGAGGCCCAGAGAGGGTAAGCAATGTGCCTGTGTTCCTGTAGTTAGTGGCTGGTAGATCCTTGATGGGATTCCAGGCCCCAATTCAAAGTCCTCCTCAGGGAGCTGGACTATCCTGGGGCCATCCAGGGTCTGAAGGCTGTTGTGTGTATGGAGCATATAATATGCTTCATATCCGGGTCTCATATGGGAGTCAAGAGAGATGAAGTCAGTGAAAAGAATGAAGACCTCTTATCAGATTCTAGGAGAGCCTTACCCTGGGCCAGGTGAGAACAGAAAACAGGCCTTCAACTACAGCTGCAATGAGGCCAAGCATAGCTCTACAAGAAGATAAAAGCCAAGGTATTGGTCCATGAGTGCTCAGCATCCTCAGAGAAAACGGAGGGCCAGACAGGTTAAGGTTCTGCTTAGCATCACACAGCTAGAACATGGCAACAGGTAGCTTCAAATCCAGGGCTGTTTGACCTGTAAGCCTGTTCTCTAGAGCTCCATGTTCTCTTAGCACATCTCCAATGAATGAAGAATCTCTTAAAGGAGCCACATCAGGCCCTTTAGCACAGGGGAAAATCTCCAGGCAGACCGTGGCAGTCTGCAATGGAGGGATCCTTTGCTACAAGCACAGGTGCCCCAGTTCCAGCACCCTCAAGCTCACTTTTTTACTCTGATCCCTGCTCCCTGTGTGGGACCCAGTCCAGCTTCCATGCTGTGTCCCAGCCTCCCCATTCCACCCTTGGCCATCCTCTCCTGCACATGTGCTGCAGGCTGCTGTCCTGGCTTCCACTTACAACAGACACACGTGCGCACACAGACACGCGCACGCACACACACACACAACACTTATTTCCTTTAATCTCTCTGCCTAGATAAATTTCTCCATTCCCCTAATCATTTTTTTCTTGTTCGCTTTTGAACTCTCTCCAATTTGTCTGCTTTGGCCTGGTAATGAGCTGCCCCCAAAACAAAATGCAATATTCTGCATGTGACTTCGCTGGGTCGTATAGATTTTCTTGCTAACTATCTCTTCAGACTCCAGGAGACACACTTAGTGCAACAACTCTATTAGTGATTGGACTCTTATAAAGATGCTGTTACAAGTCACAAAATGATAGAACGTACAGCCACATAGACAACAGAAGCTGTTCTGGTCCATGTCTAGCTCCTTCTTGCACTTTCCACCTCAGTTACTTGGAACTTTGGAGCTTTTTTTTGTTGTTTGTTTTTTAGACAGAGTCTCACTCTGTCGCCCAGGCTGCAGTGCAGTGGCACGATTTCTGCTCACTGCAGCCTCCACCTCCCAGATTCAAGCAATTCTCATTCCTCAGTTTCTTGAGTAGCTGGGACTACAGGTGCGCACCGTCACGCCTGGCTAATTTTTGTATTTTTAGTAGAGATGGGGTTTCACCATGTTGGCCAGGATGGTCTTGCTCTCCTGACCTTGTGATCTGCCTGCCTCAGCCTCCCAAAGTACTTGGAGCTTTTTCACTCCATATTTTTACTTGTAATATTCCCTTGGCCAGAGATGTCCTTTCATCTCTCCTTTCCACCAATGCACATGGACAGTGCTTAATCCATCTCTAAGACTGAGCTTGATGTTGTCACCTCCTCTGTGAAGGCTGCTCTGGTTGCTCAGGCAGAATGCAGGTGCTCATCCCCTGTGCTCTTTGTACATTGGTACATAATGCCAGTGTCAGAGTGAAGCCTCTAAACTCTCATTGTATAGCTGTCTGCCTCTCCAGGGAGGCTGCCGGTGCCTTGGGTAGCAAGGCCCATGTCGTTTTCTTCGTGATGATTGATTCTTCAAGAACATGGAAAAGTAAAGCAGTTGTTAGACTGTGTAGTGGGAATTTTCCCTTGAAATAATGGGTTTTCACTCATATGCACATACATGCATTCATTTGTCCTGTTCCCAAAGACTGTTTGAGTGCTGTCTACATGCCAGACACTATGCTTGGTGCTGGGGACCCAGTGACTAGCAAAACGGAAATGATCTCCCCCCTGGGTCTCCAGTCTAATGAGTAGATAGATGTTAATCTAATAAATGTACTAATATACAGTTGCAAAAAAGGAATTCTGATCTGGCCTGGGTCTTTCAATAAAGTTTTCCTTGAGGAAGTTTCCTTTGAGTGAAACATGAAGGGTGAGTAGATGTTAAGTGGTTGAGGATGGTAGGGAGCCTGGGAAAGAGCATTTCAGTGAGTGGAAACAACATGTGTTAAGGCTCTGTATCAAAGTACATAGTGTACTAAAAGACACGAAAGCATTTCAGTTTACCTGGAGCAGAGTGGTGAGAACCAGACTGAGATGTACACAGAGGAGTCCTGCAGTGCAGCAAAAAGATTGTTTTTCTTTTAAGCCCAGTGCATAAGTATTGAAGGGGTTTAAGCAGGACAGAAGTAAAGATAATCATATGGGCATTCTGCAAAGGCACTCTAGTTGCAGCATGAACAACAGGTGGGGGAAGCAGGTGTGGATCTCGGGAGATCAGTTTAGAGGCTTTGGCAAATGCCAGATGGTGCTAACTTAGACTTGGGTGTTGACAATGAACATGTTGAGAAATGGATGGATCAAAGGAGGTAAATGGGCAGGTCTTGTGATAGACTGCCTGTTGTGGGGTGAGGGAGAGGTTTCAAGATGCTTCGTAGATCTCTGGCTTGTAGCATAGGCAGAAGGTGGCAGTATGGCATAGTAGTTATGCGTACAGGCTCTGAGACAAGTCTTACCACTTATTAGATGAGTGATCTTGGGCAAGGCACTTATTTCCTTTATGAAAAGAATGGAGCCATTTCTAGTACCTGCCCCATAAGCATGTGACATGGATTAAATGACTTGGCATGGGTTGATACTTGGAGTACTGTCTGGAATGTAATTAACACTCAGTCATTATTATTTTTATAATGATGTCCCTCAGTGGGTAAAAACATCAAGAAAGGACCAATATTTCTTGACAAGACGGTGTACTGGACTTTGAACATGTTGACTATGTTGTGCCATTAAGATTTCCCAATGGAAACCTGGAGTAGGCACCTAGAGATAGGGATCTATTTTTTGGAGGAGAAGGCTGAACTGGAGCTTTAACTTGGGAGTCATCATTTTCATTCCTTGGAGTACAAGAAGGAACAGTTATATTACCCATGTTTATGGCTCAAGACTAAGCATATTTTTGGCTTAGAGTATCTGTTGAATGAGGCAACCTTGTGCTGGTCAACACATTATGGGCAGAGTGATGTTTGGATTTCTACTACTAATCAAACTGTCTTTCCCCAAGTAAGAGGAACGAGTCAATAGTAGATGGTCCTGACTTTGGGTATAAGAGCCTTGGGACTTTGTCTGGAAGAAGCTTGTCTTGTTCTGATGGACATGAAAGGTGGTGGCATGAGCACCACGAGGGGGCTGAGCCTCAGAGTGTAGGGTTTCATGATACACAGTCTTCTTTAGGAGTAGAAACTCAACTCAACTCTGCATTTTCCCACACAAGAACAAGCCAAACAACCCAAATGGGGCCAGCAGACAAGTAATGGTTCAGGAGGGCAAATGAGCATCATAAAAAGAGCTCCCTGTCTCACAAGGTTACCCAATCCAATTTCAAAGTACTGCAGTTGTTAGAAAAGTCTTCCTTTGTTGAACAGAATGTGTCATCCTATAACTTTGATCCACTTGGTTAAACCCTCTGGAGCCACACAATTTTGGTCTGCTCTTTCCTGAGAAAACTCTTTAGTGATTTGAAGTCAGTGGCTAGGTTTTTGGCATCATTTTCTTCTTTGATTTTAACAGGATGTGACTATGGGGTCTTGAGCGGTCTTGGCCACTCTCACCTGCATGAATTCTATTTGTTTAGTCTGTTACAAAATGCGGATCATAGCATGAAATCCAACACTCGAGTTGTAAGGGTTTGAGTGGGGAAAGAGAGTGACGGATAGACAGAGATGGAAGGAGACGATAGAGAGAGATTGATTAAGAATAAAGATAATGAATAAAATTATGGACAAAGAGATCAATAGATAGATGCTAGAGTAGGTTTCTAGTGACACTCAGAGCGTGATTGATGCATCTGAAAATTTACTCCAGGCAAGGGTCTTCGCAAATAAACAAATAGATTCTTTACATTTTATTTTTATTGTAATTCTCATTGTGAGGTTGGTCTTGTAGAAAGGTAAAATCTTCTCCAACCAAAACATCTGCTTTGTTATATGCCAACCAGAGACTGCAAATATATTTTCTGTGTGCTGTTCTTCCGTATTTCTCTTCTCATGGCTGATATCACTAATTCATTACGATACCCATCTCTGCCTAGCCTGGATGTAAACCCTGAATCTTTCCTAGTGTAAAACTCCAGATAGTCATGGCCAATGGATCTATAGTAGCTCATGTCTTGTTATTTATTGCTATGGCAATAGTGCTGCATAACGGGCAACTATGAAACCTCAGTTGTATATAAGATATTATTGCTTATGTGCCAGGATGGTTGGGGCTTGGCTGGCCTTGGTTGGACTTGGTTGGCACTGGCTGGACTCTTTCATGTATCTGTGGCTGACTGGGGGCTCTGCTCTAGCTGGCCTGGGCTGAGTCATCTTAGCTGGTACAGGGCTGCTTGCAGGATCTCTAATCCACCTTGTGGGACCAGTGGGCTTGTCTGAGTATGTTCTCATGGGAATGGCAGAAGCCCAACAATGAGCAAAAATATGCAAGGCTTCTTGTGGCCTAAACTTGCACCTGGCCCACTGTTACATCAACTGCTTTCTAATAAATTCACACAACTGGGCCCAAATTCAAGAGGTGGAAAATAGACTCTACCTCTTTAGTGAGAGGAGTTTCAAAGACGCATCAGAGTGTGTGGATATAGAGAGGGGTAAAAATTGGGGCTCTTAACACGGTTTATTGTGATGTGTAAGATGAATCTAAACTGCTGTGTGCTATGTGCTAATTACATGGCTTATTTATCTGTATTAATATATATTCATATATCTGCTCTAGAAGGGCAGTCTGCACACCATGCTTTCAAGGTGGGCAAGGGTCAAAGTCAAAATACAAATTCCCTCTGCTTAGCTCCTGATACCACAACTCAATTCAACAGGGGTCAATAAGATTTCATTTCATAAAGACAGATGAGGCCTAACACACAAGTTTCTTCATGGGAGCAGGTGGACACTATGGAGTTAACCATGACTCCCTGCTACCAGCAGCACCACCACCATCATCATCACCATCCTTGTTCTTGCTGCAATTTATTGAGAAGTTACTCTATGCCAGGTGCTTCACCTCCAGTGTATCTCATTCTACAGAATACTCCAGCAAGGTCGGTTTATGTGTGTTATTTTGTAAACAAGGACGCAAGGGTTCAAGGAAGTGCCATGATATCCCAGGACATTCAACAAAGTTAAGATCCTTACCTGAAACAGGCTCAACTGGGTCCCTAAAGAAAGCTCTTCTGATGACCTCCAGGAGATGCTGTCTATGTATGGCTGACTGCCTTCTCATGTCCAGAAGGGCTCCCTATACCACCCTCTGTTCTTTTATGCCTGACCTGGGTGCTCTACTTCCTTCTCCTTGCTTGGGCTTCTCTACCTTCCTTGGAAGAATAGCTTGTCTATATTCCCAAATCCCCACTCTCTAACTCTCTCTCACTGCTGATCAGTGGAGAGGAACCAAAACAATTTCCATTAGGAAATGACATGAGTTATAATGATCAGGGACACTGGTCAGTGTTCTTCACTCCTTTTGAGAGGTTTCCTTAAAGGAGCTTGGACAAAACAACTTTAGAAGAAGACTTGACATCCCAGTAGTGGCCTATGGTGAGGTGGGAGAGGGGGAACGTTGCTCTTCATGGGGTTACATGCTGAGGGGGGAAGGAGGGCAAGGCAATGCTGTTTAGGTTCCAGTATACCACAGAGATTAGGGAGCAGCACCTCTTTGGATTTTTATTTGTTTTTAATGAAGCACGGTCCTTTACTCACCTTAGAATTTAAACATGTACTCATGGGCTGGTCTGGGAAGACTGCAGCCATCAGGGTATATGCAGAATCACTCTTCCTCGGGGAAAATTAAGGTTTTGTTTCATTGATGATTCTCCTCCTTCTTCCTCTAGAATGGGCCCTCTCCCAGGAGTCTCTCCAGTTTCCAGCCTTACAAGTTGACCTCTCTTCAGTCCTCAAACTCATTTAATTAAGTATACACATCTACTTTTGTCTGATAAAGGGCAAACATGAGAGTAATAGAGGCCCGGAGGAGTCATTTAGTGTCTGCACAGATGGGGAAACTGAGGCTAAAGCAGGAATAGGACTTGTTCTCATCTCTTTTCTGATGTGGATGTTGAGGAATCTCCAACCACAGTTGAGAGCTGATGGGTTCATAGTATGGGAGCCAAGAAAAGAAGCTGGGAAAGTTGAAACCAGAGTCTGGTTCAGTCTACTTAGAAAGGAGAAGGATGTATTAGAATTGGCTGCTATGAGATCTGATATGGTTTAGCTGTGTCCCCACCCAAATCTCATCTTGAATTGTAGCTCCCATAATTCCCACATGTTGTAGGAGAGAGATTATTGAATCATGGGAGAAGTTTCCTCCATGCTGTTCTTGTGGTGGTGAATAAGTCTCACAACATCTGGTGATTTTATAAGGGGTTTCCCCTTTTGCTTGGCTCTGTCATTTCCTCTTTGCTGCCACCATGTGAGAAGTGCATTTCACCTTCTGCTATGATTGTGAGGCCTCCCCAGCCATGTGGAACTATGAGTCCATTAAACTTCTTTTTCTTTATAAATTACCCAGTCTTGGGTATGTCTTTATCAGCAGTGTGAAAACGGACTAATACAAAATCAATCCTTAGATCTCAGAGGTTTAATGCAAAAAGTTTATTTCTTGTTTCCATAAAACTGCGTGTAACTTCTGTTAGTAAGTTGGGCTCTGCTGAGCCCTCTCCTTCAAGCAAAATGAAGGTCAAAGTGGGTGGATTGCTGTAGCCCAGGAGTTCAAGAACAACCTGGGCAACATAGTGAAACCTTCCCTCTACAAAACTTGCAAAAGTTAGCTCAATGTGGTGGTATATGTGTGTAGTCCCAGCTACTTGGGAGGCTGAGATGGGAGAATCACCTGAGCCTGGGAGGTTGAGGCTGCAGTGTGCCATGATCTCTCCAGTCTGGATGACAGAGTGAGACCCTGTCTCAAAAAAAAAAAAAAAAATTCAAGCTTCTTCCACCTGAACCTAGGAGTCTTCTATCAGATCATTTACCTCTAGACAACTGACAGGAGAAATAAAGGAGAGGATATCTTGGCAGATTTTAGGGCCAGGCCTGGAAGAAGTAAGCATCATTTCTGCCACAATCCATTGGCCAGAGCAAGTCATATGGTCCCTCCTGGAAGAAAGGAAGCTTGAAAATTGTAGTTCAGTAGTCTCCTCAGGAGGAAAAGGAATAATTGAGTGAGCAATTTTTCCATAGACCATCTGAGGTAGAAGTCAGGGCCAAGGTGTCAGAGAGTGTGGTGGAATGGGTAACCTTAACTAATTTTGCATGCATTTCTTTTGCCATTTGACCTTGCAGTAGTACCTCCCACTAGAATTTTCAGAGCATATTTCTCTATCCCAGTAGTTTCAGTTCTGTCCACATGACTTGCATTGGCCAATGAAATGCTGGAAGACATGATATGAGCAGAGATTTTAAGTGTGCTTGTGTGATTTAGGATGGTTTCTTGTACTCCTGTAGTTCACTGTGGGAAAGAATGTGGCCTGGATAGCCTCTGGTTCCTGAATAAAGACATATGGAGCATACTTGAACTTTACTCACAGCCTGGAGTCAAGCCCAGCTGAGGCCAGTGATCCCATATGAACTCCTGAGAACCTGCAAGGATTGTAAGCCACCAGGACTTTGAGGTTGTTTGTTATACAGCATTATTGCCACAATAGCTGACTAATACAGGGTGGCAGAGAGTCTGAATATGAAGACTAGGGAGAGTGGGAAGATGATCTGAGTAGTCTGGGAGTAGTGGCTTATAGCAGCCAAGACAGTGAGGCTTTTAAGTTCAACATTCCTGGATTCATCCTAGCTTCCCATGTCTACCACGAATGCATTGTGTGATTTGGGGCAGATTGGTCAAGCTGTTTTTGACCTAACTATTGTCTTATAAATTGGGGGTAATCATAAAACCAACCTCAAACGATTCATTCAGGAATGAAATATGATTATGTAAGCTCAGCACAGGGCCTGACTGATGCTCCTTTTATTTGAAAACTATCTCATTTTTTTCTCTTGTTCTCTTATTTACTCTTCATAATTCATATGAGATAACATTTCCTGATAGAAGCCTTCCTTGACTGCCACTTTACCACTCCAGAATAAAACCACTTCTCCTTTATAACATTTATAGTAATTTGAAGTGACATAAAGGTACAGTTTTTGGAGGTATAATTAAATGCTTGCTCCAAATCTCCTCTACCAGTTTTTATATTTTGAGAGGGCTGGGACAGTCTGTGTCTAGCACAGTGCCTGGAACATAGTAGGAGATTAATGGACAGGTCAAAACAAGTGCTAATAAATAGCAGTGATTCTGATCACTTTTATCCTACACACCTTCCTTTGCCCTTTGCACTATGCCTTGGGAAATTGGATTGATTTAAAGGATTTGGGTAAGCCATTGGCAGATCTGGGACTAAAATTTGGGTCTCCCCATTTCTAGTCTGGTGGTCTGCCCTGCTCACAGCACCATCTTCCACTGTGTCCTTCCAGAGTCACAATTTACATGGCTGGCTTGGAACCCTGCCTCTCTGCCTGAGATTAACCAGCCTCCCATTTACTCACCAATGGATGGGACACGCTCCCTTTGTGTGCAGCAGTTTAGCTAGAATTTTGCTTTAACTTTTCTATGTATGCTGTCTGGTGTCCCCAAATTGGCCTTTGTGGGGAAATCAATAACAGCTCATGCATGCAAGGCACATGTCCCTTCCATAGGACATTAGGTTGGCTATTGAAGTAACTGTGGCTGGAGAGGAGAGTTCTATTTGTAACTGAGGCAACTGCAGGTGAAATGATGCTTTCCTATGTGTATTTGAGTAGATAACACTAATTCTTCCCCTCCTCATGTCTCCAGCTATTGGCAGTCCTTCTCTCATTTTAGAGCTGTCTTCACTAGTTGCTTTCTTTCAGGAATTCTTAGTCATTCACATACTGGAAATGAGGAAAGGGAGGGTTATTCTCCTCTTGGACTGCTGTGGTCAAATTCAAAGGTCCAGGTCCCTGATCTGAAGTCAGAGGACCTGTATCCCACTCAGTCTAAATTTGTCCAGGGCCTCACTGAGCAAGCCAGTATGAGTCAGTTGTAGTATTCCCTGGAAAACAAAGGGATTAAATGTCATGACTATCTCTATCATCTCTCTCTCTCTCTCTCTCTCTCTCTCTCTCCCTCCTCTCTCTCTCTCTTCTTTCTCTCTCTTTCTTCTTTCTCTCTCTCTCTCTCCCTGTCACTATATTGGCTGTCCCTATCCTATCCTAGAGTAATGGGGGAAGAAGAATGAACATGTGTGAAATACTGTCTATGTGTCAAACACTTAATATTCATTATCTCATAGAATACTCACAACAACCTTATGATTTCATTTTTCCATACAAGGAAACAGGCTTAGAGAGGGAAGATGACTCACTTGAAGTCACAGAGCTTGAGAGGATTTAAGACCATATTTTCCCCACCACATTAGGTAAGATGTTGAGATGATAGCCACTAGCCACACGTTATGTGTTAAATTGTGTCCACCAAAATTGATATGTTGAATTAATCCCCATTCCTCAGAATGTGACCTCATATTGGAGATAGGGACTTTACAAATGTAATCAAATTAACATGAAACAACCATGCCATAGGAGCTGAGGTCTGAGTTTAGGGTAATATTCTGGGGAAATCAGGCACAAGGCAGATCAAGCAAGACACAAAATAATATTAATGAGAACAGAATCTCCTTACTATTTAGTATCGATAAAGCAATTTCTCATTGATTCTTTCAATTTAAACTTCACACATCATTATCCAGGTGAGGAAACTAAGACTCGTAGAGACTAAATGGTTTATGGAAATTACACAAACATACACAAACAGTTGATGATAAAGTTGGGACTCAAATTCATGTTTGACTCTAAGCCCCATGTTATTTTCTTAAGTACAGCTTCTAGAGTCACAGAGCTCTACAAAAGTGCTATGACGACAATGATGATGATGATGATGATGATGTTGATGGCCATGCTAATGGCATTGCTAATGATAATGATGACAAGTATAATGTGATAATGATGAAGGTGAAGATGATGGTGTTATTGATGATGATGATAATGATGATGGTGATACTGAATCTCACTTGAATCTAGGTCCAGGTGGCACATGACACATAGAAAAGAGACATCTTTTAGGCAACTTCCTGAATGATCAATAGTCTAGCCTCAATTTACCTTTCCAGTTTTATCTCTTCTCACATTTCCTCACCCTCTACTCTAGAGTAGTTTGCTTGCCTTCTTCAAAAACTTACTTCCAAGTCCAGTCTCTAGCCTTTGCTCCTACAAAATACCTATAAATAATGCGTTTTGTGGCACATTGATCAACAGAGATGCTCTGCAGTGAGAAAAGGCTTGCAAAGTCCCATGCATTTGGGGAATGCTCTATATTTTGCCATTCTCTGGGGGAAGCACAGTGTGTGTTAGCATAGGAAAGGTTCTGAGACATCGTATATTATTGTACTTATTTCACTTTGTCTAATGCATATTTCCAAAATCATTTTTGACTTGAGAACCCCTTTCTTATGTAATTCTTATATATTGATATTCCAAATAACAAGTGTTATTTATAAAGCTCTTGGGAAAACAGTACCCCAGCCTTTTTTTGTCTCCTTAGCTAATCCTTCAAGACCAACCCCACCCATATCATTCAGCAAGTCTTCAGAAATCCTTCCATGGGGCTTTCCTCCCACCCCACTGAGCTCCAATAACTTGCCTAGAGTTCTTCACCAGGCACATATCCTAGACCTTTCCCACCCAGGATGGAGTCATGGAGGATATGGAGCCAGGGTCATAGGCTTCATTCACCGAGGCTATCCACTGGAGAGAGAGTCTAAATGCAGAGCTAGAGATGGTTTCTGTAAGGGGCATCTTCAGCCCTATCATAGAGGGGGCTGGAAGATGGACAGCAGGGAATGGGAATGAGGAGAAGATATGGATGAATTGGGATGCCAATGCTAAAGGTCAGCTTCAACAGAAAGATACCAGGGGAATGAGGCAGGGACCACAACATGGAGCATTTGATCACAGACAGAAGCCTGTTTGGGTCAAATCTCATGTTCCTCTCTCATGCCCTGATATGGTTTGGCTGTGTCTCCACCCAAATTTCATCTTGAACTGCAACTCTCATAATTCCCACATGTTGTAGAGGGACTCAGTGGGAGGTGATTGAATTAGGAGGTGAGTGTTTCCTGTGCTGTTCTTTGACAGTGAATGAGTCTCATGAGATCTGATAGTTTTAAAAAACGAGAGTTTCCCTGCACAAGCTCTCTCTTTGCCTGCTGCTCTCCATGTAAGAGGTGACTTGCTTCTCCTTGCCTTTTGCCATGATTGTGAGGCCTCCCAGCCACGTGGAAATGTAAGTCTATTAAACCTCTTTTTCTTCCCAATCTTGGGTATGTCTTTATTAGCAATGTGAAAATGGACTAATATAGCAAATTGGTACCAGTAGAGTGGGGTGCTCCTGAAAAGATACTCGAAAATGTGAAAGCAAGTTTGGGACTGGGTAACAGGCAGAGGTTGGAACAGTTTGGAGGGCTCAGAAGAGAGGAAAATTTGGAAAGTTTGGAACTCTCTGAAGACTTGTTGAATGGCTATGGCCAAAATGCTGATAATAATATGGACAATGAAATCCAGGCTGAGGTAGTCTCTAATAGAGATGAGGAACTTGTTGGGAACTGGAGCAAAGGTGACTCTTGTTATGTTTTAGCAAAGAGACTTGCAGCATTTTGTCTCTGCCCTAGATATCTGTGGAATTTTGAGCTTGAGAGATGATTTAGGGTATCTGGCAGAAGACATTTCTAAGTAGTAAGGTATTCAAGATGTGACTTGGGTGCTGTTAAAGGCATTTCAGTTTCAAAAGGGAAACAGAATTAAAGCTTGGAGAATTTAAAGCCTGACAATGCAATAGAAAAGAATATCCCATTGTCTGGGGAGAAATTCAAGTTGGTTGTAGAAATTTTGCATAACTAACAGGGAGCCAAATGTTAATCACCAAGACAATAGGGAAAATGTCTTCAGGGCATGTCAGAGGTCTTCGTGACAGCCACTTCTATCACAGGCCCAGAGGCCTAGGAGGAAAAAACGGTTTTGTGGGCCAGACTGAGAGTCTCTGTGCTGTGTGCAGTCTAGGGATTTGGTGCCCTGCATCTCTAGCTGTGGCTGAAAGGAACCAATATAGACCTTGAGCTGTGGATTCAGAGGGTGCAAACCCCAAGTCTTGGCAGCTTCTACATGGTATTGAGCCTGCAAGTACACAGAAGTCAATAATTGAGGCTTGGGAACCTCTACCTAGATTTCAGAAGATGTATGGAAACTCTTAGATATCCAGGCAAAAGTTTGCTGCAAGGGTGGGGTGGGGGCCTCATGGAGAACCTCTGCCAGGGCAGTGCAGAAGGGAAATGTAGGGTTAGAGCCCCCACATAGATAGAGTCCCTACTGGGGGCATCACCTAGTGAAGCTATGAGAAGAGGGTCACCATCCTCAAGACCCCATAATGGTAGATTCACACAGCTTGCACCGTGTGTCTGGAAAAGTTTCAGACACTCAATGCCAGCCAGGGAAAGCAGGAAGGAGTGGGACTATGCCCCGCAAAGCCACGGGGGAAGAGCTGCCTAAGGCTGTGAGAACCCACCTCTTGAATCAGTGTGACCTGGATGTGACACACAGAGTCAAAAGAGATCATTTTGGAGCTTTAAGATTTGACTTCCCTGCTGGATTTCGGACTTGCATGGGACTTAGAGCTCTTTTATTTTGGCCAATTTCTCCCATTTGGAATGGCTGTATTTATTCAATTCCTGTACACCCCATTGTAGCTAGGAAGTAACTAGCTTGCTCTCGATTTTACAGGCTCATAGTTGGAAGGGACTTGCCTTATCTCAGATGAGACTTTGAACTGTGGACTTTTGAGTTAATGCTGAAAAAAGCTAAGAGTCTGGAGGATTGTTGGGAAGGCATTACTGGTTTTGAAATGGGAGGACTTGAGATTTGGAAGGGCCAGGGGAGGAATGATATGGCTTAGCTGTGTCCTCACCCAAATCTCATCTTGAATTGTAATTCCCACAATTCCCACATGTCATGGGAGGGACCTAGTGGGAGGTGATTGAATTATGGGGGCAGATCTTTCCTGTACTGTTCACATGATAGTCAATAAGTCTCATGAGATCTGATGGTTTTTAAAATGGGAGTTTCCATGCACAAGCTCTCTCTTCTCTTTGCCTGCTGCCATCCATGTTAGATGTGACTTGCTCATCCTTGATTTCTGCCATGATTGTGAGACCTCCCCAGAAATGTGTACCGTACATCCATTAAACCTCTTTTTCTTCCCAGTCTTGGATATGTCTTTATCAGGAGCATAAAAACTGACTAATACATGCCCTGTACTCATTTTACTTATTTCTGGCAGCTTTCTCTGGACCAATGACCTACCCTGAAGTTTCAGAATTGACCCAGACTTCATTCAGCAGGAGGAGACAGACTTGGATAATGGTTCTCCATTATCTACAATTCATGTCTTTGTATCTTTTAGTTTGGCACAAAGCTGGATCTATGGGAAATGGTTGGTAAAAAGTTTTGATTTTTTGTTAATAATAGTGGATTGCATGCTGAGAACAGATAATGTGACAGGCAGGCACTATACTCTGTACTTTACATCTATCTTAGAATTAATTCTTCCAGCAGCCCTGTTGCATCATTATTATTATGGCCATGTATAGATGAGGAAACTGAGAGTCTGTGATATGAAGTAGCTTGCTCAAGAAAACCCGCTTGAAGTACGACAGCCAAGATTTGAACTGAAATCTGATAATAAAGACCCCTACAGGATAAGTAGCTAATTAAAGCACAAGTATGCTCAGATTTTTCTTCTCCAGACCTCTAGTGACTCGGTCTGTCACAGAGCACAAGAGAAGCTGTGATTTAAGGTGGCTGTATTAGAGGTGGCTTTCCACTGGACTGAGAATGGAGCTTTTGCCCCACTTCTACTTGGAGACGTCATGCTTGGAGGCAGGAAGAGGGGCTTGGCAGGCGCTCTGAGGCAAGAGCTGGGACTGCCTGTCACTAGGACAGACAGGTAGAACTCAGAAATCATGTTAAAGCTACAGACCAGTTATGGGAGTTGATGTGGTTTGGCTGTGTCCAAATCTCATCTTGAATTGTAACTCCCATAATTCACATATGTTGTGGGAGGGACCTGGTGGGAGGTAACTGAATCATGGGGGAGAGTCTTTCATAAGCTGTTCTCATGATAAGGAAGAAATCTCATGGGATCTGATGGTTATATAAAGGGGAGTTCCCAGGCACATACTCTCTTGTCTGCCGCCCTGGAAGATGTGACTTTGTTCTTTATTTGCCTTTGCCATGATTGTGAGGCCTCTCTAGCCACGTGAAACTGTGAGTCAATTAAACTTCTTTACTTTATAAATTACCCAGTCTTGGGTATGTTTTTTTTTCTTTTTTTCTTTTTTTTGAGAAGGAGTTTCGCTCTTATTACCCAGGCTGGAGTGCAATGGCGCGATCTCGGCTCACCGCAACCTCCTCCTCCTGGGTTCAAGCAATTCTCCTACCTTAGTCTCCCGAGTAGCTGGGACTACAGGCTGCGCCACCATGCTGAGCTAATTTTTGTATTTTTAGTAGAGATGGGGTTTCACTGTGTTGACCAGGATGGTCCCAATCTCTTGACCTAGTGATCCACCCACCTTGGCCTCCCAAAGTGCTGGGATTATAGGTGTGAGCCACCACGCCCGGCCCTTGGGTATGTTTTTATCAGCAGCTTGAGAACAGACTAATACAGGGGTCCACAAAGCAGTACTTCTTGAGAGTCTAATGAATGTGAGAAGTGAATGCAGCAGTCAGAGTGACCTTTCTAGAAACAGAGCCATCCATTGCCTTAAAACCTGTCAGAGGCTTCTCTTCTGCTCAGGATAAAATCTTAAGGGCTGACCACAACCTCTTAGGCCTGCCATGACCTGGCCTCTCTGTCTTCCCAGCCTCTTCTTTCATTACTGCTATGGACTGAATTATTTCCTCCTAATATCCATGTGTTGAAGCTCTAACCCTGAATGGGATTCTATCTTGAGACTGAGATTTTAGGAGTAATTAAGGTGGGCCTTAAGCAGATGGGATTATGAACTTATAAGAAGAGGAAGAGAGAGGCTTCTTTCTCCCTCTTAGCTATGTGAGAACATAGCAAGAAGGTGACTATCTGCAAGCTGGGAAGAGAGCCCTCATCAGATATGACCATGCTGGTACTCTAATCTTCCAGCCTTCAGAATTGTAAAAAAAAAAAAAAATTCTCTTGGTTAAGACATCCTCTCTATGGTATTTTTCTATGGAAACCCAAACTAAGTAAGACAACTTCTTCACTTCTCCCTTTTTATGCTCCAACCAGATCAAACTCCCTCCCAGCTGCTTGAATTTACCAGACTCTTGCTCTCTTTTGCTTCCATGATTTAGCATAAGTTACTATCTATGTCCCACATGCTTTTTTCTCATCTTACTCTTCATGTTGCTAACCCTTGTAATCCTTTAGAACTCAGCATTGGATGAGGTATTAGTCAGGATAGAATAGTTTATGCTGTGGTAACAAACATACCCCATATCTTTGTAGCTTACAATGGCAAAAGCTTGCTTCTCACTCTGTGACATGTTTGATGCTGGTATGCAGGAGGTCTCTATTCATTGTAGTCACACAGGAACCCAGATATATAGAAACCCAAGACTTCTATAATCTCTGAGGGAAGAAAAGAAGATATGGTGAGTAGCTCATTGGCTCTCAAAGACTTTTGCCCAAAAGTGACATGTACCACTTCTGATCACATTTCACCTGAGTAATCTACACAGCCATTCCTCACTAACTGTCATAGATGGCTGCAGCAATGGCCTGTGACTTGTTATTTCCTCCCTGTATCTATGCCTTTGGGTAGTCTTCACCCACAGACTCTGGGTGGCTCTGTGGTTTGCTTTGGGCAATGGGAAAATAACAAATGTGATGCAAGCAGAGACTTGAAAAGTGCTTGTGCAGAGCGCTTGTCCTCTCTTGCTACTCCTGGAAACTCCATAATCACCAATATGTAAATAAGCCCAGTCTGGACTGCCAGAGACACATCACCCACAATCACTCAAGCCAACAGCCAGCACCAGCCACCAGGTGTATGAGACCATATTTAGAGCCCACCATCCTTAATCAACGTGGTAGTCAATGGAAGTCATATGAGAATGTAGGTGAGACCAGCAAAGAACAGCCCAAGTGAGCCAAACCCAAACTGCCAATTCACAGAGCAGTGATGGTTGCTGTTAGGCTACTATGTTTTGGAGTTGTTTGTTACATAACAAAAGCTAATTGGTAAACTATTTCAAAGTGTATGGGAAGTGCTGTGTCTGGTATTTAGAAAGAGAGGGTAATAGGGTATTGTTAAATAATACTAATGACAAATTAATAACTACCACAGATTAATAACTTCCCTTCTCCTCCATCCAGGAAAGACTTTGAGTCTCCTGTGAAAGCTAAGTTGGGGCTCCTCTTCTATCCTCTTTCAGTTTCCTGCACTCCTCTGACACCCCTGCCCCCCTGCAAGCCAGCACTGCTCTCACTTTGTAGCGGCTGACTGACTCCCATACAGCATGTCAACCAGCAGCCTCTGAATGAATAACTGAAGGCAGAGATATTGGGTTTCTTAGCCCTTGGACTGGCCAGGTGGGCCCTGGGTCCATCTGCTTCCTTCAGTAGCAAGTAACCTCTTATGTTTACTCCAGTGTGTTGTGCAAATTCAATAATTAACTATGTGTAATTGGACATAAAAAGAGGTTGACCTCTTGTCTCGTGTGCCCCAGGAGACTGCAGGATTTGAGAGAGCAGGGCTGTGTTACATTCACTCTTTCTCAGATCCTAGCACTATGCCTGACTCATAGTAAGTGTTCAGTAAATATTTGCTGAAACAAGGGATGGTGAACGAAGGTAGCTAGGAGTTGTTATCAGGGCGGCCTGTCTGTAGTCAAGGGGCCAGAACTGAGGAATATGGGTCAGCTAGACCTGCACTGTTCAATAGGGTAGCCACTAGCCACAAGTTACAGGCTGAATTATCTTCCCCCAAAATACATATGTTGAAATCCTAACCTCTACTTCCTCAGAATATGACTTTATCTGCAGTCCCATAGGACTGGTGACCTTATAAAAAGGGGAAATTTGGAGACAGACACACACACACATAGGTAGAACATCATGTGAAGATGAAGACAGAGATCAGGGTAATGTTTCAACAAGCCAAAGAATGCTGAAGATTTCCAGCAACTCACCAGAAGCTGGGTGAGAGGCATGGAACAGACAGACTGTCTCTCACAGACCTCAGAAGGAAGCTAGGTGAGAGGCATGGAACAGACAGACTGTCTCTCACAGACCTCAGAAGGAAGCTGGGTGAGAGGCATGGAACAGACTGTCTCTCACAGACCTCAGAAGGAAGCTGCCCTACCAACACTTTGATCTCGAACTTCGATCCTCCAGAACTGGAAGACAACAGATTTCTGTTGTGTCAGCCATCTAGTGAGTGGTGCTTTGTTAAGGCAGCCCTGGAAAACTAATATACCACATGTGGCTATTTAAATTTAAATTAATCAGCATTAAACATTTAGGTCCTCAATTCTACCAGTTATCTTTCAGGAGCTCAATAGCTGTATGCAGCCAGTGGTGACTGTATTATAACGAGGATAGAAAACAGTTCCATCACCGCAGAAGTTTCTCTTGGCTAGTGTTGAGCTGTAGTAATCATTCTGAACTCTGATTGCATGTTAGACTGTCCAAAGAGATTTTTCTTTTAAATTAAAAGTCTCAATTTGAGATGATTATAGATTCTCATAAAGTTATAAGAAATAATACAGAGAGATCCTGTGTATTCCTTACCCAGTTTCCCCCAATGGTAACATTTTGTAATACATTAGGAAAAGATCACAAGTAGAATATTGGCATTGATATAGTCAGATGTAGAACATTTCCATCCCCAAAGGGATCCTTCCTCTTAAATTTATTGTCTTTGACAAATATGGTGCTTAATATGATGTTTTGATACATTTATACATTGTGGAATAGCCAAATCAATCTAATTAGAACATGCATGACCTCTCATATTTATATTTTTCTATGATGAGAACCCTTAAAATCTATTATCATCTTAGAAATTTTCAGTATATAATACATTGTTATTAACTGTAGTACCATGTTGTACAGAGATCTTTTGAACTTATTCCTCCATCTAAATGAAACTTTGTACCCTTTGACCAACATCTTCCCAATCCCTTCACCTCCCAGCCTCTGTGACCACCATCCTACTTTCTGCTTTTATGAGTCTGCCTTTTTTAGATTGCAAATGTAAGTGAGATCATGTGGTATTCATCTGTCTGTGCCTGGCTTATGTCACTTAGCAGGTTCATCCATGTCATTGCTTATGACAGGATTTTCTTCTTTTTAAAGGCTGAATAGTATTCCGTTGTGTATATATGCCATTTTGTCTTTGTCAGCGATGTCCCCTTTTTTAGCCAGCCCCAACTCTCCCTGGCTAAGAGAAGCGAGACATATTCTAGGCACAAAGAATAACATGTAAATAACCTGAGGGGAAGAAGACCTTTCTGGATCCTATAATTAATCCAGCATAGAACAGAGCATTAGAGGTGGGGAGATGACAGAATTATTCCCTCTTAGGGACTAATATGGACCAAGATGATACCTTCCCTACTTCCAAGCAGAAAGCCATGATCAGAGAGAGTATTCCATCTAGAAAAGAGGTTTATATCTTGACTTCCCTGGGTGCAGGTTCACCTGGAAGTTTGCTGGTTAGCAACTCCTTGTAGCTAAAAATACTTGTAACATGATGAATCAATTATTTTTTACTTGGAGGGATTTTTGAACAGTTGGGAAGGAAGGGAAGGATTTGGGGTTCCTGAAGTCTTTCCCATTCTTGAGGGTGTTCTGGGTGAGAGGGGTGAGCAAAGGGTCTCTCGCTCTCTTTTTGCCACTGTAAGTTTTCTTTCTATGATCTCACTTCCCAGAGGGAACAAAAAGAAGAGAAATGGGCTGTAAATCCCATTTATATTCATTAACACCCTAAAGATGAAAAATACCTTTCCATTATCCCTGGGATAATTCAAGCCCATTGCATAGGAAAATGTTATAAATCTTTGTCACTACAATCTCAGGGGCATGAGATTAGGATGTACGGTGTAGAGAAAACCAGTATGGCCCTGACAGAAACTTTCCAGACATGGTGATGAGCTGGGTTTAGAAACCAGTGTTAAGGCGTTTGAAGAACAGCCTTCCATAATGGGCTCCTGGAGATTAGCTGAGGGTCCTGAGATTAGCTGAGGGAAACAGAGACACCCAAAGAGGCAACAGAGGGGCTTCTGCTCTTTGAAGCACAGGCCATAGACTCCTCACAGTCACCAGATAATAATAAACTGTACCTAACATGTAGTGAATTCTTCTTCCATGCTACGAACTATGCTAACCTAATTCCACTTCTTCCATGCCTCCATTTCACCTTTGTTGATTTATTTATCCATTTAAGATTTTTTTTCATAATTGAGGTATAGCTTATGCACGATAAAGTACACTTATTGGATCTATGTTAAGTGTCCACTTTAATGAATGTTACCTATGTGTTCTCCATTTGATCAGCACCCAGGCCAAGACACTGAATATTTTCAGTGACCCAAAGGTTTACTTGAGCCCTTTCCAGTTAGTGTCGCCCTCAGGTCATAACTCTTCTGACTGTAAACAGCATCCCTTAGTTTTGCCTGTTTTTAAACCTCATATAAATAGATGCTTTCAGCATGTACTGTTTTATTTTTCTCTGCATAATGTCTGAGATTCATCCACATTTTACATATCAGTAATTCATTGTTTTTGTTGTTGAGATCTATTGCATGAATAGATCTCAGTTTATTCACTGTTCTGCTGATGGATACTTTGGGTGGCTTCCAGTTTGGGGCTATTTGAATAATTTGTTGCTTCTTTTTTTCTTCATTGTATTTATCATTACTTGGCATACTAAATATCTTACTTCTTGATTTGTGCTGTTCTCCCCTAGCTAGGATATAAGCTCCATGAAGGCCAATGTTTTTTTCTTTTTTTCCCTCTATCTCCAGCATCAAGAACACTGCCTGGGATACAACGGGCACTTGGTCAATATTTGTTGAATGAACGAACAATGGAATGAATGGTGGTATTAACCATCATGTCTGGTGACAAACCAAACTTGACCAGGTTTGCTTGGGACTTTGGCATTTAGCACTCAAAATTCTATATCCTGGGAAACCCCTTTGCCCTGGGCAAACTTATGTAGTGGTTTTTATGATGATTCCTGATTTTCAGCTGAGGACATTGGCTCAGAAAATTTCAGTGACTTGTCCAGTTACCCCATCAGAGAGTGGTAGAGCCAGGACTCAAGGCCAGGTCTTTGATGCCAAAGAAGGAATCTTTGCCCATCAGCCTCTGAGGATGAGAAGACCGTCCTGTAACAAGGAGGGTTATAGGACCCATATCTACTAAGCTCAGGAAATTTGAGAGTTCAAGCATGTTGGAGCTGACAGTTTTGAGCTTGAGTATTATTTATTTATATTTTTTGAGACAGAGTCTCATTTTGTTTTTTAAGCTTGAGTACAGTTGTGCTATCATGGCTCACTGCAGCCTCAAACCCCCGGGCTCAAGCAATCCTCCTGCCTCAGAGCCCAAGTAGCTGGGACTACAGGCATGCTCCACCATGCCTGGCTAATTTTTATAATTCTTGTGGGGATGGGGTTTTTCTATGTTGCCCAGGCTGGCCTTGAACGCCTGAGTTTAAGTAATTCACCCACCTTGGCCTCCCAGAGTATTGGAATTACAGGTGTGAGCTGCCACACCCAGCCCTGGGCTTGAATATTAGTACAACCATTTGCTGTCACTGTGAGCCTGGGGAAGTCACTACATTTCTCTAAGCCTTGCATTGGTGATAAGGGGACTCAAATACGTTGCTCACAGGTCACTGTAAGGATTCTATAATTTGATGAATGGAAACAGTCAACTCTATCCTGACACATGGGGCAGCTTAGCAACTGCTTTCATTATTATCACTAAAAACCATTGTATTAGTTTGTCCATGCTGCTATGAAAACATACCTGAGGCTGGGTAATTTATAAAGATAAAAGGTTTAATTGACTCACAGTTCCACATGGCTGAGGAGGCCTCAAGAAACTTACAATCATGATGGAAGGAGAAGCAAACCTGTCCTTCTTCACATGGCAGCAGAGAGAGAAGTGCTGAGCAAAGGGGGAAAAGCCCCTTATAAAACCATCAGATCTCATGAGAACTCACTCGCTATCATGAGAAAAGCATGGGAAACTCCTTTGCCCTGGGCAAACTTATGCAGTGGTTTTTATTATATTCCTTTACCTCCCACTGGAGGTAACCACCCTGATTCAATTACCTCCCACCGGATCCCTTCCATGACACATGGGGATTATGGAAACTATAATTCAAGATGAGATTTGGGTGGGGACACAGCCAAACCATATCAACAGTTTTATGAAATGCACTTGTTTCTAAAACATCTTTATTGCCCCACATCAGTGAAAGACTGGAAGCTTACCCACTTATCCACTTGTATTCCACATTGTACTGGACATTCCAGCCCTAAATAATTGAAGAAAAAAAAAAAGAAAAAAAGCCATTCACATTGGAAAGGAAGAAGTAAAATTACCCATTCTCTAGGGACATAATCTTATATATAGAAAACCTTAAAGGTTCCACACAAAAAAACCTGTGAGAACAAGTAAGCAAATTTACCAAAGCTGTAGGATGGAAAACCAACACACAAAAATCAACTGTGTTTCTGTACACTAACAATGAAAAATCTGAAAATGGAATTAAGAAAACAATTTTATATATAATCACATCAAAAAGAATAAAATACATAGGAATAAATTTAACCAAGAAGTAAAAGACTTGTACACTGAAATCTACAAAATGTTGCTGAAAGTAATTAAAGAAGACACTAAAAATGGAAAGAAATCCCTGTTCTTGGATTATAAGACTTAATATTGTTAAGATGTAAATATTGCCCAACACGACCTGCAGGTTCATCACAATTTCTATCAAAACTCCAGTGATGTCTTTTGCAGACATGAAAAAATTCATCCTCAAATTCATATGGAATTACTAGGAACCCAAATAACGAAAAAGTCTTGAGAAAAAACAAAGTCAGAGAACTCACACTTCCTGATTTCACAACTTACTAAAAAGATATGACAATCAAAACAGTGTGGTCATGGCATGAGGAAAGACATAGAGACCAATGGAATAGGATAAAGGGCCCAGAAATAAACACTCACGTATATGGCCAAATGATTTTTGGCAACAAGGATGCCGAGACCATTCAATGGGGAAAGGACAGACTTTTCAAAAACGGATACTGGGAAAATTGATATCCACATGCAAAAGAAGGCAATTGAAACTGTACTTTGCATTATGTACAAAAATTAACCCAAAATAGATGAAAGACCTAAATGTAAGAATTAAAACTATAGAAGTCTTGGAAGAAAACACAGAAGAAAATATTCATGATATTGGATATAACAATGATTTCTTGGATATGACAATGCACACATAACAAAAGAAAAAATAAATTGTACTTCATCAAATTAAAAACGTGTGGATTAAAAGACATTATCAACAGAAGAAAAGCAGAATGGAATAAATATTTACAAATCATATATGTGATGAGCAATTAATACTCAGAATATATAAAGTGCTCCTACAGTTCAACAACAGCAAAACAAACAATCCAGTTTAAGATGCACAAAATACTTGACTAAACATTTCTTCAAAAAAGAAATTCCAAAGTTAGAGGACATACTAGAGCTACATTTTTCAAATTTCAGATTGGGATTTTTTAGTGGTCATGAAATCAGTGGAGGGGATCTCTGACCAGAATAGAAGAGGATTTACCAGATGTGGTAGGACAGTGGATAAGGCCTACTGGTTGGGTTTGAATCTTGGCCTTGCTGTATTCTGGCTGTGGGACCATAGGCAAGTTACTCAAGGGAATTTGAGCCTCACTTCCTTCACTTACAAAATGGGCATAATAATAGTAGTTACTTCATAAGGATGAATTAATATTTATTAAGGGTTTAGAGTAGAGCCTAGAACATAGGAAATGCTATATGTGTTTGCAATTATTAACATGATTCATTTTGTAATACTTAACGTTTTTGTCTACTCATGTATACATATATGGGGCTATGATATAAAACACAGCTCTTAGTATGAGTTGTGTATTTCTTTCTTTCTTTTTTTTTTTTTTGAGACTAAATTTCACTCTTGTTGCCCAGGCTGGAGCGCAATGGTGTGATCTTGGTTCACGGCAACCTCTGCCTCCTGGGTTCAAGCAATTCTCCTGCCTCAGCCTCCGAGTAGCTGAGATTACAGGTGCCTGCCACCACACCTGGTTAATTTTTGTATAGTTAGTAGGGGTGGGGTTTCACCATGTTGACCAGGCTGGTCTTGAACTTCTGAGCTCAGGTGATCCACCTGCCTCGGCTTCCCAATGTGCTGATACAGGTGTGAGCCACTGTGCCTGGCGAGTTGTGTATTTCTTATTGTGATCACCCAGTTTATGCTTCTTTGTATGGGACATTACTTACTGTTTGATATCACTCTCCTTTGAACTATGTATTGGTATTAGCATCATCCCATAATGCAGGTGAGAATGCGGGCTTACGGTAGTGGGGAAGTCGTGTCTCCAAGTGTATGCAGCTCAGGAGTGAGAGAACCTGGATTTGAGTGAGCCCTGGTGGTCTGCCTTGAGAACCAGCATGTTTTCAGAGCCTTGCCTTGCCTCTCAGAGGTGACAGCCACCTCTGTCTCAACAGAGCCATTGCTGGAGCTGAGGCAGCCTCCTTGTTGCCCCAGGCAGGACAGATGCTCTTTGGCTCCTTTGGGTTGGTGAGTGAGGCTGCAAAATGGCTTTTTCATTTCATATTTGTGTGTTGGTGTACACATGCCTTTTCCCTCTGAGCCTTTGGTTGTTGTCATCTTTCCTTTTTTCTTCCAGTAATAAAATATAATCTAATTTCCAGTAGATGTAACTGAAATTTTATTTCCAGAGTTGGGTCCCACAAAGCTTGTCACTGGCTCTGGGGATCTCAGAAAGAGACTCAGGCTGGCATGGGGAGACAAATCAATCCAGGCCAGGGAATTGCTCTAATATCTGTGCTGATTATAGCACACAAATAATAAAGATGCATCTACAGTTGGCTGGGGATCAATACCCCTGAAGAGGGGAGCAGAAAAGGGGTGTAGCCTCAGCAATGGGCAGGCTCTATAGGCACATGCCACCATGCCCAACTGATTTTTATTTTTGTAGGGATGGGAACTCGCTATGTTGCCCAGGGCCTTGAACTCCTGAGCTCAAGTGATCTTCCCGCCTTGGCCTCCCAAAGTGCTGGGATCCAGGCGTGAACCACCATGCCTAGCCAGTTCAAGAGGTGTTATAGGACATCGAGGCATTGGGGACTAGGTGGGCATTTAGTACCAGGTATGTCATCATCTATTCATGCTGCTGGCTGCTAGAACATCCTGATTCTCAGCCTGTCTCAAGAGCATGGTGCACCATAGCTGGTCTGGAATATTGACCACACTGTGATAGTAGAGACAAGATGCTGCCCTTCCATATAGGTAGTGACAGTCTTATTCATTCCAGAGCTATTCAGTCCTCCCAGAATAGCAGAATGTCAGGACAAGAGGGATCTTAAGGCTCTAGTAGAAAGACGCATCCCCGCATTTAGCAAAAATGGGGCCACACTATCCTAATAACTCTCATTGCTACTCGCAGAATGGCCAGAATACGCAAGGAATCTGTTGAATTATCTTTAATCTTTCCTTATACAAACTTTCAGCAAGAAGTTATATATAGTCCTATTAATAAAACATGACATGAAAGCTCAGAGAGATTATTTAAGTTGCCTAAAGTCACACAGCTACAAACAACCAGAGTTGGGATTTGAGCCCAGTGTGTCTGACTCTAGAGCCTCTAGGTGTGGTCCATGGGTCAGCAAGATTAGTATCATCTGGGAGCTTATTAGAAATGTAGAACTCAGGCCCCTTTTCCATACTTCTAATTAGAATCTCTGTTTTAACAAGATCCACAGATGATGTGTGGGCACCTGAAAGTTTGAGAAGTGTGAATGTAAAGGATTTTCTTTCCTATAGCTGTGTTTCATAGAATCTGGCTGTTACCAAATAAACTAACTGATTAACTAATTAACTAATGAACAAACAGACACATACCAACTTGAATTCCAGGGTTAAAGAGTAATCTTCAGCAAAGCATTTAATTTTCACAATAGTATCAATAAGCGTCTGCAGTCAGGAGGAGAGGAGAGTGATTTCTTCACCCTGAGTTAGAGAAAAGATCATGGAGGGTGCAAAGAGTAATGAGTAAATCTACTTCATCTCCCCATTTTGTTTCTTTCTTAGGGAGCTCAGGTATCAGTGGGACATGAGGACTGGGACAGGAGAGAGCCTGTGTAGAGAGGGAGTTCTTCCAGGAGGTGGTAATAGAACCAGTTAGAATCATTAAGAGTCTTCTTTGTGCCAGGCACTGGTCTGAGTGCTTCACATATGCAATAGCTGTGTTTCCAGTCTATAAACCTAGATGAACAAGGACTGAAATAAAACTCCCTTTCCTTTTTCATACCATTTTGGGACCCCCGTTTGCTGAACAGAAGAAACCTAATCTCGGTTCATTCGGGTCCTACCTTGCTTCAGAATATGCCTAAGTTCCTGGGGTCTTTTTAAAATATAAATTTAAATGTTTCAGAGACAGGGTCTCACTCTGTGGTCCAGGCTGGTGCAAAGGCATGATCAGAGTTCATCATGAACTCTGGACTCAAGTGATCCTCCTGTCTAGAACTCTTGGACTCAAGTGATCCTCCTGTCTCAGCCTCCTGAGTAGCTGGGACTATAAGCATGTGGCACTGTGCCTGGCTGTATTAGTCCATTCTTGCATTAGTATAAAGAAATATCTGAGAGTGGGTAATTTGTAATTAAAAGAGGTTTAATTGGCTCAAGGTTCTGCAGGCTATACAGGGAAGCATGGCAGCTTCTGTTTTTGAGGAGGCCTCAGGAAACTTTCAATCTTGGCAGAAGGCAATGGTGAAGCAAGATCATATTACGTGGCCAGAGCAGAAGAAAGAGAGAGAGGGGACATATGCTACACACTTTTAAACAATCAGATCTAGTGAGAACTCACTCACTATAGTGTACCAAGGAGGATAATACTAAACCATTTGTACAAACTCCTCCTCCATGATTCAGTCACCTCCCATCAGGCCCACTTCCAAAACTGGGGATTGCAATTCAACATGAGATTTGGGTGGGGATACAGATTCAAATTATTTATATATAAATATATATATAAATAAATATATTTAATTACATATATATTATATATACAATTAAATATATATGTAATTATATTTAATTATATATAATATATGTAATTAAATATATATGTAATTATATATAATATATGTAATTAAATATATATGTAATTATATTTAATTATATATATACATATACATATATATATATGTAATTGTACTTTAGGTTCTGGGGTACATGTGCAGATCATGCAGGACTGTTGCATAGGTACAATGTGCTTTGCTGCCTCCATCCCCCCATCACCTCTATCTGGCAATTCTCCCCATGTCATCCCTCCCCAACCTCCCTACCCACCGCTGTTCCTACCATAGTCTCCCCCAACAGTCCCCAGTGTGTGATGTTCCCCTCCCTGTGTCCATGTGTTGTCATTGTTCAACACCCACCTATGAATGAGAACATGCGGTGTTTTATTTTCTGTTCTTGTGTCAGTTTGCTGAGAATAATGGTTTCCAGATTCATCCATGTCTCCACGAACTCATCGTTTTTTTATGGCTGCTTAGCATTCCATAGTATATATGTGCCACATTTTCCTTGTCCAGTCTATCATCGATGGGCATTTGAGTTGGTTCCAGGTCTTTGCTATTGTAAACAGTGCCACAATGAACATATGTGTGCATGTGTCTTTATAATAGAATGATTTATGATCCTTTGGATATATACCCAGTAAGGGGATTGCTGGGCCAAATGGAATTTCTATTTCTAGGTCCTTGAGGAATCACCACACTGTCTTTCACAATGGTTGAACTAATTTACACTCCCACCAATGTGTAAAAGTGTTCCTATTTCTCCACATCCTCTCTAGAATATGTTGTCTCCAGATTTTTTAATGATTGCCATTCTAACTGGTATGAGATGGTATCTCAATGTGGTTTCATTCGCATTTGTCTAATGACCAGTGATGATGAGCATTTTTCATTATGTTTGTTTGCCTCATATATGTCTTCTTTTGAAAAGTGTCTGTTCATATCCATTGCCCACTTTTGAATGGGTTTTTTTTCTTGTAAATCTGTTTTAGTTCTTTGTAAATCTGTTTTAGTTCTTCGTAGATCCTAGATATTAGCCCTTTGTCAGATGGGTAGATTGCAAAAATTTTTTCCCATCCTGTTGGTTGCTGGTTCACTCTAATGATTGTTTCTTTTGCTGTACAGAAGCTCTGGAGTTTAATTAGATCTCATTTGTCTATTTTGGCTTTTGTTGCCAATACTTTTGGTGTTTTAGTCGTGAAGTCCTTGCCTATGCCTATGTCCTGAATGGTTTTGCCTAGGCTTTCTTCTAGGGTTTTTATGGTGTTAGGTCTTATGTTTAAGTCTTTAATCTATCTGGAGTCAATTTTAGTGTATGGTGTAATGAAGGGGTCCAGTTTCTGCTTTCTGTACATGGCTAGCCAGTTTTCCCAACACCATTTATTAAACAGAGAATCCTTTCCCCATTGCTTGTTTTTGTGAGGTTTGTAAAAGATCAGATGGTTGTAGACGTGTAGCATTGCCTCCAAGGCCTCTGTTCTGTTCCATTGGTCTATATTTCTGTTTTAGGACCAGTACCATGCTGATTTGATTACTGTAACTTTGTAGTAGTTTGAAGTCAGACAGAGTGATGCCTCCAGCTTTGTTCTTTTTGCTTAGGATTGTCTTGGCTATGTGGTCTCTCTTTTGATTTCATGTGAAGTTTAAAGTTGTTTTATCCAGTTCTGTGAAGAGGGTCATAGGTAGCTTGATGGGGATAGCATTGATTCTATAAATTATTTTGGACAGTATGGCCATTTTCACAATATTGATTCTTCCTAACCATAGAAGAGCATGGAATGTTTTTCCATCTGTTTGTGTCCTCTCTTATTTCCTTGAGCAGTGGTTTGTAGTTCTCCTTGAAGAGATCTTTTACATTCTTTGTTAGTTGTATTCCTAGGTATTTTATTCTCTTTGTAGCAATTGTGAATGGCAGTTCATTCTTGATTTGGCTCTCTTTAAGTCTGTTATTGGTGTATAGGAATGCTTGTGATTTTTGCACATTGATTTTGTATCCTGAGACTTTGCTGAAGTTGCTTATCGGTTTCAGGAGATTTTGGGCAGAGATTATGGGGTCTTCTAAATATACAGTTATGTTGTCTGCAAATAGAGACAATTTGACTTCCTCCTTTCCTAATCGAATACCCTTTATTTCTTTTTCTTGCCTGATTGCTCTGGCTAGAACTTTCAATACTATATTGAATAGGAGTAGTGAGAGAGGGCATCCTTGTCTAGTGCCAGATTTCAAAGGGAATGCTTCTAGTTTTTTCCCGTTCAGTATGATATAGCCTGTGGGTTTGTTGTAAATAGCTTTTATTATTTTGAGATACATTCCATCAGGACCTAATTTATTGAGAGTTTTTAGCATAAAGTGCTGTTCAATTTTGTCAGAGGACTTCTCTTCATCTATTGAGATAATCATGTGGTTTTTGTCTTTGGTTCTGTTTATGTGATGAATTACATTTATATACTTGCCTATGTTGAACTAGCCTTGCATCCCTAGGATGAAGCCTACTTGATTGTGATGGATAAGCTTTTTGATGTGCTGTTGCTATCAGTTTGCCAGTATTTTATTGAAGATTTTTGCATCTATGTTCATCATGGATAGTGGCCTGAAGTTTTCTTTTTTGTTGAGTCCCTGCCAGGTTTTGGTATCAGGATGACGTTGGTCTCATAAAATGATTTGGGAAGGATTCCCTCTTTTTGGATTATTTGGAATAGTTTCAGAAGGAGTGGTACCAGCTCCTGTTTGTATGTCTGGTACAATTTGGCTGTGAACCCATCTGGACCTGGGCTTTTTTTGGTTGGTAGGCTATTAATCGCTGCCTCAACTTCAGCCCTTGTTATGGGTCTATTCAGGGTTTCGACTTCTTCCTGGTTTAGACTTGGGAGGGTGTAAGTGTCCAGGAATTTATCCATTTCTTCCAGGTTTACTGGTTTATGTGCATAGAGTTGTTTGTAGTAATTTCTGATGTTAGTTTGTATTTCTGTGTAATTGGTGGTGATATCCCCTTTATTGTTTTTTATTGCATCTGTTTGATTCTTCTCACTTTTCTTTTTTATTAATCTGGCTAGCAGTCTGTCTATTTTGTTGATCTTTTCAAAAAACAAGCTCCTGGATTTATTGATTTTTTTCGAAGGGTTTTTTGTGTCTCTATCTCCTTCAGTTCTGCTCTGATCTTAGTTATTCCTTGTATTCTGCTAGCTTTTGAGTTTTTTTGATCTTGCTCCTCTTGCTCTTTCAATTTTGATGATAGGGTGTCGATTTTAGATCTTTCTTTGCTTTTCATGTGGGCATTTATTGCTATAAGTTTCCCTCTAGACACTAATGTGCCCAGAGATTCTGGTACATTGTGTATTCATTCTTGTTGGTTTTGAAGAACATCTTTATTTCTGCCTTCATTTCATTGTTTATCCAGTCAACATTCAAGAGCCAGTTGTTCCGTTTCCCTGAAGTCGTGCAGTCCTGAGTTAGTTTCTTAATCCTGAGTTCTAATTTGATTGCACTGTGATCTGAGAGACTGTTTGTTATGATTTCCATTCTTTTGCATATGCTGAGGAGTGATTTACTTCTAATTATGTGGTCAATTTTAGAGTAAGTGCGATGTGGTGCTGAGAAGAATGTATATTCTGAGGATTTGGGGTGGAAAGTTCTGTAGATGTCTATTAGGTCCTCTTCGTTCAGATCTGAGTTCAAGTCCTGGATGTCTTTGTTAATTTTCTGTCTTGTTGATCTGTCTAATATTGACAATGGAGTATTAAAGTCTCCCACTATTATTGTGTGGGAGTCGAAGTCTCTTTGTAGGTCATTAAGAACTTGTTTATGTATCTGGGTGCTCCTGTATTGGATGTGTATATATTTAGGATTAGCTCTTCTTGTTGCATTGATCCTTTTACTATTATGTAATGCCCTTCTTTGTCTCTTTTGATCTTTGTTGGTTTAAAGTCTATTTTATCAGAGACTAGGATTGCAACTCCTGCTTTATTTTTGCTCTCCATTTGCTTGGTAAATCTTCCTCCATCCCTTTATTTTTAGCCTATGTTTGTCCTTGCATGTGAGAAGAATTTCCTGGATACAGTACACCAATGGGTTTTGACTTTTCATCCAGTTTGCCAGTCTATGTCTTTTGATTTGGGCATTTAGCCTATTTACATTTAAGGTTAATATTGTTATGTGTGAATTTGATCCTGCCATTTTGATGCTAGCTGGTTGTTTTGCCCATTAGTTGATGCAGTTTCTTTGTTGTGTCAATGCTCTTTACCATTTGGTACATTTTTGGAGTGTCTGGTACTGGTTGTTCCTTTCTATGTTTAGTGCTTCTTTCAGGAGCTCTTGCAAGGCAGGCCTGGTGGTGATGAAATCTCTCAGCAATTGCTTGTTCATAAAGGATTTAATTTCTCCTTCACTTATGAAGCTTAGTTTGGCTGGACATGAAATTATAGGTTAAAAGTTCTTTTCCTTAAGCATGTTGAATATTGGCCCCACTCTCTTCTGGCTTGTAGGGTTTCTGCTGAGAGATCCACTGTGAGTCTGATGGGCTTCCCTTTGTGGGTAACCCGATCTTTCTCTCTGGCTGCCCTTAGCATTTTTCCTTCATTTCAACCCTGGTGAATCTGACGATTATGTGCCTTAGGGTTGCTCTTCTTGTGGAATATCTTTGTGGTGTTCTCTGTATTTCCTGGACTTGAATGTTGGCCTGCCTTCCTAGGTTGGGGAAGTTGGGGAAGTTATTCTGGATAATATCCTGAAGAGTGTCTTCCAGCTTGGATTCATTCTCTCTGTCACATTCAGGTACACCTATCAAATGTGGATTAGGTCTTTTCACATAATCCCATATTTCTTGGAGGCTTTGCTCATTTCTTTTAACTTTTTTCTCTAATATTGCCTTATCATTTTATTTCATTGAGTTGATCTTCAATCTCTGATATCCTTTCTTCTGCTTGGTCGATTTGACTATTGAAACTTGTGTATGCTTCATGAAGTTGTTGTGTTATGTTTTTCAGCTCCCTCAAGTCATTTATATTCTTCTCCAAGCTGTTTGTTCTTGTTAACATTTCATCAAACCTTTTGTCAAGGTTCTTAGTTTCTTTACATTGGGTTAGAACATGTTCTTTTAGCTCAGAGAAGTTTGTTATTACCCACCTTCTGAAGCCTGTTTCTGTCAAGTCATCAGATTCACTCTCCATCCAGCTTTGTTCCCTTGCTGGTGGGGTGTTGTGATCCCTTGGAGGAGGAGAGGCGTTCTGGTTTTGGGGATTTTCATCTGTTTTGAGCTGGTTTCTTCCCATCTTTGTGGATTTATCTACCTGTGGTCTTTGTAGTTGGTGACTTTTGGATGGGGTCTCTGAGTGGACGTCCTTTTTGTTGATGTTGAAGTTATTTCTTTCTGTTTTTTAGTTTTCCTTCTAACAGTCAGGCCCGTCTGCTTTAGGGCTGCTGGATCTCCAGATCCTGCTTACCTGGGAATCACCTGAGGTGACTGCAGAACAGTAAGGGTTGCTCCCAGTTTCTTCTTCTGTTATCTTTGCCCCAAAAGGATACCCAACAGATGTCAGCCTGAGCTCTCCTTTATGAGGTATCTCTTTGGATATATGAGAGTTGGGGAGTGGCTTGAGGAGACAGTCTGTCCCTTACAGGAGCTCAAGTGCTGAGCTGGGAGCTCCATTGTTCCATTTAGAGCTTCTGGGCAGATATGTTTAAGTCTGCTGCAGTAGACTTCCCCCAGACTTTCCCCAGGTTCTCTGTCCTGGGAAGATGGGGCTTTATTTATAAGTTCCTGATGTGCTGCTGCCTTTTTTCAGAGATGCCCTGCCCAGCCAGGAGGTAGCCTACTCACAGTCTGCCATCAGAGGCCTTGCTGAGTAGCTGTGTGAACTTCCTTGAGGTTTTGTTTACAGAGTATAGTTAGAACTGCCTCGGTAATGGCAGTCTGCCTCACTAATGGTGGACTTCCTCAGTAATGGCGGACCTCCTCGGTAATGGTGGACTGCCTCTGTAATGGCGGACTACCTCAGTAGTGGTGGACTGCCTTGGTAACGGTGGACGCCCTTCCCTCCACAGAGCTGGACCTTCCTGGGTCCAGCTGCACTTGCTGCAAAACTCTCAATCCAGGGCGTTTCAGATTGCTCGTCTTTGTAGGGGTGGGAACCACTGAGCCAGATCACCTGGCTCCCTGTTTCAGCCCCCTTTGTTTCAGTTGAATGAGCAGCTCTGTCTCCCAGGCGTTCCAGGTGCCAGTTGAAATGGCTACCCAGATTTGTGTGAGTTTTTTTGCGGAGACCCACTGTGCTGGCTGAAATAGCCATGCTAGAAACTCATGACACTTTTCAGCCTGGGAATCTCCTGGTCTGTGGGTAGCAAAAACTCGTTGGGAAATGCAGTGATCACTCACCCTCTGCGTTGTTCTTGCTGGGAACTGCACTCCAGAGCTGTTCCTATTTGGCCATCTTGGCCTTCAATCAAGCATAGATTCAAATTATATTATTCTACCATGGTCCCTCCAAAATCTCATGTCCTTCTCACATTTCAAAGTACAATCATAACTTCCCAACAGTCCTCCAAAGTCTTAACTTATTCTAGAATTACTTAAAAGTCCAAAATCTCAAGACTCATCTGAGACAAGGCTAGTCCTTTTCACCTATGAGCCTGTAAAGCAATAACAAATTAGTTACTTCCAAGATACAAGGGGGTTATAGGCATTGGGTAATACTTCCATTCCAAAAGAGAGAAATCAGCTAAAAGAAAGGGGATACAGGCCCCATGCAAGTCTCAAATGCAGAAGGACATTCATTAAAACTTAAAGTTCTAAAAAAAATCTCCTTTGACTCTGTGTCCCACATCCAGGATACACTGGTGTGAGGGGTGTGCTCCTAAGGCCTTAGGCAGCCCTGCCCTATGGCTTTGCAGGGTTCAGTCCCTGCCATTGCTTTCAAAGGCTGGTATTAAGTGCTTGTGGTTTTTCCAGGTGCAGGGTGAAAGCTGTTGAAGATCTATCATTCTGGGGTCTGGAGGATGGTGGCTGTCTTCTCATGGCTCCACTCTGCAGTGGCTCAGTGAGAACTCTGTATAGGGGCTCCAAGTCCACATTTACCATCCGCACTGCCCTAGTACAGGTTCTCCATGAGGGATCCCTCCTGCAGCAGGCTTCTGCCTAAACATCCAGGCTTTTCAATACCTCCTCTGAAATCTAGGTTGAGGCTCCCAAGCCTCAACTCTTGCATTGTGTGCACCTGCAGGCTTAACACTGCATGGAAGCTGCAGAGGCTTACCACTTGCACCCTCTGGAGCAGTTGCCCAAGGTGTACCTTTGCTCATTTGAGTCACAGCTGGAGGTGGAGAGGCCAGGATGCAGGGAATAGTGTCCTGAGGCTGTGCAGGGCAGTGGGGCTCTGGATCTGGCCCACAAAACCATTCAGTTCTCCTAGGCCTCTGGGTTTGTGATGGGAGGAGCTGCCATGCAAGTCTCTGGAATTCCTCCAAGGACTTTCTCCCATTGTCTTGACTATCAGCATTTGCTTTCCTTTTAGTTATGCGAACTTCTGCAGCCTGCTTGAATTGCTGCCCTGAAAATGAGCTTTTCTTTTCTAGCACATGGCTGTGCTGCAAATTTTCCAAACATTTATGTTCTGCTTCCCTTTTAAATATAAGTTCCATTTTCAGGTCATTTATTTGCTCACACGTTAAGCATGCAGCCAGGCCAAATCTTGAACACTTTGCTGCTTAGAAATTTCTTCCACCAGATACCCTAAATCATCACTCTCAAGTTTAAAGTTCCACAGATTCCTTGGGCAAGGGTACAATGCCTCAAAGTTCTTTGCTTAAATGTAACAAAAGTGACGTTTGCTCCAGTTCCCAATAAGTTCCTCATCTCCATCAGAGATCTCATCAGTCTGGCCTTCACTGTCCCTATTACTATCAGCATTTTGGTCACAACCATTTAACAAGTCTCTAGGAAGTTCTAAAATTTCCCTCATCTTGCTGTCTTCTTCTGAGCCCTCCACACTATTCCAATCAGTGCTTGTTACCCAGTTCCAAAGTTGCGTCCACATTTTTTGGTATCTTTATAGCAATGCCCCACTCCTTGGTACCAATTTTCAGTATTAGTTTGTTCTCATACTGCTGTAAAGAAAAACCTGAGACTGAGTAATTTATTAAAAGAGGTTTAATTGGATCACAGTTCTGCAAACTGTGCAAGCAGCATAGTGGCTTCTGCTTCAGGGGAGGCCTCAGGAGACTTACAATCATGGTGGAAGGCAAAGGGGAAGCAGGCACATCTTATAAGGCTGGAGCAGGAGGAAGATAGACGGAAGATGTTACACACTTTCAAACAGACAGATATTGTGAGAATTCACTCATTGTACAGTAGCAAAGGGGGGTGATACTAAACCATTTATGAGAACTCCACCCCCATGATCCAATCACCTCCCACCAGGCTCTACCTTCAAAACTGGGGATTAGAATTCAACATGAGATTCGGGTGGGGACATAGATCCAAACTACATTACTGGCTAATTTTTATTTTTGTAGAGATGGGGTCTTGCAGGCTGGTCTTGAACTCCTGGGCTCAAGTGATTTTCCCACCTTGGCCTCCCAAAGTTATAGAATTCCAGGTGAGATCCTGGCTGGTGAGATCCTGGCTGGTGAATTCCAGAGGTCTCATAGGAGATTGAGGCATTTGGGTACTGGGAGAGAGTATGGGCATCTAGTATCAAGTATGTTATCATCTATCCATGGTGCCAGCTGCTGGGACATCCTGGTTCTCAGCCCATGGGTCCTGTGGGTTGCTTCTGGGTTCTCTTTTACCCTGATTGCAAGGTGTCCTCTGATGCCCTCAGTTGTGTCCTCACTGCTCTGGCCCACAGGATCTTTCTGTGTTGCCTTAACTGCCCCAGGAGCATGAATGCTGGGAGGTAGTCTCAGGATCTTCTGCATATATTTGAGACTCACCTACTTCTACAGAGATTTCTGAGCTGTGGTTGGGGACAGAAGCCCTCTTTTCTTTCAGATTCCTGAATCTATCTAGAACATCTGTCACCCTCCCTTCAATCCACCACACACAGAGATGTGGGCTGCTGGGGAGGACAGGACCTCCTTCTCCAAAAGCCCCAACATTTACTTACTCTTTGCTTCTCAGAAATCTTTTCTTCTGCTTGGGGGACAGGAAGCATGTTCTGACTCCACATTGTTTTCTCAAATCAGTATTAATGTCCTAGTTCCCATAAGGTCTAAGCTTTCAGATCTTTTCTCTGCATTCTTAGCTGATATCCCTTCCCTGCAGCAATGAAAGCCTGGGAGAGTAGCCACCTTTCTGCCTGGGTGGGAAGGGCTAAGCACCATGGAGAACAAAGGAATATGGGTAGAAATGTCCTTAGATTGTAATTCACAGTATTATTTCATTTAATCTTGCATGTCTGCAAGAGTTAATATTAGTTACTAATATTACTTTGAAAGATGGAGAAACAGAGCCATAAAAGAGCAAAAGATTTGTCCAAGGACATAGTGTTAACAAAATCTGGAGGCAAGACAGAAACTAAAGACTCTTTCCCAGGTCTAGAGACCAGGAATGTGAGTAAGACCATGATTCTTACTGTGGCCACTTCCCAGCTGTGTGTCTTTGGGCAAATCCCTTAACCTCCCTTAGCTTTGTTTTGTTATCTTCGAAATGATGATAAAAGTGGTGGGACCACCTCATGGAGACAAGTTAGCAGTAATGATTACAGAAATTTCTAGCACATGTAATTGCTCAATTAAATTCAGCTATTATTAATGTTGTTTTGCCATTATATTGTCTTCCAAGGCAATAGAACACAGCATCATTTGAAGTCATGGGATCTTAAGGTAAATCTCAAGATGTCATAATTGAAAGAAAGGGGCTTTAGAAAGAAATTACTCCCACTTCCTTATTTTACAGATGGAAAAACTGAAGCCCAGAAAGGGAAAGAAGGATACCCAATGACACAGTTTGGTGCCACTAAAAAGAAGACAAACTGATTTTGGTGAAAAGTGAAGAGTAAATTTTGCAAAGGTTGAGTCAGAGATGCCTGGGAGACATTCAGGTGGAGACGTCCAGCAGCAGTTGGACATATAGGTTTTAGCTCAGCAGCATCATCTGGACTAGAGCCTGAGATCAAAGGGTTGCTAGCATTTGGGTGGCCAAAACCCCAGAGGGGTGGCTGAGATTACCAATGGGTAATTGTGAGGATTGGTAAGAAAGGAAGGTGGTGGTGGAGTTTTAGGATTTACTAACATGTAAGAGGCCATCGAAGAACCCCAAGAAGGAAAAGAAGGAGTTATACCAGAGCACCAGGAGAGAAAGGAGCTGCCAGAAAAAAAGAAAAATGCAGCTTTCAGTTGCAAGAAGAATGAGTTTTGGAGAAGCCAGGTAGAGCAGGGAAGGAAAGGAAAGAAGGTTAAATCAGGGAGTAGAGTTTGGTTAAGGCTAAGTAGGGGCTTGAGCAGTGTCTCTGAACATGATCAATCCAAGTGAGGGCTAATGATGGCCATGCTGCCTGTTGAGGACCATAATGATGAGCAACTTTATTGAGCACCTTCAATCATTTGAATTATAATTCATTATTCACTCATTTCTTTGTGGTTTGAAAAAATAGAGCTTTGTTGTAGATTTTCTTTGTTTCCTGCCATGGCATCCGAAACGAACCAGGTGACAGTTCCCCAATCAGCAAGGTTTTGGCTATGGATCCATCTATGCAATTGTTTTCTTGGAAGCTCAGACTATGAGCTGGAAGAGGTCTTGCAAGGTAAATCATTTGGCTGCTTGTCCAAAGCAGAAATGTCTATGACATCCTTGGCACGTGGTCCTCAAGAATCTGCTGGAGCACTTCCAGGGAAGCTCATTGCCTACCCCGGGCATTCTATTTATGATTTAGTACTTAGAACTCTTACCTAATTCTTCCTTACATTGACCTCTTTCTGAACTTCTACCTAAATGACCCATATTTGTACCCTGGAGGCACATTGAACCATCAACTCCCCTTTCCAGTGGCTTTTCCTGTTTGAAAACATCTCTCATGTTACCTCTTCAGACTTCTCTTTTCTTGTTACACATCTCTGTTCTGTCATCCTCAGGTCATTCTTTTAGCCCCCATGAGGCACATAAGGACACAAACTAAAAGAGTGCCCTGGCACCAGCCCAGCTGCTATGGTCTTAGTTCTGAATCAACCCAGTCACTTGCTCATACCTCTCATTACTCTTTCAACCTTTTTATTGCTGACTCTGTTCTCTTATCTTTCTGATCTTGGTCTTTACTTAACTGATTATTAATTTGAACCTTGGCTTCCCCACATATTAGCTGTGTGATCTGGGCAAATTTTTCAAACGTTGTAAGCCTCATTTTATTTTATTTTAGTTTTATAATTTCACCTTATATCTTAGATTCAGGGGGTACATGTGTAAGTTTGTTACATGGTATTAATGTATTGCATGGATGCTGAGATTTGGGATACAAATAATCCCACCACCCAGTAAGTGAGCATAGTACCTATCAGTTAGTTTTTCAACACTGGCCCCCCTCCAATAGTCCCGAATGTGTATCATTGCCATCTTTCTGTCCATAAGTACCCAATGTTTAGCTCCTACTTGAAAGTGAGGACATGTGATATCTGATTTTCTGTTCTTGCATTAACTCTCTTAGGATAATGAACTTCAGTGGCACCCATATTGCTGCAAAGGATATGATTCTCTTCGTTTTTATAGTGCATAGTATTCCATGGTTTATATATACCACATTTTCCTTACTCTGTCCACTGTTGAAGGGCACCTGAGTTGATTCCATGTTTTTGCTATTGTGAATAGTGCAGTGATGAACATGTGAGTGCATGCATTCTTTTGGTAGAAAGATTTGGGATTTTTTTTGGATATATATCCAGTAATAGGATTGGTGGGTCTAATGGTAGTTCTGTTTTAAATTCTTTGAGAAATCTCCAAAACTACTTTCTACAGTGGCTGAACTAATTACTTTTCCCACCAACAGTGTATAAGGATTTCCTTTTCTCTACATCCTCACCAACATCTGTTGATTTTTGACTTTTTAATTATTATTATTATTATGACTGCTATGAGATGAGATGGTATCTCATTGTGATTTTAATTTGCGTTTCTCTGATGATTAGTGATGATGAGCATTTTTTTCATTTTTTTGTTGTTGGCTGCTTGTATGTTTTCTACTGCAAAGTGTCTGTTCGTGTCTTGCCATTTTAAATGGGGTTTAATCCCCATTTAAAAAAATGAAAATAATAATTGTACCAACCTCATAGGATTATTGTGATGAGTAAATGAGACAATGTGTGCAAAATTGTTAATGTGTGGTAAACACTCAAAAACAGGTTATCTCTTATTGATGGATTTATTTTAACAAACACTTATGCCTAATTACAATGCATCAGACACTGTTCTAAAAGTTTTGTAAAAACTAACTTATTTAGGTTTTATAATGACCCCTTGAGGGGTAAATATTATTATGCCCTTTCTATAGATGAGGAAACTGAGAAGTGAAATAAATAATTATGCATTGTGCTAATACTTCTTGCTCATGGTATCAATTAGCTTTCACTCACAAACAACTTCAAAACTTCAGTGACTTCTGCCAGAGCCAACTGATGTGGGTTGGACTCTACTGGGCAGTTGTGCTGGTCTCATCTGGGCTCACTCATGTGCCTATGCTGTTACTGGGGACTCTGCTCTAGTTGGGTTTTCCTGGGGGTTTAGTTCTTGCCATGTGTCCCTCATCCTCCTTCTTGGACTAGTGGGTTACTCAAGGCACATTCTTCTCATAAGAACAAGAAAGCCCAATTGTACATGTGTTTCTCAAGACACTGCTTGCTACATCTGCAAACATCCTGTGGTAGGCAGACTTCAAAGATGGTCCTCAATGAACTCTGCCATTCATACCCTCGGGTAATCCCCTCCCTTTGAGTGGGGCAGGGCCTGTGACTTGCTTTGAATTGATAGGATACAGGAATACAGCAAAAGTGATAGGCTGTCACTTTTTTGATTCAGTCACAAGAGATTATGACTTCTGTCTTGCTACCATATCAAAAGCACCAATGTGCTTTGATGAAGTGGCCCACACAGCAAGAATGGAGGGCAGCCTCTGGCCAACAGCCTGGATGGAACTGAGTCCTATCAATAAAGCACATAAGCTTGGATGTGGAATCTTTCCCAGTGGAGCCTTGACATGAGGTCAGCTGACCCCTTTATGGTAGTCCTGTAAAATGAGAGACCGTGAAGTAGAGGACCCAGGTAAACCATACTGAGATCCTTGTCCCCAGGAACTATGAGATAATAAATGTGTGTTGTGTTACGCTTTTAAGTTTGGGGGTAATTTGTTACACAGCAATGGATAACTAATGTACATTCCTTTGGCCAAAGCAAGTTGCATGGCCAGGTCTGGGGTAGGGATTATGCTTTGTGTATAGAGAGGTAGCATTGCGAAGCTACAAGATAAAGGGTGTGGAGAAGGGAAGGGTGGAGAATTGGGGTCAAGAATGCAATTCACCATGTGCACTAACTGCATGCCAGGAGACATGGACATGGGAGATGCAGAGCTGAGTATGACCTTGGTCTTGCTCTAGGAAAGCTGATGAGCTAATGGGAGAACCAGAACAGCCTTTTGGAGTCCAAGTAATAATGTGCTCAATTGGCACTTGACATGGATTCCATGTGAAGCTTCCTGAAAATGTCACTACCTTTACCCAGGAATCCACAGAGGGAGTCTTACCATTCTGGGAGCATCCCCAGGCACTCTCAAGAGTGGAGAGAGCTCAGGTGTTTTGGAAATGCAGCTTCAGTGGCCCAGCTCTTGCCAACTCCAAGCAGAGACCTGCAGGCTATGAAAGTCATCTGTCCAATAAATAGGTCTGGGCAACCAAGGAAACTGAAGTCTCATTCATCACTGATGGCAATCAAGCCAACAGGAGGTAGTTTGGCTGGGAACAAGGAAGGGAGGGAAGTGGCTGACATGAGAAGGCTGGTATTGGCATGGGTAAATCTCTGCATACACTGTTAGTCTTGGGCACTGTGCCAGGCATCATCTCATTTGAGCATTATTATCTCCATTTTGTAGGTGGGAAAGCCGAGGACCAGTGAGTGAAGTCACCTATCCAAAGACACACAACTTTTAAGTGTTGGAGCTAGGATTTGAACCTAGGTCATCTCATGCTAAGCTGTTCTTCTTTCCATCAGATGAGCTTTTATGTCATCTTCCTCTTACTTCCTGTTTACCTTGATTCTAAGATTTTAGAACACTGATTCTGGTGTAGTATAAAGAACATTGGAATAGGAGTCATATTTTAAATGCCACAGCTGGGACTTCTTCTATGATTCTGGCCAAGTCACTCTCCTTCTCTAAACCTGGTCTTCTCATCTAAAAGGATAGGCTTAGATTTTATCAGTGATGTTAAATAAATTTTATCTTGCATGCCAACTCCAAATGGATAATGATTGCAGCCTGACTTGGGATATTGATGAGGACTATGAAGCCACGTTTGAGCTCAGTGGGAAGGAATTCGATGCTACATCAGAGAGGTCTGCAGTGGTTGTAGAATAGGAGATGATCTTCAAGTTTCTTGGAGTTCTTTGAGTGCGTTTCCCTTCTTCTAGATTCCTCTTTTTCTTAGTGGGATTTTAATCAGGCTAAGCCAATCAAGAGAGTTCTCATCTGCCTCTGCTGAATATTAAACTGATGTATGCAAATAGCAAGCTGGCTGGATGGCCCAAGATCTTCAGGAGGATGAGACCACACAAAGACACATATATTGCTGCTCTGATGGTGCCATTGTGCTGCCCAGTGTAAAGCCCCATATGTAGTGGATGACCTGTGAGAGCACTGAGGGCAATGCTTAACCTTGAAAATCACTGGCTAAAGGGCCGTAACCTCTACTAGGGCCACCAACTCTTGACTGCTGCCTAGAATGCACCTTTCACCTGGTATTCAACCAATGGCAAATGTAAATGCTGTTTCCCTAGGTCAGCTTTAAGTCTCCTGCCTAGAACACAGGCAGGGGAGACACCTACTCTGGTGCCAGCCAAGGGCAGCTTTCCCACGGGTCACCGTATGCTGTCTTTCTGGATCTTCGATGCTTTGGCCAGAGTTGGAGACTTGTAGTCATTCTGTAGCCAGCAAGGTTGAGGGCCTGAAGGCTTTCCTTTGCCTAACCTGGTGACATGATGAACCATCCAAGGATGCTGTGAAACAGTCACAGAGTGCTTATTTTAACCTGCTCTGCCCCTGTCTACTGCAGTGTCAGCCGCACAGCGCCAGGGGGACCTTCCATCCCCCTCCACCTCCCTGTGCTGCTCCTTCAAGCTAGGGACAGACAGCAGCTAGAGAGTGGTGTGTGCGTGCAGCAAAGTCACCTGCCAGTCCTGGGCTTTCCCTAGGAGAGAAAAGGCCCCCTCAGGGCTTCACCAGAGATGCAGTTCCTTTGAAAACATACTTTGATGGCTTAACAGAAATGATGGTATCAAGAAACACTTTCAGTCAATCAAAAATAACTTGCTGACTCTTGCTTCATGAAGAGGTTATGAGTCTGAAAACACAAATTGGATGCTTCGGGTGGAAATGTATTTGAGTCACCTTCATTAACAGGTTTAGAGGGCTGAGGGGCATAACATCATTGTAACGGGGGATATTCATCACCGTAAATATTTGTCTTTATTCTAGAAACATTTCTAATTATTTTCTTCTAGCTATTTAAAAATATACACAGATTATTGTAAACTATAGCCATCCTACTGATCCATTGAACACTAGGTCTCATTTCTCTGATCAAACTGTATATTTGTACTCATTAATCAACCTGTAATCATCCCCCCTGCCCAGTTTTATGTAAATTTCAATATTCCTTCTCCATAAATTTATAGCAGAATGGGAGGCTTTTTAGGTTCATGCCTCCAGGGTCTTATTTTCTTTGAGCTGGTCAAAACAGTGTGGCAAAACTGTTTTCCGATGTTTCAGATCACCTCCACCTTTCAGCTTCAAGAAAGTTCTGTTTTAGTAGTTACAAATGGTCTGTTAAGTTAGAAGCTTGAATTGCATGGGGAGGAAGTTTACAATCTTGTTAGAAGTAATAAAAAGCACAGGGAAGCCAGCTGGGCGTGGTGGCTCAAGCATGTAATCCCAGCACTTTGGGAGGCTGAGGCAGGTGGATCATGAGGTCAGGAGTTCGAGACCAGCCTGACCAACGTGGTGAAACCTTGTCTCTACTAAAAATACAAAAATTAGCTGGGTGTGGTGGCACACGCCTTTAATCCCAGCTACTCAGGAGGCTGAGGCAGGAGAATTGCCTGAACCTGGGAGGCGGACGTTGCAGTGAGCCAAGATCATGTCACTGCACTCCAGCTTGGGTGACAGAGTGAGACTTCATCTCAAAAAATAAAATAAAATAAAAAATGAAAAACGCACAGGGAAGAGAGTTATAGAAAGAAACGGGAATTTCTTAGGCAACAGGCTAAAAGTAAAGGTAAAGTCCATGGGCAGATGTCTGCCTAGTCAAGTTCACTGCTAATGTTGTGTTACTGGTGGTGAATGGGAAGAGCTATCCTTTCCCCTGCCTGCCTGGAGCCACATCCTGTTCTGAATTAGTACCAAGGCACTCTATCCTCAACACAGATAAGCACTTATTTCCTTGCAGATGTTTCCATGTTTTATACACATGTATATACACAGATTCTCACTGTATATTTATGTGGACTCATTCTGCTTTGCAAACTGTTTTTTTCACTTAACTCTATGGTTAAACATGGCCCTGTTCTCTTTGGATTCATTTTTCTTGCTGTCTCTCAATGCTATGCTTCAAAAATAATACTTTCAGTGCTGTCATAAATTTAACCTCTTTTATTCCAACCCCTAAATCCTCCCACCCTGTGTCCCTCCAACTGATACTGTCATTGCTTTTGGAACTTAGAATCCAGCCTTACTCTGTGTTGACTGGGTCTGAATTGATCCAGTGATCTGATTTGCACCTGAGCTTCTGTAGGGTGCTCTATATTGGAAACAGGCCTCCACTTGCTTTCTGGGAGCAGGGAAGTCTCAGCCAAAGAAAGGACGTTGAAACCAGCTGGAAGAGACTCATCTGGTAATGACCCTTCTGGTGCCAAGAGTTAGAGGCTCAGCTCTCTGAAACCAACAGGAATGCCAGATGCCCAGCCTTTAGAGAGGGCTTAGAAACACTGTTTCTTACCAAGTTTTGTTCCCCCATCATAGCCATCATAGGGGTGACAATTGTTGCTGCTTCTCTTTTGGAGGTGTCCAGTGAAGTCCTCATAAAAGAGAAAGAACAGAACAGGAGGAGAGAAAAAGAAGGAAAGGGGAAAAGGAGAAGCGAGGGACTGCTGAGATATCAAAGAGGGAGTTTGTGTGGGACACAGGAATCGTTGTTGACTGCTGTCTTCCCAACCGGATCTAAGTTTCTACAAGACAAGCATAGTGACATTCTTTTCTGTCCCCCACTTCCTAGCACATGCTCTTGGGAAATGTTTGCTGAATTAATAAGCGAATGAATTAGGCAGTGCTGCTGGGTTCCTGTACTGTGTTATGAGAAGTTTCCATAGGATTCCTGTCCAGTGTTTCCCCCTTCTCCCTGCCTTCCCAAACTGAGCACATGCAATGTCTGGTCCCGTCAAGAAGGTGGCAGCTGAAGGTCACAGAAATAGCATAGGCTTTGGAGTCGGACAGTCTGGGTTTAGACACACCCTGTGCTGTGCACCGTCAGTGTGTCACTGAGCAGGGGGTTAGCCTTTCTAAGACTCTGAGTTTCCTTTTCTGTAAAATGGGGATAATAACAGGGTCTAGCCTGAGGCAGAGTCATTGTGAAGAAGAAACGAGATAATGATGTGATGCACTAGCTGCTTCTCAGAGTTTAAGGTACATAGGAATTGCCTGGAGATTTGGTCAAAAAGCAGATTCTGGTTCAATAAGTCTGGAGTGGGGCCCAGGAGTCTGCAGTTTGAACAATCTCCCATGTGATACTGATGCTGCTGGTTCATGAACTGCTTCTTGAATACATTCCACCAAATATGTTTTTCCTCCCTTTCCCCTTTGCTAGTCCATTGGAACCTTCCTGAATATTTTGTTTCCGAATGAATCTCCAGGAAAGACCCATCCTCCAGTCTCCCTCACCTAACCTTCCCACCTGAACTTTTTTCTTTTTCCCTGGAGCCCTACTAAGCAAACTCCCCCAGGCCCAATTTGTTTGGTCATGGGAGTGAGGGTGGGGGTATGGGGAGGTCAGAGCCTTAGAACTCAGCTTCCCAGAAGTTTCTCCAAGGTCTTACTCCCTCTTCTTTCTGATGTGTCAGTTACAGGATTCTCTGGCTACTCTTCCTGGTACAGGCACAGGGATGCCAGAGCTAGGGATGGGCTCAAAAAACTTACCCCAGTACAGAACAGCCCTGAGGTCCAGCCTCATGAGATCTGTATTCCTTGCTGTGTAACTGGGAGAGGTGTACTCATCTGTTTGGGTCCCAGTTTTCTCATTTACAACAAGAGAGGGTTAGATTTGATCACTGGCTGTCAAACTATTTTCAGAAGAATCCTAAGAGCCCAAGGAGGTGTTTTGGGAGATCCAGAAATCCAACTCAGGATAAAAATATAATTTAAGCTGGGCGTGGTGGCTCATGCCTGTAATCCCAGCACTTTGGGAGGCCGAGGCGGGTGGATCACGAGGTCAATAGATCGAGACCATCCTGGTCAACATGGTGAAACCCCGTCTCTACTAAAAATACAAAAAATTAGCTGGGCATGGTGGCGTGTGCCTGTAATCCCAGCTACTCAGGAGGCTGAGGCAGGAGAATTGCCTGAACCCAGGAGGCGGAGGTTGCAGTGAGCTGAGATCACGCCATTGCACTCCAGCCTGGGTAACAAGAGCGAAACTCCGTCTCAAAAACAAAAACAAAAACAAAAACAAAAACAAAACAAAACAAAACAAAAATATATATATATAATTTAAGTCCTTAAAAAACACAGTAGGCCAGATGAGGTGGCTCACGCCTGTAATCCCAGCACTTTGGGAGGCCGAGGTGGGCGGATTACCGGGTCAAGAGATCCAGATGATCCTGGCCAACATGGTGAAACCCCATCTCTACTAAAAATGCGAAAATTAGCTGGGCATGGTGGCACATGCCCATAGTCCCAGCTACTCAGGAGGTGGCACATGCCCGTAGTCCCAGCTACTTGGGAGGCTGAGGCAGAAGAATCACTTGAACCCTGGAGGTGGAGGTTGCAGAGAGCCAAGATTGCGCCATTACACTCCAGCCTGGTGACAGAGCAAGACTCCATCTCAAAAAGCAAAACAAAACAAAAAACAAACAAAAAAGAACTAAAAAAACACAGTTAGAGTCAGAGCTAACACTTCAATCATATTCTGTTTCCAGGCTACGTTCTACAGGCTGCCCATGGTTTTACATATTTAATTCTCACACTCACCCTATGAAATAGGGACTGTAATAATTCCCCACTTTTCAGATGAAGAAATGGAGGCTAAGAGAGGTTAAATGGCAGACCCAAGGTCCCATAGCTGGTTCAGAGATGGTGCTCTTAATCTCTGTATGAAATAACACACATTCACTTGTGTTGTTTTCTGCACGTTAAAACATTTTATAGGCCCCTAGGGTGTTAGCTGAGTTTCCATTAGGGCTTCTGTCTTCTGCTCCTTTTCCCCACCCACGCTCTCAGTTGATGATGCTGATGATTGCCTGCCTATTCTTCGGGGAAAATGGAAGCACTCCCAAAAGAACTTTCACATCCTCCCCACTTTACCTCCGACCTGCACTGGGGGTCATTTACTCTGTCAACATACTGAGACCTTTGTGAATGAGTATATAGTTAGTGAAATTGCAGCTGCCAATGTCTCTTTAAAAACTGCTCCTGTGCACATCTGCTCATGTGAAAGTTTATCCACATATCTTCTAGTGCAGCAGTCAAGGGCTGAGAAAGAATATTTTTCTAAGCTCAGCTGAAGTTCTAGGCAAGGCTCGGGTGTGTCTCAGTCACCTGCTCTCTTCACAGTGTAATAGTTGTGCAGTGCACATCACATCATGTTGCGATAGTATCGTGTTATTGTACGTTTCAGGTGCTTCTTGACTGACTTTTAGTTGTCACAGTACTGACAGCAGATAAAGTGTCAGCAGGAAAATTGAAACTTAATGTTCAGCCTTAACATTACAAAAAAACCAGATAAATTAGACTGGAAAATTTGAAGGTGTATCCAGTGGAAATGGGTAAGATGAGATTTAAAACATGATTTTGTTTAATAGCTCCTAATGTTACAAGATATTTTCACAAGGGTTTTCTGCCAAACAGTGAGGATTTTGACTGGCTGGGAAACCCATCTGCTGACTCTTTCAAACAGTACTGGTAATAATTAAAGTTAACATTTACTGAGAGCGTTTAACATGCGAGGTACTATTCTAAATACTGAATGTACATAAGCTCATTTAATCTTGACTCAAGAACCTACTGAAGGAACTGAAGCACAGAGAGGGTAGCTAGCTTGCTCAAGGTCACACAGCTAGTGAGTTGTGGGTCAAGGATTTGTAACCAGGTATCTTGCCTCCAGAGTCCACACCCTTGCCTCCTGTTCTTCTCATAGTTACACGGCGGAACCACGACGCTGGTCATAACCAATGCTCTGCCTACTGGGTACCTGCCCCAGAGCAGTTAAACAGGCTAGAGAAGAGTGCATAGCAGGCTGGCTGCCTCCCTTCTGATTCACAAGACCTTGTCTTCTGTGGGCTATTATACTGCCTGGCAACCATGATTCATTTCCTTGGTCCATTCACCCTCCCTCTCATCCAGATGATTTTTTTTCACGACTTCTCCTTCCTCCTTGAACCTTCAACACCTCCTCCCCGTCCCTCACTTGTATCTGATGACCAGTTTCTCATTTCACAGAGATAATAAAAGCAACCAGGAGAGCTACTATGGGTCCCCACCATCCGCTGCCACTTTGCCTCGGTGTGCTGTGCCTTGCCTTCCTTGCTGTTACTGCAGATGCACCGTCCCTACCCTAGAGGCCAACCTCCCTCTCTGCACACATCCAAGGGCACTGTTTCAGCAACTGTCCCCCTCCCACCTACATCATAACAGGTTCTCTCTCTCCTGGATCCTTGACATCACGTACAAACATGCCAAGATTTCCCCTATGCTAAAACAGACAACAAACATTCCCATCCCACTTCCCGCTTCAGCTGCCATTTCATTTCTCTGTTCCCCTTTATAATGAAAATCCTGGAAAGTTCCATCCTTACTACCATCCCAATCCCTCTCCTCCATTTCCCTCTCGCAATCACCTGGTTAGGCTTCTGCCCTTACTACTCCATCAAACTGGACTTACCAAGGTCACCCACGACCCATAACCTCTGCATGGCTAAAGCCTGCAGTCTGGTCTCAGGCCACCCCTTATTTGTCCCGTTAGCATTGACCCTCCTCCTTTCTGATCTCATTTTCTACAGCTCTCCCTTTTGCTCAGCCTCCCCTATCTGCTCAGCTTTCTTACTCTTCCTTGAGCTGGCCCAGCAGGCGTCTCTCTGTCTCTCTGGGACCTTGGCACTGGCTGGATTGCTCTTGCCCCAGCCTCAGGGCTGGCTCCCTCACTCCTCCAGACTTTTGCATTAAACCGTCTAAGTGAAGGCTCCTTGACCTATTTCAAATTGACCTGCTCTTGACCCTGGAGTCCTTAGCCTCCATTTCTGCTTTATTTGTTCCCATAACACTCATCAGTATCATCCTATAGATTTTACTTAGTGTATTTATTTTACTGATTTTCCGTCTCTCACATGCCAAGGCTTTAAGCTTCAAAGGAGAGGAGCGCTTTTGTTTTCCTCCCTGCCATATCCCCGGGCGCTTAGAGCAGTACATAACCCATCACAGGCACTCAGGAGGTATCTGATGAGTAAATGGGTGAATGAATACACCTCTTCATCGTGGCTATGATCTGGAATCGGATAGTTTGTATAAGTCAGGCTGGTCTCTTCGGCTTCCTTATAAAACCTGTGAGTCACTTTGAAAAATATTAGAAGATTGTAAAACCGCCTTTACTTTTCATTCTTCTCTTCCTTTTTTTTTTTTTTAACCTGTCAGCATTTGCTGCTACTCATCTGTGTAAATAGTGTTTTCAGGATATTGTGCAACCAAAACTAATGAAAATTATCAGACTGTTTTGATAAACACAAAAAATGTGAAGTCCAGGGGTTACGGGTGACAATTGCAGGTTTGTATCAACCTGAGCATCCAATTTATTTAATCAAAAGAGGCTTGTTCTTATTGATTGACTTTATAATAAGTAAAAGTTATAATTTGTATGTATAAAATAAATTCACACAAATAAGATATTGCTTTAAAAATCAACTTGATATGTTACACTCTATGAAAGATTTTAAAAACAGCCTAAAATAAGTGCAAAAACCATTGGATTACATCGTAACCTCTGAGAGATCTTCCTGCTTTGGTATTGTCTGAAGCTACGCTGGCCATTACATAATGAAGCTAGGGTTCCGGTGAAGATATCTGCATTTCCCCTGGCCTGTGACTTACTCAGTTCTTTTGACATTGGCTTCGGATTCGGTCTCTAGAGGATTCTGACTCCTCCCTTTTCTCTCTATCCCAGACCTTCCTGTCTAAACTTTGAGCATTGGTTCTCATTTGTGTAATTTACCAACACGAACATTTATTCCCTACACTCCTAGAAAGCCCCAGAACCAGAGCACATCGAAGCTGGAAGGACTTTGTGGTTCAGATGGGGAGTGCAGGTACAGGGAGGGAAAGCAACTTGCTCCATGCCACACAGAGATGCAGAGGTCAAGATGAGTCTAGAATTCAAGCCTCGTTTGCTTCAACCCAGAGTTCTTTCTGCCATATCATCAAGCATCCTTTATTGCCAGTTAGGAGTCTAGCTCATGCCCAAGGCTCATCATTAAAGACTGACTTCTTTTATCAAGAGCACTGTGGTGCACTGCTAAGGTGCATGGACTTGGGAGCCAGATTTCCTGGGCTTAAAAATCCAGATCCACTGCTGCTTAGTTAGTTAACCCTTGTAGTACCTCAGTTTTCCTATCTGTAAACTGGGGAAGAGGAAGATGGTAGTAAGATATCAGTCCACTACAGAGGGTTGTTGTAAGCCTAAAGGAATTAATAAAAGCAAAGTGTCCTTTTCACACTCTAAGAATTTGCTAAATGTCACTTTTTGTTGTGCTCACCAAAGGGATTGGCCTTCATAAAGTAGCAAATATTCCTAAGAAAGTGGCAGGTCATATCTGAAGACATATGAGTCACTCTCATTTTAGTATGAATGTCTATCCATGATGCTATCTCTGAGCTCGGAATCCTTCTATGGCTCCCATGTACCTAAAGGAACAATCCCAAGCTCCTTAATGTGAAATGCAAGATTTTTCACATTCTGGACTCTGCCTTTTGGCATTACTTCTTGCCACTTTGCCCTCACTTTGAACTTTATAATTCAAATACATCAACCAGTTTTTCCTTCTTTACATATGAAAATCTTTCATACCTCCTTGACTTTGCTTACACCGTCTACCTGAAATATCCTTCCTTCATATCTACCAGGTTGCCCTTTACTCTTTTCCTCAAATTTAGCTCAGATGAATTTCCTCTTTCAGAAAAGCTTCCCTGTCTCCCTGCCCTTTTCATACCACCCTCCTCCATGTTCTAATGTTCTTCTACAAAATAATCTTAATGGTAGTTGGCTTTTATTGAGCATCTACTATATGTGCCAGACCCTGGGCTAGTGCTTAACATGAATTTTTGTATTTGAGCTCCACAAGAATCCCTAGAGACAAACACAATTCTTATTCCCATTTTACAGATGAGGAACATGTAGGCAGAGACAGAAGTAAGCTACCTTTCCTAAGGTCACATGGTTAGCAAATGTGAGTCTTCTTCAGAGACTGTCTGAGTCATTTTTGCAACTTCAGTGGCCACCGAGGGTTGGTTACTGCTTAGGGACCCAGTGAAAATTGGCCACCCAGATTCAGATTCCATCTGGTCTCTCTGTTTACTGAGCCCATCGAGTGTGTATTGGCCCAGCTAGTCCTCTGCAGGGTGTAAAAATTCCCCTGTTCCCTTTGTATCTTTTCTCTGCTATTGATAAACTCCTTGAAATAGGTCTCTCTGAACAGCCTCAGAGTTCCCACACCTATAGGATCTCTCATTTTGCCCTGAAAATTGTGACAGGAAATTTCTGAGCTGTTGCTGTGTCAGAATGGAGTTTATTATCACTAGCAGACCTGATGTTGGGAGCTGTGTGGAAGATCTAGTAAATAATATGACACCGCCTGGAACTCATTCCAGCCTGTGAGCCCCAGGCATGTCCACGAGGGAGTATGTGAGGGGCTATGGGTGGTTCTCTTGCGTAAATGCCGTGGCTTTATTTGAGGCTGCTCCCACATTTCACTGGGAATGGGATCATGACGAAACATAATATAGTGTATTGGAAAAGATGTTGGGGGAAGATGCAGAAGAACTGAATTCAAGTCTTGTAGGGTGACCTTGGCAAAGCCACTATTCCCCTCTGTGCTTCTCTCAGAGGAGAGTGTTTAAGAATCTTGGACTCCTATAGGCTATCTAGTTTAATCCTTGTTCTGAGGCTTGCGTATCTTCTTCCTCTCTTTCTCCTCTCTTTCTGGGTATATGTGTGTGTGTGTGTGTGTGTGTGTGTGTATACATATATACACATACATATACATATATACATATGCATATATAAACATACATATACATATGTGTATATGCATATACATATATCTACAAATGCATATACACAGATAGTATCTCTGTGGTGTCCCATTTGTAAATTTAGTCGAGCAGTGAGTACAGGAGTGTAGTGAGGCTGTGACACTGAGGCTGTCTCAGGAAGTTAGTGGCAGGGCAGAGACAGAAAGGCCCTTGTGTAGAAAGAAAGGCCAGGATGAGGATGATGGGTCCTTTGCCCATCACGTAAGCTAATGGAATGAGAGAGGAAGAAATCTATATCTGAGTAGAGGGTGTGGAAGTTGGCAGGAGGCATGAGAGGTAAGGAATAAGCAGATGCAAGAGAACAGCCAAAGCCCTGCAAACTGAGAGCTGAGAGCAAAGATCCAGACTTATTGGTTGATAGTCAAAGCCCACCTTGGCCCCAGGGCTGTCTCTGCTTGTTTAGCTCTCTATCCGAGGCCTGGCTGTTTTATTATTTTTTTTCTGGGTATCTGACTTTTAGTTGAAATCACCCAAAACTTAGTGTTTCAGTTAGCTACTGCAGCATTACAAACAGCACATTATTTCTCACGTGTTTCCGGGATTGACCGGGCGGTGCTGGGCTCGCTTGCATGTCTGTGGGTAGCTGGCGTGTTAGTCTGCTGTCTGGTCTGGTGTGGCTGTGGCTGTGATGCCTCGTCTTTCCTCCACATGCCTCTCACATCCTCCAGCTGCCAGGCCACGGCAAGTGGCTGCATCCAAGCGAGAGAGGTGGAAAAATGCAAGTGCTTTTTCCAGCCTCTGCTTGCATCAGGTCACTACTCTCCCATTGGTGGAAACAGGTCACATGGCCAGGTCCAGCCTGCAAGTCGGAGCAAACTGCAAAGGCTGAGGACACAGTGAGGCCATTATCCGGGGCCGTTAAGCGATCAATCTATTACCCTCGAAGCCACGTACATGAACTTCTGAAGAACACCAGCTAAATTAATTAATGTAACAAACATTTACTGAACCTCTACTATGTACCCAACACTTTTCTACTATTTTACAGTCTGGGGATTCAGAGGCAAACAAAAGATTATGTGTATCATCCCAAGCTCATGTTGAATGAAGTCCTAAGGGGGACCTCCAAGAACTTCCATTCCAACTCCCTTATTTTCAGATGCACAAACTGAAGCCCAGGATAGGGTCGGGGATATGTGGCTGGGCACAGAGTGAGTTAGGAACCGGGCTTCAATGAAACCGCAGGACTCTTGACCTCCAGTTCACTCCAGCTGGTTGCTCTCCAACTATGCAATTGTGTCCTCCATTGTGCCTCCATGTGTAAAAGGACCCTCTCCACACATGACCCCCCACACCACTAGCCTCCCACCCCCATGCTCCCCTGGAGGCTTCCTTAACATTTGACTTATAACGGAATCCCAGGCTTCAGTAACGTTACCAAACGTGTGTAGAAGCATGAATCTCCGAAGTTGAGGAGGGAAGGGCCTGGAGAGGAAATCTATATTCAAAAAATCATTAATTTCACTTAAAAATCACGTCTGTGCTATTGACTATGTCGGCTGCTTGGAATTTAGTTTATGCTTCCACTTTGTGGTTTGGATGCCTGGGCTGCAAGGAGGAAATCCAGAAGCGAGGAGCTGATATATCAATGTCATTTTTTTGTGCAGCTACATTTGACACTTGCTCAGAACAGGGTAGTTTGAGGAGGAGGAAACTAATATTTGTGGAACCCTACTGTGCCCCAATGGGCATTCTCATCCCTAGTTTACAGGTGAGGAAATAGGTGTCAAGGTCATGACTCACTCAAATTCAGGGAGTTGCAAATGGTGGAACCTAGACTGGGTTGGATTCCTGGTCCACTGCTTTTTCCCCTTGTTCCACTGGCCATCCTGCCGTTTCAAGGACCTATTTCTGCCTCTACGGGCTTGTAGGTACCATGTTCCCACCCCACCCTCTGTCTTTTTTTCTCTCCCTGGCAGTGCAAGGACTTTATTTTCCGAAGGCACAAACTGTTCCCGACATAAAATCATCCCCGAGAAGATATACTTTCCTGGGTGACTTATCGTTCTTTGTGTTTTTAGTGCTTTAAGATTTTTATGTTTCCAATAACCCAAAGAAAGATGATGGATATATAATAACACTGAGCAATAACAGACTGTATTTACAAACACATATATATGCTCCATCAAATGTACATATTTTTATACCTCTCACCCATCTTTCTAGGGCAGCTGCATTTTTTGAATTACACGGTGTAAGCAATGAGCCCATCATCCTGTTCACACATCCATAAATTACCCAGAGGGAGCGGGGCATCCTGGAAGCATCCCTGCTTTAAATCACCTGCAAATATATTTCCCTCCCTCCTTTTCTCTGGATGGCTCACTTGGGAACAGAGTGGTGGGCATTTTAGAATGGTGGGAAAAAGGTTGCATTAGGAGGGAATAGACAAATTTTGGTTCTCTTTCTGACTTTATTATTGGTTGACCATGTGACACTTACTGACTGAGAGAATCATTACTCTGGGCCTCAGTTCTTCCATCTTTGAAATGGGAAACTGAAACTAGAGAGGAGAATCCCTTGATCTGGGTTATTCAGTCAGGCAATGATAACAGGGGGAACAGACTAAGGCGAGACCTCCTCTGTATCTTCATACTGTGTGAGATACTGCAAGACCAGCAGGATGATAGTATAGATAAACAGCACCTCTTCTTTCTGCTACCTCAGTGGTGTCTGATGACACCTTTGTCCAAGGATAGTGTTTAGGAAAACTCACAAAACTGTAGTCTGGTGACATTGCATTATTCATCATTACCTGCATTGCATGAAGTAATTGTTGGGTTTAAGTTTAATTTCCTAATAAGCAGTAGAGGAAATGGAGCATCAGAGGGGTAACGTTTGAAGGCTGCTGAGGAACAAGGTCAGAACTGAGGTATTGCAGAAGTTGGCAGGCCGACGTGGAGGATGCTACATTACAGAACCTAGGGAAGGCGGGGCATGCATCTGAGGTGGAGCATGGAGAACCACTAGATGGATCATGTATAGCAGAACTGCCTGCTGTGGTCACAGCTGAATTCAGCTTGAGCATCCAGGTTTTTCATGCTCATCTTTAATTTACCCGCCTGGAGTTTTTTAGGTCACCATGTATTATTCATGAACCCCTTGTGAATGTAGCATCCAAGGCTCTGGATAAAGAGATGCCAGAACCAATGAAACACAAAATCCTATCCCTAAAGATTTCACAGGCACAACCAGGTGACTCTGAAAAAAAAAAAAAGAAGTTGCTGCTGGATCCAGTCTTAGGGGAACTCTTCTCCAGCTTTTTCCTGGGCTGCAACTACAACTGAATCTTCATTTGAGGGTCCTCCCTTGGAAAAGAGCTGATGAATAATTGAATCCTCATCCCCCACTCCCTCAGCTGAGGAATGCCAGGGCCCCCAGTTGTCACTGGAGAGAAAAATGTACCAATTGGTATATATAGATGAAGGGTACCCAGTGGGACTGCAGTAGAAGGAAATGTGGAATAAGAAGAAAATGAGCCACTTTAATGGTTTGTTAAAGAAGTTGTCAAACATTGTTTTGTCCGTTCTCCCGATTCTTTCACCTCTCTGAGCCCTCTCTGTCTGTTGGCACCAGGTGGAGCGCTTCACAGTTAATGCTCACAGCAACCTTGGGAGGGAGGGGTGATTATTATTCCCATTTTACAGAAGAGGAAACTGAGATTCAGGGAGGGCAGGTTATTTTTCCAAGCCAGTTTACAGAGAGGCAGCTTATTTTGGAGAGTAATTCTTAAGGAATAGAGGATGGGGAAGGGCTGAAAAGAGTGAAATAAGGAAGGTGGGAGAGGCCCAGCCAAGGGTGTGGTATGTTACTGAGCTGGTTAGCACTTGGGCAACTAGGGCTCAAGTCTGTTGGAGGTCTTCCGAGAAGTTATGTAGAGTAGGCCTCAAAATTGTCTACTGAAAGTGCGGAAGGAGGAATACCTATGTTCTAGTTTCTGTCCCCTTTTGATCCATAGTTGATAATTTCCTCACACTTCCAGGTTTGTGCATTGTGAATATTAAGTTTTTTTTTTTGTCAACTTGACTGAGTCACAGGTCCCAGATGTCTGGCTAAACATTATTTCTTTGTGTTTGTGAGGGTGTTTCCATAAGTGATATGAATAGGAAGACTGCATAAAGCCAGTGGCCTTCCTCTATGCACACAGGCATCATCCAATCCATCGGACCTATCTCGAATAGAACAAAAGAGTAGAGGAAGGAAGAATTTCCTCTCTCTGCCTGACTGCTTGAGCTACAACTTTGATCTTCTGCCCTTAGACTGGGACTTGCCATCGACTTTCCTGGTTCTCCGATCTTTGGACTTGGAGTGGAACTACACTATTAGCTTTCCTGGGCCTCCAACTTGTAAATGGCTGATTGTGGGACTTCTCAGCCTCCATAATAATGTGAGCTGATTTCTTATAATAAATCTCCTTTTATATGTATATGTATCTTGTATTGGTTCTGTTTCTCTGGAGAACCCTGATTAACATGCATGCACCATAATGGCTGAATGGGCTTCCAAAGCATTCTATGGGGGCAGAGAAAGCCCACGATGCAAAGCAAAAGATAATGTAGCTGAAAAAAGGTTCTGTCTGGATATAACTGGCTTAGGTTGCCACTACAACAGCTGGGGCAAAAAAAGTACACCAAGAGGAAATAAGACAGGTCGTAAAAAAATGTCTGACCCAGTCCACCCCTTGCATGTGCTGTGCTCAGTGTGAACTTTAGTATATCACAGTCTGCAGGCAGTAGTTGACTGAAATTTCTGCAAAACAATCTATAGAGATAGATTAGTAGACTGGCTGGGCATGGTGGCTCACGCCTGTAATCCCAGCACTTTAGGAGGCCGAGGAAGGCGGATCACCTGAAGTTAGGAGTTCGAGACTAGCCTTGCCAACATGGTGAAACTCTGTCTCTACTAAAAATACAAAAATAATCCAGGTGTGGTGGCACACGCCTGTAGTCCCAGCTACTTGGTAGGCTGAGGCAGAAGAATTGCTTAAACCGAGACACAGAGGTTGCAGGACACAAGATTGCACCACTGCACTCCCACCTGGCGACAGAGCAAGACTCTGTCTCTAAAAAATTCTCAAAAAAAAAAAAAAAGATACATTAGTAGATCAAATTACAATTCCTGCTGCTACAGCAGGTCCTAAGGCCATAATTCATCTTTATCATGTCTTGCCTCAAGCAACCATTCTAGATTTCCTTTATGTTTGGCAAATAGTTCAGCAGATCTAGGTTTCTTACCTTGTGCTGAAACATAAACCTTTCTCCTGAAAAGTCAGACCTCTTAATTGCCTTACTGTTGTCACTGGTGTTTGTTTCAGCTGCCATTTACAGTGACCACACACCGTGAAACCACCAAGAGATGATGCCTCCCCCCTAGTGTGTCCCCTGGGTTCCAGATATGCTTCTTTCTGCCACCATTACATAGCAGAAGTATCAGGGTCAACTATCACTGACAATATTGGTGGGTTGTTTGCCCCCATCTTCAGAGTAAGGTTCCCTCCTCCATCCCATGGGAACCAGAATGCAGGAATGGGAGCATAAATATCATAAGTGTATCATGGAGTGAGAGTCAGAAAGACCAATCCTACTTGTACTCTTGATTCTCAGACCTGTAAATTCTAGCTATCAGTGACTCAGCTTCATATACCTCATCCTGTAGGACAGAGTCCTAACTCTACAGGTCATTGTTTCAGAGTTGACTCGTTTAATTAATCCTTTAGTAGACCATTTATATGTTCACATGTCCTGAAGTCATGCACTCATTGTTACAGCTCTTTCATGAGTCTCTTAGTCCAAGGTGATATTATGTAGGTAGCATTTCAGCAAGTTACATATTCTTTAAGTCCAAAATTGGTGGTGCTGGCCACAGGCAAAGCAGAAAGAGGATAAAACCATAGCTAGAGTGGGTAACTATTCTTATACAGACAATTGCTGCCCTATGTTCAATAAGAGAAGCCTGATATAGTTAATCTGCCACTAAGTGGTTAGTTGATCTCCTCATGGTGCCATTTTGAAGGTTCACTTTCAGTCTGTATTGCTGTTAGTTTTGGCATTCATTAGTGGCAGTAGCTAGATTAGCCTTAGTGAGGAGGAGCCCATGCTACTAAGACTATGCATATCCTCCGTCTCTGCTATCATGGTTGCTCTGTTTATGGGCCCCTCGCATAACATTCAGGCTCAGGTGGGCAAGGAAGGACATTGGCTGACATCCACTGGTTGGCTGACCCTATCTGTCTAATTGTTGAATGCTCCTTCTGCTTGGATGATCTTTTGCATGAAATAGAGTGAGACACAAAGATCTGCGTGTATTGTATCCATATTCATAGCTACGTTCACATGCATCTTCTCCAAGTTTCCCTGCCACTAATCACCGACTATGGTCGTTCCAGGCCTCTGATCCACCAGCCAAGCCATTTGTCATTTTCCAGGAATCTATCCGTAGTCATACCTTAGCCCCTTTCTCTCTCCACACAAGGAGGGCAACCAAATGTGCTCCTCAAAATTCTGCTAACTGTGAAGAATCCCCTCACCTCTGTTCTTCGGGGTACCCTGGGGAAGGCTGTAGTGCAACAGCCATTCATTACTTTTTTTTTCTTTGAAAGACACTGAAATATCTGTGAACCAGGCCTCAGTTTAGTTGGTCATAAGAAAGTTCTCATGAGGTCATGGGTGCAAGTTGAGAGAGAGCTGATGCAGTCAGGCTGCACTCAGAGGTATTTGTAACTACACAGGTAGTTGCAAAAGCAAGGACTAGAGTAAAAAGATGGGTTGAGAGGATGTGAGATGGGGCATTTGAAATATGTAAGATGATGCTATAATTCCCATTGTACTCATGGGAAGATCAAGGCTGGGAGAGCTGGTAATTTAGGTGAAGAGAAAGGAGAAATCTAACTTCTAGTGAGAGCCTATGATGTGATGGGGTTTTGGTGTATGTGACAATATTTAATCCTCCCAACATTTCTATAAGGTAGGTGGTACTGTTTTCATTTAATAGATTGGGAAACTGAGATTCAGAGAGAGAAAATCACCACCCCAAGGACACGTTGTAAGTTAATACTGGAGACAGATTTTAACTGTGTCTCAGCTTGTCTCTGCTTTGCTGGCAGGACTAGGTCTGCTGTACTGGCAGGGCATAGAATGTTTTCCTTCTTTAATTTTGCGTTTTGGATCACAAGTTCTCTCTTGATTGGGGAGGACCTAGTTATAGGAATCTTCCATGTCTCTGGGTTCTTAGATTCATCCCCCATGATGAGCAAACTCATGAAGCAGTCATCTTTGTCTGGCCCCTTTCCCCCAAGGCACTCATCAAATCAATACACTCTTTGATCTTTGATCCTTGGATAAAGAGTTGTCCTCCAAGAACATCACTAGGGTTTTCTCTCTTATAAATATTTCAGCAATTACCAAAGCTTGCCCTTCCAGAGTCTGGTTCTCAGAGGGGAGCTTTGAAGGAGTAACACAATCAAGTTTTTGCTACAGAAATTATAATAGCTAATATTTATTGGCCACCCACATGTGCCAGGTGCTGTTATATGCCTTTTCCATATATCAACACATTTAATCTTTTTGGTAATCCTATGAGATATGTACAATTTTCATGCCAGGTTTTTACTTGGAAAAACAACAACTAAGTGCAGAGATAAGTGTTTTGCCTGAAGTCATGTACCTAGAAGGAGACAAGAAGTCCCAAATCAGAGCCTGCACTATAACCATTATGCATGCCATCTCACTTAGGCTGTAGCTTGGAGAAGGATTGTAGGATGCCAGGCTGGAGGCAGGAAGACCAGTCGATGATTGCAAAAGTCAGATGGTAACCCGGACAGATATAGAGGAATCTAGAATGGGGAGAATATAGATTATCAGAGATTTATTTAGGTGATAGACACCACAGGACCACCCCTGTGTATGTTGTAGCTGACTCTGTGGATGCCCTGCCTGCCTCCCGAGAGTCCCACCACTTCCCAGCTTACTTCCAGCTGCAATGTCTGCATCTCTTTGTCTGAAGCCTCTCTCTGAAGCTGGGAAACTGCCTGTGGGTAAGACAGGATGTAAGTGCAGGGAATTAATACTCCCCTAACAGTACCCTCAACCCATAAATGATGTTATCATACTGAGGCTTTTTCTATATCATTTCCTCAAGTATCCAGGTGGGTATTAAGCTTCAACTGCCCACAGCACAGCTGCCCTGATACGTGTATCATGGGCTGACTTCATTCTCTTCCCTGTCTCATGTTCCTACTCCCTTATCCCAGGTTTTCTGCAATCCCCTCAAAAACTATTTGTATTTAAATCCTTGGCTCAAAGTCTTCTGGGTAATCCAAACTAAGGCACAGGTAAGTGGTTATGGGGAGTGAATAAGAGGTTAGAATCAAAGATACTCCTGAAAGATTACATGTCCAGCTTGAATGAGGTTCTCTGAAATCTGGAACTCTGGGGCAGGGGTGCCTTTGAGGAGAGGGTGATGAGCTACACTCAGAACCTGGTGAATCTGAGATGCCTGTGGGGCATCTTAGAGGAGACACTTCACCAGAGGTTGGTTCTGTGGGGCTGGAACTCAGGAGAAAGTTCTAGGCTGGGGAGAGCCTGCGTTAGGATCTTTAGGAGAGTTCATGACTCACCTCAAGGGTGGGTGTGAGTATCCATCTCCTTAATCATGTCTGATCTTTTCCCTTCAACTCCTACCCAAATGGAAGGAAAGAATATGAAGGTGTTTAGGTGGGTGGAAGCTGAGAAAGTGCTTGTTAGAGAAAAGAGAGAGAAAGCACGTTTATATTGAGGGAGTATTTATTGAAGTTCTGTCAGCGGCTGCAAGCAAATCACTGATACATTTCAGAAAAAATGTCTGGAAGATTTTCCTTGCCCTGCAGGGAGTGTTTTTTAATAAGTGATGTGGTCAGAAGTGTCGGTGTAATTTTTCTCAGCTGGTGCTGCAGATACTTTAAGAGTTTGTTGGAGAAATTCATTTGGTCTTTATAAAGGCTAACATGGAGATATCAGCATGCCTTGTTAGCACTCCCTGCTCTCAGAGCAGAAGGAATCCTTGATGGGGTCTGGTCTAACATTCTATTTGGTAGATGCTGGGATCCATCTGGCTAGAGGTTGTCATACTTGAACTTGGATTCTTCTGGTGATAAGAAGCTCATTTCTTTACAAAGTACACCGTTTAATGGTTCAACAGTTTTCATTGTTAAGCAGTTCTTTTATTGAGCTTAAATATGCCTCCCCATCACTTTGGCTCATGCGCTCCAATCTTGTGGGTACCACATTGACTTTCTCTTCTCCCTGTGCATAGGAGAGCCTTGCTAGAAAGCTGGAAGTAGTAGCTTCCCATGTTCACTTGAGTCTTCTCTTGTTTAGACTGAACTTGCTTTTGGTTGTTTTGTTCCCAAAGCTAGGGAATGATCAATCCAGAGTCAAGAGCTAAGTCCAGAGAGTCTAACATACCGGAATGTAAAGGCTGCTATGTAGTCTGTTCAATCTTAGGAGGCACCATTTGTATTGTAGACATCCTGCGCAACTGTCCCTGGCAGTCGTGAGAATGGGCCTCAACCTCTTCTCAGCAACTGTGTAGATGCTGGTTCCTCAGAAACACCCAGTCGCTTGTTAGGTAGACAGATAGTTATGGAAAGTATCAATAGATAGAGTTAGAGGTAGAAATAAAGAGAGAGAGAGAGAAAGAGCAAGAGCATGAGCTTATAAAATCAAAGTGAATGGTCCCATATCCAATTTATCTCTCACACTTCTTTTCACCAAGTCCTGGCAAATTTGCCTTCTCCTACATATGTCTTAAATTCACCTGCTTGTCTCAGTCTCACCTGTCACCATCCCATCCAGTCTCCCATGATCTTTTGTCTGGATTATCTCAACGGACTTCTCATTATTCTCCCTGGATGCCTTCCCATTCACTCTCCACACAACTGCCAGAGTTATCTTCTTTAAATTCAAATTCACTACATGGCTTCCCTGTTGAGAATTCTTCAGGGCTTCCCAATGTCCTCAGGCCAAAGATCAACATTTCAACAAGGGTTACCCCAGGCATTGGATAATCTAGGACCCCATTCTCCTGTTGAGCTTTTCTCTTGCTAAGGAGCAGTTGTGACTGGATGGGTGCAGTAGGAGTGTCTTAGTCCATTTTACGTTGTTGTAACAGAATACCTCAGGTTGGCTAATTTATAAAGAACAGAAGTTTATTCAGCTCACAGTCCTGCAGGCTGAGAAGTTTAATAGCACGGCTCTGGCTTCTGTTGAGGGCTTTCATGCTGCATCATAACATGACCAAGAAGGTCAAGGAGGAAGCAGACATATGTGAAGAGGAGACGAAACCTGATGGGTGTCCCAGCTTTCCAAAAACTCACTCTCACGGGAACTAATCCATTTCCTTAAGAACTCATTTAGCATTGCCATAGTGAGAATTCACTACCATGAAAGTGGCATCAAGCCATTCGTGAGGAATCCACCCACATGACTCAAAGACTGCCCACTAGGCCCCACTTCACCATGTCACCACACAGGGGACACATTTCGACATGAGCTTAGTTGAGCACAAACAAACCATATCCACACCACAGAGAGGAGGTAGTGGGAGACTTTAGATACAGCAGAGTTTCCTCAACCTCAGTTCTGTTGGCATTTTTGGCCAGAAAAATTCCTTGTTGTGGGGCGTTGCCTTGTGCCTTATAGGAGGTTTAGAAATACCCTTGGGTTCTACCCATTAGATACCATTATCACTGCCCTCTCCTACCCCAGTTGTGATAATGTACAATCTCTCCAGACATTGCCATCCCCCGCCGAGGGCAGAATAACATCCAGTTGAGAATCGCTGCTTTAGGGAGAGACCCAGACTTGAGTTCAATCCCAACTCTGCCTGTTTGTAGTTGTGTCATCTTTCGTAGGTTGCTCAACCTCTTTGGGTCTGTTTCCCAATGGGATTGCTAGTAGGAGACACAACACGCGGATGTGACCATCAAATCAGACAATTCACGTAGTGACAAGATAGTGCCAAGTACAGAGTAAGTTCAGTAAATAAATATCTGTCATTATTATCGCTCTTATTGTTGTTAGCTTTCTCTAACAGGAGTGGGTTGACTCTGGTGAGAAAATTCCTTTGCATACACACGATCGTGCACTCCCACCAACCCCAATAAAAAAGAAAGCAGCTTCCTCCCAAGCCAGGGAAGAAATCAACCTGTATTATTATTATTTTTTTTCTGAAAAGTCAGTTTCTTGCAGGAATGAGCGTAAATGGGCTCTCCTCCTTCGGGAAACAGTGGCCTTTTCCAGGGGACGGTTTAATCTTTTGGAGACAGATGAATATGAGCTGCAGTAATCCTGCAATGCTACCAGGAGAGTTGGGGAGATGGAGAGAATTTCAATTGGGCCTTGGAGACACTCAGGGTGCTTCAATAACTGCATTTTGTGACTTGAACTCCCCCACTGTGACGCATTCCTGGAAACAACAACCCAGGCTAATAGGAGGGAACTTCATGAGTGGCAGGGGTGAAGGTTATACCCTTTCCGAAGTCATATCCAGTTCTCTGTAGTGGGCAGGTGTGCTGGGTGTGCTGTTTGCTCCTCTAGATCCTCTTTCTGTCCTTCTCCCTGCGGCTCTGTGTCCTGGGAGGCCAACCCTTATGAAGCACATCAATGCATTTTCCTTGCATTTTAAATTCCTATTAGATTCAGTCAATGGAAAGCACGAGCAGGAGATCAAAGGGTGGGAGGAGACAGAGGTCAGACTAATTTTCTTTCCCTTTTCTCCCTCCTCAGACAGGGCCCTTCTAAGCTACAGCAACCCTGTCTGGATTTGGCAGCTGCTGCCTGTCTCCATTCCATCCCCAACACTCACCTGGAAGTGGTGGCTCTGGAATACCGCACTGACCCTCTGGTTTGCCCCAGCCTTGCCCTGGCCTTTGTAAGTAAGACACTTTGTTAAACTCCTCCAATTGCCACCTTTGAGCACGCCTCTGGTTTCCTGCTGGGCTTCTGATGCAGCAGATCTTCAGGAGCCCAGATAAAAGGGTAAAATGCTGGGTTGTCAGGACCATGTTTTGTTTATTCTGATTCCTCACTATAGCACCTGGCACAGAGTAGGTGCTTGGTGAACGTTTGTTGACCTGAATTAATGGGATTTGGAGTTAAGATAGGAAAGTTATTTCAGGGAGCTCCTTTTCCCTGAGCTTGCCAGTATATGCTAATTGTCTTAAGGACATTTTGCTATGTGGCAGGAGGTGTGGATGGATTCTTTGATTTAGTCATGCAGTCTCAACCTCAGGGTCTTGTTGGGCTTATGGAAGGCTCACTGGGGAGGCTGGTGACCCATGGGACATGTATGGGCAGCACTCTAGTGGAGACTCTGGAGATGAGGGGGGATGGGAAAGGCTCAGAGAAGGAAAGCTACCTACCCAAGGCCACACAGCCAGGAGGGACAGAGCAAGCTGAAAGCTTGTGACGCCTTCACCAGCGACAGTGTTCACCTACTGAGCACTTACTGCGGCCAGGTGTACTGCTTAAGCTTATCTCAGTTTTCACAATGGTGTAAGGAAGATATGATCAGCCCTCTTCACAGGTGGTAAAACAAAGGCTCAGAGAGATAAAAGGATTCACCCAAGGTCATACAGCTAGAAAGACACACAGCTGAGATTTACATATAACACTAAAACTGTTCTTACCTTCTGTTTCAATTTGCTGTCTGTGGCTATTTAAAAAACTGTCTAGCCAGATGGGTGGTGCATGTCTATAATCCCAGTTACTCAAGAGGCTGAGGTGGGGGATTATTTGAGGCCAGGAGTTCGAGGCTGTAGTGCACTATGACAGTTCCTGTGAATAGCCACTGAAGTCCAACCTGGGTGACATAGAGAACCCCCATCTCTTAAAAAAAAGGAAAAGTGTCTAAATCTACTCTTCTAGAAGTGGCTTCAAAGAAGCAACGTTTAAGCTGAGACCTGAGTTCAGGATGTAAGTACCAGTGGAAAGAGAATTTACAAAAGCCAGAAGGAGGCTGATGAACTTGAGGAACTTAGAGAACTTGAGTGCGGCAAGAATAGGAATGTGGTTGGAGCAAGTGGAGGGGGAGAGATGAGGTAGGAGGGCTTTCCAGAGGCCAGATTTTGGAGGCCTTTGGGGGAAAGTGTAGAGGAGCGTGAACTATTCTATAGGCACCTGGGAGCCCCTGAAGGTTCTTGATCAGCCTTGATGAGAACTGGAGTCTGGCTATGGCTGCCTGGTGGAGGACTGCTTGAAAGGGGTAGTCCTGAGGCAGGAGAGCCCACAGGGAGCTTCCAGGGAGGTTTGGGTCAACGATGATGCCAGTCTAGACTGGTACGAGAGAAGTGATGGAGGAAGTGGACAGATATGAGAGATTTTAGAAGGTAGAAGTTATTGGACAGGAAGCTGGTAGAGAAGGATTAGTCAAGAACAGCCCTTTGGAACTAGTTGTCTCATTGTGGTTTTCCATGTCCTCATACCCTGAATAAAGAATCTAGACCCCAAATTTCAGGCAATGAACCTGATCCTGCTATTCATTCTACCTCTGTTCCCTCTCCTCTGAGGGACTCATCCTTTACCCATCCTGTGACCCTTACTTCAGCATTAATCATTCCAAAAATATGCATTGAGTACCAACTATATATGAGGTATTATTGTAGCTGCTTTGAATCTACAGCAGTGTACAAGTCAGACAAAATCTCTATCCTTCTGGATGCTAACATTTTAATAGGAAGACAAATGAAAGATGACAATTTCAGAGACAAGTGCTGTGAAACGGTAAATAAACTAGGGGAATGTGACAAGGAGTGACTGGGCGGGGCAGTTCTAGACAGAGTGATGTCTCTAGGGAGATGTCTCTATGGGTACATGAACGTGGGGGCATGGAGAGAGTGGGAGGCAGGGGTTGGGGGGGTCATTCCCAGGAGGGAGAGTGAGTGCATTCAGGAACTGAAAGGTGGGTGCTGGATTGTAGCTGGGAGGCAACGTTAGAGAAGCCTCTGTGGCCTGAGCACACATGTCTGTACAGACTTTGGCAAGGAGTTTTGATTTTATTTTAGGATTGTACATAGGGGAGTGATAAACTGATTTATTCTTTGGAAAGAACACTTTTGGTGTTATAGCAAGAATAGGTTGTAGGGATCCTGTCAGGGGCAGATGCAGGGAAGCCACTCCTGAGGCTCTTGTGTCAGTCTAGGTGGGAGATGATGTTGACTTTGACAATGGTAGTGCCACAGGAATGGAGAAATGAGCAAACTAGGGGGCAGGTGTGTGTGTTACAGTAGGTAGATGAGACGAGCGGGATTATGGGGGAAAGTAAGAAATCTTCTTGGTTGTGGACAAGCTGCTGGAGTCACCTGTCTGAAGCTCTTTGCATTTTGTCCTTTCATACCTTTTAGGTTCTCAGAACATCACTCAGTGTGAGAAATGGAAAGGGATTATCTGCTTGTCTCCTGTGGGGCATGGGGTAGCACTGCCTCTCTCAAGAAGGCTTCCTTCCACTCAAGGTTGAAGAACCTTCTCAGGACTGGGCCAGCTTGCTCTGAGGTAGACATCTCTTACCTTTGCTCCCGAGAACACCTTACTACTTATTTATTTTCTTTTTCCAAAGAATTTGGTTGAAATATCTAGTGTCTCAAACTCTCCCTGCTGTTCTTTCACGGCAGCAGTGATTAAAGAAAATGGGGAGGACAGGGATTATTTTAAGAGAACTGAGGAGTCCTGGCTGACAGAGCTCCCTGGTAATCTAACACAGTGCCTGAAATTCCACTGTAATTGAGCATCTTCTTCAGGTTAATCACAGTTCTCTTCAAATGCAAATGAGGCTAGAATGGGCATTGTACATTAATCTCCACCTACATATCAACTGTTTTGTCGTCCCTAACACAGAGAAATCAGACAGGCTGAAAGTTAGATGTCTGGGAGTGGCAGAAAGAGCACAGGCTTTAAAGCCAGGAAGATTCACCTTCGAGTCTTGGCTTTGACACTTACCAGCAGTCTGACCTTGAATGGTTTCTTACTTTCCTTGAGCCTCACCTTCCCCATTGTAAATGGGGGCTCAAGAATACCTCCATTGCAACATTATTTGTGGTAGAATCAAAGGACTCAGTGTACTGCTTGCCCCATAGCAAGTGCTCAGAAAGTTCTCTTCCTTTTCTTACTCTTGTTCTTTGTCTCAGGCTCCATCCTGTCTGCTTGGTCCAAGCTCCTCCTCCTTTGGTCTTGCATGGTTATTAAGCGGGTCTTGGCTGAGACATCGCCTATGGCAACCCATGGCAACCTCTCCTTGCAGAGGCTGCCAAATGTCAGCCCCTCTATAATAAAACTTTCTTTCCCCTTCGGGCTAGGAGGAGAGCTAGACAGTCTGATTGTGCCCGTCCCTCTGTGATTAAGGTCCGCAATCAGCCCAGCTGCTTGATGGAATCGGAACTGGCTGATTAGCAGGGTGCACTTTGGCCTCAGGTTAATGGATGATCTCACACTGTGGCTGCAGAGTAATTACCAGTTAAAAGGTCTGAGGCCAGGGCTCTGTGGTCTTGGGGAGGTCTGGCCCCATTTAAATGCAGAGTCAGGAGGATAATGTTCTATTAGCCAGCAGCAGGTATCTAAGATTGGGGGGCCCGGGACCCCATGGATGTGTCTCCAGAGGTCTAGGCTCATTCTCAAATTGGCCAGGTGGACTTTACTTACCTTGAGGGAGCCAGTTCAGGAGTGTGGCAAGAACAGTTTTAGGGGATCAGACAGACTGGGGGGAATTCCAGCTGGGCCACCTCTTGTTCATGGCATCTTTGGCAATGCATTTAACCTTTCTGTGCCTCGATGTCCTTATCTGAAAGGTTGAGTTAAAAATGCCTGCCTTATGGGGTCAGTGTGAGCTTAATCAGGTATATGTATAGAGGTGCATAGAGGTGTTCAACATAAACTGTGTCTTTCTCTTCCTGTAGTATGTGCTTCTGGCTGGTCAGTGATTCTCCTTCCAATCCTCTGCACAGACTGTACCTGAAAATTGATCGACTTTACAAGTATTTACTAAATATCTATTGTGTGCCAACTGCAATGTCAGGTGTGGGGATAAGTCGCAGTCCAAAAATTCAAGGAGCTCATGATCTTGTAGGGGAGTCAGGCTAAGAAACTGGTTGCTGGAACAACGTTGTGATAGAGATAAACAGGGTGAATACGGAAACCCTGAGCTGAGCCCTTAACCTAGACCGCAAGTCAGAGAGGCTTCCTGGAGCAGGTAATTCTAAACCAAGCACTACAGCTGGAGAAGAGCAGAGGTAACATTTCAGGCTGTGAGAACAACTGATGCAAAGGCCCACAAAAGAGAGGGGCATGAGACATGTTTGTGGAAAGAAATGACAAGGGCTCAGTGCCTGAGACTCTGGTGGGTGAGTGAGCTCATGAGTGAATGTATGAATGAGTGAGCAAGAAAATGGGGCAATGAATAAAGAATGAGTAAATGAGAAATGAGTGACTGAGTGAATGAATGGTTGAAGGAGTGAATGAATGAATGAATGAATGATGTCATAAATGCATGGGGTAATGAGTGATTGAGTGCATGCATTCAGGGCACCACCCTCACGTCACTGTTTCAGTAAGGGTTATCTTGTTCGACTTATCAAAAATTGCAAACTCCCCACTCCTAACCCACACTCTCAATCACCTTTTTCCTCCTATGTTGTTTGTCCTTAGCCCTCAACACCCTCTGAGTACATGTAATGTGCTGATTTATTAAATGTACCAGGAATTGTTTGTATCCTCCCTCTTATCCGCCAGGACAGGGATTTTTTTCAGTTTTGCTCACTGACGTACAGGGCTCTGGCACGTAGTAGGTATTTAACAGATGCTTGTGGATTAAATAAATTACATGAGATGTTGAGTAAGGAAGGGGGTGGAGAAGAGGTAGAAGAGGGTTCTCAGAGCCTGAGCTTCTGGTCCCAATTCTCACACTCCAGCAAATGTATACACCTGGACTTCTTTCTAGATATTCCTTTTTAATTTTTATTTATTTATTTTTTTGAGACAGGGTCTCTCTCTGTCGCCCAGGCTGGAGTGCAGTGGCATGACCTCGGCTCACTACAACCTCCGCCTCCTGGTTTTAAGTGATTCTCATGCCTCAGCCTCCCGAGTAGCTGGGACTACAGGCATGCGCCATCGTGTCCCGCTAATTTTTTTGTATTTTTAGTAGAGATGGTATTTCACCATGTTGGCCAGGCTGGTCTTGAACTTCTGAGCTCAACTCATCTGCCCGTCTCAGCCTCCCAAAGTGCTGGAATTACAAGCATGAGCCACTGCGCCTGGCCTCTGGATATATCTTAACAGAGCTCAGCAGCCTGGGCACGTGGATCCTCAGAGATGCTGACCTGGGTCTGTCAGGTACTGCCCTGAAGCTGGCCTTGTGGTGGGTGGTGTGGTGGCTCCTCAAGGAAGGAGGGGAGGGAAGGAAGGGAGGCAGCAGGAAGGGAGGCAGCAGGAAGGCAGTTGCTGCTGGGGAAAGCAATTCTGTCTCCTTCGGCAATCTCAGCAGTGGCCACTTGTCAGAAGAACCGGCAGGGGAAAAAAATGACAAAAAAATCAGGTCCAATTTATCACCTTCAAATCGTGTTGAACAAGCTACTGTAGCTACTTGGTTTTGAAGAACTCCCCCTTCTTCCCCCTGCACAGAACAAACACCACTAAATGCCTCTCCACCTGCGCAGCTGAGCGTTGGCAACATCACTGCCAATTAAAGGGCTCCCTGCTGTGGGGGCTGATCCAGGGTGGCTGTCGAGGGGGGCAGTGGAGAGAATGGAATCATTAAAATGGGAGAACAAAGGAGGTAGGACAAGTTCAAATGCAATTAAGGCACAAAGGGAAAGGCTGCCTTTCTGGGGCAGTTATGCCTAGGGACAGCTGGGTGCCTCTGGCAAAATTTACCTGTAGCCGAAGCAGTTGGTAATGGCCAGATGCCTGCAGGGGGTGGGGCAGTGGGGTCCACCTACACAGGGGGCTTTCAGGGCACCCCAGATATCTCCATGCCTCCTGTGCCCCTATCTTCCCAGGTCCCCAGCTCACAGGGAGCAATGGTCAAAATGGTTCAAAGACCTGGTAGAACCAAGGCTTGCCCCAGTCCAGTGCTTCAATGTACTCTTCTGTAGCTCCCTGAAAGGTCTGATGACCACCACTGGGATGCCTCCCATGACCAGGAGCTGTTTACCTTTTGCAGCAGCACCTTTCCCTCTTGGTTCTGGTCACAATGATGACACAGAGTCTGAGTTTACTGAGCACTTACTGTGTGCTAGGCACTGTTCCGGAAGCTTTATAGGCGTGCCTCCCATTTACTGTGTTCAGCGTCCTCTTGCCCCTTCTGCTCTTTGTTTTACACTCTCCAGCTGTCTGTCTTCTCCCTCTCAGGGCTTTTGCATGGGCTGTTCCCTCTGCTGGGAGGGAACGCTGTTCCTGCCTTTCTCACAGAGTGCTGTTGGGTTGAAATGGGTAGATGAATGTGAAAGCCCCACACATCTTGCAGCCCCCAGGGAGAGCCTTGCAAATGACAGCTATATTTATTGTACATTCAGAGTTCCAGCTTCAATTGACTGTGAAATAAAGTTTTCTCTCTTCAGAAGCCCACAGCCGCAATGACTCTTTCACTATCCACCTGGATATGCTTATTCTCCATCTCTTGAGGTTTTAAGAGTAGCCCACCTTGTGGGGTCTGGTGAGAGTGTCATCACAGCCTGGATTAATTAAAGGGCTACATCATGATTTCATTTGTCACCACCACCCACCACCACCATCATCATCACCTTCGTATCATTAAGTCTACCATATTTTGAGCACCTATTTTATACCAGGCATTCTGTCAATTGCGTCACATCTGTTTTCTCTAATCTTTCAAAAAACCAGTGGAGGAGATTAGGGCTTGGCAAAGCAAAAGAGCTTCCTTAAGGTTGCACAGCTACTAAACACTCTAGTCAGGATTTGAACCCATATTTGTCTGACTTCATAGCCTCAGTGCTTTTTATTGGGTCACTAGCTCATGCATCTTTGTTTTCCATTCCCTTTACCAGCTTTAACAGATGCCTCAGTTAAATTCTGACTGTACATTTGACTGTCATGCATTTGGGACTACTGTAAAAAATCTAGGTTTAATTTAGGGCTGGCTTCTATAGAGCTTGCCGTTGTCTCTTACTTTTAAATCTTTTTCATAGAAACTTCTCTTAACATGTATTCCTTCCATTTTTGGGCTTAGGCAGTTGACCTTTGGATCAAAATGCAAACATTTTACATACATCTTTATGTGTCGAGTGCAGCCTGGCTTCCAGACCCTGCCTCAATCTGCACCGGATCCCTAGCTTGAGGACTTGGACCTCTCTGTGACTTCATCTTGTCACTGGGGCTGGGACTGTCACTGACTTTGAGGCCAGAGGGCCTCCAGCCTCATGCTCTGGAATCATCATTGAGTTCTCCTCCCCCAACCTCCATTCTATCCCAGATCCGAGGGGTCCTGTTTTCTGTCCCAAGTCATGTTTCCATTTTGTTACCTCCCGCTTACCCAGGCCCTTCAATTGAAACCTCAATCCTGCTACCGTTGGCAACATGACTGCCCTGTTCCACCCCTAGACATGGTGGTTAGGGCCAGGACTTGGCTTAAAGGTCGACCCTATGTATTAAGGTTTTCTAAACCTCCCCTTGTCTCCACTGGTAGAATTGACCTTACTTTCCTTCATAATCTGGGACTGTGGACAGGTTATATCTCAGCACTAGCGTCTCCAAAGCCTTCATTTCTCTGACACCTTTTCCCAGGCAGTGAAATGAGGCAATTTCAATTCCTTCTAGTGCTGTATTCATCAAGGGTTAAGGATTTTCCTTCATGCCACAATCATCCCATGAAATGTCCAACACCTCTATCTTCTCCTCTGGGGTCCTTGAAAGTGTCAAAGACCCTGGGACCATGGATGGTTTTCATGGAAAGGACCAATGGGAGGCACAGTCTGCAGGGCACAGACAGCCACCATGGAAGGCTGAATGACCAATGGCTGAAGGTCTTGACTCTTGGCTGATGGGGTCTCCTTCAGATGCTGTTGAGTCAGTTTGCATTCCTGTATACACTGACACTTGGGTACAAGGTCATTTTCTTCCTCTAAGCAAATCTCCACTTGACCCTTTTTGGTCCCCAGGGTCCCTTTTCAATTTTTAATCCCCCTTTTTTCATTTTATGCCCTTCACTTGGTTTCTGCAATCACAAAATCTCTCTCTGACTTTGTGAATTTGAAAATATTCATAACAACCTTTGTTTTACATTCCACAATAGATGACTTACACCTTCATGAGTAGCCTGGGGAGCTGGGAAGAGAAGAGACCCTTGGAGTACAATTGGAAGAATTCCATGACCCCAGAGTCTAGGAGCAAGCACATAGATTGATACTTACAACATTCTTTACCACACTGCATTTCCCACAAGAGCAAGGATTTAGTCTCATTTATCATTCTCCCCACAACACTTTACCTGGTGCTGGGCCCACAGCAGGTGCTCAATGAATGCTATGAATGTTGGAATGAATGCAGATCTAGTTTTCTGTTGCTGATTTCCAGCTGCCCTTATTTCTGGATGTTGCTACTGGATGCCAGGGACCATGGTAACTCCTTTAAGGAACTTGAGGCTCAGGACATATAAGTAACTCCCCTGAGCCACCTGAGCAATAAGCTGAGTAGTACATGGTAGAGCCTGGAATTGAACCCAGCTCTTCCTCACTGACGTTCCTACCTTTCATCAATCACCTCTCATTTTTTTTTCTAAAAAGATATAAGAACCATCCCATGTCTGCTTCAAATGACTCATCCATACACTTATGTATTTCTGCTTAGATAGTCCTTGGCTATAACTCTTCAGGTAATTACTTAAACTCTCTGTGCCTCAGTTTCTTCATCTATAAAATGGAGATAATAAGGGATAATAATATCTACCTAGGGTTATTGTGAATTGTTACATAAATGTTACATATATACAAAGCATTTAGTTACAAGACTTGAATATACAAGAATTATGCACACATCATATAAGTGTTGGCCATTGTCATGATCTTCATCATCAATGGCAGAAGAAAGGCATATTTTAATGTTCAACTTATTCTTCAAGACCCCACTAAAATGCCACCTCTTCCATGAAGCTACCCTTAACCCCCCTGGTCAGAATCAGTCTCTCTCTCTCTCTCTCTCTCTCTCTCTCTCTTCCTTACTCCCACAGTCCTTTATCTGTTGTATCTTTTTTTTATATTTCTAAGTGCCTTTCTCTCGCTGGACTGCAATATAGGACCCAATAAGGACAGTGGGCACTCTATAAATCCTCAGTGAATTGACCAAACCCTGGAGGACTTGTCTCCTTGGACTTCCTCCAGATTAGGAAGGTTTATGTGAGCCACCCCTAAAGATGCTAGAAGGTGGGCTTTTGTCTCTGGGAAAGCCTGCTTCTGCCTTCACTTCCTAGCATTCATCATCACTCCTGTCTCCTGCCTAATGAGCACCCAAAGTGATTTTCTATTGCTTGTAATTCACCAAAATTGTTGTAACATTTGGAAGGGCCCGGAAATTGACAGCCTAATACCCCTGCTTGCCTGTCGTCTCGATGACTTGTCGAAGGCTGAGCTGATTGCTTCTCCTGCAACAATTATCCTGGAGCTTCAGACAACATCAGAGGAAATAAACAGTTTGGAAAGGTTAGAGACAGGGACTGAAGGAAAAAAGTCAGCGGGGACATTTGGGAAATGGGGTGAGCAGGAAGATGTCCTGAGCACTCGTGAGGAGGAAAGGCAGAGAGAAGCCCCTTCCCGTCCTAAGCTCTCCATGGTTCTTATGAAGCATCCATGATTGTCGGAATCTGAAGTGATGCAGTAGACAGCAAATTTGCTGCTTTTTGGAATTTACTGGGGTCTTCTGGAATTTCCTGGCCCCATGTTCTCACTTTATACATGAAAAAACTGAGACGAGGGAAGGGGTTGACTTTGCAGTGTGGGTGGCAAAGACAGGATTGAAATCAGATCTCCTGTCATCTCTAAAATGGATTTAAAGGCACGAGAGTGCAGATGTCTTTTCAAGATCTTGATTTCAATTATTTCTTTTGAGAGATGTGGTCTCATTCTGTCACCCAGGCTGGTCTCAAACTCCTGATCTCAGGTGATCCCACTGCCTCAGCCTCCCAAAATACTGGGATTACAGGCATGAGCCACCTGCCTGGCCTGATTTCAGTTCTTTTGGATGAATACCCAGAAGTGAGACTGCTGGATCATATGGTAGCTCTATATTTAATTTTTTGAAGAATCTCTGTACTGTTTTCCATGGCAGGAGGCATCATTTTATATTCCCACCAGCAATGTACAAAAGTTCCCTTTCTTTTCATACCCTCACCAACACTTGGTGTCTTGTTTTTTGGTAATAACTACCCTGACAGATGTGAGGCAATATCTCATTGTGGTTTTGATTTGCATTTCCCTGATGATTAGTGACATTGACTACTTTTTCATAAGTGTCGGCAATTTGTGTGTCTTCTTTGAAGAAATGTCTTCAACACTTTAGCCCATTTAAAAAGTTAATGTATAATTGTTGTACATATTCTGGGGGTACTTGTGATATTTTGATACCAGTATATAATGTGTAAGAATGAGATCAGGATAATTGAGTTATCTATCACCTCAAACATTTTTCTTTGTGTTGAGAATATTACAAATCTAGCTGTTTTGCTGTATACAGTAAGTTAGATTCTGGGGACTTTTTCGCTACTGAGTTGTAGAAATGTTTTATATATTCTAGAAATCAATGCCTTATAAGAGATATTGTTTGCAAATGTTTTTCTTCATTGCATAGTTTGCCTTTTCACTCTGTTTATTGCTTCCTTTTCTGCACAGACACTTTTAGTCTGATGCAGTCACATTTACCTATTTTTGCTTTTGTTGCATGTGTTTTTGGTGTCCTATCCATGAAGTCATTGCCAAGAACAATCATATAAAGCTTCTCTTGTGTTTTCCTCAAGGAATTGTAGGAGTTTCAGGTCTTAGGTTGAAGTATTTAATCCATTTGGGGTTGATTTTGGGGTATGGTGTAAGAGAAGGTCCAATTTGAAACTTCTGCGTGTAGATATCTGGTTTTTCCAACACCATTTGTGGAAGAGAATATCTTCTCCCCAATGTATGTTTTTGGCAGCAGTATTATTTATAATAATCAAGATGTGGAAACAACGTAAATGTCCATCTATGAATGACTAGATAAAGATAATGTGGCATATACATACAATGAAAAATGATTTAGCCTTAAAAAAGAAGGAAATCCTGTCATATGTGACAACATGAATGAACCTTGAGGACATTATGCCAAGTGAAACAAGCTGGGCACAGAAGGACAAATACTGCGTGATTCCACTTATATGAGATAGATAGGGCCAGGCAAGGTGCCTCACGCCTGCAATCTCAGAACTTTGGGAGGCCAAGGAGGGAGGGTCACCTGAGGTCAGGAGTTTGAGACCAGCCTGGCTAACTTGGTGAACCCCGATCTCTATTAAAAATACAAAAATTAGCTGAGTGTGGTGCTGCAGGCCTGTAGTCTCAGCTGCTTGGGAGGCTGAGGCAGGAGAATTGCTTGAACCCAGGAGGCGGAGGTTGCAGTGAGCTAAGATCACGCCACTGCATTCCAGCCTGGGAAATAGAGTGAGACTCTGTCTCCAAGTAAAAAAAAAGAGAAAGAAATAGATATATCAAACTCATAGAAGTAGAAAGTAGAATGTGGCTGCCAGCAGCAGAGGTGGGGAAACTCGGGGGTTACTGATCACAGTTACGCAGGATGAATAAGTTCTAGAGATCTGTGTGTGGCACAACTTTATGCCTGTAGATAACAATGCAGTATTGCTCCCTTGAAAGTCTATTAAGAGGGTAGATCTCATATTAAGTGTTTTTACCACAATCAAATTGAAAAAAAAAAAAGCATCTACAGTTAAAAAGGAACTTGTCCTAATAGACAACATGTTGAACATTTTACATATAATTTCTTGTATAATCCTGAAAACTTCATGGGAAATGGGCATCATTTTCTGCATTGTAGAGATGTAAACACTGGAGCTCAGAGAGGCTGAGTCTCTTTTCTAAAGTCATCCAGCTACTAAACAGCAGAAATGGGATTTGAAGCCAGTAGTTCTGGCTTCAGAAACTGCATTCTTCTACCATACTGTGACTTCACTTTATTAGTCTGCCTACTGCTAGAAGCCTCTGTACATATTAAGTTATAATTAGTTCATCTTGTCCCTTTCAAATTTTTAATTATGCAACTGCCAATCAGAGCATCTAATCAGTGTGAAAGTCCAATGTTTCTGAATTGAGTTAATAATGACTTTAAAAAAAATGAGTCATATCATAGTAGATTGTCAGTTCCTCAAGGGCAGAGACAATTCCTTAACCTTACTACTCATTTCTGCATCCCAGCATCTAGTCGAGAGCTGGCACATAGTAGGCATACTAATTAGTGATTACCACAATACTATCACTTAACAGACATTCCTAAATCTCAGTAGCTTACAGCAACATGCCTTTGTTCTTAGGTTTCCAGGTCTGTGGATTGACTGCGGGTGGTTCAGCTGATCTAGGCTGGTGTCTCTGTTTCAGGCTGTGGCCAGCAGGGTATGGCTCCAGACTGGGGGACTGTTTTGAGGACCAGGCTGAAGGACAGAATCTACCTGGGAAGCCAACTCAGGAGAGGTCAAATGAGCACAAGGGTCCAGACAATCTACATAGGACACGTAAGGCCCCTACTTGTATATCATGTGCTGGCTTCCATTGGCCAAAGCAAATCATGTTATCTGGCCAACATCCTCTCACCATAGAAAGGAGAGGGGAGTGAATATTTACTGAACACTGTGACCTGGGCCTTCAAGAAACATTGACTTGGGCTTTGGGGCCTGACCAACTGATTTCAAAAAGCACCCGCGTTGTGTTCTCTCTCTCACCACCTAGACATTTTTTTAATTGCCCTTGTCATTATATAAAATAACTTCATTTATTTGTTTTCTTATTTATTATATTGTCCTTCTAGAATAGAAGGTTTGTGAGAGAAAGGATTGAATTTGTCTGATTCAGAGCTATTCCCAGAGGTTAGAACCTGGCATGCAGTGGGTGCTGAATAAATATTTGTTGAATGAATGAATGAACAAATGAATGAACAAAAAAGTTAGTGGGCTAACCATAGGCAAATGACTCTGAGGACTCAGTTTCTTTTTCTGCAAAGTGGGATCACTAATGTGGGTGTTGGTCATCGGCAGATTTTGAGATAATGCATGCACAGTGTTCAATGTTATGGCAGCTACATAGCAGATGCTCAAAGTGGTAGCTTCTGCAATAATTGCTATTGTCTTAGCTTGGGGCTTTCTTTATGATCTATTCTAGCCTTGGGTTTTCTTGGCTCATCAGAGCTCTTTCCTGGTTGGTCTTGGCAGGCCCGATATCCTCACCCTCAAGGAGCTGGAGAGGTCAAGAACATGGCTGCAGCAATGAAGGGAAATGAGATTGGAAAGGATCCTTAATTCTAAAGGATTGTCCCCAAACCCAGAGATGACTTGTTAAATCAGAGTCCTTCCCATAACTCATAGTCGATCTCCATGGAAATGGGCACCATATGGAGTTAATTAGTAGAACAACAAAACAATCAATTAGTTCCTTAATTAGTTTTACTAAGAAATGATAACAAACAAACAAACACAAACACTTTATTCCAACTAATGCCTGAGCTGCAGTGATAGTTTAATGGCCTTGGAGAGTCAGCTCAGGAGTTGGGCCGCTGTGAGCGGAGATTTATTCCCATGATATTGACAGGTTCCCTGGTCTCCGTCCAGGCTGTGCGTTTCATCTTTATGATCAATTATTTACAATATCTGAACACAGCTGAGGGGTCGTCTGGGAGCTTTTCTTTATAGATAGGAAAAAAATGCAAGAACTCAAATCCTGTGAAGCCACCAGCTCTAGAATGATCATTCTCTGAATCATTTATTTGACAAACATTTACTGAGCATTTTCTATGTGCTAGGCATGGCACTGGGCATGGGGTAGACAGGGGAATGAGGAGTGATGGACTGTGGGGCTCACATTTAGAGTAGCGTGGCACATCAGACAAGCCAGTAGACAGTTTCCACCTGTCTGGTTAAGCACTGGGGTTAGGGAGTACAGGGCATGTGGTGGGGCTAGGGTGCTGCTGGAATAGAGAGGGGGGATCTGCGAACTGTTTGGAAGGGGCAGTGGCTGAAGCTGCATGGACGAGTCAAATGCAGAGCTGGCTCCACTGGTAGACTCATCAAGTGGAAGGAGCATGGGAATGGGAACTGGAAGACCTAGACTCTCCAGTCTTGTGGTCGAATCAGGATCTACCTGTCCTCTCGTCTGTAAAATGAAAGAATGACACCCACATTTCTCCTCTCAAAGGGTTGGTATAGGGATCAAATAGGGTTGGTATACGTTTACAAACCTTTTGTAAGCCACAAAAGGTTTCACACAAGCAGATGTAAGATCTGAGCAGAAGACTGGAGATGAGACCAGGGGTACCAGAGATGCTTTACCTTCCCAAGGGATCTAGAAGGAAAAGGGACATTCCAGGGACACTTGGGGTATATCTCTATCTCCATCTATCTGTATCTACATCTGTCTCTATCTGCATCATCTACGTGTGTATATATCTACATATGCATATGCACATATAGGCCTACATGAATATATCTCTATCATCTCTCTATCAGAAAATTTATTTTTAAGAGATGATACATGTTAACAGTAAAAAAAAATTGAAGCAGTGAAAAGTAAGCTTCTCACCCTAACCCCCTGTTGCAAAATCTCCAGAAGCACTTCTGTGACTTGTTTCTTCTGCATCTTTCTGGGGCACCTTGTTCAAATAACACATTTTTTTAAGTCCTTTCTTTTCTCTGATACATACTGTTGTGAACTTTTACTTTTCACATATTGCATCCTGGAAAATGGTCCAAGTGCATACCTTGGGATCTAACACCTCACTTTAAAAAAAAATTTTTTTTTCTTTTTTTGAAGTGGAGTCTTGCTCTGTCACCAGGCCGGAGTGCAGTGGTGCGATCTCGGCTCACTGCAACCTCTGCCTCCCAGGTTCAAGCGATTCTCCTGCCTCAGCCTCCTGAGTAGCTGGGATTATAGGCGTGCACCACTACACTCAGCTAATTTTTGAATTTTTAGTAGAGACAGGGTTTCACCATGTTGGCCAGGATGGTCTCCATCTCTTGACCTTGTGATCCACCCGCCTCAAACTCCCAAAGTGCTGGAATTACAGGCATGAGCCACTGCGCCTGGCACTTATTTTTAATGGCTGGATAATATTTTATCATGTGGATGTATCTTAACTTATGTAACCACCTCCCTCAACCTTTTTTTTCCTGAGACTGGGACTCACTTTGTCACCCAGGCTGGAGTGCAGTGATACGATCTTGGCTCACTGCAGCCTTGACTTCCCTGGTTCAAGCGATTTTCCTGCCTCAGCCTTCCAGGTAGCTGGGACTACAGGTGTGTGCTATCATGCCCAGTTAATTTTTGTATTTTTTTGTAGTGACAGGGTTTTGTCAGGTTGCCCAGGCTGGTCTCAAACTCTTCGACTCAAGCGATTCACCCACTTCACCCTCCCAAAGTGCTGGGACCACAGGTGTGAGCCGCCAGGCCTGGCCTCCAACTGTTCCCTTTTAATGAACATTAAGTTGTTCCCCATATCTTGCTACCATAAGCAATGAGTTCTTCTGTTGGTTATCTATAAAACTTTATATAACATATCAAATTTTCTGTTTCTTAAGCTAGGATCTGTTGGCATACTTGATCTTTATTGGTGGTTTGTGGAGTATTTGATACCCTCCCTTATTTTTATGTTATTTTTTCTTTATTTATTGCCAGTAAGGGCTTAAAATGATCAGAAATAATTTATTAAAAAATACACACATCAAATCTAAGTGTTGCAGGTATCCTCACTTGACTCACTACTATTGCAGGGAGAGAAGCAAGTATTAACACTCCTGAACGTACACATTAAATAACAGGCAATTAAAGGGTGCACACAGGTTCCTTCCTCTTCCATCCCTCACCCCTAACCAAGCCTTCACAGGTGTTTAGATCATAATTATGATCTTCCAATCCATGAAGTGGCTTACCTATGACAACTCTTTCTTGAGACAAATGAGACAAATTGGACAAAGAGAACCAGTAGTGGGCACTATGGGGTGAATCTTGTAAAACGTGGAACTGCCAGTCATGTTGGATGCAGGGAAACTGAGGAACTTGGTTGAGAAAGAGCAGGCACAGGGAGAAGCAGAAACCATGTGGCCAGGAGGGGCTGGTGACCTTGGTTCCTGGTACCTTCCTGCCTCAGATCCCTGCAGCCTGTGGAACACTCTCTTCATCTGAGCTAAATCAGGGAGTGTGTCTGTTCCTTTGCCACCAAATAGCCCCTAAGTCCAACAGTAGATAAAGATGATATTCCTCTACCATAAGATTGAAAGAGACTAGAATCGCATCTAGATACAATGCGTTTATTTTGTCACTAGTCCTTAAATAGTATTAGTTATTTCTTAATCAGATCCCAATTTCCTCCACAGGCTTGAGTAATACATATCTTTCTCTCTCCATTTGATGCCTTTAGCTGAAGACATTTTTTTTTTCCCCGAAGTTTATCCAAATATAGGGCTTTTATGTTTATGTGGCCTAAAAATCTTGGAAAGGCAGATAGATGGAGAGGTGAGAGTGTAGATGCTGGTGCCAGGCTGCCTGGATTCAAATCCCAGATTTGCACTTACCAGTTGTGTGACCTTGAATAGCTTGTTTAATCCTTCTCAGTTTCCTTGTCTTTAAAATGGGAATATTAATAATAGTAACCTCGTGGGTTATCGTGAGGTTTAAATGGGCTAACCAGGGAATTACTTAGAAAAATGCTCTCTTGTGGAGAGAGTAGTGTGTGATCATTTCTACTATAATTAGTTTCTCCTGTGTGCTGGCTTCAGGACTGTTGGAAAACCATTGGTTTTCTTAGTGAGCACAACAAATTTCTCTTCTCTATGTATTCGTTTCTCCCAGTTTCAGTGAACTGAAGGGAGAGACTATTAAGGAGAATATAAAGCAAGCATCTTTTCTTCTATTCTTAACAACTCCAATTAAACAAAGAAAAACAGCATAATCACACCACAGGTCTCTTCCCACCCTAGGACCTTAGTCAGACCCTTCGTTTTCCTCTAGTTTGAAAAAAATAATTTTACCCTCTCACATCCAATCAATATCTTTGCTGGGTCTATTGTAAGTTGATAATTTAAATACAATTGTTTCCTTAGCAACCATCCTTTCACTGTCTGCCTTCTTGCCTTTGAAAGAGCTTGCAGTTACAAAATTCACAGTTTCATCCGGAAACTTTTTTTTTTTTTTTTTTTCTACAGGAGCCAGATTCTCTCCCAAAACAAACTCTTTAAAAAAATGGAAAAATGGAACAGGATTTCTAAAGTAAAAAAAAAATGTTTCTCTAATTATAAAGGTAATTGGACAGGATTTTACATGGAGATGGAAGAGGTTTTATTGCCTTCACTCTTTCCTTACAGGATGGTTTATACAGGGTGGGTAGAATCCAATTAGAATGACAGGATGTTGGAGCCGAAAGAAAGTGTAGAGACAATTTAGTCTAATCTCCACTTTCTCCCTCTGTTTTATAGTTGAAGAAACAGAAAGCCTGACATTCAACTGCCTTACCCAGGGGCACACAGCTTGTAGGCTTAGAGGCCATGCTTCAATCCAAACCCTATCCTTTGTCTCCAGTCGGGAAGAGTTCTTGCCTCCAGAATGTTGCCTCTCAGCTTTCCTAGGGAAGGTCATGTACACATATAAAAAGCACAGGGCTTTGAAATCAGGTAAACCCACATTAGAATTGCTGGGTGTGGTGACCAGTTCTCCCCATGGCCTGGGTCTAACAGGATTTTCTAGGACATGGGACTTTCAAAGCTCAAACTGGGAAAGTCCTGGGCAAATCTTCACAGGTAGGCCACACTCCTGGATTGCCAATCTCTAGCTGATTTGGGGGAAATTCCAGCCTCAGTTTCTTCATCTGTGGTCTTAATTATAATTCTTCTCTGGGAGTGTAGTGGGAGTAAAATAAAATAATAGCAGGGATATTAATTTCCCTTCTTCCTGGTCCTAATTTCTTCTGTCCAATAAGAAGCTCTGGATTATCTTTAACTGGAAAAAGCTTTACCCAGCTTAAGAGAGAATGATAATTCTTTCTCAGGTTGGCCCAGATTGGGGAAGACAGAGGAATGAGATCTTCATTCTAGAAGGTCCAATGCTCAGAGATAAGTCTTCAGAGATTCCCCCCAAATGCCACCCACAACGTGAGAAATCAAAATTAGCTTCTTGGCTGCTGCTTTTGGCAGCTGTGATTAATCATTTTGTAACAAGACAGTCGAAGCACAACTATTTATTTGCATTGGATCAGGAAGATTACGGAATATAACATTTTCATAAATTTGTTAGGATTCTAGATATATGTTAGTGTGATGAATAGTTTAGGCCGCGATAGATGTTTTCATTTCAATAAAGTTATTTTGGGTTATATTTACATGATGAAATAACCTATTATTTATCCAACTGCATTTTTATAAACTAATTTTTCTTTTTGTGCCGACTTGCAATGGTGATTCATTCCTTTCTGCCCTTCAATGTTCCTTTCCATATAAATGGTTTCTGGTTTATTATTTTAAAGTGTATGTCTCCCTTCAGATCCATTGACCGGTTTCACATAGGATCTTTACTCTAAAACAAACTGCTTCCAAGAATCTGGGGAATTAAAATAAAATGAGTCATTTTATTGTAGTTATTTCTGGACTCTGCAATCTTGAGTAAGTTGCTTTCTCTCTCTGAGACTCATTTTCCTGACTCAAGAGGACCTTGGCTTACATTATGCATGCAGTTAATGCTTGTTGAAGGATTAAATGAATGACTAAAGGAGGTGAGAGTAAAGACATTTATTTGGCTATGGGAAAGGTTTTAGGTTGGAGGATCCTATGAAGGAGTTCTTCAAAGGGAGGTTTGTTTGTTACCTCACAGAGAGAGGTAGATGGAAACATTTCTTTTTTTACCAGTTTGCTCACCTGTCACTTCATCAACAATAAGAAGAGGCTATGGATTCTTGAGGGCTTTGGACACCTGGTACTCTACTGGGCTTGGGGGATTAAATTCCTTAGGGAAATAGGTGCTTTTGGTGGAGAGATTTTATATATCCTTTTTTCAAATAAACCAAGCCAACCTGAAGAAAACAAAGTAGAAGATGGATAATTTTATCAAAGAATGTTATTAGGTGGATAGCCAAGCTGAAGAAAAAGATCTAGAAGATTGATAATTTTATCAAAGAATGTGATTAGGTAGATAGTGACACAAATTCTTTGACCAAAATTAGTCAAGCTCCTAAACTTTTTCCAAAGCCCATCTGTATACTTCCTTGTAAAATCCAGTTTTAGCAAGAATTCTGACTCCAGGAAGATTCCTCAGTTCCTGGCTTAAAGGTCATTTGCTAAAATCAGAAGAAGAGCAGGTGGGGTGAAGACCAATAGTTTTGTGCAGATTTTTTTTTTTTCTCTTTTGAGATGGAATCTCACTCTATTGCCCAGTCTGGAGTGCAGTGGTGTGACCTCAGCTCACTGCAGCTTCCTCCTCCCTGGTTCAAGACATTCTTGTGCCTCAGACTCCTAAGTAGCTGGGATTACAGGCATGTGCCAAAATGCCTGACTAATGTTTGTATTTTTAGTAGAGATGGGGTTTTGCCATGTTGGCCAGGTTGGTCTTGAACTCCTGGCCTCAAGTGATCCTCCTGCCTTAGCCTCCCAAAGTGCTGGGATTACAGGTGTGAACCACCATGCCCGGCCAGTTTTATGCAGATTGAGATGCTACTGGGACATCTAGAAACAGATGTAAAAGTTTGGAAGAGAGACCAGGAGTATCTTCTCTTCCTTTCTAATCTCATTAAGAAATTGTTTCATGGATTTAATTTCCCAGTCGCATAAAGGGTAGAATAAGACTTGCCATCATTAGGACTTAGATCTGAATTTGAATCCTGTTTATTTACTTACTTGTTTGGTGACTTGAGGCATGTATATCCTTCTTGAGCTTCAATTATCAAATTTCTGTAATGAAGAACATAAGGTCTAAATTATGTAGTGTCTGGGAGGCTTAACTAAAGTAACACATGTAGCAGGTGTAGCAGAAAGTGTAGTTCTCAATTTTCTTTGTGTTTCTGCCCTAATTGACTCTGCTCTTCCAGTGTGGCAGAGCAAAATACTTAAGAGTTGGGACTTGAATTTCTTTCAGGAAATGTGTCATCTTTGCTTATAAAAATACCTTTGTGGAGACCACAGAAGGTAAAGCATTCGAAAGAGATGGGTAAAGTGCCCTGTTTTTCTGAGAAAGGAGAGATAGGAGGTGATAAGCCTTGGCTGTGTCCCCACCCAAATCTCATCTTGAATTGTAATAATCCCCATATGCCAAGGGTGGGGCCAGGTAGAGGTAATTGAATCATGGGGGTGGTTTTCTCCCATACTGTTCTCATGGTAGTGAATAAATCTCATGAGATCTGATGGTTTTATAGTGGGAGTTCTTCTGCACAAGCTCTCTTTCCTGCCGCCATGTAAGACGTGTCTGTGCTTTTCCTTCGCCTTCTGCCATGATTGTGAGGCCTCCCCAGCCATGTGGAAATGTGAGTTCATTAAACCTCTTTCCTTTATAAAGTATCCAGTCTTGGGTATGTCTTTATTAGCAGCATGAGAACAGACTGATACAGGAGGGAAGAGGAGAGGAAAAGAGAGAGGAGGGGAGAGGAGGAGAGGGAAATAAAGAGAAGGAGAAGAGAAGGGAGACAGAGCTTGAGGTGGTGAGAGGAATTGGAGATTAGGAGAAGTGGTTGGTGACAAATTCTTTGATGTTAGTAGGACCTGAGGACACACTAAAAATAGTGATGTCTAATGTTTGTTATGAAATTGTTTATATTCATATGATGTAAATTCCTTCTCTGATCAGAAAAGCTGACTATGCCTAAGGATAATTTGTGTGCATGAAATGTTTCTGGTGACAACTGTGGAAGGATTTGAGTTTCCCATTGGGTCTAAGTGGTGTGGAATAGAAGTAGAACATGAGCAGAAAGGTGATGCCCCATTAACAGAGAAAATCCTACAGAAGCTGAGGGCCAGAATTAGGATGACTCTGGAGGGCTCTGTGCTTCCACAGGCATGGAATGGAAGATCAAGTTGATTATCATCTTCATTCATTCAATCATTCATTCACTCAGTCATTCAATACCTATTTATTGACATCCTACTGTGTGCCAATAACTGTCACAGACACTGAGTATAAAGCAAAACAAAGTTCCTGTCCTCAGAGAGCTGGCATCCTTATTGAGAAGACTGACTAAAAATAAATAGAGAAATGTGTGATACCATGTTAGGTAAGGATAAGAGCTGTTAACAAAAATAAAGCAGAGTGGCTGGTCACAGTGGCTCATGCCTATAATCCCAGCACTTTGGAAGGTGGAGGCCGGTGGATCACCTGAGGTCAGGAGTTCAAGATCAGCCTGGCCAACATGGCAAAACCCCTGTTTCTACTAAAAATAGGAAAATTAGCTGGGCATGGTAGTGCTTGCCTGTACTTTTATCTACGTGGGAGGCTGAGGCAGGAGAATTGATTGAACCCGGGAGACGGCGGTTGCAGCAAGCTGAGATCACACTACTGCATTCCAGCCTGGGTGACAGAGCAAGACTCCATTTCAAAAAAAAAGCAGGGTGAGGGAAACACACACGGGGTGGCAATTTAGGGAGGGTGGTTCAGGAGTCTTTGAGGAGGGGATGTTTGAGCAGAGACTTGAGTTAAGTGATAGGAAAAGATATTGGGAGATCCCAGGAAGAAAGAGTAAGAGCTTTCCCCATCTTTCTTGTGAGCTCAGGCAAGAGGCAACCTTCCAACCTTCAGTGTTTTCATCTGAGATTAGAGTTGAAAGGTCCATCTCTTGGGGTAGAGACAAGGGTTTCAAGAGATCATGGAGGTTATTTTGAAATAGAGAATGCAGAAGAAATGCAAGAGATTGTGGAAGATGTAGCCAAGGAACAGAGTTAATTCTACCTTTTGCTGTGGTATTTGGTTTGGACAATTGCCTAAGGTGAGTTGTGTGAGCACTCTTGGGGGATTTGCCAGGCATGAGGATTCGGCTCAAAGGTGGGCCATGTATTAAAATGTGAATGTTCAAACTCTGCTGAAGTGGCCTGAGAGAAGTGACTTAAAACAGACTATTTGCAGAAGCTCATGAATCCTGTATTACAGTCAGTCATCCCGTGATTCTGCAGTTGTCTTGCTGATAATGCAGTCCCTGATGTGTTCATCATCACAACTCAAGCAGAAAGACCTGATAAATCTTGGCTACATAAGAACTTGGCTACTTCCATCTAGTTCCCCACCTAACCCTTTACCCACTGGCCAGTACTTTTTGAAGGATGACCAAGAAGCATTTGGCATTGTCTCTGGCTTTTCCTGGCCTTGTGGATATTTGTCACTCCTCTTGGCTGCTGTGGTAGACTTTGTTGGTTGCCTATTCAGTAGCTATTATTCTTTCTCATTATTGAGGATGAAAACACCAGGTATTGTTTTCTCAGCCTTCTTTGCAGCATGGAATGTGTATAATATGTGAATTATCTATTGCCACAATAATGTTGTGTAACAAATCTTAGTGTCTTCATGCAACAAACATTTATTTAGCTCATGAGTCAGTGATTGTCGATTTAGTGGAGCTCACCTGTGTGGTTCTTCTGGCCTGGTTTCTCTAGGCACATTCACATGTCTGATGTTGGATGACTTTCATGAAGAGAAAGAGGCATGTGACTGAGCCACATGCCTCTCCTCCTCCATCAGAGAAAGCTCAGGCATGTTCTCATGATAATTGCAGAGGGTGAGAAGTAGAGATACACGTGCTCTCTTGAGGTCAAGCCTTAGAGCTAGCACATTGTTGCTCTGTCTATATTTAATTGGCCAAGGTAAATTACAAGTACAGCCTTGATTTAAGAGGTGGGGGAATATACTATACCCCTTAGGTGACAAAAAATGTCTCATGGTAAAGAGAGAAAATTCAGAAAGAAATAAAGAATTGGGACAATTATACCATCAATCAATCATAGTATATAACCTGATCCTAGACAATGTGATGCTTTGCATGTGGTGGCTGCCTTGGAACCACAAAGGGTCAAGACTAATGACCAAGCCAATATAATGGGGAAAAAAAGGAGAAAGTTGGAAGTCAGTTCTTGATGATATAATTGACCCTCTAGACCAACCCTGGAGTCATCTACCTGTGGATATCTTGTTATGTGAGACAATTTATTTTTCTCACTGTGAAAGTCACTTTAAAAAGACTGAATGTTCAGTGACTTGCAGCTAAAAGCATGCCCTACTGCTATGGCAATCCATGGATTGAGGCTTCTCTCTTCTCTGTTTTGTGAGTCTCCCACTGTATGAGCAGAGATCCAATGCTATGGCAGATGCTGGACTTGCTTGCTTTCCCAGTATCCCTTGCAGCAAAGTCATGGGCCCATGACTCAAGTGCTCACATTCACTCCAGATTTTAAATTAGAAAGGGGCAATATAAAGAAGCAGCACTTGATCACCTGTGATGGCCTTGATGGCAATGACCTCTGATTTCCTGATGTGTCATCACCACCTGGTGAAAATGTGATGTCTGGAAATCCAGTGATACATGGACGAAACCTCAGAGAGGAGAGAGAGATGAATTTGAGCCAGAAAATTTTTAGCAGAACCCATAGGGCTGACTTGATGCTGAGCCAGCACCTTTCCCCACCTCTGGCAGCAATTACATACCATGGAAGACAAAGAAGACCTTTCCTGGTTGAACCTCATCGTAAGGCTCATATTATAAGGCATAAATGCATTCCAGGGACTGGCTCCAAGAATGCCATTCCTAGTGCCCTTCTGACTTCCCATGGCTGCTCCCACGAGCTATTTTGATCTTTGGAATCTAGTCCCTACCTCTGGACTCAGATTCTCTCTAGTGTAGACCTCCTGGCATTTCAAAGCAGATGCACTCCTGATCCTAGCTGACCCTTGCTGTGCCCTTCTTCTCTTCCTTAGCATGGCAGATCGAAGTGGAAAAAGTCCTCAGCCTCACTCTGGTGTCACCGTTCTCAGACACGCCTACCTAAGACATTGACTGACCTGTGTCCTGGCTGTGACTTCTTGTTCATGTTACAATAGTTTCCACAGAACTCTGGGCCACCATGTCCTGCTACCCATGATCTCACATTGACAAGTAACGATTTTATCTGCTGCACTCTTGTGATTGCCTGATGACCTGTCTTCACCTCCCACTAGGCTCTACGACCTTCCAGGGCAGGCACCAATCTTCATCTTATTGCAGCCTCTGTGCCTTTGGTACATAGTAGTTGTTTCACCTAAGCAAGAGTTCAGAGACCAAGCCTCAATAAAGGAAAACTAGAACATGAAGTGGTGATCATTCAGAGCCATGGCAGGTTCATTAAAAATTAACCCAGTTTCTTTTTCTTTCTTTTTTTTTTAATAGAGAAATTAACCATTTTGGGAGTTTCTTCCTGACTGTTAATCTGAGGCTTTAGGTATGAAACAAGGCAAACAGACACAAAGTCATCATGTTCAGAGAGATTTTCCTAAACATGAGCTCATTATCCAACACTCTTAGCTGGTGCCCTCTTCAATGTCTTCACTAGACTGTGAGTTCTATCTACAAAGGCAGGAAAGTTATTACTCACTATCTTCTCAGATCTAGTGCAGTGAGTCTGGTGCACACTGAGTATGGCACACAACAGGTGCCTAATAAAGAATGAAATAATGAACTAACATCATCCCACCTGCAATGGCATGATAATGATCACCCAAAGATGTCCATATCCTAATTCCTGGAATCTGTGAATACATTAAATTACATGGCAAAGAGGAATTAAGGTGGTGGGTAGAATTAAGGATGGTAATTGGCTGACTTTAACATAGAAAGATAATCCAAGATTATCCTGGTGGACTCCATGTAATCATGAGCATTCTTAGAAATGAAAGATAGAGGAAGAAGAGGTTAGAGTGATGCAATGTGGGAAGGTCTCGACCTGCCATTTTTGTCTTTGAATATGGAGGAACATTACCATGAGCCAAGCAATGCAGGTGGCCTCTAGAAACATGGGAGGAACATGTATTCACTGGGTGTTGTTTGAGGAACCAGGGATACAACAAAGTAAGCAGGTAGCTCCTAGAAGCAAGGACACAGATCCTTTTCTGGAGTACCCAGAAAGGAATGCAGCCCTGGCAATGCCTTGATTTTAGCCGAGATTCATGTTGGACGTTTAACCTACAGAACTCTAAGACAAGTTGGCTGGGCATGGTGGCTCACGCCTGTTATCCCAACACTCTGGGAGACCGAGGCAGGAGGATCACCTGAGGTCAGGAGTACTGGACCAGCCTGGCCAACATGGTGAGACCCTGTAGCTACTAAAAATACAAAAACTAGCCAGGTGTGATGGCAGGTGCCTATAATCCCAGATACTTGGGAGGCTGAGGAAGGAGAATTGAACCTGGGAAGCAGAGGTTGCAGTAAGCTGAGATCATGCACCTGCACTCCAGCTTGGGTTACAGAGTGAGACTCCATCTAAAAACAAAAAACAAAAAACAACAACAAAAAAATAACTTTAAGACAAATTTGTGTTGCATAAAGCCACTGAGTTGGTGGTAATTTCTTACATCAGCCATAGACAATACACCTCCTCTAACCTCATGCTTCAGAAGGATACCTTGCTTACCTTAAAGGTACATTCTCTGATATGTATCAGACATGCTCACCTGGAGGAAAGCCCCTAGTGGCTGGTTCTGGGCCGTGCCTTTCAGCTTGTCCTGCCTAGTATTTGTATTAATGACTTGATGAGGTTACTGATGGTATTATGGTCCAATGTAGGGGTGCTGTGAGACCTGAAGGAAGAACAGGCTGTTGGATCGTGGTCAGACTAAAACTATGGGTTCAAATTTTTAAACTATGAAAGAAACAGGAGCAATTGTGAAGTCCCATACCTGTGTCAAATAAAATGGACAGGGAGATTGTGACTTTGTCAGTAGTCAGTAGGGTGGGGAGGATGGTTTTGTGAATGGAGGGCCATTTGGTGGGTGGGCCAGAAAGGACAGAGGCATCAGTTGGGTGGCCTAGACCCAGTCTTTTGAATCTCACATATTATCTCCTAGAGGTTTTTACTTTTTAAAGAATCTACACAAGGACTGAGACTCTGGGAAATTGGTTAATGACCTCCTAATTTGCAACAAATAAGAACTCCTCTGGGTCTTAGTTTCCTATGTGTGAAATAAGGATCCTTTCAGCTATGACATCTCTGGATCTGTCTGGAGTAGGCTTCCCACTTTGCTAGGCTTCTGTCCTCCAAGCCTAGTTCAAATGTCATTGTCTACCAGTAGCTTTTAGTTACATCTCCACCCTCCTTCAAGCAGAGCCTGTTGCTATTTGTGATTGATTGATTCATTTATTGATTTGCTTTTTGCTATTTTTATTACAGTCATTTATCTTCAAGCCTATATTCTGAATGCCTGGATTTATTTAACTCAGTAGCCCCAATGCCTGGCAATTAGTAGGTTTTTATTTTTATTTTTAAATAAAGCTTTGTTGATTAAAATAGAACTCAAGTTGTAAGTTGTTATTTAGAATCATTTAATTTTAAACATTAAAGCTAGACTTTAGCAATTACCTAATTTAATCTCTCATTTGACCACTGAATAAACTGAGACCCACAGGGTGGACAAGGACTTGCTCCACACAGAGCACCACACAGCATGTTTGAGGCAGAGACTAGAACTCAGGTGTCTTAATTTACGATCCAAATTTCTTCCTATCCATGTGGGCTTCAAGTTATTTATCTAGATTATAGTGACACCGCCTGCTGTAACAGAGAAGTCCTGAGACCTCAGTGACTTCACATAATAGAAGTTTATTTTGTGTTCACATAAAGTCCACTGGCTGTGGGATTGGCAAAGACGCTGTCATCTTCAACACATGACATCCAAGATTGTCTTGAGCATCAGTGTCCAGCTGGCAGGTGGAGAAAGAGAGAACAGAGGAACACATGGGGGATTTTTATAGGCCAGGCCTGGAAGGGGCATTCCCTACTTCTGGCCATGTTCCATTGACTGAAACACAGCCTAGGAGATGTAGCCCAGCTGTGAGCTGAGGAGGAAAGGGAGGCTGGTTTAATGGACAGATAGCCAGTCTCTGCTGCTGCATCCTAGCTCCTTGAATGGATTTCTATTTCCATCATTGTATTTTAATTTTTTATACACCTACACAGAAGAGTCCTGTAGGCCATGAAAGAGCTAAAATTATATCAATCAATGTTGATACTATTATTGCTGTTACACTAATAATAGAGGGGGAGTAGCAGACAAGAACCAACGTGAACTACTTTCTAGTGCTTAACCCAAAACACGTTTTGCCAGGCAATTTCCCCTTAATCTTTAAACCTAGGTGTATTTCAAGGGAAATTTAATCCTTGTGTTTCTGATCATTTGCACTTAACTCATCAAAATGTTGCTTTGTAAAGGCACGTTTGATGTACAAGAAGGCTCATAAGCCTTTTCATAAGCCTTTCAAATGCCCTTTCTCTTTGAAGCCAAAGTTTGTGCTCTTCTAGCGCTAAACAGAGCTAAAACCTAAAGTCTTCCATTACCTTCCACCCCAGAGGCCACAAATTAAGGTGGTTTGTACAGGTAAGCGGTGGAGGCTGCTTCCATTTCCTGAGTGGAAAGAAAACAACACCATATGATTAAATGCTCATGGGGAATGAGGACATGACCACTGTATTATGCCCTCATGCCTCTAGGCCTGGCCCATTGCCTGCAAAACCTGAGCTCTCTCACATTGCTTACTTATAGAAAAGGCCAACTCCTTCAATACTCAGATTTCTGCACCTCTCTAAAATCCTCTTTTATTTATTTAGTTTTTGAGATGGAGATTCGCTCTGTAGCCCAGGCTGGAGTGCAGGGGCACAATCTCAGCTCACTGGAACCTCCACCTCCCGGGTCCAAGTGATTTTCCTGCCTCAGCCTCCCAAATAGCTGGGATTACAGACACATGCCACCTCACCTGGCTAATTTTTGTGTTTTTAGTAGAGATGGGGTTTTGCCATGTTGGCCAGGCAGGTCTCGAACTCCTGACCTCAGGTGATCCACCCACCTTGGCCTCCCAAAGTGCTGGGATTACAGGCATGAGCCTCTGAACCCGGCCTCTAGAGTCCTCTTGACTGCTCAGTGAGTATTGAGTATTCATTCCTTTCTTTGTACCTCCGTATATCCTACCATAATAATAATAATTAATTGTTAACATTAACTTACTACTAATTACATGCCAGGCGCTCTTCTAAGTGCCTTACTTGTGTTAGCTCACTTAATCCTCCCAACAGCTCCATAAGGTAGGTATTATTTCCTTTCTTTTAGAGGTGAGGAAACCAAATAACAGAGTAAGTAGCTTGCCCAAGGTCCCACAGCAGGAGAGCCAGCACAGTACCTATCGTGTCCAACTACGTTTAACCGTAGAACCCGCTGAGCTCTCTGAAGGGAGGTCCTTACTCCTCTATGTCTGCACCAATTATCAGAGATCCTGGCCCTTAAAGACTGCGTGAGAGGCTGGATAGTGTGGTATGGAAGAGCATGGAGCCAAATCCTGTCCCTGACACTTTATTTTTTGAGATTTTAGACAAGATATTTAACCATTGGATACGTCATTTTCTTCATTGTCAAGTAGGGATGATGAACCCTACCTTTCGTGTAGGGTGGTTGTGAGGATTAAATGAGCTAATACATGTAAAGCTCTTAAAACACTGCCTGACCCATGGAACGTGCTCAGTGAGTTTAGGCATTATACCTGAATGAAGAAAAGGAGACGTGGATGGCGTGGATATATAGTTTTCCAGGGACAAGATCCTGGAAGGGTCAGGGAATGTTTTGGAAGAGAGTCTCAGGCTGCACAAAAGGTCTCAGCAGCTTATGATTTGAGATTGAATCCTACAAAATAAAGCATCATGGGGATAACTGCAAACCCTGTGCTGATGTCTAAACTTCAGCAGCACAGTCTTCGGATGGTGAGGAAATACACCTAAGACCCTGTACACAGATATTTGCACTGATAGTGCCTTCAACTCTGTTATATGCTACTGGCCACCTTAAGCTGTGCTATTAGAAATGTGTTGCCTAGAACAGGGAGAAGCCTGCTTTGTCTTTCTATGCATTCAATGCGTGCCAGGAGAAATTCAGTTATTTATGAAATTCCACTTAGCGATTTTTACTTCTAATACATTTCTTCAGATTATAAAATATATTCACTGTTGCCAATTTAGAAAATTTAGAGAAAAGCGAGGACAAAAAAGGAGATAATCCATAATTGTAAAACCACCTCTTAACAGTTTGGCATATTTCCTTCTCTGTAGTCTCTTATATACATACACATGTTGCAGGTGTGAGCTGAGATTTCTTGGTCCCTTGAAATGTGGATAAATTTGGCTCAGACTCTCATTCCATAATTGATAGAAGTTCAAACATCTCCTCAAGATTGTGCAGATATCTCAGGAACTTACATTTTGACCGCCACTCTGGCTTAGATTTCTTGTCTCTCACAAGTTCTTGTTCTTGAAGTTCTTTTTGTTTTTTACGTCCAAGAAGTGTCCCTGTCATGCATGGAGATGATGATGGTTCTTTCTTCTTAGTTGTCCCTTCCAATGCAAATATACACATAAGGCTGTGGCACGCAGAACTTTTCCTGAAGGCCTGTGGATAGCAGGAGGAGTCTCATTGCACTGCACCCAGCAAACAACCCAAGCAAACAACCGGAAAGCATACTTCAGATCCACTTGTTCTTATTAAATGCTTTCGGCCACTGTCTTAGGTTGTTTTGTGCTGCTACAGAAAAATATCTGAGACTGGGTAATTTATAAAAAACAGGCATTAATTTCTCACAGGTCTGGAGGCTGGGAAGTCCAAGATCAAGGCACTGGCTTAGATGTAGTGAGGTCCTTCTTGCTGTGTTCCCACATGGCAGAAGGTGGAAGGGCAAGCTAACGAGTTACCTGCATGCAGCAGGAAGACTCTTTCTTCTATTATGTAAGGGCCTCAATCTTATTAACAAGGGAGACCTTATGGTTTAATTACCTCTTAAAGGCTCCACTTCCTAATGCCTTCACGTTGGCAACACCTGAATTTTGGAGTAAAACCATTCAAACCTTAGCAGCCACTCTGTCACAAGGGTTTCTCACTGGCTATGTGAGTAGTGCCCAGATAGTTATCAACTTTCTTGTTCCCTCCCCTCCAAACTCACACTTACTTACTCCTCTCTTAGTATTCTCCATAAGTTGATGTTCCCTCATGCACCAAGTTGCTCAAGCCACAAGCCTTGGAGCCATCCTTGACATCTGTCTTTATCTCACAACCCACGTTTGATCGGTACATCCCATTAGCTCTACTTTTAAAATACAGTCACATACCACATAACAAAGTTTTGATTAACAATGGATGTAGCCATAATGTTGTAGTGCAATGCATTACTCACATGTGTGTGGTGATGATGGTGTAATCAAACCTATATAAGTACAGCACATACAGTTATGTACAGCACATAATACTTGATAATGATAATAAATGACTAACTGGTTGATGTAGTTACTATGGTGCCTTTTTATTGTTATTTTAGATTGCAACCCTTCTCCTTATTAAAATAAAGTCAACTATAAAACAGCCTCAGGGAGGTCCTTCAGGAGGTATTCCAGAAGAAGGCATTGTTATCATAGGCGAGGACGGCTCCATGCATGTTATTTCCCTTAAAGACCTTCCAGTGGGATATGGAGGTGGAAGATAGTGAGGCTAATGATCCTGGCCCTGTGCGGGCCTAGGCTAAAATGTGTGTTTGTGTCTTAGTTTTTAAAGAAAAGTGTAAAAAGTAAAAATAAATAAGTAAATTTTAAAAGTAGAAAAAAGCTTAGAGAATCAGGGTTTAAAGAAAGAAAATATTTTGTATGCAGCTTGGAAAATACATTTTCTAAGAAAAAATATATTTTCTTAGACAGAAAAAGATTTTAATAATTTAGCATAGCTTAAGTGTACAGTGTTTATAAAGTCTACAGTAGTATACAGTAATGTCCTGGGCCTTCACATTCAATCACCACTGACTCACTCAGAGCAGCTTACAGTCCTGTAAGCTGCATTCATAATAAGTGCCTGGACATTTTTTATCTTTCATACTATATTTTTGGGTGTGTATTTATAATGTTTATTTATTTTTATACTGGGGTACATGTGCAGAAGTTCTGGGGTACATGTGCAGAACATGCAGATTTCTTACATAGGTATACACGTGCCATGGTGGTTTGCTGCACCCATCCCTCTGTCATCTACATTAGGTATTCTCCTAATGTTGTCCCTCCCCAATCCCCCCACCCCTGCTATCCCTCCCCTAGCCCCCCCACCACCCAACAGGCCCAGGTTTGTGATGTTCGCCTCCCTGTGTCCATGTGTTCTCATTGTTCAACACCCACTTATGAGTGAGAACATGCGGTGTTTGATTTTCTGTTCTTGTGTCAGTTTGCTGAGAATGATGGTTTCCAGTTTCATCCATGTCCCTGCAAAGGACATGAACTCATCATTTTTTATGGCTGCATAGTATTTCATGTTGTTTATGTGGCACATTTTCTTTATCCAGTGTATCATTGATGGGCATTTGGGTTGGTTCCAAGTCTTTGCTATTGTAAACAGTGCCACAATAAACATACGAGTGAGTGTGTCTTTATAATAGAATGATTTATAATCCTTTAAGTATATACCATACCATATTTTTTACTGTACCTTTTCTATGTTTAAATATACAAATACTTACCATTTTGTCAGCATTGCCTACAATAGTCAGCACAGTAACATGGTGTACAGGTTTATAGCCTAGGAGCAAAAGGCCATGCCATGTAGCCTAGGTATGTAGTAGGTTAAACCATCTAGGCTTGTGTGAGCTCCTTCTATGATGTTCACAGAACTATGAAATCACCTAATGATGTATTTCTCATTCCCAGGATTCAACAGCACAGCAGGATGACTATCGTTAACCATGATGTACTGTATATTTCAAAATAGCTAGAAAAGATTTGAAATGCTCTCAAAACAAAGAAATGATAAATGTTAGAGGTGATGGATATCCTAAATACCCTGATTTGATCATTACACATTCTATACATGTATCAAAGTATCACATGTGTCCCATAAATTTGTACAAAGATTATGTATCAGTTAAAAAATGTAAATCAGGTCTCAGCACTTCTCCCCTCAATTCACCCCCTGATGGGTTTCCATTCCTGAGGATTGCCTCTAAGACCTTTTGTGATCTGGCCTCTTGCTTGCCTCTGCCTCATTTCCTGCTGCTTCCTGCCTATGCATTATACCCCAGATGAAAAGAAATGCTTTTCTTTTCCCTCCTGTGGCCTTTGCATTGCTGTTCCTTCTCCTGCCTAGAAGGATTTTTCCTAGACACTTTGCTGATGCATACTGTGTGTCTTAAGCACAACGCAAGACCAGTGCACCTTTGATTCTGAGGTCACTCCATGCTTAGAGGAGGAGGTGACACTACTGAGACAAGATTCCATTTTAACTCTCAAAGGTTGAATTATAGTTAGCATTGCCTAAGGAATGAGATGCAGAATCAAATCAACAGTTTCCTTTCTTCTATCCCTCAGGCAACATATATTAGATGCTCAATAAACTTCAGCACCTTTGACTTTCAATGGCAGTGATCATGATGAAAATGAACATGAATTGAGCATGTACAAAGTGCAGGTGCTGTTCTAAGCACTTTGCATGTATTCATTGAGAAAAGAACTGTTATCTCCACCTTACAATGAGGAAACTGAGGAGCAGGGAGGTTAGGCAATGGACCTAATGACACTCAGTGATTAAATATTGGAGGCAGGATTCAAACCCAAGCCAATTAATGATATTTATTAAATAAAGTACATATTATTGGCCACATTTTTTATAACTTACTAAATCCTCAGTTCAGCCCTGGGGTGTATGTGTCATTGTCTCCATTTTGCTGATGAGGACATGGACATTTCCAGATTTACGTAATTGACCCAAGGTCACCTAGTGTGTAAGTGCAGAGTCAGGCTTTGAACTAGATCTGTCCTGCCTCCAAGTGCAGTCTCCCTCTGCACTACAGGGCTGCATGCTATCACTCAGATTCAGAAAGAGATCATTGAACACATAGCCTCTCCCTGTACCCACATCCAAGCTTGCACGCACTGGGAAATCGTGCTTCATTTATTACGTGTGGCGGGTAAAGTTAGACATAAAGAACCATGACACTAATGCCATTATATTAAAAGTGCAAAGATTCCAATAAGTTTCTGAGCACACGCGTTACAGTCATCTTCTCTCTCTCCCCAAGCGAGTGTACAGCTTTCTGTTGATTTGCTTCGCCTCACACAGTTATTACAGCGTGATTTCCCCCAGTGTCCCAGCCTCCCTTCAGCTCTCATTTAGATTTCCCTCTTAGATGCAGCCATTTAAATGCATATCGGCAGCAATTGAACCCACTAGATTTCTTTCCCGATTAGCTGGGAAGATGGTCCTGTTAGTTATCTGTGAGCAGAGTAAAACATCTCGAAGGGTCGGGCAAAATTGCTTTGTGACATGACCTGGTTTTGCCTGCACTGGCAGACAGATGACTTGCAGTGAGTTCCTGGGGGATAGGCTTGTTGGGAAGGGCATGGGAAGGTAGGAAGGGAAGGGAATATAGAGAGAGGTGTGTGGGCTTGGGTGCATGGAGGATGGCAGACATATGTATCGGCATGAGGCTGATAAATGGGATGGATTATACACGAGAATGGGTCTTAGGTGAGAATAGAGATATGTGTATGTGAGGTGGTGGATGGGCATATATTGTTTGGATGGATGAATGGATTGACGTGTATGTTGTTGGAGTCTCAGAGGCAACTCATATGGTGGGTGGAGCACATGCCTTTCAACATGGCCGCCCACTCAGGCAGGATTTTGGGCAGGAAGGTGTACAGAACTACACTCTCAGCTTAAGCTTGTTCTCAGGAAGGAAGGCTGAGCTGATCCGAGCTGATCTGAGTGTGCTCAGTTTCTCTTCTCCAGTTCACAATCAGCTATCAAGAGTCTCTGCAGGACCTCTGGGCAGACAGAGGCAAGGAGTAGAGAAGTCAGGAGTTACATTAATTGCACCCTTATCATTGAGAGGGAACTTCAGGGGCCAAGAAGTGCTCCCTGTTTTCATATGAGCAGACTGTGAGCTCCATCACTGCTGTCCTCGCAGTATGGCACCTGAGCCCCTGCAGGTGCTCCATTATGTGCGGTGCAAGAGGATGATGGGCTGTAGATGGACTGGTGCTCCCAAAGTGGACAGGTAATTGAGTGATGTATAGGTTTGATGATATCTGGGGCAGAAGTGTGAATATTTGGAGAAAGCAAGCAGTATTTAAGAGGCTGTGCCTGTAAGCATGAGGGCTGTGCACATGGGTGTACAAAGGAGACTGTGTGCTGGGTAGATGTGAGGGTGAGAGTGTGTGTGTGTGAGAGAGAGAGTCAGAGACAGAGACAGACATAGAGACAGAGGGAGAGACAGAGAAATAGCGAGAGAGAGAGAGAGGGCAGGAAGGTGACAGAGAGATGGAGAGACAAAGAGACACATAGAAAGAGACAGAGAAAAAGGAAGAGGATACAGGGAGAGAGATTCAAAGACAGATAAAAAGGTAGGGAGAGAAAGACAAAGATGTGAACACACACACGGAGACAGGGTCAGGGAGAGAGAGGCAGAGAGTTTGTGGATGTTTTCCATTTCTTTTTCTGTCACTCTCTCAACTTTCCCTTTTCTCTTCCTAGTCGCCCTTGTACTTTTTCTTTTTTGCCCTAAGGCATTGTGAGGGCAGGTGACACATTCACCTCAACACACGTGAGGGCAATGGCGTCCCACGCTCACACACGACATTCAGACTCCCACGCACTGCACTCACGAGCTCCTTGAGGCGGGTGCTCTCACGGAGGCAGTGATGGCATGCCGCCATGGAGGACAGCTGACGATGACTGAGTGCTGTCTGTGTACCAGGCTGCGTGCAGAGCACCGGGCGCCATCTCATTTAATGCTGATGAGGCAGCTACTGTGAGCACCTGGTGTACGAGGAGGAAAGTGAGGCTCAGAGAGGGGAAGACACTCAGTTTGCTGACCCCCTTCCCATGGGTCTCTAAAGGCTACATTCACTATCCCTTTCCCCCTTTCCTCTCCAGGCAACAGGGTCCCCTTTCTTTTGCCTGCCTGGCCCCTTCATCCTCACCTCCACCCTGACCACCCCCTTCCCGGCCTGTCGGCAGGCATCCATGACAGCAGGTATCTTTGTCTGCCTCAGAATTGGGTTCCCACCCTGGGGTCCTGAAGGCAGCTGGTTTGGTGGCCCATGGGGTCATGAGACAGAGTGTGGAGAAGGCTAGGATTTAGGGGCAGGTAGACTTGGGTTTGAATCGTGGTGTTATGGTCTAATGATGTTGTCTCAGTGGGACACTCCTCTTCTCTGATGTTTACTTGCCTCGTCTGCAAAATGGGGATGATAAAACCTGCTTCCCGGGCTGTGAAGGGGATTGAGTGTCCAGGGGTATCATCCACAGAATGCTCGGCTCAGAGTAAGCATCTGGTGAAATCCAGCTCCGTATGCAGCTTCTTCCCACCTTCCCTGCATTTGGCCACAGTCAGAGGCCAATGGCTTGACCCTCAGAAAGGAAAGCTGAGGACATCACCCATCAATCCGCCTCTTTTTCCTGTCTAAATTTTCTTCAGAGCTACCATTTTATGGTTTTTTAAAAATGTATTTAAACAGAGTTTAACTTTGTGGTACAGGCTGGAGTGCAGTGGCGCCATCTCGGCTCACTGCAACCTCCACCTCCTGGGTTCAGGCGATTCTCCTCCCTCAGCCTCCCGAAGAGCTGGGACTACAAGTGTGCATCACCATGCCTGGCAAATTTTTGTATTTTTAGTGGAGACAGGGTTTCATTATGTTGTCCATGCTGGTCTCAAACTCCTGTTCTCAAGTGATCCACCCACCTCGGCCTCCCAAAGTGCTAGGATTATAGGTGTGAGCCACCACGCTTAGTCTTTTTAAAATTTTTAATTGCTTTTTTTTTTTTTTTTGAGACAGAGTTTCACTTTTGTTGCCCAGGCTGGAGTACAGTGGTGCCATCTTGGCTCACCTCCACCTCTACCTCCTGGGTTCAAGAGATTCTCCTGCCTCAGCCTCCCAAGTAGCTGGGATTACAGGCATGTACCACTACGCTGGCTAATTTTGTATTTTTAGTAGAGACAGGGTTTCTCCATGTTGGTCAGGCTGGTCTCAAACTTCCAACGTCAGGTGATCCGCCTGTTCGGCCTCCCAAAGTGCTGGGACTACAGGTGTGAGCCACCACGCCTGGCCTCTCTACATCTCTACCAACGCATTAGACTCCATGTCTGAAATCAAACTCAAATCTTTGTTCCTAAGCCCACTTCTGTTTTGTAAGAGCCTTATATAGTAAGTACCATGATTAGTCTTGCATTACAGAGGAGAAAATCAGGGCTCAGAGAAGGCAAGCGACTTGCCTAAGGTCACACAGCTAGTAAAGTGTCAGAGCTGGGATTAGATTTGAACCTCTTAGCGCTTAAGCTTAGGCCCTTTCCCATTACCAAGCTGCCTGTCTTATGTGAGAGTGCCAATTGCAAAATAGTGCAGGTGAGAGAAGGTCACCCAGATCCCCACCCCGCCTGCTACTGGAGGGCCCAGCCCATGCCTGGTCTAGGGTGAGAGCTCCCTCTAGAGGTTTGGAGTTTGAGCCCAGGTGCTTCCTCACTGCCTCTCCGGTCACACTCGCTGCATAATCAGCCAACTAGCAAGTTGCCCCCAGCGCAGAAAAGCCTTTCCTGACAAGCTGTCAGAGGCTGGCCCAGAGGCAGGCAAGGAGGCCAGAGTGTGGCAGGGGGAGAGAGGACAGCCAGCCCTGCTGGACTCATCATTTAATGCTCAGACCATGTCTTCAATCAGTTTCATCTTTGCTAAACTCGTTCAGTGACATTTTAATAACCGAGCATTACAAGGAGAGGCAGGTGAAGGTCATGGCAGAGCCCAGGCACTGGGGTCAGCCAGACTGCTCCACCTCCGGCAGGGACACACAGGAGTTGGGTCGTGTGGCCTTGAGTTGGCCCTTTACCCCCCTGGGTTCCAGAGGCCCTGGTTGTAAGGCAGCGATGATAATCCCTACCATTTCAGGCCTGGCATGAAGAAAGCACGTTCAAACAGGAAGCCAAAGAGCAGAGTGTCTGAGCCGAGGTTTGTTTCCAAAGCTGGGCTTGACATGTCCCTCCCTAGCCAAGTGACCCAGGGCGGGTCCCTGGTTCCCAGGGGGCCTCAGTAATCCTGCTATATGAAACAAAGACAAAGGGATCGCCCTCCTGAGGCGAGGCGAGGATTAAATTAGCGAATACATTTGATCCTTTAGCATCCTGCCTCGCACATGATAAGCAAGCAAAAAATAAAAATAGGAACAACCCCCCTCCCCAACAACTAACCAACCTGTGGTTTTCAATCCTTACAAGCCTGTGTTGTGGGGTATGTTATCTCCATTGTGCAGAGGAGGGGACTGAGCTTCAGAGAGTTTCATGAACTTGCTCAAGGTCACATGGATCAGGGGTGGTAGAACTGAGATCTTACCCTGGGAGGCCAGACTCCAAAAGGCCTTTTTTCCTTCCTGTGATCCACAGAGGCAAAGCTGGACGCAGCTGGGATTTACCCAGCCAGGAGGCCTCAGTCATGCCCATCGTCCCCCTGAGAGGAGAGGACGGCGGCTATCCTGCTTGGACATCGGGCTGTGGGGAGGGCCCATCCTGAGGGCTTATCTTCAGAAGAAGGATTCCTCCCAGGACTTTCAGGGCATCCTGAGGGAGTTTAGAAATGAAATAATGCAAAAGCCACAACTTAGGGATCGGTGAATATGCACCAGGAGCAATGCTGAGCACCTAAGGCATAAGGAAAGTGAGGCTGGAGAGGTGAATGCATTTGACCTCTTATCCTCATTACATGACTGCTGGATCTCAACCTGTCTTTGCACTGAATCTTGGTTCCTATCTGCAAACCTCCCAGACAGGCTGCAATGGCAAAAACCCATAGGTGTGTCTTAGGCATTCTTTCCACCTGGACTTCAGAGGCTTCTGAGCCTGGCCCACCTATGTGGGAGTGGAGATCACAGCAGCCCAAAGCAAGAGCCAGAGTGGAGAAGACATCCTTTGCGGCCGCTGGGGTCCAGTCAGCCAGCATCTATCATGTGTGCTCCTGAAAATCTGAAATTCTAGTGATTCCCTCAAACACATCTTTCAAGGATACTCATTGGTTGTCAAACTCCTGAAGGCACTGTAAGATGCTGAGGGCACTTGCAGCACATTTGGATTTATCTCTCCAGCTTTCCCTGTTAACAACCATCCCTCTTGAATCAGAGTATGTGTAAGAGAGACCAGGGACCCCTTCCCCTCCCCAGCAATTTTACTCCTTCTAAAGACATGGGATTCCTACCCACAGAATTATCCAATGCTCTCTCCAACTGGAGGGAGATATAGTACAACTTCTTGCCTAAAACCTCTGCATCTCTATGTTCTGTCACCTATGGAAAGCCTAGGGTCTAAAAAAAAAAATGTGTGGTTCTGTCCTCACAGCCTCCAGGGCTCAGTATCCCTTGGAGGTTATCAGTATGGGCTTAGAAAAGAGGCCTGGAACTATGGGCGAGGGAGGGAGGCAGGCTGTCCCTTCAAAGCTTTTCCTTCTTCCTTTTTATTTTTAATTTCATTTTTTTCTTTATCCAAAGGCTGCAGAGCTGAAATAATTTATTTTAGATTTGAATAGGATGTGATAAGCTGAAGAAGGGGCAGCCTGGGTGGACATGGTGGAAGCATTAAGTTTTAAATTAGTCATTTGATGCGGGTTTGGGGACCAGAGCAAGGGCTCTGGCTGACAAGCAGGCGCCTGAGTCCTCCTGGCTGGCTGCAGTCATGGGCGGTGTGGGAGGGAAGGGGATGCTGCCAAGTGGGCTGCTGCAATGGATTAGGGGTCAGGCATCCCGGACGCCTGCCTGGTTTTGCCACAGGACCATTACAGGCTTCCTGGTCCACTTCACTGCTTCTACTTTTAAGCTGTGTGACCTTGGACAAGTCACCTTCCCTCTCAAAGCCTCAGTTTTCTCCTGCATTGGATGGGGATAGTAGCTTCCTCTAACAAAGGTACTGCAAAAACTTTTTCCACACAGGGCCAGTTCATAAATATTTCAGGTTTATAGGCCAGACAGTCTTTGTTGCAATTATTCAGCTCTGCTGTTGTAGTATGAATGTCACCGTAGACACTACATAAACACATGACAGTGGCTATGGTTTTAAAAATTATCATTTACAAAAGCAGACAGCAGGCAGCATTTGGCCCATGGGCCATAGTTTGTGGACTCCTTTTCTAATATCATTGGGAAAGCTCAGCGGGGTCACAGGTGTGAAGCGCTGGGTCTGTTACCTCCCCTGTAAGAGGTGCCCCCAAAGTTAATTTTCCTGTTAATATTGCCATCCTTCAACCAATCTCCATGGACTGAGCTTTCTAAATCCCAGCTGTGATAATGTCACCTGTCTGCTTAAAAATCTCAAATGGATCCCTGCTATGTGCAGAATGAAGCCCAAATGCCTTTTCTTGGCATTAGAAACCCTTCAAAATTGCCCACCATTTCCACAGCCCTGACTGTTTTATTCTCTCTCTGGGCTAGTCAGTTTCTTTATCCACTTGGGGATAAGCCCAAAACTCTCATGTTTCTTGTCCTTTGCATTTCTTGCTTTGTGGCTTTCTGTTCTTCTCCATTTCTCTGTGAACTTTTCCCATCCTTGAAAGTCCCTTATCCACAAAGCCTTCTCTGAGCCTCAGGAAGAACTGGCTACACCTCTGCTTATGAAGAGCACCCCTGGTTAGGGGTCCTTTTTATTCATGCTCACACTGAGGAGAAAGGGGACTTGCATGTCCTGAAAATGGGCACTGAGTGGCCTCCTTGGGACAGAGGATAAAGGAGAAGGGAGCAAAGACCGTCAGCATCTCTGCCCTCCAGAGGCCACTTCCTGGGAGCTCTTTTTTGCCTTTGCCTTAGAGAGGATTGGGGTTGCTCCAGTAAAGACCACCCCTTTTATGTTGGCCTATTCCATTGAGAGGGAGGTGGGTGGTGACATGATAGACAGAGAAGGGACTTTGCTGGCAGAGAAAGTTTAAACCTTTATTGTTAGTGATTATTTTTCTCATTGGGCGATTTCTTTAAATCTAAAAATTTATTTTCTTAGCTTTTAATGAGACATATGCCCATTTTCCAAAATTGTCATGAGGATAATAGAAATAACAGTCCTAATAATAGTGACAGACATTTATTGAGTCCTCGCTGGAACCAGGAACTGTTCTAAGGGCTTAACAAATATAAATGTGTTTAATCTTCACAATGACTTTTGAGGTGGGGAGTACAATGTTTACCTCCAGCTTCAGATGAGAAAACTGATGCTCAGAGGCATCCTTCGTGAGGAGCCTGGCTAGGTGAACAGACTCCAGAACTCATGCACTATCACCTTGCTCAATGGAATGACTGGGAGTGTAGGTGCAGTGCTTAGCACGTAGTAGGTACTCAAGAAACATCATGTTCTTCTGCCCTCTGCAAAGGTATCTAGGGTAAGATATCTTCAGATAGATTCAGCTCATTTGGGGCCTAGGGTGGTTTCTAAAAGTTTCTCATTTCATTCCCGTCTTCTTGCCAGGGGACTAGGGAACATCTGGGTGTGCTGTGGGTAGGGGCAAAGTTGGGGGTGTGGTGGGGAGGGCATGCAGTTTCCTGCTCAATCTCACCTGCACCCATTAACCAGATGGAACTTAAAATGAATCTGAAAGTACAATGGGGACAACTTGGGAAGGAGATAAACACCTGGTGAGAAAGATCTCTATTTTCTCTTTAGAGCCCATTAAGTTTACAGAAACTCATGAACTTAGCGCAAACCTAATTAAGCTCAAATAGGGATGCCTAAGTGAAGGGAATAAGTACAGGGAGGATTGTGGTCGTGGTGAGAAAAGCAAGCTCTGGAATAAAGCGAGGCTTGATATTAAGGTGATAAGCCTCTATAAAAGGTGGAAAAAAGGGTAATCTTTTATTCTTGACATCTAGGTCCAATCTTTAATCCCCCCATCAATTCCTAATGGCGTGAAAGATAGTGGGAGGTGGTTGAAAGTACATAAGTTTTGTGTCTGTCAGGTTAGGTTTCTTTCTTTTTTCCTCCCCTCCTCTTCCCTTCCCTCCTCTTCCCCTCTCTTTCCCCTCCCCTTCCTTTCCCTTCTCTTCCTCTCTTCCTCCTTTCTCTCTCTCTCTCTCAGCCAAGTCTTGCTCTTTTGCCCAGGCTGGAGTGCAGTGATGTGATCTTGGCTCACTCCAACCTCTGCCTCCTGGGCTCAAGTGATCCTCCCACCTCAGCCTTCCAAGTAGCTGGGACTACACCCAGCTAATTTTTGCATTTTTTTTTAGAGACTAGGTCTCTAAAAAAAATGCTCAGGCTCGTGTTGAACTCCTGGGCTCAAACCACCTTGACCTCCCAAAGTATTGGGATTACAGGCATGAACCACTGTGTCAGGCAGCCCAGGGTTTGAATCCTGACTCTTCCATTCCTTAAGCTTGCAATTTATTTGGTCTGCACCTCGACTTCTCATCTGTGAAGTGGGAATATTTACTTGTAGGGCTATTGTGTAGCTGAAATGAGATAATGTTACTAGGTGTCTGCCACCATGCTTGGAACACTATGGATGCTCAGGAAATGTCCACTGTTGTGTTGGTTGATGGGTGCTCTGGTTGAGATGGGAGAGGAAGTGCTCTTTCTCCCTGCCCTCATTTCTCATTCAGCCTTCTGTGGCTGTTCTCTTGATTCCTTTTGTACAGACTAATTTTATTGACAGCCTCCATTCTTTTCCTTTCCCTGTGCTCTGCAACTTTGCAGGGTCTTCTCTTTCAATGCTGGGCTTGGCCACATAATTCTGGATGGCAACAGGTTATTAGCAAATGTGACATAAGCAGAGTTTTGAAGAATGCTTGCACATTACATCTTGCTGTCCCTTTTGTTCATTCCCTGGAGACCATCTCCACACGATCCTGCCGGAGGTTGAAAAGCAGGTGGGTAAGTGTTGCGTTATTCAGAACTTCCCAGTCAAGGCCATCCTAGGCTGTCTGACTGCTGGCCAACACCAAGGTATGTGACAATGACAGCCAAGATCAATGGAGCCACCGAATCAAGGGACAGATTTATGAGCTACCATATATGTTTTTTTTTTTAAAAAGCCAATGAGTTTTGGAATGGCTTGTTATACAGCACAGCACTATCTGTGGCATAAATAATTGATACAGCACACATCCAAGTTCTAGCTACCTTTCAAAGCTCAGTTCAAATTCCCACTCCTAGCCAAGATAGGGAATCAACATAAGTGTCTAGCAATGATGGATAAATGGATAAAGAAAATGTGAAAATGTGAAATATATAGAACAGCCTTTAAAAAGAAGGCAATCCTGTCTTTGCAACAACATGGTTAAACCTGGAGGACATTATGCTAAACAAAATAGGCCAGACACAGAAAGACAAATACAGCATGATCTCATTTATATGTGGAATCTAAAAAAGCCAAACTCCTAGAAGCAGAGAGTAGAGTGATGGTTTCCAGCAGCTAGGGGTGGAGAAAAATGGGGAGATATTGATAGTAGGATACAAATTTTCAGTTAGACAGAATAAATACATTCTGGAGACCTGCATGGTGCCTATAGTTAATATAGTCACCATGTATTATATACTTGAAAATAGAGAATCAGTCTTTTTAATTTTTTTTTAAATTTTACTTTAAGTTTCGGGATACAGGCTGGGAGTGGTGAGTCACACCTGTAATCCCAGCACTTTGGGAAACCAAGGCAGGCAGATCACCTGAGGTCAGGAGTTCGAGACCAGCCTGGCCAACATGGTGAAACCCCGTCTCTACTAAAAATACAAAAAAAAAAAAAAAAATTAGATGGGCGTGGTGGTGGGCACCTGTAATCCCAGATCCTCAGGAGGCTGAGGCAGGAGAACTGCTTGAACCCAGGAGGCAGAAGTTGCAGTGAGCCGAGATCACGCCATTGCATTTCAGCCCGGGTGACAGCATGAGACTCCATCTCAAAAAATAAAAAGTTCTGGAATACGTGTGCAGAACATGCAGGTTTGTTACAAAGGTAAATGTGAGCCATGGTGGTTTGCTGTGCCTATTAAACCATCACCTAGGTATTAAACCCCACATGCACTAGCTATTTGTCCTGTTGCTTTCCCTCCCCTCACCCCCCACCCAAGGCCCCGGTGTGTGTTGTTCCTCTCCTTGTGTCCATGTGTTCTCATTTTTCAGCTCCCACTTATAAGTGAGATCATGCAGTGTTTTTTTATTCCTGTGTTAGTTTGCTGAGGATGATGGTTTCCAGCTTCATCTATGTCTCTGCAAAGGACATGACCTCATTTCTTTTTATGCCTGCCTAGTATTCCATGGTGTAAATGTACCACATTTACTTTCTTTTCTTTTTCTCTCTCTTTTTTTTTTTTGAGACAGATTCTTGCTCTGTTATCCAGGCTGAAGTACAGTGGCATAATCTTGGATCACTGCAATCTCTGCCTCCTAGGTTGAAGTGATTCTCCTGCCTCAGCCTCCTGAGTAGCTGGGATTACAGGCACCTGCCACCACACCCAGCTACTTTTTGTATTTTTAGTAGAGATGGGTTTCACCATGTTGGTCAGACTGGTCTCGAACTCCTGACCTCAGGCAATCCACCCACCTCAGCTTCCCAAAGTGCTGGGATTACAGGTGTGGGCCACTGCATCCGTCCCACATTTTCTTTAACCGAAAATAGAGAATAGATCTTAAATGTTCTCAGTACACACACACACCCACACACACCCACACATGCACACACACACAGAGATAAATATATGAGGTACACAGAGATAAATATGTGAAGTGATAGATATATTAATTATATTGATTGTGGTAATCATTTCATTGTGTATACATGTATCAAAACATCACAGTTTATACTGTAAATATGTACAATTTTCATTTGTCAGTTATACCTCAGTAAATCTGTAAAAAAATTCATGCAGGAAATATTCCAGGGACCACTATCTGTATTTCCTTTTGAGACTCTTGAGGGCCTATTTTGTATGATACACACTGAAGCCTTTGCCAGGTCTGTGGGTTCCGTAAGAATCTGTGAAGGTCTAACCTCTGTGGCTTCAGGTCCTAGCAGAGTTTGAAGCAGAGTGAACAGTAACAAAAAGTGTTTGATAAACGAGTTAGCATGTTCTATAGATGAGAGTGTGTGAGCACAGGAATGCGTGCTGTGGTTCTCTTTGGCAACCTCTCCTCCAGCAAGGTAGATGGTAAAGGATGGAGTCTTGTATTTCCTCTTGCATTTTTTTTTTGAGATGGAATCTCACTCTGTCACCCAGGCTGGAGTGCAGTGGCACGATCTCGGCTAACTGCAACCTCTGCGTCTCTGATTCAAGCAATTCTCCTGCCTCAGCCTCCCGAATACCAGGGATTACAGGCGTGTGCCACCACATCCAGCTAATTTTTGTATTTTTAGTAGTGACAGGCTTTCACCATGTTGGCCAGGCTGGTCTCAAACTCCTGACCTCAGTGATCCACCTGCCTCGGCCTCCCAAAGTGCTGGGATTAGAGGCGTGAGTCCCACGCCCAACCTTCCTCTTGCATTTCTCAGAGCAGCCACCAGGAGGAGTCCCACAGAGTAGGCCGAGCTCTTTGAGTATTGAATTATATGAGGTTTTTACTAACTCCATGTGGCAGTAATACTGGCATCTACTGTTTTTAATGCAACTATTACCATATGCCTGGCTAAATGCTTCACATGGGTTATCTCTGACTCGGCATAACCCTCGTGAAGGAGGGACCAACATCACCCCATTTTACAGATGAGGAAGTGGAGACTCAGAAAAGTGGAGTAATTTTCTGGTAGGGTATATTTAATTTTTTTAAAAATATATATTTTATTGCATTTTAGGTTTTGGGGTACATGTGAAGAACATGCAGGATTGTTGTATAGGTACATACACGGCAATGTGGTTTGCTGCCTTCCTTCTCATCACCTATATCTGACATTTCTCCCCATGTTATCCCTCCCCAACTCCCCACCCCCCCAGTTCTCCCCCACAGACCCCAGTGTGTGATGCTCCCCTCCCTGTGTCCATGTGTTCTCATTGTTCAACACCCGCCTATGAGTGAGAACATGCGGTGTTTGATTTTCTGTTCTTGTGTCAGTTTGCTGAGAATGATGGTTTCCAGGTTCATCCATGTCCCTACAAAGGACACGAACTCATTGTTTTTTATGGCTGCATAGTATTCCATGTGTATATGTGCCACATTTTCCATGTCTGATGGGCATTTGGATTGGTTCCAAGTCTTTGCCATTTCAAACAGTGCTGCAGTGAACATTCATGTGCATGTCTCCTTTTCAAGGAGACCTACAAAACACTGCTCAAGGAAATAAGAGAGGACACAAACAGATGGGGAAACATTCCATGTTCATGGTTAGGAAGAATCAATATCGTGAAAATGGCCATACTGCCCAAAGTAATTTATAGATTCAACGCTATCCCCATCAAGCTACCAATGACCTTCTTCACAGAACTTTAAGGTGGAAAAAACCACCTTAAACTTCATATGGAACCAAAAGAGAACCCACATTGTCAAGTCAATTCTAAGCAAAAAGAGGCATCGTGCTACCTGATTTCAAACTATACTACAAGGCCACAGTAATCAAAACAGCATGGTACTGGTACCAAAACAGAGATATAGACCAATGGAACAGAACAGAGGCCTCAGAGGCAACACCACACATCTGCAACCATCTGATCTTTGACAAACCTGACAAAAGCAATGGGGAAAGGATTCCCTGTTTAATAAATAGTGTTGGGAAAACTGGCTAGCCATGTGCAGAAAGCAGAAACTGGACCCCTTCCTGATACCTTACACTAAAATTAACTCCAGATGGATTAAAGACTTAAACATAAGACCTAACACCATAAAAACCCTAGAAGAAAACCTAGGCAGAACCATTCAGGACCTAGGTACAGGCAAGGACTTCATGACTAAAACACCAAAAGCAATGGCAACAAAAGCCAAAATAGACAAATGGGACCTAATTAAACTCCAGAGCTTCTGTGCAGCAAAAGAAACAATCATTAAAGTGAACCAGCAACCAACAGAACGGGAAAAAATTTTTGCAATCTACCCATCTGACAAAGGGCTAATATCCAGAATTTACAAAGAACTAAAACAGATTTACAAGAAAAAAACCAACAAGTCCATTGAAAAGTGGGCAAAGGATATGAACAGACACTTTACAAAAGAAGACATATATGAGACCAACAAACATGAAAAAATGTTCATCATCATTGGTAATTAGAGAAATGCAAATCAAAACTACATTGAGATACCATCTCACGCCAGTTAGAATGCCAATCATTAAAAAATCTGGAGACAACAGGTGCTGGAGAGGATGTGGAGAAATAGGAACACTTTTACACTGTTGGTGGGAGTGTAAATTAGTTCAACCATTGTGGAAAACAGTGTGGCGATTACTCAAGGATCTAGAAATAGAAATTCCATTTGATCCAGCAATCCCATTACTGGGTATATATCCAAAGGATTATAAATCGTTCTATTATAAGAAAAGTAGAATAATTTGCCTGAGAAGACATGCTGAGTCAGTGGCAAGGGCCAGGGTTTGAACTGAGCTTTGCTCGGATATCAAGTCCATGGTGGTGCTGATTGTTCTTGACTTCTTGTCTTGTATAGCAACTGAGAGCTATACATGGTGTATATGTACCACCTTTTCTTTTCTTTTCTTTTCTTTCCTTCCTTCCTTCCTTCCTTCCTTCCTTCCTTCCTTCCTTCCTTCCTTCCTTCCTTCTTTCTTTCTTTCTTGGAGTCTCGCTCTGTTGCCCAGGCTGGAAGAGTCGACAGATTGGAATGGAAGCAATCCGTCTCTGGGAAGAATGGACAGGGAAGAGTGAATGGATTGGAATGGAAGCAGATTTGGGCTTGATAAAGGAAGCCTTAAGACAATCATGGAAGGTGGAAGTTCATCCTCCCATGCTGTGCTACTTACTCTGACAATGTATAACAGGAACTCTCACAAGTTCAGATGAAAAAGCTTCTGCCTGGCTCTAGCCTGTCAATGGCTCCAAACTTAGAAAGAGGAGTGATTTATCCTGTTGGTGGGTGGTGAGACTGTGACATCTGTTGGTCCCTGTATGTCGGGTGGGATAAGGGGCCACGTGCCACTTGTTCATAAGGCAGTGCAGTGCCACATTCCTGTGCCCTCTGGGCTCAAGTGGGGTATGAGGCAACCACCAAGGGGCTGGATGGGTGTGTGAGAGGCTGCCCTGCAAACCTACCTCTCACTGTAAACTGGTCCTAGAGCTGGGGAGGCATAGAAAGCCCATTCTGGTCTCATGTCTAATTTGCCTACTCCAATCCCCTCTTTTCCAGCAAGAAAGCTCATATATTATCCCCTGCTGACTCTGCTGTCTCTTTTGTAATTGATTTAAAATAGGAGGGGACAAGGTGTGATTCTTTACTACCCTCAACATCCCAAAGAAAGAACTTTGGAGGAAGGCAGTGGTGAGCTTACTGTCAGTGGAGATGTGTAAGTAGAGACTGAATTAGGATATATTGACTTTTTAAAAAACTGATGGATTAAATGGCATTGAGTTGCCCTAAAATGCTAACATTCTATACTTTTTCTATGAGACCACTAATAGAAAAATTTTAGATAGTACACAGTATTTAAACTGGCACAAATACAGTTGTAGTTTTGGTCAAAGAATGATTTTCATGATTATATATACCGTGCAGTCCACATATTATAATAAATAGCACATCAACATGTTTTTTTTTTATTTTCTGCTGATTCTGGCAGGACCATTATCAAGAGAAGAAAGGCTTTAATGACAATTCCCTGCATTTCTCTAAAAAAGGCCTTTCATGTCTGGCCTCAAAGCAGACAGGGAGGAGGCAGGTCTGGCTGCGGAGCTTTGTGTGGCCATCCTCCGGAGTGCTGTTCATCGTCTCTGCTCTGCTTGGTCCAAGGCTGGAAAAATGCCTTGCTGCCATGAGCCTTGGCTGGAAACAGAGGCGGGGTGCAGGGGGAGATTTCACAGAGATAAAAGACAGGCAGTGGGAGATGTGTGTCAAGTCACAATGACAAGGATCCCCTCAATGCTAGCAAGAAGGAAACCCTGGTTCACCAATGTTCTTTGTGGGCAAACAAGAAAGAAACAGCACTATATCCAGGAAAAGCAGAGTAACATTTACTGAGCACTTACTGAGCATTCGGCCCTTTAAATACACATTCATTTTTATCCTCACAGCAACCCTGCAAGGTAGGATGGCGGCCCCATTTTACAGATGGACTAATTGAGATACAGAAAATATGAAATGATGAGTCACAGTTCCCCCATCAAAGAAATGTCTGAACTGGAGTTTGAATAAAAGTCTATGAGGTGCTAAAGCCAGTCCTCTTTTCACTGACTCAGGCCTGATGTGGGAAGATTTTAAGGAAAATATGTTTTCCACACTGTGGTAGGTTGAATAATGGCCAGCCCAAAGACATCCACGTCCTAATCCCTGGACCTGCGAATTTTGCCTTATATAGCAAAAGGGACATTGAGGATGACCAAGTTGAAGATTTTAAGATTGTGACATTACATGGTAGACCCTAATTACAATCAAAAGTGTCCTTATAAAAGGGAGCCAAGAAGGTCAAAGGCTAGAGAAAGTCACAGGATGATGGAAGCAGAACGTGGGAGTGATGTGGCCAGAAGCCAAGGAATGCTGCAACCTCTAGAAGCTGAAAGGAGGAGGCAGGGAATGAATTCTCTCCTGGAGCTTCCAGAGGAAATCAGCTCTACCAGCACCTTGATTTTAGCCCCTTGAGACTCTTTCTGGATTTCTGACCTCCAGAACTGTAAGAAAATTAATTCGTGTTGTTTTAAGCCACTACGTTTGTGTTTATTTGTCACAGGAGCCACAGGAATCTAATACATACGCCATCTTGCATAGGAGATGCACCTTCATCATCACATCTTGTTGGCTTTCCTTAGGGAATAAGCCTATCTTGGCCTTTATTGGACTGAGGAATTAATTAAGTCAAATGCTTCACTCTTCAGAAATGGGGATGAGACTAACTCTACCTCCTGGGAGGAGTAATAAGTAAGTTCAGAAAATGTGCTGCAGTAGGTGTTCAAAACCTTTTATAGCAATTTGGCATTAGTGAGCCATCCAATCATGCTATTCAAGGACTTGCCTTGTTGAACAGGGTACAGACATGTTTGGGTGCTGTTAAATGTGGGTGATGAGTTTCGGATGGCATGAACCATGTCTTGGTCACATGCAGTTATCCATGCAATGGTCCATGATGAATTGGAAATTAATAACAACAGTGTCACCACTGACAACTCTTCCTTCACTATAGAAAGTTTGAGAATCCCTGGTCTAGGGCTCTCACATTGTATGGGTACAGACTTTGTAAAATCCAAATGTCTCAAGCATTTTACCAGCCTATAGCTATCAACAGAATCATTTTAATATTTATATTTTGTGGATTTGAATCCTTCCGATAGAGTCTTTCCCCTGGCTTATAGATGCCCATAAAAATTCTGCCCTTGTTTATCTGCTTTGGCTTCCACTACAAAGGTCTTTCCTACTGTTTTCCATGCTCTTTTTGAGATTTCAACTCTCTTGGCATGCTCTTACCTTCTGGCAACCCTACACCAAAAGAACAGCAGAGGAACATGGCAGCCTTTGGTGGAGTTGGGGAATGAATGCTCTCTCCTGATTCTGTGCCACCATGATGACCAGGAAAACAAAGCCAGACTGCTTGGACCCTAATTTCCACACAGCCTGAGCACTGGCATCTTCTATGGCTTCTCTCCTGTTTTCTTGGGAGATCATACTCATCCAAGGCACAGGTGGAGAAGGGGACAGAGGGCATGCCATCACCTTTATGTTTCTCATCACTTCCATTGCTCTCATCTGCACAGCCTCCTGCTGATCTGGGCAGTCAAAGTCCAACAAGGACAACAAAACCTCTAGAAGTTTGAGTTTAAGCTTGAGGCAGAATCAGCAGGATTGGTGATGGGATTAAATATAGAAGATAAGGAGGAGAAAAGAGGCTAGGATGATGCCTAGAGATCTCACCTGGGTTCTCACGTGGATGGTGACACCATTGATCAAGGTGGGAGAGCATTGGAGAAGGAACAAGTTTTGAGGATGACCAAGTTGAAGATTTTAAGATGGGGACATTGTATGGTAGGTTCTAATTACAATCAAAGGGGTCCTTATAAAAGGGAGCCAAGGGGAAGACAAAAATTTGGCATTGAACATTCTGAGTCAGCGTCCATAGGTAGTAAAGTAATAAAACTGCTTTTCTTGTATGACGGTGAGACAGAGAGAAGCAGCCTTTGATGTCTGGGATCCAGCCTGGCATTCACAGTCAGACCTCATCGGTCTTCTTAGGACCTATCCTGTAGTGTTCTCCTGTCGGACATAAACAACCTCAGAGGACACCAGCATCAGACAAGGTCAGTCTGAGATGGTGATGAGGTCACAAGACCCCTTCATAATCTTGTCTGGACATAGACAGAAACAAGGTCACTGTGCAAATTACAACAGGGCCAACACCCTCCTCCAGCTAATATGAGTGACTGTTTTCCTTTACCTATTCCAGTTTTAGACTTGCTGTATTTCCCATCCCTTTACATAAGATTTATTGAGGTACCCTGTTGTAGCATCACCCCCACTTCCTGACAGTATCCAGTGCAGTAAACCCCACTTCCTTGCACTCTCCATAAATCACCTAACAGAGGTTCAAATCCCATAATAATTCATTCCCAGCACTCTCTCATTGAGACTCCTTATGGTTTCCTATGGTATGCATTTTCCTTTGTTATGAACGCTGAAGCCAGCTTTGTTTGACTACAAGTATGTTCCTGGTGACCTTTTGGCTGGGAAACATTGACAAGTGAAGCAACACAAGTGATCAAGGGATGGCCAGAAATTGCACCTCTAGATAGCATAAAATTATCTCTTTCCAAGTTGGTTCCTATTGGCCCTGACTTTGGGTCTTGCGGAAACAATTCTGCTGGAATCTAAATCTCTCCACATAGTTTGTCTTTTTGCAAAGTGATTCAGGGGTTTCCCTTTTCCCCAATTCTGTGAACAAGCATTGCCTAACACATCAGTACTGCAGAAGAAGAAAAGTAAACACTTTGTCCAAATCCACCAGAGTAGAGAACCAGCCTGCAGAGAATCCAGGCTCTAAACCTCACCCAGCAGCTCTGGCTGCCCTGAGGATGCAGCTCACATCCCTGGGACATGGATTGCCATTGATCCTTTCCTGATGTCTGCGGTTCTATTTGGCTATTAAAAAGAGCCTGCCATGTTGATGAATTATTTAAACCTTAGCAGCACCCAATTATGCAAATCCGATTATCTGTTTAAGGGCAGCTTGGTTTGGAGCAGCTTGTAGTTGTGATACTTATTATTATTATTTTTTGGCTGAAAAACTGGCACATTCAGTTGAAAGCAGAGTTTAATTTCACCCGAGAACTGCTTAGCCCAGAGCTACCTCCTTGATGGGGGTGGAAGGGCCCCTTCATTCACCATTGGAAGGCCTTCCTCCCTATTGTTTCCATATAAGTGACACCTGAGAAGGACCTTTGAGACAAGCTGGTTCTTCCTATTGCAAAGGAAGAAACTAAAGCTCAGAGAGAAACAATAACCTGCCCAGGTGACGTGCAGGTTTTTGGTGGAGTAAGGAATTGAATCCTTGCTCCAAGCCTAGGATGGTCTCTCCCTATGCCTGACTGCCTCTGTGCTATGAGTGGGTGAAGATAGACAGCAAGCTCAGTGCTTGGCATGTCATAGGCTTTCCACCTGTGTCTGCTATAGTTTGATGGGTGAAAGATAGCTTTGGAGGCAGCACAGAAGAATAAAGAGTCCTTCATCTGGAGAAATAAACTCCATCCCTGACCTGCTCTAGAATCTTGGCCAAGGTCTCTCCTTCTCTGATCCAGCTCTCCCAGTGAACAGTATGGGAGCTAGATTTGGACTAAATGATCTCTGTCAACATTTTGAGCTCCAGTCATCTGATAAGTGATTGTTAGTCTAAGCACAATAGCCAGTGTGTGCAGTCCTTCAGGCCCCCACGCTTAGAAAAGCCCCATGCATGTAACACTCTGCTGTTGTCATTTTAAAAATTTTAATTTTTGAACAAAGGGCCCTGCATTTTCATTTTGCACTGGGCTCTACAGATTATGTGGCCTATTTTGACAACACTATTCTTAAGGGGATAAAGCTGAAGAAGTTGAAGGGCAAACTTGCTTTATGCTGCATCTTCCCAGCCAAATAGCAGCCCAAGAGGAAAGCACTGGGCTGACCCCTGTTCTCCTCATGACCCCAGAGGAACTGGGAACCCTTTGCTATACCTGTTCATTTCATTCTTCAAGTCATTTCCTAATGGGCTCTTCTCTCCTTGGAATTTTCCACTTCAATGGCTCTTTGTGACTGACCTGCTGGCCCCACTTAAGCCTGATAGAAGAGTCTTTTGTGTCCCCCTCAACACCACAGACCAAGTTCATCCCAGCCCAGCCTCCTTGGCCATTGCATTGAACAGGTCACATGCAACAAGACAGAGGATCAATCACAGCCCCTTCTTGCGGGTCGTATGCAAGGACCAGAGAGTGGCAGCTAGGAGCTAAAGGCAATCCCCACTGATGGCCAACACAAAGAATGGAGACCTCAGTGCTATGTTTGCAAGGAACTGAATTCAGCCAACAACCATTCAACTTTGATTGAATGACCACGCCTCAGGGGATAGAAGACCCAGGTCAAACTTTCATTTCAGCCTGTGAGACCTGTGCATAGAATCCAGCTGACCTGTGCTGAGACCTCTAACTAGTGGTAACTGTGAGATGATAGATGTGTATCATTTTAAGCCACTAAGATTGTGCTAATTTGTTGCAGCAACAATGGAGCACAAATCCATTTTTGGTATCAGATAAAGATCAGGTGTTTCTAGTTCTGACCCTTGCTGGATTAGTGATCTATCATTTAGTGCAATGGTTTTCTAACTTTTTGGTATCAAAATTCCCTTACAGTCTTAAAAATTACTCTGGCCCCAGAGGGATTTTGTTTATAGGGTTATATTGGTTGAGATTTGTCATATTTATCAATGATGATTTATCAAATTTATCTGTTTAAACTGAGAATTTCCTAAAAGCAACAACAGCAATAACAGAACAGCCCTTCCTTCCGTCTGTGTTCTAAATGCGTCCCTCTGCAAGGTTCTAAACATGTTTCTATAATTTGCTGCTTGTTATTGGTAGGTTATTTGCAGTTTCCTGCTCTCCCGTGATTAACTAGATCAATAATGGGGACACAGTCACTCCTTATGCGTGCTTGGGGACCCCATTGACTTTGTGCAGTTCTCTCTTTGTTTTGTCATCTTTCTGGCCTAAGGGGAGGTGGAAGTGGTAGCTTGGGTCCTTGATGGATGGAGACCACAGCCACACCCAGTTGTTTTTTTTTCCCCACTTGGCCTGCTCTTTCACACCTCTTCTATAGACATTAGAAAGAAGCCTTGAACGTGGAAAGGAGGTATGGCTGTTGCTCGGCCAACATATCCTCTAGATTTGCTTCCAAACATCTCTGGACTTCAAACTCTTCTTTTCAGCATCTCTCACTGAGCCATTGCAACAGTTCCTTGACTGTCTTCCTACCTAGCATCTCTCCTTCCCTAATCCCTCCTCATGTGCTGCACAAGTCACCCTGGTCATGTTGTTCTCTGGATAAAAAGTTCCAGTAGCTTCTCAGTGCCCTAAAGATAAGAATAACCAACTCCTCAGCTTGGACTCAGGGTCATCCATGGCCCAGGCCTTGCTGTTTATCAGGCCTATCTCTTGTTGCTCTTGTTCTTGCCTCTGTCTTCCAGCCCTGCTTTGCTGCTTGAAGGGTTTCTCTCTCATCATGCCTTTCTTTTGTCCCCCAGATTCTAGAACATTGTTCTTCCCCAACTGACTCTCCCTTGTCCTTCCAATATCTTCTCTTCTTGGGAACTTTTCCCAGATTAGTAATGTTCCTGCTCCATCTCATGGCACACTGAACTTCCCCCTTACACAGCCTTCATCTTGCTGAATTATAAGTTCTGCTTTCTCTGTCTTCCATAAAGACTGAGTGCTTCTTGGTGGCTTCTGTTAGGTCTTGGGGCTTAACACAGTGGCTGGAGCTGTGTAGGGGCTCCGTGAGTGTTTGAATGGCTGAACTGGAGATTTAGGGAAGGAAGGATGGACTTGATAACTTTGGATTAGAAAAATCACTCTTGGTGACTGGGGTGGAGGATGGGATGGAAGGGAGAGGACTAGAGGCAGAGAGAATAGTCAAGAAATGTTTCCAGTATGTCTAACGAAATGAAGGCACTGAATTGTAGCGGAAGCAAGACTGGAATTTATTGTACAAGCAAAATTATGACAGTGAATGAAAAATGCTCATTAAAATGGCATCTCACTTGCAGGCCCTGATGTATCCTCTTTAAATTCTCTGCTGACTGTCTGTGAAGCATGAGACAAAAACTCGCAAAGTCATCCAAATCTACAATTGGTAACCTACTGAATACATGGTCAGAGAGAGATTTCCGTGAACTCTAAAGCAGATGGAGTTGGACTGAGAGAAACCTGTGTTACCTTTGTCTTATGAAACCGAGGCTGCCTGAAGAAAAGTGAGAAGGTACTTTGAACTGCTTTCCTTGTCTCTGATAATCTGGAACCATAATCATCAGAAAACAGAGCAGCCATCCTGCTGTGAGGCAACCAGAGCATTGCTCCTTTCCCTTCCCTTCTCTACTCCTACTTGCTTTTCTCCTCCTCCCATTCCCTCCCAGCCTTCTATCTCTATTCAGTCAGAGACAGTAACTCTTAGAATCCACAAGAACAGAAAGAGGGAGAGAGAGAGAGAGAGAGAGAGAGAGAGAGAGAGAGAGAGAGCGTGCATGTGCACATTAATAGTACTATATTACACTGTGATGTTCAAGCCCCACAAATGAGATACTGTAGGCAGAAGACCAAACACAGGATGAAAACAATGCCAATGCATGCTGGGAATTGTAGTTTTTCCATGTATCTTACCTGTTCAAAGGGTTGGAGAAGTAGTCATCAGTGTAGGAGAAGAGGTCCTCTTCATCAAGCTGAGTTATCTGGTAGAAACTGAGCTGTTAGCTGTATACTTAAGTCTATCCTCCTTAAGAAGATCTGAAGACTTAGCCATCACCCACGAGAACAGAGAGTGAGGTAGTACATTCTTACATTCTGTATTTTTATGGAGTTTGGATAGACTCTGACTTTCTTGAAGATAAAAAATAGGAAAAAAAGCAAATAAAAAGTCTATGAAAAAATATTATAGATCAAGAGAAAAGACCTATGATGAAGGTGCATCTCTTTAGAGTTCAGAAAAAACTCAGGAAACTACTTTGTATCCTTGGTAAACATTAAGAAGACATGATCTGTTCGAAAAAGAAACATAAAGCCAAAAGGAAACAAGTTGAGCTGAGAAGGCTATTGGATGAGATAGGAAGAATTTCAATTACTCTTTAGTCAAGATTGAATCAAAACAAACTATATTGTAGGCTGTGTAGAAGACTGTAACAGTGAGAATACAACTTATCAACACTGGTGGAAGTTGAATTGCTAGAGATAGACCCAAAGAAATATTTATAGCCTTTAATAATTTTATCAGGCAAGAAAGAAAAAAAATATACAAATAGACATTCAACTTAAGAAGTGAGAGAAAGAACCATAAAGTTAGCCCGAGGTAAGTAGAAAGAAGAATAAAATCCATTTAAGACCAGAAATCAGTAAATTAGGAAAGAGTAGTAGAATTGATAAATAAATTAGAGATTCACTTTAAAGAAGGATACAGAACAGTCTTTGAATATCTTAACAATTAAAAGGGATAAAACATAAGCATTCAGCATTGGATAAGAAAAACGTAATCTAAGCATAAAGTGGAAATTAAAGTAAAATATGTAAAACTTCCAGTTAATAAATTTGAAAATCTACATAAGCTGAATTATTTTTTAGCAAGCAAAGATAATCTAAGTGGACATAATACAATATATCGATATATATGAGAGAGATTGGTGGAAATTTCAAGGAACTAACTTCAAAAACGGTGAAATCTTATGTGGTTTAGTAGACAAATTCTTCTAACCTTCGTAAAATAAATAACTCATTTTCTATATAAAATTGTTCAAGGTACAGAAAATATGTCAAGTAAAACTATATATTAGAAGATAATGTCAGAACTTACACAGAATATTGGGAGAAAAAGTTGTGATTCAAGATTTTTATACGCAGCCAATTTTATCATCAAAAGACCTTCTTGGCTATGTAGACTCTATGCCATAATAAGGGCAACATTTTACGTTAGTGGCAAAGAATGGATCAGTCAGTAACTAGTGATGGGATGACTGACTATTTGTAGGATAAATGGATTTAGATCACTATCATATAAATTGCTCAATTCTAGGTGGACTAAAGAAAATTTTTTTAAAAAGAAGGTGTATTAAGATGAAAACAAGTAATACATAGTTACACAATTGCAAAATGAGAAAAACATAAGTATTAAAACATCATAAAGGAAAATATTGATAGATTTAATAAAATGAAAATAAAATATCATGCTTTAAAAACCCCATAAAAATGTTAGCCCAGTGTGGTGTGTTCCTGTAACCTCAGCTACTTAGGAAGCTGAAGTAGAAGGATTACTTGAGCCCAGGAGATTGAGACCAGCCTGCGCAACATAGGGATAACTTATCTAAAAAAAAAAAAAAAAAAGAAAACCAAACCTAACAACAAACAAAAGCAAAAAACAAAAACAAACAATAAAAAAGAAGTTTTAAAAGTTAAATAATATAATCCAAAGGAATATTTGCAGCATATATGGCAAATGGTTAAAATTTAGGTATACAAGGAAAACAGACACTCCAATAAGAAAATGAGCAAAGGATATGAGTACATAATTCCTAAAAGATGAAATATGAAGGTCTAATGCTTGACAAACAAGAGAACATTATCAATCTTACTGGTGATCAAAGAAATAAAAATTAAAGCAACACTGATGTGCCATTATCCATTAAACTGGCAGAAGTAAAAGAAAATTATCATCCTGAATGTGAAGTAAGCATGTGGAGAAAATGGGCATTTTTATGCATGATTGGTGGTGTGTAAAACATGTACAATATGGTGAAAGGAAGGGCTCCAGTTTCATAAGTGGGAGCTAAACACTGAGTACACATAGACACAAAGAAGGAAATAATAAACACTGGCGCCTCCTTGAAGGTGGAGCATGGGAGAAGGGTGAGGATAAATAAACTACCTGTCAGGTACTGTGTTTATTACCTGAGTGACAAAATAATTTTTATACCAAACCCCTGTAATACACAATTTACCCATATAGTGAACCTGCACATGTACCCCAAAACCTAAAATAAAAGTTGGAAAGAAGATAATACGTACAATACGGATGGAAGGTAGCTTGGCTAAATGTGACAAAAGTTTAAAATATGTGCATATCTTTGACTCAGCAGTTCTATTTCTAGAAATGGATGCTGAAGAAATAACCATGTATGTACACAAAGGTTTATGTGTAAAAACATACATTAGGGCATTATTTAGAATAATGAGTTCCAAAATCAGGAGATTGGTTAAATTGTGTACTCCCATGGTGTATTAGTGCATTCTCATGCTGGTGATAAAGATATACCTGAGACTGGGAAGAAAAAGAGCTTTAATTGGACTTACAGTTCCACATGGCTGAGGAGGCCTCAGAATCATGGCGGGAGGCAAAAGATGCTTCTTACATGGCAGCAGCAAGAGAAAAATGCGGAGGAAGCAAAAGCAGAAACCCCTGATGAAACCATCAGATCTCATGAGACTTATTCACTACCATGAGAACAGGGTGGGGGAATCCGCCCCCATGATTCAAATTATCTCCCTGTGAGTCCCTCCCACAACACATGGGAATTATGGGAATACAATTCAAGATGAGATTTGGGTGGGGACACAGCCGAACCATACCACGTGGTATAGAATACTATACAGCCATCTAAAAAGATGTGGAAGAAGAAATTCAGTGGCGTGTGAAATGCCCATGTTGAGTGATTGAGTAAAAAAAAGTGGAGGTCAGAAAAACCGAGGGATGTGAGCTCATATGTGCAAATGTGGGTGGCATGAAAATAGCATGCCAGCATGTACACATGGGGGAAGAGCACTCAAGGGACGTGTACTAACCAAAATACTGACGTGGTTTTTCTTCCTTAAACTTTTCTGTATTTGTTTCAAATTTTTCACAACGCACTTGTTTGACACTGTAATCTGAAAAAGGTACTTAGCAAATCAACCACAATATTTCCATCTTAATGTATTACTCATTTTCATCTTTTTCTTTACATCTCTGTTCATGTATAAAAATGTAACCTAGGCTGGGCACGGTGGCTTATGCCTGTAATCCCAGCACTTTGGGAGGCCGAGGTAGGCAGATCACTTGAAGTCAGGAGTTTGAGGCCAGACTGACCAACATGGTGAAACCCCATCTCTACAAAAATACAAAAATTAGCTTGGCATGGTGGCTCACACCTGTAGTCCCAGCTACTCAGGAGGCTGAGGTGGGAGAATTGCTTGAACCCGGGAGGTGGAGGTTGCAGTGAGCTGAGATTGTGCCACCTTGGATGACAGAACAAGACTCTGTCTCCAAAATAAATAATAAGAAGAAAGAAAAATATAACTTAGATGAGGCACCTGATTCTCTGACTCTATGCTGCAAAAGTGTATAGATTTCTTCTCACAGTTTTTGAGAGTTTCTGAGGTCCACCACTCCTGTGCTTTTCCCTGGTTCATGATCCTGTATCTGTCCATATTATTTTTCTTTTTCTTTGCATTGGTCTGAAAACAAAGTCTAGCCACTTTCCTCCATGCCCTAGCAGGCTCCTTAATGCCAATTGTGCATAAGTTAGTAACCTGACTGAAGTGTGGAGTCTCATAGATGGTTCCAGGCATCCTATAGTGTGGGATCTTCTGCCTTTTTTCCTGCTCCATCAGCTTTTCCTTCCCTCCTCAATTTCTCCTCCATGACCATCCTTTTCTGGAGTCACAAGAAAAAGTCTCCGCCTTCTGTCACTCAGATTAGTTTTCACATTTAGTGCTCTTCTTCCCCAAAAACTTACCCAAACAAATGCCATTCTTTTACCAAAAGGAATTTGGAGAGTGGGAGGTAAGGGGAGGGGAGGTAAGGTAAAAATTTCTCCATTTTGGTTAGATTGACACATATTCTATGAAGGCACATGCATATGTACTGTTATTCACTGCCTTTCTCCTTATATTAGGACATTGTTTATATTGCTATCCAATTTTCAAAATTGTCTTTTTTTATTGGAAGAATAGGTGATCTACTATTAAGTAGATAATAACTTAATAGTGATCTACTTATTAAGACCACTTTTCTCTAAAAATAGCTACATTTCCCTCATTCATTCTGGCCTCTGCATTCTCTTCACATTGAATTAGACGGAATCACTGAGCTTTTCTTTAGAAAGGAAGGCTAGCGTTGATTGAGGACCTATTACATGCTAAGCAGTATGCTAAGGGCTGTATCTAGATTATCTCATAGGTGTGTCAAATCCTTTCTGGAACAAGGTGGGTGTATAAATACATTCTAAAAATACATGATCTCATTCAATCCTCACAGCCACCTGGGCAGCATCCCAGTCACAGGTAAGGAAAGTAAAGCTGACAGGAGAAGGCATCGCTGGAGATTTCATAGTGGGTAATTGCAGGTTTAGAATAAAATCTCAGGCTAGCCAACTACACCATCCTGAATGAATGCATGCTGTAGGCACCAGGCAGTCTTTCTGCATCTCTCCTACTCATTATCCATCTGAGCTCACCTGCGTGCATATGTCTTGGGGGTTATAGAAGGCGGGAGTAAATTTGCCATTTCTATATCCAAGTCTCTCTAATTTCGTTCTCTCTCTTTTATCTTGTTTTTGGTATCATACAGACTCTCATCTGGAAGGGGCTGAGTGGAACCCTGGAACTGTCATTATCTTTGCTGACCTGGACTAAATCCAGGCTCCTTTGAGCTGGTAACATCTTTGACATTCTCAAACCCTGGAAATGACTTAACTCCTTTCCTTCACCAGTGGACAGAGGTAAGAATCAGAACCCGTGCAGAGGCAAGAATCAGAACCAGTGCGTCTTGGCTAGAAAAGGTTTGATACATGCCATAGGAGACCACTTTCCTCTTTCCAATTCGAGAGCAGGGGTATGACTCATTTCCAGGCTCCCTGATAGGAAGAAAAATAGTCTGGAAGCTGAGCAAAACCTGTGTGGTGTCTCCTGGCCATGGCTAGCACTCAGCTCTGCCCCTAGGAATGCCAGCATCAGTTCTGGGGCATCAGTAGCACTGAAAAACCCAAACCCTGCCTGTCACATACTCTTGGAGTCATTGGCTCTGTTCCCTCAGGGTCCTGATGTTCAGCCATGTGGACATACCCTGTTTTCGCAAGGCACTGTGTTGAAGTTGAAAGAGAACCCACGTGAGGTCAGGAGACCTGGTTTCCAGGTCACTTTGATATGCTGCACTCTCTTCTCTCTGGGGCTATTTCTTCACCTATAGGTAGCAGTACAGGTTTTCATCCTCTCTCTATATATTTTCTACCTCTGTACTCCTTGTAGTGAAGTTAAAAGAAAATATCCTGTGATGAGGTCACTCAAGGTCAGGTAGGAGAAAGTATAGTTTAACATTATTAGGTACTGGAGACATTCTAGCAAGAGCTTAATTTTCATGGTGCAAACAGCCTGATTTTGTTTTACATGTGTCTCTCCAAAGGCTCTTGCCCCTTGTGCTGTGTTAAATAGTGTCCCTCAAAATTCATATCTACCTGGAACTTCAGAATGTGATTTTATTTAGAAAGAAAGTATTTGCAGATATAATTAGTTAGATGTAGTATAAACTTAAGATAAGGTTATACTAGATGAGGGTGGACACTAAATACAATGACTGGTGTCCTTAAAAATAAAGGAGAGGGGATGGACACACACACACACACACACACACACACACACACTCTCACAGAAGGAAGATGCTATGTGAAGACCAAGGCAGAGATGGGAGTGATGTAGCTACAAGCCAAGAAACACCAAGGATTTCCAGGAGCCACCAGAAGCTAGGGAGAGGAAAGGGAGGATGCTTCCTTAGAACCTTCAGAGGGTGCATAGCCCTGCTGACATCTTGATTTCAGACTTCTAGCCTTCTGAACTGTGAGAGAATAAATTTCTGTTGCTTTAAGTCACCTAGTTTGTGGTAATCTGTTATGGCAGCCCTAGAAAACAAATACACCCTTTCTCTTCTGCCCTCATGATCCAAATACCATATCCTGCAAAAGAACCAGATGTGGTTAAAAAATATGTGACACTTCGTAGACACAAAGATGAGCAGGAATTATTTGGGGTTGGAAGAGGGCATTGAGGAAAGAACTTTAAAAAGACCAAGGAGAAACAGATGATGCAAGAATTGAGTATGTGCAAAGTGAGGGAGGTGACCACATGGAGTTCTCAGAGCTGGTAGGACCATGGCCTCATACCCAAGAACAGAGTTGGGGGCATGGTTCGAAGCTGTTATGGAAGCACATACAGACTCCTGGAATCCCGTAAGCTCTCTATGAGTTGTTCAACTGATTAAGCCTGAAGGATAAGACCACATTCAATAGTTTCCAGATTTTTCCCAGATTTCTCTCTCTCTCTGTGTCTATCTCCATATTAGCAAACAATAAAACAACTTTGTTGCAGAAAATATCACCCATTCCTTTCCCCATGGAGGGTTTTGTGCTGAGGCTACATGTGAAATGAGCTGGAGGATGTTAAACACAGTTTGGAGGATGAAACCTACTTCTTCCTTCATGCTGTCAATCCACATCGGTGGCTAGCATGATTTGGCTCTGTGTCCTCACCGAAATCTCATGTGAAATTGTAATCCCTATCTGTTGAGGGAGGGGCCTGGTGGGAGGTAATTGAATCATGAGGGCAGACTTCCTCCTTGCTGTTCTCATGGCAGTGAGTAAATTCTCATGAGATCTGGCTGTTTGAAAGTGTGTGGCACTTCCCCCTTTGCTCTCTTGCGCTCTCGCTCTCTCTCTCTCTCTCTCTCTCTCTCTCTCCTGCTCTGTCATGGTAAGACATGATCGCTTCCCCTTTGCCTTCCACCATGATTCTAAGTTTCCTGAGGCTTCCCAGTCTTGCTTCCTATTAAGTCTATGAAACTGTGAGTCAATTAAACCTCTTTTCTTCATAAATTACCCAGTCTCGGGTAGGTCTTTCCAGCAGTGTGAAAACAGATGAATACAGTGTCTCTATACACAAAAACCAAGGATGGCTGCCTTTACAATGTGAGTTGGAATTGACTGGAAGCTACTGCCTGTAATCCAGGTGTAGACTTGGAGTTAGGAGATGTAGGTTTTAGGTATAATCCTCATGTTTAGCAGCTTGCAGCCTCTCTGAGCTTGGACTTGCTCATCTGTATTATGGACAGGTGGACATTAAGTTTTATTACAGAGTGGTTGCACTTATTGGTTTTTCCTATAGCTGGGTTGAGTCCAGCAGCTTTTTGAGTACAGAGTTTGCTAAACAAATGGGTATCTTCTTTGATTCTGTCTAAAAAGGTTCAGTCCATATATCAGGAAGAATGATTTCATATCTTATTTGTTTTATCTGTTTGAGAGTGCCAGTACCCAGCATCCGGCACCCTGGTGAGTGGGAGGTGGGTGGGAGACGTCTTGGTTGTGGTGAAGTGAGAAGTTGCTGATCAAGCACTCGAGGTGCCCAGGGACCTGGGAAATGGGCACTGCTACTTCCTGGTCCCTGTCTTCCCTCATGTGGATTCCACTATACGTTGCCTGACTGGCGTTTCTACTTTGACCTGTGTCTCCCCCAACAATTCATTTTTCTCTCGACAAGCAGAGTACTTAGTTTACAGCTTAAGTCAGATCACTGCCTGTTAAAACTCGTCACTGCCTTTCTGTTATACTTGGAATAAGTTCCAAACCCCCTCTGAGGGCCACCCCCAACCCACTTCATGTGACTTTCTCTACGCATCATGAAGCTCCAGGCTCCCTCTGCTGCCTTGCCCTTTAGGCTCTAGAACACGCCACTGTCTTTCTTGCCTCAGACCTCACCGTGATTGTCCCACTCACTTCTGTGTCCTCTCGGCACCTGGCACAATGCACCCAGCAGGCACACCGTAAGTCATGGCAGCCAATGTTTACTGGGCGCTCAGCATGGGCCAGATGCTCCTTCAAGCTCTCTACATATATTAACTCATTTAATACCCGCCCCAGGACAACCTTTGAGATGATGTCATTCTTATTTCCATTTTACAAAGGAGGTTAAGTAAACACAAGGAAACACAGCTAGGAAGTAACAGAGCCAAGATTCAAACCCAGGCCATCTGGCTTCACGGGCAGCACTCCTAACTGCTGCCTTCTCCTGCCTCTCTGTAAGTAAGTGTCGAATGAATATGTGCACTACCCAGGATGCCTGTTTAGCCCAGTGGATGTTAAGGCTTGGCTCAGTACAGAGATGCTTCAAGTGATGGAGTATGGAAAACTGCAGCTGCTTCTTTTGCCATCTTGCCTAATGTGCAGTGACAGCCACAGCCTGTGGCAGCTTTGTCTCTATCCCTCAAGTGGTCTTCAAGGTGGTGAGTGGAGGCAGCTGGCTTTGGGATAAAACCTGCCTGGGTTGCAAACTGGGCAAGTGTCTCTGTTCCTGTGAAATGATTTGGGCATGCCAGCCAAGCTCTCAGAATCTTTGTATATTCATAAGTAAAGTAGCGATAATGCTTTCCACCTTGCAAAATTGTTGGGGATATTTAGAGTTGTCATTGATGATACTGATTTGCAAGATGTTCACAAAGGGGTGATGCTTTTCTTTGAGGGTTTTGCCGTGAGCTCTAAGGTTGGCACTGACCTCTCCTGTATCCTGCTGGGTGTAATTCCTCATGGAAGACTCCAGCACGGCTGCTTAGCCAGTCTAGGGCCTATGTGGTGTGTAGGGGCCTAATCAGCACTACCGTGTGTTATGTTCTGAATTTCTATTCAATAGGACAAAAGTCCCAGCTATAAAACCCACGTGCCTCTGTCCTTACTGTCCTCCACTGTCTCTTCTATTCAGGACCCCACCCTGCTGGGATAGTACCTCTGCCAAAGGAGAGGAAATCATTGTGCTATTACTTAAGCTTGTGGAGACAGGAGTAAAAGTAGATAGGAGTGCTTTCTCAGCCTCACCTCTTTGGGGCACTCAGAGACCCAGAAGATGTTGGAAGCAGAGATTGGTTGTACCTCCATTCTTTCCCCAGCCCTGACAACCATTCTCCAGACTGGACCCAGAGTCATCTGCCTAAAGCACAATTCTGAGAATGATCTCCACCGCCCCAATCCTTCCATGACTCCTTATTACCGTGGGCTCAAAGCCAAAGCTCCTTGTCCTGTTTCCCACCGTGCTCTCTGGTGGCTAATCTTCCTCCTTGTATTAGTCAAGTTTCTCTAGAGGGACAGGACTCATAGGATAGATGTAGTTTATTAAGGAGGAGTTTATTAAGGAGTATTGACTCACATGATCACTAGGTGAAGTCCCACAATAGGCCACCTGAGAGCTGAGAAGCAAGGAAGCCAGTCCGAGTCCCCAAACCTCAAAAGCAGGGAAGCCGACAGTGCAGCCTTCAGTTTGTGGTCAAAGGCCCCAGAGCCCCTGGAAAACCACTGGTGTAGGTCCAAGAGTCGAAAAGGTGAAGAACTTGGAGTCTGATATTTGAGGGCAGAAAGCATCCAGCACGGGAGAAAGATGGAGGCGGAGAAGACTCAGTAAGCCTAGTCTTTCTATGTTCCTCTGCCTGCCTTTTTCTCCTAGCTGCACTGGCAGATGATTAGATGATTCCCATCTAGATTGAGGGTGGGCCTGTGTCTCCCAGTTCACTGCCTTGAATGTTAATATCCTTCGGCAACACCCTCACAGACACACCCAGGAACAATACTTTGCATCCTTCAATCTAATCAAGTTGATACTTAATATCATCTATCACACTCCTGAACTTCCCCCAGCTGCTTGCACCTGCTTTAACGAACTTGAACTCTTTGCAGTCCCTCTAAGCACCAAGCTCTCTATTCTCTGCCTGGAATAGTCTCTGCTCATTTCTTTCCCAGCAAAGTCCTCCTCATCATACAAGACTCACTTCCCCTTTCCCAGGACATCTCCTTGTCTCCTCTTTTCCCTTCCTTTTACTGGATCCTGTACATACTTCTTTTTCTAATTTCAACTTTTATTTTAAAGACGGGCTACATGTGCGGATCTGTCATATGAGAATACTGTGTGTTGCTGAGGATGTCCTGCACATGCTCATATGCTGCACTTATGACTCAGAATGGCAAGTGCTTTCTTTGCACCCCTGTTTTCCCCATAAGTGGAAGGTTCATAGAGGACAGAGATGATACTTTTTCCTTTCTGGAGCCTCACAATGTATTGTTTTTATTTTTTACATTTTTTGAGACAGAGCCTCGCTCTGTCACCCAGGCTGGAGTGCATTGGCGCAATCTCAGCTCACTGCCACCTCCATCTCCTGGGTTCAAGTGATTCTCGTACCTCAGCCTCCCAAGTAGCTGGGATTACAGACACACACCACCACATCCAACTAATTTTTGCATTTTTAGTAGAGACGGGGTTTCACTCTGTTAGCCAGGCTAGGCTGGTCTTGAACTCCTGGGCTTAAGTGATCTGCCTGTCTCTGCCTCCCAAAGTGCTGGGATTACAGGCATAAGGCACGCACCTGGCCAGCCTCACAGTTTAGTATAGCTCTCTGTACCTAAGTGTTTCTCAAATGTTTGTTGAATGGATGAATAAATCATGTAATCTCAGAATTTGAGACGTTGAAAAGATCAGCTGAGTCAATCCTCTCATTATTTACTAATAATGAAGAGTCTTAACTGGTTGGGATGTAAACACGAAATCCTTAATTTCTTTCCCTCTCATAACTGCTCCAGCTATGTCTGCTACACCCCCTTTCTCGCTGAGTGGAGGCTTCTCTTAACAATAGCTCAGGCTCATTCCGGGACTGTCAGTTACTTTGGGTTATTAAAAGAGTCTTATTCTGGTTTTTAAGAGTCAAGTCTGTTTATTTATAAAGCTCCATTCTCACATTAGATTCAAAGGTCCCTTTACCAGCCCGCTAAATCTAGGGTTGATGTCAGTGGCTGAGTGGGGTTTGGGAGAAGAGGTCCCCTCTCTCATGCAAACCCGTACCCTCTTCCCTGGATGGACCTCTCTGGCATTGGGAGTGGGAGGAGAAAAGTGGGAAGAGCATGTTTCCTCACTTGGTTGCCCACAAAAATCAAGTTTCTTCACTTTAGTTGGTTATTAGTGATCTGGTTTGTGGGTTGTAAGCTCACAGTGGACTTGGGTAACCTGAGTAGTACCCGAGGTACCAGTGTTGAGTGACTCAGTCCCAATCACATCCTCTAGACTTTGGAAGTTCCTGTGTGGCAAGGCTAAATCCTGCAGCTGACCGTCTTCAGGCAGCTTAGTCCCAGAGTGCTCAGATGGGAGCTCCTCTTAGCGCCTCCTCACGGTGGTCCCAGATCCTAATCTCTTTCTGTTCCAGGACCCCAGCATTACATACTCATGATCACCCAGCTCTGCCCACCCAGCTGGTAAGTCTCGGTGGCAGGATTAAACCCCTGATCTCAAGTTCTTTTCATTAAATCACCCTCTCTTCTAAGATGATGAGTCAAACTCAAGGAGTGACCACAGTTAATAAATACATTGAAGTATGCGCAAAGGAAAAGAAATGAAAATTACAATGAAAAGAATTCCAGTTTTCACGGAAGATTAAGGTGGTTCCTAATAAGCAGTCCTGTTGAGTATGTGGAAACGGGCAGTCACATACACTGTGTGCAGAAGCTCGTATTGACATTACTTTGGCAATTTGGAATATCTATTTTGAGAGTTGTCAGAATCAAAATAGAGTCACTTGTGTCAAACCCTGACAAATGGAGCTGGGGAAGGCTGTGAAGGGAGGGTTCTCTCTCACATGTTTGCCTGATAACAAGAACTATCACAAAAGATTCAGCAAAAACCACAGACTTGCGCAAAGGACACCATAACCTTATAAAAAAATTACTTCTGTGAGTACATCTGCCCAGCAACTGCCTGTCCAGCCTTGGACTGATGCCACTCTCGTTTTTGATATTTGTAACCAAGGACAATTGTCTCAAAACAACTTTCACAGCCTTCTTCCCTAAAGGGTCTCCTTTAAAAACCCTGTTTTCCTTGACCTCCCTCAATACACCCACAACGTATTCCCATCAGAATGCCCATTCCCAAACAGATGTCGCCTTATTTTAGTCTCCCTCTCTGCCTGTTATTTAGGTTTGATGCTATCAAAATAACAAATGCAAATGTGGTTTGCCTCTGTAATTCCACTTTTAAGAATTTATCTTACAGACATTGTTGCCCCATGCCAGTTGGACCAGAATGTTTACTGATGTTTGTAATCGTAAAATACTAGAAGTGATCCAAATTTCCATCAACCAGGAAATGGTTAAAGTATGATATAATGTATCATAGGATATCATAAGCCCTGTTAGTTTTCTTTACCCAGCGCTTGCCGTATGCATTCGTTGTATGTTCCCCCTGCCTATACCTCCCAGACTGTGAACTCAATGAAGACAAGACCCATGAGGCATTGTGGGTTTGCATAAGAACCGTGGCTCTGGAGTCAGACTACCTGGGTTCAAATCCCAGGCCCACCAGGACCTAAACAGGGTGATTTTGTGCAAGTTGCTGAACTTCTTTACATCTCTATTTCCTATTCTGAAAATAAAGTTGTTAATGGTACCTATGCCATAGGCCGTTCTAATAATAAGAGAAGGCCTGTGTAGAAGGCTCTCAATATTCCTGGCACATGATGTGTCTTCAGTATGCATCAGAATAAAGGTGATGAAAGTGGTACCTCATGTACCTCCTCCCAAAGTGCAGTGCTCAACGAATATTTGGGGGATGACTGAATGCAGTGTATGCATTGGCATAGAAGGGTGTCTAAGATATACTGTTGGAGGAAATAAGGCAAGCTGCAGAACAGTTTATCTAGCCTAATCCCATTTATATAAAATATATTAAAAATTCTGACGGGGGTAAGGCATAAATAATATAGAGTGTTTATCTCTGACAAAGGGGTTTGGGAGGCAGATGGGAAGAGGGGATATGTTCACTTTTCACTTCATTCGCTCCTGGTAGTATAACAACAATAGTGTATTGCTTTTAAAATTAAAAATATATCAGGTTCAGGGGGACACAGGATTAATTCTTCATAGGAATAATTATTTTGATCATTTCAGGATTTTATTTTTTTACTTCAGTTTTCAGTGAGGTGAAAAATAAACATGAGACTGGGCATGGTGGCTCATGCCTGTAATCCCAGCACTTGAGGAGGCCAAGATAGGAGGGTCACTTAAGGTCAAGAGTTCAAGACCAGCCTGGGCAACATAGTGAGACCCTATTTCTGAAAAAACAGTACACTAGGCATAGTGGCATGCGCCTGTAGTCCTAGCTACTCAGGAGGCTGAGGTGGGAGGATCTTTGAGCCCAAGAGTCCCAGGTATAGTGAGCTGTGATCATACCACTGCACTCCAGCCTGGGTGACAGCAAGACTCTGTTTCAAACAAAAGGACATGAGCGTAACAGAAGGAATATGGTAAGTGAGTGGGAAAGGCATGGTGTTCCATGTGATCCTTGGAAATGGTTCTAACCAACATGCTGCAGCATCATTTCTGCAGCCTATTTCATGGCAGAAGCTATGCATGAAAAAAAGAGGGACAGTGCAGTGGCCTTGTCCAGTAGGAATTACTGCGGCAACACAGAAAGGGGCTGTACTTCAGAGCCACCAAACCTGTGCTCAAGTGAACTCATTCCCCCTTTGAACTAAGGCCCAGTCTCTTCATCTGTGAAATGGAAATAAGAAGTATGAATATGCTATCGGGTTGTTGAGGATTAAATGGGATGATATATATTACTCAGCATGTTGCTCAGGAGTCAACATTCCATGGGAGGCAAATTTTGATAATAATGACAAAATCTTCCTGACCTTAGGCAAACAAGCATGTCCCAGCCTCTGAGCTTCAATTTTCTCATCTACAAATTAGGATAACAATACCTATTTAACAGGTAGATATGCAAACATATAAATGTTGTACAGTAAGGTACATATATACATTTATGAAGTATTTGAGGCGTTTAACATACAGTGTCCAAACATTAATACATTTGCCATCCTCTTTGTCTGGAAAGCCCTTATTGAACTCTCATGTTGTTATCATCTTCTCAATAAGGCCAGCACCTGCCTCCAATTGTTCCAGGTAAACCATAAGAATGTGACAGGAACTGAAAGCAGAGGCCAGAAGTTCAAATATGAGTTTTGAGTTAATTGGCCGGGAGATGCTGTTTAATAGCAGGGAAGCTCCAGGGAAATGATAGCTGATGTCTGTTTTTGATCAACTTCTATATTGGTAATTCAATTCCATCTAACATAGTGGATTTGCAGAACTGGTGTCTAAGTCAGGTTCTAGGCAGGAAAGAGAAGTCCCTTTGATGAATTCTGGATGGTTCAGCTAAAGAGTATTTAACTAAAGGACCACTTACAATGCGGTGAGCAGGGATAAGGGAGCAAACAAGGGAGGTGGAGGCATGAGAGTCCAGCATTAGTGGAACGTTGTTTTACCATCTCTAGGGCTGAACGAACAAGGAGAGGACAGAGGGTTCTTGTGGGGGCTCAATGAGAGGTAATCATGGAGACTGGGTCTCTGGGTGGGAGCTAGGATTGTGAGGGGTGAGGCCATTGCCAGTGAAATGGTGCTGGGCAGGACTGCAGCATGGGCAGCAGAAATGCCCATGCCCCTCTGTATTCCCACTTACTGATCTCCCACTGGCCTCCCATTGGCCAGAAGAGGAAGGCTGGTGATGTCATCATCAGGTGTAAGCTTCCTGGGCTATAAAGGAACACAGAGAAGGACTCTGAAAATGGATCTGGAGGAAGGGACAGAGGCAGAAGGAGAATCACCTGGATATTGGGCTTCCTGTGTCCATGTTCTTCCCCCTCCCTCTTGCCTAAATCCTCCTTGGCTGCTGGCTAGTCTTCCTTTCTCCCTTGCTTCCTCTCTTTCTCTTTCCTTGCCTTTTTGACTTCTCACGTTCCTTCCTTCATTCACTAAATGCTTAACTGCAGTTTCAGCACCTTCTGGTGCTTCAGTGAGCTCATCTGTAAAATGGGAAGAAATTCTCCTTCCTTGCAGAATTGCATGAATTAGTTGAGAAAACGAAGGTGCTTTGTAAACTCTATCGTGCTATACAAATGTGACAAATTTTTATTAATATTTTATCCTAGAAGTATTAATGTGACTGGGGTGGGTAATTAGGACAAATTTGCATAAACTTCTTGCTTTGAAATTGCCACGAGAGATTCAGCAGGATTAAAGGGACAGCTCTCTGCTCCGATTTAGCACTGATGTTAAGGTGATGATAAAGTTCTTTCTTCATCTGCGTCTTTTTTTTTTTTAATTGCTGCTGAAGGGTGAAGAAATATTTTTTTCCCTTTTGCTTAGAAGCCACAATAATATTTCATCACCACTGCTTACCCTAAAAAATAGATTTCCTTTTCATCCTCAGCTGGTGATTTGGTTTGCATTAATGCCTTTCATAACTCATACATTTTGCTATTAAAAATTAATGCTTGGCACTGACATAAACAAATGAAATTTGTATTATTAATGTTTTACATAGGTAAAGCTCTGTAATAACAGATTCATCATAGCAGACTGTTTTAATTAAGAGACTCACTGGTTCTTTGACAACATCTGGGAGACTGGTTTTGGAAGAACCAAGGATGCAAAAATAAAATGACAGTAGAGAGAGGACGTCTCTGAATCCTGAGAGATCAGTAGTTTGACGCTCTCGGTATTGAGAATGATATCACTTGTAGATATTGTTAGCAGAATGCTTAGCATGGGACTTGGATTATGATAGGTGCTCAATTAATAGCAGAACTTATTATGAAGGAGAAAAATAAGTAGAAGGAATATTTATTCCTTGAATAATATTGCCCATTCATTTGTTCAATTATTTAGTAAACACTAAATAATTTGTTTTAATAATTTGTTAAGCAATAATTTGTTCAATTATTTAGTAAGCACTAATAATGTACCAGGAATGGCTTCAGGTATTGGGGATAAGTCAGTAAAACAAAGATTGTTGCTCTCATGAAGCCACCATTATAATGAGAAGGGACAGATGATATATATCATGTCAGATGGCAATAAGGGTTAGAGGGAAAAATATAGCAGCTTCAGGGGCTGGAGAGGGCTTGGCAGCTAAAGTCCCAAGAGAAGGTGATGTTTAAGCAAAGGATTGGAGGAGATAAGGGAGTGAGCAAGGAGCCATCTGAAAGAAGTTTGCCCAGGAGGAGAGAGAGCAAGTGCAAAGACCCTGGGGCAGGAACATGTGGGCTGAACAGAGTGAGTGAGAGAAGAAGCCTCCGAGGAGGTGAGTTCTGGGGGATGAGGTGGGTGGGTTCTAGGACCTCAATGTTCAATGTGAGGACTTTGGCTTTCATCCTTACAAGTGAGGTTGTATATATTTTCTCCTCCTCACAGATGGAGAAACCGAGATACAGGGAGTTTCACCCACTGGGTAGAAGCCCAGGCTTCCAACCCAGCATGTCTGATTCTCTCCAGTGTGCTGCATTGCTCTGCTTTCAAGTGGAGCCTAAGGAAGGCAGATCAGCCATCTCTGTCCAAACATGTCCCCATAATTTTTTTTTTGAGATGGAGTTTTACTCTTGTTGCCCAGGCTGTAGCACAGTGGCGCCATCTTTGCTCACTGCAATCTCTGCCTCCTGGGTTCAAGTGAGTCTCCTGCCTCAGCCTCCTGAATAGCTGGGATTATAGGCATATGCCACCGTGCCTGCCTAATTTTGTATTTTTAGTAGAGATGGGGTTTCTCTATGTTGGTCAGGCTGGTCTCAAACTCCTGACCTCAGGTCATCCACCTGCCTCAGCCTCCCAAAGTGCTGGGATTACAGACGTGAGCCAGCACTCCTGGCTTTCCCCATACTTCTAATATCTTAGTCTATGAAGTTGACATGAAAAAAAAAAACGCTTTGCATATTATCTAATTCAACATGCTAATTTCACTTATGGGAAACACAAGTTTCCGAGTGTAATTTTGTCGAGTTAGAGAGTTAGAACCAGTGTCACAGAACAACGGGGCCACCTGTCCCCTGGAGCTAACCTCATCTCATTCTGCCTTGCCCAAGATGCAGGATAGCCTGGTGGTTAAGATCCTGGATTGGGATCCTTGTTCTACCACTTACATGCTGGTTACTTTGGGATGTTTCTTTGCCTCTCTAAGCCTCCATTTTCTCATCTGAATAAAGGGATGATTATAATCTAATTTTAATAGAATTATTGGGAAGAGAAGGTAATGAGGCCAAGTATTTAACACAATTTGTGACACACAAAAACCTTCCATCGCTGGTAGCTGTGATTGACATTATTATTTTTAATAGTATCTTAGGCAGCCATCACAGTTGAATGAGTTGAGTGTTATCTTCTGCATTTTACAGATGGACACACTAAGCCTACAAAGGGGAACATTTTAACTAAGGGCAATCAGCAAGTTGAGGGACGGCTGCTTGGGCTCCCAGTTTCCCAGGACAGTGCTCCTATCAGATCACTCGAGCATTAAAGATGACTTTTGCATTCTTCCTTGTCAATCAAGCCCAGTGGTGGACAGAGTTCTTCCCGTCCTGTCCGCTGTAAGTGCTGGGGAACCAGGAGCGTAGTTTGAGCATGACTGACCATCACAGTGGTATTGGTGAGTGCAGCACAGTGAGAAAGCAATTTACCAGCTCAGCTCCCAATTTGCAGGGGATGGCACTAATGGACTTTTCTTGTCCATATGAAAATATCAGTGGCACAGCACACATCCCATCAACTCTGCTTCAAAAGCCCTCATTTTCATGTGGGCAGAGGTGTCATGGGTGTGAGGGAGAGGGAGACTGCCTTGAACTATAAATCCATTAGATGGTAATCATAACAGCTCCTGTTTATTAAGTACCTATTATGTGGCAGGCACTAAGGGAAGTGCTTTAGATACTTCGTGTCTCCTAAAAACTCTACAAAGTAGAGTTGCCATTTTGCGAGGGGGAAATGAGGAATCAGAATGCGTATTTCCCAATCTCGCACAGCTAATGAGAGCTATTTATTTGGTCATTTATTTATTCATTCATTCAGTTGGCTGATCAGTTCTCATTAAACACCTCTGTGAGCTCAGCACTCTGCTAGGTACTGAGGATATATTGGTGAAAAAAAAATCAATGCAATCTCGAAGATTATTGTCTAATGCAGAAGGCAGAAAATAAACAATAATCACACCATAGACATATGATTTGGGGACTACGAAAGGTTCTTTGAGTGAGAACAAGAGGGGCCTAGTTAAGTGACTTGCAGGAGGACCCCTCGTATTGGAAGTGTCAGAGTTGGAAGCTGAAGCCCCCTTTGAAACACTCAGAGCTGGGGAAGCCTTGGCTTTTCCCATTTCCCAGCAGATAGAGACAAGCTTCAGAGGTGACTTGATTTGAATCCCAGCCCTACAACTTCCTAGTTTTCTTGGGCCAGCCACTTCACTGTTTTGAGCTTCTGCTCCTATCCTGAAAAATGGGAATATTCACCTCACTGAGCCAGCATGAGAATCAGATGAGATAGCTCCGGAGAAAAGCTTGAAAATCAAAAGTGCTTTGCATGTTGTATTAATAGCTATGATTACATAAACAAGGGTCTTCCACTGCTTGAGTCAAATGATAGTGTCATACTGGGATTTCAATACTGTTACAGCTTTGCTAGGAAAACAGTTCTAGGCAGGGCCAACTTCTTGCTTTGCTTCAGGTTTCATAAAATCTGAAGATTAAAGTCTTAGGTCTTGTCTCTTGAATGCCAACAGCCCTGCAGGGAGGACACAGAGAAGGAGTTTGCTCAGGTGAGGAGTGTGTGGGGCAAGAGCATCAGAAACTTAGGTGTCTGTATCCCAAGCTTTCTCCCCAACAAGATAAGGCAAGTTCATGATGGTAACACTTAGAAGGGAAGTAGGGGGTATCTTGACCTTCTCTCCTCCCCTTTCCTCTGTCTAGCATCAGTGTGTTTGGAATAGTCAAAAAAGAAAAAATAAAAGCATCCACTGTCTTAGTCTGTTTGTGCTGCTATCACAAAGCAGCTGTGCTGTACCAGCCACAGACTAGATAACGTATAAGGAACAGACATTTATTTCTGACAGTTCTGGAGGCTGGGAAGTCCAAGAACAATGAACCAGCAGGTTCAGTGTCTGGTGAGGGCTACTTTCTGCTTGCAAGACGGTACCTTGTTGCTGCATCCTCTGGAGAAGACAAACTCTGTATCCTCACATGTTGGAAGGGGTAGAAGGCAAAAAGGGGCCTCCCTAACTTTCTCCAGACCTTTCATAAGGAACTAATCCTGTCCAGGAGGATAAAGTCCTCGTGGCCTAATGACCTCTGAAATGCCTCACCTCTTTATGCTGTTGCATTGGGTATTAAGTTTCAACATGAATTGTGGAGGTAACATGAACATTCAAACTCTAGCACCCACCCTCATATTTCTTCCAAGAAAGTCAGTTTATTTCTCTGAGTGGTGGGACATCCTCAGTAGGTGATACTCTGGATTAGAAAGTGGGAAGGGGCTATAATTATGGAGGACGGTACCTCATAAATGCATATTGTTCACTGACTGCAACAATTGCAGTGTAATTACATTAGCAAATGTACTGTACTCTGCTTGGTAAGGGTAATGATGTTTTAATCACATACAACTTGTCCAGCCCTGCCTGGCTTCCGGGATTTGCAGGGCTGTGTGACCAGACAATGGCATTTCTAGGGGGAAGGACAAGGAAAGGAGGGAAATGAGTTTCTGAAAGTCCTGCTATGTGCCAGCCACTGTGGTTCGTGATGCGTAGTCAGCACAATAGTCCCAGGAGACAGCTCCATTTGTAGATGAATACCCTTGGGGTCAGAAAGAGAAGTGACTCTGCTGAGTCCTCAAAAGTAAGATTAAACCAAGCTGGTGGGCTCCAGTTTAATAATTCTTTATTTTACATTATGAGGCCAGGAAACTGAAACAGAAGCTGGATCCAGTTTCTGTTGAACGTTTAATTTACCACAAAGGAAAAGGAACAGATTCACAGAGTATTACCCATTTGAGATCAGCAGGGCTGAGTGCACAGGGATGGAAAGAATGGTTATTTCTCCTCAAGGAGATGCCAAACTATGTGGCAGTAGAGACTTCACAGGAGAGAATCCAAGAGAGTAGGGTAATCTGGGAAGGCTTTCTGGAGGAGGTGGTGTTGGAGGGGGGTGATACCATAAGGGATGAATGACTATCTCTGTCAGAATATGTCACTCTGAATTATGTCCTTGTCTGGTCCCCAGTGGGCAGGGGCTGTCTTATATATCTTTATAGGTGGTTATCACAGAGCTTGGCACACGGTAAGTGTCTAATAATTGTTGTTAAATAAAATTCAAGTCTGATATAAGCTCTAGTCACTGCTCCATAACCATGGAAGACTGGACATACTGAGGGTTATATGGAATGAACACCCAGACTTTGGAATATCTCTGGTAGCAGCTCTCTCTTTGACAGGAGCAGGATGCACACTGAATTAATAAGAATGATTAATACTACTATCATTACTACTAATGATTATAATAATATAGATAATAATGGTAATATAGCCAGTGATAGTAGCTAATATTTTTGAGTACTTACTATATGCCAGGCACCCTGCTAAATATTTTACATAGAATTTTCTCATTTAATCTTCACTACAATGTATGAGGTAGGTATTATTATTATTTCCATCTTACAGATGGAAAAACTGAGGCCCAGAAATGTTAGGATATTTGCCTTGGATCCCATAAGTAAAAAGAGACAGAACAAAGGCTTGAATTCAGGTCTACTCTATGCTAAACCTTATCCTATTTCACAACCCTGTACTGTTTACTTGGCTAGGAGGGCACAAGAAATGGTCAGACTAGTCCATGTTAACCTTCAAAGTCATTGAGGATAAGGGCAAGGTGTTCTAAGAGAAAAAGTGCATGGAGGTTATCACCAAAGTGCATGTTGAGTGGGTAGGAATGTGCTGGTTGCGATTTTGCCTAATTCCAAATAACTAAAGAAAGCCACATTAACCGAAGTGATTGGATCCAGAACCCCCGCTGCTGAAGTGTAAAGGCCAGAGTAGTTATCTAAACTTACTTGAGTCCTTTCTCAACCTGCCATGATGTGAAATAAACTCTGGTTTCATACAGTTCTTTGTTCAGTATTTGCAGACAGATTACTGGCACGCCTTCAAGAGGCCACGAGAAGATAAGGGGAGCCCTCTGGGACTGAAATTGGGAGCACATGCCACACTGGAGGGTTTGGTCCTCCAACATTTCCCAAGAATGCTCTAACCACACTTGCCAGGGGACACCGGGGCTGTGACAATGATGGATGAAGAAGCCCAAACGATGAGGAAATTGGGCAAAGCTGAGCGAGGCTCAGGAAAGAGGTACCAAAATGAGGCTCAAACCCAGACGGCTAGGCTCCAAGGTGACTGCTCTTTCTTTTATGGCTTTAGAGATTGGAGAACTAATGAGCAAATGTGGAACCCATTTCCCCGCCTCAAAGTCTCATTTATCACAAATGCTAAGGAAAATGATTCATAAAGAATCAACTCTCTTGGGATTAGCTGAGTTGGGGAGCTCGGTGATGTAAGAATTTATCAGCTATCTCCTCTAGGAGATGCTGAACCATGTGACAGGCCTCATACAGGGGAGTTTGGGATGAACTGGGCTAATCAGGAAGGCTTCCTGGAGGAGGGGTGATATTTGTAAAACATCTTCCATTGAGATTGTGAGCCAGGGATGGCCATAGTTTGTTGTTGCAGTGATGTTGAGGTCAAATCTGGTCACCCAAATCTTAAGATCCTGCCTGAGAGATTAGTCTTTCTTTTTATTATCCAGAAACCTGAAGGAACAAGATTATCAGTGACGGAGTCAGGGCACCTTGGTCACAGAAACAGAAAGAGCATGGTCTGGGAGCTGAGAGGTGGGTTGTGCTCTTCATCATGTGTCACTGTGGGGTTGTGGGCTCTTCTCTGGGGCTCTCAGGCCCTACATGTATGAAATAAAGACAGTGGACCAGATTGTCTCTCTCGGGTCCCTCCTTCGGAACTCAGAGGTTCTGAATGTTTACCATTGTGTGATGTGTCCTCACGAGACACGGGCATCCACAACCAAGCAATAAGTGTTGTGTCCAGGCAGTGAAGCAGTCAGTTAGGAGGAAAGAAGCTTGGCAAAGGGAGCAATTGGCTGGGGTAAGCTGGTCACGGTAGGCTTCCTGGGAGAGGTGACTTTGAGCTGGGCCCTGAACAGAAGCAAGGTTTTGTTAGATAAAAGATGATCGTAGGAGAGGAAGTGGTCCAGCAAAGGCTAAAGGAAAGACAGTCCACCAGGTTTTCTGGAAACGGTGAAGAGTCAGCAGGAGTGGGAGCAAGGCCAAGGCCGCTGGGTGTTCTGGGCCTCTGCTTTATATGAGCATCACTTTGCCTGGCTACTGGGCTCAGAGCTCCTCTAGGGAACAGGGGCCACACTGTCGCCTCTGCATTCCCAGATCCCAGCACAGGGACTGACATGGAGTAGCACGTAACAAATACTCATTTAATAGCAGAGGGATTTCTCTGAGTCCCCAATGTCTGGCTGCGTTTCACCAGATAACTTTGAATGAACAAATGGACAAAAGCTGAATTCTGCTAACATTTCATCAGCATCTACTCAAGAGACTCAAAGGGCATATCCTTCGGAAGTTTGTGGCTCCTGGATGTCCTACATGATTTTGGGAACAAGTTTCTGGTAGTCAGCCTTCAAGCCATTTTTTGATCCTGAGGACTTTAAGACCAAGCGCTTTACATAGACTGCATATATATATGTGCGTGTATGAATTATTATATATTTTTAATTTTTTAAAATTTTTATTGCATTTTAGGTTTTGGGGGTGGGGAGTTGGGGAGAGATAGCATGGGGAGAAATGCCAGATATAGGTGAATTATTTTATTATTTATTTCCTCTCTGGTTTTAATTGTTGCTGAGCTCATGCTTTATTTTAATTAATGTTTTAATTTAGTGCATGCACCATGAGGCACTTTCTTGGAGGGTAAACTAAGTTAGAAAAAAATCGGCTACTCTAGCATTAGGGACTGCGAAACCAAGGCTCAGCAAGGGTGGATTTTGCCATTAAGAAAATTAGGGATGAATTTGGGAGATGAATATGGAGCCCCTACTATGTGTCAAGCAGTCAAGCACAGCTACGTGTGATGTGTACCACAATGTTCTGTAGTTCCATTTGAGACTCTCAGCAACCCCACAAAGTATAGATCAAGAAAGTAAGACTCAGAGGCTGAGTAACCTCTTCAGATTCCAGCAAACTGTAAAAGGGAGAGTCAAAATGTGAGCCCACATCAGTTTGTTCTTTAACCTTTGGTTTGTTTTACCAGACTGCACTTTGTTATTTGATGTTACACAGAAAATATTAGGCAGTCACACGGGTGCTGGGCACAGGATTGCTTTAACCGATCTAAGGAAGAAGAGGCTCTGAAGCTTTCAATAGACGTATTTAATCTCTCTGGTGACGTTTGAAGTCACGTCAGTCATGAATATCTATATCTATGAATACATATATTCATAAATATTTTGAGACTGGGTCTGACTTTGTTGTCCAGGCTGGAGTGTGGTAGCACAATCATGGCTCACTGCAGCTTCAACCTCTTGGGCTCAAGCGATCCTCCCACCTCAGCCTCTCAAAGTGCTGGAATTTCATGGTGCGAGTCACCATGCCCGGCCAATATTTGCTGAATGAATGAATGAACAAATAAATGCTCAGGAAATGCTATTTCCACCCCCCATTCCTTTTTGTAAACTGTAAAGTGCAACTGATGGTCCATTGTAGCAGAAACAGCAGATACTGTGCCCACTTGACAAATGAAGAGCCTGAGAACTAGAGAGTGCAATACTCATCTCTTATATTGTACAGTGTTTTTCAGTGGACCGAGAACTTCCATCATGTTTCATTCATTCAAGACATGTGCTGAGTGTCTACTATGGCCTTCGCCTTTCACAGTCGAATCTTGTGACCTGCCTGATGGGTTGAGAGCACGTGTTGTATTATGCCCATTTCTCAGGAGTGGGGAAGTGCCTCAGGTAATTGTATGGGCAAACTCATTGAGCCTCTAATGCTGCATTCATACTTTCTCCCTCAATTGACCTGCTTCAGGTTCTGTCCCTCATATTGGTCTGTCTGGAGAGCCACTCCTTAGAAATTTCGTAGGCTTGATGTTTGCCTGGAAGGCAGGGGAGAAGCTGTGAGTGGGAGAGGAGACTGGGACTATAAATGTCTTGCTTCCTGCAGTATTCTCTGCACGTGCATGGTGTCTGTGACATGGAGTGTGTTTGATAAATACACTCCCTGCTTAATCTTCCTCCTCCTCCGGTGGCTGCCATCTACTCAGGATAACGTCCAAACACTTGGCATGCCTTATAAGGCAAGGAATGCAAGTGTACAGCTGAGAGGGCATCCTCACTTCTTGCATTCAATTTGCCCTCCAGGCCTTCCCTGGTACCCTCAGACTGGGCTATAAAACACCAAGTAAAAATAAAATCATGGTCTTTTTTTTCCTCCATGTTCCCAGGAGATTCGAGGTTCCTTAAGGGTAAGGCCATCTCTTTCACCTCTTTACCTCCAACACCCACAACAGGGCCAGGTGCGTAGTGGAACCACAATAAATGTCTGTGAAAGAAGTGGTGGAATGAAGCTCGTCCACTCCGGGAGGCGGTGTGGACTGGAGTGTGTTCCTGTCACTCATTTTCGTTGCCTGGTGCTGGGCCCTCCCCGTGGCGGTGACTGGCCTTTGCTGCACCTTCCAAAGCGCGCTGTGCTGCAGGTCTGCAGCTGTGTGTCTGGCATGAGCTTGCATCCATCGCTGCAATTTCTGAGCACCGAAGCCATTTAATTAAATGGGATGGAATTGAATCTGCGAGGTTGTTACGGCCGATACTGTTTTCCACACGGGGCCGTTCTGCAAGGGAATCCACGGAGGCCTGGGTGTGAGCTCCTTGCTCATTCTGGGCGTACTCCCCACCCCCAGTCCAGATGTCATGAGGGGGTGGCTGAGATTCTGGGCACAGATCTGAAGTCAGAGGTTCAAATCCCCTGCATGTGCGTGTCCCCGTGGGTGGGTCACGAGCTGCTGACAGACGCATGCCTTTCCCCAGGAAGCAGCCAGAGCTGCTTAAGCTAATTTTGCTGAGGGGAACCTTGCCAAGCCAGAGGGAGCTTTCATTTGCCTAAGTTTGCATCAATAATTAATCCAACCTGGTTTTTACACAAGACTCAACATAAAATTATTAGCTCTGAGAGCTTTCCTTGAGCTGGTCCCAGAAGAGGGCTATCATGAGCCTAGGAATTGATGACCTAGTGAGGCTGCATAGGCGGCTCAGAAAGTTGTTTTCTTCTCCCCCATTTCAAGCTCCCTCCACGGCTCCACCCAGGCCTCTGCCATTGGTGGCTGTAAACTTCTGAAGTGCAAAGTCATTTTCCTGCTCAGAAACCTTCCATGGCTTTCCAGTGTGCCCCTAAACTAACACCAATTCCCACTGGATTTTCCTGTATTTCCTACTTTCCCTCTCACAATTCCCCTCTATTCTCTCAATATTGCCAGACTGCCTCAGCTCCTTGTCCATCATCGCCTTGACTCACGCTCTCTGTACCACATTTCTGTGGATTGAACTCTTATTCATCCTTCAAGGCTGAACTGCAATGCCGCCTCATCTAGGAAGCCTTTTATGATTTCTTCAATAAGTATCATCTTCTTTATTCTACCTTCCAGAGATCTCTATTTTGGAAGGTCCCAGTTTCTCTTACATGACAACATTTATATACATGTCTTCATCCCCAAGTGAGTGGGTAGGTAGCAATAATTAATAAAGAAATATCCTCTAGATGTTGGGCAAGGGACGGGGAAAAAACTGCAAAGGGAAGCTCTAACCAAGGGAAGGGTGCGGTTCTACACTCACTGTTTTTTTCCCTGGATTGGATTCCCAATCTTATTTCCAAATTGAGCTAACAGCCCTATTAGCTTCTGTTATGTGAGCTGGAAACCCCGTCTTTTGTGAGCGTGTTTTTTTCCTCCATCCAAATGGTTACTAAGTCTTGTCATTTATCTTCAGGAATATCTCTCGAATCCACCTACAGTCCCTTTGTTATGGCAGCAGCCCTCAAAATCTCTTGGAGGAAACAGCTTCTGGCCTGTGGTTTCTGCCTGGGGTCTTTACCAACCCAATCTTTTCCCAGCACTCCTGCAAGAGTCTTGTTCTTCTCACAAACCTCCCTCAGTTGGGCCTAAGGTCAGAGCCTCACCTCTCCAGTCAGGCATTCACAGTCTTATTCCTCACCAGTACCCAGCCTACACCAGCTCCACTGAACCTCCCCTCATGGCTCAAACACGCCCTGCCCTTCGAGGCTTTCCTACACTTCTCCTGTTGAGAAGGTTCTTCCAGCTCCCTTACTCTTTCAACCCTCAAGGCCCAACTCAAAATTGTCCTCTGCTATGAAGTCAACCCTGTTTCTTCTTTTGAAATGTTAGGGGACCTCCTCTTTGCTTCAACAGCACTTTGCTTGCACCTTGATGATAACAGTAGTCCTATCGTATGATGTACAGTTGACCCTGGAACAACACAACACAGGTCTGAACTGCCTGGGTCCACTTCAACACAGATTTTCTTCTACCTCTGCCACCTCTGAGACAGCAAGATCAACCCCTCCACTTCCTCATCCTCCTCAGCCCATTCAACGTGAAGACGATGAGGATGAAGATCTTTATGATGATCTGCTTCCACTTAATGAATAGTAAATATATTTTCCCTTCCTTATGGTTTTCTTAATACCATTTTCTCTCTAGCTTACTTTATTGTAAGAGTGCAGTATACAGTACATATAACATAGAAAATGGACTGGACGCAGTGGCTCATGCTGGTCATGCCAGAACTTTGGGAGGCTGAGGTAGGTGGATCTCGCTTGAGATCAGGAGTTTGTGACCAGCCTAACCAACATGGTGAAACCCCATCTCTACTAAAAATACAGAAAGTAGCTGAGTGTGGTGGCATGAGCCTGTAGTCCTAGCTACTTGGGAGCCTGAGGGACAAGAATTGCTTGAACCCTGCAGGCACAGGTTGCAGTGAGCTGAGATCGCACCATTGCACTCCAGCCTGGGCAACAAGAGTGAAACTCAGTCTCAAAAACAAACAAACAAAAATGTGCTGGGCACGGTGGCTCACACCTGTAATCCCAGCACTTTGGGAAGCCATGGTGGGCGGATCACTTGAGATTGGGAGTTCAAGATCAGCCTAATCAACATGGAGAAACCCCATCTCTACTAAAAAAATGCAAAATTATCTGGACGTGGGGGTGCATGCCTGTAATCCCAGCACTTTGGGAGACTGAGGCAGGAGAATTGTTTGAACCCAGGAGGCAGAGATTGCAGTGAGCTGAGATCATGCCATTGCACTCCAGCCTGAGTAATGAGCAAAACTCCATCAAAAATAAAGAAATAAAATGAAAAAATAAACAAAAATGTGTTAATCAACTGTTTATGTTGTTGGTAAGACTTCTGGTTTAACGGTAGTTAAGTTTTGGGAAAGTCAAAAGTTATGTGTGAATTTCCAGCTGCACAGGGCTAGTGCATTGTTTAAGCGTAGACTGCGTTGTGTACCTTTGCATTGTTTAGGGGTTGACTGCATCTTTCATTCATGCATTTTCCCCCTGAACTCTGATCCCTTTGAAGGCAGTGATCATTTTCTTTGTTTCTATATTCCCTTCTGCAAAGGTTTAGCCCACAGCAGATGCTCATTAAATATCTGTTGATTGCTACATAAATATTAGAGAAGTTGGAAATTAGAGAAGGCAGTCTTATAATCTATTGGGTGAGAAGATATCTGCCATGGTTATCATCATTGTCTTAGTTGCTATCATTTCTCACCTGTCAAATAACACATATACTCTGCCCACCTGGCTCAGGTGCTCAGGCAAGTTCATATTTCAGATATCCTGTTTTTCAGTCCCTGGAAGAACATTTAGACTTCTCAGATCAGGCGCCCCAATATTTTGTTTTTAATGAAAGTTTCTTCAAAAACACATTAAATGCCTACTGTATCCTCAGCCCTGCTTAGGTGCTGGGAAGGGTACCTGAAGCTGCATGGCTCCTGCACGGGAAAGTGTTCACCATCTGCTTATGGGATAGGACAAATAGATGTGTGTAAAGCAGAGTGTGCCTAATAATGACATTTCTGATCATAAAATTGGTCATCAAAAGCCAACCTCTACAGTAATAGAGCTACAACTGTGCTTGTGCTCTTCTTTTTAGCTAGTTAGTCGGTGCTAACAAGTTTTTTTGTTTTTACTTTGAGACAGTCTTGCTCTGTTGCCTGTCCGGGTTGGAGTGCAGTGGGGCAATCTTGGCTCACTGCCACCTCCACCTCTCAGGTTCAAGCAATTCTTTTGCCTCAGCCTCCTGAGTAGCTGAGACTACAGGCGCCTGCCACTATACCAGACTAATTTTTTTGTATTTTAGTAGAGATGGGGTTTCGTGATGTTGCCCAGGCTGGTCTTGAACTCCTGAGCTCAGGCAATCTTCCCGCCTCGGCCTCCCAAAGTGCTAGGATTACAGGCATGAGCCACCGCACCCCGCCTGCAAGGAGGCTTTAAAGTGGGAGAATTAAATCATTCTGTTTAGAAAGGCATCACTGAGGTGTAGTTTGTTGAGCAAGATGGATCGAAAGTGTCTGTGTTTTGTTTGCCGGTTGACCAGCATACCTTTTCACCAGAACCGTTTCTTTTTTTTCTTTTTGCTTCCACTCCTCATACAATACCAACTGCCTTCTCTTTTCTTTCCAATAAATCTCCTTTTGTTTCTCTTGAGACTCTCCTGCCAGCCTGTCAGGAACTCTGTACAAAATGGTGTATTTCTGTCAAGAGTTCCACGTGAAGTGTTAACTGTCGTTTGAACACAGGAGGCAGCTGAGACGGTGTGCAGGGACACTCTTGTCCCAGTGCCTGTTTAATTCCTTTCTGGCAAGCTCTGAGCCTGCTGATCCAGCTGCAGACATGGAGAGGGGGCCCATGGTCCTGCTCAGCTCCCAAAGGCTCCCCCAGAAACAGCCTTGGAGATGAGAGGATGCCTGAGGTCTCATAGCTGATGCGGAAGCAGGACCTTCTGTGACCCCTGTGAATGATATTCCTATCTCAGACACAGAACAGCACCATGCAAAGGCTTGAAAATGAGGTGAAATGCTTCAGCTGGCCTGCTGTGTGTCTTCAGACCAGGTGCCGATCCTCCGTGTGTTTAGTTTCCCAATCTATATGAAAGTGAGAGTACATGTCCCTAGGGTGCCTTCCAGCTCTGTCATTCTATCATTTCACAAATCTGCAGCAGCTAAAACTTGTTGAAATGTGATTCTCTCTTGGGGATCCAAAGTCAATAGAAAAAGAATGGTCTAGGAGGTAATTCAAAGACCCAGGAGGGACATTCGTTCAAGGCCGTAGAAATAACAATCATAATAAAATCTAGGATCAAAGTGCTTTTCCATCTCTCATCTCATTTGATCTTCCCAACAGCCCTATGGGGAGAGAGTCAGATACATGAGACTTTTCAGTGGACCATCAGAGCCACTGTGTGCAGATGTTCAGGTTGTGCACTGCACAAGTGTGACACATCTGAGGAAACACCCTTCAAATTAGAAATATAGACTAACTTACATGAGATAGTGTACACAGTCATGGAGAAGTCACACCTTCTAGCTGGTATACAGGGCTATGCATACACCCAGGGGATTCAATTGTACAACACGCTCAGTGATAAACCCACATGCGCATGGCTTCCCTATCCCGAACACACTTTGGATGACTCCTGAGCTCCCCTGCCTATTGCTCTTGGAGACCTGATTCCACCTTCCCTCTCTCTGAACCTGACACCATTGCCTCATCTGAGGGGTGAGACTGGAGTCTCAGAGAGTGTGTTCTGCAAATGGTGTGCGTCCCTGTGCTGGGTGAACGTGGGAGTGGACAAGGTGTGGGGTCAATGGGGTTTGGCCACTGACCTCTGAAAACCTCCCCAGAGCAGAGTCAGGCCAGGGCACATCCACACAGCAGCAGCACCACGTGATTCCTATGGCACACATACACCCTGGCCACCCATTTGAAAAGAAGCTGGAGATACTGAATGTCTGTGCTGGTGAATTTTAGCTGATGGAACAGATTAAAGTGAGGGTTAGAGCTTCCCCCGCTGCCCTATCCCCTCGCTTCTCCTCCTCCATCTCCCCCTTTACATGAGGGCCATGCCAGGGACGCTAACATAGCCGGAGGAGCCATCTGCCCACATCCCTGCTCTGCCAAAGCCAGACTGCTTAGGGATATGCAGGTTAATATACCAACTTTAAAAAATGTTGCTGGAGCTAGGGCATCTTTTCTTGATTTGCACAAAGGTGTGGCATAGGCTAGCTGTGGACATGTGGACTAAGGTGAGTGCATGGGGCTCTCTGTGGGCCATGATTTGCTGCAATATCACAGACATCTTCCCAAGATACCTTTGATACAGGCTGGATCATGCCACTTCCTCCCTCAAACACTTTCAGTGGCACCCCATTTCTGTGACAGAGCTTTACAATAATGGAGGATAAAAGGCACATGCCAGAATTACACGGAGCACATGATCGAAGTTGTATTTCTAAGTTTTACCCCAGATATAAACTGTTGGAAGTAATGTGGAGTGAGGAGGGAGGTGGAGAGGGAAGGTATTTGTATTTTAAAAGGTCTTTCCGGGGATCTGACACACCAGCCTGCCTAAGAAACACCATGTTGAGGGATACTACTTAGACCTTGCCATGGTTTTCTAGGACTAGTCCTAACCTAATTTTCCAGCTTCCTGTCCTGCCAGGCTCCAGCACACACCTGTGTTTCAGGCCACTCAGTTGAAAGCCCGAGTGTTATTATCTGGATACTACAGTCTAGATGCCATCTCCTTTGTGAAACCCTCTGTGATTCTTTGGTGCAAATGACTCCCTTCTTCCTTTGTGCTCCCACATCCTAACTGGGTGGGGGCTGAGATGTGGGTACATCAGGGGTGCAGACAATATCACCACACTGCTCCATCCAGTAAATCCATGGTTTTAGTATTTTTTTTTTTTTCAGGAAGGAAAAGGAAAGAGATGATAGATATGCACATGTTGTGTGTTTGTGTGACTGTGTTAGTGTGTGTGTGTGTGTGTGTGTGTGTGTGTGTGTGTGTATGTTTGTGTGTGTGGCTAGGTGTCTGACTGGGAGGGAGGAGAAGGGAAGAGAAGAATGACAGGATTCAGTGGCCTCTGTGCCCTGCCATCAGCAGAAGCAATGGATTTTGGGCATTGATGGAGAGATGACAGTTGGAGCAGAGAGGCTGGATCCCGCCTGTGTGAGACCTCAGGGCAGATGCAGCCCTGTCCAGGGCACAGTGAGACCTAGAGGTGCGAAAGGATGTCTCCTGCCCTTACCCTCTCAGCCCCAGACACCCGGTGCACCTTGGCCCCTGAGCAGAGTTGGCTGCTGCTGCTAGAGCAGTGACCTCTGGAAGCACCAGCAGTGGTGGGGAGGTGCCTCAAGGAGAGAAGTCCAGAGCAAAAAATCCACCAGAATTCTTCCCTAGTGGTAGTATTTGAGAGGGGCCAGAGCCCCAGTGGGAGAGCTATGGCTGAGAGCCAGGGTGCTTCTGGCTTTCCTGCTGGGGAGCTCCTGGCTGGAAAGTGTCAGAGGTATCCAAGGGTGTCCATAGTAGCTTCCTAGGGCTTCCATAGCAAACTACCACAAGCGGGACAGCTAAAACAACAGGAATTTACTCTTTCACAGCTCTGGAGGCCAGAAGTCCAAAATCTAGGTGTTGGCAGCCCCACGCCCTCTCAAAGGTTCTGCAGGAGAGTCTGCTCCATGCCTTTCACTTAGCTTCTGACGTCACCGCCAATCCTTGGTGTTTTTTGGCTTGCAGCTGTGTCACTCGGAGCTCTGCCTCTGTTGCCATGTGGCGTTCTTCTCCCCGGGTGTCTCTGTCCACACACAGCATTCTCTTTCCTGTGCCTCTCTTACCTCTTCTTATAAGGACACAATCATATTGAATTAAGGGCCCGCCTTTCTCCAGTATGATCTCAACCTAACTAATTACGTAGATAACAATGGTAACACCTCTATTTCCAAACAAATTCACCTTCTGAGGTACCAGATGTTAGGACCTCAACAAATCTCTTTGCGGGTACAACTTACCCCGTAACAGGGCTGCAGTAGTGCTGCCAAGGCCTGGACTTAAGGAGCCTGGATTCAGGTCAGTATATCGGTGGCTGTCCTCTAGCTCTACCATGATTGCTGTTTCTCCTGCTACTGTTACTACTACTTCTAGGTAATACGACAGCAGTCCACCATTATCTGTGGGGCATATGTTCCCAGATGCCCAGCAAGTGTCTGAAACTATGAATAGTACTCTGTATATCCTATGTTTTTTTCTATATGTACATGCCTATGATAAAGCTGACTTTATAAGTTAGCACAGTAAGAGATCAACAACAATTACTAACAAAATAGAAAAGTGTAACGATATACTGTAATGCAAGTTATGTGAATGTGGTCTCTCTCAAGACATCTGTTTTACTTTCCAGTGGGTAACAAACTGCAGGAAGTGAAACCGCAAGTAAGGGGAGGACTGCGGTAAATGAGCATTTACTATAAGCCAAACACTGTTGCGTTCGCTTTGCTGTGCTGCTAATTTGTTCCAAGCTTCATAACAATCCTATTGAATAGGTGCTCTTGTTATCCTTATTTCGTAGATGAGTAGAGTGAGGCATGGAGGGGAGAAGCAACTTGTTCGAGACCACACAGCTTGCACATGGCAGAGTCAGGCGTGGAATCCAGGTCGTCTGGATCCAGAGGCCACGTGCCTAATACATATGCTAAACCCCTCAAGTTGGTTTGTGGACGCATTCAAAAATCTAAGGCAAAATTTTAGAGATACTGAGGGCAGGAGCTGAAGTAGTCTGGGCCTTGTCTGTAAATCTCAGCCCTATCGAGACTTAGGTAATAGTGGCAGCATCCCCACACTGAACAGGCTGGTTACCATCCGGTCACCACCCATATGTTATTGTTCCTTGAAAACCCAAAAGTCATTATGGAACAGGTCCTTTGCCCACCTTGACCTTCAAAATCCTTATTGCACATCTGGTAGGAAAGCCAGTCTTCCTTTTGATATCTCTGGACTTTATTCCCTCTGTGCCAATTGTGGTTCCGTTTCGCTTCTGCACTTACCTGGGTCCTCTCATCTTCTCCCATTTTGCACTTCTTTCCTAAGCCAAGGAGACCCTCATGGGACACATCTCAGTGTCTTCACCTCCCTCAAAGAGCCAGCAACCAAGACCATGCATGGCAGCAGGAAGTTTAGGGGATGAGGATTGGGGATAATGGGCAGGGTGACACAAACATTAACTTAAAGTGAACACTAGGTACCCAATTTCTAGAAAAGTCCCCCTGCAGGAGGACTAGCCATTACCTAGACCTTACTGTCAGCATATGGATCAGCTTCTCCTTCGTTTTTTCCCATCCAGGCTCCCCTCATATGTTCTGTTAATTTCTTCTGCAGCTCTTTCTAATAGCCAAGGAACATTTAAAATAATTATTTCTTGTGAGTTTCTCATGCAATGCTGAACACTGCAATGCAAGATCAATGCATGTGCCCTTGATGACTTTTTACTGTACCGTGTTTTACATTCTTTTCCCAGACACACACTAGGTGGATATGTTGGGGTTACTTTTCCTACCCAAAAATTACCTTTCCAGGTATTTTGTTTTCTTAAAAAAAAAAAAGCTATCCATGCTTGAGGAAATGATGCCCCTTTTTAGAGGCAGTCAGTTAATAGTATGACTTTCCCTTTGTTACCTATATTGGAATTGGTTGTTTACATGTTCCTTCCTGATGGATTGTCAGCACCTTAAGCATGTAAGTCCTGTCAGTCACTTCTTTTGATCCTTCTTTGCACTTAACACATACCAAAGGCTCTGTCAGTGTTGATTAATTGATGAAACCAAATTGAAATCAGCTCTCCAAGATGGCTGATGGAGATGTAAACCAACATTTATTGATTCTCTACTATGTGCTATTTGTTACACTTAATACACTTTGCCTTATTTAATTTTCAAAATGATCCGATAAGATCGATCTCTTACATATCAGATTAAACCGTTACATATAAGAGCATTGCAGCTCACAGGCATAGAGAGCTTCCCCAGGACCACAGGATTGTAACTGGGGTCTGTAATAGGTACGTGACTAAGAAATACAGGAGTCATCTGGGTTACCTGCCACTAGGAAACTTACCAAAGAACTCCTTGCAAGTCCATCAGCACTCCTAGGTATCTCATCTGCCATGGCCTCCAGCTTTCCGCAGTGTGACAGCTGCCCTCTGTCTCTTGTACTCCCACCTGACGTCATCTTCTGGTTCTGGCCATGGTGCTGACGGCTGATTACATCTGTGGGCTCCATCAAGTTTGTGTAAACTGCAAGCTCCCAGGATACTAGAGTGATAGTTTTTGGTTCTGTCTTTCCAGCCTAACCCTTGGTGACCAGGCTGTTATGAGTGGAACACTGGCCCTTTCCCCACTGATGTTATACTCCAAGATATATCACAGACTCTAGTGAGAAGGCCTTCTTGGCAACCTTCTGATCACTCAGACAATGGTTATGCTCCAAATAGAACTCATGGTCTTGCTTCCCTCTCAAGTGTAAGGCTCATCTGTCCTTCCCCATCTCAGTGAAGGGGAACATCATCTGTCTGGTTATGCAAGCCAGAAGTCCCAAATTTACTTTTTACCATATCCTTCTTCTTATCCCACACTCCCATCCAACTCTGAAAGCTGACAATTTTACCTCTTCCATGTCTCTCATTTCAATACTTCTCCAGGCTCTATCCTCACCACCACTCTGAGAAATCAGTCTCTTGCCTGGATGACTTCAGTAGCTTCCTGATTGGTGCCCCCAAATCCACTTGATATACTCTAAACAGTCCTCCATACTGCAGCATGAGAAATCTTTTTAAATGCACAGAGTTGATTTCTGTATAAAACTGTTTAATGAATTTCCACTGCTCTTTGAATAAATATCATGTAGTTTAGAAGCTTGTTGAGTCAAGGATAGAGCAGGGACTAACAGGTGAGAAGGAAGGCCAGTGGGGGGATCAAAACCCCTGGCCAATGCCAGTTTCTCCGTGGACGGATGGTTATCCTACAGGTGTTAAAGAGGAGAATTGAGCAAAGGGATTTGAATTTGTATGTTTGTTTTTAGAACTTAAGGGCATTCTGTGATAGATGCTCCTATTCTATAGGTGTTGCATTGCCTGTGGCAATGGGGAGGATGTTAAGAGGTCCTTGAACTCACAATTTGTGATACTTCTTAATCTTAAAAACCTGTTTCTAAGATCAAGGGCATGGTGGCTCATGCCTGTAATCCCAGCATTTTGGGAGGCTGAGGTGGGCAGATCACCTGAGGTCAAGAGTTCGAAACCAACCTGGCCAACATAGTGAAACCCCATGTCTACTAAAAATACAAAAATTAGCCGGGAGTGGCGGCACATGCCTGTAGCCCCAGCTACTCAGGAGGCTGAGGTAGGAGAATTGCTTGAACCCGAGAGGTAGACGTTGCCATGGGCAGAGATTGTGCCACTACAGTCCAGCCTGGATGACAAGAGTGAGACTCTGTCTCCGAGAACAACAACAACAAGCCTGTTTGTCATCTCAATCTACTCATCTATTATTCATTCTAGATGCTCCTTGTTTACCCCTACCCAGAGACATGATAATAAGTGCTAATATTTACTTAACATCTCGTACGTACTCATCCTTTATATAAATTGCCCTATTTAATTCTCATGACAATTCTGCAATATAGTTCTTACTTAGCCCATTTTACAGAGGAGGAAAACAGAGACCAGAAACTCGGTAACTTCTGTGGTGGTCATGCTGTTAGCGAGTGGAGGGAGTAACATCCAAACCCAAGTATGTGGGACTTCAAGGCATTCAATGTTTCTTCCATGCTAAATAGGCAGCTGATCTCCTCTGCTTCTAGTGTTATTTCTGTGTTCTTACCCTGTAGCTACTTATCTCAAGGCGGAGCTCAGGTCCAGGCCCAGGTCTATTAGGTTCCATGCACTTCCATCCTGGTGGTGAAGAATTCAGAGCCTGCAGCCAGACACACCTGAGATGCATCCTGTATTAGCTAAGTAAACTTGGACAAGTAGCTCAACTTTTCTGAGCCTGTTTCCCCAAAGAGTTGTGATGGGGATTAAATAAGAAAGTATATGTAAGAATTAAGCAGAGTGTCTGGCCTGTAGCAGGTGTTCACTGAGTGATTGCTAATGAAGTTATCTGTCCCTTCAATAAGCATTAATGGGGGACACACTATGTGCTAGGTGCAGTGTCCACTCCCTGTTCCGAGGTTATGTGCCATGATGAATTAAACTCTGCCCTTCCCTCCTTCCTAGTCTTTGCTGGAGCTTGTGCTGCATATGGAGTGGAGACCTTTCCCTCCCCTGAGACCTGCGGGGAGCTGCTGCTCTTATTTATCATTTAGGAAGCATCTGCTCTTTGGTGAAATATCACCCTCGTGAACAAACACAGTGCGGGTGTTTGACCTTTTTCGATGAGCGTTGTCTTCTTTGCTTACCGCGAGGAATGAAGCAGATTTGAGAAGGAGACATGTGTCAAAGGACCTCTCAAAGGAGTCACCAGATGGGTGCCTGGTACTGACCCTGGGGCTGAGGGTAGCAGACAAGAGGGATTTGAAGCTGCAGATTAATAAACCTGATCCTGTTATTCCGAGAGGCCAGGAAATCTCCTCAATATCTGCAGGTGCAAAATCTGAAAATGAAGTCAGCTTGGCAGATGCCAAGAATGCAAGGCAGGCATCAGCTGCTGTGGCCCTTGCTGTCTTGCTCTGGTTTCCCTCTCGTGCCCTCTGCAGCAGCAGGTGGCATTCATCAGCAGAACCCAGGAGGCACAGCTGGCCAGCCCCTCTCAGATGAGCCTGCAGATGGCATCAGTGAGTCCTCAGATTTGCAGTGGCATCAATGAAGTCTCTAAATCCTCCCAGGGCCTGTGACTGGGAGTGGTCCAGGCTGGCAGCTGCGATCACTGGGAGGCACAAAAGCAATTTTGTAAATTAAAAATCACTAGACATGGCACTTGGACAGGAGAGTAAAGTTGCAGTGCTAACCTCACTGCAGAGGGGCTGTGCAACCTTGAGCAAACTGATCCACCTCTCAGGGCCTCACCTTGTTCCTCTGCTCATGGGGCAGGCGATCCCTCCACTTCAGGGTCTTTATAGGAACAGAACATTCTGCTAAGGAACAGAACATTCTTGCAAACTGCTGTTCTAATGTAAGGGACTGTAATTAATTGTCTTCCTTCATTTACAAGCATTTACTGAGACCTACTATGTTCCAAATTGTTTCTGGAGTTTGGGAGACACAGACATGAACTAAACAAGGTCATCACCTTTGCAGAGCTTAATATTTAGTGAGGTCAGGATTAGGGGGAGCGGTGGGAAGAGTAGAGAGGCAGAGTAGGTGAGACAAAGATAAAGTCACTGGCACAAAATAGGAGGCACGTGGTTTTTAATGCTGTCCCTGTGAAATGATGCTGCAGTGGGTTCAGGACCTGCAGAAGAGGAGGGTTGGAAACTGGGAACATGGAGAATGAAGCGAGCATGGGGTAGGAAATCACTGCACATTTACAGCAAATGGGATAGGCTCATACTCCGAGGTGGGCGAATAAATGAGGCAGTGGGATCTAAGATTTGAAAAGCAGCTTGTGGCTGAACCATGCACACCGTGGGGACTTTCTTCTGAAGGCAATAGGGAGTCACTGAAGAATTTTGGCTGTGCTTTGGGGCATTTAATATTGTAACATTTTATAGGCTGTGTTGGGAGGGCCAGTGTGACTAGATGCAGGAAGATTAATTAAGCGGGATTAAGTGCTATTGCACTAGGGCAGGAGGGCTAGAAATTAATATCTCAAAATCTACCAATTTCTGTGGTCACCTTCATTACCTACCACCAGCCAGGGGTCTGCAAATGGATGGGCTGGAGATACATCTGGAACATTATTGTGGAGGAAATAAGGAGGCAACAAATAAGAGAGTGGAGACAGCAGGAAATGTTTTCAATAACGGAGCTGCTGAAAGAAGTCCGCCTCTCTCATTCCCTTGACCTCTCTTTTTATCTGCCTTATTTTCAGCTGGGATCTCAGATTCTGCAAATGCATCAAGAACAAACAAACACACGAAAATCAATGCAAACTAGACAAAGACCTTTCTGGGCTGAAAAGTAAAGACGGCAGGAGGTCTCCATTAATTCCCTTTCCCATAGGGCGGATGCACAGGGCAGGAGGCAGGGTACGGTGAGCCATGGTGGAGCCAACTCAGTCCTCTACCACTCAGTAGTTAGACAACCTTGATTGAATTCATTAATACCTCGGCGTCATCCGTTCCTTGTCTGAAAATGGGGTGGTCATCATCTCATGATGTGAGTGTTATAATGCTTTGAGAAAAATATTGCCCAATCAGTGCTGACTTCTCTTCCCTGTCACTTATGAACCTGATGACCAGTGTTTGCTGTAGCTAAAATACTACCGTAAGAGAATCCTTTTTCTTTTTTCTTTTTTTTTTTGAGACGGAGTTTTGCTGTTGTTACCCAGACTGGAGTGCAATGGCGTGATCTCAGCTCACTGCAACCTCTGCCTCCTGGGTTCAAGCAATTCTCCTGCCTCAGCCTCCCGAGTAGCTGGGACTACAGGCATGTGCCACCATGCCCAGCTAATTTTTGTATTTTTAGTAGAGACGGGGTTTCACCTTGTTGACCAGGATGGTCTGGAAGAGTATCCTTTTTCTAGTCACCTTTAACTCAAGATGGTGATTTTTGTTAGGTTACAATTCTCTTGACAGAAGTTGATGGTTTCAGTTGTCAGTAGTTATTTACACCTCAGTATGAACAAGTCTTAATTTACAAGGTGTTCAAGTTGGAGATGTCTGCACAGACGACCCAGAACAACCCAGCTGTTTTAGTTCTGGGGACTCTTTAGTCTAGATAGAAGAACAAAGTTTCTCAAAGTCTTAAAACAAGTTAGAGAAAGAACCAGGATCAGAACTTGTGTTTTCTGTCTGCTAATAAATTGCTACCTTTTCAATTATTCATTGTAAAGATTTATTGTTTTATTTATTATTTTGAAACCAGGCATATGCTAGAGGCTGAGATAGGAAAAAGATGGCTGGGAAGAGAAAAAGTTAAAGTAAAGTAGGCTACCACCATTTTTCAGGCTTTCTTCTTGCATTCTGGTAATCATGAAGATAGGTATGTCTGATGTAATTGCAGGATTGAAGCCAGGCTCTTCAGTGGAAGAGGAGATGAGATGCTCTGGAGCCCATTGAACAGCTAGTTGAGAGGTGGATGGTGGCAGATGCATGGCTCTGGGCAAATTACTTTATCACTCTGAGACTCAGTGACTTCATCAGTAAAATAGGAACATTCGTATAATCCACACATGCAGGACTCATCAAGCTGTGGCAAAGAGAGCTTGACCGCTCCAAGGCTTCACTGATAGGGCATTAAGACTTTAGCCCCAACAGAATCTTCCTCAGCTTGAAGGAATCCTCAGATTGGGAATGTCCCCTACAGCCTCATAAATTAGCCTGTGTGTGTGTGTCTGGGTGTGTGTTGCCTCATAAATAAGCATGTGTGTGTGTGTATGTGTGTGTTTTGCTGTTGGACCCTGAGTCTCACCACTGTTTCTGCACTGAAACTCCAGTATCTGACCAGGGATGCTGCAGCCCAGCATCCCAAAAGCCACCATCCATGTATGCAGGGAAAGGATGTCTTCTTCCCAATTCTTTACCTCACCTTGTCACCTAAACCCCAGAACCATATTCCTGGTGCCCCCACACTTCATCTAGTCTCTCAGGGATCTGAGTCTGCCCCTCTCCCCACTGAAACCCTAATCTTTCCAAAGATGTGGGTGCTGGACACCATGTTACCCTCTGCTGCCTTATCTTTCCCCACCCTATTAGGTTCTGTCCACACGGATTCCCTCTTTTCCCAGACAATACAAGAAGGTCTCCAGCCGTAGGGTGGTGCTGGACAGTGTGGCTCAGGAGCCAGTGTTTGAGATTCACCCATGTCTGCCACACACCAGCTTTATGATCTTCAGAAGGCCACGTAACCTCTCTCTGACTCAGCTTCTTCATCTGTAAAAAGGAGATGATAGTAATATCTGTTTGGTTCAGTTTAAATGAGTGAATAGAATCTAGCATGCAGTGAGTGGTCAATAATTGTGAGTGATTAGTACATGTATAAATATACAAATATATGCATACATTCTGTGAAGAAGTGTGCATTTAACTCTACCTGCCAGGAACCTCTGAATTTGGCTATGATTATTTGTTTGATGTCCTATACTCTGCAAGTCTTGGGACAATATTACCATCTCTTGTAGGTGGATATATAACTAGTAGGCTGAAGGACTCGTCTTAGCATTGGGCAGTGAGGCATTTAACTATTTCCCAATGGTTATGAGCTAAGCTCAGGAAGAGGGGTGCAGTGTTCTGGCAGAGGAAAGTCCAGGGATCATGTCTTTGGTTGACTTTCCTGGAAAGTAGATGCTGGGAGAGATTAGCTTGCAGAATGTTTACTGGTAAATGCTACTGGGAAGGAAAAAGGAGTGGGCAAAGGGAGAAGCTGAAGTGTGTTGCAGGCCCAATGAAAGCCTCAGCTGATCCACAGAGCACTCTGGATCTTGGTGGCCCGTTAGAGTTCTCCTGAGGTAGGCTAAGGGAAATAGACCTTCCTTCCCCACAGTCATTGGATGCAGACTGTGCCTGGGAAGGAGTCATGACCTAGGACAAGACAGGCCCTCTTCAGCAGAGTCCTTCAGCTAAGAAGAGTCCTTCAGCCTACTACTTATACATCCACTGACAAGAGATGGCAATATTGTCCCAAGACTTGCAGAGTATAGGACATTGAACAAATAATCAGAGCCAAATTCAGAGGTTCTTGGTAGGTAGAGTGAAATGCACATTTCTTCAGCAGAAGGCAGTTTCAGAAAGAACTGCCAGCTGAGTGCCATCTTCCACCAACATGTCCAGCAGCTGACTGAATAAGTCCTTCCTTCCTGAGGAGGATCAGTGTGGCTCAGCATGGCCCTTATGACAGACCAGGGCAAAGAAATAACAACGGGGTCATATCTGGGGCCTCTTACTAACCATCCTTGCAAGCAGACTAGAGTCGAATTCCTCAGTAGGGCACATGCTTACCTTTATCACCGACTTTGGCTCTTCATATCCTGCCGCATCATTCCTTCTTCCTTAGGCACTCAATCCTTCACCCTCCAAGAACTTCTTATGGATCCTATCATGTCCTTCCCTCCTTCTGTGTATTGCATATGTTGCTCCCTCTTTCTGGAATGCCCTTCTATCCCTTCTTTTCATTACTTGGGAAACATCCTCATTCTTCCGGATCCAGATCAAATATTCCCTCTTCTTGTGTTCCATCCCATTTTGTATGTATCTTTAACATTCATTCATTCGATCATTCAACATACATTTGTTGTAGATCTAGAATGTGCCAGGCTCTGAACTACCACTTCCCATGGTCCTGCTAGTCAAGGCAAGGACCGTGTTTGATCTGTCTTTGTGCTGTGAACATCTAGTTTAATCCCATCACAGAATAGGTGCTTTTAAATTCTTGTCTAATAAAAGAAAGGCAGTGGATTCAGAGTTAGGTCATATGAACGCTCAGTGTCCTTTTCCAGCTAGAATCACATGTAGATTTGTAATTCTTAGACTGACTGGGGATCTGGGGAATCATGCTTCATGTGACATTTTCGAGCACCTCCCAGGTTCCAGGCACTGTGTGAAGCCCTGGAGATGCAGCGATGTCCCTGATCTCAGAGAGTTTAGATTTTGATAGGACACAGACATGTTCATGCGTACAGTATCACCTGAGTACCTGATGGGATGTGTTCAGTGCCTAAGGAGGGGGCAGAGAGAATGCCTGTGATCTGGGGGAAGGGCAAGGCCACATCCTCCTGGTGAAGGAGGAATCAGAGAAGGGTCCATGGATGAAAGGGCAGTGAGCTGATGCTTGCAGCACAGGCAGGATGTGGAGATGGAGGCATAAAGTCCCGGGAGCAGTTGTGGGAAGGGGAAGTAATCCACTTTGGTAAGAATAACATTTAAATTCATTTTCCCCTTTCACATAAAACTGACCTTTGCCTTTAATGTCATCTGGCAACATTGCCTGAAATATATTTTCATGGTATATGGTTTTGGGGGGCCATTAATATATGATATTCTTCAAAAAATAAAAAGTTCCGTGGGCAAGGAGAACTTTGGGCTAAAAAAAGTTGAGCAAGTCTTTCCACTGCAGGCCTTTTCATAGCCTTTAATGTGCTGATGGGGAGACAGAGCAGGGAGCATTCTCTAAACTTATCACATCACAGTCCTTTTGTTCTGAGCCGAGCATTTCTGCAAGTGTGTTCTGGGGAGCAATCTGGCCTCCCTTTCTGCAGTGTCAGTTGAGGGCTGCTTAGAATCAGGGAGAAGGCCATGAAGGCCATTTGTAGGGACAGAGGCGCAGGCTCCAGATCTTACTCTCCCAGGCTAAGAAGGGTGAAGGAACTCGCCGTTTGAACTCCTACTTTGTGCTTGGTGCCATGTCTCTTGCTGATGATGGTGTGTCACTTAACCCCCTGTCGCAGATATTCTGATTTCTGTTTCATGGAATACAAGAACAAGATTCAGAGAGGCAAATGGACTTTCCCAAGGTCACACAGGGTTGAGGTTGGGACCAGACCTGTCCGACTCTGGTGTCCGTGCTTTTGCCTGTAGTGTATACCCATGTGACAACTCAAGGTTTCTTCTTACAAAAGCTTCCAAGACCTTTGAAGCAAACCTGTGCTGAGCTCTCTGCATGGCCCCAGGCTCCTAGTCCTTTCTTTCCCCACTGATGGGAGCCCAGCTTCCCAGGGTCTCCTTTACTTTAGCTTTCAGGATCCTCCCAATCCCATGGACTCAGAATGACTGTGTAGGACAAAGGAATTTGAACCCCAAATTGCCCTTGACTCCCTCCATCCCTTCATCATGCCTCATCCCCCACCACCAAGGAGGAGAAATGCCTTCATAACAGAAGGGCCATCCCAGCCTCACCTTATTACCCATGCCCAGGGTGGAGTGGTCCTATTTCAGAGGAAGGAAGCGCAGACACACTAAATTACCGGGTGGATTAAAGTTCCTTTTGGCTGGAAATGAAGTCTTTTTTTTTTGCCAAAGTCCTTCCTTGATTTTTGCACTGTCAGAGGCTGTTTTTACATTTTATGTTTTCCGGTCTTTTAGCATTCTGCCTGGTTTGATCTCACACTTTACTGGGCAATTTTCAAACATTACACCTCAGTCCTGCCAGACTTTGGGGGTTGGGGAGGTCAAGCCTTCCAGGCTGTGATGGATGTAGAGTTGAAGGAATGAGTGCTAGGGCTAAGGAGAGCTTGAGAGCTGCACAATCCCACCTGCTTCAAGAAGCCTTTCCTGATTGTACTCGAGGTTAGAATTCACCTCGCTCTGCTCGCTCTGCAATCTACAGAATTCCTCTTAGGGAGGCAGGTTGGTCCAGTGGTTAGGTTCATGACTCCATAGCCTCACTGCAGGCCACTGACTTGCTGTGAGACCTTGGCCAAAGCACTTAACCTCTCTGTGCTTTCATTCCTTCATCCTGTAGTGAGGGAAGTAAGTGTATTCACATTAACGTTAGGGTTGCTGTGAGGAGTAAGTGAGTTGTTACATATAAACCACCAAGAACATGCTCAGAACATAGTAAATGCTTAGTAAATGTCAGTTAACACAATCCTAACAGCTTTCATTTATTCAGCACTTGGTATATGTTTTATGGATCTCAACTTGTTTGATTCCTATAAACAATACTGAGTCTAGGTGTTGACTCCATTTGACAGATGAGGAAAGTGAGTCTCAGCGAAGTTGAGTGACTTCCCTGACATCACACAGCAGGGCAGAGTGTTATATTTGAGTAAATGCTTTCTGTCCCCTATGACAATTTCAGTCTCTAGAGAGCAGAATCCTATTCCAGCTCACATTTGTAACCCCAGAGCATGTAGCACAGAGCATTGCTCTATAGATATTTGTAGAATAAGTGAACGAGCTCAGGGAAAAATGAAGATCGCATATATTGAGTCCCTACTGTGTGCTAGTCATGTTGCCAGACATCTCTTTAAAGTCTCACAGGCAGGTATTATCTTTGTTTTACAGCTGAGAAAGCACCAGAGGACTTTCTTAGTTCCAAAGTTAAGAAAGGAGATTTGATGCCAGATGACCTTTTTAATGGCCTTTGCAAAGATACACTTAGAATAAAATGGAATTTTAATGCTGAAAGGAACTCAGAGAAGCAAAGCTAATGCACTTCACCACTACTGTCTAGTGGAAGGCAGTGCAATAGTAAGAATAGAGGCATGGAAATTGAACAAAACTTTTCCCAACCTTGGCTCTAACACTTTCTAGATGTATGACATTGAGCTAGCTCCTTGAGAGCTTTGAGCTGCCATAGAAAGCTCTGGGACAAGAGTGTTCTGAGCAGAAGGCACAGCCAGTGAAAGGGCCTAGGGATGGGAGAACCTGCTACTGGAAAGACAGACAGGTCAGGGAGGCTGCAGTGGGAGGAACAAGGTGTGAGTGGAAAGAGTCAGATTGCACAGGGGCATGGACCAGGTTGTTTAGCAGCCTGTGGACGTCAGCAAGGGAAGATTTCATTCAGGATGCTATAGTTGTCATTCAAGAGTTCTAAGGCAAGTCAGGAGGTTGTGATAATTTTCCAGATAAGGGCTGGTTGTGGCTTGGAAAAGAGAAATAATGACAAATGGTTGGATTCAGCTTATATGGTGGGGATAGAGCCAAGAAAGTTACTCTTAGGTTGGATATGGGGTCTAAGGGCAAGATCACAATTTAAGAAGACTTCTAGGTGTTGGTCTTGGGCAATGAGTGGATAGCGCTACCTTTATTAATATGGGAACAACCTGGGGTGGTGGGAGTGTGTAGGAATCAAGTTCTTATTTGAGCATATTGCATTTTGGATGCCTATTAGATATCCAAATGGAGAGGCTGGAAGGGCAGTGAATCAGGAAAACATCCTGGAATGTACATGAGAGTCATTAAATGTATGAAGATCACATGAAGATATGGGAGTGATGGAGACTCCAGAGAGTCAGGCTCACAAAGAGCGTGGGGAAGAATCCTAGAGACAGGCAGCATTCTGAGGTTGCACTGAGTGTGGGAGCCAGCAGAGGAGGCTGAGCAGGTACGGCCAGGGAGGTGAGAGGAACACAGTAAGGGTGAGGTGCCATGGATATCTGGAGAAGAAAACATCTCAAGCAAGGGGAGTGAACCATGTGAAAGTGCAAAATATCAAGAGGAAGACAGAGAACTCACTGCTGGTTTGGCTGGAGGTGGGTGGGCCAGAGATGACTTTGATAAGAGTCATCTCAATGGAGGGGTGGGGGTATAAGCCTGATTGGAGGGGGATGAAATTGAAGAGGGAGGTGAGAAAGTGGGCATAACAAGGATAGGCTGATCTTCCAGGTAACTTGCTGAGAAATGGGGTAATAGCAGAATGGCTACGGAGTCACAGGATTTTATGAAGCTAGATGATATTATGACACATGTATGCCATTGTGAAGAAGAATGAATTCATATTCAGTAAAAACAATTCCCACCAGTGCACGAAACAATAAGTGTTTGAACACTGAAGGTTACTATTACCATTCAACATATCTTGATGAAACATTGTTGGGCTCTGGAAGTTGCCATTGTGGTAACTGTGAGCGCTGTTCACCAATATTTGGAAGTCTCCACTTTTTGGATCCCTGGTGCAGTCATGAGACCAGCCAAAAGAGTGGTGCATGGAAGCAATGTGTGACATGCTCCCACTGGGACATTTTATTGTCAGCATGTGACCCTCCAGAACTCTGCTCTCCTAGTGTGTGATCGTGGAAGCACACATCAAAATGCAACTTTCACCAGCCTGGGATACAACGAACAGTGTCCTGATGAAGAGCCATGCACTATGAATGAGACATAAGCCATTCTTCTGTTAAACCCTTGCATTTTTGGTGATGCTTATCTCTGCAGTATACCTTCACTCTCCTCACTGAATTGGCAGTGATCATCAGTGAGCCAGACAGAGACATCTTTGCAGGAATGCTTACTGCCCAACTTTGGGTGTTATGAGTGTTACTGAGGGGAGGTGACGGGCTGTGGGACTGGAAGGCAGGGGCCTTTATCTACATGGAGGATCCCAGTGACTTAGGCCCTGAGCTAAAACCAGGTTTTTTGGACTCCAATGCTCAACCTCTGAGGAGGGGATATTTAGGCTTGGACTTGAGGGGTGAGTAGCAGTTAGCCAGGTGAGGGAGAAGCTGAGCTGAGAGAGAAGTTGGGCAGAGGGAATCAATGTGTTTAAAACTCAAGAGACAAAAGCTCAATTCAGAGATGGAAAGAAGTCTGGACCAAAGTCTGGTCCAATTCAGAGATGAGAAGAAGGCTATGTCTGCAGTGTGGAAGGAGTGAGAGAGAAATGTGAAGCGAGTGTGTAGACCCAGGCAGGACTAAGGTAGTAGAAGGCTTTGCCATTAAATGCATTTTAGAATTTATCCTCATGTCAGAACTGGGTCTAGGATCTCATATTCTTTACTCCCAGTGTTATGGGATAAACTGTGTCCTCCGAAAATTTATATGTTGAAGTTCTCAACCCCAGTACCTAGAACGTGGCCATGTTTGGATATAGAGCCTTTAAAGAGGTTAAGTTAAAATGGGGTGATTAAGGTGTGTTATAATCTAAGTTGTTGACTACTGTCCTTAGACAAAGGGGGGATTCTTCTTAACTGCCACTCACCCTACAAGTCTCAGCCTAAACAGGGGTTGGACACTGGAGTTTAATAGACTTGGGTTCAGTTCTGGGTCTAAGTCACCTGGATCTTCAGCGAAGATTAGGACCCCTACCATTCATCCGACACAGCAGGAAGACCATGTGAAGACACAGGAAGAGAATGAACATCTATAAACCAAGGAGAGAGGCATCAGAATGAAAACAATTATGCTGACACCTTCAACTCCAGGACTGTGAAAAAATAAGTGTATGTTGCTTAAGACACTCAGCCTGTGGTACTTTGTCATGGTAGCTGTAGCAAACTAAGGCACACAGCCTCTGCCACCTTTCTAAGTTAAATCAAGGCGCTGTCTGGACCTGAGACATTGATAGGAAGCACTTTCAGAGCCAACCCACAAAAGGCTTTAAGATCTCTGGCATGGGGAGGAGAAGAAGCCTTAGATCTTTATGACAACTGAAAGAATACTGATGTTACACCTTCAGAGACTGTTTAGAACCTACCCTCATGTTCTTAGGGGTTGCCACCAAAACTATGGTGGTAGAAAGTCAGACCTTGTCATGCCCATTCTAAGTCTGGCAACCTAAAGCATGGCAAGGATTTGAAATTTACCCTCTTTCTCTCTGGAATTCTGAGGGAAGTGAGTACAAAGATCAACAGACAAATGAGAAGTCAAGTTTGACTTTTTACAAAGTGAAGTGATTCTCCATACCCTGGTGCAAAGCTCTGGTAAAAACAGAAGACCGTGGAAGAGGTCCTCATACAAGAGGCTTGAGAAAGGCTTCCCCCAATTGCCCTGGATCTCTATTTCTATTATACCCCACTATCTGCATCCAGAAAATTGATGACTGGGGTTAGAGTTAGGGAAGAAAGGCCAGTTGGAAGCATAAGACACATGAGCACATTTCCCCTAAAGAGTGGATGTGCTGGGCTGGTCCAGCTGCCTAGCCCTTGCCTGGGGCAGTAACCCTGGCAAGGCTGCCAACATAGAAGAAAAGGCCACAGCACACATCTACACCATGGAATACTATGAAGCCATAAAAAGGATGAGTTCATGTCCTTTACAGGGACATGGATGAAACTGGAAACCATCATTCTCAGCAAACTGACACAAGAACAGAAAACCAAACACCGCATATTCTTACTCATAAATGGGTGTTGAACAGTGAGGACACATAGACCCAGGGAGGGGAACATCACACACTGGGGCCTGGCGGGTGGGAGCTAGGGGAAGAATAGCGGGGTGGGGGTGGATTGGGGAGGGATAACATCAGGAGAAATACCTAATGTAGATGATGGGGCGATGGATGCAGCAAACCACCACCATGACACAAGTATACCTATGTAACAAACCTGCATGATCTGCACATGTACCCCAGAACTTAAAGTATAATAAATGAAGAGGAAGAAGAAGAAAGAAGAAGAAGAAGAAGAAGAAGAAGAAGAAGAAGAAGAAGAAGAAGAAGAAGAAAGAAGAAGAAAAGAAGAAGAAAAGAAGAAGAAGAGGAAGAGGAGGAGGAAGAAGAAAAGGCCACAGTAAGGAGATGACTGGGGATTTTGTGCTTTTCAGCGCCTTGGTGCTCTCACCAGTCCATGAGGCAGGAAGTAAGACTAAATAGGAAACAGGCCTCCTGCCTGTGAATGCAAGTGAGATATTAGAGAAGAGAGCAGACCTTTAACATGCTGGGACCCACGCCAGTCATTAACGAAACATGGCGCAGAACTTCAGGTCCTGCCGCTCAGATGAATGCATCAGTCCTCCTCCTTTGGGTTGAGTTAGCAAAGGGTGGCGGGGAGCCCATTCATGCTCCTTCGTTACAGGCCCTGGCAGCCTAGGCTGCTGTCCTGTCCATGACATAACTGACCTGTCAAGGTGACAGAGAGAATGTGACAACCCCCTTTCTGAACAAACATGCTCAAGATTCACTCTCCTACTGACCCCCTCTTTCATCTCTATTGCCATTGACTTCCGTGCCCAAGTCTAAAAAGATGGTGAGAAGACGGGCCCTGGGCTGTGAGGGCTGGTTAGGTAACTGCTCCACTTACGTATTTTGGTCCCACCTCAAGGCCTGGATGAGAGAGGTGTGAAATCTAGCAGCGCATTTCAAGCCCACATGATTCAAAATATGTTTCCTATTTTTAAATCGGGTTTATTTATATATTCAACAGTTACTTTTTATAAATGGAAATAGAATAGCAGTGAAAATCCTCTCCTCTTTTTATATCTTTACAGAATCCTTAAAGTTATGGTCCTGGATTCTCCCATTTCAACTGCATTGCTCTGGCCAATGGGTCAGACGGGGCAGTGAATCTGCCTTTCCCTAGGCCTATGGCGCAGTTGCTAATTATACTTTCAGCCCATGGAGATCATGCTGGCTTTGAGAAATTTCTCTTGTGAAATGTCTGACCAAGTTTACATTTTTTGAACTTGAGGTGAGAAGTGAGGACTTGGATCAGATCAGCATTCTACTCACTCATGGTTAATGCAATGTCCCACTCAATGTCAATTGCAGCATCGCTGCCAAACTCTCTCAGGGAGGCTGGGTACAGTGACTCATGCCTATAATCTCAGCACTTTGGGAGGCCGAGGTGGGCAGATTACTTGAGCCCAGGAGTTTATGACCAGCTTGGCCACATGGTGAAACTCTGTCTTTACTAGAAATACAAAATTAGCTGCGCATGGTGGCATGTGCCTGTAATCCCAGCAACTCAGGGCTGAGGCAGAAGAATCACTTGAACCCAGGAGGCAGAGGTTGCAGTGAGCCAAGGTTGCACCACTGCACTCCAGGCTGGGAGACAGATCGAGACTCTGTTTCAAAAAAAAAAAAAGTTTCTCAGGGAATTTCATGCACTGAGCTCCCACAGGGCCTTGGTACCAAGGAAGGTCAGATCCAGACTCCATGTGTCTTACATTCTGTGTGTCATGGATCTACCCAGGAATGTGGACTCAGCCATTCAGTGTCATTAAAGTCCAAGTCATTCTACGCCACTCTGTTGCTGTGAAAGAACTTGAAGAAACACAATAAGAGCATTTGACTTGGTGCATATCACGGACTTATTCAACAAGTCTGAACTCTGTGCCAGGAGAGCAGTACGGTGTGGAATTAGAGCTGAGGCTTTGCAATCAGTCCTGGGTTTGGACACTGGATTCACCACAAATGGGTTGGGTAAAAAATTGGCAAGCTGTTTCACCTCTTTGAACTCCAGTTTGCTCATCTCCAAAGGGTGACACAAAAACGCTAACTTTGTTGTATTGTCTCTGATATGAAATAAGGAAGTAGAAGAGGGGTGGCTTGTGCTCAGTAAATGTTGGTCTCGTCTCCTTGTACTTCTGTGAGCACCATGCTGGGAAGTGCATTAGAACAACTATCTTGAAGGAGCTCACAGTGTGGACATAAGCTATGGGGTGTCAGGTACAAGGTTTCTCTAGTTCTCTGTTGTATCCTTAGGTTTCAGCACTATATGTGTCTCATAGTCCACTTGATAAGTATTTGTTGCTTACCAATTCAATATACATGGATTTAAGGAACATAAATCTGAGGCAGAACATGATGTATCTATTGGGAGTAGTCAGGATACAAATGGCAGTGACTGCATTTGTACTGGAGTTTTGATGATGATCAGGATCTAGGAAGAGGGAACAGCATTACAAAGGCGCAGATGGCAAGGAACAACACGCTGAGTGATATTGTCGGAGTATAGAGTATAAGGTGACAGAGAAAGGGTGATGGGAGATGAGGCTGAAGCAGTAGGCAGGGGCCAGGGCATGGGGGGCTTTGAACCTGACTCTGTGCATTTCAAGCTCACGTGATTGAAACCATTCAACGGTTCTGTGGGAACCACTGAAGGGCTTTGTTCAGAGGTATAGCATGGTCAGACTTGCATTTCGGAAAGATCACCTGGGATGAATGGGGAGACACAAAAGTAGAGGCAAGGAAACCAGTTAGGAGACTGTTGCCATGGGCTTGGGAGGCAGTAACCATGAAGATCATGACCATGGGAATGTAAGGAAGGGAAGATCTAAGCCAGTTGAAGCTGCAGAGACTATAGGACTCAGTTGTCACTTGGTGGTTGGTGCAAGTCCTGGGGCTTACAACCTGTCTGGAAACAAAGGATAACCTTTGGATTCTATCTCCACTCAGTGGGATGGGAGGCCTCTTGCATTTCCTAATGAGGGCTCAGGCAACGCACTGTCCTGCTGGAGGTTCCTTCCCAGAGGTGTCTGTTCAGGGCAGAGGAATCACCGTGCCATCTCTTTATTCACCAGGGCTGTCAATCCGGTAAACAAAGGTGTTGTCAAACTGCCTTATTGAGAAGTGGTTTAAATTAACCTTGACAGGTGGATTAATAAATAATAAGGTCTGAATGGCTTATAAAGAAATCAATCACACTATAAATTTTAGAAGAGCACGTGCTCAGCTCCAACCTAGTGAAGCCGCGGCATTCTTGAGCCAAATGTGCCCAAACTCAGTTCCAGGCAATTTTATTTTTTTGGAGATTAGACAGGATGCATTCAGTGGTGTAGATTACTGTACATTCTGGAATGGCTAAGGGATATTTAGTGGGTGAGGACAATTTGTAGAAAACAAGATAATTTACCCTCATTTGCTACCTGTAATGTGCAGCACGTGATTCTGGCATGTCTCTCTCTGCATAATAACTCTGCTTTGCCTGGGCTGGAAGGAATCCAAGGGTCATGTGACCTAGTAATTCTAAACCCTTCCAGACTAATATTTTGTGATGCTACCTTTATTATACTGAAATGGGATTCATAAATTATATAACCCACCTAGACATCTCATTTTAAAAATCTATATAATGCCCAAACTGCAAAGTCAATGAAAAATAAAAAGCAAAGTAATTTATAATAAAATAATATGTATGTTGAGAAGTGAATGAGTGGATGTGACTAGACTGGAAGACATAATAGCAGACAGATGATTGCTTGATAGTTACCAAAATGGATGTGTGGAATTGGCCACTCAAATATGCGAACAGCATGGCCTTTAGAGTTGTGATTTTCTGAAACAATAGCTATCTGAACAAACAAAGCACAATTTCTCCTTGATTTGCATGGTACCTGCATCCAGGAAAATTCAGTGTATATAAATGTATATTATAATCATGCAAGAATGCTTTCTCTGTATGTGAAATGGAACTAGAAGCTAGACCCAGATAATTACAACATAGATTTTTCATGCATATGTTGGGTGAAACATCCCAAAATTGAGTGGGGTGTGGTCGAGTTCTTCACTGGCTGGGTTTTCCCTTGTGCTGCAGGCTATCTAGCATCCAAATGCCAGTGGAATCCCTTCCATCTATTGTGACAACCAAAACTGCATGGAACTATCGAAATCATTCTTTAGAGGTAGAGTTGCCCATACCGAGATCAATAGTTCTTATTTAACCTCTTCATGGTTTGGATGGAGACAGAGAAAGCCAAGAAGGAGAGGAACTTGTTCCTGGTAGAGAAGGTTGGAACCCAGGTCTCATGTCTGTCAACCTCGTGCTGTCCCACTGGCTTCTCTCCTGCAAAGTTGGTCCTTCTGCAAATGTCTTCAAAACCTGAGAGATCCTTTTGCTCAATGAAGGTTCAGCCCTTAACCTGAGCAGTGTGAGTTCTGGGCTTCTGTACCATGTGTATACTCTTAAAGTGAGATTCATCTGCATTTTCACATATTGCTTTTTTCCCCTATTGTCTAATCATTCACAGCAAAGGTTTGTAAGGGACTAAGGATAACACTACGTGCCTTGTGATCTACAGGGCATTGAAAACACTTTCTGCATCAACATTTCTTTTCACCCACTGGCTAGGATGCCTAAAATTTCCCCATATCTTTGAGTAAAGCCATTTAATGTTTCCTTTAAAATGTAGACACTTTTGATTTACTCACATGAGTTCTTCAGCAACCTCTTAGGTCCTCAGTTGCTTTATCTATGTAATAGGGATAACTGCACCTACTTCATAACATTGTTATGAAGATTAAATGTGATTAATGCATAAAACTAAAACACTTGTGATATAGTAAGTGGCAACACCTTGTTTATCTTCCCACTTCTTCATAAAGAGGTCTGGTAGGTATAAGGCACACGTACTGCTACCCTCTTCCACCAATCTCAAGGCAGACCTCACCAATTTATTTCAGCACTCTTACACATGGACAGCAACATGGCCGTGGATAACCTCGGATTAGAACTCCAGGCAGCCAAAACTAATTGGAATCAGCACAGGAATTGAAAGCTTTCTTTATCTTTGCTTTAGCTAATTGCTGGACATTAACTCCCTTTATGTTAATGAGAGATGAGATAATCCCTCAACTACCAGAGCCTGGAGGGATGGGAGAAAGTTCTATGGAGAGGCGGAAGATGACAAAGAAAGGAAGAAGGGAAGGTGCCTGAGCATATCCGAGAGCAGGGCCCTGAGCTGCTGGCAGACAGCGTAAGCCCCACCTTCAGAAGTTAATAAGCCACATGCAAAGCACCTAGCATGCACTTGTCACACACGGGTGCTCAGTATCCAATGGTTCTCTCTTCTTGCTTGTTCACTTCCCTCACTGTTTGCTCAGGTCTCTCTGAACAACGGCACCTTGCTGCCACATTGCCCATGGAGTTCAACCCAACTTTAATGATAATTAATCATGAACATTTATCGAGCATTTATCACGTATCAGAAATCTGTCTCAGTGCTTTCGATAGATTATGTTAATTTAGCCTCACCATATCCCCAGGAGGTGGGTACTATAGTATTTTCAATTTTACCAATCAGTAACAAAAGGCCTAGAGAAGTTAAATTATGGCTCCAGTTAGCCAGTGGTGGAACTGGGATCTGAACCTAGGCTTTCGCTGTTGAGGACTGCGGCATCATGCTGCCTTCTTGCCACACTGTGAGTCTGGCTCTGCGCTGGTGACACGAGGTGAAGGGCACGTTCCTTGGCATCAAGGGACTTTTGTTCTGGCAGTAGAGACTGGTGGTGGGCCACCCTTGGAGGTTTCTGGGGGTGACTGGTCAGAAGAGGCAGAGCTGGGGTCAAGCAGGTGAGGTGTTGGAGACTGAGGTCCGGGTGTCAGTGTTAAAAGTTTGAATTTGTACTCTATTGAGGCCAGGGGCACCCCAGGGGTATAAGAGTTAAAGACACTAGAAATACCACATTCTCCATATCTAAAAGTCAAAGACTGTGCGATTCTAAGACTCCACCCCCCATAGCTTAGAGAATTAATTTTTCTATAATTTCATAATTTCCACATGCTAGAATTAAAAGATTCTATGATCTCACACTTCATTTTATTATAGAATCCACCCACAGAGCCAGAAGCAGGCTTCCCCGCGTCCCCTTTGGTGATGTTTGGGAATCACTGCGGCTTTCCTTTCCTTCCGAGTGTTGCCGCTGTTGCCCTCTAGATGGCGCCCAGCCCTCTGAGCAATAGTGCAGGACACCGGCCCGGAGACTGCACTGCTCCAGAGAGCTTCCAGGGCCAAGTCTGCAGTTGGGTTGCTTCCTCCTGAAATCAAGGTGGGCGTCTTAAAAGCATGGGGAGAATACTTGTGCTTAGCAGGGAGCATTTCGGGATGATGCAAGCATTCATAGGAACCATGGAGAGGCTTGGTAAGTGTCATGCCAAACAAGCACCCTGAAAGAGGGATTGTCATCACTGCTTTGCAAATGAGGAAACGGAGGCACAGAGAGGTGCGGTGACTTGGTTCAGGCCCCGGAGTCAGTAAATGATAGAGCAGGTCTCAAGCTCACTTCTCTCCTAGTCCAGGTTTTCACTGAAGAGGCTGCCTCCACAAGGACACTAGGAAGGGAGTGGCGGATATAACATGGCCCCTGGCTGCCAGTGCTGTGGTGCAGAGGTTCCATGGGTCCCGAGGGCTCAGAGGAGGAAGCCCCGCTGTGGCCCCAGCTCACTGCGGGGGAGCTCACCAGGACCGCTGCAACCTCCTCTCCAGGGGTCTCTCTGCCTTCTGGCTCACTCTTCCAGTTCCTCCTCTGCACCAGTTGGTGACCTCTTTGTGATACAAATCTGACCGCATCACTCATTTCTTAGAATCCTTCAGCAGCTTCCCATTGCCTGTGCATTTCAAAATCTCTGCCTTGAACTTTAAGGCTCTGTGGCCATTGACACCCCCTATATCTGCAACCTCCTTTCTAATCATACACTTTATCTGTTCTTCAACCAAGATCAGCTTCACCTTTGTGTTAGTTTCTTATTGCCACTGTAACAAACTGCTGCAAACTTAGTGGCTTAAAACACAAATTTATTCTTTCATAACACAAATTATTACCTTACTGTTTTGAAGGTCAGAAGTCTGAAATGGGTCTCACTGCACTGAAGTCAGGGTGTCAGCAGGGCTGCATTCCTTTCTGGAGGCTGTGGGGAAAACCTGCTTTCTCACCTTATTTAAAGCTCTTTGAGGCTCCCTGCATTCCTCTGCTCATGGCCTTGTCCTTCCATCCTCAAAACCAGCAACTGCCAATGGAGTCTCTTACATTGTATCACTCTGCCTCTCCTGCCCTACTCCTTTGCTTTAAGGAGACTTGTGATTAGATATTAGACCACCCCCACCAGAATAATTGAGGCTAATCTCCCTATTTCAGGGCCAGCTGATTAGCAACCCTGATTCCATCTGCAACCTTAATCCCCTCTTGCCATGGAAGGCAATATATTCACAGCTTCTGGTAATTAGGACTTGGACATCTCTAGGGGGACATTATTATGCCTGTCACATGTTCCATGTCCTCTTTGGCCCCCATGCTTTTGCCTAAAATGCCATTTCCCCTTCCACAATTGGAAAACTCGTATTCTTTCTTTAGGATTTAGCTCCAATGCTGCCTCCTTTGTGAATTCTTTCCTGAGAGCAGTTAGACGGTCCTCTCTCTTTTGTGTTCCTACATTACCTTGTGTATGCATGTGCATATGTTTGTGTGTGTAACACTTCTCAGACTGTAATTTTACTATTTGTTCTCTTGATCATGAGCTCCTGACAAGAGCAACCTGATCTACTCAGCTCTGTTTACTCTGTACCTGTTTACTGCCTGACACGGTGTTCATGTTCAAGAAAAGTTTATTGAATAGGAGAAGGAATACAGTGAAAGCTAGAATTTGGAATGCCTCCTATATTTTAATTTATTTTTAAATTTAATTTTTCTATTTTAATTACCAGTTTTGGAGATCCCCATTCTGGGACTCAGTTCTCCCACCCTGTAGAGTTGATGTCAGGAGTTAGAGGAACTTGGTCTCTGTTATGGCTAGGCATAGCTGAGAGTGCTTACAGAGTAGCTTTAATGGGGTGGAAGCTCATTTCTTGTCCACATGAAAGTCCAAGGCTGGTAGGGGCTGGACTCTTTGCCCATGAAATAAACCAGAAGAGCAATTCTAAAGAGATATCCAATAACAAAATGTCATCCTTTCAGCACTGAAGTCATCAGCCTGGTAGCTGAGATCTTTCTGAGTTTCCAGATCTTTTACCCGAGGTGGTACGGAGGCAAGGGATGATTAGATTGACATCTAACAATCTCAACCCTTACCTGCCAATCAAGTGGTGCTCATACAATTGGTCGTGTGTCACCGTCTCTATGATGTGCCCTTTGACTTCAAGGTCCAGGGAGAAACTCTAGCCATCATATCCATGTTTATCACAGAATGATGGAGGAAGGCAGGGAGAAAAGGGCAAAGGATACCCAACAAACAACTGCATCTTCAGAGAGGTTTGTGAAAGTTTCCACTTAACATCCGTGCTTGCCTCCATTCACTAGAATTAAGCCACATAGCCACACCTAGATGCAAGGGAAGCTGGGGAATATACCCCTGTTCTGGGCAGCTAGATTCTATTGCTATGAAACAAGGGGAGCATGGATATTGGGGGGCCCTCTAGCAGCCTCTGCCATAAGCTCTAATTTTCCAAGGATTAAGAAGGCCAAGAGGGACATGCTGGCTTCTTTGATGTATCATGACCCATCCTAAAGAAGTTTAGTAGTAACAGGAATGCCGTGAATCTGGAGGAAAGCAAAGACCTTTCCTTTAAGGCTGAGCGACTTTGATTAGACAGCTATTTGCGTATCTACCTTTCTTCCATCCTCTCCATCTTAGCTAATTGATCTGGGATATAGCACTTGTGTTAAATAACTGAGTTTACAGATCTTAGGGCTAGTTACAGCCTGTAAATTGGGTCACTTTGCATTCTGGTTCATCTGGGACCATCCTTGTTTATGCCTATTGTCCTGTGTAATGATCCAGAATGCCCCTCCCCCTCTCAGAAGTGTCCCAGTTTGAATGACAAATTATATAGTCACCTGCCTATAAACAATGTAGCATACCGGGAGAGAAGGGGAATGGTGGTTTATATTTGACTCTAAGGAATATAAAATCTAGAATTCAGGATTCTTTTTAATGTTTGGGCCAGTGGAAGGTAGAGGAAAGTGGAATCAAGATATGAGATGTTGGGAATATCAGTCCTCACGGGATGGAGAGCCTCATGAGTAATAACGTCCACTGACTTTTAGAAATATACATAAGGGTCTGTCCACCTGTCTCAAAGACTCTTCTTCAGCCTAGCTTTTAATGACCATCCAATCTAAGGTAGACTCCCCCACCCCTGTTTCTTCTTGTCCTCTTACCTGGTTTTGCTTAATAGGTAGCACTTTTCAATATTTGAACTTATCTTGTTTCTTCATCAGATTACATGTTTATTTTATGTTTCTTCCCATAGCTTCTGCTGCTAAGAATCTAAGCTTCATATAATAACAGGATTTGTTCTCGCCTTCACTTTTGTGTCCTGCTGTGTAGGGCATATTATATTAATATATGATTAACATATGAGTGGATGATTGGATGAATGTGGGTGGTTAAGATAGTTTTTTGGAAGGTGGAAAGGTGGAAAAATCGGGAAGAGATTGGAAAGGTGGAAGGTGAAAAAATCGGGAAGAGATTTAGAAGTCACTAACACAAAGATTTAGAAGTCACTAAAATTAATACTTATACAATGTTTATGTAAACATTTTCTGCAATGGACTGGGATGAGCCTTGGTATGATTTCTAAGACATGGGATAGACCACATGGCAATAAAATCCACAAAGGCTTTGCGAGTCAGGAGGGTCAGAGCTTCATGGGGAGGTGTATTCTGGTGGTTGTAACATGTATCACTCATTTTCTGTTCTGCCAGTGCTATTGCATTAGTTTCCTGGGGCTGCTATAATGAAGTACAAACTGGGTGGCTCAAAACCACAGAAATTAATTCTCATAGTTCTGAAGGTTAGAAGTCCAAAATCAAGGTGTCTGTGGAGCCATGCTCCTCCTGAGGGCTCTAGAGGACAAGCTTTCCTTGCCTTTTTCTAGCTTTGGTGGTTGCTGGCAATACTTGGTGTTCCTTGGTTTAAAACACGTTGCTGTAATCTCTGCCCCCATCACCATTCTTTCTGTGCATATCTCTGTGATGAAATTTTCCTCTTTTTATAAGGACACCAGTCAATGGAGTGGAGCCTACCCTACTCCAGTATGACCTCTTCTTACTTAGCTTGATTGCATTTGCAGAAATACTGGTTCCAAGTAAGATCACATTCACAAATATCAGGGGTTAGGACTTCAGCATATCTTTTATGGGAACACAATTCCATCCATAACAGCTCTGGCACTGATGGGATTAAAGAGCTGTGAATCTTCCTTCTTTTTCTTGCTCTTCTCCCATCCTAGTAAGGGATCCTAAGCATTTTCAAAATCAGGCTCAATCCATTTGGCCCTGAGCAAGTGCACAGACTTTTCATTTTCTCACAAGCCCACTTTCTGGGTTATCAATAAAAAGTAATCCCAAATTCTTTGCCCATGAAAGAAACCAGGAAGAGCAATTCCAAGGAGATGTCCAATAACAATGTATCCTCCTAGCATTAAAGTCATCAGCCTGGTAGCTGAGATTTCTCTAAGTTTCCAGGTCTTTTACCTGAGGTGGTGTGGAGGTGGGGGCATGATTGACCTCTAAGAATCTCAGCCTTGCTGGACACGGTGGCTCATGCCTATAATCCCGGCACTTTGAGAGGCTGAGGCAGGCAGATCATGAGGTCTGGAGTTCGAGACCAGCCTGGCCAACATGGTGAAACCCTGTCTCTACTAAAAATATGAAAAAAAATTAGCTGGGTGTGGTGGCGCACACCTGTAATCCCAGCTACTTGGGAGGATGAGGCAGGAGAATTGCTTGAACCTGGGTGGTGGAGGTTGCAGTGAATCAAAATTGTGCCACTGCACTCCAGCCTGGGCAACAGAGCTAGACTTTGTCTGTGTGGTTGGTGGGTGGGCATTGGGGAAGGGGGAGAACCTCAGTCTTTGTGCTGCAAATTAAATGTTGTTCATACCATTATACATGTTATCATCAAGAAAGAGTCTCCTTTTGGAGGAGAGTGGCAAAGATGTTGAGGAATATGGTGCTGAGATGTCAGGTGACCCAGTTATCCTACTTAAGAGGTGGACTGTCTCTCTGAGCCTGGATATTCTAATCTCTAAAGTGTGCAAATGAACTTCTGTTATTTTCCCCTCAAGTTTGCTATGAAGATTGATTATGAGAATAGACATAGATGAGTTTTAATAACTTCAAGATTCTTCTCTGTGTGTGAGTTGTAAATGTTAAAACAGGAGAAAAATGGCCAATGGCTTTTACTTTTTTTTGAAGTGTATTCTTGCACAATTTGTTTTTTAGGATCTGAGGCTCGGAGAGGTTAAGATTATATTATATTAAGGTGGCACAGCACTTAGTTGGCACAGGAGAATCATGCTGCCTCCTGTTTTTCTTCTTGTGTTTTTGGTCTTGGCTGTTTGTCCCCTCCAAGTAAGACAACTGAGCTGACATTGTGCTTTTTCTGTGAGCCCTTGTCTCCCACACCTGCCTTCTCCAATACTCTCCTGGGAAAGTGCTAAGGACTAGCAGGACGCTTTGCTTTCCAGGCAGCAAGGCTGTCGTGAGTTAATGGGAAATCTGTTTGAGGTTTTCTTCATCACAGCGTGAGGGAGGAAGTGGCGCGTCTGGAATATGAAGCAGCCTGAGGCTGTGAGCAGGGATCCAAATGCTGCCCAGCCCTAGGGGAGGCAGCCAGGGTCTGAAGCTGCAGCCAGTAGCCAGGATCCACGTGAATGTTCTTGGGGTCACACACCCAAGGCAGAAGATCTCACGTCACTGACTGTGTGTGTGTTCACTGCCTTGTCAGATTTCATCTTGACTCCTGGGATGCTTCTCTGCTTCTCCACGTGCCCGCAGGTTTGAGAGTTTTCAAAACATTTTCACACTCCATATTTCATGTAATCCTCACAATAAGCCCACAAGGAAGTTGGCTTAATTCTCCCCATTTTGTAGATGGAGAAACTGAGACCCTGCATGAAGAGGGACTTACTGAAGTCACATAGCAGAGCTGAGAGTATTCAGAGCTTTCTTCGCCACACCACACATTATGCTACAGCCCCCATGGCTTTCCTGTGGGTGTCCTGCAAGCCAATCAAGAATAGGCTTCCTTGTCCTGCACGACACCCAGCCTCGTGGCCCAGGAGCCTGCTTTATGGTCGTCCGCTTCGCCTCTCTATCCAGATCAGTGTCCTGAGTTTCCCAGCCTGTGTTAGCCAACCCTCCCCTTCTCTCAGCCAGGCACCAACCATCTTAAGTAGATACAGATACAGAATTTTTCTCAACTTGTGTTATTCCTGCTTTTGAAACTAGAGATTAAATTGCCTGAGAACAGATTCTTATCTAATCTTGTGATAAGGCATTTTCCCAACATACCTAGTTTATGTCTGAGAACATGGTAGATGATCAGTAAAGATCTGGAGATGGGCAATCATAGGAATGGCTTTTTATTACATGCTTATAGCAGCAGGGGAGACAGATGCTAAGATGCAAGAAAGACTCCAGAGGAGGGGCAATAGTTGAAGTCAAGCAAAGAACTGCCTCCTTGTTGTGAATAACCTCCCACGGGTCTAAGGAAGAGCATTCAGGAAAAGCCAGGTGCCTCACTCATGCTGTCATAGTTAATCTTTAGGATCATGTAATGAAAATGCTATTATGCCCACTTTAAAGGGGGAAAAACTCAGTGTCAGAGAGGCTAAGAAACTTGGCCAAGGCCTCATGGTTTGAGCAGGGCAGAATCAGAAGTTAAACTCAGTTCTGTTGGATTTCAAAGTATTTTCCAGGAGAATTTCCTAGGTATCAGTTTAAGAACAATGCCTTGCACATAGTGGGTGCTTAATCAATGTCTCCTAAGCAACGTTGACCTTTATAGCCATTCTTACAAATAAACCTGTGTTTATACTCCCAGCTCCTGACACATACTGAGCCCTCCATAAACTCAAGTTGCAGTTGAGGAAGGCTAGACTCCAGGGAAAGGCTACAGATGGTGTGGTCCAGGCTTGGACCCAATGCCCATCCTCTTTTCCCTGCAGGGTGATGCTACAGATTTATAGACAGAGATGGACCTGAGAAGATGGTACCGGGGGATACAGGGGGTTGGGAGACAGGATTGTATTTCATCTCAGCATTTATATTTCCCCAGAGTGGATCCCACTGCATTTCAGGACCAGAGCAAAGTACTTAATTGAAATCCGTAATTCCAGCCCTCATTAATAACCAATCTCGGCAAGCAGAGAGTTCCACGACCATTAATGATGAGCACGATGCAGACGCAGGTCTTCAGAAGGGAACAGCAAGTCCCTGGTTCATTTTACAGTTGATTAGAGTGAGTTAAACTTTGCCCTGCTTGTAAGTTGTATATTAAATATAAGAAGTTGGCAATATGTGAAGTTATCAAAATACCACAGGTGCATTGGCGGGCCTCCAGCCGGCATCGCTCATCCTAAACAGCGTGGTGACCCCGCAGAAATGGGTCTGGGACGCCATGGCACAAGATGGATAATTCGATTGAACCTAATCAGTCCCAGGGAAACAGAAGACCTTCATCAACTGTCTGCAGGTGCACAAGGATCCTAGTCCGTAGGCGCGCTGGCCACAGCGCCGCCTGCTGGCAGAATCCACCCGGTCCGTGGCTGTGATGGGAAACATCTCCGGACTCAGTCTTGCATTCCTGGATTCTGTATTACTGATGTGCAGTGTGGCCTTGGGCAAGGTTTCCTCTTTCTCCGGGCCTCTGTTTTGCCATCTGCACAACGAAATAACTAGGCTCCATGATGTCAGACTGTCTGTGACGGGGCATATTGCTCCCCAATCCATTTTTGTGGGAGTGCTCTTCCTGAGACCTTGCCAGGGATCATGGACAGCAAGTGGACAGTTCTTTGCTTTCCCTCAATCATCGCCCACCTGTGGACTCTTTTCTTCTTTCCCATCTCCCTCCTCAGCTGTCATATTCTAGAATCTCTTCACACCCAACGATTTGCATTTTAAAAATATGTTCACGTCCTGGACACTTTGTTCTTGCTCATTTAACCATTTTGGACACCTCTTCATTCTTTCGACATCATCTCTACCTGGGAGACTTCTATTTGCCCTTCAATACCCTTCATAAGTATCCTGTCTGATTACTTTAATTCTCCTAGGACAGTGAAAAGAGTGTGCAGTCTGGAGTCCAGGTTTGAGTTTTGCTCCTAACACTTACCTGTGACTTTGAGCCAGTCATCAAGCCTTATAGAACCTCAAATTCATTAATATGTGTTTACTTATTTAACTGATTGATTTTAAATCTACACATAAAAATTGTATGCATTTATCATGTACATACTTGTATCATGTACATGGTGTTTTGAAGTATGTATACATTGTAGAATAGCTAAATTGAACTAAGTATCATATGCATTACCTCACATACTTAACATTTTTTGTGGTGAGACCACTTAAAATCTATCCTGAGTGATTTTCAAGACTACAATACATTGTTATTAACAATAGTTGCTATGGTGTAATAGATCTCAAACATATTCCTCTTGTCTGACTGAAATTTTGTGTCCTTTGACCAACATCTTCCCAATCAATTCCCTTAGCCTCCAGCCATGTTTACCTATTTAGAGAACTCGATACATATTAGAAGATCAAAAATTATCTCATTTCTTGGCGTCTAAGGCAAAGTTAACTTCTTTTTCTATACCTGGGGTTGGTAACATTTTTCTGTAAGGAGCCAGGTGATAAACACTTAGGCATTGTGGGCTATAAAGTCTTGTTACAACAACACAAGTCTACCTTTGTAGTGTGAAAGCTGCCATAGACAATATGTAAATGAATGAGCGTGGCTGTGCTCCAATAAAACTTTATTTATAAAGACAGGTAGTGGGCTGGATTTGGCCAGTGGGCTGTCATTTGCCAACCTCTGCTCTATGACATCTTGGGTGAAGACTCAGCACACTGAATAGCACCTGTTAGCTTATGTGTCAGTCTCTCCTGCTAGACTGTGCCTTCCTTAATGAGGGATTGCTTTATTGTTCTTTGCATCTCTAGGATCAGACCCATGCATTATATCATTTAATTTTTTTCAGCAATACTATAAGTTAGAAACAGTTATATCCCTACTTTCAGAACGATAACACAGAGGCACAGAGAGTTAAATAATTTTTGTTGGTAAATGGTGAAAGCAGGCTGGCCCCGCCGTTCAAATTTCAACCATGACTCCACAGTAACTCGGACATGAAGATCTGACAGTCATTGGCTGACTGAGCATTGAAGCCAGTAATGCCATAATTCCCCTGCCCTGCATTTATGGGCCTGGTTTTCAGGACCGAGAAACGGGATTTACCATTGTCCCAAAGCAGCATTTATTGTGCATCTGTCCCTGTTAAATTCCCCCCTGTTAGATTTGGCTCGTCTCTCAGACCTGCTCCGATCTTTGTCTGATGTGCTCGTTCCCTCTATCTTTTGCTTTGGAACTGACCACCCTTTTTTCTGGAGCTGCCCCAGCCAGAGATGACTGTTAAATTAATTTTGCATCAGTGAATAAAGGCCTGGACAGAAATTGGGTTAGAAGTAGTGTTGGTTCTTATGGTGCCTTGCCAAACCCATTTCCTGTGGATTAAGTCCTAAATCCCTATAGTTTAAAAACAAAAATCTGTTAACTTGGCACCTGGAAGACTGCAAGTCCTTGAAATTCTGGTCTAGTCTCTAAACACTCATGGTCCGAGTCAATGGAAGTGGTTGGTTTGATTTTACTGAAGTATAAAATGCAGGCAACAGAAATGGATGTGAATGCTGTGTGTTTTGGTTTCCATGTACTTAGCACTTTTTAGAGACAAGATTCTGTGCTAAATACATTATACACCCAGTCTCTTTTAATGTGTCCTGGGGCCCTCTGGGGTATGTGACATTAGTCTCATTTCACAGATAAGGAAACTGAGGCTCAGAAACTCACCCAAGTTCATAAAGGCATTAAGAAGGGAAGCAAGGACTTGCACTTAAAGCTCTCACTTTAACATCAATCTACTAGTTCTTGACCTGTGTAGCCTGACTTATGTGAGTGAAAGACCAAGTAGCCTGTACTAATGCAATTACTGTAGGAGTGGAAGCAGCCTTGGATATACTGAATGTCTATTGTATGTCCTGTGCTCTGCCAGCTTAAGGAAAGTTAGGTTTTCTAACATCTCTACAAGCCAATATTTTTTTCTTCTCATTTTATAGATTGGGAAATGGCTACTTGGAGAGGTCACACATTTCCCTCAAGGTCACAGGACTGATAAACAGAGGAGTAACACTGAGTCCAAGGATATCTGACTCTGAAGGCTGACTCTGCTCCTTAGAGCAGAGAACGCTTGCCCTTTGGAGGCACAGGGGATTTTTAAAAATAGAGATATGTGACTCTGGCCGCAGCAAATTTCTGATTTAGTTTGGTGGGGGGAGTCAGGGATGGAGCCCACACATCTGTATTTTTAAAAACACCCAGCAGATCTTGATGTATAACCAGGGTATGTGCCATGCTCATTGAGTGAGGGTGGAATTGACTAGGGTAACTGCTAGGTCCTTTTCGGCTTCCCAGGAGTCTATTATTACAAGGAATTAGAACAATAATTATTATGTTTAGGGTCAAGAATAAGGATGAAAAAATATAAATGCTTACATCAGAGATTCAGATCACAAAGTTATAATGAGACACAAAGTCTGAAACCAAGGAGGCACGGGGGCCTGGGATTCCTAAAGTCCCGGAGGGGAGGGGAATGAGGGGGCAACCCTACAAACAGCAGCTGAGCATGGCACTGTGAACTCTGACCTAGACCCACCCATGTGGGTTTAAGCCCTCAGAAGCCAGGCAGCTGCAGTCAAAGCCTGCCACCACTCAGCTTTCCGTTCCCTCATCTGCAGCATGAGGATGGAGATGGTGTTAGGGAGGTGGAGCGGGTGCCGAGCACACAGAGAATGTCGTATGTAGTAGGCTTGCGGTTTCCATTACTAGTTGTTATATGTGATTGCAGGCCTGAGTTTTCTCTAATTTGAGGATATCCAAAGGCAAGGCTTTTCTACTCTCTGACCAAAAGGAATCAAATGCGCTTACTTGTCCAAGGCAAGGTTGAGTACAAGCTAAGCCCCGAAATGTCACTGTATTCCTACTATGTGTCTAACCTGGATCTGTTCCCACATTCCTACAAGTGTCAAAGAGAAAGGAATGGAAAGGGCTGTGGGTTTCAAAGGACGAAGTATACCTAATGCTTCCTGGGGCCACCTAGCAGAGGGAATGGGAGAGTGGGGATGCTTCAAGGAGGGTTATAGCCAGCAAGTGTCCAGTCTCACTGCAGGAGCAACAGGCATCATGCTAACAGCTTCCTGTGTGTTATTTCATTTAACCCTTTCCCCATACCCTGACCATCTGTGTTTGAGGAAGTCACCTCCCTTCTCTGGGCTTTGGCATTTCCCCCTGTACAAGAACATTTTAAGACTGGGTGGTTCCATTTAAGGTAAGCAGGGGTGCAAGCCTATTTCATTTTTATGAACCTGTGTACCTTCCAGAGTTAAAAAGTAAAATTAAATTAAAAGTAAATGCAAAAGGAAACATATCAGCTGATTTCTGAGGTCCCATCTGGTATAAGATGGACAGCGTCTACTGTAGAGCACAACATTTATTAATTCTTTGCTGAAAATATTTATTGAGCGAGAATTCTGTAACAAGCACTGTGATGAGCATTGGCTAAACAACGGCAAGTAATGACAGGAGCTGGCATTTATCGTCTACTCGCGGTGTGCCAGGCTCAGTGATGAGCTTTTTGCATGTGTGTATTAATATTTAATTCATTCTAAATTCCTATGTTATTATCCCAAGTTTACAGATGAGGAAGCAGATGTGGAGAGGTTAGATGACTTTCTTGAGGTCACATAGCTGTAAGTGGCAGAGTGTGGGTGAATGAGGCAGCAGTCATCCTTGCCCTCAGGGGACTTAGAGTCTACCAAGGGAGACAGAGAAACAGATGGTCAGGACAGTAGGTTGATCAGGCTATAGATGTGCTGATGGACCAGAGGAGCGTCTCACCCAGACTTAGGGGCATCACGGAAGACACTCTAGAGAGAGTGACATATCGGTAGAAAATAATTATGAATTATCAGTACAATTTTGAGGGCCGGGGGGTGGAGCAGGTGGATTGGATGTGTCTGCCAGCCAGAGGGCACAGGATATGAAATCTTGGCAAAAAATAGAACAAAAATTTTCAGTGTGTCCTGAGATGTTGGGTCAGGATTACAAATTACAGATTACAGTGAGCATTTCAAGATCTGGGGGCAGTGTCTTTAATCTCCGCCTGATCCCCTGTTGGGACAGGAGTAAAACCTTAAGGTACCCCAGTTCTCCAAGGGCTCTTGGGTTTTCATTTAGTTTCAGAAGCCCCTTCCAATTACATTAACTCACTTCTATATTGGTTCTGGGCCATTCATAAAACATCAGAGGAAAAAAAAAACCCAATTCCAATAAAGAATCAAATTAGATGTGATTCAGAAGAGGGAATCAAAGACAACTGGATTTTATTTCACAAGGATAAAATAAATTGGCTTCTATAACAGAACAAGCCAGAGCCATTACTGAGTACAAGCCCCTTTTGTAGGAACATTGAGCTATTGGGCTATAAACCTTGACTGCCTAGAAAGGGCCAGGAAGGAGACTTTCTGGATAGATGAATTGTCTATATAACTGAGGTATTAAGCACTTTGCACTTAACAAAATTGTCTATCCAATTGTCTAGTCTATCCTATACCATTAATCTGAGAGTAATGACTATCATTCAGCATTTAAAAAATAAAATAACAGAACACACACTGTTCTTGCAATAGAAACTGCGCTATGATCTATTTTGGTTTGGAATGAATTCTACATTCTTGGCTCCCATGAAAAACACTCCACCTCTTCCTCTACAAAACACTAATTTTTATCTGTCTTGTTTTATGGTTGTATACTTCATCTGTTTCCTTTAGGAGACTGTATGTTCCTCAAAAACAAGGATTGTGTCTTATTTTATTTTTCCTTATATCCTCTGTAGCCCAAAGCATCCTCAGAGACCACTTAGTCAAACTTTTCACTTCCCTGCTGAAAACCCAAGTGCTGTGAGTTAGTGGACCGGCCAGAAGGAGAACCCAGGTCTCCTCATCTCCAGTCCTCTGACTACTCTTTCTGTTAAGTTCTGGTCCTGCTTGTGTCTGCACCCTCCTGCAAGCCTTGTGCATTCTAGAAGACAACGCAGGTTAGATTTCTGTGGCGAAGTCAGTGTAAAGACACTCCAAGCAAGAGTAGGAGGCACCTGCCTTGGCCTTAAACACCTGAGCTGGTAATGATCTCTTTGGGTTGTGCAGCTGTGGCTGTTTTCCTTGTTTTCCATCTGATGTAGTGATTAAGATCATGGATCTGGGGTAGATGCATCAGCTCTGCCGCTTACCAGCTGTGTTTCCTTAAGCAAGTTACTCAGGCTTTCTGAGCTTCTGTTTCCTTCTTGGCAAAAAAAGATTGGTTGTGAGGATTTAATGGGATGAAGCATTTAAGTCCTCGGGTGGATCTCTGTCTTTGGAGGGTAGCGTCACCGCATTATCTGGATCATGTCGTGAACAGGTGAGATTGTGAGATTACCTAATTCCCAAATAGGTGAGGAGTCACCATATCAAAAGATACGTTGGGAGTCTTGGGACATTATCTAATAATGACTATCCTTCTTATGCCAAACTCTCTGCCCTGGCTTTCCCCCATAGGACGTTGAATTGAGCTGCAGCAGTGATTTCACACAAGCAGGACCCAGGATGACAACTTTTATTATCTAAACATATAACCAGAGGCTTTGGAATTGGGCCAGAGTCAGGGAATTTAAAAGTAAGAAAATATTTTTGAAAAAAATAGAAGTGATTGTTGCTTATGGGTTTTTACATAGATTCCATGGCTTTAACCATTCCAATTCACTCTGCAACCTGGTAGCGAAGCTGCCCCTATTGCTCAGATGTCCCCCAAATCACATTGCCCTGACCTCCCCTAGACCCGTGGCCCATCCATTTGGAGTCACTATTTCTTGCCGATTAAAAGCATAGAATTGGGTCCCAACTCTGCTACTTGCTTGCTGTGTGATCTCGGGGAAAATCACTTAACATTTCTAAGGCTCCATCTCTTTTTCTATAATGCAGGACTGATAATGTATATGGCATACAGTGTATGGAAGAATCAGGATAAACCTCCTCCTTTTTTCATTTCTGATAGGGGATAGTTCAGTTTATATTAGTTTACATTAGCCAAAAAAGAGATGAAAAGGTCTCTCAAAGAAAAACAAAATTGCAAGTTTCCAAAAAATTATAGATCACTACAAGTTTTGTGGACAGAACATGTTTGCATTATTCAACTGGCATTAAGGTAGCAAACTAAACTTTTTTAAGAGGAATTTTGTATTTTTAGATCTAAAAATAAGAATGCAGTGTGGCTAACATGCTAATGTATATACCCTGGCCCCTTCTTTAGGGAGATTAAAAACCATTACAGATACAATGAAATACTCTCTAATAACATGTAGGCAGGTCTGCACATCACTATCATCATTTTATAGTCATAGGTCTAGAGAGGTTAAATGACTTGTTCAAGGTCACACAGTAAGTCTAGCTTAAACCTCAGGCCCACTGACTTAGGGATGACCCATTAAAGCACTATACCCTGTCCGCCAAATAAAGAACCCCAAGTGAAGCACTGATTGTTGAAGAAGGAAAATAGATATTGAGCTACAGAAGTTGACATTTAGCCAGCCAGAAATCATTAATGTGGCCAGGTTTAAGGAGAGCTCTATTAAACTGTCCATCAAATACTTTACTCTTAAATGGATTTATTGAGAAAAGGAAAAGACCGGGGTAGAGAGAACACATTAGAGGTGGCTTTTTCTTTTCTGCTGGAAGTTCATGGTAAGTGGCAGGGAAAGAGGATGCCCCTGGAGGAGAAGATTCTTTAGAATAAAAGGAGGAATTTCTTAGGGCTTTGGAGCCAGGGAGAACCAGGTTGGAGTGTTGGTAATTAAACCTATTAGGGTGTCATCAGACACGTTTCTTTTCTTCTCTGAGCATCAGAACAATGTTGTGAGGATCCAATGTCATGATGTAGGTAAAAGGTGGACCCCAGCTCACCATTACTGTATCATGTGTAGTTATTTGATATGATTACTGTTATAGTTACTGAAAGATAATAGAAGGGAAGGAGTTGAGTCCCAGAAGCTAAACAGGGGAAGACCTGGAGTAGCCAAGCAAGTCAAGCATGTTAACAGGAGAGGAGAGAGAAGGGTGAAAGACCATAGTCCAGGTTCAATGTCATCATCAGTGAGGTCTGGAAATAGAGAGACAGTGTGTGTCTCCGCAGGGAGGAGCAGCCCAGAGATTTAGGAGGGGTGGGGGGAAGTGGATAGCCATAGGTAGAAAGAGACACCTAAAGCTTTCTTTTCAAATTCGGGTAAAAATTCTAGCTCCCTTCTTGCACAGAGTGGCTAAAGAATTAAGTTGGGTCACTCACCCTGTATGCTAGCCCCGGTGATATGTGCTGGCAACCCATAAAAACAAGCTGCCTCAAATTGCCATCGCGGTTTTTGTTCCAAACCGCTAGCCATAACCCATTCCTTGACAGAGACATCTATTCTGAATTCAGCCCTCTTGGCTGTTATCCTTCATTTCTTCATTCATCAAACATGCCTGAGCACTGATACCCACTACTCTTAAAGGTGCACAGGTAAGACACAGGGGAATCCTTAACTTAGTCTGGAAGCCAGAAGAAGGTGATGTCTGGGCTTGCTCATAGAGAATGAGTAAGGGCCATTTGGGATAAAAGGAAGGAGGAGGTCATTCCAGGAAGAGGGGATAATGAAGCAAGGCCCAGGGGGAATAAATCACTTGGCTACTGTAGGGTTTCGAGCCATCTGAGGTGACTGAGATGTAAAGAATGGGTTGGAGACAGTTGAGAGAAGGCTTTGGAGAATACATTTGGGTTCAGATTATGGGGGACCTGTGTACCATCTTATGAAACTTGGGCCTTCTTCCTGGGGGCAATGGAGAGCCCTAAAAGGGTTTGAGAGAGAGAGAGAGAGAGAATGTGAATGTGTGTGTGTGTGTGTGTGTGTATGTGTGTGTGTGATGTGACCAAATGTCTGTTTGGGAAAGAGTAGCCTAGGGCAGTGTGTAGCAGAAGGAGAGGGATGGACATAGGGTAGAGACCAGTGAGAAGGCCGCCCCATCCATCCATTATTCTCAGGCCTGGCCCTTTAGGTCTGGCACTTGACACCATGTTTCCTAGATAAGAACTTAACTCTGTTGGTCAAAAGTTCTGGGTCTCAACTCTGTGTATTTCCTTGGGTGGCCATAGCTAATTGTGTCATATGTGAACGGATTCCTGGATCTTCCTGCCTGGGCAAGGAGAGAAACCAGACAAGATGCCCTGTGCCCTGGAAAACCCTCTTGAGGGTTGTGGAACCACATGCAAGAAACCAGCTGAGTTCCTGGAGGACTGAAAAATCAACAAACTATCCTTGAGGATCTCAGGTCCTGGGCCGGCCTGCCTTCCCCTCCCTCCCTCCCTCCCTCCCTCCCTCCCTCCCTCCCTTCCTTCCTTCCTACCTTCTTGGTATAGAATAATCAATAGTGCTTAGTCTCTTACATCAAGAGGACTTTTAAAGATTAGAGTCCAGTAGCATGTTGTGACATTGGAGGAGGGGGTCACAAAAAAGGATGAGGATAGTTGCATCAAAATTTGAAAGGGTTTTCTATCGGAAATGGTACCTGTATTTCTGATTCTCTGAAGGTAAGCAGATACCCACCAGTCAGAAAGGACAACAGGCATTCTGAGAAAAGGGGGTTATGTAAGCATAGCCTCGGAGAATGGAAAAGCATGGTGTAATAAGGACAAAAGAGCATAGGACATGGTGGCGTGTTGGAGAGACTGAAACCCCGGGGCCTTACTTTATGATACAATCAGACTCGCATTCCATTTCTGCCACCCCAACCACGTGAGCTTGTGCGAGTTACCTGATCTCTCTAAACCCTAGATCTTTCGTTCATGAAATGGGGTGAAATTATGTTTCATTCATAATATTATGAAAGGGAATAAATGAGATGGCAATTGAAAAGCATCTAGCATGGTGCTTGTTCAATAAACAATCACTATTATTTCTCAGGGCCTAAAGGTTGAAAATGGAACCTAAGTCAGGTATGGCAAAGCTGTTTCACCTTAAATGTCAATTCTCATTGATTAGTACTGGCTGCCTAGAGCAGAGAATTGTGCTGAGATGTCATGTGAGGTTGTGTATGAGATCAGCAGGAAGAAGTGCTGTGATCAATTAATAATGCCTAAGCAGGGGAAGCAATGGGAGTGATGGCCTCCATGCCAAGTATTGTCAACCCTAAAATAAATATTGTTTAAGAGCTAGGAGGTCTCTGTATAGATCGATGTGTTACGGGAGAATACATGGACAAGATGTGAGAATTGAGTTAGCCCCTTAAGGATGGTACAGGGGATAGGAAGAGAGGAGGGAGAGACAATCTTACACAGATGAATTTGAGTTTCATTTTGTTGGCAACATAATATTCTATTTTGGGGCCCCAGCAACACAAACCAAAGTTTTAGAAACGCATGCCTTATTGACTAACTGAAAAAACAAACGTATGTCCTCTTCCTTGGCAATGCAGGGGCCGCTTGAGCAAAATCTAAGTGAGGGGGCAAAAGGTGCGTGCTTCATTTAGCAAACCCCCAGGTCTCTGGTAACTTTCCGGAATGCTAAGCTGTTTATTTTGGGAGTCTTTAAGCTTAGTCAGTTGGTATTTAGAGACAGCTAGGAATTTTGGATTTCACTCTCATTCCAATAGAAGAAAGAAAAACTTAAATGCCTTCCAAATACTGGTAAGTCAAATGAGGACAGCCTGGCTCCAATCTGGTCTCCTCCCCCACTCCCTACCCCCTCTCATAAACTTGAAGAGAAACAGAATGAAAAGAAAAAAGATTGACATAATAAATGCACCAAGCCACAGATTAAAACTTCCTCTGGAGAACGCTAGACAACGAGACTCCCTTCACATTAGCTGATGCAAAAAAGCATCCATCAGTATTTGTGAATGTCCAAGCAACAGGAGGGGGCCGAGAGAGCCAGTGGGGTCAATTTCTAGCTGGAAACTGCGTAAGGGTGTCTCCTCTGTCCTTCGTGTGGGGCTGTGACACAAGCCTTTAAAAAGCTTCCATTAGCAATGTAATTGATCTTCTGATGGAAGCAATAAGAAATCCTGCAAAAAAAAAATATGTGATTACACTGTACAAAAGTAGACACATATTAAGTAGCAGGTTTAATGTTTACTGTCACAACCATCTATAAACCATGCTTAGATAAAACTTTCATTATTTCTTTGTACCTGTCCTTAGTTCATGAGTCTCTATCTCTGCCAGGGGCAGGAAACTTAATCTTGTACATTCAAATAACTCAGCAACTTTCAGCTTTAAATGTGACTGATTTGGGATTTAAATGTACGCAGGTTAAAATTCTATTTCCTTCCTTTTGCTCTTCTTCCCAAAATGGAAGGGGTGAGCTAATTTCCAGTGGCCTTGACTTTGTCAACCCGGTGTTGGCAGAAGGGCATTCGGTCCTTGTGCAGCTCCATGAGGTGACCTGTCCCTTCACAGGTCATTGGACTCTCTCTAGAAGCATTGATTGCTGTTGGTGGCTTCTCCCTAGCCCATGGTTGTCAGATCCTCACACCTCCTTTCCTGCATCCTGACTTAACATCTCTTCAGCTGTGTACATCTTCTGTTCCACCAGCTCATCTCAGCATCCCCTGGGGTTATGTGGGGTTAATGAGTCTGTCCCTGGCTTATCCATCTAGATGTCTCTCTGAGCCATGGCTGCTGACTTCTGCAGGGACACCATTTCCCAGGCAACTGTCCCCCTGCTCTGTAATCTCTCAAGCTCACTTGGGTTCCAATCATCCTACCCTGAGTAGATTGTGTGACTTGCCCCAAGGTTTTGCCCCTTTTGATATACCTGTAATTTGCATGAGACTTGGAAATTCTGTCTACAAAGGCAGAACGTATCGCCTCCTCACTGCTATCTACTCTCACCCTGCTTGACTTTGAGCTCAACCATGTGATTTGCTTTGGTCAATAGAGCGAGGCAAAACAGCAGGCCATTTCCAAGCTGAGGTCTTCATAGGCTTTCTCCATTTTCTTTTGCTGTCTGTTCCTCTGTCATTGCCAAGAAAACATTCCTTAGCTTCTCCTCTGGTCCAAAGCGGAAAAGAGATACACAGAGTAGAACCCAGCCAGGCCCAGACTAAACAAATGTACTCCCAGCTGACTTGTCAATGGATGAGAATACAAGCTTATTATAGTATATGTCATTAAGACTTTGTTATGCAGCGTTTTTATGGTGAAAAGTAACTGATACACTCCAACACCCAGAACTTAGCTTAGGACACTGGAAACCCGGGGCCCTAAGATCTGGTATTTCTCCTCTGCTGTTTCTTCTCTTGTGTTATCAAATTTTGATCTCCTTTCTCGATGGAGGGAAAACTTCTTTTTAACTGTCATCTATTTTTCTTTCCCTGAGTGTTATTTATGCTTTCAATTTGATGTTCCGGGTCCTTCAGGTTTTAGGTTTTGAAGAGTAAAGTGATGTTTATGGACGTCAAAAAGTCCTATTCCCTCTCTCAAAAGGCCTAGTTTTTGTACACATTGGCTTTTGAACCTACAGTCTCGGTTTTGTGGTAAAAAACAAATCCATTGAGAGAGACAAATGACTTTGTGTTCTTGGGAGTATCTGCTTTTCTTTGGAGGTCATTGTATCCAGAGAAGTGCAGTCTCTATTTTTCCAAATAGTCTGAACTATGGGAGAGGTAAGAGGCACATGATGAGTATAAGAGAGCTGCAAGGAGAATTGGCCACTTGCTTTTTCAGATCAGTGTGAATGCACGCGGAGCTAGCATTGTCATCTCTACTGCCTCCATTCATTGAGCACTTACTGCATGAATGCGATGTGGCAGACACTTTTTTTGTTGTTGCTGTAAAATACACACGACATAGAATTTGCCATTTTAACCATTTTTAACTGCATAGTTCTGTGGCAGTAAGTACATTCACATCCTTGTGCAACCATGGAAGTGTTTTTAGACATTTTTCCATCTGTCATAATGCCCTTACATGGTATTATTATTCTTCCTAGCATGCAGGTGAGATACAGAGGCTGAGAGAAGTTAAGTGATGTGCCAAGGTCCCACAACTATTGTCTGGCAAATCAAGAACTCATATCTGCCTCGTAGCATTTCTGGACTGTGAGGGAATCTTAGGGAACATCTAGTTCGGTTGTTTTCAAACTTATTTTTATGAACTGCTCAATTCTTTTCATAAGTACAATTTCACACAGAAGCTTATGGTCACCAGCATTCCTGGTCTCAGTCTTTACATATCCTCTGCATACCTGGGTCCTTGGCCCATGCACCTGTGCAGTGCCCTTCCTCCATGGGTAACTGGTCCCATCCCTTGACCCTGAGTTTCCCAGACCACATGATTTGCCAATAGGATGTTAGCAGAAGCAACACAGACAGAGGCTTGAAAAAAAGTGCTTGCACCATTGGGCTTGCACTTTTCGTGCGTCTGCCATTGCTATGGGAAGGATGGTGCCTGCCCTATCCCGATGGTTCTAGGAGGAGGATGGGAGACACATGGAGCAGGGCCAAACTGCTCCAGCCAAACCCAGCTCAGGCCAGTCGACTCCGTCCTACTGTTACAGAATATTCAGGGGACTGGAGAGACCAATGGGTGAAACAGGAGGAGTTTATTAAGGTGGCCACTGGCTCAGAGGATTAGCATTCCAAGTCTGAGCGCTGGAGAAAAACAATGGGGTACTTTTATGCATTCAGGATGATGTAGCAGCTAACAGGTTTACAGAAGTTAGAATAAAGAACAGTTAATTAATTTGCAACGTGTCTTGTGGTGTATGTTACATTTGAAAAATAGTATTTTGAGAAACACATTGTATGTTTTTTGGGTGTTATTTTGCCCTGTGACCTTGCAGCTGATTAGCAAGAAAAACAGGAGTCTTGAGATGCCTGGGAACTTTGCTGAGAATGTGGTAAGAATAGATAAGGTAGATTTTACAGGGAGTGAGTTAATTTTAAGCAGAGCTGGGGGTTAGGTTTTATATTAAACAGCACACAACACCGCAAAATTTACTTTATTATATAGCAACTACAAATTATAAGGTTTTGTTTTTACTATTATTGCTATTATTTAATTCCCTTCTTCTCTACCAGCTTTACCCCATGATGATGAGTGTCTGTGGCCAAGACACAAACTGCGCATTCCAGGTCAGCTGACCCATGCAGATGTGAGAGACAAGTGTTCGTCGCTGAAGTCACTGAGGTTTGTGGGATTTCGTAAAATAGCAACTTTGTGGCAATAGTTAACTGATACAAACCTCCACCCAAAAAACAATGAGAATGGAGCTTCTCTTACTGAAGCAGTGGGAAGGAAGCCTGGAGCCTGAGCCACTGGTCCTCCCGCATCCTCTGGCTGGCTGCGAGGCCATATGTTAGCACCAGGTTCCATGGAACACGCTTTGACAAACCATTGCTCAATTCCGTACCATCTGTCTGGGTCTCATTTCATTCCCTTCTTTTTCTCCCTGATGAAATCTTTGAATTCCCTCTACAGCATCTCTGTCACGCTTTCTCAGCTTGAACACCTCCATCACAGGGAGCTCCCTCTCTTCTAAGACAGTGAGTTCCACTTTGGAAAGCTCTGGTGGTTGGACAGTGATTCCTTATTTGCTGGGGAGCTCAGGCATATAGCAGAAGAATGGGGCAGAGGATGGTGGGAAAGAGACGGTTTCTGGTCGAGCTTCTACCAAAGAAATAGGTGACATCTTTGCCCTTAGATTCTTCTCTTCTGGGATAAGTGGATTATGGCACGCACACCTCATAAGCAGGCCCAACCACCCACGTTTTATAATAATTACATTGAGCACATACTAGGAGTCAGACACAGTGCTAAGGATGTCAGATGGGTGATCTGTAATTCTTTGAGATAGGCATTATTATTAGTCTAATTTTGCTAATGGGAAAACTCAATCTTGGAGATAGTGAATAACTTGGCCATGATCTTGCAGCTGGTCAGTGATGGAGGTGATCTTTGAACTCAGGTTTGTTTACCCTGTAACTAGTGTTCATAAACTGCATATTAATAATAACAACAATAAGAGAAGCAATAGCACCTGCAATAACCATACCGTGACTATTCATGACTAACTTTTATCAATTCCTTTAAGGTTAAGCCTTGTTCTAAGAGCTCTTATGGACTAACTTACTTAATCCTCACAAAGAAACCTGGAAGGAAGGTAATTTCCCCACATTGTTAGAGGATTTTAATAAACTGGCATTTAATAAACTGTAATCCTTCCCCAACCTCAGCATTTTTATCACATAGAATGAATCCTTCCTTATTTGAAATAGTGAGTTCTCTGTCATAGAAGGCATTTGAATTAGGGCTGAAAGAATGCTTTTTAGGGGTGTACTGATGCTTTTTAGGAGTGTACTGGGCAGTGGAACCTACTAGTGACCACTATGGTATCTTCTCCACTCTGACATACCTCTCCAGTCCCTCCCTACCCCTTCCAGATCCCTCCCCAACCCCACCCCCCATTTCTATCACCATCACTTCCATGTTCATGAGCAAGAAAGAAAGAATCTCTTTCACTTACTGGGTTTCTACTACAAGCCAGATCCTGAACTAGATCTTATATATCATTACTTTATTTCAAGTTCACCCCTGCCTACAGAAAACCCTGATATTTCCCTCCATGGTGTTTGCTCCCATTTATTTGTTTGCTTGACAGCTGTCTTGCCTCTAGACCGCTATCTTGGGTAGACAGGAACTATGCTTATTTTATTCCTCTCTATGACGAGTGCACTTTGGAATTCCTCACTAAAGCAATGAATGAAACCCCAGCTTGCAGAGGCATGACCAGCTTCAAAGGTAGCCACACAATGGATAAGAGCAAGGCTCTGAAGCCGGACTTCCTGAGTTCAAATCCCAACCCTGCTACTTACTAGCTCTGTGGAATTTAGCAAGTGATCAGCTTCTCCGTGCCTTAGGTTTCTGCATATTTATAAGAAGAATCACATTTTTACTGTACCAAGGAAGTGAAGCACAGTGGTGAAAGTAGGAATTCTGGAGACAGACTGCTCAGGTTCCTATTCTAGCTCTGTCCCCAACTCGTAGGGAATCTGAGACAAAGCATGCATATGCCTCTATTTCTCCCCTGAAAAGTTAACAGAGATAATAATAGCTTTTCTCTCACAGAGCTGTTGCAGGGACTAAATGAACCAAGACTTGTGAAGAGCTCAGAACAGGTTCTGATGCAGAGTAAATAAACATGGCAGACTCAAGGTCATCTGACTAGTTAGCAAGCTCATCAAAATTTGAGTCCAACTTCACCTCCAAGTTCATTGCTCTTTAGAACACCCCCGAAGTTTTGAGATATGCACTTTGCTTTAGTTACTTTCTTTCAGCACCTCTAAGAGAGCAGACCCTTTCCTCACACTATTTCTTCAATCGACATCTTGACATACAATACACGAAACATTTTCTACTTTGCTAGAGACAAACATACTTTCCACCCGGGGAGGAAGTGAAGCCTGCTTCTAGAAGGGAGTGAAAAGAGTCATAAAAAAACAGAGACCAGCAAAGGAAGATGCAAAAATAATTAAAGTATGAAACATGCTGCCGTCTTTGCAGATTTTAATTTTGCATTTGCCTAAGGGGAGAGGGGTGGCAGACGATCACTTTCTCATACTGATACACATTTTGATAACGTGTGATAAAGACTTAGAAAAATTGACAGATTAAATTGAAATAAGAGCTTTGGATGTTTGCATCCTGTGAGCGAGGAGAAGGGGTGAATATACAGAGAGGCTCCACAGGGTTCCCGGCCTCCCCTTGCATCAAGTGCTTTGGGTCTGCCATAGGGCTCTTCCAGCTGTGTGGCAGGGTCCAGGTTTAGTGATGAAGATGTAGAGTCTGGAAGGGATAAAACTTCCTGTAATCGATAGGTAAGTAATTGGTTTGGCAGAGCTGGGATTAGAACTTATGTCTTCTGATCACTGGTCCATTGTTCATCTCAGCCATCATTCATTCATTCAGCCATTCAACTATTCATTTATTTAATCACTATGTATTAATGGTTCTGTACTGGGCATCAAGCACTCAGTGCGAAGGGAACAGGATTGAGACCAACAAGCAGCAATGACAGCTCATGTTTCTTTTTATTTTATTTTCACTTTTTCTTTTTCTACTGAGGACTGTTATTCTTTCTAGCCCTTTCCATTTCATTGTCTCATGTGAACATCAGGCCAGGTAGACAAAATTTGGTTGGGATTTTCACCCTGTGTCCTCATCTGCCAATAAAGCCTCAATAGAGTCCTTTGCCCATGACTTGGTGACATATTTTCCCTTCCTGAGTGCTGGGAGAAGACAAGATGGCACCACCACCATCCTCAGGGACTTGAGGCCACCTGTCTCAGATTCAGGGAGTATAGCATCCCCTGGTATTAATTAACTTCTTAAGTTAAATAGGGCATTTGCAAAAGCTCAGTGGGCCAAGTTCCGAGGAGAAGTGGATGTGGACATCTTTGACTGTTGTGTCAATTATTTGAACAGCACATATTTATCAGGCAGCTACTATATGCCAGTGCCTGTGCTAGGTGGCTGAGGTGTAATCTTTAGAAGCCCTGAACTATAGGGAGAGGTGTTCTCAACAGACAATAGTAAACAGGTCTCAAGAAGAAAAAGATGGTCTTATCTCAGGGGTCCGTTCACAGCTAACAGGGTATTATTTTTAGAGTCAGCTGGACTCTAAAACCCAGTTTCTCTAACGAAGACCTGTGTGTCACTCACTCTCTATGAATCCTAGTTTCCTGTTCTATAAAATAAGGTGATAATACCTAACTCACTGAGTGGTTGTGAGAAATCACATGAGATAATGTTTGTGAAGTGTCTGGAACACAGTTGGCTTTGTCAATATCGATTTCTTTTCCCTTTCCTCCTGGGGCATGCACTCGTTTCATGCCTGTGAACTGAACCAGGCCTCTTGCCAATCAAATGGCCAGGTCCTCAGGGACAGGGGGAAGTATTGCTGCTGACCTGAGCACCTCATCCACAGAGTGTGGGTAATCAGGCCTCCTTTCCAGGATTATTGTGAGTGCGGCCAGGGTAGGTACTTGCCTTGATGGTGAGCACCAAATGTATCCACCAATGCAAACTGGGGATCCCAGAATCAGGCACTAAGTGGATATAGCTTTTGGCTGGGGTTATGTGTGTGAGAGAAGTGGAAACTCACTCAAGCGATTTCAAAAAAAAAAGGGAGTTTATTTTAAAAACATACGTGGAGCTAAAACAGGGGAATGGGTCTCATGGGAATCATCAAAGAACCAGGACCCAAGAATGGGGCCAGGTTGCAGGGAGCCTGGAGTGGAGGGCCAGTGGAGGATGTGCAGTGGCTCCTGGAAGTCTTGCAGGAGTTCAGGGTCCCTTAGTGTGGCTTCCAAGGTCCTGCAGAACATGTTCCTCTCCTGCCTGCTTCCCCAGCCTCAAATCTGACTCCTGTTCTTCATCAGATTCTGCCCCTGCCCACAGCTGCCCTGCAGTCCCTGAGTGCCCAGCTCTTCTGCCTCTGTTTCCTGCATTTGTGTCCCTGCCTGGACATTCTTGTCTCCTCTTGTCACCAGGAAAACCCTTGTCCCCTTTTTTCAAGAGCTGGTTTCATTGTCATTTTATTCATGAGGCCTCCCTGGCCCCTAGTACAATTTAAGTAGCCTATGATTCTCTCTCTCAAGGCACTCTTTCTGTAGCTACATATTTACTGGCGTAACTATTTGTTCAACATCTGTCATTTCCCACTAGACTGCCAATTATGTGATGACAAGGACAGATCTGTTTTGCTATTTACTGTACCCCAGTGCCTGGCACAGTGCTTGGCAATGGGAGGCGGTCCATAAATATTTATCGAATGAATGAAGGAAGGGCCATTTCTTTACTCCAATAACCTGCCATTCATATACCTCAAGCTGCGCTCCACTTATGAGCTGCATTCTGCTACTATTTGTTTTTCTCTGCTTCTGGACTTTCTGGGTTGTTTTCTTCCATACTGAAATTTGCTGCCGGCCCCTCACAGCCTCCAAAACCCCCTTCCTCACCTTTCAGCTGCAGCTTTTAACACCAACTGGCAATCTTTTTATGTTTCTTAGTTCAAATTACCTAGAGAAAAAATGTGACTGGTCCAGCTCACCTTGTCAGATGAGATCATAGGGTTGATTCTGTGATAGACAGCCAGTCTATGGATCAGTTGCCTTTCGGGCAGGTGTCCACATAACCCCACATAACCCTGTATGGTCCACATAGTCACTGGCCACATGGGGCTATTAAACACTTGAGATGTGGCTAGTGTCACAGGTAGAAGTGATCCCATTTCTGCATAGTGGTTAAATGAAACATGTTATTAAAATTAATTTTCCTTGTCTTTTACCTTTTTTAATGTGTCTACTGGAAAATCTAAGTGACACACATGTGGCTCATGTTATATTTTCGTTGGACAGTGTCGAGGTAGTCATTCCTAGAGAGTGGGGGTAGGGAGCCAAATTACATGTTGTAAACAGGGGCCACCTGAATGGCAGGAGCTGTCTTTAGGGAAGCTTCCTTTAGAAGGGGGCACTGGAGAACATCTGTTATATTTTGACTACTGTAGTTGTTAGAGTTCATTCACGTATATTTATTGTGTGTTTTCACAGTAGTATTAAACATTGTATCCTATTGTATTAGTTATCTATTGCTGTATAACAGCATCAGGATAAATTTGGTGTTCTAAAGCAACAGACATTTATTAATTCACAGTTTTTGTGGGCCAGAAGTTCAGGCATGACTTATCTAGGTCCTTTGCTGTAGGGGCTCGTAAGGCTGAAATCAGGTGTTGGTTGGGGCTGTCCGCTCGTTGTGCTTGTTGACTGGGTAGTTGTAGGTGGTTGTGAGCTCACTTGGTTTTGGCAGGATTTAGTTCCTTGCAGCTGTGATACCAAGGACAGATTTTTGCTGGCTGCTGGATGGTGCCTTGCCACGTGAGCCTCCCAACATGGCCACTTGTTTTATCAAAGGCAGCAAGGGGGAGAGTCTTCTGGCAAGACTGATGTTACAATCTCGTGGAACAAATAGCAGAAATAACATCTCATCATCTCTGTCCTATTGGGTAAAAGCAAGTAACAGGCTTTGCCTACATGCAAGGGGAGGGAACCACATGAGGGAGTGAATGTCAGGTGACATGGGTGGCTCCTGAGCATCCGGCCACCACATTATATAATGCTTACTTTGGAGCTGGGACTATAGACATAGGCCACCATATGTTCCAGATATAAGAAATTATATTAGGAATCATTGGCTTCAGTTACCCCACAAGGAAACTGAGGTCCAGTGTCTTCATCCATTCGGGTGGCTATAACAAAATGCTATAGACTGGATTGTTTGTGAACAACAGTCATTTATTTCTCACAGCTCTGGAGGCTGTGACATCAATATCAAGGTATTGGTAGATTCTGTGTCTAGTGAGGGCCCGTGTTTTGGCTCATGATGGCTCCTTCCAGCTGTGATTTCATAGTGGAAGGGGTGAATGAGCTCCCTTGGGTGTATTTTATAAGGGCACGAATCCCATTCATGAGGGATCTGCCTTCCTGATCTAATCACCTCCCCTCACCTAATACCATCACCTTGGGGGTTAGGATTTCAACATATGAATTTGTGCAGGAGGGCACACACATTCAGACCATAGCACCCAGAGGAGGGAATGGGGCTGCAAAGATGTCACATGGAGTGTCAGCAGTGGGGTTGGAATGTGAAACTCCCCACTCTACATCCCACCAGCTCCAACAGCAAGTAGTGGAATTGAAGCAATTAACTTTGTTCTTCACACAGAAAAGGTCATAAAATTCTGTAGATTGGGAGAAAAAGCTGATGGCAGATCAGTCCTCCTTAGGGGTTTGAATGGGTCTTTGAATGGGTCTTTCTCATTGGCCAAGCATCTTGTGTCCTGGTCATGGCAAGAAGACAGGCAGAAAATGCCCTGCTGATTGTGGCCATTAATGGCCTGGGGGCTTCCCAGGCAAGTTAGAGGCTGGCTTTCAGAGGCCCAGCAGGATCTCTAGTTAGCACAGTTGGTTCTGCTTCCAATTTCTCAGCTGACCAGCTGGAGACATGGCATCTTTCTTGCTTCTGGAACACTGTGAGGTGATATTCAACGACATGCAGAAGCTTGTCAGTTGGGAGTGTGTGTACACACAGCCCTAAAAGGTGCAGAATATCATCCTTGAATTTAAGAGTGTGGGAAGTCCTTTAGAGCTAACAGAAATGTTATCAATCTATCTGTTTATTTATTCATTTATTTAAAAAACATAGTAATGTAGTATTGATGGCCAAGAAAAATTCAATTTATTCTTTTTGAAGAGGTATGGGGCTTAACAATTTTCTGTATTATACTTTTCCTGCTAAAATGTAATTTATTCATAATACAGAATTGTCTTTGTAGAAAAGCTTTGCTTGTTAAAAAAATCTTTTTACTGAGCTATAATCAATATATAAAACTGTAAAAATTTCTTGCGTGTAATTTGATGAATTTAAATATATATATTTATACACCCATAAAACAATCACCATGATCAAGACAGTAGACATATCCTTCATCTCTAGAAGTTTCCTTATGCCATTTGTTTTTTGTTTCATGCATAGTAAGAGCACTTAACATGGGATCTACCCTTTTGAATTTTTTTAAGTGCACAATACACTATTATTGACTCTAGGCATTATTTTGTATGGCAGATCTCTAGAACGCATTCATCTTGTATAACTGAGACTTCATATCCACTGAAAGCAACTCCTCATTTCCACTGATGAGAGGTGACAACTGATATTGACCTCATGTTTATAGAGCACTTGGCAGTCACATACCTCACAAGCCCCATATTTTGAATGACAAAGCTGAGCCTTAGGGATGAGCTAAGTGATTTGTAGAACCAGGTCTCAAATCCATAGCTTTAGGGTCAACCTTCTCTCCATCCCACCATCTTTTTGCAGGACAAGAGAACATCTGAACATCTAGTAATAAAGATAGTAGGAGCTTATATTGCATGTTTGTTGTGGAGCACATGCTGTTTTATGCATTTCCTATGAACTAGCTCATTTAATCCTCACCATAATCCTGATGGGTAGAAATGATCATCACTGGTAATTCACAGAAAGGAAACTGAGGCTCAGGGAGGTTAAGGCACTTGTAAAGGTCACACAGCTTATGGGTGGGAGAGGAGAAATTTGAGCAGACTCCAAAGACTTAACCACTGTCCATACTGGCTCAGTATGGTGCAGTCTCCATTTTCCATATGGAGAAACTGAGGCCTGGAAAAGTGAAGTGGCTGGATTGAACCTGGAACTCAGGTGTCCTGTTTCCCAGGCCAGTAGGTTTTCCCTTTGCCAGCTTCATCTTTCAGAGCTAATGGCCTTTAAATGTTCCTGGGTGTTCTGCCCCTCCACAGGAAGGATGCAAGATAATTAAAATCTATCTTTCCTACCTTTGTCTTCCTTTCAACACGTTGTAAACTATTTTTTCCTAACATTTTAGCCATTTCCAGCTGCTCATTTGGATAAGATCTGGTACCCTGGGGTTTCTGTGATGAGCAACATCACAACCCTGTCCCCTCCCATGGGAAGCCAAGGAAGGGGACAGGGAGGACAGGGAACATTTCCCATTAAATTGGCCTCCTGCAATCTCTAGAGTTTAATCTTAACTTGAAAGTGTTTTTGATCAGCTGGCAGGCTGCTCCCTCCTTCCGGCCCACCCCTGTTTTTGGGCCCAGCACCCTTTCTCTCCCCTGCATTCAAAGTTATGTGTGATTAGAGGTAGGGGGTGGGGTGGAATGAGTGGCTGTTCTTTTATCTCCATCTTCCAGCTGCCTTTCTGACCAGACAGAAGTGCTAACTTCAGTATCTTTTGTAGAAGCTTAGGATCAGCTGCTATATTGAGATCTGACCTGGTGTCTGCATTTCAAAAGCATCCTCTGCCCAGTGCTCACAGCAGCAGCCTCCTCCTTCCTTCCTCCTTCCTCATGTCTCCTCCTTCTTCCGCCCCCTCCTTCCCTTCTCACCCCTGACCTTGCCTTCTCTTCTCTGCTCTTATACCTTTTTCTGTAACTGTTTCTGTATTGTCCTTTTATGCTTTAGAATGAATCACTAACATAGTTTTCCTGCCAAGCAAAGCAAGGTCTGATATCCTTCTAAATGGCCCAGGATTTGTGGGGAAAATAATGTCTCAATGTTCTGAAGGCCTCGTTATATATTCATTTGGCGGAATGCAGGTTTACAGAGAGAGGGAGACCGTTTGCTTTCTCCATAAATGAATTCTTGGCAAGGCAATATCCATCCAGATTGAAAGTATCCTCAGGTCCTCTTTTCCCCAGGGGAGCTATGAGGCACTGTTATTCCAATAAACCAAATGTATGTTCACACCTATGGAGTAGAAAAACTCTGGACTGAGAAAAGCTGGCCATATCCTTGGTGCCTGCCAGACCTAGGTGTGAGATTTGGTCCTGCCTTCTTACTCTGTGAACTTGGACAGCAGGCTCCTAACCTTTCTGAACCAGCACAGTGGGGATAATAATGATACTTACTTCCTAGGTTTATTCTGGGGATTCTATTAGATGATACCTAAAAGTTTCACTGGACCAGGGAAAATGCTCAGCAAATTTCAGTTTTGTCTCCCTTTCCTTGGGATCATTTACAGGGAAGACTTATTTATTTATTTATTTTTTAGTTTTGGAACCCAACACTTTGCCCACTGACCCCCATTTTGAGAGATAACACAATGTTGGGAAGGACAATGGCTTGGGTTACTTTTTTGAGACTTTGTTTCCTCATCTGTAAAATAAAGATAATTCTGGCTCTGACTGTGGTAAGAACTCCATGGCAATATAATCAATGCACTCTAAGAACAAATCCATTTCAAATAGTCATGTCATGTTAAGAAAAACATATCTATAGTACTTCCAGTTTTTAAAACATTTTTTATAAACTCACCTTATTTTATCTAAGTATCAGAAGAGAACCCATCTTCAAGGCTTCTGCTAATTATAAACCATTTCTATGTATTTATTAAAACAGGCCCCATAGACATTTCTGTGCCATGCCGCCATGCTGTATGAGTCTAATCCATGCTACTGTATACTTTAAAAAGTAACCTCCCATATTTCTCTATATTGCTTTATTGTGCAAATGTTTCACTCATTTAGATCTTCTCTATACACACATATACATAAACACATAGAAAGATGCCCATTGAAATTTTAAATTTTTTGCTAGAGAAAAATAAGAAAGTCTAGCTTGTTTTTCATGCAAGCATCCTTAGAGGAGGAAAGGGAGCTGAGGATCTCTATAGCAATGGGAGGCCCCAGTGACTCAAATACCTCTTCATCCCCAGGTTGATGTTTGAAATTCTGCCATCGGAACTACATCATTTAGCTTATGGCTTGGATTCCCTATATGAACACAGCTGTCCTTGGCAACCTACACTGTTATTAGTCATTCATACCTTATTTATGCATAGTCTAAAAAAAGATGAATTGGAATGAGGGATGTTGAGAGTGAGGGCATAGGGTATATTTGGGAACAGAGGAGGAAACAGTAACAAGAATAGGAAAATGACTTCAGAAGCTTGATGTTTTTGAAGCTTTGTTCATGTTTGATTTGACCATCTTTCTTACTCTCTTTATCTTTACTGCATTAGTCCAGGACCTGCTGTTCTTTATCTGGATGGCTGCAGTGTCCTCCTTGCTGAACTCCTTATCTCCAGAATCAACAGTACTGTCACCAGCATGGTCTTTCTAAAATCCACATCAGTTTATGAGAGATTAGAACCATTTTTGTCTTTAATGCAGACTTGACTGGTGCATGATCTCTCTGGGCCCTCCATCTCTGATAAACTGGGAGTCTAGGTTCTTGACATCCCTTGGGAGGGCGCCATTCACCATAGTGTTTCTTCCCTGTGTAAGAGAAAGAAGGAGAGATTTGAGCTGAATATTCTTCAGGCCCCAGCCATCAGCTACTGCTGTGCCATCTCAATTTCCTGTGTTTCAGAGGCTCCTATCTGCAGTTCTTCATAGCCACCTGGTGTTCTTCATCTCCTTCAGAGCTGCTGACTCAGGTGTATGCCCTGTGCGAGCATGAATTTACTGTGAAATCTGTCTCCATCATCTCCTGTGACTGCTGAGTCCATTTGTGTGTGGAAGGGGTGAGGGCCTCTGTCTCTGCTATTCAGCACCGCATATTTTAGAGGGAAAAACAGGAACAGGTGGATGATTAAATAAACATGTTGCTAGTGGACAGGGTAACACAAACAAAAATTTGGTATCTATTGGGACCTATTAAAGAGCTCTCAATTTGCTGTCAAGATTCTCATCTTGGCTCTGTCCCTGAATTTATAGGACAAATCACTGCCCCTTGCTGGACCTTGGTGTTGGTGTTCTGTTCTTTAAAATAGAGATGGGAGGATGCATTGATTTGATGAACTTTAAGTCCAAACTGTGCTTTGCTAAATCCTCAGCACACCATATTTCACAGGTTGGCTTTTTTCCCTCACATTTTAACATTTCTGAAATTGATTTGCATCTCCCAGTCAATGGCGTGTCATAGTTTAATTGGCAACATTTTTTCTTTGTTGGTGATGCACAAAATTATAGCATGTCATGCAGTTGATGGCATCCCAATCTGATGAATAGTGTTTCACTCATTATTCCTTCCTTCTTCTTATGACCATGTGGGCCAAGGGAAGGAACCAGGTCTGATAGCAGATAGTGTCTTCTTTCTGTGTCACTTCTCAAATATAGCCATCTGGTTGTAACCTTTAGGATTAGGCTTAGCTGCATAAAAAAGAAGCCCTGCACATAATGTGGCTTTATAAAAATTATTTCTTTCTTTCTCATATATGAGAATTTCAGAAGAAGGCAAGCCAGGGTTGGTATGGCAGCCTTGAGATGCTCAGGAGCCCAGGCTCCCATTATATTTCATCTTCTTCATCCTAATGCACAGCTCTTTACTCAAGGTCACTGTTAGTGCACGATAGTGAATGGAGCTTCAGTTTTTCATGGGCAGGGAGCAGGAAGAAAGAAAAGAAGAAGGGAACAAATAATCCACCTTCATTGATTCAGATCTCTTTAAAAGAACTTCTTGGAGTTTTCCCACAAAAGCACTCACTGTCTAGAACTTGGTTGCATGATCAACTCTAGTTGGAAGGGAGCCTTGGGAATATAATCTTTTTGCTTGATGCTTTACTGCTTCAAATAAAATTAGGCTCTTCTATTAAGGGAACAAGCTATTGGGTAGGCATCCAGTAGTCTTTGCCATATCAGTGAGGTGTGGAGTCTATGAATCTGGGCATGAGGAGGTAATGTTTCTAATTTCATCTCTCCTTACTTGGCCTCAGTTTTCTCATAGCCATAATGTGGTTAATAATGTTTCTGTCTAGTGGAAATAATTTTCTTGTGTGTATGTAAGATATAGTTATGAAACAGCTTCTTTAATAAAATGTATAATCTAAAATTAAGGAATTTTTTTTTCCTTAAATTTATCAAGAAAATCTTTACAAAGATAAAGACCATCATGAATGGTTTGGGCTTCTCACTCTGCAGATCTTCATTTCCTAACTTTATTCTTTTCTTCATGAAAATTAGCTTCCAGCTCTTCTAATCTGTGCCTTCAAGTCTAACCTGGACCAGAATCAAACATTTTGGGCTATGGACATCTGTGTCTAAGCATGAAGCTGTCCTTGTTTCCACTCTGCTACATAGAAACCTTCAGATCATTCTCTTTTTACTCCAGTTGTAATCCCTCATTCTGCAGATTAATTCCCTTTCATTCCTTCTGCTAGTGACAGACACTGGACACTGCATGGGCTCTTGTGACTGGCTGTAGTTTTTCATATGAATATAGAAGTAATTTTGAGTCCAGGGCACATGTGAGAATCAGGCTGACTGGGTTTAAATCTATTGATGACTTTTATATCTACACAACTTCAGAAAGATCACAACCCCCTGCCCACCACCACCTTGCAGTTTCCTTGTAGGAAACATAGAACTATTGGAAATGTTAAAATACAACCTGTAGAGATGTGAGGATAAAATAGATGCTGTATGTGTAAAGCCCCAATACAGTCTCTGATCCAGAATAGGTGCCTTTGTTGACTCTGCAATAAAGAATCCTGAAAATGTAGATACAGGAGAAGACTTAGAAATCACTGGTTCCTTCCCTTTCTTTTTATAAACAGAAATGAAGGCCAGAGAGTGGAGAGTGACTTGCCTGTGATCACAAGGCTAGTATGAGTATCAGAGCTCTAACTCAAGTCTGAATCTTCTGACTCACAGATGCCAACTTTTACCCACATTCCAACTCAGAACACATCATACATGTAAGTTTCTGTCTTTAAGTTTTACATTGAGAAACTAAATGCTTAGATTAGAAAAGGGGATGAACTCCTTTTCAGCACATGGAATGTGTCTGACATGGGGAAGCAGGTCCTGGGGGCTGGTACTATTCATCTCTCTCACAGCATTTGAAGCAATCTTCAGTGATGACAGAAGTTACGGAACACCTGTGACATCAGCCTGACCCCACTGGACTGGTGGGGTCAGGGTAGGGTTATCCCCTGACAAGATTAGAAACAAAGCAGACGTTCCCTGGACTTGGCTGTCTACAGGGTGCCAACAGCTGCCATTGTCAGGAAGTGCTGGGCTGATGGCTGATAACAGGGTGAAGCCCTGTGACAGCAGCCGTGGCTCTCACTAGAGGCCTGGGCTTGGAAATGCCCATGAACATAATAAAATTTCCTGGGACACTGCTACAGAGAGACAGTCATGCTCTACCGGGTGTCTGGCTAATGTCCATAAACTTGTAGATAGCATTGGCTGATAGATGTTCAGCACTGGCAAATGACCACTGTTGCTGATCAGATTCTCCTTCAAGAAAGAGCTTGTGGTCCAGTGCAAGGACTCGGTTAAGTGATGGCATCCAGCTGCTAGATCTTTTGGGCTCACCTAAGCTTTCAAGCTGAGGTCATGTTCTTCTTGGGGCAGCCCCTGTTTCTCAGATGATATTTTTCTCTTTCCTATTACTTAATTAACCCAACAGACATTTACTAGGTCCTTGTAAATCAAAGACAGCAAAGGTGACGATCAAAGGAACAAGATCAGAGGAACAAGCACGCAGTAAGCCAAGGAGTAAGGAGATGAAGATGAGGATGCCAGAGCCCCACCCTCAGCGAGCCTAGCGTGTGACAAAGAAGGGCGCCTGATCATGGGAGTGATGCAGATTCCTCATGGCTTGGTGCTGTCTCGCGATAGTGAGTGAATTCTCATGAGATCTGGTTGTTTGAAGTGTGTGGCAGCCCCTCCCCCACGTTGTCTCTCTTGCTCCTGTTTCCACCATGTGACATGCCTGCTCCCACTTTGCCTTCTGCCATGATTGTAAGCTTCCTGAGGCTTCCCCAAAAGCCGATGCTGATGCTGTACTTCCTGTGCAGCTTGCAGAACCCTGAGACAATCAAACCTCTTTTCTTTATTAATTGCCCAGTTAAAGGTATTTCTTTACTGCAAGGCAAGAATGGCCTAATGCAGCAGGTTTTGCAGAGGTATTGGCATTAGTTTTGGACGTTGAAGTAAAGACTGTACACCCAAAGTGGGGATGCCATGGTTGGCAATCAAGAACCCGAGGTATATTTGCCTGTTTTTGCACTGTTATAAAGACATATCTGAGGCTGGGTAATTTATAAAGAAAAGAGATTTATTTGGCTCATGGTTCTACAGGCTGTACAAAAAGCATGGCACTAGCATCTGCTTCTGGTGAGAACCTCAGGAAGCTTCCACTTATGGTGGAAAGCTAAGGGGGAGCAGGCATATCACATGGTGAGAGAAGGAGCAAGAGCAAAAGGGGCGAGAGAGAGGGGAGAAGGTGCCACACTTTTAAACAACCGACTCTCATGTGAACTACCAGAGCAAGAACTCATTCATCACCAAGGGCATGACACTAAGCCATTTAAGTGGGATCTGCTCTCATGACCCAGATACTTCCCAGAAGGCCCCATCTCCAACACAGGGGTTCGAATTTCCACATGAGATTTGGAGGGGACAGATATTAAAACCAATCAGGGAATCTGCATGAAGAAAAGCAAGAAGGTAGGAGATTATGCCCAGTACTTAATGAACAGTGAGTTTGTTCTCTCTGCCAGTTTGCCTGGAGCTAAGCATGAAGCTGTCCTTGTCTCTACTCTGCTGACTAGAAACCTTCAGACCGCTCCAGCTCATTCAGCCCTCTCATCCTTAGAGCTTCTTACCTCTAGTCTCATTGGCTTTTCAGTTCCTAGATGTCCCAGGCTAATCTCCACTTTTACATCTCACTTATGCTGATCCTTATGCCTAGGACCTTCTCTTCTCATCAGAGAGGATACCTCTTGTGTTCACTACTGTTTCTACAGTACCCAGCATGGATGCTGGAACATAGTAGGTACTCCATTATTATTTGTTGAGTGAATGAACAACAAGAATAGCATTCATCAGGCAGGTGAGTAACAATTCTTGAACCTTCTTAAAAGCTGGGTTAAATAGATTGAGTTTTATTATTAAGCAATGGAAAAAACTCATGCTTATTCATTAAAAAAAGTTCTGCAAACCTCCTTGGTAAGCATTAATAGTATTTTATATATCTATGGCATATCTATATACATCATCATATTATCCTTTTAGTGATTCCTTGAGGGCATTTAGGAAACTCATTTTATTCCCTTGAGGATAAGTCTGAAGCTCAGGGAGGTTGAATGGGGTAACAAGGTCACCTAGCTAGGCTTATGACAGAGTCAACTTAACTCCAGGTCTAATGACCTCACATTCTTACTCCTTTTTTCCTATTGTGCTGATGTTCTTTGTTGGAAGAAAGAACATTTTGTACAGTTGAAATGATCAGAAACCATAAAAGGCAGTGAATATGGATAAAAATATGTGTATATTCTCAGGGTTCCACAGTCCAGGGAAGACCAAAATTACTAAGAGGAAAGCTGATGTCTTCATGGAAGGAGTTATTTCTTGGGCCAGTCAGTCCCAAGCCAAATACAGATTATCCTATTTGAATGCTTACTGATTTGAATAGTCAATAAAAAAAGGTGGCAATTTATTTCTTTACAAATAGTTTTAGGGCAATTCTTAGGTCCTTAGCTGCTGCGTTTCTGCTCCTCACTTCTTTGTCAACCCATTTTGTTTGAGATGCAAAAAGAAAGAGAGGCCCAGCTTTAGCGCTGCCCCTCCCTTGTGAGAAAGAGAGGTCACTGTGTACGAATATGAAGTCTATTTTCTAAGCATCTTTTGAAATCTCAAAATCCTTTCAAAGGCAGAAGATGGTGTTCTCCAGGTACACTTTTTTGTTAAGAGGACTGAGCTGCAATGATGCCAATTCTTTTGAGGACAGTGTGAAAGTGGAAGACAGTACAGAGGTTCTAAACCTAGCTTATCATTTGAATTACTTGGAGGTAGTATTTGAAAATATTAGGTTGGTGCAAAATTAATTGAGTTTTTTGCCTTTTAAAAGAGTAATGGCAAAAACTGCAATTACTTTTGCACCAACCTAATACAAGGGCCTTACCCAAGGAGACTTAGCTCCTATAGGTCTAAAGACGGGTAGTGGGAATCTATTTGTAACTCCCATCAAAAATGATTCTGATGTTAGTCAGACTTGAGACCCCAGGTATAAGAAAAGGAGCACTACCACACTAGTTCTTTGTCATATATGTCAATGTATAAAACATGAAAAGCAAGATTTACTCAATGTGGGGGAAGGCTGGTTCAAATTAGAAAATCAACCAATGAAATCCACTATGTCAGTAAACTAAAGAGAAATCCTATAATCACATCAATTGATACAGGAAGAGCATTTGAAAAAAAATCCCAAACTGATTTGTAATAAAAGCTTTCAGCAAACTTTTAAGAAAAGTTTTATATAAAAGTTATATAAAAATTATATAAATACAGCTTACACACACACACACACACACACACACCCCACACACAAGTAAAATGGGATAAATCAGAGTAAGTTTAGTGGGTTGAATCAATGTCAATATCCTAGTTGTGATGTTACACTATAGTTTTAGAAAACGTTACCATTAGTGGAAAATGGGCAAAGGTGCAAGGTGTAAATGAATCTAAAATTATCTTAATAGATATTTCAATTAAAAACACGGAGTATTTGGTTTTTGTTTTCCTGACTGGACCCAGTCAATACATGTAGCCTTAGGATAAAGTCAACATTATAGAAAGTAGAGCAAAAAGATGCAAAATAATTCAGGTCCATTATGACCTTGCTGAGCCTTGGGTCAAACCAACTCGAATGTTCCTTCTATCTCTGTACTTCCTAATCACATAAGCCAATATATTTTCTTATTGTTTAAGTAGCATGAACTATCAATAGATTTTCCTTTTCTATTACAGGGAAAGTTCTCATTCATGCCTCTGGGAGGCAAACTGAAGATAAATTTTATAAAACTCATTTGTGGGTGGCAGTGATGATGTAATAGAAGTACACAGTACTTGGAAGTACTTAAACTTGAAGCTCTTTAATAGCTGGGTGACCTTAAGCAAGTTATTTATCTTCTCTAAAGAGGCTACTGAGTTCTGAAATTTGTGTGGTAAGGCTTCATCCATGAAACAAATACTGAGTGTCTTGTTTGGGTTTTGAAACAGCAAGTTAAATAGATAAAGTCTCCACTTTATAGACGTTTCATTCTAGCACATGAAGACACACCTTAAATACATAACCAATTAAATAAACAATACATTGTATTGTATTATAAGCAATATGATACATTATAAAACAATACTAAAAGAGAAATATACTAAAACAATACTAAAAGAGCAAGTATTAGAGTGTTGTGGGGTAGGAGGGTGGTGGCTGATATTTTATTGCATGGTCAAGGAAGGTGTGAATTGTAATATGACATTTTAAAATACTTTTAAGTTCAGGGTACATGTGTAGATTTGTTACATAGGTAAATGTGTGTCATGGGAGTTGTTGTTATCATTAAGTACATAGACATGGGCAAAGATTTCATGACAAAGACACCAAAAGCAATTGCAACAAAAGCAATAATTGTCAAATGGGATCTAATTAAACTAAAGAGCTTTTGCACAGCAAAATAAACTATCAACAGAATAAACAGACAACCTACAGAATGGGAGAACATTTTTGCAAACTATGCATCTGCCAAGGTTCTAATATCCAGCATCTATAAGGAACTTAAGTAAATTTACAAGAGAAAAACAACCCCATTAAAAAGTGGGCAAAGCACATGAACAGACACTTCTGAAAAGAGGACATACATGTGGCCAATATTCATATAATGACATTTGAACAGATTTGAAGGAAGTGAGTGAAGGAGACGTGTGGCTATCTGGGCAAAGAGCACCCCCCCAAGCAAAAAGAGGAAACAGCTTGCCTCTTCAGGCATGTGTTTATAGAGCTGTTAAAAATGATTTGGTTACTCTTTTACAGAATCTTTATTCTCTGATTGTCCAAAATATTATATTGACTTGATGTGGTAGTAAGACACTAACGTTTTTATTAAAATAGTAACTTTTCTGTTGCCTGAGTTGGTTTCCTATGAAAACACCTGTATGTGGCCTCTTGGCTCACATGAATGGAGAAAACGTGTGTAATTCTCTATCAAGGGTAATGAGCTCAGCTGTTAGTTTATCTTCTTTTTCATCTCAGTAGTGTGGCAGGCAGAAGAAAAAAAGATAAGTGGGTGTTAGTAAACATGAGCTTGGAGGTATCTGAACCCAGTATTCTCATCTATCAAAAAGTCATAATCGTAAGGTTAACTTCACAAGGTTGTAGATGTGTGACTTAAATGAGGAAATGGAGGAAAAGGCACTTTTATAAACTTTAGTATCTTTAGTTTCAGGTCAATGAGATCATTTCCATGACTTGGTGGCCCAAAACCATTTTTTGTGGGTAGGGAAATAGGCAGGAAAACCATGGACCCTAACACCCCCCAAAAATGTACATAAACCAAGTTTTGCATTTTATTTCGGAGTAAGCCAGGAATCCTCTGAAATTCATCTAATGAGGCTCAGGTAAAGACCCCTATTAAACTATTAGTTTGGCATTAAAAAAAAATAAAATAAAACATAGGTTATCGTAAGAGTAAAATGGGAAAATGGACATGAAAGGACTTTGTGTGTTGTAAGATGGTGTATCGACATGAGTTATTATTAAATGTTATTAAATGTTTATGAGGATGCATTTGTGTAGAGGCATGAGTGAACTAATACATTCGTCTGATCCTGTGCTTGCTGTGATGGTGAAGGAGGATGATGTATTGCTTGTTTGTGAAAACATATGCAGGAGTCCATTTGTGAGCCCTGGTGGGCATAGTTCAAACATATGTGTGAGTGTGTGCAGCTGTGGATGTGCCTCTGTGTCTGAGTGCCTCTGTTACAGCTTGTTGGAAATGAAGCCCTCCCTTGTGGATCAATGCATCAAAAGATGTATCTTGTATAGAGCAGGAGCATCCTGCAAGGATGTCTGAAAAACTCTTTTGCAGGAAGATGCTAGCACAGTCTGAAAAACATTGACCATGTTCAGAATCATGTCTGACGTGATTTTCTACCTTTTTTTTTTGAGATGGAGTCTTGCTGTTGTTGCCCAGGCTGGAGTGCAATGGTGTGATTTTGGCTCACTGTAACCTCTGCCTCCCAGGTCCCAGCAATTCCCCTGGTTCAGCCTCCTGAATAGCTGAGATTACAGGTGCCTGCCACCACACCTGGCTAATTTTTGTATTTTTAGTGGAGATGGAGTTTCACCATGTTGGTCAGGCTGGTCTGGAACTCCTGACCTCAGGTGATCCACTCACCTCAGTCTCCCAAAGTGCTGGGGATCACAGACATGAGCCACTGCACCTGGCGGATTTTCTGCCACTTTTAAAGAGAAAAGGAAAACGTAATCCTCTTTTTGGTCTTCAGTTGTTTTCACTTCTTTTGTTCCTTCTAGTGATGGAGATCCAAAAAGGAGAAAAAAAGTTTTCATCAGGAAATAAATTCCTTCTGCCTCCCTGGATTTTCAGGAGGAGGGTACAGAACATGGTGGCAAGAATTTGAATTTGGGGAGTCAAAATATGTGAGTTCTAATCCCTTCTGTTCCAGTAGTGGCTGACACATCTTGGACAAGTCGTCAAAGCTTCTCAAGCTACAAATTGCTTATTACTAGGATGAGGTTAATAGCTATTTTAACCACATTTTTAAAAGAGTGTTATAAGTGGTAACATGTGCAATAATTTGCATAGAATAAACACATTTATTTTATAAAAGAGTAACATTAAATGTCTCATCAACAAATGCAAAATACTTGGGAGAATTAAATAATGCTTTCTTTTCTGTAGTGGGCTTTCTAGATTAACTCTGAAAAGGAGCTGGGGAAATTCTTATTATGTATTTATTTACAACAGATGTTTTCCCAGAGCCTACTTTATGCCAGGCACTGTGTTAGGTGTCGAAGATACAGTGGAAAACAAATTCCTTTTATTATAGTAATCCCTACATAAAGAAATTTACAGACTTCTGAGAGACATAGGCATTAAGCAAGCAGACAAACAAATAAATGTATCATTAGAACTGTAGTAAGAGTAAAAAAGGAATACCAACAGGAGCTGTGAAAGTGACTAATGGGAATGATCTAATTTAGACTAGGTCATCAAGGAAGGCTTCTCTGAGGAAGTGACTTTCGACCTGAGATCAGAAGGGGATTGGTTGAATTGGTATGGAGCTAAAAAATTCTCTAAATTCTGCCTCTTAAGATCTGTTTTTCCCCCTGTGATTCTGTGGAACAAACATGAAATTGAATTCCTATTCCATGCTGAAAAGTAAGTAAGAGAAAAGGGTGGAGGAATATATGTAAGGAGAATATTAAGAGATAAATCTTATATTGTAGTCTCTTTCCTTCAAACTGTTCCTAATCCCCTGACTGTTGGCTCATAAATAGATAGAATTTTCCCTCACGTTACAGCCTCGCCTAAAGACAATGAGTGATTTCACAACAAATGATTTATGTACTGAAATCTGGAGAGATTTTACTCGTAAAAATACTCCAGCCATTTGTCTTGATCATCCAATATATCAGAGCCTGGTTCGGATGCCTCTGAATTAACTGCAAATTAAATAATTCAAAGCCAGTTGGTAAAGTATAATGGGGAGTGGGGTTTGGGGGGTGACTGAAGGAGGATGATCACCACCGTGATTGTATCCTCATCAACTTAGAAGGCAAAAGGTTTCTACTGCTCATTGTAGTATTGAAAGCAAGAGAGGTGGATGTGAGAGCTGGGACCTTGGGGACTTGCTGGGTGGGTTAATGTCCAGTTATTAACTCTTTTATTGAGTACTTATTGTGTGTTAAATGGTGAGGATGCAATGGTGAGCTCGTCAGATACAGGTGCCGTTCTCTGAGAACCTTCAGTCTTATGAGAGAAGACGATGATAAAGCAAACAAGATATCTACTAATAAATCTTGATTACAGTGTCATTTCAATTTAGTGAAAACTGAGCGTGGATCAGACCATGTTGCTGCCTTCCAGGTACCATGACTTCATTTTCTCTGCTAAGTAATTCTCAGTCTTCTCATATCCACTTACTCAATCATCCACTTGCTTATGCAACAAATATGTTTTCCGAGCATCTATTATGCTTTTTATTCTGTGTAGGAGCCCCAGAAGATGAATCAGATGGGAACCCCACCTTTAGAAAAGCTCATACCCTCAAGAGAGCAAAAAGCCATTCTTGCAAATCATTACAGCACAAGGCAGAATTAGGTAAATGTGTCAGAAGAGTTTTACTGGAGAAGCTGTAAGTGTTCAGAGGGAACTGAGATCTTATTTAGTTGGGGTAATTGACTTCTTGGAAGAAGCCAAGAAATCTGCAAATATGTACTGAGTGCCTTACTCTAACGTAGACTATGTGCAAGTTTTTGGGCTTACAGAGGTGATCAGACAGAGGCACTGCTCAGTGGCAGGTTCCACTGTAGAAGATGAGACAGACATTTAGATAATAATTTCAGTATAACGAAGGCCATTGATCCTTTGAACAAATATTTTCCAGAGTTCTACCATGTCCCAGCCTTTGTGCTATTTTATGTGGGTGTAAGATGAATCCTCTTATCCCTGTGGGACTTACACTCTTGCTTACTGTCTGACAGATATATTTGATTATTTTACTGGGCCTCACCAGTTTTAATTATTTTCAGATGAGGAAGGGGGTGCCCATGGGGAACTGACTTTCCTACTGGGGTCAATGCATTGAAAATCCAATGAGCAAAATGAAGCTTAGAGTGATTCAATGAGCAACCTACTCCCTAAAAATCCAAAAGGTGGACTAGAGTGGTCAAATTGGAAGATGGGAGAAACTTGAAGTTCAGGTAGTCTGCCTGCAGACAGAAGGTCTGTTGGAGGAGAGGGAAGGAAACTAACATTTACTAGACATGTACTGCTAGGGAAGACATTATGCCAGTTGTTTTATATGCATTATTATTATTATTATAGTCTTTACAGTGGACAATTACAAGAGAAAGTAGGTCTTGGGATCCTGGTCATATCAGAAAAACACTGAGCTAAATTTCTAGAAACTCAGTTACACAGGGCTGGAGAAAAAGAATGGGGCTTTAGGAAGGAGAAAGGAGTGCACTGATGAAAAGTGTGCATTTGTTCACTCATCAAGGCTGAAAATGGGTGATATGATGGATGATCAGCTGCAGTGCTGAGAGCCCTCCTTCCCTGCATCATGTTCATATTGATCTTAGAGCCCTCTGCAGGTGAGGGCCAATGGTGCCTTCTACAGACAGAGGAGGGAGGTGAAGACTGGAAACCTATAGGGTTGGCCCATACAGCTGACCCACCAGGACCACTGTTCTTGATTTCTACTCTGAATGTCCCACCTGTCCACGTGGGATCAGGTAACTGCGATGTATACTCTCGAAGCCCTGGTGGTTTTAATTCATGGCACTTGTATTAGAAATTGTTCAATTGCAAGTAACTCAATTTAAAATCAGCTTAAAGAATAAAGAAAATCTATTTATTTTTAAAGCTTTATTGGTATATAATTCACAACCATACAATTCACCCATTTAAAATATATATACAGTTCAGTGGTTTTTAGTATATTCACAGATATGTGCAATCATCACCACAGTCAATTTTAGAACATTTTCATCACTTCAGAAAAAATCCCCTACCTTTTAGCTATCAGTGCCTATCATCCCATCCCTCTCTGACCTAACCAACCACTAATTGACTTTCCATCTCTAGAGATTTTCCTGTTCTGGATATGCCATATGAATGGAATCATACAATATAATTTTTTAAATGACTAGTTTCTTTTCTTAGCATAATGCTTTTAAGGTTTATCTATCTTGTAGCATAAATACTTCATTTCTTTCTATAGCTGAATCATATTCTATTGTATGGATATACCACATTTTTCTTATCCATTCAACCTGAGTTTTTTCCATCTCTTGATTATTATCAATAATGCTTCTGTAAAGATTAAGTTACAAGTTTTTGGGTGACTACGTTTTCATTTCTCTTGGCTATATAGCAAAAATGGAATTGGTAAGTCATATGGTAACTCTGTCTTTAATTGTCTGCGGAACTACCAGACTGTTTTCCAAAGTGGCTGCATCCTTTTTTATTCCCACCAGCAGTGTATGTGGGTTGATTTCTTCACATGCTCACCAACAGTTGTTAGTATCTGACTTTTTGATTCTAGTCATCTTAGTAGGTGTGAAGTGGTATCTTATAATAGTTTTGATTTGCATTTCCCTGATGAATAATGATGTTGAGCATTTTTTCATGTGCTTATTGGCCATTTGCATATCTTCCCTGGAGAAATGTCTATTTAGATCATTTGCCCCTTTTAAAATTAAGTTGGTTGTCTTTTTTTATTATTGAATTTTTGTGTGTGTAGATATTCCCAACATATGGTAGGTTTTATATAAAAGTAGATCCAATGGCTCAAAATATTACCAAAACTCCATTTTCTTTACACATCTTATTCTGCCATCCACAGATGTTGACTTCCTCCTGTGTGGTTCCCTTGATGGTTGAAAAATGGCTGCTAACCACTGCTGGGTTAAATACTTTCCCTGCCACATCCACTGGCAGAGAAAGGGAGTTTTCCTTCCCACTATAAAAGTTCTAGACTTCCCTTTGATAAGATTGATTTAGGTCACATAATCACAGTGGTGACGAGACAGAATTTACACAGATTATACTAAGCTGTTTAGACCACATTTAAAGAGCCGGGATTGGGCTCGGTTCCTGTCCCCACCCCAAATGTGCATGGCTACCGCACAATGGAAAGACAGTAACATAATCTATTCTAGCACTTTTGTAGCTATTGGTTTATATGACTCTCTGATTAAAATCTATGCTTCCCATTAGAGTATGAAGGCAGGGAACCATAGTACTTTGGCTTACTTGCATTTAGAACACCATCCTCATTCTTATGATATTAATGAACAGCCATGGAACAGATACTGTGTATGTGCTGTACATGGACTTGTGTCATAAGGCTGGTCTTATTGTTACTATCCTCATTTTATACACAAAGAAATTCAGGCTCAGACAGCTTTAAAGACTTGTCTAACATTTCACATTCAGTAAGTGAAAGTGGTAGAGCTGGGATTTGAACCCAGGTTGTCTGAGTCCTAGATACTCTTAACCATCTTTCTCATGAATAATGAATAATTTTTGTCTTTACAGCTCCTCACACTATATGTGGTACAAAATAGGCGTAGGTACTCAATAAATGTCTATCACATTGCAGTGAAATCAAATTCTAATATTTTTAAATAAAGGCATGATTTTCTCTTTTGTGGCAGAAAAGTAGTGGAGGTCAGAGACCAAACTGGAGTCAGGTGCCTGGGAGAGTTTCTCAGCAGCTCCTTCCATTACATAGATGCTGCTGCCCCTAGCTTGGAGGCAGAGGTCTGGGTCAGAACATCTGAGGGCCCACATGTCAGTCAGACACATCCTTCGACCTTCACTGAACTGTCCTCCCAGGAGGTCATACCACCTTCCTGATGTGCATGAGTGAGTGTAGAAATCCAGAAATCAACTTTGAAACCAGGCCTTAAATGCCTTCTGTGATAAATAATTGAAAAATCCTGTAGGTTATTTTTTTCCCCATCCTTCGAATCAAAAGAAAAATAATGTGAGATCAAAACCCCCAGAAGAATATGAAGAAAAATATTCAGAAAAGATATGGGTGCTTGGAATAAAAAACATTTTCTTTTCCCATGCATCAAAAGAAGCTCCCAGTTTATCAGACATTTTCACGTGGGCTGTAGCACATTGGGATGGAAATAAAAGCATAGCAGTGAATTCTAGGTCATTAGACTGGAAAGTCAGCTGAAAGAAGCAGGATCTTGTCTTCCCTTTGAGACAGACACATTTGCAAAAGATGTTTTCAATTTATGACTGTTTCTCAATTTTTCCTCCACAGTGGGGATTGAGAGAATATCTTCTATGGTCTGAAAAATAAAATCTTTAGGTGAATGGTAGTTTATACTTTTCTATATTTTTAAGATACTTTCACTTGCATCATCTCATATAATCATCATGACAAGGATTGTATATCCCTTTTGATGCAGGAAGGTTAGTATTATTGGTCCAATTTTACAGAAGATAAAACTGAGGCCTATGGTGGTACATTGATGTCTTGAATGTCATGCAGCTGATGAGGGCAAATGCTGAAATTCTATTAAAATCTTTGTCCTTCTGTGGTTTGGAGAATAAAAATATTAAGACTTTCTCGGAAATGCAGACATGGGCTCAAATCTTCTATCATGTTTCTAGCTGGGTGGCTTTAATCAAGTTATTTTAACTTCATCTTCCTCATTTGTAAAGTTAGGTTAATACCTACATTGCAAGGCTGTGGTGAGGATTAAGTGAGACAATGCATGTAAAGTGCCAAATTAGGGGATTTGAGATGGCCTGATAACCAGCAATTAATTTTCTTTTCTAAGTTTGAACTGAATGGGAAATAGAATTGCTCAAGTAGGCAGATGGGGGAAATGAAATTTATATTGGTAGAAACTGGAGTCCTTAATATTGAACTCTGAAAGCAGGGAGACTTATCATTCAGCCACATGCAACATCTGGTGATGCAAGGAAGGATGGCCAGTGTCTGATTTAGCATGAAGGAATTTTAAAATTCTGGGGGTCATGATTATCAAATATTATTTTATTTAAAAGAGTTTTAATGTGGCTAAAGAAATGGAGATCCAGAAAGGGTATCTCACTTACCAAAGTTATATAGCAGCCAGGTAGGGACAAAGCTGGAAATAGAACCTAGTCTTTTGATTCCCAAGATGACTCTCCTCCCAGTACACCATGCTGCCTCATTTCCCAGGAACTAGAATGATTTTGCAAGAAGTGTCTTTGACACACTAATTTTAATTATTTTGGATATATACCCAAAAGAGAGATATAGATAGCCAACAGATCTATGAAAAAAATGCTCAAATGCTATAATCATTGGGGAAATTCAAGCTAAAACCAAAATGAGATATCACTTCATGCCTGTTAGAATGGCTATTATAAAAAAGATGAATAATAACAAGTGTTGGTGAGGATGTGGAGGAAAGGAAACCTTGTACACAGTTGGTGAGGACATAAATTAGTGTAAAAACTGGTATGTCAAAGAGATGGTTATACTCCCATGTTCATTGCAGCACTATTCCCAATGATCAAGCTATGGAATCAACCTAAGTGTCCATCAAAAGATGAATGGGTACATACAAGTCTCACAGAGGACGTCCAGGAGACATGGCACCCCTCCTACCTCTAGTATCATTGAACTTAGGAAACACATCTTTCCTGGGTCTGGTTGGACAGTAGCAGCAGATATGATTTGTTGGGATAGTAGACAGGAAAAATGTGGCACATATACACCATGGAATATTATGCAGCCATTAAAAACGAGGAGTTCACATCCTTCGTAGGGACATGGATGAACCTGGAAAGCATCATTCTCAGCAAACTGACACAAGAACACAAAATCAAACACCACATGTTCTCACTCATAGGTGGGTGTTGAACAAGGAGAACACATGGACACAGGGAGGGGAGCACTATACACGGGGGTCTGTTGGGGGGAGGGGGGATAGCGGGGGGGTGGGGAGTTGGGGAGGGATAGCATGGGGAGAAATGCCAGATATAGATGAAGGGGAGGGAGGCAGCAAATCATACTGCCACGTATGCACCTATGCAACAACCTTGCATGTTTTTCACATGTATCCCCAAACCTAAAATGCAATAAAAAAAAAAAAAAAAAAAAAGATGAATGGGTAAAGGTGGTACAAATATATAATGGAATATTATACAGCCTTTAAAAAGGAAATTCTGTCATTTGTGACAACACAGATGGAAATGGATGACATTATGCTAAGTGAATAAGCCAGGCACAGAAAGACAAATACTGTACAATTTCATTTATATATGGAATCCTAAAAAGTTGATATCACAAAAGCAGAGAGTAAAAACATGGTTACCAGAGGCTGAGGTAGTGGGGAGAAGGAGAAGAATGGGGAAAGAGAAGATGTTGATCAAAGTGTATGAAGTTTCAGTTACACTGGAGGAATATGTTTTAATAATCTATTGCAGTATATGATGATGACAGTTAATAATTATGCATTGTATATTTCATAATTACTAAAATAGATTTTTAATGTTCTCACCACAAAAATGATAAATTTTTGAGGTGATGGATAAGTTAATTAGCTTGATTAAATATTTTTATAATGTATACATAGATCAAAACATCACATTGTTCCTCATAAATATACATAATTATTATTTGTCAATTAAGAATAAGAAGGGTCTCTGAATATTTCCTTGGCCAAACATGACACATAGGTCTTGGTCACAAAGCCAATAATAAACTAACTCATGCATGCATGGAACAGCTGCCCCATCTGGTATTTATTATTTTATTTATGAACATTCATTGAGCCAACTATGTGCAAGACATTACATGTTGGTATACCACAAAATAAAGTGGATGAAGACCCTTTTTTCATGTAACTTGCTTTCTGGTGGGGGCATATGGAAAATTAATAACAAGCAAGCAAACAAACGAACAAAAAAACAAACACATACCTGCTATTTGAGATGGTGATGAATGCCATGTAGAAAAATAAAGCAGGGCAAAGGGATAGAGATAGAAGCATGATGCCATTTACATGGAATATTAAAGGAAGGTCATCCTGTGGAGGTAATATTTGAGCGGAGAGCTGAAAGATATAAAAAGGTGATCCATGAAAATATCTGGGAGAAGAACATTCTGAGTGGAGGCAAAGAATCTTTTAAGCAAGTGCAAAGACTCTGAGGCAAGAAGATGCACGGCAAGGAAGTCAATGAGCTAGAGCAGACAGAGTGAGGGCAAAAGACCATAAGGATTGAGGGTCAGACTGTCAAGCAGAGCCCAGTCTGTCAAACTGATCCTTTTGGGAAATTATAAAGACATGACTTTAACACAAAGTGAGATGAGAAAGCATTTGAATTGTATTTTAAACCAGTCTCTCTGACTGCTATGTAGGAAATGAAGGATAAAGATGGAAGCTGGAGACTAGGGTGCCACTGCAATGATTTAGGCATGCTGAGAAGCTGGAACAAGGCTGTAGTAGTAGTGGAGGTTGAATGAAGGGGTCAGTCTCTGGATTTTGCCTGTGCATCAGACAGAATGGGTAGACGCATCACTGCTTATTGGGTTAGAGAAGAGGGTGAAGGAATATGCTGGGGAGTGGGACATCAGGAATTTGGTTTGGGACATGATGGGTCTGAGATACTTATTAGATATTCAAGAGTTTATGGCCAGTAGAAAGCTGGCTATCTAAACTGGATTTCAGGAGACAGGTCAGGTGGGGAATACAAACATGGGAGTCATTGGCCTACAGATGGTATTTATAGCCATGATGCTGGATGAGATGACCTGGAGAGTGAGTGTAACTGGAGAACAAAAGAGACCTGAGAACAGACCTCTGGGATACTCGAAGGCCAAGAAGTCAGGAAAAGGCAAAGATTTGGTAAAGGAAATTAAGAGGTAAAAGGAGAAACAATGGAGGGTGGTGGTGTTCAACTAAGAGAAGCATTTCAAGAGAGAGGGAGTTTAAGTAAGTTAAGTACTGAGGATTGACTATTTGGGTTAACAACATGAAGATCATTGTTGACCTTCACAAGAACAGTTATGCTGAAATAATGAAGATTAAACAGTGTGATTCTAGTCTGGCTTAAGAGACAAGGGGAGAAGATGATATGGAGACAATGAATATAGCTAATGACTAATTCTCTCAAGGAAATTTGCTGTAAAGGGAAATTGCAAATGAGTCAATAGTAGGAGAAGGGTGTGGGAATGTAAAATGAAGCAGCCGCTTAGGAAGGGGTGATTTTAAGAGAGAACATATTAAAGCATGTTTGTTTACTAATGGGAATGATCCAGCAGGGGGCGGAAATTTGAGAGTGGAGGAGAAAATGTGGAAACCATTGTTGAGGTGATACCCTTGAGAATATTAGAGGGTACAGCAACTTGTGCCTTGAATGGGAACAGGAAGAGTTCATTAATGGTAGCAAGGATGAAGGTGGAAGGTATGGTCAGGTACAGAAGGTTTAGTAGATATCATGTTGATAAAGCCAATGGAAAGTTCTCTATGGATGTTTTCTCATCGAAACAGAAGACAGCCTGAAGCAGACATTGGAAAAGACAGTGTTAGAAGATTGAGGAGAGAGGAGAAGGTTATGAAATAATTTACCTAGGACAGTGGAAGAGTGATTGGACTAAGGAACTGTCCTAGGAATTCCTAGCAGTCCATGAGCTTAGTGGCCAGGAATTTAAAGTAAGAACAAACCATTGAGGTTGTATCTTCTTCTCCTACCCAATTAAATTGTGTGGGTGCAAGCAGGGGTGAGGAAAGGTTGGTTTTAACTATGGCTCTAATCTTGCCAAGCAAATGTAATGGCATGTAAAAAGCAAGAGAGTTGAGGTATACAAGTACTATTGTAACTATTGATCATATAAGTACAGCTAGCTACAACCAAAAGTGAGAGTGTGAAAGAGTGAAAATCTGTTGGATCAATGAATGGTAGGCTACAGTGGGGCCAAAGAATTTTAGGCATATGAGAGCTATAGATTATGAACTAGAAAGGTAAGAGGTGGTCATAGGAGGGTGGGATTCCTGCAGTCGAGATCATGGAGGTGTTGAAGTTGTTTTCAGTGATTAGGTTAATGTATATGGCTGTGGGAATGAATGATGGAGGTGAGGCAGAGGACACTATCACTGAGGGAAGTGAGGCCAAGGAACTTAGAACTCAGGGTATGAAAAGATGACGTCAGTAGGTATCACAGTCAGGAATGACTATCCTAACGTTGCCAGTTAGCCCATGGTGATATTAAGATTATCGTTAAACATCATTATTTACCAGGAAAATGCAAATCAAAACCACAGTTTGAGACCAATAGGATGGTTGTAATGAAAAAGACAGACAATAACCAGTGTTGGAGAGGATGTGGAGAAATGCAACCCTTGCGCATTGCTGGGGGGAATGTAACATGATGCAGCCACTTAGGAAACCAGTTTGCAGGTGCTCAAATTGTTAAATTTAGAGTTACCATTCTACTCCTAAACATATGTTCAAATAAAAACATATGTCCACACAAAAACTTGTACACAAATATGAATAGTATAATTATTGATAATTGTGAAAAAGTGGACACAAGCTAAATGCCCATTAACTGATAAATGTATAAATATAGTGTGGTATATCCATACAATGAAATATTATTCAGCAATAAAAAATGAGTTATGAACACATGTTAGAACATGCATGAGCTTTGAAAACATTAAGTAAAAGAAGCCAGGCACAAAAAATCACTTCTTTTCTGATTCCATATATATATAATGTCCAGAATAGGACAAATCTGTAGAGACAGAAAGTAGATTAGTGGTTCCTTAGCACTGGGGACTGCTAATGGTTACAGGGTTTTTTTTTGGGGGTGATGAAAATGTTCTAAAATTAAATTGTGATGGTTGTACAGTTGCATAGCCCTGTGAATATACTAAAAACCTTTAAATCGTATATTTTAGATGGGTAATTTTTTGGTGTGTGAATACCATCTCGACAAAGATGTGATTTTTAAAAAAGAGCTATGCTGGAAATACTGTCGAAGAGAGTGAAAGCAATCCAGGAGCTCAGAACTTCAGGGAAGAAGGAGTGGTGACCAGAGGGCTTGCAGATGACAGGAACAAGGAGAGGGCATAGTCTAATGGTATAAGCTTCAATTCTAGTGTGTATGTTTGTAGGAGAAAAGAAGAATGATCTAGAAAAGGTGATGAGAAAAAAGGAGACCTTTTCTCTTTATAAAAAACCCATGAAGTAGGTACTGTTATACCCATTACATCTGCCAGGAGCTTCAAAGCACTTTAAAAACCCTTGCTGGTTTATTCTTTTTTTTTTTTTTTTTTTTTTTAGTAGTGGAGGAGTGAAGACTCAAATCTAAGTGACTTTACTCCAGTGTCCACCACAAATATAATTCCCCATCATAATTGAGACCACGGGATCTCTCTCAAATCAGTTCAATGCTGCGAGTTCAATCCTTAGCTTCTTCAGGCACAAGGAAAGAGATGGCCTTTGGAAAAGAAATTACCTCAGGAATCAGCTAGATTTCAGGTAGACCAATACCATGGATGGAACCTTGAGGGCAGTGGTTGAAGATATGGGGTCTTGCTGATATGCAGAGGGCACTGTGGAAAGACTGGGGAGTCAGGAAGAGGAGTAGAATTTGGTGATACCAGAGCAACGTATGGATGAGAGTCTGGTTATGAGAGATGACTTCAAAATTTGGGATTTTGTAGTGATTGATAGAAACAGAGATGCAGTACATGACAGGATTCCTCCTGAAGGTCATCAAGGCAGACTTGATGATGAGGCTGTAAGTGTTGCAGGGAAGAGGTCTTGCCCCTTCTTCCCTCTTGCAGAGCATATTGTCAAGGCAGAGGAAACTGTTCTTACCAGGAAGTAAAGTTATAATATTTCCAGAGTTTTTTTTGGGATGGAGTTTCGCTCTTGTTGCTCAGGCTGGAGTGCAAAGGCACGATCTCGGCTCACTGCAACCTCTATCTCCCAGATTCAAGCGATTTTCCTGCCTCAGCCTCCCGAGTAGCTGAGATTACAGGCATGTACCACCACACCCGGCTAATTTTGTATTTTTAGTAGAGACAGGGTTTCTCCATGTTGGTCAGGCTGGCCTCGAACTCCTGACCTCAGGTGATCCACCCACCTCAGCCTCACAAAGTTCTGGGATTACAGGCATGAGCCGCCGTGCCCTGCCAATATTTCCGGTTTTCAAGCGGTACATACATACTTTGATGGAGGAAGAGAAGGTAGAAAGTGACAGTGGTAGAGTTGCTTGGTGCTTTACTCTAGGGGCATCATTTACTTTGTAGTCTTTGTAAATGGTGTCCACAGGAGTTGTGTATCACAGTGGGCCTCCATGGGGAAAGCATTCCACTCCTTGTGCCACCTTGTGAAAGTCATTCACTGTGAAATGGACAGGGTTGGCTGCTTTCAAAGGGGTTTGGGATCCTCTCTGCTCAGCTCTGCTATGCATTTCTCCCTTGCTGAGTATACACATGGCTTTTTCTGTTAGTGTCTTGACTTCTTGCTTTGGGAACCCCTACAGCAGTAAGATATAAATGCCAGGGAGGTGTGAATGCTGTCTAGTTCCCTTGAGTCCAGTTGAACATATGACCTTCCTCTTACAGAAGCTGTTTGCGTCCTCGGATCCATTTCACTCCCATGGATGGGATTTCTGTAGAATCAGGGGTCAACTGCAGGCCTTAGCAACACTGATTACTGATATCCAAGGCAACAGCAGAGATAGAAGCAATTGCTTAGAAACTAGAGACAACCTCCAAATGTACTCACACCCTCTGATGCTACAGGATACAGGTATATACGTGTGTATATATCTTTATAATAGAACATTTTATAATCCTTTGGGTATATACCAAGTAATGGGATTGCTGGGTCAAATGGTATTTCTACTTCTAGGTCCTTAAGGAATCGCCACACTGTCTTCCACAATGGTTGCACTAATTTGCACTCCCACCAACAGTGTAAAAGTGTTCCTGTTTCTCCATATCCTTTCCAGCATCTGTTGTCTCCAGATTTTTTAATGATCGCCATTATGACTGGTGTGAGATGGTAACTCAATGTGGTTTTGATTTGCATTTCTCTAATGACCAGTGATGATGAGCATTTTTTCATATGTTTGTTGGCCTCATAGATGTCTTCTTTTGAAAAGTGTCTTTTCATATCCTTTGTCCACTTTTGAATGGGTTTGTGTGTGTGTGTGTGTTTTTTTTTTTTTTTTTTTTTGTAAATCTGTTTTAGTTCTTTGTAGATTCTGGATATTAGCCCTTTGTCAGATGGGTAGATTGCAAAAATTTTTTCCCATTCTCTTGGTTGCCGGTTCACTCTAATGATTGTTTCCTTTGCTGTACAGAAGCTCTGGAGTTTAATTAGATCCCATTTGTCTATTTTGGCTTTTGTTGCCAATGCTTTTGGTGTTTTAGTCATGAAGTCCTTGCCTATGCCTATGTCCTGAATGGCTTTGCCTAGGTTTTCTTCTAGAGTTTTTATGGTGTTAGGTCTTATGTTTAGATCTTTAATCCATGTGCAGTTAGTTTTAGTGTAAGGTGTCAGGAAGGGATCCAGTTTCTGCTTTCTGCATACTGCTAGCCAATTTTCCCAATACCATTTATTAAACAGGGACTCCTTTCCCTGTTGCTTGTTTTTCTCAGGTTTGTCAAAGATCATATGATTGTAGATGTGTGGTGTTGCTTCTGAGGCCTCAGTTCTGTTCCATTGGTCTGTGTCTCTGTTTTGGTGCCAGTACCATGCTGTTTTGATTACTGTGGCCTTGTAGTATAGTTTGAAGTCAGGCAGCATGATGCCTCCAGCTTTGTTCTTTTTGCTTAAGATTGTTTTGGTTATGTGGGCTCTCTTTTGGTTTCATATGAAGTTTGAAGTGATATTTTCCAGTTCTGTGAAGGTCATTGGTAGCTTGATGGGGATAGTGTTGAATCTATAAATTACTTTGAGCAGTATGGCCATTTTCACAATATTGATTCTTCCTAATCATGAGCATGGAATGTTTTTCCATCTGTTTGTGTCCTCTTTTACTTCCTTGAGGAGTGGTTTGTAGTTCTCCTTGAGAAGGTCCTTTACATCCTTTTTTAGTTGCATTCCTAGGTATTTTATTCTCTTTGTAGCAATTGTGAATGAGAGTTCACTTTTGACTTGGCTGTTTGTCTGTTATTTGTGTATAGAAATGCTTGTGATTTCTGCACATTGACTTTGTATCCTGAGACTTTACTGAAGTTGCTTATCAGTTTCAGGAGACTTTAGGCTGAGATGATGGGGTCTTCTAAATATACAGTCATGTCGTCTGCAAATAGAGACAATTTGGCTTCCTCTTTTCCTAATTGAATGCCCTTTATTTTTTTTTTTCCTGCCTAATTGTCCTGGCTAGAACTTCCAATACTATATTGAATAGGAGTGGTGAGAGAGGGCATCCTTGTCTAATGCCAGATTTCAAAGGGAATGCTTCCAGTTTCTGCCTATTCAGTATGATATTGGCTGTGGGTTTGTCATAAATAGCTTTTATTTTTTTGAGATACGTTCCATTGATACCTAGTTTATTGAGGGTTTTTAGCATTAAGGGCTGTTGAATTTTGTTGGAAGGCTTCTTTGCATCTATTGAGGTAATCATGTGGTTTTTGTCTTTGGTTCTGTTTATGTGATGGATTACATTTATTGACTTGCATATGTTGAACCAGCCTTGCATCCTGGGGATGAAGCCTACTTGATCATGATGAATCATATTTTTGATTTGCTGTTGCGTTCTGTTTGCTAGTATTTTATTGAAGTTTTTTTGTTGATGTTCATCATGGATATTGGCCTGAAGTTTTCTCTTTTAGTTGTATCTCTGCCTGGTTTTGGTATTAGGATGATGTTGGTCTCATAAAATGAGTTGGGGAGGATTCCCTCTTTTTGTATTGTTTGGAATAGTTTCAGAAGGAATGGTACCAGCTTCTCTTTGTATGTCTAGTAGAATTTGGTTGTAAACCCATCTGGACCTGGGCTTTTTTCAGTTGGTAGGCTATTAATTGCTGCCTCAACTTCAGCCCTTTTTATTCAGGGAGTCAACTTTTTCCTGGTTTAGTCTTGGGAGAGTGCAAGTGTCCAGGAATTTATCCATTTCTTCCAGATTTACTGGTTTGTGTGCATAGAGTTGTTTGTAGTAATCTCTGATGGTAGTTTGTATTTCTGTGGAATCAGTGGTGATGTCCCCTTTATCATTTTTTATTGCATCTATTTGATTTTCTCTCTTTTCTTTTTTATTAGTCTGGCTAGTGGTCTATTTTGTTGATCTTTTCAAAAAACCAGCTCCTGGATTTGTTGATTTTTTGAAGGGTTTTTTGTGTCTCTATCTCCTTCAGTTCTGCTCTGATCTTAGTTATTTCTTGTCTTCTGCTAGCTTTTGAGTTTTTTTGATCTTGCACCTCTAACTCTTTCAATATTGATGATAGGGTGTCAATTTTAGATCTTTCCTTGCTCCTCATGTGGGCATTTATTGCTATGAATTTCCCTCTAGACACTGCTTTAAATGTGTCCCAGATATTCTGGTCTGTTGTGTCTTCACTCTTGTTGGTTTTGAAGAACACCTTTATTTCTGCCTTCATTTCATTGTTTATCCAGTTGACATTCATGAGCCAGTTGTTCATTCTCCATGACGTTGTGTGGTTTTGAGTTAGTTTCTAAATCCTGAGTTCTAATTTGATTGCACTGTGGTCTGAGAGACTGTTTTTTATGATTTCCTTTCTTTTGCATTTGCTGAGGAGTGAGTTACTTCCAATTATGTGGTCAATTTTAGAGTAGGTGTGATGTGGTGCTGAGAAGAATTTATATTCTGTGGATTTGGGGTTGAGAGTTCTGTAAATGTCTATTAACTTCACTTGGTCCAGATCTGCATTCAAGTCCTGGATTTCCTTGTTGATTTTCTGTCTCATTTATCTGTCTAATATTGAGAGTGGAGTGTTAAAGTCTCCCACTATTATTGTGTGGGAGTCTTAAGTCTCTTTGTAGGTGATTAAGGACTTGCTTTATGTATCTGGGTGCTCCTGTATTGGGTGCATATATTTTAGAATAGTTAGCTTTTCTTGTTGTATTGATTCTTTTACCATTATGTAATGCCCTTCTTTGTCTCTTTTGATTTTTGTTGGTTTAAAGTCCATTTTATCAGAGACTAGGTTTGCCACTCCTGCTTTTTTTTTTTGCTCTCCATTTGCTGGTAAATCTTCTTCCATCTCTCTATTTTGAGTCTATGTGTGCCTTTGAACATGAGATGGGTCTCCTGAATACAACACACTGATAGTTCTTGGCTTTTTATCCAATTCGCCAGTCTGTGTCTTTTGATTGGGCCATTTAGTCCATTTACATTTAATGTTAATATTGTTATGTGTGAATTTGATCCTGTCATTTTATTACTGGTTTGTTGTTTTGCCCTTTGGTTGGTGTAATTTTTTCATTGCGTTGTTGGTCTTTACTATTTGGTTCTTTTTTGCAGTGGCTGGTACTGATTTTTCTTTTCTGTGTTTAGTGCTTTCTCCAGGAGCTCTCGTAGGGCAGGTCTGATAGTGACAAAATCTCTGAGCAATTGCTTGTCTGTAAAGGATTTTATTTCTCCATCACGTATGAAGCTTAGTTTGGCTGGATATGAAATTCTGGGTTGAAAGTTTTTTTCTTTAAGGATGTTCAATATTGGCCCCCAGTCTCTTCTGGCTTGTAGGGTTTCTGCTGAGAGATCTGCTGTGAGTCTGATATGCTTTCTTTTGTGGGTGACCTGACCTTTCTGTCTGGCTTCCTTTAGCATTTTTTACTTCATTTCAACCCTGGTGAATCTGGCGATTATGTGTCTTGGGGTTGCTCTTCTAGAGGAGTATCGTTGTGGTGTTCTCTGTATTTCCTGTGTTTGAATGTTGGCCTGCCTTGCTAGGTTGGGGAAGTTCTCTTGGATAATATCCTGAAGAGTGTTTTCCAGCTTGGATTCATTCTCCCTGTCATCTTCCGGTACACCGACCAAGCATAGATTAGGTCTTTTCACATAATCCCATATTTCTTGAAGGCTTTTTTCATTTCTTTTCACTCTTTTTTCTCTTTTCTTGTCTTCTTATTTCATTGAGTTGATCTTCAATCTCTGATATCCTTTCTTCTGCTTGATCTCTTCAGCTGTTGAAACTTGTATATGCTTCATGAAGTTCTTGTGCTGCGTTTTTCAGCTCCTACAAGTGATTTATACTCTTCTCTAAGCTGGTTATTCTAGTTAGCATTTCGTCTAACCTTTTTTCAAGGTTTTTAGTTTCTTTGCATTGGGATAGAACGTGTTCCTTTAACTCAGAGAAGTTTGTTATTACCCACCTTCTGAAGCCTGCTTCTGTCAATTAGTCAAATTCATTCTCTGTCCAGCTTTGTTCCCTTGCTGGTGAGGAGTTGTGATCTCGTGGTGGGGGAGAGGCGTTCTGGTTTTTGATGGTTTCATTCTTCTTGTGCTGGTTTCTTCCCATCTTGTTGGATTTATATAGTTTTGTTCTCAGGTAACTGCTTGGGGAGGCGGACTTTCCTTTGTCTGCCTGCAGAGGAGCTGCTGGGCTGCTATGGATTCAGTGGAGCTGCTGTGTCTTTTATTTACTCAGGAAAATTAGGCCAGCTTCTGCAATGCTGGCTGCCCTTCCCCCTGCCAAGCTTGATTGTTCCTGGTAGCTCTCTAACTGCTGTTCTGGGTGCAAAACTCTGGAGTGAGAGGTTTTAGCCTGCTGGGCTTGTGTGGGGAGGACCCGTCCTACCATGTGGGCTGTTTCCCTGCTTTCAGTTCCCCTTCTTTCTGTGGGGCAGGTGGCTCTGTCCAGCTGGCTTTCTGGCTTTCATGTCAGCCAGTGCTTCTGCCTTGAGCTATGCTGACAGCCCCGGTGCCGGCCGAAGTTGCTGTCTGTCCTGTTCAGGCAGCTTGCTGAGGCTTTTCAGCCCAGCGAAGATCTCCTGTTCTGTGGGTTGTAGAGGGCTTGGGTGGAGCACTGTATCCAAACTGAAGTCCCAAAGGGGGAGATCCCCCGATCCTCTGGTAGGTTGCATGAACCACTTGGGTAGAGCAGTGCCCTACCTTGCCTCAACTTACCCTATTTGGTTTATACCCACTGTCCAGCCAGACCCACAAAATGAACCTGGTACCTCGTTTGGAATTGTGGAGACCACTCAGCTTCTGCCTCTCTCTCACTGGGAGCTGCTTTCCCGAAAGGAGATGCATCTTATTCGGCCATCTTGGGATCCCCCTGACCTCTGGTTTTTACTTAGAAAAGAAGATTGCATTGGAGCCTACCTTATAAAGTTATTGAAAGAATATAAGGAAATAATATGTTCACTTATTAACACTGAGCCTTACTTATAGTAAGTACTCAGTAAATGTTAGCTGCCATTATGTTATATAAGCAGTTAGACGTGTCCCACAAGTATAAATGCAGGCAAAGTAGTACTTTGTGCCTTACACACTTTTCAGAAAAAGGCACGGGAGGAAAAGGAAGAAAATAGGAAAGAGTAGGATGGATGGAAGAATAAAAGGAGCAATAAGGCATGGATAGTCTCTTTGAGTATGTTAAAGAGACTAAAAATTTTGGAATCAAACAGGCTGGGTTTAAATCATGAAGCCAGACATTTACTATCTTAGAGCCTCATTCTCCTCATAGATAAAATGGAAATAAAAATGCCTTCTCATAGAATTTGGACAAATTATATATCTGATCTCTTTTTCACACCTGACATAGGAAAAGATTGAACCCAGTTGGAAAATAGGAAGTAACATTTATTAAAGGTTTACTGTGTACCAGTTGTGAAGTTTGATAGAAATAATGCATGTAAAATACCTGGCACATTGTAGGTGCTTAGGACAAGGTATTGGTATGTTGGGAATAAAATTTCAGCAGGAGACCCAGAAGTGCCTAGAACAACTATGCTTTTCATCTCCCTTTCCTCCATAGTTTCCAATTAAGGGGGCTATATACATGGAGCAATAAGAGAATAGAGCTTGAGGTATCACTATATTAATAACTCTATTAATAAAAATCTGCTCTCCCAAGAAAAGGCTTTCTGATAAAAGTTAGATTTGAGCACATGGCTGGAGGCCTAAGCAAAGCTCCCGATTGCTCTATTCAACCTGAATCTGACCTACCCCTTGGTGCCAGCATGCTGAAGGGAGACAAGGAGGGCCAGGCACCTTGCCTCAGCTTATAAATTTCTCTGGATGGTGTAGAAGCTGGAAGTACCAGAGAACAGCTGGCCTACCCCAAAGGACATCTTTACCTGGTGTGAGGTAGGATGTGCAAATAATGAGGAGGACAGGGGGCCTGACTTGGAGGCTTGAAAACTCCCCTCCATAGTAACATGTGGCCCAAGTAGTGCCTTGAACTCTGACTTATCTGATAACTATTCTTCTACCTATGGGGGCTGCCAGAAAAAAAAAAAAATCTGATGTGGAAAGGAGGGTATGTCCTGTCCCTACACTCCATATATTCCCAAGGGAGTCCTTTAGGCTTGTTTTTGGATATTATTTTCCCTTTCAAGGTGGTCCTTGTGTGTGGATTTCAACTTCCCCCCCATCCAACTCCATGTTGAGCCTCTACATCAGGCTCTGGTTACCTATCCCTGAATCTGATGCCACACTTTCTGACCTCCAGCTTCTCTGACTTTCTCCAGTTCACTCTTCTCATGGCTACCTATGGCTTTCTTGAAATACACTCCCAGATCAAAAACTTCACTGTCTGCAGACTAAAAGTCACATCTCTTGGGATTATAGTCTAGACCAGGGCACCCTAACCCTTGGGTACTGCTCCATGGCCTATTGGGAACCAAGCTGCATAGCAGGAGGTGAGCAGTGTGCAAGCCAGCAAAGCTTCATCTGTATTTACAGCAGTTCCTCATTGGTCGCATAACCACCTGAGCTCTGCCTCCTGTCAGATCAGCTGCAGCATTAGACTCTCATAGGAACAGAAACACTGTTGTGAACTGCACACACGAGGGATCTAGGTTGCATGCTCCTTATGAGAATCTAATGCCTTATGAACTGTGGCTGTCTCCCATAACCCCCAGATGGGGCTGTCTAGTTGCAGGAAAAGAAGCTCAGGGCTCCCATGGCTTTTACATTATGGTAATCTGTATAATTATTTAATTATATATTACAGTGTAATAATAATAGAAATAAAGTGTACAATAAATGTGCTTGAATTGTCCTGAAACCATCCCCTCATCTTTCATGGGTCCATGGAAAAATGGTCTTCCACAAAACTGGTCCCTGGTGGCAAAAAGGTTGGGGACTGCTGCTCTGGACCACCACACACTGACTTCACCTACCCTTCCCATTCACAGAACTGTCAATTCAATCCATTCCCCTCCTGCACAGTGCCCTTATATAACTGAGTGTATGTTTCTTTTAGTTGACTTTTAACCCCTTAAGGCAGGAACTATAGTTCATCCATCTTTATAGTCGATATGCAACGTTTAGTACATAGTAGATATTCAAAATATTGGAATGGGCTTTTGGAAATAAACTTTCAGTTTAGATCTACTGTCTATTACTTTCTATGAGGTTTTGGAAAAAGCATTCAAAATATCTGCACTTCAGTACCCCCAATTTAAAAATGGAGGTGAGAATAATATGTATCTCATGGGGCTAATTTGAATATTAAATTGGTTAGTCTTTTTAAATTCATTTTGCTAGTGCTTGGTATAAATAAATATGCAGTAAAAGTTGGTAAAAGTTAGCTATTATTACTATTGCCATTACTCAGCCATCTCACAGTGGAAGGCTTACAGGAGTTTGCATGAATTATAACCATCATGATCCATCACTTTTATTTGGGGCCTTACTACTTTCATCATTAACAATTTAAAATGATCCTCACACCAATTCTGTGAAATCCTTCTTCAGATAAGGAAACTGAAACAAAGAGGAGTTTAGTGGCCTTTCCACATGATAGGGAAAAGACACAAAAATAGGTTTTTTGGCTGTCTGGTTTACTATTCATTTCATTACACTGTGACTTCCAAAATAAATTAAGTCTAAGCCCTACACTAAATTGATTTAACTTACTCATCTTTTTAAATTTTAAAAATGAGACTGTGAATTTCTTAAATGCTAGGACTGTGTTATATTTTATCTGTATTCTCTGAATTTCATGAAATACCTAGGAAAAGGCCCATACTCAAAATATTTTTGAAAAGATAAAAAACAAAAGAAAGAAAGAAAGGAAAATATTAGGATATGCAAAATCCCCCCCTCCAATTTTTCACGTACCTATAATATAACTTATATTAACTACTCTTTATCAGAAGTGAGTGTCCTTTCTTTTTCGTTTAATGAACAAATAGATATTAGCAATCATCTCTTACCCAATTCCTCTTCAGAAAATGCAGAATGTAGAATAAGTAGAGTTATATTCCCCTGTAAGAATCCTGCTACAATTTCTCTGACATCATGAAAACATTCATAGTACAGTGCAATCTGGGAGAATCATTAATTATATTCAAAACTCTTGAGTTTATGTCTTAGGAGTTGCTTGAGATGGAATTAGCAAACTCCTTTAAATTAATGAAAATCCTAAACTCATTGAAAAGACTCATTCAGCTGCCTTGCTCTGTCTTACAAAATCATCTTAGCCAAAATCTTGGAAATCATAACATCCAAAAGAGGCTTCATTAGAATAAATACTCCACAAGAGCAGACCTTGCCTGTTCGTGCTCTGATGAGCTCCCAGCGCCTAGAATAGTGCCTGGCATGTAGTCAGAGCACAGTGATTATTTGTTGAATGAATTAGATGGATCCAATAAGAACCTTTGAACGAGAGTGCCTGTGGTTTATTTATTCAGTTCAAGTCAGAGGCACTTGCATTTGCATGATTATAAGTCTCCTTTAAAAATAAGTTGATCCCAATTCTCCTAATGATTCTGTGAAATCAGGCAGACGTGGCTGGATATTTATGATTGACCTTACTAATTAGCAAATGGATAAGCTTCCAAACACAAACCATGATACCTGACTTCTGTATACAGCAGCAAATCCAAATGTATTCAAATTGTTCACAACACCACCATATGCAGTTTACCAGAAGATGTGATTGCCTTCTTTTGAGCAATGCCGGATGTAGCCGTACCTCTAGCTGCTTTCGTGAATTGCACCAGCTCATTCTCTTCAGGACCCATGTCAAGGATACACATTGTCTTTAATTCTAATTGAAGGCTTCAATCCTGGGACGTTTCAAATATTGTAGGTGACACATGCTGTCTCTTCCAAGGCCACATTTTGAAGGGTTTTCTAACAAGGAAGCAGCCAGATTTGAATATGGTGACATTAGACCTTGTCAGACAAAAACATCAATATTGGTGCATAATTAATGCTTGGAGTTTCTCTGACATGGACAGAGCAGGCCCAGAGTGCTTTAAAAAATCAATTTGCTACCTGAATTACAAACATAGTAGATGCCTGACAGGCTGATGCTATTAGAACATGGGGGCATCTATTGAAACATTTGAGCAAACCAAAGATCTGATGATCTCTCTTTCACTCCTGATATAGGAAGAAATTGAACAGGGTTGAGATAAAAGAAGTAACATTTATTAAGGATTTACTATGTGCTATATAAAGTACTCAGAACTATATGGACATCATCTTGTTTCAATTCTCAGAATACTTGAAGAAATAAGAGTTGTAATCCTAATATTAAAGAAAGGAGAATAAAGTCTCAAATAGATCAAAGAACATAATTGGGCTAGGTGTGGCGGCTCATGCCTGTAATCCCAGCACTTTGAGAGGCTCAGGTGGGCAGATAATTTGAGGTAAGGAGTTTGAGACCAGCCTAGCCAACATGGTAAGACCCTGTCTCTATTAAAATTACAAAAATTAACTGGATGTAGTGGTGTGCACCTGTAATCCCAGCTACTCTGGAGGCTGAGGCACAGAATCACCTAAACCTGGGAGATGGAGGCTGCAGTGAGCCGAGGTTGTTCCACTGCACTCTAGCCTGGGTGACAGAGTGAGACTTTATCTCAAAAAACCAAAAACATAACGAAGGTTACAAACTAGTAAGTAAGTAACACAAGAAGTGGAATTTGGATGCAAATATGGCCCAAATTTTCTTTTACTTTTTTGTCTCCAGGACTATAGCCTGTTTCTACCTTCTCTGTCCTTTTAGAGTAGTTTTTTCAAAGCTTTGTTGCAGGGAATGATGAGTGCCTCTGCAGAAGTGCAATTGTGGCTAAAAAGTGAATAAGTTAATTAAAGGAAAAATTCACCTCACAAATTACAATTAAAAAATAATGTGCACATTCCATTACATTGAATGACTGATTTACTTACTACAATGACTACCAAAGAGCAAACTTATTTTGTGTGTGTATGTGCATGTAGACATTGGAGTATGCATGCAGACTTTGGAATAAATGAAATTAAACTTTCTCTTGTAGTCTGCATGTCCATCCATCCATCCATTCAGGTCTCCCTATCTATTTATCTATATCTATCTATCTATCTATCTATCTATCTATCTATCTATCCATCCATCCATCCATCTTAGAAATGTAAGTGTGTTATTATTTAGAAGACTGTAACCCTGTAGTGGGATTTTATTTTAACCAAGAGAAGTGATTTTACACTCATGCAAAACTCTATAAGTACTACTATTATCTGTGAGAAATATTTTTATTAATATGTGCAACTCAAAGAACATACCAAAACATATTAGATTCTCAAGCTGTTTAAGACCATAAGTCTTATACAAAATTCTTGCATTATTGTTTTATTGAACAAAACATTGTTTTAATGAGGGGTGTTTAAATAAGTGTTGAAAAAAGGAACTTAGTAAATAAATGCATATTTTGAAGATGTGCTTTCATCTGCTTTACATATTAAAACATAACATTTTCTATATAAAATTTCATTTTTATAAAAAGAGTTCTATTAAAGCAAGTTGAAAATTATTGAGCTAAAAAATTTGGGGTTTCCACAAGTTTGATTCCTTTGATCTAAAAGATTTCAGGTGGCTCATGCCTGTAATCCCAGCATTTTGGGAGGCTGAGGTGGGTGGATCACCTGAGGTCAGAAATTCCAGACCAGCCTAGACAACATGGTGAAAGCTCGTCTCTACTAAAAATACAAAAAATTAGCCAGGCATGGAGGCACATACCTGTAGTCCCAGCTACTTAGGAGGCAGACGCAGGAGAATTGCTCGAACCCAGGAAGTGAAGGTTGCAGTGAGCTGAGATTGCGCCATTCCACTCTAGTCTCTGCAGCAAGAGTAAAACTCTGTCTCTAAAAACAACAACAACAACAACAACAACAACAACAACAACAACAAAACAAAAGATTTCAGTTAATTCAGTGTCTAAAAGTAAGCATAATATTAATCATAAATCATAATACCATAAATACCCAGAGTGGATTTTTATACATAAAATCTACCCATATTTTAAGACCTAACTAACAAAACACAACTCCTTGATGAGTTCTTTTTCTAGACCACAGCTTTTCCACAGTGTGGAAATAGTACCAAGAGTGGGGTTGCAAAAGAGACCCAGAGATAAAATGTGAAACTGGCTGCATATAGTGCCACTTCAGCCACTTCTTACTAAGGGGATCAGAAATATTTTTCCTTTGGATATGCATAAATTTAATTCTGTCTCTTGTTTAACACATTCCTTAAGCCACACGTGCTTTTTTTTCTTCTGGCTTCTACTTCCATTGCTGAATCTTCCATTTCTCTCTTCATTGCAGTCTTCAAGTTTAATACATGTTTTGTCTCCTCTGCTGCAGTCTTGCCTCCTGTCAACCACCATTCAAATTCTCCCTTCACTTACGATTCTTTAGGCTGTTCTAGTTAAGCAGCTTTGGTGCACCAATCACACTAATAACACCGATTAATGGCCTATTTGAATCTGCAGCCTTTACCATTATAACTCCATAGTTTCCACTCTCTTTGGCTCTGGCATGATTGTGTGATTTGATTTAGCCAATATAATACAGCAGAAATGACAGTGTGCTGATTCTGAGCTTAGTTCTCAGGAAACCTTGCCTACTTCCACTTAATCTCTTTCATAATTGGTTTTCTTGTGCTTATACTATGGCCTTGACCCCCAAGAACTTGATAAGGAATGTGAGAGACATTTGGAGGCTGAGACATATGGAGAGTAGAGGCATCTTGGCTGACATCCAAGCCAAAACCAAAGGAACCACCCACCTGATTTGAGCCTAAAATGTCAACCCAGAATTGTGTGATAAATAAATAGTTGTTGCTTTGAATTACTGAGTTATAGGATGGTTTGTTATGTACAAGAACTAACTGACAGAGTATTCCTCTTAGACTCAACTGAGCCCATTTCTCCCATTGGCTTCAACTGGGTTCTATTGCTTGCCTGGATATGCAGACCTTAATCTGTTCTTCCTTCACAGAATTTAGCCCTTTTTGATATTTTTACCTAAATTATCTTTGCTTATATTATCTCATCTTGTCTACCAGGTGGCAAACATCTTGAGAATGAGATTTGCACCTAAATCATACTCCACCTTGCTCTTTAAGATCCAACCACATTGCTTTTCCAACAGTTCCTGGAATGCATCATTATAGCCTGCCTTGGTTTTTGGCACTTACTGTTCCTTTTGATGGAGACACTTTCCCCCAAGCATTTCCCATTCTTCTCGTGGCTGGCTTCTTTGCATCTTTCACATTTCAGTTAAAGGTCGCTTTCTACTGGAGGCCTCCCAAGACTACTCACAGTAAATCATGTACATCTTTCTCAACTTTGTTGTTTTCTGTCACAATGCTTTTTCCCTCCAAGGATCTTATAATGTGCCATTATTTTCTGTACTTATTTTTTTTTCTTGTTAATTATCAATTTCCTTTGCTAGAATCTAAACTCAATGAACGTAAGAACCAAATCTGACATGTTCTCTTCACTGGGTCTTGAATGACTAGCTCCTTGCTGGGGATATAAGAGGCATACTACTCATATTCATTGAATGAATGAATTCATGATACCTTTCTATATCCTCTCAGAGGTCTTGTACATTGCAGATATTCAGTGTATAATGTGTTCATTGGCTGGTTCTTTGATTTCATTCTATCACCCAGAAGCCTTATGAGGTCACTATAATATCTAGGAGTATCTTTATTTTCTGGATGAGAGAGGACTGGTGAGGTTAGTTGCATACCCTAATTCATTGAGCAAGTTAGGGATCATGATAATGAGAACTCAGGTATTCTAAGTTCCTTCCTGGAACTGTTCAAACCACTCCACAATGGTTGTACACAGCAAGCTAGGTGGAAGATTTGTTCTTTTAAAAAATTAGGAAGACACTGTTGTGTATTATCAAAGTCTCAATTATAATTTAATGATTAAAATTGTTGTCATCAATTCACAAATTCACATCACAACTCAAACTAAGCTAATACAACTGTATATAGGATAGCTCTTCTGAAATCCTTTAAAAGCAAATTTATGAGAATTATTTTGTAATTAGCCAAGTGACTCTAATGAATGGAGGTCTGAATCCAGCCTTAAGCCTTCACCTTCATGACACACTTCTGCTATGGTTCCAATGCCCCAGTGCAGTTGGCTCAGTTAAGGTGGTTAACTAGCCTTCTTTCCTGTCCTGCTTACCAAAACTTTTAAAGCCCTAGTTGAATTTTCATAAAGTCTAAATTAATTGAGCTGAAATCCTGAAGTTGGATTTTTCTTGGGATACTGGAGATTGGCTTAGATATGAGGCAACGTTTTATAGGGACAGAGTATCCTAGCCAAGAATTCCAAGGAAGCCCATGGGGGTTGTGTGGTGTAGCAGTTCACTGGACAGGGACATCACTCATGGGCTCTGTCAGGAAGGGCAGCAGGCAGGGCTTTGACAACAATTTAATCAAATTGACACTCACCCCACCTTCAGGTTTAATTCTGTCCCTGGAAGTCAGATGCTCAAGCAAACCAAGCAAAGTGTTTGCTCACTTTAAATGGAGTGAATCAAGGGCATGCAAGAAGAAAAGGGATGAGTCATAGAATGTTCCAGTTGGAGGGGTTCTTAGCAATCACCTATTCAGAAAAGCAAATCCTGACCCAAATAAAGGAGATAAATAAAAATAAAGCATTGCTAATGTGAGAAAGCCAGAGATGTGTATAGTCAGTGCTCTGTGCTCTGGCAGGTGGGGTGCTGGGCTTGAAGGCAGGAAACCAGGAGACGTTGGAGAACGGTCACTTCTGAGCCTTGTCGCCCTGGGAAGGACATTCCCAGGTATGCACCTCAGGGTTTGGATTTCTAAATGAGGCATGTGTGTTGGGGATGTGGTGGGGATGTTGATTAAGGCTCTCAGGTCTCTTCTAACTCTTGGCTTTCTTGGAGTAAGTAAAGGCAGCACAAACCAAGACAATGAGAGGCTGAGAGAATTTGGACTCTAAAAGGCAGGGAGCCCAGAAATCTGGATTTTAATCTCTGACATCACTCTCTCTCATCAGAAGTTTTCAAAACAAATATCCTGGGTTGAATAATTTATAAACCAAGGCACAATGTTTTAAAAAGAATCCAAAAAGTGTTTCCTTAATTGCTCTTTAACTCATATCACACTAGTCTCCAGCTTCTAATTGGGCGAAAAGAAGACATTGAAATTTAGCAAAATGAAAGTGACAGGGTTAAAGGGAAAGTGGGATTATCTTTGTGCTAGTAGAGGGAGGAGGCCTTGGAGCCACCAGACAGACTCTGTTTTTGATGGGTCGGGAGTCCGCCCCACTTGTTTCTGGTACTTGGCTTCTGTCTTTGCTCAATCCTCAGTGTCCTGCAGGGCCTTGGGTCCTGGGCTGGCATCGACCACTGACCTTGGAGTATCTGTCAAAAATATTCACCTGGGAGTTCTCTTGTGAACTCAGGTCTTTGTTGACCCACTGGTCCTTCTCCTGGGGTACAAAGGGAGAACATTCCAGCCCCCTTCGCAGCACACATAGGCTATGGCGGTCAGCTGAACTCACTTTACCTGTGCTGGGTTCCTGCCTTCTTGTGTCTTAGTGCATTCAGTGGAGAAGTCAAACAGCAGCCGGGTGCCTTCTTATTTTGTTTCCATATCTAGGGTTTGTAATGGAGATTTAATTGTGTTATGCCCTCTCCCTGATCCTTCTTTGGGTTGAGTCACTTGGGATTGGTAGGATTCTGAGTCTCTTTCCAAGGACCCAGGCCTCACCTCCACTGTGTCTTATCCCTTCCAAATCTTCATCTCTAGCAAAATATGTACCTCTTCCTCTTCCCATCTGATGGAAGCTTGAGTTATGTCCTATGCTGAGAATTTATTTGTTTACCTATGACATGAAAATTTAATGTTAAATTGTGATGGCTGGGCTCTTAATGTCTAATGGGAGCTTTTAGAATTTAGAAATCCCTTTTCTCTCTAAACAAAGTCTGAAGACTATTGTTTTACTTTTTAAAAAAGTCTAACTTGATCATCTAAGTTGAGTTGTAACTTTATTATTTTAGCTAGTAATGTCCTATCTGTGAAGCACTGCCTGCAACACATGGATTCAATAACTAGGGAATTGACAATGTGGTATGAATTGAGAGGAATGGAAAATACATTGCTTTGCATTATCAAAAATACTATATATTTTATATGGAGAATAAAGGAAAAGAAGAGAAATGTGGTACAGTGTACAGTGTGGTATAAAGAGCAGATATCTGGGACTCAGGATACCCCAGTTCCAGTCCCGACCCCCGATCCTACTGAGCTTTGTAGCTTTCAGCAAGTCATATAATCTTTCTGGTCCTCAATTTTCCCTCTGGTTCAATGAAACCATTGGGTGATGTGGAGTCTTAATAAGGGAAAAGGATTCAGGCTGGCAGAAGCAGGGGAAAGCAAAAAGAAAAAGCAGATAAGCTGTAAGTCTGCGTTGCTTCATGGTCCAGAATACTGACCCCTCCTGCTCAAATAACTTACAATCTTCCTGCACCCGATTTATCATCAGACCCTTGGCTAATAGAAAAATGCAAGTTAGCTCACAGCAACCTTGGCTTTATCAGTACTACATGTAGCCTTCTCCAGCATAAGCACCATCTTATAAAATCCCCAGCAAACCTTTGTATCCTTGCAGTCAGTTCTCTTGCTGACCTGCCTGTTGCACCCTTGTAACATATTTTCATACTCTCCCTAATAAATCTGCCTTTCTTTACCTACAACTGTCTTAGTAAGTTTCTTTATGGCCCTTGCCACCAGCCCCACTGAGTCACCACAAGCAACAGGTGAGATTATCTGGAAAGTTCTTTCACACTATAACAGGTCAGACGACTGTTAGTTTTCCCCAGGTTCATCAGAACCCCGCAATAAGGATGGAAGGCAGGATGGTGCGACAGAATGAGGGCTTAGGAATCAGGCAGGGATGAGTTTAAATCTCAGCTCTGCCAATTTTCTTGCTGTGTCTTAGGCAAGTACCTTTACCTCTCTACGGCTCAATTCTACTATCTGAAAAATGGGAATTTTAAAGCTTGGTAAATTCGTTGTGAGAATTAAGTCATGCATTTGATCTCCCTCACTATGAAGTCAGGAATGTGTTTATTTTTCTCCACCACTGTATTCCTAGTGCCTATTATAGTCCCTGGTGCATAATACATTCTCATAAATAGTTCCTGAATAAATGAAAGAAAGAATGATGAATTTAAAATGCGTAGCAGAGAGCTTGGGCATGGTAGATGGTCTTTGAGGACTTCTTTCCTCCTTTATGCCTGTTTTCCTTCTTTTTCTATCTCTCCCTTCCTCATTCATTCCTCTTTGCTCATTCCCTCCCTTTTTAGTTTGTGTGAAGCTCTTCCTACCACCTGCAGGAGACCCTGAAGGGATAGGTCCTCTGGCTAAAGACCCCAGAGAACACATTCAAGCTGACCTGAGTTGCAAGAGGGGTGTTTTGGAGCCCTGGAGGAAGAAAAGCAGAGGCTGAGCTGTGCTCCTCACAGCTGGGGCTGCTCACGCCTGCCACCCAGGTGTCGAGCTGCCTGGCGAGTAAAGATAGGCTGCAGGAGTGGAGAGTGTTAGAGTTGCCACCTTAGGATTGATTCTCAGAAAAAACAAAGCAACATATGGTGTGACTTGAGTTGATGGGGATGGGCGGTGGTGGTGGTAGGGGGTGGGAGAGGTGTACAGAGGGGATCAGGGAGCAGGAAGAAGGAGCAGGGCAGATTGCTCAATAAGCTCTTTGATCAAACCAGCCAAGCTGCTGCTCACCATTCCTTTGAATAATTTTAGGCTATTAGAGCTTGGAGGATTCTAAATGAGCCTGGAAGTTGCCCATTTTACAGATGCAAATGCAGAAGCTCAGTGAGGAGCTTGACCTGCTCAGTTCACAGAACGAGGTCAAATGGCAGCAGTTCATGTATTCCTGAATGCCTGAGCAGGATCATGAAGGCAGTAAGTCAGCAGGTGAATGCCAGCAGGACTGGGCATCAGCGAGGTATCAGTCATCTCTGGTTTGAGAAAGCACACACATAGAATGGATGAGCTTTGCCTAAGACATGTTTGAAATACACAGTTCCTGGCAGGTCTCTGGGTACTCCTGCAAACTCAATACCTCACCCTTAGAATTGTGGGAGACAAATTAAGTCCCTCAAATGCTTAAAAAAAACCCTGCAGCACTGAAGCAAGCCTGGCCTAGCTGGCTGCAGTTGCAAACAGCCCGAGATGATAACTCAAGTCTGTACCAGGGTTCTGGTATTTGAAATGTGGCTAAATCCTCTGGCTTCTGTGTATGTCCCACTTTTAGAAATGGGACTAGCAGAGTAATGGTGGAGGGTGGGAGAGGAAGATAGAAAATTTAAAATTGATGCTAGCTGGTTATTTTGCCCATCTTCATAGTGTCAAAAACCCCATTTTTTCAGCCCCCAAACTCCTTAAGCTGATAAGCAACTTCAGCAAAGTCTCAGGATACAAAATAAATGTGCAAAAACCACAAGCATTGTGCACCAGTAATAGCCAAATTATGAATAAACTCCCATTCACAATTGCTACAAAGAGAATAAAATACCTGGGAATACAACTTACAAAGGATGTGAAGGACCTCCTCAAGGAGAACTAAAAACCGCTGCTGAAGGAAATACAAGGACACAAACAAATGGAAAAACATTCCATGCTCATGGATAGGAAGAATCAATATCGTGAAAATGGTCATGCTGCCCAAAGTAATTTATAGATTTAATACTATTCCCATCAAGCTACCATTGACTTTCTTCACAGAATTAGAAAAGAACTACTTTAAATTTCATATGAGACCAAAAAAGAGCCTGTATAGCCAAGATAAAAATAATAGCCTAAGCAAAAAAGTATAGACTAAGCAAAAAGAACAAAGTTGGAAGCATCACGCTACCTGACTTCAAACTATACTACAAGGCTACAGCAACCAAAGCAGCATGGTACTGGTACCAAAACAGAGATATAGACCAGTGGAACAGAACAGAGGCCTCAGAGGCAATGCCACATATCCACAATTATCTGATCTTTGACAAACCTGACAAAAACAAGCAATGGGGAAAGGATTCCCTGTTTAATAAATGGTGTTGGGAAAACTGGCTAGCCACATGCAGAAAACTGAAACTGGACCCTTTCCTTACACCTTACATAAATATTAACTCGAGATGGATTAAAGACTTAACCATAAGACTTAAAACCATAAAAAACCTAGAAGAAAACCTAGGCAATACCATTCAGGACATAGGCATGGGCCAAGACTTCATGACTAAAACACCAAAACCAATGACGACAAAAGCCAAACTTGACAAATAGGATCTAATTAAACTAAAGAGCTTCTGCATAGCAAAAAACAAAAACAAAAACAAAAAAGTCATCAGAGTGAACAGGCTACCTACAGAATGGGAGAAAATTTTTGCAATCTATCCATCTGACAAAGGGCTAATATCCAGAATCTACAAGGAAATTAAATTTACAAGAAGAAAACAAACAACCCCATCAAAAAGTGGGCAAAGGATATGAACAGACCAGACACTTTTCTTTTTTTTCTTTTATCTCTTCCTCATTCTTATTTTTATTGCACTTTAGGTTTTGGGGTACATGTGCAGATCATGCAGGATTGTTGCATAGGTACATACATGGCAAGGTGGTTTGCTGCCTTCATCCCCCCATCACCCACATCTGGTATTTGTCCCCTCATTATCCCTCCCCACCCTCCCCATCCTCCACTGTCCCTCCACTAGACCCCCTCAACTGTCTGCAGTGTGTGATGTTCTCCTCCCTGTGTCCACATGTTCTAATTGTTCAATACCCACCTATGAGTGAGAACATGTGGTGTTTGGTTTTCTGTTCTTGTGTCAGCTTGCTGAGAATGATGGTTTCCAGATTCATCCATGTCCCTGTGAAGGACATGAACTCATCATTTTTTATGGCTGTATAGTATTCCATGGTGTATATGTGCCACATTTTCTTTATCCAGTCTATTGTTGATGGACATTTGGATTGGTTCCAGGTCTTTGCTATTGTAAACAGTGCTGCAATGAACATACGTGTGCATGTATCTTTATAATAGAGCAATTTATAATTCTTTGTGTATATACCCAGTAATGGGATTGCTGGTTCAAATGGAACAGACGATTTTCTAAAGAAGACATTTATGTGACCAACAAACATATGAAAAAAAGCTCATCATCACTGGTCATTAGAGAAATGCAAATCAAAACCACAATGAGGTACCATCTCATGCCAGTTAGAATGGCGATCATTAAAAAGTCAGGAAACAACAGATGCTGAAGAGAATGTGGAGAAATAGGAACACTTTTACACTGTTGGTGGGAGTGTAAATTATTTCAACCATTGTGGAAGATAGTGTGGCTGTTCCTCAAGGATCTAAAAACAGTAATACAATTTGACCCAGCACTCCCATTATTGAGTATATACCTAAGGGATTATAAATTATTCTACTATAAAGACACATACACACATATGTTTATTGCAGAACTATTCATAATAGCAAAGACTTGGAACCAACCCGAATGCCCATCAATGATAGACTGGATAAAGAAAATGTGGCACATATACACCAAAGAATACTATGTGCCATAAAAAAAGAATGAGTTCATGTCCTTTGCAGGGACATGGATGAAGCTGGAAACCATAATTCTCAGCAAACTAACACGTGAACAGAAAACCAAACACTACATATTCTCACTCATAAGTGGGAGTTGAACAATGAGAACATATGGGCACAGGGAGGAAATATCACACACCAGGGCCTGTTGGGGGGTGGGGGGCAAGGGGAGGGATAGCATTAGGAGAAATACCTAAAGTAGATAACTGGTTGATAGGTGAAGCAAACCACTATGGCACATGTATACCTATGTAACAAACCTGCATGTTCTGCACATGTATCCCAGAACTTAAAGTATAATTAAAAAAAAAATTTTAATATGGAAACCAGGAGTCCAAATAAGGTGTTGTCTCCCTCTCAGACTCACTTGGTAACATGGGAGCCATGTAGATAGATTCATGAACTCTGTCACTAGTTACCAGACATGAGCTCTATGAAGATAGAAATGTCTGTCTTCTGTTTTGTATAATGTAATCCCAAGGCCTAGAATAGTGTTCTAATTATATAATAGGTGCTTAATAAATAAATATGTTTGTGGCATGAATAAGTGAATATATCTTGAAATTAGGTAACGTTAAATGAGTTCTAAACTCAGTTTCACATCTCACATAGCCATGTGGTTTGGGCAAGTCACTTCCCTTTTCTGAGTCCTCATTCTTCCATTAGTAAATGGGATAATCAGATCTAGCTGATGAAGGTGTTAGGAAGAGTAAATGAGGTGGTTTATGGAAAGGATTTAATAGAATGCTCAGTACAAAGTTGTACAACTATGAACAGTATTCTGGCATTGTCACCATTATGACTGCTGAGGGGCTTTCTCCCAGGATTGAGGGAGGGCTCTCCATTTAGGTAGAAAGATTCTTAGGAGTCTAATCCACTTTGGATAATATTGTGTCCCCTTGTGCTTTTTCTGGGACCATTTACTATTACAGGCATCAACCAAATCATGTTTTCTTTCCTGTTTAACAAGCCCTCTTAGTAATACCCTGGACCTCCTTTTGTCTTAGAATTTCTTACCTTTCCCAAATCATCATATCAAAAAGACACCTGGACTCATATGTTTATTGCAGCACTGTTCACGATAGCAAGGATGTGAATCAACCCAAATGTCCACCAATGGAGGACTGGATAAAAGAAAAAAAGTGTTGCATATACACTATGGAATACTACTCAGCCATGAAAAAGAATGAAATCATGTCTTCTGCAGTAACATGAATGAAAATGGAGACTATTAGCCTCATGTAAGTGAAACAACTCAGAAACAGAAAGTCAAGCACTGCATGTTCTCACTTAGAAGTGGGAGCTAAACAATGGATACATATGGACATACAGAGTGAAATAATAGACATTGGAGACTCCCCAAAGTGGGAGAGAGGGAGGTGGGATGTGGATTGGAAAACTACCTGTTAGGTACAGTGTTTGCTATTCGGGTGATGGGTACACTAAAACCCGAGACTTCACTACACAATATATGCATGTAAGACATGTGCTTTTGCACCCCTTAAATATATAAAAATTTTTTAAAGTTAAAAATAACAAAATAAAAAGACTTTTGAAGATGGTGAAAAAAAAAGAACATTTTACCTTTCTCTCATTGACATGTAAGATTTACAGCAATCCATCTGACTCATCATCCATGCTGGTTATGAGAGAGGACCAGGGGATGTCTTTGGAGCCAAATGCCAGGAGGGCTCAGATCTATGCAGACTGTTTCCCAGGGCTCTCATAGATGGGTGGTGTGTGAATGCCAAAAGATGCAAAAAGCCATCAGGAAAAGCACAGTGCCTAGCGGGAATGGCTGATGACAAACACCTCAGAGTGCAGTCAAGGTGGCTCTAGGAAGACCTTTCCTCCTGTCTCCTGTAATAACATCCTCTCTGCTGGTACTGGGATGTGGGTTGTCATGGAGATGGGGTTGGGCTGCTGAACAGAGAAGAGTTATGCAACACTGAAATTAGAAAATGTTTTTGTAGTTGATGTTATTGTGGTTTTGACTTACACAAGAATTGACCAAAATGTATTCTTTTAAGATGAGAATGTGACATTCCCTCTGATATCAATAAAATCTCCTAAGATTCAGCAAGCTGGAGTAATTGCTACCTTCCTTACGTTAGTCAGAAATCAAGACATCTTTTCAGAGGGTCCTAGTACTGGTAACATCACTCACTCACCCACTCAAGTAGCAGGTGATTTTCTGGTCTCTAGAGGAGTCATCCATTGAACACATAAATCTGTAAGTACATAAAAATTTCAAATTTTGATCAGTTCCATAAAGTAAAAGTACAAGGTCCTATGAAAGAAAATTACATGAGAGAAATATTTCAATCTGGGTCTCTTGGAAAGCCTCTTTGAGGAAGTGACATTTCAGCTGAGACCTGTAGAATGGAGAACTAGCCAAGAAAAGAATGGAAGAATGGGAGTGTAGGGTGTTTTGGGTGAGTGGGTGGGTAGATGTGAACATGGGCGTGAGTGTTCCAGGCTTTGAGGTGAGAAAGAGCTTGCTGTGTATGAACATCCAAAGGAGGACTGCGTTTGGGAGAAAAGTTCCAGGAATTTGTATATCACCACTGCAGCAATCTCATGCTTACCTACTGGGAGGCCTGGACAATCCTCGACTTGTCTTTCTTTTATAGCCCTAGGAGATGACATGTGATACGGGAACTGTCTTTATACCAGATGCACTTTGTGACCTTGAGAAGGTTGCTGTCAGAACCCTCTTGGTGGCAGAGAAAGAAGCCACCTCCCTTCACCTACCTCAGCTGCTGAATGAGACAATAGCTTCTCAGGCAAAGAACTGTCACCTGTGAGTGTCTTCCTGGGCTTAGCATGGTGTTTGGTATACATTTAAAAAGTTTGTTGATTAAGGGAGAGGAAGAATTATTGTATGCATGAAAAAGGAGTGCCTGAACTTTGGAGAAGAGGAAGAATCTGTCCACAGGGGATAGGACTGCCTTTAATTAGATGCCAGATGTACCATAAACTTCTGGAAGCATCTCTGATCTGAGCAGGAGCTGACGTTTAAGCCAGTAGAAAGACCAGTGGGAACCCATAGGTGTCAAGAAGCAGATGGTTCCAGTTCTATTTGCAACAATCATAAAATGGCCCAGTGGAAGGCCTGCCAGTGGGGATGAGCTCTGTCTATACAGCTAGGGAGTTAGATGTATGCCTGCCTGACCTGCACTCACAAGCCAGGCTTCTTGCTTTATATCTTGACTGGGGCTTCATACAGATTGGATGCTGCTATTCTGGCTTGAATTTCCCTGGAAGGCAGCATCTATTGGAGGTTTCAGCTTCAATATTCCATTTCTGACTTAGCCCCTTAGTCAGTTCTTCTTGCCAGAGGAGTCTGAATTCCCCCTCTCCACTTATTCTAAGCTATCTTATGGACAAAAAGGACTGGGACACTTGAAAAGAGCTTTGAGTTGGCTGGGAGTTAGGAGAATTGAGTTCAAATCTCAGCTATGTTAACTTTCTGTAAGGCCTTGGCCCACTCTTGTTCAATGCTTGGGTTTCAGGCTTTCTATCTGTAGAATGCGTTAGATCACTGGTTTTACAACTCTTCCTTCCTTCCTTCCCTCCCTCCCTCTTTCCTTCCTTCCCTCCTTCCCTCCTTCCTTCCTTCCTTCCTTTCTTCCTTCCCTCCCTCCCTCTCTCCCTCCCTCCCCCCTCCCTTCCTTCCCTCTCTCCCTCCCTCCCTTCCTTCCTTCCCTCCCTCCTTCCTTCTTTCCTTCCTTACCAGCTTTCTTCCCTCCTTCCCTTCCTTTTTCTTTATCTCCCTTCATCCTTCCCTCCTTCTTTCCTTTGTGTAGAATATAACACTTTTTCTTCTAAGTTAATATTTGTTGGATGAATGAATGAGTGAAAGGATGATTCATTTGAAATTTTAATACATTGAGATTCTGAGTCTGACAGAGGTAGGGTCCATGATGTCTCCCAAAGATGCCCTGAACCACTTACAGGGAGTCCTGGGGACTGTGGTTTGAAAACAACTGGATAAGACAAATTCTAAGGCATTTGTCTGACTTTTAATTTTGTGCTTATTCACTGCTGTGATCATTAGAGAATGCTTCAACCATCTACCATTTTTAAGATGAAGAAGTAAAGACAAGGATAGCACAAGTCAATCAACAAAATATCAGAATCATAGTTCATTAGATCTGAAAGAATTCCTCATTATCATGCAGTTCAGTCCAGTGCCTACTCTGATTGATTGATTGATTGGGAAGCTATCTCTGGAGCACTCTAAGAGAATTCTGCAGTTAAAACACAGTTGGAAAGAGTGCAGAGATCCATTAGTGATGTCTGCAGAGAGTGCAGAGGTGGAGAATGATGGTGTTTCTGCCATCTATATATGCCACCTGCCTATTAGTACTCACTTAATATTACATATTGGGAAACTGAGACCCAGAAAGGACAAAGAACACAATTATAGCCCATGGTTAGTAAGTAGTAAATCCATAATTCAAACAAAGTCTGGCTGTCCCTGGTTTTCCTGTTTTATAACTCAGAAATTCTAGAGGGCCCTGCTGTTCTGAACTGTGACCGTGATGAATTGAGTTCTGGCTTCTAACTTGATCTGCAGGATACCTTAGGCTGCATCATCAGCATTGACAGTTCTAACAGCTGGCTTCCCTTACTGGATTGAGCTCTATCTTTTTCTTTCTCTGCTCTCTTCCTATGACTGCCAGGAACTTCCTTGCTGCTGTATTGAATATTGCTCCTTGGTACCACACTTCCCTGTTGCTGTTTGCTTTCTGGTTCTTTCAATATTGCCTGTTCTTGACCACTCCATCACCATGCCCCCACACCACTTCATTAAGAACATAAGCTCTCAGGTCAAATTGAACTAGTTTCTAGACCCAGCCACTCACTAGCTGGACAACCTTGAGCAAATCAGTTAACTTAGCTGAGCCTCAGTTTTCTCACCTGTCAAATGGGGACAGTAATAGAATAATAGTATCTCTCTTAAGTAGGATTGTAAAGATTCTTTGAAATCATGTATTTAATATACTTACTACAAGGTTAATATATGATAGTTGATTCAGAAATGTTAATTACTCTACCGATAACAATGATAATGATAACTAATTAAAAACTATTTTATCATGTATCATTATCATCATTATCATCATCTTGGGCACCAAGCTGCTTGCCTGTTCACATCTTCTTGAGATGGTTATAAATAATAATAGCAAAATGGTAATTCTTTCCACTGTTGAGTTTTTGCTATATGTCAGTGTTTTACGTAAGTATCACTTATCTACCTATGTATTATCTATCTATTAATCAGTTTATATTTTTTATCTTCCATCTATCTATAATGCACAACACCTCTATGAGATAGGTGTTATCATCCTTATTTTACTAGAAAGAAAATAAAGAGGCTTAGGGAAGAAATGCAACTAGCTCAATTCATATAGCTGCCAGCTGGTCCTGCTCTGACTTGCACCAGGGTCTGTCCAAGTCTGCACTTACATCTGTCTATGTCTATACTGCCTCCTAACACTGTACCCAATGGCCTGGACTTCCTTCCAGCCCTTGCTCCTTGGTATAAGAGGAACGACTCCTATGCATGCCCAGTGGTGAGTCCAAATCCTTGTCCTAGCTTTTCCCATTTTGCCATGTACTTGTCTCCAAACTTTCTACTTCCCTCCAGAAATCACCAACACAGAGGCTGGATGAAGGCACATCACAGAATGAAAACCAGAGAGGTTAAGCAACTTTCCCAGCCTCTGCCAGTACCAAGTGAATTTGAGATGTCAGCTCTCTCTCTCTCTCTCTTCTCTAGTGTAGCAGCTACTAAGCCAACTGCCTTCCCTTTGCCAACAGCAGACAAACAGGAAGCCACATCTTGGGTGCCCCAAAATGTCACACAAACAGTCTGCAGAACACTGGGTTTCAAATAGCGGTGGGATATTAGCAGCATTGTTTCCCTGCCTGTGGAAAGCATAGAGTCAGGGAAATGGCTGAGTGTTTTCAAAGGGCGAGATAATTCCGTGTGACCAACAATAACATTTACAGTTATTTAAGCTTAGATAAGGGTAATTAAATCTCACGCTTCATGGGCTAAGCTGATTGTCTGCAGGGGTCAAGGAGGACCACCCCCCCTCCTCAGTACAGCATCCACAGAGCGATTATCCAGGTGCATTGTGGGCCCTCTCAGACAGCACGGGTTTCCTCTAAGGCTGAGGCACCAAACAAGGTAGGCCCCGTATCAGCATCTCAGGGGAGGGGCTCAACACATTGGATTGAATGCTTTACTGCACTGTGGCTAAAATTCAGTCTCTGGAGTTATGTGGCCCTAGATTTGAATTCTGGTGCTGTTAAGTGCAGGGCGACCCTCAGGGAGTCACTTGACCTCCATTTGAATTAGTTTATTTGCTTGTAAAATGGAGATAGCACTGTGTCATTGGGTGCTTAAAAATATGAAGAACAACTAGTATTTATTGGGTGTATTCTAGAAGCCAGACCGGTTAAGCGCTTTTCCTTACTTAATTCTCACAAAAGCCATGCGGTCATCCCCCTTCCTTTCATCATCCTGCCCTCTGATTACCCTCCTTTGGCAGATGAAGAGACTCAGGCTCAGAGGAGGGGCGACTTACCCAGGATCCCATTCTAGAAGTCAGTGCATAGCAGGCATCAGGTGACACTCTCAGCTAAGGTAACTCAGGAGAGTTGAGGAAGGGCCTACTTAAAAAGGGGTGGGCTGGGAAGGTGGTTAGTGAATCTCCCTAGGCTAAAAGGCAGGTGATGGAGCAGTTACCAGAACTTGGAGAGAGTAGCTGTGACCTAAGAAAGGACTTCCCTAAAGGGGCTGTGGTCCCGAACAGGTGGGCAAAGAACAGGGGACAGGGTGTGATGCTGCAGCCCTTACTCTCCTCCAGTACATTAACTGAACCCAAGTGGACCATACAGATCAACATTTATGGCACACAGCAGGGTGGAGAAAGGCGGAAAGGATCCAAAGAAGCAAAGCAAAAATAGCCAGTTCTCTCTGACTGGAGGGTGATAGAGGCAGGAGGTGACCTGGGGCAGTCTGAGGCCCGAGCCCACCTTCACCTCCTGCTATGCTGCTTACGGCACACAGTGAGTGTTCGGTAAATGATGGCTACCAAAGTTTGTTTGCATCTTCTCCACACCCCCACAAAAGAAGGAGAATGCATGATTGTCTTGTCTCAAGTGGAAGTTGAAGCCTTCTCCCTACCTCATGTTGAGAATAGAGATTTTCTATTTCATATGAGGAATAGACATGAATGTCCTCCTCCGTGAAAAGAGGATGGGTAATTGTCATCTTACCCCTGGACAGTCACACAGACCACTCTGGCTAAGTGTGAAGATTGGAGCAGGGCAGACTGGAGGGAAGGTGAAGAGCAGCTAGGAAGCAAATCTCAGCCTGGAAAGGGCAGAGACAGCAAGGATGAGGAGTAAGGGGCAGAATTAAGGACTGGTTCAGGATGCGATAGCTGGATGTGGGGAGAGAAGAGATCCAGGGTGATGAATGAAGAGAAATGGAATGACGTCCTGCTCTGGGCCCAGAAAAGAGGGGCATGGAGAAATAAGGGGCCACTCTTGAGAAAATTATCAGTGTTAGTGACCCGGGGCTGCTGCATGCCCAGAGAGGTGGGAGATGTCAGAGCAGCTAATTGTTTCAGGAGGATGGCTGAGTTAAGGGATCAATTTATAGAGACGGGTTTTCCAGCTCCGGCAGGTAAAGGCAATTCAGTCCAATTTATGTCCAGTGAAAATAGACACTTAAGAGGAAAATATTTGCAGATCGGTATAAATTCAATCTTGCCCCTAATACCAGACACAAGCTGAAGGGGAGGAGGAGGAGGAGGAGGAAGGGGGATTTCCCTCCCTCCCTCCCTCCTTTCTTCCTTTCCTCCCTCCCTCCCTCCCTCCCTCCCTTCCTTCACTCCCTCACTGCTTCCTTCCTTCCTTCCTTCCTTCCTTCCTTCCTTCCTTCCTTCCTTCCTTCCTTCCCTGCCTGCCTCCTTCCCTCCCTCCCTCCCTCCCTCCCTCCACCTTAGAGAACAGCTAGTGCTGCTTCTGGGTGGAAAGAAAATTCAAGAAAATTCAGTTTGCATGCATTCTTTCTTCATCTGCAAAATGGGGAGAATTACCCATGTCCTCTCTGTCTCAAGGTTGTGAAAATTCAAGGAATGTTTGAGAAAACCCTTTACAAACTGAGATGTGACATATTCATGAACTATATAATGAACTATTCAACATTTGGTATTATTACTACATTACATACTGTAATAGAAAAGAAAATCAGTGACTTGAGTCTCAAATGGGCCCGATTTTGCATCCTTAGCTTTTATATGTACTAGCTGTGTGCCTTTGGGTAAGTACTTCACTTCTCTGAAACTCTATTGTTTCGTCTTGAAAGTGGGAATAGTAGCAGGGGCATTTTTATCATATAAGAAAACATATGCCAGCTGGCTAAGACAGTACAAAGTGAGGATGATAATTATTACTTGATTGATAAACCCAGGATAGGGTTCATTAAAGACAGCTTCCTGAAAGATTTGCTATGTGCATTCTCTGAAAACTCTGACTTAGGTTTGGCTTCATAAGGGTTTCTCAATAAATATAGACAGAGTTAGTTTTGGAATGATGAAAGCTGTCAAAGATTAATGAAATCTGAGTAGAAAGGGAGAAGAAAGTCTGACATTCTAGGATGAGAGGTCAAATTGAGCATAAGTGTGAGGATGAAAATTAATATGGTTTGTTTAGGAGATAAAGGGACCCCTGAATCTAGAACTTTGGGGGTGGGGAAGCCATTGAGATGATGGCTTTTATCCAGAGGTCAGGATCAAACACACACAGGCGCTAGATGGGTGACATACATGAGTTAAGATTGTTGGGGAGACATAAGTAAGGACTGTGGTCTCTGGTAGAGTACATTTACCTGAAAACATTCCCAATGGTTTGTTATAAAATCCTGTGCAGACGAATAAAGCACATAGGCCCTTAGATCATGAGTCTGAGATCCCCATTTAGTCCAAATCTCATCTTACAGAAGCAAAAATGACACTCCAAAGAACAATGACATTCCAAAATTAGTGATTGAGTGGAGACTTGAAGGTCTGCAGAGAGAGGATGGGTTACTAGAGGGCCCCCCACCTACTCAGGGAAATCCTGGAGAGACTTAGTGGAAAGAGATACTTCCTTCTATACAGAGTGGTCTGTGTGTCTGTCCAGAGGAGGTTAGGGGTTAAGGTTGACTAGTGGGAGGACACTTAACATGCATAGATCCCAGCCAGGGATTGTCATGTGTATTTCAGATACATTGCTCTCATTTAATCTTCAAAGTAATCCTGTGAGAAAAAGGTATTAATGTCCCCATTGTACAGATGACAAAACTGCAAGTCAGAGGTGAAGTGGCTTCTTTGTGGCAACATATTGGTGTAGGAGTTATATTTGAACTTGAGTCTGCCTAGATCCCAACTCAAGTTCTCCCCTCTATCCCACTCCTGGCCAAATGGCCACCTGCTTGATAACTATGCTGTTTTGTTTCTTTGTGCTATAGACTCCCATCTGCCTTGGGCAGTGTTCTATCCTACTATAAAAAGACTGGAGCCCACAGTGTTATCTTGAGTCTATTCCCCAGTGGCTCCCTGCGTCTGTACCTTCAGGCAAGGTATGGGGGTGTGGGCCACCCACTGATAATTTTAATGAAAAGTAATAAAAACTGAGGCCAGCTTGTCAGGTGCTGTTGGAAATCTTGCGTCACTGTCTAAAATAGGCTCCAGAGCAGCATGCCCATGGGAAGCAGGCGCAGCCCTGGGAGGTGTCTGTGTTACTCAGTCCCCTCAGTTTCCTCTGCATCCTCTATGTTCCTTAGTCATTTTTATTTCTGCAGATTACAATGAGTCCTAAGGTATCATGATACCTGCTGATGGGGTTTGAATGTTTTAGAATCCCAGAATGCCTCTTCCATCACCAGTCTTGTGGCTTAAAGATGTAGCCCTACAGAATGTGTCAGTGAATTCTCTGACCCAAGTTTACCTGTCCAGCCTCGTCATCTGCCATCTCCTTCCACCAGACACACAAACACACATACACATGCATGCACACACATATATATGCACACATGCTCACACACACTCACACAGGATACATACATACATGCACATACACAAACATGCATACACATCCACACATGCAATTCATGTGCATGCATGCACACACATGTGAGCACACGTGCATAAGCATAAACATACATGCACACACAAGCATACGTGTGTATGTGCACAAACACACACAACACTTTATGCTCTAGCAAGAGTAGATTTCTTTTTCTACTCTGTACATGCCATGCTGCATCAAGCCATCCCGTTCTGTATGCTATTCCTATATCTCCTATATCCCAGAGCATTCAGCCTAGTGGACATCTCTCAATTTTCTTCTGTACAGCACTTCTTCCTTTGGGGAACAGACCCCCCTCTCCAACTCTGTAAAAACTGGTGAAGCTATCAATCCTGTAGCCTGACAAGATGACTTAAGATACCTAACAGAGTGCTCCAGTTCCCTCCCTCTGAAGATGTTCGTAGTGATTGGTTTGGGGCTGGAGAGTCTTTTTTTTTTTTGAACCCTAGTGTAGATGTTGAAGGTGAACCTCATTCTTGCTCTGGGGCTCTGGAGTCATCTTAGCTTGGAGCTTGCCAGAGTTGTCACTCAGCATTGTGGAAGATACCTGTTTGCAAATGAAGCCAACAGTAGTCAAGCTAGAGAGAGACAGAGACAGAGAGAGAGAGAGACAGACAGAGAGAGAGAGAGACCTAATGATATAATCCTTGGATCTAGTCATTCTGGAAGTCAGATCTATTCCTCAGACTTCCAAGTTATTTAAGCCAATTTATTCCTGTTTTTTTTTTTTTAGCTTAAGGTATTTTAAATTGTTATTTTGTTAAATGTAACCCAAATTCCTGATGCTGCAATAATACAATGTTAATCACTTAACCTCTATTGTATTAATATTAGTCTTCTGAAGTGGACGTTATTAGGTCCACTTTTCAATTGGGAGACTGAAGCTCAGAAAGGTGAGGTGAAGTAACTTGCCCAGGGTCATGCCCACTGCCTCCCACCACCCTGCTATTGTCTTAACAGCCTCTGTGTTTCTAGTTTAGTCCAGGCAGCTCCAGAATCGCTTCCTCTGGGAAGCCTTCCCTGAATCTTTCATGATGAGTTGGACCTCTCTTCTCTTCTCTCATTTCACTTTGAGGATCCACCCTGAACTTGTCAGGATAGGCCCCAAGTTATACGGTAGTACCCTACAGCCCCCAAATATCAGTGACTAAACATAACAAAAATATATTTCTAGCACGTTACATGCCCAGTTAGGGTCCACTCCATATGTGCATTCAGGTCACTCAAGGAGGCAGGTCAGTGGAGGCACCATCTTGAATTCTAGTTCCAGGATCAATGAAGTTAGGCAGAAGGGAACAATGGGAATTAATAGCAGCCCTTAAAGGTGTTTGCCTGTAGGTGACACATGTCACTTTCACCCATGCTTATTTGGCTAATGTGAGTCAAATCACCGTGCTGGAGTTCAAGCAGGTGGGGAAGTACAATACTACTATGTGATTGGAAGAAAAACACCAGAACATTCACTATGACACAGTAAGCTCCATGAAACAAAGACTGTCTTATTTATCCCCAGAACTCTGATACCACCCACAGGGACTACTACAAAGTAGAAGCATTGGGAGAGTGTGTTCAATGAATCTTAGAGTGTATTGCATAGTGCCAATTGTTCATATCAATGGCAGACATTTCTAGGGCATGAATTATCATTGTCCCTGTACCCCCAGCCCCTGGTTCCACGCCTGACATTGAGTAGACGTTTACTAAGTAGTTACCAAAGGATTCATATAGAATTATCAATATGTGATATCTGCTCACAGTGATGCCTATCATTTCTTTCTAACTGATTGGGCACCATTTGTTAGTACCAAGGCCAGAGCAGCAAACCTGGATATGCAGAATGCACTGACATTATATTCTGGAAAAATGTTAGAGAGCACATGCCAGCCTTGAGCAGAAGGAAAGTCTTGGACAAGCCTGGTAGGAATCCAACCGAATAACAAAAGATTCCAAGAATGAATGGGGCTTTTGTTGGAAATCAGTTTGCTGTCCCAAGTTTAGAGATGGTAAAGAATAAGGAGGGCCAAGTGTGGTGGTACATGCTTGTAATCCCAGCAGTTCGGGAGGCCAAGATGGGAGGATAGGTTGAGCCCAGGAGTTCAAGACCAGCCGGGGCAACATAGCAATTCCCACCTCTACATAAAATGAATGAAATTAGCCAAGCATGGTGATACATGCCTGTAGTCCCAGCTTCTCAGAAAGTTGAGCCTAAGAGATCAAGGCTGCAGTGCGCTAGGATTGCGCCACTGCATTTCACCTTGGGGAACAGAGTGAGACCCCATCTGTTTAAAAATAAAGTATATGTAGGATGAGATCAAGGGAACCAAGATATATATGAAAACCTGAGCTATTTGGGGAGAGGGGCTCACTATTATTTTTTAACTTGCCCAATTATGTTCTTTCTATTTTTGAAGAAACTGTATTCTTTTGGCATAGTCATAGCGAAAAAGCATAGCTCATGAGTTGTGTTGGCATCCGGTTCACTCCTTTACTCCTAGACTGTAAACTCCTTGAGGGTAAGAACAATCTTATTTATCAGTGATTCCACATCAGTTTTACCTAGCACAGGACGTGGCAGACAGCAGTAATTCAGTAAATGTTAGTTGATTGGTACTGAATGTGCACACACAAACCTACAAGGAACAGGGAAGACTATTTGGAGCAAAGTTAGAAGACATACAGTAGTCAATAAAAGAGACAGGTCTCGCTGCAGCATTATGAGATAGTGAAAAAGGCTGGGTCTCCATCATTCTCAGGGAATAGGTGATTCCACTGAGTAGGGATATTTATAAGAGCCAATCTCTTCAAACAGAGAATTCCTTTCAAAAAGACAAATTAAAAAAAAAAAGATCACCAGATTGGGTGACTATCTAAGCAGATCACGCACTCCCTGACTTTTTAAGCAGAGCATTCACTCTCCCATTTTGTGAAGACTCAGAGTTGCACAATTGTCCCATGCTGCATGGTCCCAGCACACAGCTCTCAGGGACACGGTGTGTACAGAGTCACCAGACCCTGCACTGAATGGCTTGAGGGCACTGCGCTTTATGTTTTAATTGGGCTGATATTAACCATCCTCAGCTTTGTTTCACTGTCCTCTCTTGAAGTCAGATTGTCAGCTATTATATTTTTGTCATTTCTCACTAGCAGAGTCTTCTTCTATGAATAATCTCCTGGTGTTTCATAAACAAGATAAATAAGCCTTAACATTCAAGCACACAGACCATCTAGTGAGCACCCCTATTTTTAAGACACTGTGCAGGATGCAGTTAGGAAGCTATGAGGTCTCCTCAAGGTATGTGGGTTGTACCTGATGCATGAAGAACGTCATTATTTTTTTCTTTCTTTCATTTGGGGACCTCAAGCAGGTTACCATTCCTTTTTAAGATACAATTCCCAGGTCTGTACATTGGGAATAATAACAGGGCCTATCTCAGAGGTGGTTTGTGGTGGGGAATTAATTGGAAAATGAATGCAAATGTTAGGTGTTGTTTTATTTATAAGAAGCTTGGAGACTGGTACAGGAAATAAGACCCATAGATAAAGTCTGTCAGAAGGTCATGTCTTTCAGGGGCTACTAGGGAAGTGGTGATGAGTTGGAGGTTTGAAGAACTGGGAGGATGCTTAGGAAGGGAAAAAATCCAGGCAGAAAAAATAGGCAAATAGTACAGAAACTGGAAATGAAAGAACTTGCACACGGAAAGACAGCCCTTTCTTTTGAGGGATCCAGAAAAGGAATACAAGATAGGATAAAAAAATGCAAATTGAGTCTAGCCAGGGGTTGGCAAACTATGGCTGAGGATCACACTGGCCCATCGCCTGTTTTTATAAAGCCTGCAAGCTGAAACCATTTTTTTTTTCATTTTCATATGGTTGATTAAAAGAAGAATTTACTATGCATGAAAATTATATAAATACAAATTTTAGTGTCTGCAAATAAAGACTCATTGAAACACAGCCACTCCCATTTGTTGATGTGGATTAAAGTATTTATGGCTACTTTTGGGTGACAAAGGCAGAGTTAAATAGTTGAGACAGAGATCACAGGGCATGCAGAGCTTCAAATATTCACTCTCTTGCCCTTTACAGAAAAAGTTTTGCCGGTTCATGGTCTAGCTCCTAAAATGACCTAGATCTAACCAGTGATTAGATTCAACCTGTATCCTACAGGGAGACACAGAGCTGGGGAAACAGTGGTGTCAGGAATAAAAATGCCACCCTTTCTGATTATCATGGGCTCACCATGTCCCTATTAAGCACCATCTCCTCTGTAATGTTCCCCAAATATGTGCTTTCACCAAAACTTCTGTCCTTTGAAGAGACAAACCCATTCTTCTTCCTTTTGATGTGGGAATTTTTAAAATGAATATTCAAATGGGCTTTCTACCTTACTTACTAAGTACAGACAGCTCTGGGCCTCACGCTAATCAGACTGGGTGCCATTCTGTAAGTCATTTTGTGCAATTTCATGTTCTCTCTCTCTGAAAGAGGAAGAATTACTTTGATAGATTAAAGCTGTTTCCTTATTGGAATGGGCGTTTTGTCTCTTTCTCTCCACTCTTGTCCACTGTCTCTCGATGCCTCCAAGATAGGGAGGCCCTAATTTCCCTGAGTCGCTCTTGGTAAAGCAATTTCTCATCTCCGCCGGCCCTCCAGGGTCTCATTTGTAGAATGAGGGGGGCTCTGGCATGGGTAGGAAATGGAAGGGGCTGGAAGGTGACCTGCTCCTTCCTTCTGTGGATTTGTGTTGTAAAATATTTTCCACGCAGAGGCAGATGCTCCTGGTCGTTGGTCAAAGGGGTTTCTTTTAACTCTGGTCTTTGCAAGGGCTATGGAAGGGCATATGGAGAATAATTGAGCTCCCACTGTGGAATAAACTAGACACTGTGCTCTGTGAACTTAATAGAGCTGCATTTACAACTCTGCGTAATATTCAGGCATAAAATGAGTAAAACACTGGGTTAATTGTTAATTCTTTCTTAGTAAGATTTAATGCTTACACTTCAGTGTATTTAGGAATTACTTGGGGGACTATGTTAAAATGCAGATTCCTGGACCCCACCTCCAGCGATTCTAATTTAGTAGGTCCAAAGTTAGGAGTGGGAATCAGTATTCTTAACAAAATCCTTGGATGATTCTGATGCCGGTACTCTCAGAACACCCCTTGAGAAATGCTGTCCCAAGATGACATTATATCCCTGGCTTTTTTCTTAAGCTTGCAGGAGATACCCTAAGGACCTGGCACATACGGGTCACCAAATAAACAGTGGCTGCTATCATTACAATGTAGGTTTCGTCCTCATAGACATTATTGCTATGTATATTTTTTGTGCTTCTGATCTGTGTGGCTTGCATTTATACTCTGTGCAGATTCATCCTGGATTCATGATTAACTTCTTGGAACTTCTGTTTCCTCCTTGGTGGAAGAGAAAGACAAATACCTAACTTCAAAAGAATGTCAGTTGTTATGCTAAATGCGAGAAATTCTCAGGTCACCAACTGAATTTCTATTGCTTTTTTCTGATTCCTAATTCCTTCTGCATAAATCCTCATGCAGGGAGGCAGTTCAGATGGGGCTCTCTGCTTTGCCCTGTGACCTTCAGATGAAAATATGCTCTGCCCAGGTAATACTCTCTGCTGGGGTGGGGGCTGTTTTTGGGACTATCCAGGATGAAACACATACAATTTCATTGGTAGGTTTCTGCAGCAGGAGGCAAAATGGACGAAACACAGGGTCAGGAAACCTGGGTCTGCCCAAACATTACAACTGGTAGTGCAACTGGTTTCTATCGACATGCAGGAAAAGGTAACATACACCTAATTTTATAATCATACTATTTTCTATTCACAATGTTTGTTTTTTTATTTACTATTTATTTTTCTACTCATACAATTATTTATTTATTTATTTTATTATTTTTTTTTTGAGACAGGGTCTCACTCTTGTTGCCTAGGCTGGAATGCAGTGGTGCAATTTTGGCTCACTGCAACCTTCACTTCCTGGGCTCAGGTGATCTTCCCACCTCAGCCTCCCTAGTTTAGCTGGGACTACAACTGGGCACCACCATGTCTGGCTAATTTTTGTAGTTTTAGTAGAGACAAGGTTTCGCCATGTTGGTCAGGCTGGTCTGAAACTCCTGGGCTCAAGTGATCTGCCCGCCTTGGCCTCCCAAAGTGCTGGGATTATAGGCGTGAACCCCTGCGCCTGGCCTCATACATTTTTTTACTGAAACTATTAAGTGTGGCAAAACTATAGTCGTAAAATAGAGTCAGATTTCAATAAACACCTGGGCACATTGTTAACCCCTTTTACATGATCTAATCCTTAACCACTGCAATGAACAGTTCATCCAATCTTGGCTTCTAAATGGAGAGAAATAACTCCCCCTGAAACTTCCCTTGAAAATGAAAGTTCTCTAAGGGGTGTTCATTACTAGCCATGGTGGAGTTCATTTTAGAATCACAAGCCGTTGAAATTTCATGTTAAGGGTTCTGCATTCTTGAAGGGGTTACCAGTGGCAGCTCACCTAATACAACTACACTTCTCTTTACTACATCAGGGCTGCAAAAATGAACAGGGCAGTGTCTCCAGCTTTTCCAAGCTTATACAACAGTAAGAAAGACAGACACAACTAAAAGAAAAACGAAGTCTATTGGATGAACTAAAGGTTTGTGCAACATGTGTGGGGGTGTGGTCATTAGCAGGGATGATGAAGTCCTGAGCAAGGGAAGCTGTCTGGAAGAGATGCCCCTTGGACTTAGGGTTGGGAAGAAGAGAAGCTCCTGCATGAGCTCAGGGAGTGTTCAGGCATGGGCATGGGCATGGGCCTGGGCAAAGGCCCAGAGGTCACTCATTCACTGATTCATTTGCTAACCATTAAAGACAAACAAACAATATTTGAGGGGACTAAGTCAGGCATGGTGCTGTGGGTTTGAATGAAGGCAAATGGCATGCTTGGGGAAATAGAAAGGTGCCTATTTTGGTAGTAGTGGTGGCTGAAAGATATCTGTGAGCAATATAGAAACCCTGGAGTACATAAAAAAAGCAGGAACTCAATGCAAGCAATGCAATGGGTATTCACAGTCAGAGAGAATTATCAATAGACAAATAATTTTCCTGACATCTTCAGACCCCACCACCTCTTGTCAACCAGGATCATTCTCGAAAGTGTCCCCTTCACCCTGGCTTTGAGAGTCTCCCCAGAGCCTGGAGTCACATCACTCCTCCTTCGGTCTTTGCTATGATTGATAATTTGTACCAGATCCATTTTGGGAGGTTGTTTTTCTTCCATGACATACATCACAGGATATTTTTATAGCTTGATGAATCTAACACATCTGTGTAATCACACAGTTTTCAAAAATCCAGATGTTCCCCAGAGCACCTCTGGCTCCCATGCTTTCGCAAACATTTGCTGTAAACACCAAAGGCTGTTTGTTGGTTTTAATGTTCTAGCTCATCTCATTACCCAGTGAAGGTGAAAGATTGAAGCCAGATAGTGTTGCCAGTAAATGTTTTCGCCCCTAATGCATCTATTTCTAGTGACTGATTAGTATGCAGTGGGGCCCACAGGCCTACACAGTCTAAATGGCCAATCGTGTTCTGCCTGCTGTGGTGCAGAGAGGGTAGTCAGGCAGGGTGTGTGAATTCCCTTAGGTTTTCTGGCCTGCAGTCCCCAGCTGAATAGAGGGCTCAGTCAGCTGAGATGAAACAGGGAGAAACAAGGCACCATTATCAAGCCCTGTGCCACTGGGTTACTGGGACAATGCTATGAAAGCTGAGTTTAAAATGTTAACTGTATTTGGAATATGAACAAACCTTCACAAAAGGTAGCTTTTTTTACTCTTATAAGAGTACTCTATAATAAAGACATGCACATGCTGTCTTTTTTTAAATTGTACTTTAGGTTCTGGGGTACATGTGCAGATCATGCAGGATTGTTGCATAGGTACACACATGGCAATGTGGTTTGCTGCCTCCATCCCCCCGTCACCTACATCAGGCATTTCTCCCACTGTTATCCCTCCCCAACCTCCTCATCCCACTGCTGTCTCTCCCTTGGCCCCTCCGAACAGACCCCAGTTTGTGATGCTCCCCTTCCTGTATCCATGTGTTGTCATTGTTGAACACCTGCCCATGAGTGAGAACATGCTGTGTTTGATTTTCTGTCCTTGTGTCAGTTTGCTGAGAATGATGGTTTCCAGATTCATCCATGTCCCTACAAAGGACATGAACTCATCATTTTTTATGGCTGCATAATATCCCATGGTGTATATGTGCCACATTTTCCTTGTCCAATCTATTGTCGATGGGCATTTGGGTTGGTTCCAGGTCTTTGCTATTGTGAACAGTGCCACAATGAATATACGTGCGCATGTGTGTTTATAATAGAATGATTTATAATCCTTTGGGTATATACCCCGTAATGGGATTGCTGGGTCAAATGGAATTTCTATTTCCAGGTCCTTGAGGAAGCACCACACTGTCTTCCACATGGTTGAACTAATTTGCAGTCCTACCAACAGTGTAAAAGTGTTCCTATTTCTCCACATCCTCTCCAGCATCTGTTGTCTCCAGATTTTTTAATGATCGCCATTCTAACTGGTGTGAGGTGGTATCTCAGTGTGGTTTTGATTTGCATTTCTCTAATAATCAGTGATGATGAGCATTTTTTCATATGTTTGTTAGCCTCATATATGTCTTCTTTTGTGAAGTGTCTATTCATATCCTTCTCCCACTTTTGGATGGGTTTGTTTGTTTTTTTCCTTGTAAAATTGTTTTAGTTCTTTGTACATTCTAGATATTAGCCCTTTGTCAGATGGGTAGATTGCAAAAATTTTTTTCCATTCTGTTGGTTGCCAGTTCACTCTAATGATTGTTTCCTTTGCTGTACAGAAGCTCTGGACTTTAATTAGATCCTGTTTGTCTATTTTGACTTTTGTTGCCAATGCTTTTGGTGTTTTAGTCATGATGTCCTTGCCTATGCCTATGTCCTGAATGGTTTTGCCTAGGTTTTCTTCTAGGGTTTTTATGGTGTTAGGTCTTATGTTTAAGTCTTTAATAGATCTGAAGTTAATTTCAGTGTAAGGTGTCAGGAAGGGGTCCAGTTTCTGTTTTCTGCACATGGCTAGCCAGTTTTCCCATCACCATTTATTAAACAGGGACTCCTTTCCCCATTGCTTGTTTTTGTGAGGTTTGTCAAAGATTGGATGGTCGTAGATGTGTGTCGTTGCCTCCAAGGCCTCTGTTCTGTTCCATTGGTCTATATCTCTGTTTTGGTACCAGTACCATGCTGTTTTGATTACTGTAGCTTTGTAGTTTAATTTGAAATCAGGTAGTGTGATATCTCTGGCTTTGTTCTTTTTGCTTAGGATTATCTTGGCTATGTGGGCTCTCTTTTGGTTCCATATGTAGTTTAAGGTGTTTTTTTCCAGTTCTGTGAAGAAGGTCATTGGTAGCTTGATGGGGATAGTGTTGAATCTATAATTTACTTTAGGTAGTATGGCTGTTTTCACAATATTGATTCTCCCTAACCATAAGCATGGAATGTTTCTCCATTTGTTTGTATCCTCTCTTATTTCCTTGAGCAGTGGTTTGTAGTTCTCCTTGAAGAGGTCCTTTACTTCCTTTGTTAGTTGTATTCCTAGGTATTTTATTCTCTTTGTAGCAATTGTGAATGGAAGTTTGCTCATGATTTGGCTCTCTGTTAGTCTGTTATTGGTGTATAGAAATGCGTGTGATTTCTGCAAGTTGATTTTGTATCCTGAGACTTTGCTGAAGTTGCTTATCAGTTTAAGGAGATTTGGGGCTTCTAAATATACAATCATGTTGTCTACAAATAGAGACAATTTGACTTCCTCTTTTCCTAATTGAATACATTTTTTTTTTCTTGCCTGATTGCTCTGGCTAGAACTTCCAATACTATATTGAATAGGAGTGGTGACAGAGGGTATCCTTGTCTAGTGTCAGATGTCAGAGGAAATGCTTCCAGTTTTTGCCCATTCAGTATGATATTGGCTGTGGGTTTGTCATAAATAGCTTTTGTTATTTTGAAATATGTTCCTTCTATACCTAGTTTATTGAGAGTTTTTAGCATAAAGCGCTGTTGAATTTTGTTGAAGGCCTTCTCTGCATCCATTGAGATAATCATGATTTTTGTCTTTGGTTCTGTTTATATGGTGGATAACGTTTATAGACTTGCATATGTTGAACCAACCTTGCATCCCCAGGATGAAGCCTACTTGGTCATGATGGATAAGCTTTTTGACTTGCTCTTGCAGTCAGTTTGCCAGTATTTTATTGAAGATTTTTGCATCTATGTTCATCATGGATATTGGCCTGAAGTTTTCTTTTTTTGTTGAGTATCTGCTGGGTTTTGTATCAGGATGATGTTGGTTTCAGAAAATGAGTTGGGAAGGATTCCCTCTTTCGAGTTGGTCGATTAGGCTATTGAAACTTGTGTATGCTTCACGAAGTTCTCATGATGTGTTTTTCAGCTCCATCAAGTTGTTTATATTCTTCTCTAAGCTGTTTATTCTAGTTAGCATCTCATCTAACCTTTTTTCTAGATTCTTGGTTTCTTTGCATTGGTTTAGTACATGTTCTTTTAGCTCTGAGAAGTTTGTTATTACCCACCTTCTGAAATCTGTTTCTGTCAATTCATCTGATTGTCTTTATAAAGCTTTGTGGTAATGAAACTTAACCCCTAATCTGAAGACAGAACACTAGAGCAGGAGTCAGGGGGCTCTGGTCTGAGCCCTAGCTCTGCCACTGAGTCACTGTATGCTCTTAGGCACGTCTCCCACCTTGTCTAGGAACCAAGCTGTCCATTGATAAAGTGAAGAAGTTGCCCCGGATGATACCTAAGGGCCCTCCCAGTTCTAATTCTTCTCTTAAGAGGCTGCTACAAAAGCAAGAGAAAGCATTTCAAACTCTAGAGTCTGTTCACTGATCACCTAAGTTGGAGAATGTAGATGCTTTTCCCCTATAAAGCCTTAAAGAGCAGGTAGGAGGAGCTGGTTTTGGGTGAAAGGCCTTCCTCCTCTTTGTGCTTCTAAGGAGTCCCCTTCCAATCTCCTATCTTTATTTAGCTCGTACATCTTAGTGGGGTCTTTCTCCGACCACAGCCTGATGACTCTCACAATGAGACAAACTGGGTCTCTTCTGTTATTATGTTTGTTAATGTCTCTTCTGTTAATACAGATTGAGACTGTATATTTTGTAATTATTTCATTAATGTTGATCTCTCCCACTAGATTGTAGGCTCCTTGAGAGCTAGGACCATGTGTGTTTTGACCATCATTCTATCACCCACACCTGGTTATGCTCAATCAGTAGTTACTGAATGAGTAAATAAATAAATAAAAGTTTGCCTGGGGAAGTGGGATGGGTTAGATAGCTATCTTCTGACATCTCAGAGCCCTGGGATCTTTAACAAACCAAATATAGGGATGCAAAGTGATGGGCAAGTGCAAATATTGGCAAAAAAACAACAAAAACAAAAAACAAAACAAAACAAAAGACAAATAAGCAGAAAGGAATCACCTGTTATCAAGGACAAACTTCAACGTTAGAGAAAATGGGTTGCAAAAGGAGAAGAATGAATGTGCTATTAAACTGTAAAAACAAACAAAAAACCCACAAAAAACAAAAACTCCCTCACACACAATAAGAGCAAAGAAAAAACAAATGCAGGGCATAGTGTTTCAGAGAGGAAAGACAGGGAATAGTTTTCTGACTGAAGCCTGAAGATCAAGGATGGCACTGAGCACATTAAATATTTCACAATGATTACCAACTTATTAAGACAGAAAGATTGATTTGTTCTTATGTTCTTGAGAGAGAACTGTGAAAAGCAATAACCCATCTCAAGCACAATAAGCTCGCCTTAATCGGAACAAATAAAGCTTAGAGGATTGAGGGAGATTAAATGATGAGAGAATGAGTCCCTGGGGTTTCCTGGGGGAGGCAGCATAGTGAAGAGGAGAGAATGAGCAGGGGAATCCTGCAGATGTGGATCGAAGCCTGACTTACTGCTTAGAAACTGGTTGACCTTGGGCAAGTCTTTTTCCCTCTCTTAGTCCCAGTTTCCTTTTCTCTAGAATAGAGGTAGAAAAACTAGGGATCATGGGCCAAATACAGCTCACCACCTGTTTTTTTTTTTTTTTTTTTTTTAGACAGAGTCTTGCTCTATTGCCTAGGCTGGAGTGCAATGACGCTATCTTGGCTCGCTGCAACCTCCACCTCCTGGGTTCAAGTGATTCTTCCTGCATCAGCCTCCCAAGTAGCTGGGATTACAGGTGCCTGCCACCACACCCAGCTAATTTTTGTGTTTTTAGTATAGATGGGGTTTTGCCATGTTGGCTAGACTGGTTTCAAACTCCTGACCTCAGGTGATCCGCCCGCCTCAGCCTTCCAAAGTGCTGGGATTACTGGCGTGACCCGGCCTGTTTTTCTTTTTTTTAATGAAGTTTTATTTGACCTTTTGTATTGTCAGTGCTTGTTTTTGCATTATATGAGGAGAGTAAATGATGTTAGAGACCCGATAGACCACAAAGCCCCAAATCACTACAATATGACTCTACAGCAGAGGTTTGATGACTCTTGCTCTGACTGATAAAAGTGATGACCACTAAACAAGTTTGTTTTGAATATTCATTCCTTTGGTGTCTGGAATGAGAAGGTGCTCAATACATGTTGATGGTGTTTGGTTGAATTAAGAAATATGTATGACTCCCATAATATACCAGAATGGGTAAAGACAGATGTGGGGTAAGATCTCAGCTCAACTCTCTAAGAGCTGTGCAACCCTGGGCAAATTATTTTCCCTCTTTCAACTTCTTTATCTTCTCACCTTGCAAAATGGTGGCTGGTAAATGAAACATATTATGATTGCTACAAATGTAAACACTCAATAATTTCTTATTCAAAAGCCTAAAGAAAATAAAAATAAGTGTTATTGGTCAATCATTGCCTTTGAGGTATCAAAGTTTAGCTGAAGTTGCTGGAGTTCTCAGCTGAGGTTCAGAAACTACCTCCAGTAGATGCTAACTTGAGATCATGGTTCAGAATCCGGGGTTCTTTGAGCTGGAGCCATCACCTGAGTCCTAGCACCATGCCTGAAACATAATAAGAGCTGAATATTTATGAATGAATGAATACTGCATGCGTGAATGAATATAGGCTTAGGCATCAGCTCCAGTTAGGACTCCCCATTGGGCTGAAGTCGTGCCTTCCACGTCTTTTGGTGCCATCTCTAACGTTTCCTAGGTTGTTTCAGGACAGTAATTTGATCCTTTCCACCTTGTTCAGACTGGAAGGAATGCTGGGGCCATTGTCCAGAGGATATTCATATAGGACTTTCCCACTGTCATCTGTAGTTGCCAGTTCTCAAAATTTCTGAATGAATGTGACTGTTTACAGAAAAGCCTACACATTTGAAGCAACTTGGGAGCTTTTTTATGTTTTTCTCTCTCTCTCTCTCTTAAAGCTGATGTATATTGTCCACATGAGAGCAAATAAATTAGAATTTCTTTTGGATGGGTTCAGGCGTTGGCATCTTTTAAAACCTCCCTAGGGATGGAGAGCTTCTGCTCTGGAGGCCGTGGCTTAGCCTTGTTCCACTGGACCCTCAGTTTTTTTTTTTGGCAGGTTTCTGGGCAGCCTCGGGCATGTATGCTGTGGAAGTTCAGCTAAAACAGCTTCCAATCTTCTCAGCTGAGAAGGCTGTAGAAATAATCTGACATTGGATCTTGGTGTTTCAGGAAAGTATACTAGTTCATACAACTTTAAGAAGTTAAGGATTTTGTCCTGGGGGTGGGGGATCCTGAGTTGAAGGTATCTATCTTTAGAGCCTAAATCTATTGCTGGTGGTAGAGCAGCCTTCCTTGGGTTTTCAGAGATTGAGGAAAACGCAACTCTTTGGACCCTGGAGAGAACCAGTACAAGAGATCTCTAAGGCCATGAGAAACATCTGGGTCCAGCTGACTAGCAGGAGAAGGGACAGCTAAAACTATGCTGTTGGGTTCAAGGGACCAGTTACCTGCCCCAGAGTGAAGCTGTGTCATAGGAGGGAGGGCTTCGGGCCCTAGGGTCTGGTATAGGAAGAGGTACAGAGGAGCCTTCAATGAGAAGGAGGCTTCTCTGCCTCAGGAGAGGCCCAAAGGCATGTGATCAATTTGGAGAGCTTGGCTAAGTCAGTTTTCAGGGATCTCTGACACTCAGACCTCAATTGAATCAGTTTGGCCAAGACCCAGGCTATTCTAGACGAGGATGGCAAATGGAATTAATGTTTTGTCCCGAATGTGACCAGTTGGTTGTGGCTGCCTGGATGCCCTGTTGAGAAAGATTCTGAGGTCGTGTTTGACTTGTTAGGAAAAATTTCCATGATTCTTGAGGTTTTGGCTACACGTGTGAGAGAGGGAGAGTGCTGATCAGAGAAATGGCAAGAAGATGGCGTGTTGAAAGACTGGGAGACGTGACAGGAGGTCTTGGGAGACAAGGCTGGGGCCAAATTTTGCAAGGCCTTGAATGCTAGGATAAGAGTTTGGATTTGAATTTTTTAGATCTGAGAAATTCTATTATGTCCTTTAAACAGAGGGCTAATGTTATCAGATGGAAGTTTGGGAAATGGCCTGAGTTTTTTTTTTTTTTTTGAGATGAGGTCTCGCTCTGTTGCCCAGGCTGTAGTGCAGTGGCTCTATCTCAGCTCACTGCAACCTCCACCTCTCGGATTCAAGCAATTCTCCTGCCTCAGCCTCCCAAGTAGCTGGGATTACAGGCGCCTGCCACCATGCCCGGCTAATTTTTGTATTTTTAGTAGAGATGGGGTTTCACCATATTGGCCAGGCTAATCTCAAACTCCACCTCGTGATCCACCTGTCTCAGCCTCCCAAAGTGCTGGGATTACAGGTGTGAGCCACCGCGCCTGGCTGGGAAATAGCTTTTAACTGCGGTAAGGAAGGTAGCCTGAAGGAGGTGATTATGGAAGTTGGTGGGGAAATAAGGAGACCATTGCAATCCACAATCCAGGCAAGAGATGAAGGACATGTTGTCCTTTTAATAATTGTCCAAGTGATGAGGAATGAGGGAGGTAGTGCAGTGGAGATTGTAGGATGGTCCTGTGACTATATGGTGTTTACTCCACAAGGTTTTGGTGCTTGGTATCTGACCACAACCCTTCTTCCAAAATGAGGAGTGAGAGGAAAGTAAGTTTTCCTTAACTCTGCTCTGATATATAACAGCAGCTGTAATAACAGCCATTTATTTAATGTCTTTTAAAGTGCCAGGCACTGTGCTATGCACCTTCCATACATTATTCTATTTAGTTCTCATAACAACCAAATGAGTTAGGATTATTTTATCATTCTCATTTTGGTGATGATGAAACTTCAGCACGGTTCAGAGATGTTAGGTAGTATGCCCAAGGTCTCACAGCTAGTAAGCAGCAGACCTCAGTCTAGCCTGGCTGAAAGCCCACACGCTTCACCATTACGATACCATACCCCTGTTTCTGCAATCAGCCACTCCCACGGGTCCCCTTTGCAGCATTAAATAGACCTGCAGCCTTTCTGATTCCACAGGGGTACTGAGCTCTGATTGTTTCTCGTTAGCAGTTGTCTTCCCTCTCTCTGTGGGCACTTGGTTACATAATACCTGAAAATATTAAATTAGTTTTCCTTTACAGGAAATTATGTTCCATTAGGGCCACTGACATAGCTATTCTGAGACCTCCAAGAGAGTTGTGTGCTTTTTGGAAATGTCTGACAAATCCGACTGCTCTCTGGCAAGGAGCTCTCTGAAGGCCTTGTGGCTGGTTGAGTAATTAGGCATTAAATGGCTTTAATAATAGAAATAGGAGGCTCAGGCAAGAGGGTTTCACCTATGATCGTCAGAGCTGCCTTGTATCCCTCTTATGGCAGAGAAAAGGAACGGGGCTGAGGCACATGATAATCTTCAAAACGATCCATGACTTCGCTTCCCATCACTCACCACTCAGCACAGGCAGAGACTTGTTCCAGGAAGGAGACCATGCCGAGGTACCACCTCTTTTCCGATCCTCTAGGGGACTCTGCTTTGATCAATTGCACTGGGATATTGCTCTGCTTGGGTCATGTCTTTAACTCAAAATGCCAGGCAAAGTCCACCTTGATTTGGCATTCAAGACCCTGCAAAATCTGTCTTCCCTATATTTTTCAGAATGCTTCTTTACATGAGCTAGTGGTCCTCGTGACTTTCTGTTCCTCCTCATATTTGTTACTCAGTTGTTCTTGCTTAAGACACTTCTCTACGAAGAAGAGCCCCCTTTTATGTCTGCATTTTCATATCCACTCTAGGGTTCAAGCCTCAGTTCCAGCACCACCTCTTCCTGGAAAATTTCTCTAAATTCTCTCTCTCTCTTTTGTATACCCATAGCACTTTATAGCACTTAAACTAATTATCCTGTATCCTCTCACCTTGTATTATAATTATTTTATACAAATCTCATCTCTCTTGCTATAAGGCACATTCTTCAAATGGATGGACTATGTTTAACCCCTTTGTATAGCATCTGTGTCTCCTATTACAGAGCTTTGCATGTTGTGTTTAATAAATACATACTACATACATGATCATCAGTTTAGAGACAGATAATACAGCTAGAGATTGATGTCTCATGGCCATGTATCTATCCATCTATTCATTTTCTCCCTCTAGTAGCTCTTATAAAAACCTTTCTCCACTCTCATGCACATTCCCAATATCAATATGGCATTGATGCACACTGAGGAGGGAGGCATGAGATGTTATGTCTCAACACACAGATTGATAGGTAAGAATCTTAAGAGTGGAGCCCCATTTCTCTAAAGGGAGGGTGCATTTCAGACTTCAGATAGATTTGATATTTGGTATGGAGGAAGGGTACTGAAATTACATGATAATTTGAAGAGTTACTCTCCCATTTCTTAAGAAACAAGTCAGCCTTTCCAGCCTTATCTACCACCTTCCATACCCTGCCCTGTGATCTAAACTCACCAAGCCATGCACTGACCCAGCAGCACATGATGAGAGATTTAAGCCTGTCGATACCTGGCTACTGCTCTTCTCCAGGTTGGGTCAATTTAAAAACAAACACAAAAACACAGGTAAGAAATAAAACCAGAATCAGATTCACTAATAGTAGAGCTTGATTAAAGAATGTGCCTGTACTGGGGCCTTCTTTCCTGAATCAGGACTGTGGAACCCACCTTTCTTTTCTCCTGAGACTTATGGAGAAGCTGGCAAACAGAGGCCTGCTTGAGCTTGTAGGAGCAAGCCCCTCTGCTCAGAGCCCGCCAACCTGGGCAGAGGTAGGTGAAGGGATCCCCATGAAAGATATTTTTACTCATGCCTGGAAGACACCATTCTTTCTTGCTTTTCCCCATGTATGCCCTTTGAATGATGCGATGAGCTGTTCTTCAGCCTTACCTATCAAATCTATCACTCCTCTTGTGGGGAGGGGTGAGTAAGAGGGTAGATAGAGATACTTGAGAAATCCCCAGTTCTCTCTCTTTCAGGAGAGGACTAGAAACCTCTACTTCTCAATAGATCTGTGACATCAGAGGCTTCAAGTGATTCTCCCATGATATGCGTTGTGTATCCACTTGCCATCATGCCTTTGCTCAGCTGGTCCTTTTCCCCCGAGTGTCCCTCTCTCCTGTTTCTTCTACTTGACAAGGTCCTACTCAAATGCCATCTTCTGCAGAAGTCTCCCCACTCTGTCTCCATTCTTCACAGGTGGAATTCAATAGCTCCCTTAGGTTTTCTATTAGCTTTGGTGATGCCTTGATCACAGCACTTACTGTAGCTTGGGTTCTGGAGACATGCAATGTGTCTCTTTTCCCTCCTGCATTTCCATCCCTGCTCCCTGCTTTGCAGTCTCCATGAAGGACAGCCCCCATACCTCTAGTGCCCACATTGAGCCCAGCACAGGGTTGGTGCTCATGAATGTTGATTGGATCTGCTCAGAGAACTGGCTCTATGATGGTACAGGGGCAAGTAATGAGATGTTTAACTCTGGGCTAAACATGGACAACATTCTTTGTTGGCATTCATATTCCTGCATTTAGAACTGGACCATGGGTGCTGGAGAGGCCATTGCGCTGACCGGCAAGAGAAGCCCTGCTTCATGGTGGTCCACACAACAATTTCCCTGGCTTCACTTAAGGCTAACTCTCCTCCAGCAAAACACCCCTCTTTTCTTCCCACAGATGAAGCAGGTAAATAGTGACTCCTTGTCTTCTAGAGAGCACTCTTGTGACTGTAGCCTTATAGTGCCAGCTTACATCCTAATCATAACACCAGTGGGAGAGGCCATGATTGCTGGGTGGATGTTGCAGGAAGAGAACTCAGATTTGGGGCCTGATAGTTCCCGATTCTTTTTTTTTTTTTTTTTTTTTTTTTTTAAGGCAGAGTTACACTCTTTTTGCCCAGGCTGGTGTGCAATGGCATGATCTCGGCTCACCACAACCTCCACCTCCTGGGTTCAAGCAATTCTCCTGCCTCAGCCTCCCGAGTAGCTAGGATTATGGATATGTACCACCATGCCCAGCTATTTTTGTATTTTTAGTAGAGACAGAGTTTCTTCATGTTGGTCAGGCTGGTCTCAAACTCCCAACTTCAGGTGATCCGCCTACCTCAGCCTCCCAAAGTGCTGGGACTACAGGCATGAGCCACTGTGCCCGGCTAGCTCCAGATTCTTATAAAATTATTGGTGTAAACAAACGATTCATAAATTCTGATTTTCTTCCTTCTTACAGTTTGAAAAAAGGGCATGATCTTAGTGGATTCTCCCTGGGGAGAATTTTTATTGTCATTATTAGTTTTTGAAAATTGTCTCGCTTAATCTTATGTAGGAGAAAGAGAATTATTTGCTTTAAAGCAAATAAAGAAGGGAGAACGTTTATCCAGTGGTTAAGAATACAAAACTTATATTGATAATATATGAAAAGTGCTTAGCATTATAGGTCATAGCAAGTGGACACTCAATAAATAGTAACCACTATTATCATTAAGATCAGAGATGGAGAGTGACTCACCCAAAGCCGCACAGCTAGTTAATGACAGAGCAGACCTAGCATTTGCACCTGGAACTTTGGGCTCTTGGTCCCCTGCCCTTGCAGTTGACCTTCCCTACTTTCATGGCTTTGTATGTGCGACTTTTCAGATCCTTTTTATATCTTGGCCAAATTCATTCTGCCATTCAGTAGGCACACACATGCATGCACACACAAACACAAACCAAAGACCAAAAAAATATATATAAAAAGGACTCTTCCACCACGATGCAGGGAAAAAATTACCCTTAATTACTGGGGCTTCTCTACAATTATAGGACGTGCATTTGAACTCTGAAGGGTCCTCTCCTGAGGATAACCTTTATTTGCCTGATTGCGTCTGTTCAGTTAATTCTGGCTAATTACTATTTTCTTCCTATTAGATTCTAATTATATACAGTATTTTCATTATAAAGCATAATGTTTCCCAGAGAACCACGTCAATTATGCAGGCGATATTACCGGAGGTCTGGTTTACCTCATTAAGCCCAAGCGATGAAGCTATGCATCTGATGAAACCCGAATTGCAGGGTGGTCTTTAACTATGTGTGGGTACCAGCGAGTCTCAGCTAAAATTGCTGAATGTGGGAGAGGGCTGGAAAGCCTTGGAGAAGCTCCTCAAAGGATGTGGCAGCCCATTTGGATGTCTTGGATTTTCTGCAGGAAGAATAACATAGACAATATGGATCAACACTTTTAAGCACCCCATGATTTCTAGTTTGGCTAAGGCATGAATTTGATGCTGTCATGAAAGAGTAGGTCTTTACCTTTGCTTCAAATGATTCTGGTAGAACACCCAGCATTTCCACCTCCATGCCTCAATATACTGACAATCTGATGTCTTTCTGAACTTCTGTGTTACCCACCCAACAACCATGTGATACTTCATGAGATGTCTAATAGACACCTTATCCTTAATATACACAACACAGAATTCTTAATTTCTGCTCTCCCCAAGCCCCAAATCCATTCCTTCCTATATTACTCCCATCTCAGTAAATGCCATAACCGTCCACCCAGATGCTCAAGTGAAATGACAGGAGCTCATACTGATGTCCTTCTTTCCTTTATCTCTCACATCGAATCCATTAAGTCTCCTGTGAACTCCACTTCCCAAATATATCCTGGATCCGTCCAGTTCTTCCCATTTGCAGTGCTGTACCCCTAGTCTAGGCTAGCTTCATCCCTGCTGTATAGTGACCTCCTACTTAGTCTCCTTGTTTCATTTCCTTCCACATACATGTATCCCTTCTCCTAATGCCATCAAGGTGGTACCAAAAAGAAAAAAAATATTCCATTAGACCATGTTACTTTCCTGCTTAAAACCCATACAGATGTTGTTTTGGAATTAAAAGCAAACTTCTTACTGCATCAGTAAGACACTCCATGATTATACTTTTGCCTACTTATTCAACAAGTATTATTCAAGGTCTAATATAATATGTGCCAGACGCTGTTCTGGAACAAACAGTTCTTGTTTGTATGGGAATAAAATAATAACATAGACACAATCGCCCTCATGAGCACTGCTTTTCCTATCATCTTGGTGGTACTTAATATTTCATGTTTGTTTTTATCCAGCTGGATTGTCTAAAAGGCCTGGGTCCATGTCTGTCTCCCATACTCCAGGTCCAGGCCCTGTACCTAGAAGCTTCTCAGGAAATGTGGGCTCTTCTGCTATGATTTGACACTTGGGCATGAGTTGAAAAACAAACTTGATTAAAAAAACACACTTTTATTGGATTCTAAAGGAATTAATAAAATCCTTCCTTTGGGGATTAATAAAACAGGATTTTTTAATATTAGCTTTATTTTTTTCCTACTTTATAAAAGCATTTTAATCAACATTCTGGGCTTTAAAAAATGGATTCAAGCTATGTGCTCTGTTTGGGGTGTGGGCAAGGGTTTAATTTATAGATGCGTCTCATTTTTTTATATTTGCTCCCTTGTCTGAAAAGTGTTGCCACTATTGTTTTCCTAATAAAAATCTCTGAAGTTCAAGCAAAAAGAACTAACATTTCTTGAGCATCTCATAATTAAGGAGTTAATTTTTGATAACGGTAGGCCATGAGAATATTGCCATATTGCTTTAGTTTAGAGAGATTCAGTACATTGTTTAAAGTCCTAGATGAATTAATTACGGTAGCACTGACTGTGTAGGCGCTGGGGCCAGGAGGCCTGGGTTCAAATTCCAGATCTTTTATTTATTAGCTGTCTGTGACCTTTACTTAACCTTGTACTTCACTTTCCCTATTTGTAAAATGGGGATAACAATTGTTTCTGCCTCCTGGTGTTGTTTTAAGAGTTAAATGAGTAAATTCACTTAGAACAATGCCTGGCATATATATTCTCTATAAGTGATGGCTGCTATCATCTGAGTCTAAATCTAGATTGGTCTTCCCCCAAACTACCATTCCTGCCATTAACAAATACCAGCAGCAGCATTAGTAGCATTCATTAAGTGCTCTCTACAATCCAACCTCTAATCCCATCAAGACACTTATAATGCACACACTATTACTTCAATTTACAGATGAGTAAAACAGGGGCTCCGTAAGGTACTCGTCCAAAATCAGGCAGAAGGTAAGTGACAGATCTAAAAGTTTCATGTTTGCCTGTCCCCAAAGCCCATGTTCTTACAAGTTGTTACACGTTCTCTTAACTTCAGAATGCAACACATTCTGTACGTGGAAGGCGTTATGGACAGAATTATCTTCCCCTCAAATTCACTCCTCAAGGTGATTGCATTTGGAGATAGGGCAGTTAAAGATGCAATACAGTTGAAATGAGGCTGCCAGAGTGGGCCATAATCCAATCTGACTGATGTTCTTATAAGAAGAGGAAGAGGTACCTGAAGTGCTTGGGCAAAGAGAAAAGGGCATGTGAGGACACAGGGAACAGGTGGACATCTACCAGCCGGGGAGAAAGGTCTCAGAAGAAACCAAGGCTGCTGATTCTTTAATCTTGGACTTCCAGCCTCCAAAACTGTGAGAAAATACATTTCAGTTTAAACCACCCAGTCTATGGTATTTTGTCATGGTAGCCCTTGCCAACTAACACAGAAGTGAGCATTGTTAACAGAAAAAACAAGAAGACATGTCAGGTGACCTGTCTTATTTACTGGGCTGCTTCCAGTGTATAGCTCCATGCTGGGTTCAGAGGGGGAGCTTAGCAAATGGAGGGTCCAGGGTTTAGAAACTGCCTTCTCATTTAAGATTGAGGATGGTGTCCTCTGCCCAGCTCTGATGTGGCCACCATGGTGTAACCTGCATGGCAGTGGCCTGTTTTCCCTACCAGACTGGATGCTCCATGACGACTAAAACCAAGTGTGTCTTTTTGTTCAGCTCAAGTATAGCCTATGATAGTGTTCTAATAATTACATATTGGCTGCATGTTTGTATAGCCATGAAATTTGCGGGATGCCTTTCAGCTCTAAAAAGCCTCTTCTCTGAGGAGTTGCCCTCGGCTAGTCAAGAAACCCAGGAGTGAGGAGTGGGTTTTACGTGGCAGTCCTGCTGGGCCTGTGCCAGAGTGCTTGGAGCCGCGGAGTCTGGACCATGCGGTCTGTTTACACGAGCATTAGGGAACATTGCTGAGATGTACTGTAAACATGGGGCAGGCTGTCAAGCATTGTGCTGGTTTCTCCATTATCGCAGTGCCATCTCAGAACAGAGACAGTCCAGGGAGCCCCTGCCAAGTGGAACTGGAGCCTGAGAGATGGGCATGAGCCTCCCAAGTCTGGCTTCCCTGCAGGGATGAGCCTTCCTGAGGGTGGGCTGGATGTGGATTCATACAGCAGAGATGCTGAGCCAAGCTCCCACTCCACTTAGGGGCTTGGACCAGGGTGAAAGATGGAACTAATTTGTTAAAGGGGGAAAAAAAGAGAGAGAGAGAGAGAGAGAGAAATAAAAAATTTGAAAGTTTTTCACTTAAAAATATAGTTTAGGGTAGGTTCAAAGTCATTGAGCTAATTTCACCCTTATTATATTTCATTTACTTTCTTGAATAAGAAAGATCTTCCTGGATTTTAGCTGAATCCAGAATTGTGCCTCATCATGAGTGTGCTACAACAGAGGCAGAAGGACTGAAAACCACTGAACTAACAGAGCAGACCATGCATAATTATTTAAGGGCTCTTTGAAGGCTTCTTTCTCCCAAATACGTCCTTCCCAAAGGCCTAAAAGTCTTCTCTTTCAGTTGTTTTGCTCTAAGAACTTGACTGTGGTCATACGCTTCCTGATAGGTGGTCCCAGTGGTGAGCCTGATGACCTGGCTCTGCTGCCCAGCACTATTGCTTTGTAGGCATGTCTCCTTGGGCTGGTCCCCATCCTGCTTAGTCCTCAGTTTCCTCACTGGTGAAATCAAGAGTTTGGTCTAGAGTCATCACTTTCTCCACCTCTACGAATTTACAGCAAAGATACCTCCACCTGGATGTTATAGTTCCTCGTGCCAAAGCTCGAGCATTTGGCAAAATCAAGGCATTCTTACAGAGGTGACTGAGGTGGGAACTGTGGCAATTCATCTGCATGGTGTATATGGTAAGGCAAGTGTGTGGGGTGGGTGAAAGGAGAGGGCATGGAGCTCCCAGACCAGGCATCATATTGTGTGTGATCAGCACCTGGACCAGCTTCAGGGACAGGGGTTCTGGTCCTGATTCCAGTATTTGAAACCAATTTAGGCCATAAGATTGAGTTGTAGCCAATAGAATGTAGGCTGCAATGATGCACACTGCTTCTAGGCCCTTAAAACCTTGTATGAACCTCCATGTTCTCCTCTCCTTTTGTCTTCCCTTAGCCACCTTTCTTTCCCTTCCCTTTCCTCCTTTCTCTTCCCCTCCCCACCTCCTCTCCCCCATCCTCCTCCTGCACTTTTCTTTTTTTAACTTTTATTTTAGGTTTGGGGTCACGTATGCAGGTTTGCCACAAGGTATATTGTGTGATACTAAAGTCTGGGTTATGATTGAACTCCACATCCAGGTAGTGACCAAGTACCCATTAGGTAATCATTCAACCGCTTGCTCCCTCTCTCCTTCCTCTTGTAGTTCCCAGTGGCTATTGTTCTCATCTTTGTGTCCATGTGTGCTCAATGTGTAGCTTCCTCTTATAAGTGAGAACATGTGGTATTTAGTTTTCTGTTTCTGCATTAATTCACTTAGGATAATGGCCTCCAGCTACAACCATGTTGCTGCAAAGGAAGTGATTTCATTCTTTTTTATGGCTACATAGTATTCCATGGCGTATATATGCCACATTTTCTTTATGCAATCCACCATTCTTGGGCACCTGGGTTGATTCCGTATCTTTGCTATTGTAAATAGTGCTATGATGAACATACAGGTGCATGTGTCTTTTTGGTAGAATGCATGAATGCATGTGTGTATTTGGATATATAACCAAAGTAAAGACATTGCTGGGTCGAATGGTAGTTCTGTTTTAAATTTTTTGAGAAATTTTCCAACTGCTTTCCACAGTTACCGAATGAATTTACATTCCTATCAATAGTGTATAAGCATTCCCTTTTCTCCACAGTCTTGCTAACATCTGTTATTATTTATTTATTTATTTTTTGTTTTGAGATGGAGTTTTACTCTGTCGCCCAGGCTGTAGTGCAGTGGTGCAATCTTGGCTCACTGCAAACTCCACCCCCCCACCCCCGCCCCCCCAAGTTTCAAGCGATTTTCCTGCCTCTCAACCTCCTAAGTATCTGGGACTACAGGTGCCCACCACCAATCGGGCTAATTTTTTTGTGTTTTTAGTAGAGACGGGGTTTCACCATGTTGGCCAGGCTGGTCTCGAACTCCTGACCTGAGGTGATCCACCTGCCTCAGGCTCCCAAAGTGCTGGGATTACAGGCATGAGCCACCATGCCCAGCTTGACTTTTAATAATAATATACAGCCATTCTATGAGAAAGTGAGACCTTGTCTCAAAAAAAGAAAAAAGGAAGAAGAGACATTTTGACTGGTTGAGATGGTATCTCATTGTGGTTTTAATTTGAATTTCTCGATGATTAGTGATGATGAACATGTTTTTATATCTTTGTCAACCATTGTGTGTCTTCTTTTGAAAAGTGTTCACGTCCTTTGCATTTGCTTTTTGCTTGCTGAATTGTTTAACTTCTTTATAGATTCTGGATATTAAACCTTTGTTAGATGTATAGTTTGCAAATATTTTATCCTGTTTTGTAGATCGTCTGTTTACTCTGTTGCTAGTTTCTTTTGCTACGCATATGCTCTTTAGTTTAATGAGGTCCCATTTGTCAATTTTTGTTTTTTATTGCAATTGCTTTTTCAGGACTTAGCTATACATTCTTTGCCAACGCCGATGTCAAGAAGGTTATTTCCCAGGTTTTCTTCTAGGATTGTTATAGTTTGAGGTCTTACATTAAAACCTTTAATCCATCTTAAGCTAATTTTTGTATATGGTGAGAGGTACTTGTCTAGCTTTAATCTTCTACATATGACTAGCCAATTATCCCAGCACCATTTATTAAATAGGGAGTCCTTTCTTCATTACTTATGTTTATTGACTGTATTGACAATCAGATGGTTGTCGCTGTGTGGCTTTATTTCGGGGTTCTCTATTCTATTACACTGGATTATGTGTCTATTTTTGCACTAGTGCCATGCTGTTTTGGTTACTGTAGCCCTGTAGTATAGTTTGAAGTCAGGTAATGTGATGCTGCCAGCTTGGTTCTTTTTGCTCAGGATTGCTTTGGCTATTTGACCTTTTTTTTTTTTTTTTTTTTTTTCTGGTTCCATATGAATTTTAGGATAGTTTTTCCTAATTTTGTGAAAAATGACGTTGGGAGTTTGATTGGAAGAGCATTGAATCTGAAGATTGCTTTGAGTAATTTGCCATTTTGATAATAGTGATTCTTCCAATCCATGACAATGAAATGTTTTTTTTTCATTTGTTTGTGTCATTTTCATTTGTTTCTCTCTATGATTCCTTTAGGCAGTGTTTTGTAGCTCTTCTTGTAGAGACCTTTCACCTCCTTGGTTAGATGTATTCCTAGATATTTTATTTGTGTGTGTGTGGTTATTATACATGGGATTGAGTTCTTGATTTGGCTCTGAGCTTGAATGTTACTGGTGTATAGAAATGCTACTGGTTTTTGTACATTGACTTTGTATCCTGAAAGTTTACTGAAGTCATTTATCAGTTCCAGGAGCTTTTTAGGGGAGTATTTAGTGTTTTAGGTTTGGAATCATAGTGAGGAGATTTCTTCTTCTTCTTTTTGGATGCCTTTAATTTCACTCTCTTGCCTGATTGCACTGGCTAGGACTTCCAGTACTATGTTAAATAGGATTGGTGAGAATGGGCATTCTTGTCTTGTTCCAACATTCAAGGGGAATGCTTCCAGCTTTTGCCCATTCAGTATGATGTTGGCTGTGAGTTCGTGATAGGTGGTTGTTATTATTTTGAGTTATGTTTCTTCAATGCTTAGTTTGTTGAGGATTTTTATCATGAAGGGATATTGGATTTTATCGAATATCTTTCTCTGCCTCTATTGAGATGATCATATGCTTTTTGATTTTAATTATGTTTAGGTGGCAAATTATATTTATTGATTTGTGTATGTTAAACCAACCTTGCATCCCAGGAATAAAGCCTACTTCATCATGGTGAAGTAACTTTTTGATGTGTTGCTGGATTTGGCTTGCTAGTATTTTGTTAAGGATTTTTGCATCTATGTTCATCAGGGTTATTGGGCTGTAGTTTTCTTTTTTTCATCATGTCTTTGCCAGGTTTTGATATCAGGATGATTCTGGCTTCATAGAATGAGTTGTGGAAGAGTCCTTTCTCCTCAATTTTTTGAACTAGTTTCGATAGGATTGGTACCAGCTCATCTCTGTATGTCTGGTAGAATTCAACTATGAATCCATTTGATTCAGGGCTTTTTGTGGTTGGTGGGGTTTTTATGTTGGATTCAGTTTTGTAACTCATTATAGGTCTTTTCAGTGTTTCAAATTTCTTCCTGATCAAATCTTGGGAAGTTGTGTTTCTCCAGGAATTATCTACTTACTCTGTATTTTCTAGTTTGTGTGTATAGTGATGTTCATAATAGTCTCTGAGGATCTTTTATATCAATTGTACTCTTACCTTTGTCATTTGTGATTGTGGTTATTTGGGTCTTCTTTCCTTTTTATTTTGTTGATCTAGCTAGTGGTCTATCAATATGATCCATCCTTTCAAATAACCAACCTTGGTTTTGTTGATCCTTTGTATGGATTTTTGGGTCTTAGTTTTACTCAGTCCTGCTCTGATTTCAGTTATTTTTTTTTTCTGCTAGCTCTGGGGTTAATTCTTGTTTTTCTAGTTTCTCTAGGTGCAATATTAGATTGTTAATTTGAGATCTTTCTAAATTGTGATGTAAGTATTTAGTGCTATAAACTTTCCTCTTAACACTGCTTTTGCTGCATCCCAGAGATCTTGCTATGTTGTGTCTGTTTTCATTAATTTCAAAGAATTTTTTGATTTCTGCCTTAATTTGTCATTTACCCAAAAGTCATCAAGAGCAAATTGTTTAATATCCACATAATTATGTGGTGTTGAGAGATCTTCTTGGTACTGATTTCTATTTTTGTTCCATTATGGTCTGAGAGTGTGTTTGGTATAATTTCAATTCTTTTGAATTTATTGAGACTTGCTTTATGGCCAAGCATGTGGCTGATCTTAGAATATTTTCCATATGCACATGAGAATGTATATTCTGTGGTAGTTGGGTGGAGTACTCTAGATTTGTTTAGTTCCAATGATCAAATGTTGAATTTAAGTCCCGAATTTCTTTGTTAATTTTCTGCCTTGATGATCTATCTAACTCTGTAAGTTGGGTCCCACACTTTTCTCATGTTCATCAGACACCATATAAAGAGGATCAGACTCTATGGCCTTAGAGGATGAACAAGCCAGTAGATTAAAAAATCCCAAGTCCCTGAATGATTTTGTTAGCAGTGCTAATCCTGCCAAGGCTCTCTTCCGCCTTGAGTTAAGCCACTATTATTTTGGTGGTGTCATAGCAGTTGACATACCTTGACTAACATACCAGAGTTCTGCAATTTTGTGCCTGTAACCCCTGAGAAGAAGTTTTCTCTTTCCCTGAATTACAAGACAATATATGGGTATGGCATAGACTCAGGGTGCCCTGGAAGCATAAACTCAGGCTTGACTGGTTTGACCCAGAGTAGGTGTTCCAGGAAGTCTTCCCAGAGAAGGTGGAAATGTGTTAGAAACAGCAAAGACTGAGGTCATATAGACTTGGGATAGAAGTCTAGTGCCTCTAATAATGAGTTTTTCAACTTCAGGTAATTAGCTTACCCCTACTTTTTGCCTAAATTCAACCTACTCATCCTTCTGGTCTCTGAAAATGTCACATCCAGAGAGTATTTTTTTTTCTGTCTCCCAGGCTGGCCAATCTCTGCAAAATCCTGGTGCTTCTCTTCTTAAGCCCTTGTGGCATTTGTTATACCTTGTTCAATCTCTGTATCTCCTGTTAATAAGCTTCAAGAGTGCAGGGAATGAAAGTCAATTTCAGCCCTATTATCTTCACCTTTCAGTCGCTTGTCTGGTACACTGTAGATGTAAAATAAATAATTGTTGATTGAATAGATAAACATATAGATGAACTTAAGCTCTTTAAACCTCAGTATCATTAGCTATAGAGTGGGCATAATGCTAGCCATATCTTGGGTTTTGGTAAAGATTAGTTGAGATTAGGTATACAAAGCCCAGCTTGCACAGTACCTAACATATGACAGTCAACAGTGTTAGTTTCCTTCAGCCTTGATGGATAAGAAGTTTGTTAGGCTAAGAAGAAGGGAAAGGGCATTTGTAGTGGAGGGAACTGAATTATTTTGTGATAAAGCAGTGCATTTTGTGTTTGTGGAAGCTCATTAGGGGGGCAAGTACCAAATTATGAGACTTACGTATGAATGCACAAGAAATAGAAATATATCATTACCGTGCCTTAAAGCCACCAAAAAGTGATGAGATTATAAGTATTTAGCAAATAAAATATGTTTCCTTGTTAATATTAATTCATGACCTGTGATAGCAAAGAAGGCTCCTGGGGGATGGAAATTTGCACTGAACCTTATAAAATTCATGTTGCTGAAGAGCAGAAGGAAAGTCATTCAAAGTGGGATTTATAGCCATGGGCAAATGGATGGAGGCTGGGAGCCAAGGGGGATAAACCAGTTTGGCTGCAGTGGAGTTTATGTTGGGGATTAGAGGAGTTGAGGTAGTATGGAACCAGATCATTGTGGATCTCTCATGCAAGGTGGAAATGGAGGAGAGAGAGCCAGAGCTGTAGAAAGTGTGAGTGTTGTGAGCATCAGATGGTCATGTTCTTCTTGCCTGAGGGTTTTTGGGAGGCAGGAGGCTGGACCAGATGACCTCTGGAAGTTTCTTTCAACCACAGGGCTCTGTGGTAGTCAGAAGACAGATAGAGAGAAACAAAAACCAGGGACCTTGGCCTCGATTTTGCTCCCTCATAAATCTCCTCCACTGCCTGGCATCATCTCTCTGTCCTCAGATTAATCTTCTCTGGCTTCCTGCAGGAACAGAAGGACCTATTGACCTCATCCTGTTCTCCAGGCTGCAAGTGAGAAATGGGGTTCTCAGACTGGCAGAAGCCTCCATGTGGGTAGAGGCAGCTGGGCCTGAGGCATGAGCCCCCAGGGGAAACACAGGAAGCAGGTAGCCAGTCTTGCTCCAGAAGGGCTGTCACTAGGACTGCCCCAGCGTCCACACCAGATTATGTAATATGCCTTGTGCTTTTGCATAGATGTCTTTGGCTGAAGATTGGCAAATACTGGAGGAAACTGCAAGCTCTTATCGGATGATTTTCTGAGACAAACAGTAACCTGGACTGATTGTGATTTCCATGAGTTTCTTTTCTTGTTTTTTTTCCTTCCTAGTATTGGTGGCTCAGATACAAGGCCCTGTGGTTCATGGTTCAGTAGGAAAGCAGGAGATTTACATTGGAAATCCTGTGCTCTGGCTGGCTTTGTGCTGTCTGTACCTCAGTTTCTTCATCTGTAAAATGGGAATAAGAATATTACCCACCTCAGATAGATAGAGTATTAGAACTCTTGGAATACTACTAGGCAGACAGTAAATACTGAAGAAATGTTAGCTAATTATTGATCTCACTATTTATTAGAAGATGGGGATGAAAGTACCTGTCTGACAGGGTTGTTGTGAAGCTCAAATCCACTCATTCATTTGCTCAACAAATACATACTGAACACCCACTATGTGACAAATAATATATGAGTCACAGGGCTGCTGTGTTAAAAACAAAATGAAAACAATCATTCTGTACTCCCCAGAACTAACAGACTGGTGGGGGAGAGATAAATTAAATACATAAAAGCACAGGCATAAATGCGCAAATTTGTTGCAACAATGCTTTGAAGGAAAAGGGTGGTGTGCTACTGAGAGAATAAGAGGACGGGCTGCCTTAGGTGGTGATATGGTTTGGCTGTGTTCTCACCCGAATCTCACCTTGAATTGTAGTAATCCCCATGTGTCATGGGAGGGACCTAGTGGGAGGTAATTGCATCATGGGGGTGGGTCTTTCCTGTGCTGTTCTTGTGATAGTGAATAAGTCTCACAAGATCTAACGATTTTATAAAGAGGAGTTCCCCTGCATGTGCTCTCGCCTGCCACCATGTAAGATGACCCTTTGCTCTTCCTTCATCTTCCAACATGATGGTGAGTCCTCCCCAGTCACGTGGAATTGTAAGTCCTTTAAACCTCTTTACTTTATAAATTACCCAGTCTCAGGTATGTCTTTATCAGTAGCATGAGAACAGAGTAATACAGGTGGGGTGGCCACAGAAAGCTTCCCTGAAGAGGGAGGTGTTGAGCTCCCCTATGAAGGATGGGTAGGAGTAAGTATTGCAGGTAAAGGCAAAATATACCTAAAGATCTTACCTTAAGGGGAAAAAGGGTGTGGTGAGTTTGAGCCTATGCATGAAGTGACAGGGTTAGCAGAAAATAAACCAGACAGAGGATGAGTCCTATTCTGAGTATAAACTGCAAAAGCAGTGGAGAAGGTAAATGCTTTTATAAAGTGTAAAATCCACATGTCTGTAACTTAATATATTTTCCAGCATAAAAAACTAGGAGTTGGAGTTAATCACATGGAGGCCAGGTAAGCAGTGAATTCACCTCCTTGCCCTTTGAAGTTTGCACTCAGAATAAAACAATTGCCTAAAAACTACAAATCTTATGGCAGAAAATGTGTGTGTCAGTGTGTCTGTGTAATCTGAATTCCCAAAGTGAATTTGGAAGCCAACAGCCCTTTCCTTGAATTTCATCGTCTGGATATGCATCAGCGCTTTGAGCCTCAGTTTCCTTCTTGGTGATAGTGGGGCTGTGTCTTCCTCTTTACTAATGCAGCTGTTTTCTCAGAAGGTTGTTCTGAGAAAAACTCCAGTAAATGTTGACTCCCTATGCCTCTTCTTTTCTCTGTGGCTTAAGCTTCACTGTCTGGTGCTTCTGATGACAGTCTGCATTTGAGAGATGGCATTAAAAATTCATAGCTGGCTTTTCATCAAATGTGTCCTGCCCACCACACAATCTTGGAGAACCCATTGGCATCTGACCACTCTAGAGATTGCCCCTTTCTTAAAGGAGCCACCTGACCTCCCCTACCCAGTACTGAAATCTATCCAATTCACACACCATTGCTGTGGAAGTTAGTCCTTCTTTTAATTCTGATCAAGTGAGCAAAAGGGGAAATAAGGAGGAAACCATCAGAACAGCTCATGAAAAATATGTACGTTCTTTAAAGGAAGACAGCATACAAATGGGATATATTTTTTTTTCCAAAAGGGAGGGGGAAAACACGCAGGCTTTTAAACAGAAGTCTTTAAGCGGGGAGTGAGAGAGGAAAAATATGTCTCTTAAATGCATTCAGCGCCATTGCCACAAGGCTGCCGAGCCAGGATTGTTTATTAGAAGATAAGATAGTGAAAAATGTATTTTGCAGAAAGAAAATAGTAAAGTCAGGTCTGAGGCAGATAAGAAGCCAAATTTCTATTTTATGCTCAATTGAGTGACTCAGTTACATTATCTGGGAAGCAGGGGTGAAATAATACCCTTCGTAAATGAGGCCTGGGTTGCTCTGGGTCTCCTTCCAGCCTTGGCCAAGCTGAACTCTGCACAGCTGGGAATGCTGCCTTCTCAGAGCAGTGTATTTGCCGTCTAGGGAGAGGGGAAGAAAGGTTCTGATCTTTTCTCTCCAGCTCCTTTTTTTCTCCGTCTTTTTATATGAGCACTCCAGTTCAGCTTCATACCTCCCCTTCTGCTGCCAAAGGTGAGAAAATAAAAACACACACATGCATACGAGATGAAGCTCTGCAAAGACCAACAGATGTTGGAGCCAGAAGCATCATTAGAGTTCAGCTGGTATAGGGGTCTGTGGTCAGTGTTTTATTTGGCAAGCACAAATATGTTATTTGAGTGTTGTTATATAGGACATTGTTCTCCAGTTTGCCAAAGATCCTACTATACGTTTTAAAAGTTTTACCTGGCTGCTTTACACATTTTCATTATGTGTCTGGTCCCTGGAGAAATATAAGATGATTTCTCTAGACATCTTTCAGAAACCTCGGTGAAAAGATGAGGAAACTTCCTTCCAGAGAGGTCAAGAGGCTCATTAAAAGTCACACAGCTGGTGAGTGGCATTATTACAAACAGGCTGTACTTCCAGTTGTCTCTTATCCTTTCCTAATGGTTCAGCTTTTGGGCCCTTTCCCACTTTGGAGATTCTTAATTTCTTATCCAGTTGGAGGTTAGAGGAATTTGAAAACTGAATATTGATTTTTTTGGGCCAATAGTCAGTTCAACATCTCACCTAGTTGTGCATTGGTAAGCCTGTGGTAATCAGAATAATGGCCCCTGAAGATGTCCATATCCTAATCTCAGAAACCTGTAAATAATTTTGCAAATGTAATTTAATTAAGGATCTTCAACTGGAGAGGTTATTCTGGATTATCTGGTGATACGGTTTGGCTGTGTTCCCACCCAAATCTCATCTTGAATTGTAGCTTCCATAATTACTACGTGTTGTGGGAGGGACCCTGTGGGAGGTAATTAAATCAGGGGGTGGGTTTTCCCCCATACTGTTATCGTGGTAGTTAATAAGTCTCGTGGGATCTGATGGTTTTATATATGGGAGTTCGTCTGCACAAGGCCTCTTGTTTGCCACCATGTAGGACACGCCTTTGCTCTTCCTTCATCTTCCACCATGATTGTGAGGCCTTCCCCAGCCATGTGGAACTGTGAGTCCCTTAAACCTCTTTCCTTTATAAATTACCCAGTCTCAGGCATGTCTTTATTAGCAGCATGAGGACAGACTAATACGTCTGGGTGGGCTCAACCAAATCACACGGTCCTTAAAGTGAAGACATTTTCAAGGTCAGTGAGGGAGAGATGTGGCAAAGGAAGAGGGTCAGAGAGATGTAACATTGCTGCTTTGAAGATGAAGGAAGGGAGCCATGAGTCAAGTATGTGACCAGCAAAACTGCAGAAGCTGGAGAGGGCAAGGAAGCAGCTTCTCACCTACAGCCTCCAGAAAGGAACACTGGCTTGCCAACACCTACTTTTAGCCCAGTGAGTTCCAGGTTGAACTGATCTACAGAAAGAATGACAAGATAACACATTTGTGCTATTTTAAATGATTAAGTTTGTGGCAACTTGTTACAACCACAATAGGAAGTGAATACTACAGGCATCTAAATCCTAACAACATTTCATACCCCATTCATTCTCATATCCTTCCTTTCCTTCAGAAAGATTTCTATGAAGTCATTTGCAGCTAATTTTTAGGCTCATTTCAAACTCAACTTTGAGAAAAAAGTTAGCTCCATAGAGAGATTAACTATAAAAATCTTTGAATTTGGTAAGCCATTGTGTATTTGGACATAAGGAGTAATATAGGCATCTTGTCCTATTCCCTCAGATATATATTTTTAAATTAAAAATGGATGCTCAGAGAAGGGAATTACTTCCCCAAAGTTGCATAGGAAATTAATGTCAGGATAAAAATTAAAATTTTGGTTTTTCATCTTCTATCCCACCAGTCTTAAGATTACTTTTTTTTTTTTTATAGGTTAAAAGTACTATCTGTCCAGACACTGACCCACATATATTTTATGATCTTATTTACCACAAAAACCTAACTGACATTCAAAGGGAAAAGAAAGATTTTTGTTTGGTCAACTGAATATCCATATGGACAAAAATCAGCCTTGACTCTTCTTTCATACCATATACAAAAGTTAATTAAAGGTAGATTATAGACACAGATGAGAAAGGTAAAATAATAGGGACTCTGGAAGAAAACATAGAAAAACATCTTCATGACTTTGAGGGAAACAACTCTTAAATAGGACATTAAAAAAATCACCAGCCAGAAAAGAAAATTTATGGTGCTCAGTAATTAGGCCATTCTTTTTCTTTTGGGATTTCATGAAGTTCTCTAAAGGGAATTTTATACTTTGAATGATAAATGAAATATTATTAAAATTAAGAACATTTGTTTATTGAAAGATACCGATAGTAAAAGTCACAGACGGAGAAAAGACATTTGCAACACATAAATCTGAATAGGGTTCATATTAGGAATATGTAAAGAATTATTAATAGGAAAAAGACAAGTCAATGACAGTGGAAGACAGACAATGGAGACTTTGAAGTGGGAAGGGGTTGAGGGGCATAGGTTATGAGAATTACTTAATGGGTACAATGCATGTTGTTTGGGTGATGAATATTCTAAAGCTTTGAATTGACCATTATTTCATCTATGGATGTAACAATATTGCACTTGTACTCCATAACTTTATACCACAAAAAGCTAGCAAAGACTTGAACCGGCAAGAACTTGAATACAAGAGAGGTGTAACAATGGCCAATAATCACGTGAAAGCTGCTCAGCATATTAGCCACCAGAGGAATACAAATCAAATGTCAATGAGATGCTAGCCCACACACACCGGAAAGGCTAAAATTAAAAGGACTGGTAATACCTAGGGTTGTCAGGCATCTGGAGCAACTGGAACTCACATACATTGCTGCACTACAGTTCCTCATCTTATCCCTTTAAATTTTTTGACGGCCAAACTCATGTTTTATTCATATTTCTCCCACCTTCTTGCCTGCCCTGTGCCAATAGTAAGTGCTCAAGTGTTTGGACTTTTAAGTTCCACTCTAGATAAAAAGCCACCAGCACAAAAAAAGAGCAGTAGTGACCCTGATGAGAAGAGATGGCTCAAGTAATTTTCCAAAATGGGAGTCTGATAGACAGTTTTTGCACCAAACTGCCTGCCTTTCCTTAGGCAAATGTGCAACTCTTCATGCTGAGTGTGATTCCATGGCCTCAGGAAGCAGCCCAGCACTATGGACTCCTGGGCTCTGGAGTTAGACGATTGCTGGATAGTCTCCCATATCAGCCATTTACCAGCTGTGTGACCTTGAAGCAAATGACTCAACCTCTCTGTGCCTTGATTTTCTCATCTACAAAACAAATAGTAATGGTATCTACTTTATAGGATTGTAGTGAGGATAAGTGAGATGTTAGAAGCAAAACATCTGTCCAACTTTAGGTGCTCAGTAATTAGACAATTCTTTTGCTTTTGAGGCTTCATGAAGTCTTCTAAAGAGGATTTTACACTTCGCATGATGGTAATCCATTTTGTTGAGAGCAGTTGCGAATTCTTCTTTGCGTTTCTTCTGGAAATATCTTTTGTGTACCTTTAAAACTGTCCCTCAATAAAAACTCTGACCAGCATTGTCCAAGACCTCCACACATTGTGGCCAGTGAATTTGGAGCTCCTTTCCTTGAGAAAGGCAGGGCTTTGGGGACCCCCAATGCATTGATTACCTTTATGTCCTATCAGGATTGACGAGACAGTGATCAGGAAGGAAGCCACAGAAAAGCAGCCCATAATGCTCCATCATCATCAGCTCCTACAGCAAAGGCAGAGAGGCCCTGGAACCATTACAGGTGGCCCATGCTGAACATACGCTGGAATTGTTTATGTCTTGTAGATGAAAAAGCTGGAAGTAAATATTTACAGACAGGGAGCCCCGGCATGCTGATACGCTGATGGAATGAGAAATTCTGCATGCATGAATAAGTGTGTGTGTCTGTGTGTGTATTTGAGTGGAGGAGAGAGAGGGGAAAGAGTTTTGCCTCCTCTCTCTGCCTGTAGATGGAGCGATGGTAGGTAAAGTGGAAAGAACCATTCCATGGACTACAGTCAGGTGCTCTCTGGTCCGGCCCCTGCTGTGCCAATTGTCTGATTTACTATATAGGAGGCAAGAAACAGAGACTCCCTCAGGTTAACTAGGGGGAGAACAGTTTATTATCTAGAAGAATATGTTCTAGTGAGGGGGTTTTACACCCCTGACCAGGGGGTTTTACAAAGGGCAGTTCTCCTGTGCATACTCTCCTGACTGCCACCATGTAAAATATGCCTTTTCTCCTCCTTCGCTTTCTGCCATGATTGTGAAGCTTCCCCAGCCATGTGGAAGTATGAGTCCATTAAACCTCTTTTTCTTTATAAATTACCCAGTCTCCGCTATGTCTTTATTAGCAGCATGAGAAAAGATTGATACAATGACTCAGAATCCAAAGAAGTTCCAGGCTCTTTGGCAACAGATTTGATAGAACTTGCAGACTCTGGAGTCAGATGACTTCACCTAGAAATGAGGCTCCTGGCTGTAGGAGCTTGGACAAGATCCCCGGTTTCTCTAAAACCATACTTTTAACTTCCTCAAGATGAGAATAATTAATAATATCTCCTTCAGAATGGTGTTGCATAGGATGATGCACATAGAAGACTCAGTGTAGTGCCCAGTATATAGTAAGAATTTGTATTGTTGCCATTGTCCTTGTTTTCTTCCTTTTTGGCTGCCATTAAGGTGACCTGAATTGGACATACCTGTTTTCCTCATCTTTGCTCTGTATCTCTTCTAAACAGTAGTGGTTTTCAAGTGTTCCCTGGACCAGCAGGGTGAGCATCATCTGAGAAAAAGTCATAGGTGGAGGTTCTCTCCTTGGGAAAGGCAGGGCTTTGAGCACCCTCCAATGCATCCATCACCCTTATGTCCTATTCTGGCTATGCAGAATTCTGTCCAAATTCTCAGGCTCCACCCTCCGTCCTATCGGAATAGAAACTCTGGGGGAGGGCTTAGCAATGTGCACTTTAGCAAGCCTTCTTGGGGATTCTGCTGCACACTGAAGTTTAAGAATCACAGCCCTACACCGAGGCTGCTCATTACCTCCAGTTCATCCCCTCGTAGCCTCTACTTCCTGTGGTACATGATGACCCTTCTGATCTGGCTTCTCCACTTGCCCCTAGAATCTATCCTATACATATCTTTCTTTTAAAGCATCCTACAACAGCTTCCCATTGCCTTAGAATAAAACCCAGACTGTAGTCACAGCCCAAAGGCCCTTTGTGATATGGATTCTGCCGCCTCTCCAACTTCCTTTGTCCCTTCCCTCCTTCAATCACTGTCTCTTCCCACACCTTTGCCCTTCCTGGCTATGTGTCTCTGTCACTCAGGCTTGAGTGCAGTGGCATGATCATGGCTCACTGTAGTCTCGACCTCCTGGGCTCACACAATCCTCCCACCTCAGCCTCCCAAGTGGTTAGAACTACAGGCATGTACCACCACATCCAGCTAATTTATTTTCTGTAGGGACGGAGGTCTCCCCATGTTGGGCAGGCTGGTCTTGAACTCCTGGCCTCAAGTGATCCTCCCGTGTCAGCCTCCCAATGTGCTGAGATTACAGGCATGAGCCACTGTGTCCAGCCTTTATCTTGGTTCTTTGTAACATTTAGACCTAAGCTCACCTGTTTCCTCTCAGGAAAGCCTTTCCTTGCCCTCCCTCAAGCTAAAGAAGCCCCACCCCTTCACACTATCAAATACTCTTGATTCATGACCATCAAACTCTTATTCCTTCCCCATCATTTCTTGTTTATTTATTTGTTTGTTTACTGATTGTCTTCCCTACTAGACCATAAGGTCCTGGAGAACAAGGGCCTTGCTCACCCTGTTTATATCCAAGATGGTTAGAAAAGTACTTGGCACAGAGGTGCTCAGCAAATATTTGTTTGTTGAAATAATGACTAAGAATGAATAGATGAATGAATAAATTAAACACAGCAGAGTGTTCCGGGAGGATAATGCCTGAAAGCTGTCATTTAAGTCCCTTCTAATCCAATGAACTCATACTTCTATAGTTTGTTTAGCTTAGTGATTCACAAGAGGGTGGTCCAGCTCTCCCCGTCTCTGGGGGAATTTGAACATGTGGAGATGTTCTGCAGTTAAAATGACTGGAGACACTCAGGGCATCAGCATCAGGTGGGTGGGGCTGGGCCGGCAGAACAGCCGACAGTGTGCAGAATCGTGCTGTTGGACAACACGTCGTCCCCTGCACGCCTTTCCTAGCAAATGCCAGCTGCATTCCTTGTGAGAAACAACAGTTGAGCCTAATCATTGTATATCATAGTTGTGGGAAGCTGGGGTTTCCAGGTATTTCTAAGCTTCCAGCCCCTTACATTTCAGCCCTGGCCTGTGCAATATTTATAGCTTCACTGAAGAAAACTCAAACTGGCTCAGAAATAGTTAATCCTGCCTGAGACAGCAGCTATTTTTCTTGGGAGTCTTTATTTTCAGTGACTAATAGGTAAAGCGACATGAGTTCTCCTGGTCTGTGGAGGCTGCGGCATAAACGATGTCTCTGAGGCCCATTCCTGTGATTACTGAGCTGGATATGAGCGATAGGATATTTTGAGAAGATAAAAATGTCTGACCAGCTAATAACTACCAGACACTGGCTCCAAAACAGGGGTCAGAGAAAGAGAAGGAAGGGAGACAGAGGGGCATAATTCACTCAGAGACAGAGGCCTGGTGAGGAATTCATGTCAGGCACATACATGTGCACACATGCAACACAGACATTCAGATACGCAGCACAAACACCCCACACACAGACATAGAACATAGTCCAGAAACACGGAACATACCCATAGGTACTCCATATTTTACCCTACGGGGCACAGACTACACACATAAGTACACACAGGCACACAGTATACACTTATGCAGAACACACTCTTCCTAGATGCACCATGCATCCCCATGCAACACCCAGCAATAACAGAGACACACCCATACTGCAAAGGCATATGAAATGCACCAGACACAACCAGCTCATGCAATAGATGGACACACATATGTAGCACACACATGCACACAACTCACTCATAGAAACAATATTCATTCTTGCACCACGTACACAAGTAACCACAATGCACAGATACATACAGACACGTGGAATATTACACATGAAATATTCAGAGATGTGTGTATACAAATGTAGGTCCACCTAACACAGATATAAACACAAGTATATCATATATCATGCAAACACACACGTACACTCCACTAAAATACACACATCTTTAAAAGTACACATACAAGGCACAGAACATACACACACACACCTCTAAGAGATACACACCCTTAAGAGACAAACACCATACAGATATATGTGTTCATCCTTTGCTAACAACCGCTTTTAAAAATGAACTCTCAGATCCCTGCTCCAACAAGAGTGGCAATTCCAACAACAAATCAACACAATATACGAACTTTACAACTGTCAGGTTAAAAAACATAATCATGTAAAGAAAACTAATGTGTCATGTGACTCTCTTTGACCCTTGTGGATATTGTTTCATCCTTGCTACAGGCAGAAAATCAGCATTTAGCATGGCTGAGGTGGGGGGCTTGTTCTTGCTCTTTTCTGGCTGTGGGAGGAGGGAAGGAGAGAGGAAGCCAGGGCTCTTAAAAGGCTGTCGAGATGGTGCTGGCCTCAGCATCAGGTCACTGGGTTGTGGCTCTACGATCTGATACTTACCTACTGTGTGACCTGGCAGGTGTTGTTCCCCATTTCCAAACCTCAGTTTCTTCATCTGTTAAATGGGTATGAACCTACCTCATAGGGATACAACAGATAAACTGTAGGATCTAATCCAAATGTGATTGTGGACTTGACCTCCTCATAGTCCTGAGAATATGAAGAGGAGGAGATGAACCCACCAATGACACTCCAACAAATGCATCCATTTTTAGTTTGCCACCCTCACTTGTCTTTTCTCCAGCCCCACAAAAACTTCTGCATGGCATGAGTAGCTAGTACAACTGGGCTTGTCCACAAAGAGAGGCTGTAGATTATTTCATTATCTTCATTGAGTCTTTATGAAGTATTGGATCCTGCGCCAGGTGATTTACCTGTATCATCCAATTTAATCTTCACAACAGTCCTTTACAGTGCATTCTGTTATTATTCCCATTTTACAGATGAGGACATTGAGGTGCAGTTTGGTCAAGAGACTTACTTGCTCAAGATCTCCCAAGTTGGTAAGTTTTGGAACCAGGATTTAAACCTACTCTGTAGTGGTATAGAATGCTGTCTCTCTCCTCCTTCCCCACAAAAGCTGGCTATAAAGCTCCAATAAGTTAGTAGGTGAAGTCGGCTTGAAGTCAGAACCCAGGGTGATTGTAAGAAGAGCCCTCTTATTCTGGTATGTTCTCCACTGTGACTCAGGAGCTAGACATGATGGTTTTTAGGCCTCATCCCGGGTGTTTCTTACCTCTCACTTAACACACAGTCTCTATTCAAGTTTGTAGCATACTTTCAACCTTCTTAAGCCCTGCCTTCTCCATCTATAACCTTATCTGCCTCTAGGGTCATGAATTGGTCAATATATCGCATCAGAAGAATAACAGGTGGCAAGTCATTCTCTAGTTATGTCCTTTCTTGCCTCTCTCTGTTATCTGTGATTAGAAACTTTGGGTTGATCAATATGCAGTGTTTCTGCGAATAATATTGGAGGTTCATGTGAGTATTAAAACTCCTTTTTAGGCATTTAGTATTGCCATTTTATACTCTACACAGCAGCATGGCTGTGACTGAGAAACAAGAGTTTAGAGTCAGGCTTTCTGGGTTCAGCTCCTGGCTCTGGTCCTCTAGGTAACCTTGAATATGTTACTTCACTTTTGTGCATCCCAGCTTATTTTTACATATAATGGGTTTATTCACAGTACGGAGACTTTTGTAAGTGGTTGTATATTCTAAATGAGTTGATATTTGTAAAGTGCTTAAAATAGCATCTGGCATGTAAACGTTAGCTCTCATCATCATCGATATGGGCCTGCAGCTTTTTCTACTGCTTCAATTTGACTATGCTCTTCGTTTTACATTTCAACTTCTTCAAGTTTGGGTCTTGGCTTCCTTGATTACCATCCCTGATATGTAATGTTCTGAAAATAACAGGATGTCCCAGGCTTACCTTGGCTTTCTCTGTGTCAGGATTCAGTACAAGCTATCCTCTATGGAGCTGTCCTGACTCCTTTTAGTTGAGGGCAATGAGGCAAATGTAGACATCAGAGGTGCACATTTGCCCACCTCTGGTGATAGGCATGTGACTCCAGAGGTGGCGTGGTTAATTTTAATGACAAGGTACACAGGAACCTTTCAGATACCCGAACAAATGCTGCTGTTTCCCAATTAATTATGCTTCCTGAAGTCCTTTTTCACCTTGTTCCAATCAAAGAGCTTCAATTTCTATTCTCTTTACTTTTTCTGAGTTACCAATTTCTCTTCTCTTTCGTTTACAAAGTCCTCCCAACCAGCTTTGATAGATCATGCTGCATTTTGTCACAACAAAACTTGTGTTTAAATTACTGCGTAATCCAAAGATTTAGAAACCTAGATATGTTGCTTTGATCACATTAGATCTTATCCAAGTATAGCTTTGGTGGAAAATTCGCTGTACTCTCAGTCATCCACTGTACTAACCTGATCTTTAGCGAGAAGCAATGTGGTCTGGCAAGAGTATGTCGGCACCATTGCCACGGGAACAACTTGAGATCGTGTGTGTTTGTGTACGTGTGTGTGTGTGTGTACATACATATTGTAGGTCAAAAAAAGTCCAATATTAAAAACCCAGGAGGGTTCAGACTCATAGGTTTTGCCTCAAAAGAGGTAAACAAACATCTGCCCACCCCAGGATGGTATGCAAGAGTTAAGAAATGTGGGATTTCCAGGATCACAAATAGATTGCTTACTATCAAATTTAATTATTCTCTTTCCCGTTTTCTTGATACTAGCTCCACAGCTCATGTCTTTGTCAAAGATCCTTTTATGTTGAACTCCAACTTCTTAGAAACTCTTGTGCACAGGCAGATACCCATTGTCTCAAGTTTCAACTACCCTAAGACCACCTTGGAGAAGTTAAGAATATTAAGACATCTAAACAAATTGATATAAGGATTATTTAAAAATAGACATCAGACTGGGTACAATGGCTCATACTTATAATCCCAGCACCTCGGAAAGCTGAGGAAGGTGGATCACTTGAGGTCAGGGCTTCAAGACCAGCTTGGCCAACATGGTGAAACCTTGTGTCTACTAAAAATACAAAAAGTAGCCAGGGCATGGTTGCAGGCACTTGTAATCCCAGCTACTCTGGAGGCTGAGGCAGAAGAATCTCTTGAATCTGGGAGGTGGAAGCTGCAGTGAGCCAAGATCACACCACTGCACTCCAGCCTGGGTGACAGAGCAAGATTCGTCTCAAAAAAAAAAAAAAAAAAAAAAAAAGATATCATACTGGATGCTGGAGAACATCACTGTCTTTCTCTGAGTCTCAGTGTCCCTCTGAGTCTCAGTTTCTTTATCTGTGAAAATTTGGACATTTACTTCAGTGGGTCATTGTGAGAATTAAGTGAGAGGAGCTGGGTCAGGATTTATAGGTACAGGCTCATGTTTCTGAAGCTGCATCTGGAGCCAGACTGAGCAGGGATTTGAAGGAAAGGATAGGAAGTTTAGAATTATATTCTATAGATGATGGGGAATGATATTCACTCACTCATGAATTATTTCATTCAACTTCTATTCATGGGAAAGATAATGATGAATAAAGTAAATTAGATTCATGTACTTTTAGAGCTTAAAATATTTAATGTGCAACAGATGTAATTATATAATCACACAAATAAATATATAAATTGGTAGCATTTAAGGTAAGGCGGGGCTGATGTAGATGGGGGAGAAATTGAGAAAGGTTTTCTTGAAGCAGCAGCAGTGGTGCTGAGACACAAAAGGGGTAGGGACTCATTCTGGGTAAAGCAAACAAGATCTACAGAAGTCTTCATGAGGCAAAAGGGAGCATGGCCCATTAATAAAAAGGGTGAGGATGGGTAGAGCCTGTGATGAAGGAAAAAAGTTGTATGGAATAAGGCTGGAGAGGTAGAGGCTGGAGAGATAGGTGGGGGCTAGATCAAGCAGCACTTTGCAAGACATTGTAGGATTTTGGCCTTTTCATTAAGAGCAGTGGGACACATTTGATGGGTTTCAAGCAGGGAAATGGCAAGCTTATATTTGCTTTATACTAGGATCTCTTTTGTGGCTGAGAATAGATTGGCTCAGAGCAAGTAGGGAAAATGGAGATTGTGGGAGGTAATTGTGGTAGTCCAGGGGAAAGAAAAATGGTTCCACCTATGGACATAATGGTAAAGCTAGAAAGAAAAGGATGGCTTCAGCATATATTTAGGAGATAAAATTGGCAGTGTTGGAATAGACACTGAGGTGGTGATGAAGAAGAAGGTACTGAGGATGACTCCCAAGCTTTCTTCCTGCCAGAAGACTAGTGGCAGTGTTTACTGCTGCTTTAAACATAGAGGATTAGAGAATGCCGTTTACCAGTCTCTTTGAGACAGACTTTTCTTACTCTGTAGCTGTCCTGTGGGAATTTGTTGTGTCTCTATACCTATATTTCTTCTCCTTTCTAGTGTCCTCTGTGGTTCTGGACTCACAAGAGGGCATCTGGCAAGGGCACAGAATTACAGAGTGAGGGATACCTCAGGCAGCAACCATTTCACCACCATCATTTTATAAAGAGATAAAGAGATCTGTGACTGATGACCCCAGAGTGAGGGAGCCGCAGGGATGGCTTACAACTTCTTAGGCCTAGGTCTTCTTCATTGCTTCTGCTGCTGTGTACCCTTTGATAGATGAAGAGAATGTGATGAAGAGCTACCAGTTGCAACCCTCTTATTCAAAACCCCTCAATACTTACTGTAATCCAATTAAAGACTTTATCCTTTGAGGATGCCCTCACTTCTGGCATTCAAATTGCTTGTAAGGATTAACTGAGTTAATACAGATAAAATATTTAGAAAGTTCCTGGGATAGATGAAACACTATGTAAGTCTTTGCTTCTGGTATGTTCTCAGTCTACATGGCCCCATAACAGAGATCCCCAGTATCCATTCTCCTCTCTTCTTTTAATAACACAACAACCCTTCCTGCCAAGTTTGGTTGGGTACATGGCCGCCTGAGCAGTCACTATGTTTCTCAGCTTCCCTTGCAGCTAGGTGTGGACATATGACTAGGTTCAGGTCAATGGAGGGTACATGGGAGGAAGGTGAGTGTCTTTCTCATTTCCAGAAGATTCCAGGTCATTTCCTAAAAGGCAAACCTGCCTGCTCTGGACTCTGTGTCCCTGTTTTTCTCTGGCTTAGATATGGCAACAATTGGGATAGCTGCCTTGGAGTAGGGATGGAAGCCCCATGTTGACTGTAGAGCTGATCTAGAAGACTGAGTCACTAGGTGACCATGTATATCAGAGCTGCTCCTTCCCCCACCTGCTGAAATCCTGGGACACTCACCACAGATTACTCCTGTGTGGAAGGAACAGACTGCTCCCTTACGTAAGCCTGCATTTTGGAAGTCTCTTTGTAACAGTAGCTTAACCTGAACACAACTGATACAGCCCTACCTACCTTTCCTCTCTTATGACTGCCTTTTACTTACTCTGTGCCCTGGCCATACTATTACACTACTGTTACTGCTGTTTCTTTTAGCATTGGCTTTTCTTCCTCCAGGCTTTTGCTCCTGCTGTTTCCACACTGAAATTTCTCTTCAATACACATATAAATGTCTCAAGAGTGTTGTCTAAAGAAAAGCACACGGGCTTTGCGATTAGACAGGAATGAATTTGAATCCTGGCTCTGAAACTTTCAACTCCCTGAATGTCAGTTTCCTCATCTGCAAAATGGGTCTACTGATACTTATCTCATGGAGAAGTTTATGATGATTGATGTGAAGTGCGTGTACAATGTCTGGTTCTCAAGAAGCTGGAGACTACTATCACTATTGTCACCTAGCAGCCAAGTCCCAGCTTGGATGGCATTCACTCTGGGGAATTTGGAAGTTTTCCGAATTTCCTTCATGATATGAATCCTGAGGTGCTTGTCAAACATGCAACTTCCCCAGCTCCTTCCCTGGCCCCTTTCTTAGAGAGAGAATGTGGGTTATGGTTGATGAATTTGTATTAACAAGCCTCTTGAGTGATTCTTATATCAGTGAAGCTGGGGAAACTGACCCTGTTTCCCTAGCTGGAAGCAGCTTTCTTTCTCCTTTGATGTAGCTGAGCACTTTTTGTATTCTTCTGTTTCATCCATTTCTCCTTTGCATTATTATTTTTGTAATATACACGTCTTTATCTCCACTAATAATAGTCACTACTTACAGAGTGCTCATTAGGTGCCAGACACTATGTGAAGTACTTTACATACATTATCTTACCTAATCCCCTAACCTCCTTTTCATCAGCTGCTAAATTGAGAAAATAGTAACAGCTACTTTATATTGTGCCTTTAAAATGTGCCAGGTATGAAGCCAGGCACCTTTCATACATTGCTCACAGAAGCCTTCCAGGATGGGAATTAGGATCCCCATTTTACTGGAGAAGTAGCTAGGTTTAGAGAGGCAAAGTGACTTTTCCAAAGACACACAGCCTGAAGGTGGAAGAGAGAGAGGGAGCTAATCAAAGGCAGATGGTAAGAGCCGGATAAGTCTGACTTCTGCAGGGAGAACGTAACTTCTCTCGCGAGTTGATGCCACTCAAAATAACTCCATAGACCATCCCCACCCAAAGGTGGCAACCAAAGAGAGATAATTTATTGCCTGCCTTCTTGCAGTTCTGGAAATGCAGACAGCTGCAGCACCCATCTGGGCACCTGGAGAAGGGGAATGGGAGAAGGGAAGGCAGTCTCTATACACTTTCTGTTGATCAGTGTTGGATGTAATAAGGATGGCTTCTCTTGCAGTGTAAGGGGTCAAGAGTCACCTCCATTTCACCACCCAAAATGCCTTTAGGGGCCTAGATTATTCATAAATTCTTCATATGATTTGAATGGTTTCTAGTTAATGAATCATTTATTAATTAAATATTTACTAACCCTACAAAGAGATGAACTGGGTGCAGATTATGCCCTCAAGAAGAACAGGAGAAGAGTTAACTATTACTCCTGTTTCACTTAAGGAAAGTGAGCAAAAGAAAAACCAAATGTCCTCCTTCCTTATCATCCCCATCATTTTTTTTTTTTCACTTATATCACAAGGGTATGAATGTCAGCTCTGTACTCAGAACATCAAAAAGACCTTGACCTTTCCTTCCATACTTCACCTCTTCTACATTGGTCCCCCAATTGATGTTCGAGCCTTCACTATCCCCCAATCCCTAGGGAATCAGCCCTTTTTTTGAGGGAGGTAGAATCTCTGTAGGATTATTCTATACTGTAAAGAAATGCAATCTAAAACTGTCAATGTATGCAGAATCTGGAATTTAGGAGCCTTGTCAGTCCTGTATGAGCAAAGAGAATAATTGATCAGTGACAACCTTCTCTTAAAAACATTTCACATCCTAAAAGATAGTCATCATTTACATATGAACTGGCACTTTGGAGTTTCTGAGCACTTCGTGCCCATTATCCTGTTGAGCCACCCAGAAGTCTAGTGAGATAGATTAGGAGCGAAAGACTCAGAGAGATTTGATACCTTACATGTCTTATACAGTCTGGGGCCCTGACTCAAAATTCATTGCTCTATTCACTAGACCAAGCCGCTACTCTAATCAAATCACCCTTCAGATTTCTATTTGCTTGACTGAAAACCCCCCATTTTTCATACGAACATTTTCCCCTGCTTTCAATCATCTCTGATGTGGGGTAGAAATGCAGCTATATTAAAGAATGATTCCATCACATTGTGGAGCAGAAGCATAGCAAGAGATGAAGTGTTTCTGGTTGAGAGCTCCCCATTCTTCCAAGTTAGTGCCAAGTACAAGGGTCTTCTTGTACCATAGTGAAGGAGAATATCCCAAAGAACAGATCTCCTAGGTGACCAACCTCCAAACTGTCTTGGTAATTAGAGTCACCAGAAGCCATTGGCTTCTCAGGAAGCATCTCACGTTCAAGTCAAACAGATGGCAGGTAAGTTTGGAAATAGTTCTTTCCAAGATTTTCCCCTGCAAACAGATTATAAGAGCCAAGACAGCTGAGTCATTATCTCATCAATTTGGCCTGTGTTGACTGCCAATTGGGGTAACCCAGGATTAGGATTCAAGTCATGTCTGGTAGATCAGTGGGCCAAGAAATGTCTGGAAGGAAATGCAGGGCATCAAAGATGACCAGGTTAGCTAAGTGAGGACACTTCAGACATGGGATGGCGAGAGAGCAAGGCAGTGAGTTTATCTTCTAGTACAGACACAGTTCGGCTTTTGTTCTGTTTTACTTGCTTGGTGGGTGGGTTGAAAAGGCAGGTGGGCCCCATAATCAGTTCATGAAGTACCTTGGAAGTACAAGGAACTATCACTTAATGTTTCTCATTTTTGTTTTTATTAATCTATCACAGGTAACAGATAAATGTTTCCTGTGCCTAAAAGTGGCCGAGCTTTCTCCCTGACCCACTCCCTTTAGTTGCATATGTTCTTCATGAGGTTCTAGCACACCTAAGCTTCTCCAATACCTGATCAGGATCAGTTCTCAGCAACAGATCTTGTCATTAAACACAGAGTATAAAAGGCCCTTACGAATAATGGTGTGATCTTAGCATTTTGCGGGTAGGTAGGGTTCTGTGTCTCAGGGCTCCTGGGACAAAGTTTACATCTGTGGTCCTGGTGTCTCCTTAATTCATAGTACCCCTTTTCACTCTCAGTAGTATTGCAGTTTGGATCATAAAGTATGGGTCCCTGTATTGATTGGTAAACATGAGTACAGAAAGGGTTAAATGTTCTGTTCAAGGCACAAAGTGGGTTGGTGACAGCTGGGATGGGAACCATTGCTCTTCCTCCCAGGCCAAGGCTCCCTGCTCCCCGGGTACCCTTTCTTAGGTATTCACCTATTTACACTTTGCCTCATTGCAGAGAAGATTTGAGGCCTGTCACTCCCCCACAAAGTTTAATACCTTGTCATTATCATTTACCACCTTCGAATCATAGAAGTTTAGAGCTTCCCCTCATAAAACCGACTTGGAATGTGGTATGCTTGTATATCAGGAACATACATTAATTCCAACCTCTCCGGGGATTTAAAAGTTTTTCCGGAAAAGCTATTCTTTATTCTAGAGTTTTTCAATGACTTTAGACAGAAGCAATAATGCTCTTAGCAGGATTATAGCTACTGGAAGGCATTTCAGAGGCATCTGGAGCACCATTAAGAGCACAGGATAGGGAAATAGAATTTTCCCAGCTTAAGTCACAGTATTATCATTTATTAGATGTGTTACCTGGAGCAAGTTTTATCACCAATCGGAGCCCTGACTTTGTTATCTGCAAAATGGGATGTCTAGTAGCAGCTAACATTTTTTAGATACATAGTAGGTGCCTGGTTATAGCAGTTAAATGTTTTATATACATCATTTATTTTTACCCTTATAGCAACTCCAGGAAATAGGCACCATTAGAAACTCCAGCTTAGGGACAAGGAAACTGAGATCCAGAGTGGTTAATTAACTTGCTCAATGTCACACAGCAAGTGAGTGGCAGAGCTGGGATTTTAATCCAGGCAGAGTCATTGATACGGACTATAAGCCATAGGATTATTCTAGCAATCAATGAAAATGACACCAGCAATAGGCATGACTAGAGCTTTTGAGCACTGACTAGGTGCAAGCACCAGGCTATGCACTTTATATGCATTAACCTATTTGATCCTCAGGCTAAATCAATGAGGTAAATACCTCTTAGTGTATGATACGTACTCAATATATAGAAATTCCTTTGATCTTATCCTATGTTTTCAGTTTCTAGAGGCAGAAACTGAGGACCGGAGAAGGCAAGTGATCTAACTTCCCCAAACCCTATAGCAAGGAATCAAAGCTGGGATAGGAATCCAGGTCATAACTCCATCTAGGGTGATATTACTCTATCAGGAGCAGTTGAGAGTTGATCTCTGCAGAGATGAGTAGCAGAGGGGTCCTGGGAGGTGGCATGGCCACTCCTTTTAGCCTGCATTGGCTCCTATGACCCCACCTGCACTGATCTCACCATTATCCCCATGTGTTCCTCCTTATGGTCATTCTTGATGCTTAGTGTTCCTAGGCAGACCGCACGCTCCATGCCTCCAGCTCTTGTTCCTGCTATGTTTTCAGTCTGGAATACTATTCTTGGCTTTGCGCATATGGGAAATCCTTGTTCTTTCTTCTGGAATCAGCTTATCTGCAGAACCCTTTCTAACACTCTGCTGTTCTTGCTCTTCCACCCCAGGCAGAATGAATACCCTCTTTGTACAATTCTGTGGTACCAATATCATAGAGCAGCAAAGTGGTTAAGCTGGGTTTGAGTGGCTCTGTCCCCTTAGGCAAGTCATTTAACTTCTCTCTGCCTCAGTTTTCTCATCCATACAAAGGGGGCACTTTAATTTACAGTTTCAACTGTATCTTCCTCCTATGGTTGTTGTGAGGATGATGGAAAACACTCTGTGTCAAGTGTCTGGAATATAGTAAATGCACAATAAGGAGGAGAAGCTGTTGTTACTGTCTGCGTTCATCTCTTCTGCCAGGGAGTGAACAGTTTCAAGGTAGGGAATGTGCCTTTTCCCCTTTGTCCTCAATGTTTAATATGAGTCACTATCTCATCAACTTGGCCTGTGTTGACTGCCAATTGGGGTAATATTTAATAATATTTAGTATTTTAATATGATGTTTATTGAACACTTGTATGTGTGCATACTAGGCACAGGGAACTTGACTATGTTTCATCCTCACAACAATTTTAAATGGTAGGCATTATTATATTCAGTTATAAACACCAATAGTAAGGCTCAGAGAGGCTGTTCAAGATCTCATAGCAAGCAAATGAGAGTGCCAACCTAGTACATGGTAGCCATCTATAAGGACTGAATGTAAATTTGGTTTCTACTTCTACCCAGAAGTGTGTACCTCTCAAATGCTGATGGAGAGGGGACAAAAAGTCCTGGACTGGTGCAGAAAGTTTTTCCCAGAGGTAATCAAATGGATAATAGTCATTCATTCATGTATTTATTCACACATTCAACACGTATTCATTAAGTGGCTAGTATTTGCCTGGCCCTGGGAATATAGTGGTGATCAACAAGACAGAAAAGGTCCTACTCCTCAAACTTATGGTCTATTGAATGAAAATGGACACAATAGGCATGTATCAGTTGGCCAAACCATCCGCAGAATTTAATGATTTAAATGACATCCATTTATTTTCACTCACAGTTTTGTGGGTTGGCCGAGAACTTCTGGTCTAGGAGCTCTGCTGGGCCTACTTATGCATATCTGGTCGGCTGGCCAGTTGGCTGGCAGCTGAATGACCCAGGATGGCACTACATATGCCTGACAATTTGCAGTGTTGTCTGGGGAGTCAGGCTGACTGGGTCATGTGTCTCTCATCCTCCAGCAGGCTAGCCTGGGTTTCTTCAGACAGTGATCCCACTGTCCCAAAAGCAGCAAGAAAAAGCAAGTTCCAACGTGCAAACACTGTCCAAGTCTCTGTTAGCATCATGTCTGCTATTGTCCTATTGGCCAAGGAAAACCTCATGGCCGTGCTCAGAATCAGTGTGACCGGGGGCTGCCCATGAGTACAGATACGGGGGTGGGGACAGGGGAGGAAGGATTTGGGCCTGTTTTTGCAATCCTATTGATGACGTTATCAAGGATATTTCCTGAAACCTGTCACTTCTCTCTATTGTCCCCACTACCTCCCCTGGAGCCCAACCTGCCATATTATATTTTGTCTAGCTCCCTGTTTCTTCCCCTTCTTTGACCCAGCCTGTTCTCAACTCAGTAGTTAGAGTAGCCTTTGCAAATCATAAGCCTTGCATGTCATTCCTCTGCTTGAAACCCCTCAATGGCCACCTCTTGTTCTAAGGATAAAGACTAATGGGCCGGGCACAGTGGCTCATGCCTGTAATCTCAGCACTTTGAGAGGCTGAGGTGGGTGAATCACCTGAGGTTAGGAATTCTAGACCAGCATGATCAACATGGAGAAACCCCCTCTCTACTAAAAATACAAAACTAGCTGGATGTGGTGGTGCATGCCTGTAATCCCAGCTACTCGGGAGGCTGAGGCAGGAGAATCCCTTTAACCCGGGAGGCAGAGATTATAGTGAGCCAAGATCACAAGATTGCCTGGGCAATAAGAGTGAAACTCCATCTCAAAAAATAAAAGAAATAAAAAATTAAAGAGACCAATGGACTTACAGTGGCAGTAAGCCTGCATCATCTCCCCCTGCCTGCATCATCAAGCTTGTTCCTTCACTCTACGCCCCAGCCCACCTTCCTCCTTGCTCTCTGGGGTCCAGAAATTCTGGTGTCCTTCCAGCTCTTGAAATGCTGGTGCCCTTTCTGGCCCCAGAGATTTTTTTCATGCTGCTTCTTTTTCCTAGAAGGCTTTTCTTCCATCCTCACCTGTTTGACCCCTATTCATCATCCTTCAGGTTTCAGAACTAATGTCACCTCCTTGGGGACTATCTTCTGACTCCCACATAGGTCAGGCCTCAGTTACATGCTTTTCTATAGCACGTATTCTCCCTCTGAAGCAGGTGCCCTGGTCATAATTCTGCATGTGCTTGGTTATTTGGTCATGTCTGTCTCCTTTTCTAGACTTTAAATCCCAGGAGAGAGAAAGAGTCTGTTTTGCTTGCCATGGTATCCACAGAATCTAGTACAGGGTCTGGTACACAGTAGGCACTCACTTGTTAGCCTTTTAATGAAGACGGCTTAGGCACCTCCCACGTTGCCGCTCTCACCTCCCTCTCGCCTCTCCTCTGTGCTTCTGTGGAATTTGTCAGCAAGAGAGCCGAGAATTTGTCCTGAATTTTAAACAACATTTGATTCCAAAATGGGGAGATTTAGCAGACAAAGCTCTTTCCTTTATCTTTTTTTTTTTCTTTTTTTAAACTAAGGCTGAGATACCGCTCACCCTCTGGGGACATTTCCACCCGCCTCTCTCCCCACAAAATGGGCGCTGTGAACTGCTCTCTCGGAAATCTTGTGAAAAGGGCAGGGTATTGGAATTTGAGACAAAGGGAAGAAAAATGAGCTGGCTTGAAAAGTCTGCCGGCATCATAATGAGCAAGATTATTCTGGGAAATGCAGGAGTCTGCTGTAAAAGGCCCTAGTAAGAGGCAGTTTATAACTAGTTTTGGGTCAGACACACAACCCACTCGCACACCAGACACAGCCATGCAGCCAGCCTCCCCCCACCAGTCGTGGTCAGCAGCCTTACTCTAAGTTGGGAAATTCAGCGTCAGCATGGCTGGACAGCTCTTCTGATGGGAGAAAGGGCAAGAGAGCCAGGTCTTGAGTTAAGGTTACCTGGTATCATCTGGTGCCACCAAATGCAGGTGTCGGGCTCTAGTTTTCTTGCTGCTCAAATACTTCCAATCTGTAGGTCTACCTTATGTGAGTCAGAGGAAGGTAGTTCAGTGGGGTCAGAATCCACTTAATTCAGCCCAGGGATCTGCATTTCAGTTTCAATGCCGCTGCCAACATGCTGTGTATTCTTGAACATGTCACTCTCAGTTTCTTGCTTCAGTTTCTTCACCTTTAATAATATTTAGTATTTTAATATTGATGTTTATGGAACACTTGTACATGTACGTACTAGGCACAGGTACCTTGACTGTGTTTCATCCTCACAATACTTTTAAATGGCAGGCATTATTATTTTCACCTATAAACACCAATGGTGAGGCTCAGAGAGGCTGTCCAAGATCTCAGAGCAAGCAAGAGTGCCAAGATCTTAAACCCAGGGCTGCACATCTTCAAAACTAGAGCTCATGAACCATTGTGGAGGCTTTGGGTCCCCAAATGACTCATCCTCATTGCTCACCTTCTTATCCAAATTCCAGCAGAGCACTGGGGACATTCAGACACATACTCGGATTATTTTAATGATCTGGAAATTATACCATTTGATTGGCACAACAGTTGATACTAGTGTTGTCTCTGTTTTACAGATAAGAAAACAGAGGCTCAAATAAGTTAAGGGACTTCCCTCAAGGTTTTATAGGAGAGCCAAGATACAAACCTGTGTCTGTCTTACCCTAGAGATTATTTTGTTTAATTCATACTCTGTGCTTTAAAATAAGGGGGTTGAGCCAGAGAACTAAGGTCCTCTGGGTGACATTGCATGACCAGCAGCTGAGCACAGTATACTTAAGAGTCTGGACACACCTGTAATCCCAACACTTTGGGAAGCTGAGGCTGGTGGATCACTTGAGCCCGGGAGTTTGAGACTAGCCTGGGCAACATGGCGAAAACCAATCTCTACAAAATATACAAAAATTAGCCAGGCATGTTGGTGTGGGCCTGTGGCCTCAGCTACTCAGGGGACTGAGGTGGGCGGATTGTCTGAGCCTACGAGGTCGAGGTTGCAGCCCAGGAGGTTGAGTCGTGGTCACCTCACTGCACTCCAGCCTGGGTGACAGAAAGAGATCCTATCTCAAAAAATCCCAAAACAAACAGAAAGAGTCTGGACAGGGCTGAACTCCTCAAAAGATGCAACATTCTCTGAACTCTAGCTAGGGAGAAGCAAGTGAGGCACTCACTTCAGGAGCAGAATTTAAGGGGGCACCAAAAAAACCTCAGTCATTAAGATAAACAATGTCTAATTTAACATTTTAAAACCCTTGAAATCGATGTGAAAAATACCCAGATTATGAAGAGAGAATCAGACCCTGTACTTGATAACTTATTTCTCTTGCTTCCCCTTGGCCCTGGTCCAGCATAGGAGGTGGCCTTGTGCTCCAAGGTCTGGCTGCTGATCATGAACTCCTGTGGCCTGTGGTGGGGAGGGAGGGTCCCTCTGTCTGTGACCAGAGAAGAGACAGCCCTGGCTGCAGAAGACAGGACTTCTGAGTTGATCTGGAATAGGCTGCCATTGGAGGGTGATGGATAGGAATGGGAAGACATGAACTTGGAGACCTAATGGCACTCAATATGTACCTTTCTTCCTTGGAATAACGGGTAGATGAACAAAAATGTCTAGCCTCTCTGGACCACAAGGTAAATACCCTGTGCCCTCAGAGAGTACAGTAGTCCTAGTGGTCTTAACTTTTAGGGTTTTTCTTTCACCTGAGAGTCAAAAAGATGCTGAACTTGTTGCCCAGGAAAAAAACAATGCCGCTGCATGAACTCATAAAACATTTGCACACAAGTTCAACAAACTTAAGGATATCCTGAACCCCATAAATCGAATTCTAATAAACCTCACTTATAGAGCTTTGGTGAAGTGAGAAGTGCATTGTATTTGGACAGAGAAAAACAAAATTCACCAATAACAATCTGAGCAGGTCACTTTACTCCCTGAACCTGTTTCCTCAGCTGGAAAATGGGGGTAGAAGCAATACATTTGCCTGCTCAGAGTATTATGAGGCTCAAACAAGTTAATAAAAGTCCAAATACAACATAAACTGTGAAATGCTTTCCTCTCAGGGGAATGTTGAGTTTAACCATTATTGTTATTTCAGTGAATCTTTAGATAAAGTTGGCTGGACCTTATTTTATTCTTTTTCATGGCTGTGTAGTATTCTGTGGGGGGTATGTGTATCACTTTTTTTTTTTTTTTTGAGATGGAGTCTCGCTCTTGTCACCCAGGTTGGAGTGCAGTGGCTTGAGCTCAGCTCACTGCAACTTCTGCCTCTCAGGTTCAAGTGATTCTCCTGCCTCAGCCTCCCAAGCACCTGGGATTACAGGCATGTGCCACCACACCAAGCTAATTTTTGTATTTTTAATAGAGACCAGGTTTCACTATGTTGGCCAGGCTGGTCTGAACTCCTGACCTCAGGTGATATGCCCACCTTGACTTCCCAAAGTGCTAGGATTACAGGCATGAGCCACCATGCCTGGCCACACATTTCCTTTATACAAAACATTGTTTGTGAGTTCCTAACTTGATCCCATATCTTTGCTATTGTGAATAGCTCAGTGATGAACATATAAGTGCATGTGTCTTTTTGGTATAATGATTTATTTCCCTTTGGGTATGTGTCTAGTAGTAATGGTAGTGCTGGGTCCAATTGTAGGTCTGTTGTAAGTTCTTTGGAGGTCATAATCCTAATGGATTAACATGTTGTCATGTATAATGACAGCTAAACATTGAACACACATGGACACAAACCTGAGGACAATACACACTGAGGATTATTAGAGGAGGAAGGGGGAGGGAGGCGTGGTTTGAAAAATTCCCTATTAGTTACTATGCCCACTACCTGGGTGTAATATCCCCATGTAAAAATCCTGCACATGTACCCCGTGTATCTAAAATAAAAGTTGAATTTTTTTTTTTTTTTTAAATGGCTGATCTAAGAATCTATTGCTCTGGAAGGCAGGAAGGAGCTTCTTCTGTGGTGGGTTGGTAAATTTGGCCTGGCTGGCTCTAAGGCTCTGGGCTTGGCCCCTCTCTGTCTGTTCCCATCCCCCTTCACCAATCACCCCAAGCCCCTTGGAGAGCTCTTTCATGCAGACACACACCCCTCTCCCTGAAGATTAGTCACAGTAGCAGATAAAGCGGGTTGAGTGAGTTTGGGAGGCCACAAATGAGCTCCCATTAGCTCCGTCTGCATGTCTCTAGTGGAAGGGGTTTGTAAACAGTTCACACTTATCTTGCTCCTCAGTATTTAGCTGATTTCCATAATGAGCTCCATTGAACTGCAAGGCCCCAGAGGTGTCCCAGGGCTTCCAAAATGCACTGTGCTCTGTAACTCTGATTTCTGGAGAGGCGAAGGCAACTAGGTTAACAAAGCAGAATGGCACCATCAATGCATAGGCACAGCATCTGGGGGCAGAGGTCTCAGTCCCTAGGTCCCAGACTGGGGATACTGAAGCACCCAGGGCCTTGGCAGATTCTGGTGGGGAAGATGCGGCTTCTGGGGTCCTGCAATAGCCTTTGCTAGGCACAAGGGGAGAGGAACTGAGTTGAGGTACCAGCACATATTGGTTGGTAAGGGGTAGGTCATAGGGTCTGACCTGAATTCTGTTAACCTTTTTGCATTTTTTCAAGGGCAAATGACATAAAGTAGGCAATGTGCTCTGATTCCTCCTGCAGCAATAACTCATGTCCCAGCCAACTTAACTGTAGCAGATAGGGCAGACTTAGAATGAAAAGGCAAAGTGCAGGTATTTACTATTCATCTACTTATAGTAAATAGATATTTACTATTTACTATTTATTTATATTACTATAAATAGTATTATATTTACCATTTACTATAGTAAATATCTATGTAAGTAGATGAATTTACTATTTACTTATAGTAAATAGGTATTTACTATAGTAAATGGTAAATATAGAAATTACTATAGTAATTTCATCTATAGTAATTACTATAGTAAACACTATTCATCTATAGTAATTACTATAGTAAATACCTATTTACTATAAGTAGATGAATATTCATCTGCTATAGATGAATAATATTTACTATAGTAATTACTATAGATGAATAGTAAATAGGCATTTACTATTTATATTTATATTGCCTATTTACTATTCATCTACTCCTTTTCTTTCCTTTCCTTTCCTTTCCCTTTTTTCCTTTTTTCTTTCCCTGTTTTCTTCATTCAACAAATTTTTATTTAGGGCCTACGCCTACAACATGCCAGATTGTTGTGTATAGTAGGGATAAGATGATGAGCTGTAACAAATCTCGATCATGCTCCCATGGAATTTACAGTCTATTGGAAGAGATGGAAATTAATAAAATCATCAAATAAATAAAGGTAAAATTGCCACTTGGAGAAGAGCTATAAAGGAGAGATACTTGATAAGATGAGAGCCTCTGACAGGGGAGAATGACATAGTTAGGGAATACTTCCCTGAAGAAGAAATGCTTGAGTTCTGAGCTCTGAAGGAGTTTTTAAAATAGTGAGGGAAGAGATTTCCAGGCAGAGGGACCAGCTGGAGTGAAGACCCTGCTAACCAGAGGGAGGATGGTGTCAGCGTATTACTCAGATTAGGCTAGCTTTTGCTATAGAAACAAAAAGCCCCCAATTATTAGAAGCTGAATATAATTGTTTTAGTGAGCTCAGGCTGCTAGAAAGTATTATAGACCAGGCAGTTTAAACAACAAAAATTTATTTCTCACAATTCTGGAGGCTGGGAAGTCCAAGATCAAGGAACTGGCAAATCTGTTGCCTGGTGAGGGCCTGCTTTCTGGTTGCAGGTGGTTATCTTCTGGTTGTATTCTCACACAACCTGGAGAAAAACCATCTCTCTAGTGTCTCTTCTCATAAGGGTGCTAATCCCATGCATGAGCACTGCAATCATGACCTTATTTCCTCCCAAGGACTCCACTTCCTACTATCATCTCCTTGGGGGTTTAGATTTCAATATACAAATTTTGGGTAGGAGGCGTAAACATTTAGTTTATAACAATAATGAAGATTTGAGTCTTATTTCTACTCCATGTCCATCATTAGTTAGCATAAAATCTCTGTTTCAGCAATACAGACTGTTGGCGCTTACATCATCAGGAAGTTTGCAAGTTGCTGTGAGGAAGCAGAACTAGAAATACTTGGTGAGCAGCTCTGATGATTCTACAGGGAATATGGTAAGATGGCCAGTGTTCCAGGACAGCAGGAATGAGGGACATGTGATCCTGGACAGGCAGACAGGGGTCTGATCCTATGAGGTCTCCCAGGCTATTGTAGAGATTTGGGTTGTTATATTAAAAGCAGTGGGCAGCTGTTTAAATTTTGTGAACACAGAGGTCTTAACAAATGGAAACTACCAGTATTCTGATTTTACAGATGTTGATATTGATGATTACCAATATAGAGTACCTACTCTGTACCAAGAAATTATCCTCCCGCTTATACTGCCCCAGTAATTCTGTGATATTTAGCATTTTTATCTGTACTTAACAAGGAGGAGACTGAGACTTAGAGTGGGCAAACAACTTACTTAAAGTTACAGGTGCTATGTTTTTCCCAATTCATCATTCTAGTCTTAGAGAAAGTTAGACCTAGGTAAGGCTACTAGAGCTGAAGGTCACTAGAGAAAAAACACAAGCAAAGGGGAATGGAGGACATCTCACATACAGCAGTCATGAGCCCTGCCTGTATTGGTAACTGCCACATCCTCAGCCCTAGCACAGGGAATGATAGCTGGAATACACCTTATATCTATGCATGGGAAGGGTAGAAAGGTGGATGGATGGCTGGATGGCTGGATGAATGGCTGACTGGATGGCTGGCTGGCTGGATGGATGCATGGCTGGATGGATGCATGGATGGATGGATGGATGGATGGATGGATGGATGGATGGCTAGATGGATGCATGGATAGATGGATACATGGATGGATGGATGGTTGGAGGGATGGATGGATGGATTGAGGGATGGGTGGATGGACAGCTGGCTGACTGGATGGATAAATGAATGGATGGATAGACGGATGGATAGAAGGATAGATGGATGGAAGGATGGATGGATGGAAGGATGGATGGATAGATGGATGGATAAATAGATGGCTGGATGGATGGATGGGTAGATAATGAAGAGTAGAAATAAAGGGTGGATGGTCAGATGGATAAGTGAGAATAGGCAGCATCAGGGAAGTTAGTTGGCATATGGCAGTTACCGAATGTCAAACTTGGTTTCGTGGGCAGCATTCTCAGTTCTGCAGGTAAGAGGTGGGACCTAAGAAGAACAAGAGCAGGTCTGCACATTACAGCAAGATAAATTAGTCTGAACAGACCTAAAATTTCAAGTTTCTCATATGTATTAGGTTCTTTTAAATATTACCTTGTTTAATCTGTGAGTTAGAAGCCCATGGGGCTAAAAACAGATCTACATTTACTAGGAAAACAAGTGTATCAGATTTTGAATACCTGAGAGTTGCTGAATTATCAATTTTTGTACCATTAAAAAGCCAAATACAGGAGGGAGGAAGCTTCAGCTCCGCTCCATAAGGTCATGTTAAGTGTGATTCCTAATGCAAATGAGTCAACAAACAAAACGCTCATCAAAGGGCTGCTGCTCACATTGTTAAGAGCCTTGTATCTCTCACATCTTATTTTAGTCTCTATTGATGAGGTTATTGTTCCATAACACCCTTCTGAAATGCACACCTAGACATCCTGTGTGATTTCTATCTCTGGTAAGAAAGTAACACCAATGCGTGTCACTGGTATGCAGCCTCTTTTGTTAATAAACACGTTGCTTTATGAGAGACGTCCTTCATGCCTCTTGCCCTGGTTTTCATTACCTCCCTAGGAACTTTTTCAGGTTTCCTGGGTAGTAAGAAAAAGCAAGTAGATTCAAGAGAAAGAAGGCATTGGCATTGTCTCTTTCATTACCCACTTCATGCAGGACTTCTAAGTTTAGCCAAATCTTCCCTAACATCACTCAGCTCAGGCCTTACACCTTGTAGTAACCAGTGGTACCCCAATATCTCTTGTTTTCTTCTTTCATTTGTTTATTTGACTACTTATGAATTAATTCACTCAGTTACACACGGTACATTTTAGGCCATTGCAAGTGCTGGGTCTCTCCCCACAAGCTCCTTCTGTGTTCTGTATACAGATTCATTTTTTAAAAATTTTTTTTATTGTACTTTAGGTTCTGGGGTACATGTGCAGATCATGCAGGATTGTTTCATGGCAAGGTGGTTTGCTGCCTCCCTCACCCCGTCACCTACATCTGGCATTTCTCCCTATGTTATCGGTTCTCAACCTCCCCACCCCCTGCTGTCCCTCCCTTAGCCCCACCCCCAAAATTGACCCCAGTGTGTGATGCTCCCCTCGCTGTGTCCATGTGTTCTCATTGTTCAACACCTGCCTATGGGTGAGAACATGCGGTGTTTGGTTTTCTGTTCTTGTGTCTGTTTGCTGAGAATGATGGTTTCCAGCTTCATCCATGTCCCTAATATGTTTCTCACCAAGACTTTCCTTAGCTTAGGGGTCTGCAGTATTGCCTTTCTGTCCACTGGTGGTCAGAGCTCCCTGTAATCCTATCACTGATGCTCACAACACTATTCTCTGATTAAGCTTCTCCCCACCCCTGTGTTCATGGTCTTCATGTTTCTGCCTCTGCATTGTTGCTCATCCAGTCCCTTACTTGTCCAGTTTACCATTTAAATCTTGCTAGCCTTTGAGAGCACAGGCCATTCTCCATTTTCTACCTAGCACTTTTTCTACCTGCTTCAGGTACACTTACCTTCCTGTAACCCCAGGTAGCAGTGATTTTTGCTTATCACAATCAACTTGATTATTCTTTCCTGGAATATTAGACAGATTTATTAACTAGGGAAGCACACTGAGGTTGCAAACCAGACTCTACACTCTTTTAATTTCATTCATTCTGTATAGTGTAAAGAGCTCTGCTTTTAGAGCCTGAGAATGTGGGTAGTGAGTGCTTGGCTTTTTTACTTACTAGCTAGGAAACCTGGGAAAGTTATTGAATGCTTCAGAGCCTGATTTCCTCTTCAGAAAAACCAAAATAGTAACACCCATCTCAAGGTCTGTGGGGTTGCCAATGAGTTGGTTTAAAGTACCTGGAACATAGTAGGTATTTAATGAATGTCAGATGTTCTGGAATAAGTCCTGAACACTTACTATGCGCCAGGTTCTGTGTAGGGCCAGCTTCTAATCTTGCCATCAGGACACCTACAGTCATCTGGGGATGATGACGCTGGCAAAAAGAAGATTAAATGAGATATTGAATAGAAAGTGCCTAGCGTAATGCGTGCATTTATTAAGTGCCCCGTAAGTGGTGTTATAAACTACTGATGTGCATTTATTCCTCTATATCATTTAACATAAAGCGTATGTAAGAAAGTATGGCTTAGTTATGAGTCATAAATGGTTGCTCTTTAATCATATAATGGTATCAAGTCAGAGCTGATTTCAGAATGTAAAGCCTGTTAATGCATATTTGCAGCCTTGTGCTGTTAATGGACAGAAATGGTGTAACTGAGAGAACAGGCTGCTGAATAAAAACAATGCCTCCAGGGAGTGGGGTTTAGATGGCAAAGGAGTTGAGAGTGACTCACAGTTCCTGTAGGAGTGAGAACACTGGCATGTGATGCCCCAAGATCCAAGACCAAGCCTTTGAAGGATTTTCTCTCCAGAGCCTCCTCCAAACAAAATTGGGTTCCCAGGGGCAAAAGACTTCTGAGTGTCCCCTGAAATGAGCACCAGAGTTCTGGATGAGAACACCAAGTTTTCGGTGACTCAGAGCCATCCACTGATCACCAGGAGAAAACTGACACAGTCGACTGAGAAGCAAGTGGGTCCCAGACTCTCTTTCCAGCTGAGTATTGGACAAGTCACTTGACCTTTGTGAATTTTGTTTTTCTTATCTGCAGAATTGGGGCAGTCAAACTCACCTACTCAAATCATTACAAAGCTCAAATGAACTTCCACAAGCGATGTAGTGTCTCAGGGCCATTGTCCACGGTTCTCCGAATGAGCCAACAAGCACGTAAGGGCTCTCTTGGGCTCTCCCTTGAGTATGGGTCAGGATAGTGGCCTCCATAGAGAGTGCTGCAGAAGTGTCAACTCTTCCAAACCCAGTTCTTCCCATGGACTGTCCCCAGGTATGACCTTGTGGGAAGTCATGAAAGGATCATTTTGGCTGTAGGTCTAAGTGGCATCACCCAACTCAGCTTTACTTGTAATAAAGCTGACATTTTAGTTGCCATCTGTCCTGCATCTGTTTTGCAGTTGGCTTAACCCTGATAGGGGAAAGATGTCAGTTACCTCACAGGGGTGGGTGAGAAAATGTGCATGAAGACACAGCAACCAGTGGGGGCTGAAGAGATGCACATTCTCAGAAAGTCAGTGGGGACTTTTCCTAAGAGATGTGATTGTCAAGTCATGTCTTAGGCAAAAGGCAACACAGATTGGCAGATACAGTTCTGGGTGTACCGGGGAGTCACACAGAACCTGGGAATCATAGCAACAGAAAGCTAAGAAGACTTCCCTAAAATCCCGCTGTATCATCTTATTAGCAAAAACAATCTTACTTGCTACTGCTTTCACTTTTTACATTGAGCTTTGGAGTCAGACAAATTTGGTTTTTAATCCTTAAGATCTGTGTATCTCAGTTTCTCCACCTGTTGAATGGGGATGATAATGCCTCCCTTAGAGAGTGATTGGAAGGATCAGATGGCTAAATGAATTTGTCAGCAGCACAGTGCAGACACAAACACTCAATAAGTGACAGTTATTATTGTGTGGTTCCGACTATTGTCCTATAAAATAATTTTACAAGAATCAGCCTAGAAGATAATAACCATGCAAGATATTGTTAATTAGTTAAGTGGGCAATTATTAGGTTTAATAAATATTCATCGGGACCTAGTATTTACAGGGCAGGAGTAGACATTGTAATAGTTAAAACAAAGACAAAGGATCTTCCAGGGGCTGGAGAAAAAGGAGGAATGGAGAATGGTTGCTTAGTGGATATGGGTCACCTGCAGGATGATGATAAAGTTCCAGAACCAGCTAGTGGTAAAGATTGCACAACAATGTGAATGTACTTAATGCCACTGACTTGTACACTTTAGTAATAAGTTTTATGTTTTGTGTTTTATCACAAAAAGAAAACAATCAGACAGGTTCCACATTCTCAAGGAGCTTACAAAGTAAAAAAGGGGGGCTGTTGGTCATCATTTAAATGATTCACCTCAGGGCTGTGGCTAAAGGAAGGTGGCTCAGGGGCTCTGAATAACTTGCTAAGAACTAACTGTAGGTGAGAGAAGGAACTGGGGCTAGGGCCAGCCTTTAATAGACCTTGCAGCTCAGGGTGCTCCCTTTTGTGATGGAAAAGCTAGGAGATGCTAGGAAAAGCTAGGAGATGAACCACTCTGCAATGAAAACCATGGAATAATGCCTTCTTCCCCAACTCTGCCTCAGTCCCAGACTGTCAGGGTAATGGAATTGATGGTAAGTGTGTCCTTGGAGGAGAGGCAGGCAGTGCTGGGCTGCTTGGGTGTAATTGTATATTTTGGAGTTTGTGGAAAGTATACATGAGCTTTCTCCCACCCTCATTTAATATTCCACAAACACTCACCACATAAACAACATGTCTTTTCTCAATCCTTATTATCATTCCCAGAACCACTTGCAGGCTTTCAGAAACCCATTATTATAATTATAATCAAGAATCTTAGGACAGAGCCATTTGTGCCAAAAATACATTTACACTCAGAATTGTTTGCAGAGGAATGAGAGCAAGAGATGCCATTTCACAGCACCGGAATCTATGGGTAGAAACTCCTACGCCATTTAATTTCTTTTCCTCCATTTAATTTCTTAATTTAAATTTTTGTTGTCAAATTTCTAAATAATATTTGCTTTTGTCTTTTTTTTTTTTTTTTTTTTTTTTTATGTCCCTTGGGCCTTAATTTTCAGAGGGAGGCCTAAAAAACGCACTTGTTCTTCATCTTGCTGGCTTTCCCATCAGGGACAACCACAGGCAGGGTGAAATAGGGCTGTTTTCAAAAGCGTTGAGGGGTCTCCCATAACCCCACCCCCGCCATGAAAAATAACTACTCCTTCGATTATTTTGTATTAGAACAAAGGCTTTTATTCCGTAATTAGAGATAAATCAATGTAGAATTACTTTAATTCAGTTCACATTTATTTAGTTTTTCTTTTTTTTTTTTCATCTGTAGGCATATATAGATGAGTCAAACATAGCTCTAGTTCTCGAAAAGAACATGGTTCATTATGGGACACAGACTGTGAATAAATATTCAATGTGACGAGAGCCATAAAAAATGAAAAATACAAAGCAAAACACCAAAAAAAAAAAATCATGTGCCATGGGAATGAGAGGAGGGGGAGAATTATGAGACTAGGTTTGATAGAAAAGAGAACAAAGAAATAGGCTCTTTTATTACATTCTGTGAAAGAGGTGGTTGGTATTTGGTCACCTCTAAGATCAAATCTGGGCCTTATATTTACTGCATGGTAACTACAGATGAGTTAGATAACAACTCAGTGCCTCAGTTTCCCCACTTGCTAAATGGGAAATATAATGTCTACTCCATAGAGTTCTAAATATTGAGACATCTAATTATAATTAGCCTATAATCCCACTAATTCCACAGCCAGTCAAAGTCTCCAGGTCTGCTGGTGCTGCAGGTTGGGTTCTCCAGGAAGCAGATTCTGAGACAGAGTTAGCATGTAGGATGTTTCCTGGGAATTGTCCTTGGCATCCACAACACCTACACAAGGACGAGCAAGGAGGCAGAATTGGTCAGAGAGAGAAGCTGAGCTGTGAAGCAGCCCCGGGGACAGACAGCCTCAGCTAGCCCTGTGCACTCTTACAGCTAAAAGAGCTCTCAGAGCTGTTCCACTCTGGGTCCCAGATGATTTGGCCCTTATAATCCTGATTCCATTAGGCATTGAATGTGGGCTACTCAGAAAGGGTGTGGCCTTGGTCTGCAGCTGAAACAGTCCCTGAAAGGGCTAACTAATGACAGCTGTCTCCAGCTATTGAGCAATAAGTCTTTCTTCTAGTGGGTATCTGGGCAGGGCATTTCTAAGCCCCTCAGCCTAGCAGACCACTAGACTTATTTTCCACTGACCTCCTATACTTCCTGGGCTTCATGTTAGGTTTGCTCCTGCACAGGATTTGGTAAGAAATACACAGGTGCTAACCATGCTGTAGGTCATAGGTGGCACTGCTGGCTTGGAAGTCGTAGGGAAGAATCATATCACAGAAAGAACATGGGCTTCCAGCACCCACTTGGCTCCTTCTCCTTATCCTCTCCTTCCCTGCCCCTTCTCTTTCTGTCTGATGCACAGCAGTGTAGCAGAAAACTTGTGTTTCTGGTGCAGACCCTGCAGGAAAAGCTTTATTCTTAATGAATACAGTGTTCTCACCTCTCAAGAATCCTGATGAGTAAAAGTTTTTCTCTCACGACACAGGTAAAATGTTAAATACATAATAAATGTTAATTTTTGTTATTATTCTTCATTAATATCTACTTCATGAAGTCTGACTCATCCATAGGAAGTCACTAAAGTGTGTCTGTCTTTGGAGAAGTCTCAGCTTCTCTTTTTGTACCTTTTTGTCTCCTTGCCTTTTCCCTTCTTTGGGGCTTTCTCTTAGTCATCTGTGAATCCACAGTCCTTAGAATCTGTAAATTCAAGTGGGTGTAGTTTGATGTAATAAGATGTTCCCTGGAGCTAGATCCAGAATAACTGAGGCTGACTTCCCTCAGCCCCATTTATCCTATTCTTTGATCTTGGTAGCTTCTGTTTATTCACTTAGGGAGAAGGATGATAATGTTTATATTGCAGTGTGTTCTGAAGACTAAGTCAGAATTCATTCATTCATTCATTCATTCATTTACTCTTTCTCTTATTCAACGATTGTCAACATCTATTGGTACCAGCTCTGAGGATACTAATACAATAGTGACCAGGACAGATACATTCCTGTACCCGTAGAGCTTTTATGCTATTGAAGCAGAAAGAAAATAAGCAGGTAAAATAATTACTTCATACAAATTGCAAACAGTCCTGTAAAAAAAAGGGAACAGGACCCCAAAATAGAGAAGAACACACTGCCAACATAGATGGTAATGTCAGGAAAGGGCTGCTTGAGAGGATGTTGGTGACTAGAGAATGGCTCGTGCAAAGACCCTGTTGCAAAAGTCTACAGCAGAGCATTGTTTCCATCTCTGAACATCCACAACACTTGTAGGTACCTTTGTTATAGCACTTGTCACCTTCTATTATGACATGATGAACTGTATTATTGACCATGAACTTTTCTCCTCACTCCTCCAAGACTAGGAATACTAGTAAAGGCAGCATGTGATCACAGAAGAAAAACATCACTTTCTAATAAAAATAGACCTTGTTTAAACTTATAGCTATCACTTTTAAGCCATCTTACTGACTATAGATAAACATCAGCATAAACTGGAGATTTGTAACATCTCATTTGTAAATGGGACTTTTTATGTGGGCAAAATCATTTGAGTCTACATCACAGAAGGAACACGAGCTTCCACCCATGTGCTTTTCACACATAGTAGGCACCCAAGAAATGCTGACTGAACCTATTGCTTTTAATTTGTAGCTTATATTCAAGGTTTTCTGAGCCTAAACCTACCTCTCAGGTCTAGGTGAGAATCAAGCAATGTTTGTAATGACTGCAATGGCTGTCAACTAGAAGGTGTGCAACAAATGCCCCTGGAATGAACTGATTGGAAAGGGTGGTGGAGGTGGAGCCCCAGGGAGGCTATTGTTTAAGTTTGGGGTGGAACAGGCTTTGTGGGAAAACATAAACACAAGCTATTCCTGGGTTTTATTAGTCTGTTACCCACGTTCTCACTCTTGAAACACTTTGCAATCAAAAGAATTTGGAGTGGATTATTTTCAGCCCTCAGCCTTCACCCTGAGCTGCACTAAGAGGAAAAGCTGATTAGGGAAGCTCTGCGGTGTGCACATAAGTCAGAATCACCAATATCCATCCTCCGCAGGATTAGACCGTTAATTTTTCCCCAGAAACATTACAATCATGTTTTCAATACCCTAGTGTCACTCTTTTTAGGATTCATTATGGCAAAGACCCTGAAATCTATGACTCCTTTTAGCTAACTTAAAACTTCTTTCAAGTCCTGGTTCACAACTTCTCCTTGACTAAGATCCCTTCTCTAGGTAACCCTTCCTTCCCTAGAAAGCTCCAGTCACCTTCCTGCTGCACAGAACCTCCAACATACACTTGCAGCTCCTCATACTGTGATAATTTGCATTTAACCGAATGTCTCCTGTTCAATCTTCTCTATAAATTAAAGAAGCCTGGGTCTTGAATCAGGCTACCTATCATTAATTCATTTCATTGAACCTCTCTTTCTTCATCAGAAAAAATTATGGGCAAAATAAGAAGACCTATCCTTTAGAGTTGTTGTGATGGTTACAATAATGGATATTAGTATTTTTAAGGAATTGCTGAACACTCCATAAGTTTTCCAATATTGTTTTTCCCTTGTGGATATGGCTGGTCTTTCTAAATTATATTGTTAGATTCATGTGGCCAGGGACCAAATCTTCTTTCACTGACTTTCTATGTGATCCTGTAAAAGTTCCTTTCTTTCTGTAGGCCTCAGTTTCCCTATCTGTACAATTATAATTTTGAATCTGATAGGTGGTTTTTAAATTTTAGTACATATGAGAGTACACTGGGGAGGTGGCTGAAAATGCATATGCCTAGGCACCACTCCTATTAATAGGACTAGGGTGTGGCCCTTTAATCTGGATATTTTGCTAGCTCTTGAGGAAATTCTGACATGCTGTCTCTGGACACATTTTGAATATTGTTGTACTGGGTGATCATGTAGCACTAGCTTTCTCATTGTTTGTATGGTATATGTAAGCTTGTCTTAAGACAGATTCTTTGCAGGCTGTCCTCTTGGAGGAGGAGGTGGCAAAGTTCCTGGGGAGCCACTTATGGCTCGATGCCTATCAATCACTTCAGCTCAACTGCAAGGCCTGAGATTCCCAATCACAACTGGAGATGGGCTGGTTCCCTCTCCAGCCACAAATGTGGATCTGCCTACTTTGTCCCAGCTGATGACTACACCAGCAAACAGGCTGGTGTGTTTTCTCAATCACAGAATTTGAAAACCCATAGTTTGGGGTCTGCAGTAGTCCATTTTCATGCTGTTGATAAAGACATACTTGAGACTGGGAAGGAAAAGAGGTTTTATTGGACTTACAGTTCCATATGGCTGGGGAGGCCTCAGAATCATGGCGAGAGGTGAAAGGCACTTCTTACATGGTGGCAGCAAGAGAAAAGGAAGAAGGAAAAGCAGACTCCTGATAAACCCATTAGATCTCATGAGACTTATTCACTATCACAAGAGTAGCACAAGAAAGACCAGCCCCCATAATTCAATTACCTCCTCCTGGGTCCCTCCCACAATATGTGAGAATTCTGAGAGACACAATTAAAGTTGAGATTTGTGTAGGGACACAGACAAATCATATCATTCCACCCCCACCTATCCAAATCTCATGTCCTACGTTTCAAAACCATTCATGCCTTCCCAACAGTCCCTCAAAGTGTTAAATTATTTCAGTATTAACCCAAAAGTCCACCATAGTCCAAAGTCTCATCTGAGACAAGGCAAATCCCTTCCATCTATGAGCCTGTAAAATCAAAAGCAAGCTAGTTACTTCCTAGATACAATGGGGGTGCAGATATTGGGTAAATATAGCCATTTCAAATAGGAGAAATTGGCCAAAACCAAAGGGTTACAGGGCCCATGCAAGTCCAAAATCCAGCAGGAAAGTCAAGTCTTAAAGCTTCAGCATGACCTTGTTTGACTTCAGGTCTCACATCCAGGTCATGCTGATGCAAGAGGTGGGTTCCCGTGGTCTTGGGCAGCTCTACCCCTGTGGGTTTGCAGGGTATAGCCTGCCTCCTTGCTGCTTTCATGGGCTGGCATTGAATGTCTGTGGCTTTTCCATGTGCATGATGCAAGCTGTTGGTGGATCTACCATTCTGGGGGTCTGGAGGACAGTGGCCCTCCTCTCACAACTCCACTAGGCAGTGCCCCAGTGGGGACTCTGTTTGTGGGCTCTGACCCCACATTTACGTTCCCCACTGCCCTAGCAGAGGTTCTCCATGAGGGCCCCATCCCTACAGCAAACTTTTGCCCGGGCATTCAGGCATTTCCATACATCGTCTGAAATCTAGGCGGAGGTTCCCAAATCTCAATTTTTAAGACCGGCCCCCATGATTCAAGTGCCTCTCCCTGGGTCCCTCCCACAACATCTGGGAATTCTGGGAGATACAATTCAAGTTGAGATTTGGGTGGGGACACAGCCAAATCATATTGGGGTCTTACAACTGGAGTCTGACATTTGGCTCTACCAGATAGCTGTGTGATGTCTTATGGCTCAATTTAAAATGGGAGACCTTCTACTGTCCCTGTCACCATGAATTTTCCCCCAACAAATGCTGTTTTAGAAGATCTAGGGTGTGTGCTGTGTGGCCATTGGTCTTTGTGTGCATTGCAGACATCTTCAAGCTTGATACTCCCCGAATAATATATATAAAAGGACACTTCAAACTGTAATGTTTACTTTTTTGTATTATTACCAACATTCCTTTAAGCCTGAGACCTGTTTCTGATCATGCTGTCCCTATAATTTCTCCCCTCACCAAACTCAGAATAGTGCTTAAATCATTCATTGTATTAGTTTCCTATTATTATCATAGAAAATCATCACAAATGTAGTGACTTAAAACAACACAGGTTTATTATCTTACAGTTTTGAAGATTGTAAGTCAAAAATGGGTCTTATGGCTAAAATGAAGCTGTTGACAAAGTTGTATTCCTTACGAAGGTTCTAGGGGAGAATCTGTTTTCCTGTCTTCTGAGCTTCTAGCGGTCCCCTGAATTCTTTGGTTTATGGCCACTTCCACTATCTTCAAAGCACATCATTAACGTCTGCTTTCATTGTCCTGTCTCCTCCTCTAACTCTTATCTTTCTGTCTCTCCCTTATACGGACCATGGAAATCACATTGAGTTTACCCTGATAATCCAGAATAATCTCCATCTCAAGACTCTTAATCACATCTGCAAAGTCCTTTTTGCCATGTAGACATCAGACATATTCACAGGTTCCATGGATTAAGGTGTGGACATCTTTGGAGGTTCGTCATTTGGCCTGCCACTATGTGCCAGGTGTCTGGGAACATGGTAGTCAATGAGACAGACATGGTCCCTGATTCGAGGAGACTTGCTGAAGGGAAGATAGACTAGCCATGGGTAATAAAATAAAGGATGAGGAAGGTTTTGAAAGGAAGGATAAAAGGAACTATTTTGGAATACAGTAAGTACCAAAAGGGCTCCTTAATGCAGACTACCTGCCTAGACTAAGTCACGCCAGCCTGTACTTCCCGGATCTGTGTTCTGCTTGCATGGAGCACTACCCACTCTCATGTATCATAAAATGCTGGTTGGTTTGGGTTGCCATCTATTTGACAGTCTGCCAGTGGAACTTTATGTTCCTCTGCTGGACTAGACAGGCAATACTGGGTTTTTTCTATACCTGCACGATACTAGAGGTTGAATCCTGGTTTCTTGTTGGGGTTGGCCACACCTCACTCCAGGGAACTGGGTCATGTCCAGTCTAGTCCTAAGCCATAGCAGAACAAATCGAGATGTTCAGTGCAGAACAGTTTAAAAATGGACACATAAAGGCAAAGGATCCTGGTCATCTCCTCTAAGTATGATTGTATCTCACTCCTACTTCCCATCTTAGCCTCTGTGAAGTCCACAGTGGCTTCTTACCATGGCATTCAAGGTCCTTTGAAGCTGCCTCCCTCTCTAGCTTCGATCCCTGCCACACAGACCTTCAAAACTAATGCTCTAATAATGTGATTACGGCTTATTGCCCCCTAAAAGACTATGCTGTTTCATGCATACATATATTTGCCCAATAATCTTTTCTTTTCTTGGAACGGCACAACCCCTACCCCAGCTCTCCTATTCTAATCTGCCTAACAGATTCCTGTGCATCTTTCAAAACTAAAATTAGGAATCACTATCTTCAAGAAAGCTTCCCTGACCCTTTCACAAACAGTTAGGCATGGCTGTGGAATGCCCTTCTGCCCTGAATGTGTTCCTATGTCTACTCCTGCCACAAGGATATGTGGATTGCTAATTTATGTGTTTGCAGCCTGATTCTCCTCCTTGCCTATGAGTTCCTTGAAGGGAAGGGCCTGTACCTTCTTCATTTCTGTATCTATATAGCACTGACCCTTGTAGGGCTGCCATGTCTTGCAGCATATTCTCCGTGGTTCCACAGACTGTGATATGAATAACTATATTGGAGTTGCACAACACGTTATGGCTGCATTGTTGATTTCAGTACCTATTTGTCAATGAATGTATGAAGGCTGTTCAAGAATGAACATGTCCGTAAGAAGACAATAGTGACATATACTCTCAGCACTAACATCAACTCCATAATCATAATAAAAAGTTGATGCCTTGTGGGTATGCTTCTAGACACTGTGTACCTTGCCTGTGCTGTTCTGCACCAGTTCCCAAGCAAATGGTCTTTGGAGAGGTATGCCTGTCTCTGCTGACACCATTAGTGCAGACAAATAGGTACATAAAACAGTCATGTTGGCTTCTGCTTCATTAGAAACTCGAGGGGAAGGTGGGGGAAAAATCTATCAATGTTTGCCACTCAGAGATAACATCAAGAGAGGAAGGAATTTTAATTTTTTGAGTTAGTGAGAGGTTATTAAAGAAGCACAAGGTAAACACAAGGTTGGATGTCACTGAGATGCTGTGTCTCTTCTGACTCAGAGTGACAGCTGCTGAACACTTCACTCGAGCACTTCTGAACCAGGATAAGCCACCAGCAGCAGAGAATGGAGGAAAATGACTCTCCCTTCTGACTTTGGAAGGCTTCAGACAGATTTATTCATTCATTTAGTCATCCATTAAATATTCATCAGCACCTATGTAACCAACACTGCATTAGGTAGGTGGGCAGGGAATTCAAAGATGACTAAGATCAAATCCCAGACCTCAAGAAAATTACAATTCAGTGTAGAAGACAGGTAGATAAACCATTATTAAGTTACAAAACTTCAAGCTCTAGATAATAACAAACACTTCCTGAGCGCTCAGTCTGTGTCATACACTACATTATAGACTTTGAGCACGTTAATTATTTTTGTATTCACAATAATCTTATTAGGTTGGTGCTAGGTTACTCCCATTCCTCAGGTGAGAAAATAGAATTACAGAGAGTCTTAGTATTTTGCCCAAGATCACAAAGCTGGTGGATTGCAGAGGATGACTTTGCACCCAGGCCATCTGTCTCCGTTATCTGTGCCCTTAACCCTCCTGCTATACTTTCGGTCTAATAATCCATGCAGTTTTCTCTGGGATTCATTCAGTCTAGAAAGGGTTGGGGACAATTTCTCAAGGGTGGCAACTTGGGTCACCAGGTGAACAAGGTGTATAAGGAACTAAATTAGGGTTCTCCAGAGGAATGGAACTAATAGCTCATGTGTATATATGAAAGGGAGTTTATTAGGGAGAATTGGCTCACATGATCACAAGGCAAAGTCCCATGATAGACCATCCACAAGCTGGGGAGGAAAGAAACCAGTAGTGGCTCAGTCTGAGTCCAAAGGCCTCAAAAGCAGGGACACCGACAGTGTAGCCTTCAGTCTGTGGCCAAAAGCCTGAGAGGCCCTGGAGAGCCAGTGATATAAGTCCCAGAGTCCAAAGGCTAAAGAACCTGAAGTCTGATGTCCAAGGGCAGGAAGAACAGCAGGAAGATTCCAACACAGGAGAAAGATGAAAGCCAGAAGATTCAGCAAGCCAGCTTATCTCAACTTCCTCTGCCTGCTTTGTTCTAGCCGCTCTGGCAGCTGATTGGATGGTGCCCACCCACATTGAGGGTGGGTGTTCCTCTCCCAGTCCTTTGACTCAAATGTCAATCTCTTCTGGCAATACCCTCACAGACACACCCAGAAACAATACAATACCAGCTATGTAGGCATCCTTCAACCAAGTTGACACCTAATATTAACCATCATGAGAACTAAGTATAATCAAAGGCATGGAGATGGGCATGAGCAGAATGTATTCACCAAGGAGCTGATAATATTGTGGCTAAAGCAGGAAGGGCAAGCAAAGCAGCCCAGATCCTCTGAGATACACTGTCATACCAGTCACAGAAAATAATGAAGACATTACCAGTCACACAAAATAAACTTTTAGAAGTAGTGTCTAAGCAAAGAAGGAAAGGTGCACGTTACTGATGATTCATTGGTAATGTCTGGGGAGGGAGTGGGAGTCAGTGCCTTTCTGCCTTTTGAGGCTGGAAAGGTTGGCTGAGCAGACTGCAGCAGCTGCTAAGGCCATGGTAAGAACTGGAGGCTTTGTCGTGTAGGTCATGGTGATTCGGGGAAGTTTGTAGAGGCTGAGAGGGGGATGATGGGACCATGGAGGGATTAGTGGGGTCAGTTGTCCCTCTGTTCTGCCTCACTCTACTGTGATTTCTGGCAGGTTGTAAAGTCAGTGATCAAGGAATCTTAATGGATGACGGTCAAAAGAAAGGGCGTGAGACCCTTACTGAGAAAGGTTCAAACTTATTAAAAGAAGCCAGAGTTTGCTAATTGTAGATAATCTTGTTTGGGGAAGATTTGAGACTAGTAGAACAATCTCCTGCCCTGGGAAAGGGAGGAAGACAAAAATTGGGAAAGAAAAGAGAAGGGACAATAACTTCCTAAGACTGACTAAAGCTTTTTTATTAGGAATCTTTGGGAATCTGTGAGAATTTGCTTCTTTATCACTGGGGTGGAGCTGCCTTCTGCCTTCTCCAAACCATTAACTCCTTGATCTTGCCAATATGTCTTTCCTTCTTTCATCAGAGTTCCTCCACATTGGACGGAAAACTGGACCAGGAGCCAGAAGGAATGTGTTCTGGTCTCCGCTCTGTGGTTTATGCATTGTGTGACCTTAAAAACATCACTTTCCCTCTGTGAGCCTTCATTTCTGCATTCATAAAATGAAGGGGTTGGGTTAAAACATGGAGAAATAGCTTTGGCATGTGCTCACACTCCACCAACCAACCCATGGCAGGCATGATTAATCAATCATAGCATTCTCTACCCAGTGTGTCTGGAGCTGGCTTTTGAATTCTTCTCCCACACAGTACTTCAAGATGTCAATCAGAGTTGACATGTGGTTCCAATTCTACTTGCCATTCCTGGAATAGATGACCTCAAATGCCTCTTCTACTTCTGATATTCTTAGATTCTATAAAATATCATTCCTGGGAGTAAAGAAAGAAAATTCTAGAAAGATATCATGATGCCAGATATTTTAGGAAGGCCTTGAATGCCAGTCCGAGTGTCAACAGCTTTGGTATTTTAAGCAGGGCCACTCTTCCATATGTTCAAAGCAGCATAACAAATGACAGCCTAGTGGCTTCATTTTAATCGGCCAGGGCATAGGAGGCCGTGTTCCTACTACAAGGAGATCTATAAGGAATCACACCCATTAATGGTTCCCATTAAATTCAGGGCATGTGGGGAAAATTGTAGTTTGATTTAGTTTAGCAACACGAAGATATTGGCAAGATAATCACATAAAAGCAACATCTTTTATGGCTGGGCTATTTGATTTTATGTCAGCAGGTTTCAATTTCCCACATTTTTATGATGGCATATAGGTTACCCCACCTAATGTATGCATTAGGCTGAGTAAAGGTTAAATAGATTGCTTCAACGTTCAGTATTAAAACCTGATAATAATAATATAAAAATCTTCCTTGCTATAGAAGACCCCACCTCACCTACATCATATCTGTTACTCCTCCTAAGTCATTCTCAGGCTGAGTGACAGTGGGAGTGTGAAGAAGCCAGTGGAGGAGAGAGGAAAGGACATGGGCTGAACCCTCAGAGGCCTGAGTTCAAATCAAGTAGGCTGACCATGGTTAAGGGGTTTTCCTGTCTGTAAAATGCCTAATTTGTAAACCAGAGACCATAAGACCTACCCTGTGGATTCCTGGTAAGGTAAGTAAGCAATAATGAGGATGGGGTCCCAGATGGGCATAGACCTCAGGTGAGGGGGGAACAATGAACAATTATTCTGACACACGTCTAATCACAAGCAGGCCCTGCCACAGTGACGCCGACCTCTGTCTGCATGTAGCCCCAGCAGCACAACCTCATTCTGCAGCCTCCTCCAGCACAACCCTATAAAACTTTCCTCCAGCCCCTTCCTCTTGGCAGACAGCCCTTTCTCTACTAGGCTGCCCGTTCCACCTTTGCAAATGTATTTTCCTACTTTCTCTAACAAATCTGCCTTTCGTTACCTACAACTATCTTGGTAAATTCCTTTACTACCCTCTACACAGGTCCCAGCTGGTTGCACCTGTGACATCCCCTGTAGGGCTCCTGCTGGGACTAAGTGGGACAATGTAATAATGAGTCTAGTGCAGTTGGGGGTGGGGGTAACAAAGTAAATACATGATAAATTCATATTCACCCACTTCTTACGATGACAAGGGAGCAAAAATGAGAGCCCGTCATCTCAAATTAAATTTTTTATTTAGAAAAAAATATAAAAGGGCCATTATTTCTTTCTCAGAACATAGTTCTAAAGGCCCTGATGACTTCCTGTCGTGTATCAGAAGATAACACCTGGGCCAGTTCATCTGACCACTCAGACTGCTAGAAATTAGCTCCTCAGCAACAGCGACCAAGGCACTGGAGTTATTTAATAGACATTGTTTTGGGGCTGAAAGGAGGGAGACTATGGGGGAGACCCATTGAGCTATTTGCTTTCAATATCCCTCCAAGTCCTTCTGTGCATTTAAGCCCTTAATTCATCTTCTATTTAGGCCTCTTCCTTTCCCTGATAAGTTATTGAGGGGAGTTTGAAAGAAAGACTAATATTATCCTGGCCAACTGTAATTGGCAGTCCCCTCCTCCCTGCACCATTGTTGAATTCTGTTGGTTCAGAAGCCTGGGTTTCTATCAGGGTTGAATCTCCAGAGATGATTTGGTAGACTCCTGAAGATAATTCAAGCTGTCCCTTTAAATCTATCCCTCTGACTTTCAGTTTGGCCCTATTTAAATATTCCAGACAATTTCAAGACATAATAATGATGAATATGATTAAGATTAGGGTTTAATAACGGCATTAAGAAAAGATTTTTCATTCTGATGGAGGTGGGCTGCTGCGAGGATTGAACTGGCACCAGGCTTCCCAGGCCACACTGACCAGGAGTGTTCCTTAACTCTCCCAGCAGGTTAACTCCCTCAGGTCAGCATCCTATGGAGAATCTGACACATTACTCATATCTCTCCTGAAGAAGACTCCCCAACCCCACTGGGCTGGAAACAGGCCACTATCTCATCCCTCCCCAGTCACTCTCACACGGAGCATATTCTTCACATGCAAACCTCACCTGGCTACTCATTCAATTCTCACTCAGTGAAAGCCCTTTGTTATAGTTTGTAGGGGAGGTTTGAACAGACAGGAAAGAAGAACCTAGAAATTACTAATCCTTGTCTTAAACCTGGCCCACTTCCACCTACAAGGAGTCTAAGTGAGATGTAATGCAGTCTAGAGTGGTGAATGGGGAAGCAGAATTGTTAGAATTCTGGTACCTAGAATTTCCTCTTAGCTCAAACCTGAATTTGGAGATTTTTATGTACATGGGCCTGGCCAGAGGGGAAAAGTGGAAACAAGCAAAGAGGAAAGCCCTGAATTCAAGAGACAGATCTAGGTCAGGGTGAGCAAACTTTTTTTTTTTTCTTTAAAGGGCCAGAGAGCACATGTTTTAGGCTGGGTGGGTCACGTAGTCTCCTGGCAACTCCTCAACTCTGCCCTTATAGTTGGAAAGCAGCCGTAGCCACTACCTAATCAAATGGGCGTGGTGTGGCTGTGTTCCAATAAAACTTTATTTATGGACTCTGAGATTTAAATTTCATGCATCGTGAAATATTATTCTTTTGATTTTTTTCAACCATTTGAAAAATGTGAAAACTGTTCTTTGGCAGCTGGATTTGGCCTGCAGGCAGTAATTTGCTGACCCTGGTCTAGACCTTTTTAATGGGAAGGAACCCACCTACTGGTAATAATGGCCCATTTGGTGTCCTGGAATCTAAAAAATCAAATTAGAAGCTATCTTTCCCTGCAGTTTGGGATTGGCATGAGGGCCTATGACACAATGGGCTCTTTGATTGCGTCTTCAGCTACTTTGCAGTCCCAGTCTCCTGCCCCACCCCATACCTAACGTCAGCCTTGCCCTTTTTGATCTACTCTTGGCTTCCTCAACACCCATTTAGATGACAACCATCATTTCTGCGGGCCCCTTCCTTTCTTTCTCTTAGCGTCCTAGCACTCAGCACACAGCTTCCTAAACTTGCTGTTCCCTGTGGTCCTTCCTTTCTCTAGAATCTACAGTGACTCTCCAGTGATGCAAGAATTCTCTCGACCCCTTCATTGAACTTCAGTGAAGGCAACCTGAGTAGTAGGGGTGCCCATCTACTTAGGTCGCCTTGCCTTGCTGAGTAGACAGGGCACCCCCATCGCAAGTCTTCCTTGAGGGAGGGAGCGTGTGATCCAGTAAGCGAGGGATCTGGCTGGACTCTTTGGGCTCTGGCAAGAGCAAACTTTGTGCAGGCCCTGCAGCAGCACTCAAGTGGGGGTGCCTGTGACCGCTGAAGCCCCAGAGTGTGGTTTACAACGCTCTTCTTAGCTCTGCTGTCCATGGACAGTTCAGTGGGCCCTTTGCCTTGTTGTGTGGGGCAGCTGCCCTTTGCCAGTGAGAACAAAAGGCCAGTGTGACAGTCTTTTTTGGGTACCTGCACTTGGCAGTTCTCAAGCTCTTGTTTGATGCCAAGAAGAATGAGGTCACGTTGACAAATAGAAGGATGATGGATGTGCAGAATTTTATTGAGCAATGAAAATGGCTCTCAGTGGAGAGGGGAGCTGGAAAGGGGATGGGATGGACAGTAGTATTCCCCTGTAGTTGGGCTGTGTCTGGTCAGCTCTCCTCTGAAAGCCAGCCATCCCTCTGAAGTCAAGTCACCTCTCTATGAATTCAAATCACATCTCTCCCCTACTTAAGGAGTCTGGGGTCTCCATAGGCACAGCATGGGGGGCAGGGCAGGCAGTGGCGGTAGTGGGTAGTTTTGGAAAAGGCAACATTCAATTGATAAAAGAACATAATTCAGAAAGAACCAATTGGGAGAGAGCAGGCAAAGAGAGAGAGAAGTTCTCATTTTGGGCTTCAGGTTTCAGGCTTTTTGGCTTGAAGGTGGGGTTTCACCAGGGACCCACCCTTGTCTGCTTCTATCACCAGCATATTTTGGATCAAATGGAAGTCTTCGTTCTTCTTTCAGGAATCTCTACCCTCAAAGTCAACTTTATCTGCCCAGAAATCTCTCCCATAGCTCCCAAGAACAAATCTTCCAATGGTGTCTGGGCAGTATCCCTGACCCTGGTCCCTCCATGACATTTATCTCTTCTGTACCTTGCCACATGCAGTTCCCACTGCCCTCTCCTTTCTATTGCTTATTTCTCAAGTCTCCTCTCCTCATGGAAGATTCGCTGACCACTGTTTATCTTCCTTGGCCTCTGCTCTGCCCTGCTGCTCTTTGCATGTGCTGGTGTTTCTGTCATATGACCACCCTTTTTGCTTATCTGCTGCTTACTGGGCACCACTCTGTTGTGCGGGATGGCTGCCCTCTGCCACTCTGCCGCTCTTTGCATGTGCTGGTGTCTCTGTTGTATGACCATACTTTTTGCTCTCATTTACCTACTGCTTACTGGGCACCTCTCTGCTGAGCATTGCACTAGAGGACACTCTCCAGGCGAAATAAATTGTGTCCCTGATTTCCAGGGTCCTGAAATTGGCACATATTTTGAAGCTCTGCTTAAAGCCTTGTCCTGTGCATGGAGAGATCACCGGTCCTCTTTTATGCTATGTTTGTATTCGTTCCCCTCCCCAACCCATAGTGTAGGGAAGGGTTGATCCCATCAAAAACAACCAACAAATATGTGTCAAATTAAATGGTTGTTCTAGGCACAGGAATGCAATGGCTACCCATTGAGCTCAGGAAAAAGCTCTCACATTAAAATGATAAATTATGAGAACTTTGCGATCGGGTTCTTCCTTCCTTCTCCTGCATCATCTTTCACACCTTCCCTCTTTCTTTCTCTCCATTCCAGCAAACCTGAACTCCCTTTCATTCCATCCACTTAACACTGTTGCTCTTCAGTCTGGAACTTTGCATGGACTTTGCCCTCTGCCTTGCCCTCTTTTTCTAATTCACCTGCCTACTTCCTGCTCATCTCAATGATACCTGTTTAACAGTCAACTTTGTGAAGCCCTCCTACCTCTGCCCTCACACTCCAAGTCTCCTGTGGGTATCTGTTTTAGGTACTTCCTTCGTAGTAGCAGTAACAAGCACCCTGAGGGCAGGGGTCTTGTTTGTTTGTTGATTCCTGTATCCTCAATGTCTAGCATGGGGCCTGGTACGTTTATGGTTAAGGCTTTATAAACTGATTTTTTTTAATGAAATGAATTTGGAATTTGGGAATAATAGGCTGGAAGGATTTTCTTTGTAACATTCCTTCTGGGGCTAGATGAAAGTGTGTTAAGTATGAGGACTATTAATTTGTGTTACCGTGGGTAATGGCTAGAAAGGGCAAATTGGGGATTGGGAGGAGAGAAGGGCTATAAAGCTGATGGCTAACCAGGGGCAAAGAGCTTTGCAAATCAGCCCTGGGAGAGGAGAGGGAGACAAATGTAGATTACATGGGGATGTAGCCCAGCCTTCCAGTATTCATTTGTGGGAGAGACGCTAAGACAAGGGAGAGGGCCTGGTGTGGCCCAGTCTAAATAGGGGAGAAAGACAAAATGCCTGTGAGGCCCTGGCAGACGCAAGAGACAGAGATGAGGTGGTGTCAAGCTTTGGGATTCAGGAAAAGTGAACTCTGGATTCATGATTCAGAAAAACTGTAACAAGCAAATGTCTCCAGATATTACCAACTGTTTCCCAGGGAGGCAAAATTACCATTCTAATGAGTCAACATCCCTTTTCTTCCAACCCTGAGATTCTCTGATTCTCTGGGTCATTTATTCATACCCCGTCATTTTGGTCTTAAGGAAGCTGTGAAGCCCAGAGAGAAGTTAGGGTTGGCTCAAGGACTCAGCCATCTTGTGGCATCATTGTCCTGATCTCCTAAGCTTGAACCACACCCAAATGCTCAAACCATCTCCATTTTTTCAGGCCTTTATGCTTTGGCATGTGCCATTAATTCCACTTTCTCCCTTTTCTCCTACAACTAGAGAATTCCTACATGACCTTCCTATGGCTGATGCTGTGTTCTCATTTCTCCATTAATGTAGTCATCTCATGCCTCTGGACGGTTGTTCTCGCTTCCCTCTCAACCGTGAGGTCCTAGGGAAGACGGACCATGTATGACTCAGCTTTGATTTTGCACAGAGGCTGGCAGAGAGCACACACTCAGCAACTATTCATTGATTAAATAAATTAAAGGTCATCTGAGTCAGCTGCTTTCAAGCTTTTTTAAAGCTAGCGCATCCTTTGTTGAAATGCATCTTGCATAGAAGCATAAATGAACAAAAGAGATAAAAGCAGAGGCTCTGTTTAAAACTGGGTGATGGGATGTGGACACTCCACTTCCTTCCCATCACAACTCTCTTCCTACGACCTCTGCCCCTTACCCTCACCACCATCCTGCAGCAGTCCCAGAGGAGCTCCAGGACAGAGCTGAGCTTTAAAAGCACCAATCTGGTCCAACATCCATTTGATACTTGAATTATTGCCAATTAGGCTCATGATTCTTAAACCTGACTGTTCATTAAAATCACCTGAAAGAGTGAAAAGTACTGATTCACAGACCCTATGGCTAAAGATTCTGATTTAAAAGGTCTGAGGCTGAGTCTGAGAGTATGCATGTGAAATAATCTCACTGGGTGATGGATATGTTAATTTGCCTGACTGCAGTAATCACTTCATTATGCATATGTATATCAAAACATCATGTACACCTTAAACATATACAATAAAACTATTTTTAAAAAATCTTGACCCTTACCTTACACCAAACATAAAAATCAATTCCAGGAAAATTGTAAGTTAAAAGTGTTAGGTAAAAAAAAAATTCTCACCATGTATTAATAATTCAGTGACACAGCTAGATTTGGGGAACTTCTTGGTGCATACCCTATGGTGAGTACTTTCTCCGATGCTGATTTCATTCTCTTCCTGAAGCCCATTCCTCTTAAAACCATTCTGATGATTAGAAATTTCTTGTTACTCTTAAGGCTGTCGTAACTGTAAACCTTTTAGTATCTTTCACGATCCTTTGGAATTCATGTGTTCCAGAAAATAGTATCTGGTTCGTTGAACCTTGACTATAGGCAAGTTTAAAAACGAAAGACCAGAATGAAGGGCAGTATTTCACTGGATCTTATTTTGGTTAACCTTCCATGTTGTCCCTCCCCAATCCAGGAAATGGGATGAGCTCTCAGGTCTGGCAGCAGATCTAAGCGCTCTAGAGCCTGTCCATGATCGGGGAGGGCGTGGAAGGTGGCGTTTCTGTCAGCAGCTCCAGCAACCCTCAAGCTCTGCGTGTCTTCCAAAGGCCGTGCCTTCCTGTAACAGTTCAATTTGCCTTTGAGGACAAGGGAATCAGTTTTAGAGGGCCCCAGAAAGAAATTCTGGCCCACGTGATTCTGTCCCTTAATTAAGCTGGGGGAGCAAATGTTCATATAGGAGAAAGGAACCCAGTGATTGGAGTTGGAAACTGAATTCAAGTTCAGGTTTTACTATCAGCTGACTGTGCGATCCTGGCCTCATCACTTCAATGCTGTGAGTCTGTCTATTCATTTGTAAACTGGTGATAACATACTTCTAACCTCACAGGGAACATCAAATGCAATTGGGGTACAAGAGCTATAGAGTAAAGCACAGATGTGTGTTAGTTTTTCTACCCAAGATTTAAAAGAGAGGCTAATGATAATTGCAATACTTGCCATTTATGTTCCAGATGCCATATTCACATATTATGTAGATTACATATTTTATTTAATTCATCCAACAGTCCCATGAGGATCCTTGTCCCCATCTCACAGGTGAGGGGTTAAGTAACTCACCCAAGCTGCTAAGTGACAACTTTTGGTTGGATTCTGAGGCTGCTGGCTCTAAAGCTTGGAGTCCTAGCCCTCAGCTTACACAAAGATAAAGGATTTGGAGCAAGAAACTTTCTAGTTGGAAGGAGGGTCATGGAGAAAGGCACAGAAGTAGAAAGGTTACAGATTTAGTTGGGAAACAAAGGCCATCAAAGAAAAAGAAAAACAGGTGAAATTGTAAAAGGTAAGGCTGAACAGCAGGAGAAAGGGAGACCATGGAGAGTCTTTAATATCCCACTGAGAAGAATGGATTTGTCCAGGCGGTGAATGGGGGGCTGTTAAAGGCTTTGAATGTGGCATGAACCATGATAGGGCCCTCAGTGAATAAATGGATTAATTTGAATACACAGGAAAATAGCAGCTAAGAAGGTAAGGAAGGAAGAAAGAAAGGGAGGAAGTAAGAAAGGAAGGAAAGAAGGAAATAAAGAAGGCAGTTTCTAAAAAAGCCCACAATGATTCTCACCTCCCTGTCGCTGTGTAATCTCCTTGAAGGTGGGCTTCCTCAGTCACTTGTTTCTAAGAAATAAAACACAGCAGATATAAGAGGATATCCCTCCTGAGCTGAGGTTACAGAAGACTTTGCTATTTCTCCTGCTCCACTTTCTTGCTCTCTTACTTGCTTGCTTTAGTGGAGCAAATTGTCACACTGCGAGATGCCCTATAGAGAAGCCATATGGCAAGAAACTGAGGAAGGAAAGGGGGAAGCAAGGGATGAAAGAAAAAGGAAGGAAAGAGAGGAAGAGGAAAAGAAGATAGAGACAGAGAAGGAATCTCACTTTCAGGACAGGGAAGGAAGAAAATATTTTCATGCATGAATGTTATGGAGAACAGGACAAGACAGCCAAAATTTAAGATGAAATTAGTTGCTAAGAACAAAATACACTACAGCAATCTAGAGAAAAAGCATTAGAAATCTAGTGTTAGTTAAAAACATAGGATCCTAAGTCAAAATATGTAGGTCTGAATCCTGTCTTCATTACATTTCAATCTGTGTGAAGTAGGACAGAGATGGCTACTTGTCTCCTGGATCTGTTTTCTCCTTCCTCCTCCACAATGGAACTCCCAAATATGAACTAGTAAGTTAGTTACCTATTGTGTTGTGAATAACCCCAAAAACTTAATGGCTTAAAACACCAACAACTATTATTTTTCATAGTTTCTGTGCACCAGAAATTAGAGAGCAGCTTGTCTGGTTCAGGGTTCACTATATCCATTGGAGCTGCAGCATCTAAAGGTTGACTTTCTCTGCAGGCCAGACACTTTCAAGCTGGCTCAGTCATATGGCAGACAGGTTGAAGTTCAGTTCCTCTACATGTGGACTTCTTCACAAGGCTGTTTGACTGTCTTCATGGTATGGTGGTGAGCTCTTTCCAAAGCTAACAATGTAAGAAACCAGGCAGAAACTTCAATACTTCTTATGCCTAGTTCTGGAAGCCACGTAGTACCCCCTCTATTGTAGTCTGTTGGTCAATATAGGAATGGACTACACAAGGCCATAAACATCAGGAAGTGAAGATCATTGGAAGCTATTTTGGAGGCTGGCTTCTGCAACTAGACACAAGCCTACCCAGAATAAAGACTCCCAGCATTCTTTGGAGTTAGTATGGCATGTGACCAAATTTTGACCAATGGGAAGTAAGCTGAGGAAGTGTGTGTACCTTCTGAGACTGGTCCTCAAAGTGAGGAGCATGCCTTTCTCCTCCTTTTCCCTCCATCCTAGTGGCTGGAATGTGAACACCATGACTACCTTGGAATGTGAGGTGGAAGGTGTATGTTGAAGATATCAGAACAAATAGAAAGAGCTAGACCCCTGATGATCATAGAGCCATGGAGAATGCTCTGGACCACCGAGATTAACAAGAGAGAAATGAGCTTCTTTTGCATTTAAGTCACTGTCACTTCCACTTTTATTATCACAAAATAGGCAAGCCTAATTTGAGCTAGTACTGGCAAGTTGCTTACTTTCCCTAAACTTCAGTCTCCTCCTGTACAAAACAGAGACAATTACCTAGAGATGTGAGCAGTAAACAATGCATGTATATAATGTACGTGGCAGAACACTTGGCCTGTAAGGAGCACTTGACACCATTTTAAGTAACTGTTATCCCCATTTTACAGATGGTAAAACTGTGCTGGGTGGCAAAGCCAAGGTTTGAACATGAGTCTTTCCCCAAAACCTCTTATCTTAACTATTATAATACAATAAGTCATCCTTTTGGTAAAAGGAGAGGGAGTAGACAAAATTAAGGCTACAAAGATAGATGAATTTGATAGTGAATTTGGAAGAGGAAATAAAAATCTGTGGGTAATAGAGAGACCTCAGGTGCTCTTAGGATAGGAAAGGAAGCAACAGAGCCATAGAAATGTAAGCCGCTTGTCCCCTTTCAGCAAGCTCCTTCCTTTGCTTGATGCACCATAATCCTGGCATGTTCAGAAGACTGTTGTTGTTGTTGCTGTGATTTGGTTCTTGACTCTGCCTCCCAAATGCCCTCCAAGATATGATGTGGAAGAGGCACCGAAGCAGTAACTTGGATGTGACTTATTCTTGACTTGACTCTTGGCCGGAGCTCATAACCAATCCTGAAATTTGTCTTTGTACTGTTGTTTGGATGATCAGGTATAAATATACAGTTTAATTATTTACTTAATTAAGTCAGTGATTTGCTGCTGATCCGATATGTTTGACAATATTTTGGTGCCACCTGTTTCCTAATTGGACTTAATCTTCAAAAGATGTTTCCAAAATAGCCACCAAGTAATTACACACATACAAAAACAAGCCACAGAAAACAAACCTTTCACTCCTCTGAACTGCATTCATGGACACATATTAACACACAATTTACGTGTGGTGGGACAACACAGTGTATCCCACCATTTGTAGTAGTTTTAGGTATTATGTATGTGACCTGATGGTTTATATTACATATCCAAGGTGTTAGGTAATATGGGAAAATTGGCCTATGCTGGCCCTGGGAAGCAGGCTGAAGAGCTGACTCTTTGTGTGACCTTAGACAGGTCAGTCTCCTTCTCTGGTCTTTAGCTCTGATGTGCACATAATCCGGGTCCCCATCTGGCACTTGAATGTCTTCTTCATTGAATGCTGTTCCTGTCACATGGATGCTACTCTATGGTTGGATATATTTTATTACTAAAAAGTCCCTCTTGAAATAGGCGCCTGGGTGAAGGTTGACTTTGTGATCTTGAATGAACCCTTTCCCTTCCCTGAGGCTTATTATTCTGAAAATAGAAGTAATAATATCCAGTATTGGTTATGCAACCTTACTCTGCTGGATTACTTTGTCATATAAAATAGCATTTAGGTCAAGAGAGTGGCTGTGAAATCAAAATGCCTGGGTTGGAATTCCTGCTTCACCACTGACCAGCAATAAGCCCTTGAGAATGTTATTTAGTCTTTCCAAGCTTCGGTTCTCCCATCTGAAAAATGAGGTTCCTGATAGTACCTTCCTCCTAGGAATATTGAAGTTTAAATAAGAGTATGCCTGAACAGTAGCTGATGTACAGCAAGCTCTCAATAATGTTAATGGTCATTATTACAAGATTGTTTTAAGAGTTTCATTTGAAAACCTGCTTTGAAGGACAAAGTAGTCAATTCTTTTTAATTTTTCAAAGTATGTGATACTTGTACACCAATTAAGAAATATCCTGTGGATTAAAAAAAAACTTTATCCACATTTTGTAGGAGAAAAACAAGACAGACAAGATTTAAATGACTTACATAAGGAGTGACTTTGGAAATTGTTTTTTTCCACCAATCAAGGAAGAGCTCTTATAGTTCAGAAGACTTCATTTCTACTTGCAAGAAAATTATTGTTTACAGAACTGTCTTGTTTTTTCTTCAGATTTCATGGCTCAGATTGAGTGGTCAAATTATTTTTCATATGTGTTTCCTCCCCCTACTCCTAATCCTGGAAAGAATTAATTATTAATTATTAAATAAATTAATAAATTAGTAAAGAAATGCTTTTGAGCACCTATTATGTACCAGGTGCTGTCTTAGTACTGAGAGGCATAGCAGTGAATAAGACGGTCAAGTCTCTTTCTCTACTTCTCATTTGCACATTCTAATGAGCCACATACACCCCCTGCCCCCTACCACATGATGTCCAATAGTGAATTAGGGACACAGAGACAAAGCAGGAGGGGGATTGTGTTCCAATTTTGACACAGTAGTAAGGGAAGGACTTTATGAGGAGGTGCAGGTTGAGGAACTTGTTTGAAGCAAGGAAATACGCATTTGGGTATCAGGGAGAGAGTGACATGCTGGCTCATTAGAGAGTCTCAAGAAGGCCAGCATAGCTGGAGCTGAGTGAGGGGAAGAGTGGGAGGAACCAAGGTCAGAGTGACAGCCAGAGACTGGACCGTGGGAAGGGGAGGGTCAGATTTAGGTTTTAGTATGACTATGGTTCCTGTGTCAAGAATAGATCGTAAAGGCTGAGAAGAGAAACAGAGAGACCAGATTGGAGGCTATCATGGTGCATTCATGGAAGCGAGATGACAGTGACCTCAACAACAGGTGTGGGGAGTTGCAGATAGTAAAAGTGATAAAATTCTGGACTTGGTTTAAAGGCAGATTCAACAGGATTTGTGGGGTACTGGGGAAGTGAAAGGACTCAAGGATGCCTCCTAGGTATTTGACCTAAGCAACTGGGGGAATGCATTCATTCCAGAGATGGAGAATGCTAAGTGAAAGAGAAGAGCATTTTTTTTTTCTTTTTTAAATTGTTTTTTAGGATAGGATCAAAGGTTTCATTTTGACCATAATAGGTATGCCTTAAATTTACAACGAGGGTACATCACCACATAGATGCTGTTGAAGCTGAGGTCCTGGATCTAATAAATATGTAGCAAGTATGCTACAGTAGAGTTAAAAATGGTTCAGAGTCTTCCACCTGGAATACTCCAATGTTTAATAGTAAGGAAAATTGCTAGGAACCAGGAAAGGAGACTGACAGTGGGAAACCGGGAATGAAGGAGAAATACCTGGTCATCAAGTATACTTGTTTCCTAGGGTTGCCTGCTGAAAACCATGGAAGTTTATTCTCTCAGAGTTCTGGTGCCGGAAATCGGCAGGGCCAGCTCCTTTTAAAGCCTCTAGGGTAAGATCCTTTCTTTCTTCTTCCAACTGCTGGAGGTTGCTGGCAATCTTTGGTGTTCCTTTGTTTACGGCAGCATAACTCCAATCTCTGCTCTGTCTTAATATGTCCCTCTTTCCTGTGTCTAGACGCTCTATGTGTCTTTGAATCTGTCTCTAAAAGTACCCCAGACATTGAATTTATGGTCCATCCTATTCCAATGCAACCTCACCTTAACTAGACTCCATCTGTGAAGATCCTATTTCCACATAAGGTCACATTCACAGATACTGGGGATTAGGACTTCAACCAAACTTTTGTGGGACATGATTAAACCCACAATAGAAGGTAGTAACAGTTTCTGGTTGACTCTGTATTTTATATCTTCTGGCAGCACTGCCTGATAATCATTATAAATATTCAGCTTTTAATTCTCCCTTCATTAGTCATTTGGGGGAATTCAACATAACAGCAATTTTCAGATAGTAATTAGGCAGGATGTTAAGAAAGTATTAACCTGAAAGACGGTTTCTGTGGTCAGATACATTGAAACAATACTCTGGTAAACAAGCATTGTTACTTGTCTGTTGTTACTGTATTTAAGTTGTAGGACTTAGCGCCTTCACTGGGTGAATGAGCATTAGGGATCTCCAAGGAAAGGTATGGAGCAAACAACATTCCCTTTAGTTTTCAGAACCTTCAGGTCATACAGCATATCATGTTCAAATGAAGGGGAAGGCATGGGTGTCTGGAATGTGGAATTCTGAGGGAATGCTAAGATACTGAGAAATAAGAGAAGATGGCCCTACAAATGACTTATAAATAACCTTCAGCGCTTTATCCTCGGGAGAATGCTCCTGTGCACATTGCACCATCTATTCACAATCAGCAAATTCCATTATGCAGATGAAATTCTGGGGAAACAAATCTGACATGAGGAGAGAGAGAGAGAGAAAAAAAAGTTTAATCTACCTCAGACATTTTATTTCATTTTAACCTTCTCAGGAAAATGTTTCCTCTGTAATGTTTCCAATGGATTTGAGTTGATCCTATTATGCTCTATATTTATTCATTCTTTTCCAACTAATATTCGAACATTGATCTGGAGCCCACTGTGGGCCAAGTACATTATGTATATCATCCCATTTAATCTTTCCCATGCCCTAAAATGTTTCCCCCTTTTATAAATGAGAAAACTGAGGCTAAGAGAGGTGAAGCAACTTGCACAATATTACAAATTCAGTAATGATGGTAATGGTATTCAATTCTAGGGCTGTCTATCTTTTAAACTCATAATTCATCCAGATTATTCTGGATGCCTTTGGCTTATTAGTTTGTTTTTTGGAAGGAAGAAGGAAAATTATTATTAATTTTCATTAATAACTTGCTACTCTCCTATGTTAACCTCACATGGAATATCAGATAAGGGAAAGCAAGTTATTAATGATAGTAACAGTAGCCAATAATAATTGTGTTTTTACCATTTCGCAGACATTTCTGGCTGAAACATTCACAACTTTCTTATAAAGGGGATTTTTATATTACCATTGCACAGATAAGATAATGGAGGCTTTGAGTGACTTTCCAGCTAATAAGTGTTAAAGTTGGGATTAGATACCGAGTCTGACTCTAGAGTTCAGAATTTTATGCCATTTTTTTTTCCTTTTTGCTATATTTAAATGGGCTCTTCCACTTGATGGTGTTGGGAGATTGTAAGTATAAATGATGGTGCTTATTTGGAGCATTGCATTAAGAAGGATCCTGAAGCTCTATCTGGGCTCAGTGAGAAAGAGTGATATTCAGGTTTGGTGATGTCTGCCCTGGGGATGGAGACCACAGGCATGCGTGCTGTCATTGCTATTTTGGCTTAGCTTATCCACTGTTCTGAGGCACCTGTCTTGTTTTCTTATTTCTCCTTTTTCATTTTTCCAAATTTCAAAGTACCAAATGGATAGTTTGCAGGGGAACAGCCAGGTTAGAATCATTACGAGAGTAGTTTTTATTTAAGAATAAATAAATTATAATGCTACCTAACAACACCTTGACATTGTACTACCATTTAAGGGTACTATCATATCCTGTAGAGTTAGTTGACCCCCACAACAGGCTAGCAAGGTAGGTAGCATATGGTTTATTCTCCCACTTTAAAGGTAAGGAGACTGAGGCTCAAGGAGACACAGTGATCCCCTCAGGCCCTCACATAGTTTCTAAGTAACATTCACAGGTTTAAACACAGGTCTTCAGTCTTCAAATCCAGTGGCCTTGCTGCTACACAGACACTTATCTTAGACTGGTCTAGTCATCCTTGTAGCTGTGCTCAGAGAGTTGGGGTAATACTAAAATAGAAGTGAAGTTAGTCCTGAAGATATATTACGTTGGTGCAAAATTAATTGTGGTTTTGATCATTGCTTTTAATGGCAAAAACTGCAATTACTTTTGTATCAACCTACTTTTGCACCAACCTAACAATTTGGATGAGATGTAATGGGCATGGTTGGGAAGGAGTAAAGTTTAGAGATAAAAACATTTCAGTACCCCTCCTTCTCTTCGCAGCCAACGATTCTTTCCTATATAATGGTAGTATGACAATAGCTAATATTTTTAGCTATTTACTTACTCTAAGCTGGGCAGTGTGCTAAATGGCTTGCCTGGCTGATATAATTTAATCTTAAATACAGTCCTGCAAATAAGGCCCAATTTGTGCCCCCCATTTTACAGATGACAAAACTGAGTCTTGGCAGGGTTTACTATTTGCCCCAGCTGGGAAGTTTCTGAGCTAGGATCAGAATGCATGCGGTTCCAGAGCTGACTCCCTCATCCAGCGTGCTCCTCTGCCTCTGTGAACTCCACTGTCAGATGAGCTGGGAACCATGGACACCCTTTTGATATCTATTTTAAGATTCCATAGCTGTTGTTTGCTTATAAACATCAGATCTGCAGCTGATGTAACACACAGCACAGACTCACAGCGTGTCACAGAGCTGGCTGCACCAGGTTGGGGCCGGGACCCAGCGAGGCAGTTGCACGCCTGCTATAAATACAGCCCTTTCAGCTGATGCAGCCAGAGACGTAAAGTCTTCCCTTCCAGAATTCTGACTTCAAATACATTTTTCTCCCCAGGCTTTCTGTCTTTCCTCAAATACCCATATAAATCCTCAAGTTTGTTGTTACTTTAACCTGGATCTATGTTTTCCTGCTTTGTATTGTTTTTAAACAGAAAAAAACCCTGCTTTTTTTTTAAACCCAATTTAATACCCCATTTAGAGTTGTCTTGCCAATCAGGAAATGAAATACAATCACATCAGGCAAGGCTTTAAGTTCAGCCCTGTCTTCATATTTTGCCATTTGAGTCCTGAAATTTACACAGCCTCATTCCCACTCTAATTGATTCTTCTAACCTGACCATGACTTTTACCATCCTGTGGTTGGAACACTCAACTGGCCTTATTTCTCTGCTGTCAGATCATATATCACCTTTAAAAAGACCCACACTGTCAGGAAGTTTATGTCTCAAATTTAAGATTTCTTAAATGAAACAAGAACTGCCGGGCAGTTTAGAGAGCTTAATATAAATAATAAAACATTCAAATTTGAGGGTTTTTTTTCTGAAAACTTTATTAAAAAATAAGACAATAACATCTCCCTGTATCACAGACATGCCACATGCAATCAATTTCTTTCAGCCTTATAAAACTTGTAACAACAGGAATCTACTCTCACTTGAATGATGGTATCATTAGACTTGGGCTTGCAAAGGGTAACCCTTGCCTTATCTGTTAAAACAGGAAGAGATTGGCCAAGGAAATTGAAGCTCTGAGAGAATCTAGTTGGTATTTTAATCTCCTTCAAAAGTCACACTGCTTAGACTTAGAGAGCACTCTGTTTATCACATTATGTCATTATGTTTGCAAATACTACCAAAAATTGCAAAGAGACCTGGGAGTCTTGGTGGAACACACATCAGGCTGGGAGATCACAGTCCTGGACTCCTAGGTTCAGGTGTGGTACTTAGAGCCACCATTTACTATATAATGGGCACTTTCAATCTTGACTTAAACCTTCACAAAAATCTGTGGACAATATTATTCTCCTCGTTTGACAGAGGAACATACTGTACCCTTTAATAAAGAAATTCAAGAAAGTATCCTAAGGACAAGAACCAAGAAAATAGAGAATTGGAATTTGAGCATGTCTGACTGATGCCTGCCTCTCCTCTTAGCCAATGTACTGGCTCATTGTGTGTTCTTAGACTGACCACTTCCCATCAGGTCTCAGTTTCCTCAGAGTGGAATAAGGAAATTGATCTACGTAATGTTTCTTGCAAAACTAAAATGAACTTGGATTCAGAAGACTGATCTTGAGACCCAGAATTACTTTGCAAGTTATGTAGTCTTGGGCAAATTGTTCAATCCTTCTGAGCCTCAGTTTCTAAATCTGTAAAATGGGGATAAAATCCTTACCTAAAAATCAAATGAGATAATACAATTAAGTGTTTTGTACAGGTATAGACTTATTTTTATTCATTAAAGATGATTGCAAAGGACACGAATTCATCATTTTTTATGGCTGTGTAGTATTCCATGGTGTATATGTGCCACATTTTCTTTGTCCAGTCTATCATTGATGGACATTTGGGTTGGTTCCAGTCTTTACTATTGTACACAGGGCTGCAATGAACATACGTGTGCATGTGTCTTTATAGTAGAATGATTTATAGTTCTTTGGGTATATACCCAGTAATGGGATTGCTGGGTCAAATGGAATTTCTGTTTCTAGATCCTTGAGAAATCACCACATTGTCTTCCACAATGGTTGAACTAATTTACACTCCCACCAACTGTGTAAGAGTGTTCCTATTTCTCCACATCCTCTTCAGTATCTGTTGTCTCCAGATTTTTTAACGATTGCCATTCTAACTGGCATGAGATGGTATGTCAATGTGGTTTTGATTTGCGTTTCTCTAATGACCAGTGATGATGAGCATGTTTTCATATGTTTGTTAGCCTCGTATATGTCTTCTCTTGAAAAGTGTCTGTTCATATCCTTTGCCCACTTTTTACGGGGTTTGTTTGTTTGTTTTCTTGTAAATCTATTTTAGTTCTTTGTAGATTCTGGATATTAGCCCTTTGTCAGTTGGGTAGACTGCAAAAATTTTTTCCCATTCTGTTGGTTGCCGGTTCGCTCTAATGATGGTTTCTTTTGCTGTACAGAAGCTCTGAATTTTAATTAGATTAGGGACTTGGATGAATCTGGAAACCATCATTTTCAGCGAACTGACACAAGAACAGAAAACCAAACACCGAATGTTCTTACTCATAGGTGGGTGTTGAACAGTGAGAACACATGGACTCAGGAGAGGAGCATCACACACTGGGGGCAGTTGCAGGGGACTAGGGGAGGGATAGCGGGGGGTGGGGAGGGTAGGGAGGGATAAAATGGGGAGAAATGCCGGATATAGTCAAAGGAGGAATAGAGGCAGCAAACCATCTGGTTATGTATGCACCTATGCAACAACCCTGCATGACCTGCATATGTTCTCCAGAACCTAAAGTAAAATTAAAAAAAAAAAGATTGCAGTTGGACTAAAATCTTTAAAAATTTATGTTAACCATATCAACAGCTAGCCTTAAAAATATTTATATTCTTATGCTCATATCTAAGACAGAACTGACTGGTGGAGGAGTATTGAAGAGTAATTACAAGCAAGGACTACAGAATTAGACCTATCTTCTCTATCACGTACTAGTGATATTGCTAGTATGGCAAGTATTAGAATGGAATCATAGTGTGCTGCCCAATAAGCCTCTGCAAGGCTTGTTGTCCTCTGTGAATGGAAATCATAGTGGGGCAACCCCATGGTGTTGGTGTGAAAATGACATGGGATAATAATACCTGCGAGGCATTTAGCATAGGGCCTGGCACACACAGCAGGTGCTTGGTCAGCGTTAGTAAATGAGAGAACATCTAGCGTGGTGGCACATGGGGCAACCTGTGATCTATTCTCCATACAGCAGCCAGAGGGATCATTTAAAATTGAAACTTGCTAATGTCGCATGTGTGCTTAAGACCTCAACAACTTCTTGTCACACTCAGGATAAAAGGCAGACCCCTTATCATGGCCTCATTTTCCCACCTAAGGCTTGAAGGTTAAGGCAACACAGAAAACCTGGAAGATCTTCTGAGTCTTTTTTTTTTTTGAGACAGAGTCTTGCTCTGTCACCAGGCTGGAGTGCAGTGGCCAGATCTCAGCTCACTGCAGCCTCTGCCTCCTAGGTTCAAGTGATTCTCCTGCCTCAGCCTCCCGAGTAGCTGGGACTACAGGCATATGCCACCGTACCCAACTAATTTTTGTATTTTTAGTAAGACGGGGTTTCACCATGTTGGCCAGGATGGTCTCAATCTCTTGACCTGGTGATCTGCCTGCCTTGGCCTCCCGAAGTGCTGGGATTACAGGTGCGAGCTACCACACTCAGCTTATGAGTCTTTTGATCATTTTTCTTATGAAATAATATAATCACCTTAACCTTCCAGGGCTTTTTGTGTCCCTCCCTGCCACCTTCCCAGCTATCAGCATTATGAAACCTGAATGAATTGAATCTTTCTGCAGGAAGGAACCATGACAAGGAAGCTGGAAGGAGCAGAATACAGAGATGATTTAAATCTCAAATTCAGAGATAATTCTTCACTAATTCTTACCTTCATCTAGTCGTAGGCTCTGCATTACATTCTTCTGTGTGCATGATCCAATCTGATCTGTAGACAACGCCATGAATAAGGGGACTGACATTGTTGACACATTTGGGAGGCCAGAAGGCTGAAACTCAGAGAGGATGAATGACTTGTCCAAGAATACTCAGGTAAAGAGTGTTGGGACCAGGAAGAAAATTCAAGCATTCAACTATATACACATACACATACATACACACATGCATATAATTTCACTTTTCCCCTCCTTGCTTGTCATTCAGTGTCTGCTTCTCTCTTTTAAAAGAGGATTATTTGCCATTGGGGGATGAGAGTATAAGAAAGGCTTGGAATTTTTACAAAGGATACTCTGGAAAAGTGCCTGGAATCTATAACACATGGAGACTATATTCTAAAATACATTCTTAAAAATTCCTTTCCATTTTCATTGTTTCCATCTGTGGTGAACAGAATGATCACCCCCTAAAAATGTCTATGCCCTGGAACCTATGAATATGTTACCCTACTGGGCAAAAGGCTTTTTGCAGATGTGATTAAGTTGTAAAGATCTTAAAATGAGGAGATTATCCTCAGTTATCTATGTAGGCTTAGTGTAATCACAAGAGTCTTTATAAGAGGGAGGTTGAAGGGTTAGAGTTAGAGAGATATATAAAGATACTGTGCTGCTGGATTTGAAAATAGAGGAAGGGGTCATAAGCCAAGAAATATGGGCAGCCTCAGAAACTGGGAAAGGGAAAGAAATGGATTCTCCCCTAGAACCTCTAGGAGGAATGCAGCCTGCCCCATACCTTGATTTTAGCCGATATGATCAATATCAGACTTCTGATGTCCAGAATTTTAAGATAATACATTTGTGTTGTTTTAAGCCACTAAGTTTGTCCTGATATTTTTACAGTAGCCGTTAGTAACTAATACACCACCATCCTCTCTTTCCTGGATAACTTCATCTAACTCCACACTGGTCTCTGTCTTTCCACTCTGCCCACCCCAACATACAAAATCTATTCTCCATACAGACTTTGTATGGAGAATCATTTAAAATTGAAACTTGCTAATGTCCCTTGTGTGCTTAAGACCCTCAGTAGCTTCTTGTCACACTTAGGATAAAAGGCAGACCCCTTATCATGGCCTCATTCTCCCACCTAATTCTTGAAGGTTAATGGACTTGTCCAGTCACTCCTGGGAGGTTAAGGGGAGAGCTGATCCTAGAACCCTAAGATCTGGATTAAGTTCCTCTGTTTGGGGATATGTAAGCACTTTCTTTGATCTATACTAGGTTCCTAAGAACAAGGAAGTAACAAGATTTCCCCCCAAAAATGTCAGAGCAATTGCCACGAAACGTCTGAGATTTCTAGATAGAAGGCTGAAAGAAACTGGAAAAAATTTTTTGGAACTTTCTCCTTTCTGCTCTTATAATTTCCTGTATTCAGAAATATACAAAGTGTTAGAAAAATCAATGACTTGGGAATTCTCTAGGAAAAACAAGGATCATTTTAATAAACTACTTGTTTCCCAAGTGCATAAATAATAAATAAATAATAACATATAAAGTATATGCTTTTTCATGTAGGATTATAAACATGAAATGCCTGCAATTCCAGGCTAGAAACATATGGGTGGGTGTATAGACAAAGTCTTGCAATAGATCTGCTTTTTCAAAAGAAAATAGAAATCTGGAGTTTTATGTGAAAAAAAAAAAATCCCAATTTTTAAATACTGACCATGGAATGAAACAATTCTTTTAACCTTATGAAGTCCAAATGGATGGTTTCTATGGACTGAATAGGGTCTATGACCACCTGCTTAAGATGCTGGTCCTACAAACTCTCTAAGAGCCATGAACTCTCTGACACACTGGGGTTCTATGGTCAGGTCTGGCCTCAGTCTATGTACATGTCTCTCTTCTCTTTGGATCTCGGTTGGCAAATGGGAACCCAGAAGAGCAGCCAAGGACTGAGTGCCAGGGATTTCAGGACACAGCACCCAAAGACCACAACCCAGGGTCATCTCATGTCTTAGGAGTGTGTCATGCCCCTGCTGGGTGCTGAGAGGACAATGACTGTAAGAGCTATGCTCTTCCCTCAATTTAGTTCAACCTTTAAAATACCTGATGGGCCTGTTAACGCTTTGGGATCTATGTATTAGAGGCTTTGGTTACTGAGCTGAAAAATACAGGATCTCTGCCTGCAGTGAGTTCACAGTTGAGGAGTCGGGTCATTGTGAGACACATAGATAAACATGTAAGCATCATAATTTGTTCCATATTCAACATGGATTGATAAAATTACATGAATCTAAGGATGCAAATCTCTGCCTTGGAGGACTGTTAATTCAGGTAGGATTTTTTTGAGAGTAGGTGGCCTGATGGCATGTGTATACCTATGTAACAGTCCTGCACGATCTGCACGTATACTGCAGAAATTAAACTATATAAAAAAAGAGTAGGTGGTTTGAAGTATATCTTAAAAGATGATAAAGGTTTTTTGGGAGTTTTCGTTTGTTTTCAGATGAAGGTGGAGAAGTGTTCTCCAAAAGCATGAACCTCTTAAGCAGGGGTCTTTGCTCAAAGTATCATAGATAAGCTCCAGTTAGGGAGAATGAATGTATATTTGAGGAAATTAGATAATAAGATAATAAGTTGAAATAGGACATCAGGCAAGTATGGCAAAGAAAATATGCAAAGAGGAATAAGATGGTGCGCCAGAATGAGGGTCGTAGGTCCTCATGCTAGTCTTCTTGGCTTTGCCCTGACCTTGCTAAAAGTCTTAGCTTTCTCCCCAAGGTAGGATCTGTGCTCATGATCAGTGGAGCTTCAATGAGGCCAGGGAAGGGGCCTCTTTTTCCCTTACTTCTTCCAGGGCACAAAAAGAGTCCCTGTGGCTGGCCTAGGATCAGTCACTGGGAACCAGATTAAGGATAGCATCTATGTCAGACCAGCATGAAGAAATCATGTGGCTTGCCTCTGCCCAGCCTGAAAAGAGAAGGATACTGACAGGACAACCTCCTCCTTTTCTCCATGATTCACTCTGCCCACAACACTATAGTCTATTTGAACTCAAAATAGTCTATTTGAACTCACATACTTTCACTGAATTTTCTCTCTTCTGACCCCCAAAGCATCACTTTGACTGGATTACCACTGTTCACGAGACAACCTATTCGTTTTGCAGCTTATCTTTCAAGTTTGTCATTAATTCTTTATTCAAAGGCAGTGCAGTGAGGTCTGTTTTGACAGTTCTATTTAACCTTCCCCCCAACAATAACTCCCTAACTTTCTATTTTACTTTATTTTCCCTAGAACACATACTCTAACAAGACAAGTATTTTTGTTGTTTTATTTACTGCACTATCCTGGCACCTATGACAGTGTCTGACACCCAGTAGAGTGTCTTTCACATTGACATTTGTTTCACAGATATTTACTGAGCTCATATTATGTGCTAAGTCTCTATCCTCATGGAACTTACAATCTATCTGCCACCTGACTATCAGGCATTCCAGGGGAATGACAGCATCTTATCTATTTATGTATCCCAGATATAGGATGATGTGTAGTATATGGAAGATGCCCTGTAAAGTCTTGTTGAATGAATTAATCTGCTCAGTGTGGCTCCCTACAATCCAGCCAAACTGGGTTTCTCAATAATCTTGAGAATGCCCATGTCTCCTGAGACCTTTTAACTCTTCTGTGCAAAAGAAATGGATTTCAAATTCTCTCTCTAATAGCATTCACTCATCTGTAGCGATGCATTGAGATACTAAAAAGATGAGTTCTGGAGTGAAATAGATGTGGCTTCAAAACCTAGTACTAGCTGGATGCAGTGGCTCATACCTGTGATCTCAGCACTTTGTGGGGCTGAGATGGGAGGATTGCTTGAGCCAGGAGTGTAAGACCAGTCTGGAAAATATAGCAAGACCTTGTCTTTACAAAAAAGTTTAAAGAATAGCTGGGCGTGGTGGTGCGCACCTGTGGTCCCAGCTGCTTGGGAGGCTGAAGTAGATTGCTTGAGCCTGGGAAGTCAAGGCTGCAGTGAGCAATGATTGCTTTCCAGCCTGGATGACAGAGTGAGACCCCATCTCAAAAAAAGAAAATAAAAAGAAAACCAATATGGTGACCTAGTATTGGAACCCCTGCACACATATGACACAATGACCCCAGCATTGCTACAAAAAGGCAGCTCTTAGTGACTCCCTTTGAAAATGAACTAGGACTTACCAAACTTAGCACTGTCATTTACTGCCTTTGTGAGTGTGGTTAACTAGCTTAACTTCTTTAAATTTTGGTTTCCTCACCTTTATACAGAATTGAACAACAGTGTTCCTCTTATTAGATTGGTGTGAATTCATTATAAAACACTTGGTACACCAAGCACTTAATAAATGTCAATCATTAATTATGTATAGATTTAAAAAACCTTTATATACAGGCTTATCGCATGATTCTAGTACCTCCTTTATAATGCTTGACTCAGTTTGTCTTGCAGTACAAATGCTTACATATTAATCTTCTTTCTAAGTTGCATTCCTTATGTAGGATATGTTTATGACAGATGAGTAAGGTGGTAAGAGTGAAAGGCAGAAGTTAGGCAGGTGATGAATCAAATCTGAACTTTGCTACTGGGTAGCTGTGTGAGTAGGAACAACTTCCCTTCACTTCTGTGACCTCCACTTCCTCATCTGATAAATGGGCATGGCAATGTCTGCAGCACAGAGTTGATAGGAACATTCAACAAGATCCCATTTGGACAGTGTCTAGAACACACTTGATGGTTCATACCTGTTAATGCCTGTCTCCTGGCTATTTAAAATTCTTTCCAGAGGATAGACTGTCCATAAAACCAGTGGCCCTCTCCCTACTTCCCTCTGGAATCCTGAACCTTTTACTATATGCCCTTTTTGCATTTCATGAAATCCCACTGCAATGGGAAAGCTGGATGGAAATATCTCCCAGCCTCTTGCGGATGATTGGTTTACACCTAAATCACAAAATCTGATTACAAGTTTGTAAATGTCTTTGCTTGCTGAGAGAGACCCATATTATTAATCGTCATAAAATTAAATTACCCAGTGCATTTCTATTCCAAAAGAAAAACTGATCCATGTTCCCTAGTCAGCCTGCATAATGTAGATGTATAAACAAAAATGGGAGGAGAAAAACACTCGCCATGTTATTTATTCAGTTCCAAAACATTTTCCACACACCATATGGCAGGATTTTTTCCCCCCCAAGCCTTCTTCACAGATGTAATTATAATTATTTTCACCTTCCCCAGAGAGATCATCTTGAGTATTGTAAAGATTGTGTGGAACTTGAGACCTTACATGGAACTTTGTTATTATGGCAATTGATCTCTTCCTCCTTTGCAAAATTCAGCCACTGGCCCAAGAGCACTTGCTCTGCTAAGCATTTGGCCTGGGGTTTTCCCTGGAGACTATTAATGATGGATGGAGGATAAATGCTATCATGCTCACTTTCTCATCTGTATCACCATCTCTCTGGTAGGTATGCAATTCAGCTGGACCAGTGAGTTGCATGGTCAACCTGAAAAATGCCCCTGACCCTCTTTTTCTCTGGTGTCTTTATCATCTTTGGAGTGTTCTCTGATCCCATTTCAGTGCAGACCTTTGCAATATTTCCACATCACATTCTGAGCTTGAGAGACCTTAGCATGTACCTCTCATTTATGTCACACAAAGCCAAGCATGGGATTGAACACTAAGAGACATTTGCTAAATTCTTGTCTTAGTCCATTTGGGCTGCTATAACTAAATACCGTAAACTGGGCAGCTTATAAACAGCAGAAATTTATTTCTCACAATTCTGGAGGCTGGGGAATCCAAGATTAAGGTGCCAGAAGATCAGTGTCTAGTGAGGTCCTGCTTTCTGGTTCATAGATGGCACCTCCTCACTATGTTCTCACATGGACAAAGGGGTGATCTAGCTTTCTGGAGTTGTTTTTATAAGGGCACTAATCTCATTAATGAGGGCTCTGCCCTCACAGCCCCATTACTAAACAAGAGCCCCAGCTCCTAATGCTATCACATGGGTGATTATGTTTAAACAGCTGAATTTTGAGAAGCCACAAACATTCAGGCCATAGAACTTACCAATTTTAATTTTTCTGGTCCATAGGATTATTAATAATGATTGATTTAAGTCAATCCAGAATGTATGGGCATTCCTAAGAAGGCCAAGACGTCTCTGCTTTTTATTAAACACTCTTCTCGTGTTAGACTTTGTACTAAGTGTTGTGTGTACATGATCTTTTTGTGTTTACAATAACACTGCGAGGTGAATATTATTTCACCCAGGTGGAAACTAGGGCTCAGAGCACTTATGTGCTTGGTCAAGGTCACAAGTGGTTTCTCTGTCACAGTGTGGTAATGATAGCAACAGAACAGCGACCTAGTGTTGGACACCCTGCACACATATGACACAACGACCCCGACATTACTACAAAAAGGCACCCCCTTTGAAAATGAACTAGCACTTACGAAGCATAAGGAACTTATACACAAGTTCCCACAGCTAGCAAATGTGTTCTTACCCAGTTCACCACACAAAATATACAGAATGTCACACACCCTCTGAGTTTTAAAACATGGAAACCTAACCTCCATTTATATCCTTGTTTCTATGGGATGATGTGTTCCAAACTCCAAACATCTGAGTTACAAAGGCACTTTTGGCAGCATAACCTGTTTATGTGTTGAAGACTGTCTGTATCTTCCATGCTGATAGGGTGCGTCTGGCAAGAACAAAAATCGTCTTGTGATTTACCAGATGGCAATTCAGTTCTCCAGCTGGATTGGAGATCCCAGGGGACCCATCTCTTCTAGCAGGATTCCAGCAGTAGCACCCTGTGCTGCGGCTTCACCACCAGACTTAGGTCTTCCATGGCTCCGACTGGAATTACATGGTTCCCAGAGAATGAGAGGGAGGTCACCAGGTCGACAAGGTCCCTTGCTTGACATTTCCTTGGTCATTCCTCAGCGGACACATTCAGCATTAGAATAATCACAGCCACATGCATCCTCCAAAGTTTTATATTCACAAACCATTAGCTCTAAAAGGTAGAAACAGTTCTGTAGAAGTCATCCAGGGAAGGGCTATGCTCAGTGGTTTGCGGTAATGTTTTCAAACGTTTTTGACCACCACTTCCAGAAAAATGTACATTTTATACTGTAACCCAGTGCAGCCATAAGTATATATACATCTATAAAATATATATTTCATATAATTGAATATATATTTCAAATAGTTGAAATATATCTGCAAAACATATATGTCTGTGCATGTAACTACAACAAAAGTTCGCAAAACAATACTGACTCATAATTGTGTGTGATTTGCTCTTATTCTAATCAATTTCAATTTATTCCGTTTTATTGCTTTTCATTGAAAAATGTGCTAGTTGCAACCCACCCACTACATTGTTTTAACAGTCTGCAGTTTGTAAAACACTATTTTAGTGTGGATTCCAGTTACAGCTCTGGGGTACTGGACCTAGCCTTCCAGCATCAGTTTTCTCATCTGTAAAATAATACCATTATTTTTCTCATCTGATTGTTATGAGGACTAAGTAAAATGATGGTTACATATGGATCCTCAATAAATGAAAGCTTTCATAATAAAAATCATGAAATATTATCTAATTCATATTCTTCACTTTAAATACAGGAAACTAAGAGCCACTGAAAGGGAAGAAGTTCACCAGGGGTCACTCTAGTAATAAGCAGAGTTTGTGGCCAGAATCCAAACTTCAGATACGTTCTAGTACTCCAGGCTACCTCTGAAACGTCCTGTTTTTTAGAAGCCGCACTAACTGCTCATGATGACCACATGTCTTCAAATGTCCCCCTCCTTCTGTGCCTTTTCCAGCCTCCTGGAAACCCATTTTTACTAGGTTCCCTGCAGAGGCTTTTCAAGATGCCAGTGCCCCAGGGATACCATGTGTTTTCCCACCTGCTGAGTGTAACAGCCAGTAAATGGATGTCTTGGTCAGGGAATGAGGCCACAGGGATGCTCAAATGGAAGAAAAGTCTCCCAAAGGGCTTGCTTACTCGCTCTCTGTCCCGCAGAGGGACTGACACTGGGAAGATGAGATGACAGAGTGTACTCAAGTTCTGAGTCTGATCTATAAGAACTGCAGAGGCATAAGCTCAGGGTTTTGTGAGGAAGCTGATCGCTGTGAGTGAAGAATGTTTTCATCATTTTTGCACAGATGTAGGATGAGGAACTCAGCCAGGGCTTTCCAGCCCCATCATTCCTGGTGATCACCTGCTGCTTTCTTTCTTTCTTTTTTTTTTTAATTGCATTTTAGGTTTTGGGGTACATGTGAAAAACATGCAAGGTTGTTGCATAGGTGCATACGTGGCAGTATGATTTGCTGCCTCCCTCCCTTTCACCTATATCTGGCATTTCTCCCCATGCTATCCCTCCCCAACTCCCCACCCCCCTGCTGTCCCCCCTCCCCCCAACAGACCCCCGTGTATAGTGCTCCCCTCCCTGTGTCCATGTGTTCTCCTTGTTCAACACCCACCTATGAGTGAGAACATGTGGTGTTTGATTTTGTGTTCTTGTGTCAGTTTGCTGAGAATGATGTTTTCCAGGTTCATCCATGTCCCTACGAAGGATGTGAACTCCTCGTTTTTAATGGCTGCATAATATTCCATGGTGTATATGTGCCACATTTTTCCTGTCCAGTCTATCATCGATGGGCATTTGAGCTGGTTCCAGGTCTTTGCTATTGTAAACTGTGCTGCAATGAACATTCATGTGCATGTGTCCTTATAGTAGAACGATTTATAATCCTTTGGATATATGCCCAGTAATGGGATTGCTGGGTCAAATGGAATTTTTATTTCTAGGTCCTTGAGGAATCGCCACACTGTCTTCCACAATGGTTGAACTAATTTACACTCCCACCAACAGTGTAAAAGTGTTCCTATTTCTCCACATCCTCTCCAGCATCTGTTTTCTCCAGATTTTTTAATGATCGCCATTCTAACTGGCATGAGATGGTATCTCAATGTAGTTTTGATTTGCATTTCTCTAATGACCAGTGATGATGAGCATTTTTTCATATGTTTGTTGGCCTCATGATGGAGAAACCTTCCATGTTCATGGTTAGGAAGAATTAATATCGTGAAAATGGCCATACTGCCCAAAGTAATTTACAGATTCAACGCTATCCCCATCAAGTTACCAATGACCTTCCTCACAGAACTGGAAAAAACTACCTTAAACTTCATATGGAACCAAAAGAGAGCCCGCATAGCCAAGTCAATTCTAAGCAAAAAGAACAAAGCGGGAGGCATCACACTACCGGACATCAAACTCTACTACAAGGCTACAGTAATCAAAACAGCATGGTACTGGTACCAAAACAGAGATATAGACCAATGGAACAGAACAGAGGTGTCAGAGGCGACACAACATATCTACAACCACCCGATCTTTGACAAACCTGAAAAAAACAAGCAATGGGGAAAGGATTCCCTGTTCAATAAGTGGTGTTGGGAAAACTGGCTAGCCATATGCAGAAAGCAGAAACTCGACCCCTTCCTGACACCTTACACTAAAATTGACTCCAGATGGATTAAAGACTTAAACATAAGACGTAACACCATAAAAACACTAGAAGGAAACCTAGGCAATACCATTCAGGACATAGGCGTAGGCAAGGACTTTATGACCAAAACACCAAAAGCATTGGCAACAAAAGCCAAAATAGACAAATGGGACCTAATCAAACTCCACAGCTTCTGCACGGCAGAAGAAACAGTCAATAGAGTGAATCGGCAACCAACAGAATGGGAAAAAATTTTTGCAGCCTACCCGTCTGACAGAGGGCTGATATCCAGAATTTACAATGAGCTAAAAAAGATTTACAAGAAAAAAACAAAAAAGCCCATTCAAAAATGGGCGAAGGATATGAACAGATACTTCACCTGCTGCTTTCTTACCTGCTTGCCTTTGCTTAGGCAAGTTCTTCCTGCCTAGAACAGGGTCCTTTTTTTTTTTTTTTTTTTTTTTACTGCATATTCGAATCCTTCCCATTTTAATGCTTTTCTATCATGCCTCACCTAATCCCCCTGCTAGAAGATACCTCATGGCATCTGGTTATTCTCTAGCTGTATCATAGGTAAGTATATAAAATTGTTCTCTTCTACTGATATATAAGTCCCTCAAGGGGCAGAATCTGTATCTGATTTATCTTCACGTCTTTCTCTGCCCCTGGCAGTACAGATACTTCTTGGCTTATGTCAAGATAAGCCCATCATAAATTGAACATATTGTTAAGTCAAACAAGCATTTAATACACCTAACCAACTAAACATTATAGCTTAGCCTAGCCTACCTTAAATGTGCCCAGAACACTTGCATCAGCCTACAGTTAGGCAAAGTCATTTAACACAATGTATTTTTATAATACGGTGTTGGATATCTCATGTAATTTACTGAACCTAGTCCTGAAAGTGAAAAACAGAATGGTTGTATGGATACTCAAAATATGGTTTCAACTGAGTATCATTTTCGCACCAAGTTGAAAAATTGTAAGTCGAATCATCTCAAGTTGAGAACCGTTTTTATTTTGTTCATGTAAGGCATTGAAATGTGTATTGGGTGAATGAATGAGTGAAAAAATAGATGAGCATGTGGGTAGGTGACTGTTATGAAACTGCTTAGTATTACGAGAATAAGTTATTGAGGATGTGTGTGTGTGTGTGTGTGTGTGTGTGTGTGTGTTTTCCATACTAAATTACAAGCCACAAGTTCTCACTCTTGGGTGCTCATGAGCATCACCTGGTGAGTTTATATTAAATACTGCAAACCCACAAACAGAAATTCTGTTTAAATCGGTCAGGGCTAGGCCCTGGAACAACCATATATTTAATATTCTCTCTCAGCTATTCTAATGTGCTGTGTCATGGTTCAGAGACCACTGCTGTTAGCTTTTTGATTAAAAGGAAAATGATGCATGGAAGCGCCTGGTAGAGTAGCTGGTACATGGTAGTGCTCTATAAATGCATATAAACACTGCCTCTTGCTTCTTCCTCTCGCTTCTTCCTCTCAGGGGTTGGAACTCTATTATGCCTTTTCCTATTGTGCGTGGAGCTGAGCCCAAGGGACAAGTTAGAGAGAGGGAAGCAGATGTTTCGGTGGGGAATGTGATCCAGTGTCGAGTGAGGCAGCCCAGAAGATGTTACGTACTCAGAACTTGCTTAAAATAATTGTAGACTACTGCATTCAGGGAGAACTTTGTGAATATGGTTAGAATTGAGTTGGCCCTTGCTTGAATGGGCGGAATTCGATGAGCTGGTGAAAAACATGCAGGACATTCTAGAAAAGGAAGATAGCATCATCAAAGACAGGAATATGGGGAGGACTATCTTGTGTCAGGCAAGGTGCTGAGGACTTCACATGCATGGTCTTATTTAAAACTCATAGGAACTATTGCTCTCCTTACTTTGCATATGATGGGACAAGGTTCAGAGTAGGTAAGCAATTAGCTCAAGGTCACATTGATAGTGGGTGGTGGTGCTGAGATCTAAATAGGAGTTTGTCTGAAATATTGACTGCTGGAAAAAAAGGGGGTAGGGAGCACAGCATATAGAGAAGTCTGGCTGGTGGACTTGGAAAGAGAAGAGGTAGATAGATTATAAAGGCATGTTTGGGCTAGAATGTGGATGCTAGTATACCACCAGACTTTGTTTACTTTAAGGGGCATAGGGAGTCATGAATTTTTGAATGACATGATACATATGGCTAAAAAGTACAGAGAATCAAGAGTTAGCAGTGTTGACAGGAGCCTTAGGGTAAGTTATTTAATTTACAACTGGCCTAATGAGGACATTGATTTTACCATTTCCAAGTAATTCTTGCTGGGAGACCAAACCCAACAATTCAACTCTTTGGTTTTTTTTTTTTGAGATGGAGTTTCGCTCTTGTTACCCAGGCTGGAGTGCAATGGTGTGATCTCGGCTCACCGCAATCTCCGCCTCCTGGGTTCAGGCAATTCTCCTGCCTCAGCCTCCTGAGTAGCTGGGATTACAGGCACGCGCCACCATGCCCAGCTAATTTTTTGTATTTTTAGTAGAGACGGGGTTTCACCATGCAATTCAACTCTTTCTAGAAAAATAAATTTGCAAGCATCTGCATGAGCAGGTTTACAATCTCATTTCAGACTTTTTTCTTCAGGGGGCATTCAACAAGAGTGTTTTCACTGAACACCTACTATAGGCCAGATCTGGTATGGTGAGCTGCAGAGAAAGAACTGAGAAGACTCTCTTTCTCTTTCCCTCCCTATGGTGATGCCCTGGGAGACTAAACTGGAATTGACTCATCAGAAGTTTTCCATTATCTCCCAGCCATCTTTTCACGGAGCTGAAAATGCACAGAATTACCTTAACATCCCCAACTGGGCCTTATTTTCCAAGCCACTTTCATCTGCTGTCTTGTTTTCCTTTGAACCACATCCAATTTATCACTTTTTTCTTTTCTTTCTGGAAACATGATGCTTAGAATTGAACACAGTCGTCCAATTAAGTCTTAACCACAGCCAACTAGGGCACAGTAATTGTCTAGCTTGTTTTACATGGTGAAGTCTTATTAATAGGTAGACGAGGAAGGGGACACAAGTTTGCTTGGGCCATATGAAATTTTGTTTTGAAGTGGCATATGCAAAGGTGGACAGCAGAAACTAATAAGCCAAATAAGCCATCAACTGCCTTGGAAAAATTCTTTTAAATTTTTTTGTGGCATGTCTTATTTGGGAGGGTTTTACATTCACTTATTTTATTACCTTGACATTTTTATACCCCTGGTAACAATTTTTTTTATATAAGTTAAGCTTTTACTTAGGTACAGTGCAAAGCTGTTCTTGAGATGAAAGCTGTTATCTGATTCAGAGCTTAATGTTTAAAAGTTCTCAAGCTGGTGAATCTAAAGACATTCCCTGCATAATTGTGTACTTAGAATTCAGTGGCAGTGTAAAAGAGGGAGAGGGAACGCTTCATGTTCTGTCTGGAATTACAAAAAAAGACAATTTATTTTTAAGTGAACTGGGGGAGAAGGGGGAAAATACTGTGATGAAGGTGTTTGGCTGAGTGACTGAAATACCATCTGGTGGCTTGGCTGGTAAAGAAGAGAAACCCTAGAAGGAAGAAGAAATGGAACACCTAAGCTGAAAAGGGACCAACACGTTCCGGGAGATGTAGTCTTAACCAATGATATGCATTTGTACAGAGCGGAGGGGGTGAGCTAGTTAGCTTAGCCCCTTTTGATAAGGTAATTATTATTTAATTGTTTAGAAAATTATGGTACAGCATATCGATCATTTTAACCATTTTTAAGTATACAGTTCAGTGGCAATACATACATTCACAATGTTATATAATCAACACCATCCTCCATCTCCAGAGGTTTTCTTGCCTTCCCAAACTAAAATTCCGTATCCATTAAACAATAACTTTCTACTCCCCTTCCTCCTAGTTCCTGGTAACTGCCATTCAAAAGAAAGCAGTTATTTTTAGAAGGATAGAAGGAAGTAAAGGTGTTTGTGTCAGGGCTTAGCCACTCACACCAATTTTGTAAAGTGACTTCTAACCATTCCAATGCCATTGTTTTCTTCCAGCCTAAGTTTAGTCTTTTCTTCTATGGTGGCTATAGTTCCCCAGTTCCATGTCATCTGTCTATCCATTGTCCAGACTATTATATCCGTGAGAACAGGTAGCTTTATGGGCACCTTCTATGGTGCTCAGGATTCCTGTAACACAGGATGCTAACAGCTAACTCTTCTTAAGTGTTTGCCATCTGCCAGGCACTGTGATAAAATATTTTACATCTTTTACCTCTAGAATCCTCATGGCAATCCTGCAAAGGAGGTAATGCTAAATCTGTCTTCCGGATAAAGAAACTGAGCATATGACAATTTAAATAATTTGCTGAAGGTCAAGTGGAGAAACCAGAGTTTCAATATAAATCAATCTGTTTACCAAATATGGGCACTTTCCAATGTTCCCTTTAAAGCCAATCTTCATCAGCATCTTTATCTAGAGAAAGATGGAACCTTCAGACACAGGCACAATGTGGTTAGTAGAAGTTCATTTCCTTTCTAAAATAGTGTTTCCCAGAACACTAGTTCCACAGAATGGTGGTAGGTATAGTATTTCTTGAAACTGAAATACTATAAATGGTAGAAGGGTAAGGGGGAACTTTTTGTATGTGGTTCAATACTTTTGGCATATGTTGAGTTAACATGGGTAAGCAAAATCTTTCTTGCAGGACTTCTCAGAGCGTAGGCTATTCATCCAGTTTGCAAGCTTATTTTTTTGTTTGATGACAATCTTGTGAATCTAGTACTCCATAAGAAAACTTTGGCAAATGCCAGGAGTGACATTCACACTATTTAACAACTGTTACAGCCTGATTGGCCAATCATAATGGGTCACACTCAAAACAGAATGAACATGAACCAACACTGGTGTGGACATACCAATATGTACTGATGGGAAATACCACCTGCAGGACATTGGGCCTCATGGCTGTCACGGCTTCTGGAATATGAACATTGCAGGGTCTGGAAAGCAGCTAAGACGTCCAACTGTCCTAGGGGAAGGAGGAAGCCAATATCCTAGAAATGCTTTTTGGGGACGTCCAGAGTTCATGGACTGATAATAAACTTTTGTCCATCTCTGATGTAACCCCTTTCCTTACCTGTAAGTAGAGGTTAGGATGCCTCAAGTCCATCCATGGTAGATTTTTGCTAGGCTCTATTTTATTTTGAGTAGTAGCAGCATAGCTTATTGAAAGGAACATTAGATAGAGATCCAGAGGGGCTCTACCTGGGATGCTTAGTAACTAGAGGTTGTTTTTTGCCCTTTGATTTGCCTATCTTTGTAGTGAAGGGTATGGGCTAGGTTATCAGTTCTCTTCAGCTTCTAATATCTCACAACTCCATCTTTTGGACAGCTCTTAGATTTGCTGAGTCCCATTTTTAGTAAGTAACTATACTTTTTTCTCCCCTCAAGTAAAGGTAATGTATGTTTCTTCCTTACCTGTCATGCTATGCTACTACAAAGAGGAACTTTCCTGACTTTTGAATTCTGTGTCTGTCTGATTATTTTCCATGCTTGATGCAGCCAGGAGTGGAGTGGGGATATGTATCTTTAATATTTATTAAAAGGCTCCAAATCTCTGTAATCTTTAATCTTTTCTCCTGTTAAATATTCTAAACTTCTTTTTTGTTTAAACATGTTCGAGTGGTCTAATCATGGGCTGATGTGCATCCCTTGCTCTCTCTGCATCTTCTGCAGTGGGATGGGAGAAGAGGGATGAGGCTTATGGGAGGTGCTTAAGGCTCACGTCAATTCAATTTCTACTTTGTCCAAGTGGAAGCAGTCTAACCTGGAAAACCCACCACTTTGATTGATGTTTAGGAAATTATCACAAAGAAACCAGAGTTACTTGTTCGAAGACATTGTCATGTTATTTATAAGAATGCAATATTGGAAGTGCACTTACGGTACAACATAGAGAACACATATAAGTAAAGTATAATAGAATGATAATTTTATGCAGTTATTTAGATTTTAGCCCTGAATTTGACATGGAACTTTAGGGGAGTTCTATGGCTATGACTAAAACTCCACAACTGCCTGCCTGCGTACAAGATTGAAGAGGAATGTGGATGAATAAACATGATTGATTTGTTAGGGTAGTGGGATTATTTATAAAATTGTTTTTTTCTGTCAGTTTCTGTTAGCTGTAACAAATGTTTATTCAGTGTATAAGATATGGGGAGTCGTGTTATATATGGTGGAATAAACACTGACTTTAGAATCAGACAAATCTAGATTTAGATCCTGATTTTTGTTACATCTTTACGTAGGATTTTGGGCAAATATCTTATTCCCACATAGCTGGTGTGTGGAAAGTAAGTTCTTTATTTCTTGTAAAATCAAATCAAATCAAATTAAAGGGACCTTCTATATTATAGTAAAATTATTTAGCTTTATAATAAGCCAGAGTTTGACCTTTGCTGATTCATGCTGACCCCTATTTAAGACTGTCTTGTTCTAGAATTAGTAGGAGACACTATAGCATCATGGTTCTCCATTTGAGCTCCAGCATGCCCATGTCCTAACTGCATGCATGGCCTTGGCAAGGGACCCTTCTGAGCTTCAATTTCCTCATCTGTTGAGGTTTGACCTGGGTAGTAGGCAGCAGTCCTCTTTTTGTTGCCTGAATTCAGAACCAGCTGAGAAAGAGACATTGAGTCACAGACATGGAGATCAGAATATTACCTTTATTCCTTTAAAACCATTTTGAAAATGTAACATGGGCGCACAGCATGGATGTATCCCCTAATACAGATTTTTTTTTTTTTTTTTTTTTGTCAGCTATATACAGCACTGTACAACCATAGAAATTTCCTCCTCAGGGAGAACAGGCTCCTGTAAGCTCACAGGAAGGGTGAGCAGAATGCAGCCGAGAGAAGCAAGACTCAAAGACCCAGTTCCCTCTCCTAAACATACCCCTGAAGACTCAGTGGGATTGCACACATTGTTTTTTATACAGTAGCTGGCATACAAATAGTGTTCAATAAGTAGGGACTGCTCTGTTCATCTACCAGCTTCCTAGGTAAAAGACACTTCTGGATGCCTTTGTGGATGAATTGCCACACCACTGTGGCCACATGTGGCCCCGTGGCCAACCTCATGTGGCATGGGGTTGAGGGCATGAACTTAGAAACTAGATGGTCTGAGTATAAATCCTGGCTCCACCATTCCTGGTTGCATGACCCTGGACAATTTACTTAACCTCAATGCATGTTACTTTCTCCATCTGTAAAATGGGGATAGAAACAGTAACTACTCATAGATTCTTTATGAGGATTAAACAAGTTGATATTTGTGAAGCACTTAAAGCAGACCCTGGGCACATAGTAAAAATGTTTGCTAAATATAAATAAGTAATGAAGATCTAGATATTAATTACGGGGCCTCCCCATTCCACAAGCTCAGTGGATTTAGGAAAAAATGATGACACACTGGATCGCCTCTATTAATGAGTGTATTAGAGAGATTTCTCATCCTGTGAAACCTCCCATCTCTTTTTTGTTAGACAAAAATTGGTCTGTGGCTAGCAGCAAGAATGATTCTAGGTTAAACAGCTTCTATTAGTATGTGCAGAGTTTTAGACTACAGATCCACAGTCTTCTTTACCCGTCTTACTACCCTAAATTTCTTGGTTAAATTTCCAGCAAGATGAGGATTATTTATAATTTGGCCCTAACTGCAGCCCAGCAGGAGAACATGTTAATGAGCTCATTAATTAATTAGCTTGTATTTGCATAGTACTTTAGCATTTGCAAAGCCCTTTCAGATTCATTATTTCATTTTATGATCACAACACCCCAGTGAGGAACAAGGCAGGGGTTATCCAGAGTTTCAGACAAGGAGTCTGTGTCTCTGTGAAGCTAACTGGTCTGCCCTGGAAAACTAGCTCAGTGGCAGAGCCGGGATCAAACCCAGCTCTCTGTTCATTTTAGGCAGAGACTCTGGATTCTTTTATACCCTCATTTACATCCTAGCTCCAATCTATATTACCTGTGTGATCATAATCAAGTTATTCGGCCTCTAGGATCATTATTTTTCTAATCTTTAAAATAAAGATAAAAATAGTACCAATCTCATTAGGACTCATAAGAATATTAACCAAGTTAATTCACAGAAAGCACATAGTGTAACTGTGTGGCCTGTGGTAGGTGATGCCATTATTATTATAAAGAAAGAGGCCAGGCACAGTGGCTCACACCTGTAATCACAGCACTTTGGGAGGCTGAGGCAGGCAGATCACTTGAGGTCAGGAGTTTGAGACCAGCCTGGCTAAATGGTGAAACCCCATCTCTACTAAAATACAAAAATTAACTGAGCATGGTGGCGAGTGCCTGTAATCCCAGCTACTCAGGAGGCTGAGGCAGGAGAATTGCTTGAACCCAGGAGGCAGAGGTTGCAGTGAGCTTAGATAGCGCCAAAGCACTCCAGCATAGGTGACAGAATAAGACTCCATCTCAAAAAAAAAAAAAAGTGACAATAAACTTCTACTGAGTATAACACAGTGTAGGCTGTGGAAACATCATGCACAAAGAGAGAATAAAGAAGATATATATTAGATCCCCTTTATGCAGTTGGGGAATTGGGAAAGCCTTCTCCGAGGCCTAGGGGCTGAACTTTGGTGAATATAAATTTTTCCAAGCAGAGAAAGATGAAAGAAAATATCAGGGAGCAAAACTCTTTGGCCCAAAGCACAGTGGTGGTGAACCTATTTTCTGTCTTTAAGGAAAGGATAACAACTTGGTTAGGGAGTTGTTTGGTGGAGGGTACATAGTACTGGACGTGACAGATATGTAGATTTGATATATTATGAGATGTCTGTGGTTGTGGTCATTGATGGGATATGGCACAGTGACAGCACAAGATACCTGTTGGTTGAGGTGGTGATGGGGTGCAGGTATACAATACCTAGTGGCTGAGGTGTTGGTGGGGGTACTGACAAGGTGAACTAGCATGACAAAGATTAAACTGTAAAGGGTTTGGAGTCCATGACAGTAGGTTTGTACTTTTATGATAAACCATATAAATGATGCATGTCCTTTTTTTTTAAGAACAAGGAGCAATTTTATCTGATCCATGTTTCAGAAAAATTGTACTGATTGGGAGCACATGGGGTGGATTGAAGATGAATCTTTCTAACACAGGAGCAATATTCCTGGCTTATCCTGGAATGTTCTCTAAAAAAGAACATGTTTTCTTTTTCTCACTTTTGACTTGACTTTGAATTTTCCAAGGGTCTGTTTCATTCTAAGCCTGAAGCATAAAGTTTGCAAGTGCAGATCTGAAAATGCAATGTCTTTCCAAAACCAAAGGGCTTAGATTTATAAATTTATAGAAATGTAGACTTTAATGGGACCTTAGAGACCTCTAATTCCAAATTCTCATGTAATAAGTTGGGTAACAACAGTAATCCTTACACATTTTCCTCTGGGCCTCCGATTCCACACACCTGTGAATTAGAAGCTCTGATACGTCTTGTAAGTCATCTGGCTGCTCAGGGGCAAATCACACTCATGGATCATCCACTGTTAGATGTAATAAAGAGCATGAGAGCCCATATAGTTCAACGTCTTACTATACCATAAGAAAATACCTGGTTGAATAAGTTTGGGGAATCTTACAGTTAATTTTAATGTAACAAATTGACTGGGCTAAGAGATGCCCAAATAACTGGTTAAACATTATTTCTGGCTGTGTCTGTTAGGATGTTTCTGGAAAGGTTGGCATTTGAATCGTAGACTGAGTAAAGAAGATCATTCTCATCAATGTGTGAGGGCATCATGTAATCTGTTGAGGTCCCAAATTGAACAAAAAGGCAAAAGGAAGGGAGAATTTGCTCTGTTTGAGCTAGGACATCCAGTTTTTCCTGTCCTAGGACATCCATGCTCCTGGCCATTGGCACTCCTGGTTCTCAAGTTTTTAAACTTGGACTGAATTACACCACAGGCTTTCCTAGATCTTTAGCATGCAGAGGCAGATTATGGGACTTCTCAACCTCTATAATCATGAGAGCCAACTCCTATAATAAATCTCTCTGAAACACACATTGGGTGCACAAGTGCATGTATACATACGCATATACTTTTTTACTTTGGCCAGTCACAAGTCACATTGGAATATTAAGGGCTCTGCAGGAAAACAAAAGCAGCAACAAACAAACAGAAAACCAGCATTTCCCAAAATTAATGGATGATGAAAATACCATTTTAAAAAAACAGAAAACCTTTCTACATCCCACTTTGGGACATTCTGATCCATCCAGTCTTCTAATAATCAGATAAGATCTGTGAGTTTGCTAGAGATACAGAAGTAGTTACTGCTAGAGCTCTGACTAGAATCCAAGTTCAATGTCTGGATGTTCTCATTTTTGTAAAAATATTCCAAGTTCTGAGTCTCCTGGCTTGGATCTCCATTATAAAGATAGATTTGGGAGAGTATCAGGACATACAAGAGCATAGCTATCTATCAATTATGACTAAATGAGTCGCTGGAGAGTTTTTCTCTCTCTAAGTAACCAATATGCACTGGAGCTTTCTTGTTATAAAATGTCTTTAAGAGTGAGGGTTTTATTTTTGTCTCATCTATTTCTTTATCTGCATCTTGCATTTGTAGCAATCTAATAGTAGTTGCTGCTTTGTCCAAACAGAGTATTCTTTCAGAGGATGATATATTGATCTGATAGTTTATCAGAGTGATATGTTGGTTAATTGGTTGGTGTTTTAATAAAGTCCGGGGAAGGAGCTAAAATAGTTTCTTAAATGAAGGCATAACAGGAAGGTCACCACCTTCGTCTCTAACTCCAAAAACACTGCAGTGAACACAACTTGGATATCAGTGGTTTGGCAGAGACAAGCTTGATGCTGACCAATCCTACCTCTTCTTGGAAATGAAAGAGGACTACATTTTTGAACCTCATTTAAACTTAATTTAGGACCATGTAACTTGGTTCTGGCCAATAGATGTGGGTTGAAGTGATTGCACTCAATTTCCAGTGTTGGTCCTAAAATCTCCTGTACAAATGTTTTCTTCCCTCCCTTTCTCTTCTTGGTGACCATGAAGGTCTTGTGTTAAAGATAGGGCCAATGCTGGTGGAAGTTTCTGAGTTGTCACTGGAGGAGAATCACCAAGAGATCTACCCAATCTATATACTGTGGCTCAACAAGGAACAAACATTTGCAACTATTGAGATTCCAGGGTCTATTGCTTACTTCAGCCTAGCCTAGTCTGTTCTGATGAATACAAATAGCATGTCAGTGACTTTAATTTTCCCTAATGTATCTGAATATTGCCTATTGGAAAGAAGGATTGATTCCTTGAACTATAAGCATTTGTATAGCACCTCACAAAGAGAGTTTCACATCTTTCCACTCTCCTTTGATCCTTCCAGTATCCTATGGGGAAAATCAGAAAAATTGTCGTCATGCCCGATTTATAGGTTTAGGGGGCTTGACTTAAAGAAGATTGTCCAAAATAACTCCGAGAGGCGGGTCAGTGTTTTTATCCAAATTCCAAACTCTGGCTTCTGGTCTTTAACTCTAGGGCTCACTCACGATACTCTCTGCAGACTGGCACAAAGTTAGCAGATGGCAAAGCCAGTCAGGACATCCAAGATGGCTAATTTTATATTATCTATATTCTGAAGATAGGAGGAATTTGACTATCAGAATTTTAGAGCCAATGACATTTCCAAATTAAGAAAAACAAAATTCTTCTAATCATATTCTTATATTATTTTGCTTTCCTTGCTAGCTATACATTGTTTTTCTATGTTTTCAGTGGTTACTCAAGAGATTAAAAATAAGTAGTATTGTTTTTCTTATTTAAAGGCTAATATGAATTTGTACTTTTCCATTTCCTGGAAAATACAAGGACCTTAGAACACTTTTAATTCCCTTTTACTCACTTCACTTCTTTGTATTATTTCATTGTGCTCTAATTTATAATTCTAATTTATAAAACTAGAATTCTGTAAATATTAAAGCTCACAAGACATTTATAAAACTAGAATTCTGTAAATATTAACGCTCACAAGACATTATTTTATTATTGTTTTATACAGTTAATATTTATGTTGATTTGCCACATCTCTGCTTACATGCACTTCAATCGATATATTTTTCTTTCAGTCTGAAGTATCCTTTTAATATTTCCTATAGTCAAGATCTATTGTTGATGAAGTGTCTGAGTTTCATTTTTCTGAAATTATCTTTATTTTGCCTTTGTTTCTTTTGATTGGTATAGAATTTTAGGTTGACAGCTATTTTTTTTCAATCTTTGAAAATATCATTAAATTTTTCTTCTGTTGAGAGGTCAGCTACAATTTTCATTGTTGCTCCATTCAAGATAATATACATTTTTTTCCCTCCAACTACTTTTAAGTTTTTCATTTTTTCCCTGGATATCTTGTCTATATAGTTTTCTTTGTGTATATGCTGATGGGGTTTGTAGTGCTTTTAGAATCTGTGGCTTGATGTCATTAATCAGTTTTGAAAAATTCTTGGCCATTATTCCTTCAACTATTATTTTTGCCTGTTATATCTCTCTTCTCCCTCTAGTATTCAGAAGTTTTTATATAAATATATATATGTATATATATAGTGTGTGTATGTATGTATATATGCACACACACACAGATACATATATATATACACACATACACACGCAGACCTTTTGACAATGCCTTGTTATGTCAAACTTTTTTTCTATATTTTAAATTATTTTTCCCTTTGTGCTTTAGACTGTATATTTTCTTTTGACTTAACTTCCAATTTATTAATTTCTTCTTGTGCTCCATCTAATCTTCTGTTAACCCACTCATCTATTGTGTTCTAATTTAATCTTGCATTTATTGCATTTTTTCATCCTGGAATTTTCATTTGAATCTCTTTTACAGATTCTAGTGTTTTGGTGAAATGATCTATCTTGGCAACAATTTTTTTTTAATATATTGGGACTCTGGAGAAGATTTATATTTGCTTCTAATACAGTGTCAGATTAGGGGTAGATTTTAAAAATTGAATCAGATCGTACTAATTTGAATATGGTTTTTAGTATTTTTAAGCACTTCTTTAGTTCTTGTTTGTCATATTCTTGGGATTGGGTCTCTCAGATACCCCTAGAGCAAGCTTCTCCTCTTTGGGAGACCCTGAATTTAAATTTAAATTTAAATTACTCCAGTCCTCACGCCTGTAATCCCAGCACTTGGGGAGGCCGAGGCGGGTGGATCACGAGGTCAAGAGATTGAGACCAAACTGGTCAACATGGTGAAACCCCGTCTCTACTAAAGATACAAAAAATTAGCTGGACATGGTGGCGCGTGCCTGTAATCCCAGCTACTCGGGAGGCTGAGGCAGGAGAATTGCCTGAATCCAGGAGGCGGAGGTTGCGGTGAGCCGAGATCGCGCCATTGCACTCCAGCCTGGGTAACAAGAGCGAAACTCTGTCTCAAAAAAAAAAAGAAAGAAAAAAAAAAAAAGAAAAAAAAAATTACTCCAGTCATATAAGATTACTCTGTTTAGCTTTTTTCCCTCTAAACTACTATTTTAAGACTAGCTTGATTAGTTTTTAATCTACTCAGGCACCTTTTTAGAAACATCAGATGGTTCTAGGGATTAAGTAGCACCAAATGCTACATTCATTTTTCTGGACTTTTCTTCTCTCTAGAGTGGTTGCTTCTCAAGTCTTCATTGTTCTCATATGTCCTCAGAAGGATTACTGTTTTTAGCATGGATTTAATTGATAGAACTTTCTAGTTGTTCTCCGTGGAACTGTTGGTCTGAAACAAACTAGTCCACTGTAGCCAGAAGCAGAATTCCCCTCGTAAGCACTTTCTGGTAAAATCTTTAGACTTCTTTCATTCAGTCATTTTCTTTTGCACAGTCTCTGACTGCATTTAAATTTAAATGTGTATCTTCATGCAGAATTGAGCAGTTATGGCCCCAGAATAGAATTTCTGAATATTGGTATAATTGAGGGAATGTATCTAGCCTTTAAAACTACAGGAATATACCATAGTTCTGAAAAATGTTTCAGATCTTGGGAAACAAAATGAACTAAGGAATAGGAGAGAGAAAATCATGAGCTCAATATTGGAGTTTTGCGCCAGCCTCCATCTGCCAGATGTTCTTCCATTTTCTACTTAGAAACCATTCCCCTATTTAGTCAAGGAGAGATGAGCTGCCTTTTTATTTGGTAAAGGAGACAGGAAACATACATTAAGAAATATATCATTCTGGAATTTAAAGGGATGGGAGATGGAGTAATGGGGAAGGAAAGTTTTGCCTTGGTTGCTACCCTCTGGACTTAGAAATTAAAGTGTGACATATAAGGCATTTTAGTACAAATAAATGGTAGCACCACTTTCATAACAGTACAAACCTAAGGAAATAAAGCCTAGTCTACAAGGTCTCTGAGAGCATGGATTTTGGCTACTTTTTTTCACAACTTCTATCTAGTGCCAGCTTGGTAGATGCTCTAGAAGTACTTTCATAAGAAACAGTGGTTGAAACTTAGAACCCTATAGTGTCTTTTTTTCTCTTTTTTTTGTGGAAAAGTGATTTATTAGAGAGAGAGAGAGACAGAGAGAGAGAGAGAGAAAGAGAAAGAGAGAAAGAAAGCTTCTCTTTTTTTAAAGCTGGAATTAGGAACTCTGTACATCACCTAGTTTAACCCTCTGATTTTACCAGTGAAATAAGAGGTTCATATTTGTTGGGTTAAAAGCAGAGTAAGAATTGTAAACAAAAAAACCCAGAACCTGAAAAAGAAAAAAAAAGTTTAGAATTAGGAATTGGGACAAAGTTACAAGTGTAAAAATATGTACACATATACCATATGTACAAACATGCAAAAACGCAAACACATGCCCATGCAAATAATTTTTTTTTCTGGGTCACTCTGTCACCCAGGCTGGAGTGCAGTAGCACGATCATGGCTTGCTGCAGCCTCAACCTCCTGGGCTCAGGTGATCCACCTACCTCAGCTAGGTAGCTAGGACTACAGACATGCACTGCTATTCCTGGACTCATGCAATCCACCTGCCTTGGCCTCTCAAAGTGCTGAGATTATAGGTGTGATCCACTGCACCCAGCCTTATGCAAATAATTTTGACTAAGAAGCTCAATGAAGGGCAATTGAAAGTTATCGAAGGAAACTTTGAGTAAATCACCCAGGAAAAAGAGTGAGCTACATCCTATGGTATCTTGGAAAGATTACAGGAGCTGATTCTTCTACACTTTTTTTTTTTTTGCAGTGGGTTTGAGTACATTGGCTAAAATGATTTAGTACAGTCAAACCTGTGTTTTCCTAGTGGATGATTGCCTTCCACTGTTTTGGTAAAATAGTCTCTATCTCTACCTTTCAAGACAGAATCATCTGTTATCAACATTTGGCCATTGGCAGTTAAGTGCACAGAAACTTAGGCTTAAAAGAGAAGACTGTATTTAAGTCAAATGCCAAGTCTAATTTTTGAAATGGAAGCCCTCATTGCTGTCTGAAGTAATTATCAGAATGTGGATTTGAACAAAGTAATTGTATTTCAGCCAGTGCCCTATAAGTTGAGATCAGCAAGTGGGTTAAGACTGACTTTTTCTTTATTAGATTCTCTATGGAGAAAAAATAAAACCCCTCATTTTAAATCTTATCAGATGATACTTTGCTGACATGTTATCTGCTAAAATCGATGCAGCACCCTGGCTAATTTGGAGTAGAGCTGTTTGCAACAGTTTAGAACATAGCTTGGGAATTAGCTATTCAGCAAGCCTACATTAAAATTAATTTGATAAAGTATACATTAACATTCTTGACACTTCTGTGAGCATAGATTTTAATAGATCAGTGTATGGGGGGCTTGGCCAGTAAAATAAAAACCTCCTCAATGAGATGGAGAGAGAAATTCACCATCTCACCCTCCCACACTGCAGGACTAAACCCTTCAGCTATCAGTACAGTACATCAAATTTAAGAGTCTTTAAATATTAAATATCAGTGTGCACCATGAGATGTAATAAACCCACTTTTCAAATAATGTTTCATTCTCCAACATCAAAATGTGTGAGGAGTTTTCTTTTAAATATACTGTAGAAGTTAATTAAGTTCACTCAAGTTTATTACACAGATTCACTAAGACTACATTGGGATATTTATGACCAATCCAGAATGCAACTCACTGAAACTTTTGATATGTTGATAAGTGATAAGGATGTCATTTGAGGTTTATTTTTTAATAATAATTTAATTGTCATTGTAAAATGCCTCATAGTTAGGACAGATTAAATTGCCACCAAAACCATTACAAAAATTCATAACCTCTATAAATGTAAAGTGTTTTCTGCTGTGTCATAAATAACAACACTTGTTCCAGGAAAATGAGGTGCCTGAAATAAATTAAGAAAACCAAAACATATAAATGCATTAGATTGCAACAATTTCTGGTTGCTGATGGGAACACAGCTGAGTGGAGTGGTAGATTCTTTTACTGAGCAAGGGTTACTTATGATCTCAATAAATCTTGGGTACTGGAGGATTTCTACTATGTGTGTTTTTTTTTATTTACCTTTTTGGCACATTTGGAATATACTTTCTTTCCTGATTGAAGAGGATCAGGAGAACCTGGGAAAATCAGAAGAAATTACATCACTAGCAAGGTGACCTTGTCCAAGTTGCATGGCCTTCTTGAGTTTCATGTTCTTTGTCGGCAAAATGGGGTCATGTTTGCCAATTGTTTTGAAGACAGAAGACCACACTGGGTTTTCTAATGAAGTTCTTCCCTATTCCAATAGCCACTAGACTTGCCTAAATAATCACCTTCCCAGGAAACATGTTTTGGTTTCTTAAGTAGGTGTGGACCTTCTCTCTCTGCCATTCATGGAATATCATTTATCGTATGGCTGTTATTGTATGCTCAGAGGCTGGTTTTATTCATCAGGGCATGACCCACACAAGGCCAGAGTTTGTGTGCTCATCTTTGTGTCCCTGTACTCAGTATCCTATGGAATGCAGTAAATGCATAATAGATCTTCGTGGGATAAATAGATCAAAATATCATTGGTATATTTCAAAAAGAATGTTTATATATGGTTAAGGGGAATGCATGGTTTCTATGAAAGAGACTCTCTTAAAAATTTACCTTTTGGCACCTGGCAGTTGAATGTCAGGAACAAGTCTGGCTTGCTATCGGAATGAGCTGCTCAGGAAGTTTGGGGTAAAAGATTAAACAAAAGGACTGGCTGATTTATCTACAGAACTAGCATCTGTCTAAAACATATTGAGCTGATAAACGATACAGCTGCCATAGAATTCACACAGAAAAGTAAACATGAGGGCCATATGTAATTCATTGTCTGTGTTAATTAGAAATTTTTAAAAAATTATAGAAGCAGCAGAAAACATTCTGAAAACTGATCTTCATAGGCATGGGTCAGTAGATAGAATTGGTACTTGCCCTGGCTAAGAAATATTACCTGGGCTGAGTTCTGTTCTTCAAAGAATTCCCGAGGTTTACACAGTGGGGGAAAAAATCACCACTAAGGTGAAAGCTAAAAGATTTAGATTTCAGTCTTGACTTGGCCACATTCTTTCCCTGTGACCTTGAGTAAATCACTTTCTCTCCCTGGGCCTCAGTTTCCTTGCATGTAAAATAAAGGAGCTGTGATAATTCATACATTTTCTTCCATCTATCTCACATATACCATGACTCATCTTTGGATACTCAGATGGCTCTAAGAGATAGGGGAACTGTCAGATAAGAGACATGGAGAGGTGCAATTTCCGTTTTTGGGAAAATGGAACACGAGGTCATCAAAGTTGGGAGGTGGAGATGACCTAGCATTTCCACTTCCTCATAGCTGAGTTCTCATTGTTCTTTTGAAGTCAGAGCCAAACTAGAAAATGATTATAAACTTGCAAGACACCCAGGATAAAAGGAGACTGAACAAGAATGAGAAAGTTCAACTTCCTGGCCCTTACAGCCAATTACAGCACATACCCTCCAAGTTGGGTGTCCCCACTGTGTTTAACAACCCAGCAGGAAATAGCCTTGAAGAGACTTCACAACTTCTCTCCTAGACATGAAATAAAACAAAAGAATCCTTATTAGTGGGTTCAAAACTTACGGACAGTAACTAGGAAAAAATAATAAAGTTATAAATTTTCTTTCCTTTTTAATAGAATTTTGTGTTAGTACTGTAAATTAACATAATTGTCACTTTAAAAGAAAATACAGAATAAAATCCTAATAAAGCTAGATAGCACCACCGGGGTAGTGTGTATATTGAGAGAATATCTGATTAGATTTCAAATGCTGCTTTTTAATTTGTGAAGCTTCTCTTCTCCCAGTTCATTAGATGTATTGGTTTGGCATGAGTTTCCTGGGCTAAAAGGGGCTGCATTTCACTTCTAATTCCATATTAACTAGTAGATCACAGGGATGATGTTTAGCACTGGTATAGGCTCTTCTTTTGTAAGTGTTTTGAATTATTAGTCAACACCTTTGAGAAAGTTAAGTGGAAGGATTGTCCAACAAATAACCAACAAAAGAATCCAGAGCCCAGGGAGGAGAAGTAAACTGGAGTTATACAACAAATTGAAAGCTCCTCCAGTTCCTGCCTGAGTCTGCCGGTGCTGGTGTAGCTTCTGGAAGGTGGAGAGCAACCCTCCCTTATGTTTATGTATTCTGCCTGACCAGGCATATGTGCATCATGACCATATAGTAAATGCTGATAGATTCTAGGGTCTGCAAGCCTTAGGTTATACAAGCACATTTTATTGGGAACTCTTTAATAGCAGAAAGATTCACATAGACACCTTCTCCTTGAGACTTTGCTAATCATTCTCATTTATATGTCATTAGGATCCTCCGAGAACGACGGGACTTGGGAGGGAATGTTCTTCATTCCAGAACATTAGACATCTAGTTCTGACTTAGCATGCACTTACCTGGGTGACGTTGGGCAAATCCCTTCTTTGCACTGGTCCCCAGTTTCCTTATTTGGAAGAGTGGATCAGACTAGATTCAATATATTTCACTCAGTGCTGGTCCCATAAGATACTTCTTAATAAAAGTAGCCATTCTTACCATAACTAAGTATGCTTGGTTAAGAATGCAAACCATACCCATCCTAAGATGGGCAGCACACTCCATTATGGTAAAGGCTCTGAGAAGTCCTGAGGCAAGAAAATCTGTGGAACTTCAACTTATTCCTACCAAGATGAATGTGGCTTAAATTTGTTTCTGCAAAATGTCCACTGACATGCTTTAGATATTTTGTGACATACACTTTGGCAGCTGTTAGACAAGATGATCTCAAAGAACTCTTTCAAATCTAATATTTATTATTTGTGCATCACTATTTCTCTCCTACAGATGAGAAAACCTGAACCCACAGAGAGCAAATAACCAAATTAACATGATACATGAACAGGTAGTTACATCCCCTATATGGGTCCCTTTTATGGCAACATATATCCTACCGACATTGCAAAATCACGTGTCCCATCTATTCCACATGGCCATGTTTACATTTAAAACTGTTCTCAAATGTCTAATAGGTCACAATTTTCTTCAAGAGCCTTCACTGAGGAATCCAATCCTGAAAAACAGAGTAGGATTAGGGAAGGATGGCAGGATAAAAAGGGAGGCAGCCCTGTGTGTCCACAGCAGGCTTTTCTGACCGCCTCGCACCCCTGGGTTGAGTTAGGGGGAGTTTTTGTGCACATATCTCTATTGGAGCTCTTATTGAGTTTTCTTTTTAAATTATGTATGTGGCTTTTTTTTTTTTTTTTTGAGATAGAGTTTTGCTCTTCTTGTCCAGACTAGAGTGCAATGTGTGATCTCGGCTCACTGCAACCTCCACCTCCTGGGTTCAAGTGATTCTCCTGCCTCAGCCTCCCAAGTAGCTGGGATTACAGGCATGCGCCACCACACCTAGCTAATTTTTGTATTTTTAGTAGAGACAGAGTTTCACTATGTTGGCCAGGTTGGTCTCCAATTCCTGACCTCAGGTGATCCACCCGCCTTGGCCTCCCAAAGTGCTGGAATTACAGGTGTGAGCCACCACACCCAGCCTAAAATTATCTGTTTTAAATATATATCTTCTTCATTAGAAATCCCTTTATAATTCAATGTTTCTAACATAGTGCCTGGCACATAGTTGGTGCTCAGCATCACTCTGAAACTGGATGAGTGAAATAATGAATGAGTGAGCAAATGAATGAATAAATCGATGCTAATTGAAACAAAACATTTTAAACCCATGTCTCCACTGTTACTGGTGGAATGTGACAGGATTGAAGGAAGGTAACCAGAGACTGTAAACCCAAACTGATCACTTTTACTTCTGGATCCCACAGTCTCCTGTTATTTTCAGTTTGTTTTGTTTTGAGATGGAGTTTCACTCTTGTTGCCCAGGCTGGAATGCAATGGCATAATCTCGGCCTCACTGCAACTTCCGCCTCCCAGGTTAAAGTGATTCTCCAGCCTCAGCCTCCCGAGTAGCTGGGATTACAGGCATTCACCACCATGCTTAGCTAATTTTGTATTTTTAATAGAGACAGGATTTCTCCATGTTGGTCAGACTGGTGTTGAACTCCCAACCTCAGGTGATCCACCCACCTTGGCCTCCCAAAGTGCTGGGATTACAGGCATGAGCCATTGCTCCTGGGCTCAGTTTTGTTTTCAACTTTACCTGGGGACATATATTACCTTAGAGATCTCATCCATTAACACAACACATCGATCCTGAGGATCCTAAGGTCTCTTTCTTGGTGTGTCTCCTTCCTTTCTAAGGAAGAATTTATTTGTTTGTGTTTTTGACTAATTGAAGCCATACAAAAAATATTTCTGGTGGGATGACATTGCATCAGCAAATAAAAACTAGATACAGGACATATGGTGATTTGTGAACTAAATAGAGGAAGGAGAAGGTGCTAGAATTCATGACAGACATGTCTAGTTCAGTGTTTGGAGGTCAGCGAAGGATTTATGGAGGAAATGAAAGTTAAACTGAGAACTGAAGAATATGTAAGAGTTAGCAAGAGAAGAAAAGGATGAGTGAGATGTTGCAGACAGAAGGAACAGCAGGTTAAAAACACTGAACATGAGAAAAAACAAGCTACATTTGGAAAACTAGAAGATATTCTCTACAGCTGGAGTAGATCATGTGAGGGAGGAGGTGAGAATGAGATGGCTGAAGTTACAAGTATGAATGGATAGTAAAATGAATTGCATGCCACACCTGAGTGTCCCTGTGGGCAATGGGCTGGGAGAACCAGAGGGCTTCAAGCAGGTATATGATGAGAACAAACTGGCACCGTTGGCACAAGGATAGGTCAAAACAAAACAGAATTCAAGGAGCTTTATCAGGAGCTTCCCACTGTTTGGCTTTGAGACTTTTTAAGGAAGTTGAATCAAATTAGAAGCTGAATTAACTTGTTGATTAATTATATGTGAGAGATGAGTGAGAGACAAGAATTAAATGTGACTCCCAGGTTTCTGGCCTGACAGCAAGGTGAAAATTGATAGATAACGTTCATTGATATTGGAAAAACAGGAGGAGGAGCAGGTTTTTAATGTCAGGGATTTCATGAGTTGGCATCTAAGTTATATATTTTTTTCCTGATTCAATGCCATTTGTTAGGACTGTGACCACTTATTTTCTTAATTTACCAGCCAATGTACAGAGCACACTATATAAAAAAGTTTGGGTTCCACAGGTAGAAAAGAGCCCATTTATACAACTTTGAATCTATCTACAGATCGATTGGCAGGATCTCCCAATTCTAGCAAAGCATTAGCAACATTTTGAAACAACTAATGGTTTGGTTCATCAAATTTTATAAGTGAAGTCAGTTGCACCTTTAGGCAGTAGAATAAACAAAATAATAAAAATGCTTTAGAAAATACTGGTGAACAATTTGGATTATGTATTTTTGATGAGTTCAGAAAAAAGTGAAACAGGTTTTGCTTCAGCATGTTACCTTGCAATGAAAAGTATTGGTTTTGGAGACGAATTCCTTAACCTAAGTGGGTTATTTGAAATGCCTCTGGACAAATATGACCAGAAGGCTAGAGAAACTTAGTAGGGGGTGTAAGTTACCATGGGGGAAATTTGGAATATTTGATTCTGAAAAATAGAAAATGTAGAGATGGTAAGAATAACTGTTCAAAAACACACAATGGCTCTCGTAGGTAAGGCATGGTATAATGGTCAAGTGGACATTTATAAATGGTCAAGTGGAAAGATATGGATTTCAGAGTGGGGCATGGTTGGCTTCTGCCTCAGGCATGAATTGTATGAGCTTGGTGAGTCCTTCAACTGTCCCAAGTTCAGTCTTTTTATCTATAAAATGGAGATAATAATGCCTCCATTGCAAGGCTGAAAATAAGGAGAGTATGATTACTTGTCAAGCCTATAATTTTCTAATTTTACTTCCTCAAACTGATTAATCTATCTTCTCATTTCTGACCACATTGTACCCAGCCTTATGACATCTTACATCTATATTTCAATTCAACCCTAACTGTTCTCTTTGCCTCCTGTCCTGCTTTCTTCAACCACATGGCTCACAAAATGATTTTTCAAAATTAGAAATATAATCATACTTCCTACTGGTTAAAAATCCTCCAACAGCTCCCCTTTAACTGTACAATAAAGTCCAAACTCCTCTGTGCATTTTCCAAGTCCCTGGATGATGTAACCCTTCAAATTATTACCGAGACTGCCAACCTGAGCTTCTGTCAGATCAAATTATTTATGGTTCCCCAAATTTGACTAGTATTTCGAGATAATTAGGCTTTTGCTCAAGTTCACCCCTTTCCTTGCAATTTTCTTATCCCTTGCCTTTACTACTCTCTTGCAGACAGAAAATATCTACTGTGATAGAGAAAATATGACGGTTCACTGTATTCCATTCCATTTTATTCCAGAGACTACATCTCCCACCCTCCTCTGCATTTAAGTGGGGTCATGAGATTTAATTTTAGCTAAGGGAATGTAAGTTCAAGTAATATTTGCTATACAAGCCAGGTCCCTTAAACATTCTTTGCAAAGTTTCATTAAATTTGCTCCCTGTCTATTGTCTGGATGCAGATAATGCAGAAGGGAATTTTAAGACAGTGGAATATGGACATGTCATTAAATAGAAGGGGCTTAAATACTAGAATGATTGTATGGAGCCCAGATTTTCAACAATCAGTGAATTATGAGAGAAATGAGTAGTACATTTTATTATATTAAGCCAGTGAGATTTGAAGATGGTTTGTACAGCTGCTAGCCAGTTGTTAGCTACCTTAAATCATTATGCCTACTCAGCTTTAAGGATCTCTTTCAAAAATATCTGAGTTCAAATCCCTGATCTATCACTTTCCACTTCTCTAATAAGTCACTTAGGCCCCCCAACCCCCCATGTCTTGCTTTCCTCGTTTTTCCAATTGGTGATAACACTGTCCTTTAGTTTATGATGTTGATTGAGGATTAAATGAGATAACCCATGCAAAATGCATGGATCAGAGTGAGCACAAGATAAATGTCAGCTTTCATTATCATGTAACATTACACCAACCATGAGAATTCATTATTGATGATTTTCAAAACCCAGAGCTAACAATCCTGAGAAATGGCTTTAATGTTTCCCCCACAGTTCTAATGAAATAATTTTAGAATATAAGCTGTAAGAAATACATGGAATTGTAGTGAATTTGAAAAAATCACCTGGAGTGGCTTTTATAAAGTCAATCTGATGAAAGGACAGTTTTGATTGAATGACCATCACGGTGTAATCTTGAAAGAGAAGCTGTAAGAGAAGTTATAGGGAGTCAGGAGCAAAAAATGACAAACACCCTGAGATGAAGTTTTATTGTTATCCTTTGTAGGCTCAAAACTTTGTCACTGAAATAACACATACCACTAACCATCTGTTCTCTAAGAGCCATGACTCATGCATTTCAGGCTCTTCAAATCTGGTGCTTAAAAAGTCATTAACTATGCAAAGTTGTTAGAAGAAACCCCTCACCTACTAATTGAATCCAGCAATACTATTTGTTGTGTATTCTCTCAGTGCTTACTGAGATGTTTTGCTAGCCATCCAACCAAAGTTATAATTAATGCAGTTTCTACGAGGTCATGGAAAAAATATAGCTTCTGGCATAAGACAGACTTGCTTGGAGTATACAACCCATCCCCTAAATGGTTTTATTTATTTTAACTCAGCCTCAGTGTTACTGTCTATAGAATGGGAGGAATTATATACATGTTGTTAGATTTTTGTGAAATTTGGATACAAGTAATATAAAGTGACTGGCACGTGACAGGCACTCAAACAGTGATACTATATGCCATGTTTTTTCTATGTATAAATTTATACATGTATATAAATACAAACATACTTTTTTCTTCTTCCATTAAGATCTTACAGTGTGGGATGCTGAGATGGCTAAATCTTATACAGTTTAGGCCATAAAATATCACACAGAATTTTGGGCACAAAAGGTTTCAGAACTATTCCATGACATGCGTGCTTTAATATGAATACCTGTATATGCTCCCCTTTACATAGCTCCGTTTATTTATTCCCCAAGGAAAACAGGCTAAATTGGGTTATATATGAGCTAGGTATTAGACTTAGCTACGAGTAGCAGAGATTCCAGAAGTTATGGCTTAAATTAAATTATTTATTCTCTTTCATGTAAAAGAAGTCTGGGGATAGGTGGTATAATGACTCCCAAGATGTTACCAAGAACACAACCTTCAGTTATTCTACTTTACCATGTTAGGGTATTAATTTCATCATCAGGCCACTCCCTGGTCAGATATGGTATCTGGATCTTCCACAAATGCAGGCTGGAAAACAGAGAAGGGCAGAGAGCTGAAAGGACACCCTGCAAGATGAATCAGCTCCCAGTAAGCAGCCTTCCTGGAAATTCTACATACTACTCTCTTGCATCTCATTGGCTAGAATTTGATCATATGGCTTCATCTAGCTGCAAAGGCATCTAAGAAATGCAGGCCTTTATTGTGGGTGTCAATGTTCTAAACTAAAAAAAGTTGTGTTTCTATTATTAAAAAGAAATAAGAGAAGGCATGCTGGGGTGAGATGGTGAACAAGACTGAAAGATCCTGGAAGTATAACCCAGAAGTTTCTAAGAGATTTCAATCCATGGGACCAACTCCAACTGATTTATAGACTCCCTGGAATGAAGAGTCAGGTGGAATACTAAAGCCATACATAATGACCCTGGACCAGGGACAAGAGAACCTTGACTGCTGAGTATCCGTCACTGGTGTAGATTGGATGTGGGTGACAGCAGGCACACCATGGGTTTTGTATTCTTGGTTTAACTCGAGGATGATGGGATTTCAGTGTGGTATTGGAAGAGTAGGTATTTTCATACCATAACAGTGACAAATATTTGTGCTTTCTTCTACATTATAAAGATGCTTCTTAAATCATTTTCTTATTTGATCTCTCTCCTCAAAAAAGATGGAATAGGCAAAGATTATTATCATCTGCATTTGGCACTTGCAAAAATAAGCTCAGATGGGTAAAGCAAAATGCATAAGGTCACATAGCTATCAAGAGGCAGGCCTAGGATTTAAATGTCCGCCTCATGACTGCAAGTACTAAGCTATTTATACTGGATTTGACAAGCACTCAGAAGCAGTGTGGCATTGGGGTCAGATAAATGTGGGCTTGAATCCGATCTCCACCCTCGTGGGATCTTTTTGTTTTTAAATGCAGTAGTACACTGTATTTTAGTGTACAGTTCTGTGAGTGCACACATATGCATAGGTTCTTAAAAACACTACCACAAATAGGACAAAGCACACTTCAACATTTCAAACAACCCCTTGTGTGGACCCCTTGTAGGCTCTATTGTATTGATAATCAAGATTCAAAATAACAAGAGCCAAACTCATTATGAGTATATGATAGATTCATTGATTAGAAAAGTTTGGGCCTCAAGTAACAGAGAACACAAATGAAGCCCAAAAGAACACAAATGAGCCCAAAGAAAACATCTTATCTCACATGGTGAAAAGTCCAGTGGTGGCATGAGTTGCAGGTGCTGTGTGTCAGTACTCCTGGCCTACTTTTCTATGGTGCTCCTGGCTCTGTCTCTATAGGCTTTATTCTCAGAATGTTCACAAAATGCTATAGATGTTCTAGGTTTCACTTTGAGGTGCAACATACCCAGAGACATAAAAGTGCCGTTATTTGCTGTTTCCCTCTTAGAGTAAGATAGCCTGTCTAGAAACCCCAAAGCAGAGCATCCCTCTCCTCTTTGTATATATCCTTAGGGCATCATTGTATGACTAGTACTGGATCACATGCCTATCGCTCAACAAATTATGGGCCTTGGAAATAAAATACCCTTGAATGGCTAATGCTAATCAGGATACAACAACTAGGACTGGGATGGCTTCAATTTCCCATGAAGCATGTAGTTGTATGGTGGACTCTGTTAAGATGTGGGAAGTGGGATTATGGATAATGGGTAGGCAATGAACAGTAAATGTACAGGTGAATTTCTGTTAACAGCTCACATCCACCTGTTCCAGGCCACTGCATCCTTCTCTGAACCAGCATGATAGACAATTACCAGGTCATTACAATCTTCCCCTTGGAGCCTTTCAGTTTTGTTAGAGCGTGTGTGTGTGTGTGTGTGTGTGTGTGTGAGAGAGAGAGAGAGAGAGAGAGAGAGACATTATAACAAACACAGAGGAAGGGAGAAAGGGCTGGGGAGGGAAAGAGAGAAAGAGAGAGAAAACAAAATAATTGTTAAGCATATTACATGAACATACTTGAGCCCTACAGTGACAACAGTATAATGTTTACTTATTGTAAATAAAATTAAAATCCCACCAGAAAGTCATTAGTTACAAATCTCTGTATCTCTCCATTTGGTAGTTCCAGTAAGACAATTATTTCAAATCCAGACAAGGTCAATAAGAAGAAATTAGTGAATTTGTGATAAAATAATACAAATTATTTAAGTATTTCCTTTTTACTGGGTAAGATACAAAGTAAAGTTGCTGTATAATTAGTTCATAAATTAGTCATCTGAGAGGTTGAATGTTGGTTCTTTTTAAAATTAAATTTTTGTTAAGACTTTCCAGTGGCTGGTTGGTAGGGGGAAAACATTTCCAAGTTTTAAATAGTGTTTTAGGGGATGGTTTCATTTAGTGCTGATGAAGGAACGGTAAGATGTCTTAACAGAGGTCAACCAGTAAATCAGTAGGAGGACTGGGGTCATTATTTTGATTTACAGTCCATTTAATTGTGTCCATTCTTTTTATCACTTTCAAAGCATGTTTATAAATATGTGGCCTCCTTGAGGGCAGAAGCTGTGTTCTTTTCATATTTGTCCCCAGCATTGCCTACCAGAGTGTCTGGTACATAATAAGTGCTCAGTGAACACTGGCTGAACTAAACTCATGTGGGTGTCCCTGGTACTTAACATCCCTGTGTCTATTTTATCCTTAGTTCATCTTTGTATATATCAAAATATATTTATTTTTCACACCTGTTCTTTTCACTGAATCTGCCTCAGGTAATATAGAAATGTAAAGCAATGGGAGTTCTTGCTGTTTAATCTTTAGGGATGTGGAAATATTTCTTGTTGTGTGGCAAGATAACAGACGGGGTTTTGTAAAGACCAACAATTATCCATTAATCCTGATAGGATAAACCGAAGCACAGAACTGAATGATCTTGCCCGGGGTTACTGAGGACGCAGCACCCCTAGACCAGAATTTCCGTTAACTACAGATGGATGTTGTTACCAGTGTTATGTGGTGCAGTTTGATATTCAACGACCAAAAGATGCACCCCGGCTATTGATGTCTGTGATTTCACCTCTAATGTTGAGTCCCTTTGCACTAAGTTTCTAATTTAACATTACATTTGCATAACACTTTTTTAGTTTACAAACTACTTTAAAGATCTCATTTGATCCTCACAGCAGCAGGGAGAATTGAGCAGGGAAGGCTTAATTAACCCTGTCTTAGAGACAGGAGACAAGCTCAGAAAGGTTAAATAACTCGGAAAACCAAAGGACCCTGAAAGATATGATTATGTTGCCTTCAAATTAATAAGCCCTTTGTTCACTGCCCCCCCCCCCACCCCCACACACTGCAAGCCTTCCCTGTTTTCACTGGTTGGAATTCATTTTTTCATGATCTGTGTTCTAGGACATCTGTCTTATCCTGTTATGATAGTGTTTGACTTGTTCTGCATTGTTTTTATAGAATCTCAACACTTCTAAGAAACTTCAAGTTAGTCTTGTCCAAACAGACATCTGGTGCTTGAATTCCGTCTATACTATCCCTTGCAAGAAATTGTCCAGACTCCTTGAAGACTTCCATTGACAGGGACCTCACCATTTCTTGAAGCAGCATGTTTTCTTAGGACACCTTTGTATAAAATTCTCCATTGTAGACTTGTTTCTGCTGTCTTTGGGAGAGTACAAACTCTTTAAGGACAAAGCTAGACATTCTTATCATTCCTATGTCTCATCCTGTTGTAGCAGAAGCTCAATAAAAGATTGTTGAATGAATAAATCAGTGGGTGAATGGTTGGATGAGTTTCTAATACAAGCTTCAAACAGCTCTGTCTAGCATCTTTCAGAAGCTATTGACCTGACACCCAAGGTGTTTTTAGTTGTTAATTTATTTTCCTCTGGTTGGGGTTTTGGAATTCCTAATGCAAACATTTTTGAAATACAAAGCACAAGCCATGGGTCTGGCCTCTCATAAACTAGATGCATATCATAACTGAATGCGAGAAGATGCGAGATATAAAAGTGTAATAATATATGGAACAGTCAGCAGCAGGGACATATAAACTGATAACTGGCTGCAGAAAGATAACAGCTAAGTCGGGGGAAACAGGAATGTTGCTTCATATTGAAAAGGAAGAAGCAACGGAATGATTAGTTGGAAGCAGTAGCATGGTAGGCAGGCCGAGGTGGAACACCCTAGTGGTTAAGCTTATGCATGCTGGCACAGATGGCATGCATTTGAAACCTGGCTCTATTACTTATAGCTGCATGACCCTGGGCAAACCACCCAACCTCTCTATCATTGGTTTCCTTATATAGGAATATAGATTAAATGAATTAATGTATGCATGAAAAGCACCCAGAACAGTGCATGGAGCATACGTTACCTTTCCAAAGGGATTGCTGGTCAAATAGCCTGGGTTCCAGCCCTGGTCTTCCTCTAACTAACTGTGTGATTTGATCTCCGTGTGTATTTTACCAAGTCATCATTAGTATGGGAATAAAAATGTGCTGTAGAGAGTGGTTATATCAAATGAGATAAATACATAATCCTGTTTCTTAGCTAATTGTCAACATCTCTGAGATTCAGATAATCTGGTTAGAACCCTGCTCATTGTGCCTCCTGTGAATAGACAAACCTTTCCCAAAATACATGTGAATTTCTGGAGCACTGAACATCCCTAGCACCACCTGGGACTTAGAGCTCCTGTACTGTTGAAACTGACTTTCTTTTGCCTCATGTTGACTGTGATGTAAAGCTCTGCCACTTCTTTGGTTTTTATAATAACCACAAATAGTCCTTCTCCAGGTACTTGTAAATTAGGTAGACACTGCTGATGACTTGAAGTGAATGAGCGTGGGTGCTTGCGTGTGTGTGTGGGAGTGTGTGTTGTGGGAACAGGGAAGAGCTACATCCGCACCTCCCAGCCTCCTCCCATATAGGGCCTTCTTCTGCTATCTTCTTTTCATTTCTTAACATCCAGATTGTCAAAGAAACTCCAAATTATTCTTTCTTTTATAAGGAGTATTGATCTCCTCAGATGTTTTTGTACCAGCTGATATTCAAGTGTGAAGTCTCATCTTCCATTCTAAGCATTTATTAAGATTTCTTTTTTCAAATAAATATAGCCCCTTTCATGACATCTCCAAAATCCACTGGTAAGTCTGTAAAATTTGACTAGGTCTTCAATACATGTTAATTCACTCATATTCACTTTCAATTTAATAACTCTTTTCTCCCTCACTCCCATTTTCACCCTTTTACCTGGTGAGATAAATTCTGTTCCCCGAAGAATGGAACAGAAGCACTGAAAGCATGGCAGAGCTCAGCCATTTTCTTTTGGAAGCCAGGATACATGTCATCCAATCTTGCACTAAACCCTGACTCAGGCCCAGCTGACATTGATAACAAGGGGACTTGCTCTGAATGGAGGATCTAAAAATGTTCAAGGAACAAAGGAACCAATCAGGCAATAAATACATGAAGAGGAGTCATCCAAGTGCAGAGAAAAAAGGAAGAAAAAACTGGTCTGAACATTTCTTTGCAGACTTTGACATCACCCCTCTTATCATGCTCTGATAACTCCCCAAAGGCCAAGCTCCCTGTGCATGCAAGAGAGAAAACAACTGGCTGACTTTTTTTTTTTTCTCTAAAAAGGAAACAAGATTTTCCCTAATCTCATTTATGGCAATTTTGAAAAGTGATGAGAAAATTTTTTAAAAAAATTATAAAGGTTTTAGAACAAAAGAGACCCACGCATCCATTGCTAAGTTGCCACCACCTTCCCTAGCGAATGAATAATACTTCAAGAGGCGAACTTTCATACATTCAGCTAAAGGCAAATCAGGGCCACTTGCAGTGGCTCACTCCTGTAATCCCAGCACTTTGGGAGGCCAAGACAGGCAGATCATCTGAGGTCAGGAGTTCGAGACTAGCCTGACCAACATGTTGAAACCCCGTTTCTGTTAAAAATATAAAAAAATTAGCTGGGTATAGTGGCAGGTGCCTGTAATCCCAGCTACTCAGGAAGCTGAGGCAGGAGAATCACTTGAACCCGGGAGGCAGAGGTTGCAGTGAGCTCAGATCACACCATTGCACTCCAACGTGGGTGACAGAGTTGAACTCCATCCAAAAAAGAAAAAAGTGCAAATCAGCATTGAAAGCCACACACTGTATTAGGCTCCTTGAATCTTGGAAGCAGAAATAATCTCTGCCATCATAGTGCTTACACCTTAAGCAAATAATTATGTAAACTATTTTATTATGGTTTTTTTAATGCATATTGTGAAAAATCATTACAGGCTATGACTAACGAATAAAAGGAGGCCTTGATCTATTTTGAGGAATCAGTGATCAATCAGAGCTTGAGAAAGGAACATTTAAATTGACATCTGTGATGGTTTATGTTTCAACTTGGCTTCGCTATGTAGTAACTCAGTCATTTAACCAAATACTACTATAGGTGTTGCCGTCAGGATATTTTGTAGTTGTGATTAACATGTACTGGACTTTAAGTTAGAAGATGTTACCTTTGAATAATGTGGGTGGGTCTCATCCAATAAGGTGAAAGTTTCAAGACTAAAACTGAGGTTTCTCAGAGAGAAGAATAAATCCTGCAATTTTTTTTTTTTCGTTATTAAGACAGGGTCTTACTCTGTCACCCAGACTGTAATGCAGTGGCCTGATCTTGGCTCACCACAGCCTTCACCTCTCAGCCTCAAGGGATTCTTCCGCCTCAACCTCCTGAGTAACTGGCATTACAGGTGCACGCCACTACTGCTTGGCTAATTTTTGTATTTTTAGTAGAGATGGGGTTTCACCATCTTGACCAGGCTGATTTCGAACTCCTGACCTCAAATGATCCACCCGCTTCAGCCTCCCAAAGTGCTGGGATTACAGGCATGAGCCACCACACCTGGCCAAATTCTGCAATATTAACTCCATCAAGTTTCCAGTCTGCTGGCCTTCCCTACAGATTTCAGGCTTGCCAGTTCCACAATTGTGTGAACCAATTTATCATTAAATAGATAGATGGATGGATGGATGGATAGATAGATCGATAGATAGATTGTGTATAGACACATAAATATACACACACACAGGCATACACACTCATGATTTCCTATTGGTGCTGTAGATACCAAATGATGGTATAACATCTAAAGGCAGGTAAAAAGTGAAGAGAAGAAATTGGGGAAATGTATTCCAGGCAGAAGGAACAGCCTATGAGAAAGTAATGCTTACCATTGCTCATTGTATGCCATTGGTGCCTCCAACAGCACATTTTTGGAATGCCTCAGGATGATCTCTACTTATCTACCTGCAGCTACCTTGATGCAACTCCAGGCTCTGCAGGTTTAGAGTGTCCCATGGACAAGTCAATCAGTAGGAACTCCAGGGAGTTGCCTACAGGCAGAAAGACTCTTGGACTTGGAGTCCAGTGTCTTTTGTGCCCAGATCCCCACTTCTTCCCTGGGAATCCTAGGTCAAGTATATAATTATCTCTGAGACTCTTTGGTTGTTCTTCTATGAAATGGAAAACATAGTAATAGTTAATGTTTATTGAGTCCTTAATATATTCCGTTCACTGTTCTAAGCATATATGTTAATTCAGCTAATCCCATCAACAGTCTTAGGGGACGGGAAGCACTGTTACTCACACTTCACAACGGGGAGCTAAACAGATGAGGAGATGCTTAAGGCCCCACAGCCAACAGATCTCAGGTACAGGTTTTGAGCTCAGGTGGAGTTCAGCTCTGGACATTTGGCTCATAATCATGACATTCACTTATGCTCATAATCCCTGTGTCTCCCACTTTGCAAGGCTGATGTAAGCATTAGGTATCAAAGAGCCTTTTAAAACTCATAAAACTACATGAATGAAGATTATTGTTATTTTCTCTTCTTTTCAGCAGAAGACTCTGAGATCTTTTCCAAAATTGTCCTAAGATTTGCTTTATGTATATTGAATATTTTCTGAGTAGCCAGCTCTGCAAGATCTCATTTTATGCTTGTATCAGTGCTATAGGAAAGACATTTTTGTTTTAGGTCTAGGGGCGCTGAGGCAGACAGGTGAGATGAGAGGCCAGTAATGTGCCTGAGGTCACATAGCTACAATTTGTACATAGATTTGCCTGAGAAGAGAGCCTGAGCTGATACTTCTTATGTTTCTACATCCCTGCCAGCCTCTCTACCATTCACACCTTGACAGGTGAGGTTGTGTCGGTATCAGCTGTGGCCTTCCTCCCTAGATTTTTCAATGAAAGAAAGTTTCTTCAGCTTTTTAAAAAATTTACATTAATCACTTTTGAACATAAGCTCTCCAACTTGAGATTTTGATTCATAAATTTGCACTGCCTTCTCTTTTTTCCTCGGCAACCTCTGTGACTTGCTTAGATGTGGAAACCCAGAAGGCCTCATATCTTTCTCTCTCCTTCCATCTTCCTGCCCAACTGAGGGTCCCTTCTTTCATTTGCGTTGAATCTTTGCTGGATCTGTTTTTCTCTTCCCATTCACATCCCTGCTTGCCGATCCTTTATCTTGCAGCTGAAGCCCTTGCTTCAATGGGCTCTGAAGCTATTTTGATGTTCTGCTTGTTGTGAAAATAAATTTTCCCTCACACACTCACACACAGCGTGTGTTCTCCTAATGGAGTACGTGGTATGCGTTTATATGCAATTCTGGTGCAAAAAAGAGCTGTGGAGTCCAGGAGATACCCAGGCAGGTGTTCCAATTGCAGAGGTGTTTTCATGGAGAGAGTATCTTACGATTTATTTACATTTTATTCCACCTTAGTATCAGCTAACTGCCTACTACGTGCTTAGATCGCACTGATTTTTTTAAAATAGCATGAATATTTTGTAGCTCTCTTTATATTAGAATTAATAGGGATACTTGGGACTGGGCAGAGAAATCAGGGAATGAAGAAAATAGAGGTAAGAGAAATAGATTTTGCAATGATATTCAGGAAAGAAAGTAAACAGCAGCAGCACAGAATGTCCAGGCTATATTTGCAAGTTCCAGAGGGTGTGGGGTGGTTCTGGGGAAGCGTAGGGGTATGAAAAAGGGACTGGTGGAGCAGTAAGATCTATTGAGGGCTATAAAATCCCACATACTAGAGAGGAGGGTTGAAAAATGGAAATAGGACACTTTGATGTGACTATTTTGATGTTATGAGTTTGCAGGCATTTTAATGTGACCTAAAACAGAAACCTTTAAACCTTCTGTTTTTATTTCTATTGTAAAGTAATGTGAGCAGAAGACATCCTCAGTCCCTCCCTGATCTTGTCCTTAAGCCTGAACCCATGCATGAGATTGATTCTCCTTTTCATGCTGTCCTTGAATGCTGTCTTTCTATCCCTGTGTCTTGGTTCATCCCTAAGCCTCTGGCTGCCAAACCTCCAACTGGTTGTATCCAACAGTCCTGCTTACGGAGTAACACCTGCGTGAGTAGAGAGAGTTCTTTCATGGTCACGTTGAGCTTGAGTATGTTAAACAGGCATTTGTCTACCTGAGCAACCAAGTTATTTTGTATCTCTTGTCGTACGGAGTCTTGCAAGGGAGACATCAACAAGAAAGCTGTGACAGTTTTTGACTTAAAGTCTATTTTGTCTGATACAAGTATAGCCACTCCTGCTCATTTTTGGTTACTGTTTGCATGGAATATCTTTTTCTATCCTTTCATTTTCAGCCTACATGTGTCCTTAATTCTAAAGTAAGCCTCATATAGATAACATATAGTTGGATCTTTTTGTTGTGTTTTTTTTCCTTTTTTTTTCCCCCACTAAGTCACTCTCTATCTTTGATTGGGGAGCTTAAACCATTTACACTTAAAGTAGTTATTGATAGGGAAGGACTTATGGTTGCCATTTGGTTAATTGCTTTCTGTCTTGTAGTTCTTTTGCCTCTCTTTTTCTCTCTTCCTGTCATCTTTTGTATTTCATTGAATATTTTTGTATTGATACGCTTTGATTCCTTTCTCTTTTTCTTTTGTATATGTTCTATAGGTATATTTTTGAAGTTACCATGGGGCTTATATAAACATCTTATATAATAGTTATAAGTGTATTTTAAACTGATAACAGCTTCACAGAAGACAAAGGACATTGTAAAGTGATAAACATGTCAATTTACCAGGAAGATATAATAATTGTGAATATATATGCATCAAACATCAGATCATGTAAATATATAAAGAAAACACTGAAATAATTGAAGGAAGAAATAGCCAGCAATACAATAATAGTAGGAAACATTAATATTCCACTTTTAATAATAGATTGAACATTCCGACAGAAAATCAATAGGAAAACAAAAGACTTGAACATCACTATAGACCAGAAGGTTCTTACAAACACACAGAACATTTCACCCAACAGTAACAGAATATGCATTCTGCTCAAGTGCATGTTAAATACTCTCTAGGATAAATCATATTTTAGGTCACAGTACAAGTGTTAACAAATTTAAGAAGGTTAAAATTATACCAAGTGTCTCTTCCAAACACAATGGAATAAAACTAAAAATCAGTAACAGAAAGAAAACTGGAAAATTCACAAGTACACAGAAATTAACATATTTCTGAACAACCAATGGGTCAAAAAAGAAATTACAAGAAAAATTAGAAAATATATTGAGATAAACAAAAATACTGCATACTAAAGTTTATAAACATAGCATACTGAAGTCAGCAGCAGAAGTTCAGAGGAAATTTTTAGGGATAAATGTCTACATTTATGGAAAATAAAAATCTCAAATAAACAACCTAACTTTACATCTCAAGGAATTAGGAAAAGAACAAACTAAGTGCAAAATTATCAGAAGAAAGGAAATAATAAAGATGAGAACAAATATAGATAAAATAGAGAATAGAAAAATAATAGAAAAAAATCAACAAAACCGAGGGGTTTTTTTGAAAAACAAAACAAAACAAAAACTCAAATTGACAAATCTTTAGCTGGACTAGAAAAAAAAAGAGAGATTACTTAAAATCATAAATGAAAGAGAAGATATTACAACTGATGCCACAAAAATAGAAAGGGTCATAAACTGCTACAAACAAGTATATGCTGATAAATTGAATAATCTAAAAGAACTGGATAAATTCATAGAAACATGCATCTACCAAGATTGAATCATGAAAAAATAGAAAATATGAACAGACTTACAGCCAGTAAGGAGATCAAATCAGTGTTTAAAAATCTTCCAACACCATCAACAAAGCCCAGGATTCGATTGGCTTTTATAGGGAATTCTATGAAACATTTAAAAAAGAAATAATGTCAATTCTGCTCAAATTATTCCAAAAATTGTAGAGGAAGAAACACTTCCAAACTCATTTCATAAGGTGAGAATCAGCCTGATACCAAAGCCAGTCAAAGATACTACAAGAAAAGAAAATTGCAGGCAAATATTCTTAATGAACATACATGCAAAAATCCTCAATGAAATACCAGCATACCAAATTCAACAGCATATTAAAAGGATCATACACTATGACCAAGTGGGATTGATTACCAATTGGGATCTATCCTTGAGATACAAGGATGGTTCAACACATAAAAATCTATTAACATGATACAACACATTAACAGAATGAAGGATAAAATCATATGATAATCTCAATAGATGCAGAAAAAGAATTTGACAAAATTTGACATAATTTTAGGGGAAAAAAGCTTGATAAAGTAGAAATAGAAGAATACTACCTCAATATAATAGAGGCCATATGTGAAAAGGCCACAGCCAATATTATATTCAATGATGAAAAATTGAAAGCCTTCCACTGAGATCGAGAATGAGTTAAAGATCCCCACACTGACCACTTCTGTTCAACATAATGCTCGATGTCCTAGCCAGAGCAATTGGACAGGAAAAATAAATAATAGACATCCAAATCAGAAAGGAAGAAGTAAAATTATCTATGTTTGCAGATAGCATTGTCTTATACGTAGATGACGCTAAAGACTCCACAAAGGAAAGCTATTAGAATTTGTAACTATATTCAGTAAAGTTGCAAGATACAAAATCAATATATAAAAATCAGTTGCATTTGTATGCCAACAATTTGAACTATCCTAAAAGGAAATCAAGAAAGCAAAACAATTAAGAAAACAATGCCAATTTTCAATAACATCAGAAATAATAAAATACTTAGGAATACACTTAACTAAGAAGGTAAAAGACTTTACATTAAACAGTATAAAACATTGATGAAAGAAATAAAAGGCACAAATAAATGGAAAGATATTCTGTGTTCATAGATTAGATAATTAACATTGTTAAAATGTCCATACTACTGAAAGCTAATGTACAAAATCAGTGTGATTTCTATCAAAATCTAAATGGCACTGTTTTTACAGAAGTAGAAAAAAATCCTAAAATACATGTGGTACCACAATGGATTCTGAAGAGAGAAAAAGTCTTGAGAAAGGACAAAGCTGGAGATGCATCATACTTTTTAAAAAATATGTTACAAAGGTACAGTGATTAAACTAGCATGGTATTGGCAGGAAGAAGACAGACATGTAGACCAAAGGAAGAGAATAGAAACCCATGCACGTACTTCTGATTTTCAACAAGAGTACCAGGAATAAACAGTGGGTAAAAATAGACTGACAAATGGTATTGTGAAAACTGGATATTTACATGAAAAAAATAAAAAATGATCACTTAACTTATATACCAAATTTACTTCAAAGTAGTTAAGGGATTAAATATAAGACCTGAAACTATAAAACTTATAGAAAAAAATATGAGAAAACCATCATGACATTGGTCTTAGTAATAATTTCTTGGATTTGTCATCAAAACCACAGGCAGAAATACAAAATATTAACAGATAAGTGGGAGTACGTTAAACTAAAAGCTGCTTCATGGCAAAGCAAACAATTAACAGAGTGACAGGTTACTACAGAATAGAAAAATTTGCAAAACATATATTTGATGAGGGATTAATATCAAAAATATGTAAAGAACACCTACAACTCAACAATAACAATGACAACAAGAAAAATAACCCAGTTAAAAAATGGGGAAAGGACTTGAATGGACATTTCTCTGAAAAAGATTGACAAATAGCCACAGGTATATAAAAAGATGCTCAACATGACCAGTCATCAGAGGAATGCAAATCAAAATCCCAATGAGATAGTGCCTCAACTTGTTAGGATGACTAAAGTAAGCAAAAAAGAAGCAGAACAGACTCGCAAATAACAAGTGATATTGAGGATACAAAGAAGAGGGAATCTTGTACACTGTTGGTGGAAATGTAAAATGGTGCAGCCACTATAGAAAACAGCATAGAGGTTCCTCAAAAAATTAAAAATAGACTGCCATATGTTTCAGCAATTCTATTTTTGGTATTCAAAAGAATTAAAATCAGGTTCTTGAAAAGATATCTGCAAAGATGTTCATTGCAGCATTATTCACAATAGCCAAGTTGTGAAAATGACCTAAATGTCGATTGACAAATAAATGGATAAAGAAAATGTGGTATGGAATGGAATGGAATATTATTTAGCTTGAAAAAAAAGGAAATCCTGCCATATGTGACAATATAGACAAATCTTGAGGGCATAATGCTAAATGAAATAAGCCAGTCACAGAAGAAAATATATTGCATAACTTTATTTATATGAAGTATCTAAAATATTCAATCTCCTGGAAGCAGAAAGTAGAATAGTGATTGTCAGAAGAAGGGGATAAGAGGAAATGGGAAGTAGTTTAATGTATATGAAATTTCCATCATACAAGATAAGTTTAGGAGATCTACTGTATAATATTGTGGCCTATAGTTTATAATATTGTATTGCACACTAAAACTTGTTAAGAGGATAGATCTTATGTTAAATGTACTTACCACAGAAAAATATAAACACTAACATCAGCCAAAATAAGAAAGCTGTCAAACACATTGAAATTAGTTTGTTTATTTTGAGGGAGAAAGGTAGCATGCTATATTGCAAGGATCTTCAAAACGGACTCAGGATGTGTGGATGCAAGTCTCAGTTCTGCTTCTTGCTAGTTCTGAGTCATTAAATAAGTAATTATATCTTTCTGACCTACAGTTCCTTCAACCTGAAAAATGGGAATATGACATTTCAAAAGGCTCCACCATCTAATGTAGTTCAAAAATTGTCTTCCCAACTTCCTCATGAAAATGCCAAGGCTTAGTGTGTTTCAAAGACATGCTCAAGGTCACATAGCTAGCAAATAATAGAGTTGGAGTTAGAATCTAGGTCTGTGGTCTTTAGTAGAGTGCTTTTCTTGGTATGGCATTTCCATATTGTATAATTTAGGAAAGAATATTGCCCTATCAAAAAAGTTGTTTTTTTTTTTATCATCCTACCATTGTTTCTGAAATTTCTAATAGTAGCATTACATCTTGATCAACTTTCTGGACACATGTACTTACTGGGTTAAGAATTTGAGAGATAATGAAAGTTGAGTTCTGGCTGAGCACACTGCCCTAGACAGCTGTATGTGTGTAAGAACATAGTTCTCCTTTAAGGGGAGGCCCCTATAGAAGTGGAAGGCTTCTCCAACCCCAGTTTTCTTCAAGGTAATACACACCAAGAAATGAACAAAATGAAAAATATTGCATATGTAATTGGCCACTTTTGCCTGGACATGGTTTTCTGGACAGCTCTTATATTAGATATTTGAATTAGATACTCAGCGCCCAAATGCAATATAAGCAAAATTTACATACTCAACAGGAATAAATAATCTTTCCACTAAAAGATTCTTGAAATTATCACCTAGGCCAGACCCTGTTGCTTCCATCTTTTAGACGTGCTTATTCTGTGGAGCCCTTAGAAGTAGAATCTTCTGGGCTGGGATTCAAAATCTTGCTAGTATTAAAAAAGCACATCCCTACATAAAAATATTAATAACTTTACCAGATAAATAGTTCACTTACTCCAACCCCTTATCCTGAAAAATCATGCAAAATTTACAACTCTCCATTCGTAAAGATCTCAATAATATTGTTAGCAATTTTGCCAAGAGCAAATTCTTCTCTGAAGGTCTCTTTTTATTTCTGTATTTGGACATCTATCTCTTGGGGTCGTCCACGGTGTCTGAAGCCAGGGGATAGGTGGGAATGGATGAAGATGTTTAGTAATTTTCACAGAGAGCTTGAGGGAGCTGGTGGGACATCAAAAAGCTCTTAGAGAAAAGTCAACAGTTGACTTTAGAATAAATGAATCTCTTAAAACATTTAGGGTGTAAAATATTAATGGGACCTGTGCTTGGCCCCAAAAGCATTTGAGATTTGTATTGATGCCAAAATATTTGAAAAATAGTTAAGCAATATTTAACAACCTGGAAAAGCTGAGCTGTTCACCCAGTTCTGTGTTACTTGTGAAGTGCTTGAAAGAGCCTCTGGAAGAACAGTACATCTGCAGGGACTCCATTAAGGAAGGCCCCTTGGAGGTTCTTTTAAATGGGGTGGGAAGGAAAAGCTGAGTAAGAGTCTCATCAGGAAAATGAGAAAATTGCGGAAGTGTTTCCATATTGCACTGAGTTGCATTAGTCACTCTCCTGGAAAAGAATCCAGAGTTATCAGCAAAACACTGAAAGAAAATGTCTAAAATATGAAGATTACAGTCTGCATTGCAATGACTACCACACAAAAAGAATCATCCATCTGATTTGATAAAGGAACAACAAGGTACAGTTTGGAGTTGCAGAAACAGTTATTAAAGTTAGGACATACTGACCCCCTTTCCCAAATTATCAATAGAATAATTTAGAAAGGCTAGGGCAAGGGAAGAGAGGTGAGCTTTGAAAACCTGTTGATTTCCTGCCACTGGACTGAATTTTTACATACATTTTCTTATCTTAGTATTAACTATTGTAAAACATGATTGTTTCTGTTTTACAAATTAGAAATAGAAGATAATGATGTTGACTAAATTGTATAAAGTAAAACAGCTGACAAATGGCAGTACCTTGATTTGAATTCAAGTCTACTTAATTCCAAAGCCCATGCTGGGAGAGAAAATCACATGAAGGATTCCCTGTTTTTGAAAATCTACACATCCCTCTAACTTTAGGTCTTTCTATATGCAGCCTACTTAGTTCCAGCAGAGTTGTAGACCAGTGTCTTTAATACCTTCTATAGATACCAGATTACATAAAGTAAGACTTGAAAATCTCTAATAATTTTATAGTAGCAGACTTCCTACCTCTTTCCTCAACTGTAGATTTTTTTTTTTTTTTACATAAAGAATAAAGAACCTCTGGGTTAGCATCCAGTGGTTTTTAACTCTAAAACTGGTCAAGTTTTTTTCTAGTTTCATAAGTTTGAGAAGTTCACATAACATTTCCAGACAGAATTTCATGAACTATAAAATGTAGTAACACTTGGCTGTCATTTACTTATATAATTGTCATGAAGATCAAATAAGAGTGCAAAGTAATTAACCAAGATGTGGATCTTCTAGACCCTGAATAGAGTGTGCAATGTGTGGTAATGTGGAGTTACTAGATCCTGAATAGCTAAAGCAATCTTGAACAAAATAGCAAAGCTAGAGGCATCCTACTACCTGACTACAAAATGTACTACAAAGTTTAGTAATCAAAGCAGCATGGTACTGCATAAAAACGGATACATAGACCAATGGAACAGAATAGAGAGCGCAGAAATAATTCTATGTGTTTACAGTCAAGTGAGTTTTGACCAAGGTGCCAAGAACACATAGTGAGGAAAGGGCAGTCTCTTCAATAAATAGCGTTGGGGCGACTGCAGAAGAATGAAATTAGACCCTTCTCTCACATCATACACAAAAGTAAACTTGAAATGGACTCAGGACTTAAACGTAAGACCTGTAACTGTAAAAATACTAGGAGAAAGCGTAAGGAAAAAGCTTTATGACGTTGGTCTGGACATAACTACTTTTTAGATATCCCCTCAAAAGCATAGACAACAAAGGCAAAAAGTAGATATATAGACTACATTAAGCTCAAAAGCTTCTGCACAGCCAAGGAAATAATCAACAGAGTGAAGAGACAACCCATGGAAAGGGAGAAAATATTTGCAAACTATACCTCTGATAAAAGGTTAATATCCAAAATACATAAGAAACCCAAACAATCCAATGGCCAAAAAATTCCACAAATAACCTAATTAGAAAATGGGCACGGGATTTTGATCAATATTTCTCAAAAGAAGGCACATAAATGATAAACAGATATATGAAAAAATAGCAACACTAATCACCAGGGAAATGCAAATTAAAACCACAACGAGATATTAGTTCACACCTGTTAGAATAGCTATTATCAAAAAGATGAAAGATAAGTCCTAGTGAGGATGTGGAGAAAAGGGAACCCTTGTATACTGATAGTGGGAATGTAAATTAGTACAGCCATTATGGGAAGTAGTTTGATAGTTCCTCAAAAAACTAAAAATAGAACTACTGTATGATTTGGCAATCCCACTTTGGGGTATATATCCAAAAATTAAATCAGCATATTGAAAAGATGTCTGCACTCCCACATTCATTGCAGCATTATTTGTAATAGCCAAGATATGGAATCAATCTATGTGTCCATCAATGGATGAATGGGTAAAAACAATATGGTATACATTCACAAAAAAATTACTATTTAGTCTTACAAAGAAGGGAATCCTGTCACTGGGGACAGCAACATAGATGAAGCCGGAGGACATTACATTATCAGTCAGGCACAGAAATTGGCAAGGCACAGAAAGACAAATACCACAGCATCTCACTCATATGTGGAATCTAAAAAAGTTGAACTCATAGAAGTAAAGAGTAGAAAGGTGGTTACCAAAGGTTAGGAGTATAACGGGGTTGGATAAATATTGGTCAAAGGATACAAAATTTCAATTAGATAGGAGGGATAAGCTTAGGAGATCTATTGTACAACATGGTGACTATAGTTAATCACAATGCATTGTATTCTTGAGAATTGCTAAGAGAATAGGTTTTAAGTGTTCTCACCAAAACAATGATAGATATGTGAAGTAATGCATATGTTAATTAACTTGATCAGTCCATTCTACAATGTATGCATATTTCAAAACATTGTGCTGTACATGATAAATACTTTTTTTATTTGTTCATTAAAAATAGGTAAATAAATAATGAAGTTAGGCTACTCATTAATTCCATTTAAATTCAGGTAAAATTAAATATTTTAGAGGAATTAGGTTTAACAAAAATTAAATTAGAAATATACCAATAAACATGGATATATCCAGTTGAGAATTTTTTTAAAAAGCAAAATATGGAATTACTGTTGTGACTCATTTATGAAGGTACTCATTTTTATTAAATAGGGAAATTTTTGTTAGGTATCTAAAAACTGTTAAATTGAAAACAGGATAAGTGTTTTTGAAATTTTCATGGCCTCATGGGAACATTATATCTCCATAGATTGAGAGTAGTATGGAAATTAATGGGGGACACTTTAGGGAGCCATGAACCCCTTGATATTGCATTCAGAATTTTGTGAATATGTGATTTCTGGGAAGAGGATCTGCAGTGTTTGTCAGACTCCCAAGACGGGTCCATGGCTATAACGATATTTAGAAAGCCCTGAGAGTCAGGTTCTACAATCACAGAGCATTGGATATTGGGCTTATGGTTTGAAGAGATTGGTAATTCCATATACTTCATCTATCAAGATCCAGTTGGGAAAGCAGAAACCACATTACATATTTTAAGAAAGGAGTTTAATTGGTTTTAAAGAGCTATAAGAGAGACAAAAAGAAAACATCAAAAATATTTCCGAGACCAAAAAACAAAAAGTGCTTAGAGAAGTGATTATTCCTAGGCATGGGGAACCAAAGGAGAGAGTCAGCATCTCCAGACCTTGGAGCTTATAGGAGGGACTCTGTAGGGCTGGTAGTCAGATCTCTGAAAACAGAGGCACCACACACTCTCTGAAGAGGCTTGGTAAGACTGCTTCTGGAAGTACTGAACACAGCTTGATGCTGGAGCAGACTACCATTGAGGTGACTTTGACCACAGCACCAATAGGAAAAGCATCCCTCTTCTCCTTATTCATTCTAATCTCTCTCCAGCATTTCCTATTGGCATAACCTATAAGAAAGCCAGATGACAAAGCAGTTTGGGAAAGGTAGTTTGCAGAGGCCCTAGAGTATTTAAAAGTAGATTTTGATAACTTTCCTGCTTTGCATTTTAATGTTGTCTATGTAGTGTAAATATCAGGAATTCCTTTATGTTTGGAAGGACCTACTCAGCATGCTTGAACTGGTGTATAGGGATCCTGTTATTTCAGAGAAAGTGGAATGCACATACATCAAAACAAACAGAAACCCCCTAAAATCATATGTGTGTTTCCAGACATCTTCCTGACATTTTCTTAATAATATATGTCAGGTTAAGTGCTACTGCTTAGGTGGTCTAATGGAACTTAGGGATGGGGAGGGTATCATTCTGGCTGGCTTTGCAAAGAATGTGAGCACTGAGTTGAAGTACGTATTTCAGGTATTTATGTGGTCAAGATGAAGATGGAAGGGTAAAGTATTCTAAGTAAGAAAAAGGAAAAAAGTAAAGAATCTGGAAATTCAAAGTGAGTCCAAAGAATAAGTAATTTTTAAACAACTCTCATACCAAAGACCGTAAGGGAAGCAGATGTACTAGTGATAAATATGCCTAAAGATCCACACACTTGATCTGGAAAATGAAATCACTGCATTCAATCAGACCTGGCACACCTTCTGATCTTTGTGTCTTTTTGGAAGATTTGACCTTCCATGCAAACCACGGGAGTTCCTTGTTGGATAAATCTTAGCTTCCATTAAGGCCAGGAGAATTGAACAACTAGGTAGGAGTGGGCTATCTTTTTTTTTTTTTTTTTTTTTTGAGACAGTCTTGCTCTTGTCACCCAGGCTGGAGTGCAGTGGTCCAACCTCAGCTCGGCTCACTGCAACCTCTGCCTCCTGGGTTCATGCAATTCTCCTGCCTCAGCCTCCTGAGTAGCTGAGATTACAGGCACCTGCCACCATGCCCAACTAATTTTTTTGTATTTTTAGTAGAAATGGGGTTTTACCATGTTGGCCAGGCTGGTCTCGAACTCCTGACCTCAGGTAATCCACCCACCTCGGCCTTCCAAATTGCTGGAATTACAGGCGTGAACCACCGCAGCCTGCCGGTGTTGACTGTCTTAGGACACTACTCAGCAGGTAGATTGAGATGAGCCACAGCACCAAATGGAGCTCTCCATGGTTCTGATATTTATAGCCACAATGAATCTGTTTGCTGATGGCCCCAACACTGCCTTGTTGATTTCTTAGTTTCCGCCTTAAATCTCCCTACTCTGAAAAGTTTGCCATTATCCTTCTCTGGGTGCTTAGTCTTCATATTGAACTTTATTAATAATAAACACAAAAATTATATTGTGCTTATGCTTCTTAGAAGGATTTTAATATCTATTAACATATTTAATCATCCCATTAAACCAGTAAAGTTGGAACTGATGATTTCACTTTCCTTTCTACGTGAGGAAATTAAGGTTTCAAGGTTAAGTGACACGATCAAGGACATAATTTTTAATGCCTCACTAGAGACTTGAACCCAAGCCTTCTAATTCTAAAGCATGGGATGTTTTCAATTTATGTGGTTAAGGGACCAAATTACTAAGATCTTACTTAGACTGGCTCAGTCATTATTATAAGTCTATGTAATAGATATACATAGAAATAATCTGTGGTTCCAATATATCTGGGAAACATTAAATGCCATATCCCCATCTATGCAATTGATAAAGCATATTAAAATATTAAAGACTCTTAAAAGGCTTATAGAAATAATCTCTAGCTTTTGGGTTGACTCAGAATTTTCCCATTTTTTGATCATAGATGGATTATTTATCAGTATGTAGCAGCCATTTATATCAAATGTGGTACCCATATTTCATAAAACACTGGGGAAATGTTAACTCATCCCATATTCTGACCCTTGACGTGGCAGAAACAAAATGTATCTTCTCTGGAGACTGTCACTCCACCATTGGGAGTTTTTAGGTAAGGCTTGTGAGTGGCTGGAAAAATTTTTCCATATTGGCTACAGGATGCCACACCAGACCTATCCTCTCACCAAGTTCAGTGAGGAAAATGATTTTAATGTTCACAAAAATTACTTTTTAGAGTGATATCCAGGGATCATGAGCCAAGGTGATTCCATCTATCATAAGGCCTACATTTTCTTTTTATATCACAAGCTTCTAAATGCCCTGTGACCATTCATTATTTATCAGACTTCGGTGCACTCAGTGGTTCCCTCTGACAAAATGGCCATCTTGGAATCAAGTTTTTTTTATAGTATGGTGGTTATTAGAAGCTGCTCAGATTGACAAACGTGAATAGGAAATTATTCAGGCAACACAGTTGGAGAGAAAACAGAAAAAGAGAGATGGACATTGACAAGAAAACATAGGACACAGTTCAACTCATAAGAGTGGCAAAACTTTGATCTACTCCATTTTAAAAATCTCCTTTCTAAGTCACTTGGACTTTGACATTGTATCTCCAAAAGAAATGTAGCATTCATTGAACAATTATTTTGTCCTGGGCATTGTGCTGGAGGAGTGAAGGAGGCAGAGATGAGAAAGATTAATTTCTTGCCTTAAGTCTCTTGTGCTCTGGTAACAGAGAGATAGGCATGCACAACAGTGCCCATATACTCTATAAAGCAAATAAACAGATAACAACCACAGAAGAGGGACAATAAAGTCTTATGGGGTGGTGGCCTGGAAATACCTCTAAGAAGAAGTGACTATTTAAATATTTCTATTTAAAGGTGAATGGGAAATCTCTGGTGCCACTGCCCCCAGTATCATCTTCTGCCACTACTTGCTTTTTAGCATTCTCTCATATTTTCTCTTCCTGGCTTTCTCTCAGGCTCCCTCCTCAGGGCCTTCGCATATGCTGTTTCCATTGCTGTAAACCCCTACCTCCTCCTCTTCATCTGGCTAACTCTACTAGCCTTTCCATCTCCAGTTAAATGTTACTTCTCAGAGAGGCCTTCTCTGTTACTCCTTTCCCCAATATATGTTATGTCCCCTACATTGTTCTTTCTTATCACATTTTGATCATTTAATTTTTGGCTGGTGTCATATGTTTTTTACTTCTATGTTTTTTACATTTTTGTTTATCTCTTTTCCACAGGGTTTTGGAACCTTCATGAGATCAGTAACTGGGTTTGTTTTATTCAGTGTTTCTTTCAGTGTCTTGCTCTCAATAGGGGCTTAGTAACCATTTGTTAAGTGAGTGAATGAAACCAAGTGGGGCATCTAAAACTGAATGAGAATCTTGAGCAAAGGCTCATTGACATCAACCTGAATAGTGTGTGTGTTAGTGGCAGGTTCTAAGCTGTAAGGAGAATCCAGACCCTGTCTATCCAGGAAGGGGAGAAGCTCAATGTGGGTAAAGATAAAGGCATTGCTAGGTTACATACAAAAAGATGAAACATTTATTGAGGCAAACAGAGGTAATAGATTTCTGACTCTTGACAGCATATTTGATTTTTGGATTCACCCTTTTGATTCATGCAACTAATATAAAATGCCTGTCTGAGCTTTCCTCTTACAGAGAATCATCTTAATTCTGGAGAGATGGTTCTACATCTTAAGAAAAACCTTCCCCATCCCATACCTACTAGATGTGATTTTTCTTGAGTTTGCCTTTCTGAGCTTCCCAGTGCTATGGGAATGATAAGACCTCAATGAACCTGGGATTAGGGACCAGAACAGACATGAGCCTGCTCTGAGTTAACAACTTAGGCCAAAGTGGACTAGAAACCTTCATGTTTTACATCAAGTCCAGCATAACTTACCAGGACTAGGAGACCACGTAGAATCTGGGAGCAAATTCCTAGAAGGATAATCATAGCTCTAATCATATGTTAGGCACTGTGCTAAGCACTATATATGCATGTTATAATTAAATCCTGGCAATAATATCCTGTGAGATAGGTCCTATTATTATTTCTGTTTTATTGAGGAGAAAAGTTAGGCTTTGTGAGATGAGATTGGGTAAGTTAGGTTTATCAGTTCGTTTTCACACTGCTGATAAAGACATAGCTGAGACTTGGAAGAAAAAGAGGTTTAATGGACTTACAATTTGATATGGCTAGGAGGCCCCTCAATCATGGCAGAAGGCAAGGAGGAACAAGCCACGTTCTATATGGATGGTGGCAAGCAAAGAGACAGAGAGCTTGTGTAGGAACACTCCTGCTTTTTAAAACCATCAGATCTCATGAGACTCATTCACTATCATGAGAACAGTACAAAAAAGACCTGCCCCATAATTTAAACACCTCCCACTGGGTTCCTCCCATAACACATGAGAATCGTGGTAGTTACAATTCAAGATGAGATTTGGTTGTGTACACAGCCAAACCACATCATTAGGCTTCCACAGACTGAGAGTAATAAAACTGATGCAGGGCACGAGTCCTAAAATTAGAGCTTAGCTTGGGAGGGTTCTTGGCTTCACCTAGGAAAGAACTCAAGGGCTAGCCAGTGGTGTTAGACAGCAACTTTTATTTATGTGGCAGTGTACAGCAGCAGAAGTACTCCTCCTTGTGCATAGGCAGTATGCCAAGTAGCAGCTCAGAGGCAGTTCTGCAGTCATATGTATACCCACTTTTAATTATATGCAAATTAAAGGGCAGATTATACTAACATCTCTAGAAAAAGGGTAGCTTCTGGATCATTAGGTCATTGCCACGGAAAGGAGCAGTAACTTTTGAGTGCTGCCATGGTAATGGTAAACTGACATGGCACACTGGTGGGCATGTCTTATGGAAAGTTGATTCCACCCTGTTCTGCTTTTAGCTAGTCCTCAATTTGGTCCAATATCTGAGCCCTGTCTCTGGAGTCCAGTCCCACCTCTTGAGTTGAGTCCTACTTTCTCCTTCCAAGCCATTGAGCTTCATAGCATGAGTGTTTAGCCTACTACAGATCTATCTATGGAACTGGCAGTCACATTAGGCAGTCACTTGAAGATTCTGGGTTTGAGACCCCAGCCACATTTTCCTCTCTCTCTAGACCTGAGAAACAAGATCACCAATTGGTTCACAGAGGGTGGGTGAGTTGAGAGGGGTACAATTTTTAGGATTTGTTGTAGAGGATTTTGAGTGATAAGCTAAGAAATCTGCATTTCACTCTTGAGAAAATAGATCCAGGGCACTGGTACAAAAACGGACACATAGACCAATGGAACAGGTTAGAGAACCCAGAAATAAAGCCACTCATCTACAACTATCTGATCTTCAACAAACTTGACAATAACAAGCAATGGGGAAAGACTCCCTATTTAATAAAAGTGCTAAGATAACTGGCTAGCCATATACAGAAGATTGAAACTGGACCCCTTCCTTTTACCATATACAAATTAATTCAAGATAAATTAAAGACTAAAATGTGAAACCTAACACTATAAAAACCCTAAAATAAAAATCTAGGAAATACAATTGTGTAACTAGGCCCTGCTAAAGATTTAATGACAATGACTCTAAAAACAATTACAACAAAAACAAAAATTGACAAGTGGGACCTAATTAAATGGAAGAGTTTCTACACAGCAAAAGAAACTAACAACAGAATAAACAGACAACCTACAAAATGGGAGAAAATATTTGCTAACTATGCATCTGACAACAGTCTAATAGCTAGAATCTATGAAGAAAGTAAATCAATAGGCAAAAAACAAATAATATCCCAATTAAAAAATGGGCAAAGGACATGAACAGGCACTTCTCAAAAGACATACATGTGGCCAACAGAATATTAAAAAATGCTCATTACTAATCATTAGAGAAATGCAAATCAAACCACAATGAGATATTATCCAATACCAGTCAGAATGACTATTATTTAAAATAACAGATGCTAGCGAGGTTGCAGAGATAAGGAAATGCTTATAATCTGCTGGTAGGAATGTAAATTAGTTTGTGCACTATGGATAGTAGTTTGGAAATTTCTGAAAGAGCTTAGAACTACCATTTGACCCATCAATTCCATTGATAGATATATTTGCAAAGGAATATAAATCATTCTACCAGAAAAACATACACACACATGTGTTCATTGCAGTACTACTCACAATAGTAAAGACATAAAGACAGAATCCCATCAACAGTGGAGACTGGATAAAGAAAATGTAGTACATATTTACCATGGAATACTATGCAGCCACAAAAAAGAGTAAAATTTTTTTCCTCTGCAGCAACATGGATGCAGCTGGAGGCCATTATCCTAAGTGAATTAACAGGAACAGAAAACTGAATACTGCATGTTCTCACTTATAAGTGACAGCTAAACATTGAGTGCACATGGACACAAAGAAGGGAACAATAGACACTGAGGCCTACTTGAGGGTGGAGAGTAGGAGGAGGGTGAGAATCAAAAAACTACATATCTGGTACTATGCTTACTAACTTGGTGATGAAATAATTTGTACACCAAACCCTAGCCACATACAATTTACCCATGCAGTAAACCTGCACGTGTACCCCCTGAACCTAAAATAAAAATTGGAAGGAAACAAAAATAAAGAAGGGAAAAATGGCAATTAAAAAAAAGAAGAAAGAAAGTGGAACCAGAGGGGTTGTTTGAATGGCATACAAGAGAACAAAGGAACAGAGAGTGGCAATTGGGGATTACCAGATGCAGAAATCTGCAGTATTACACAGTTCAGGGAGCCTGAACCAAGGCTGTGGTGATGGAGATGGACTGGAGAGTGGTTTTAAGGCAGAATTGATAGGACTTGGCAACTGACTGGTAGGGAAAGAGCTGCCTGTTGTCACTTAATGATGAAATACAGATCTCTACCTTCCCAGCCACAGACTTCATCTCAGCAAATACACTTTCAATGATTGGTCGGTATTTACTTAACATCCTCACTTTACCAAGAAATATGAATTGGCTTCATCTCTGAAGAAGCATGAGTTCCTGGGCTTCTCTGACTTACAAGATTGGTCTTGAGATACAGTTGTTGATGTGAAAGAATAAAACCACATACATATGATTCTATATATGCGCTGCTTCTGTCACACTAGTACTTATGAGGCCAGATTAATTTTATGTTTTGTCTTTACAACATAACATTATGACTTCATTTATTTAAGGTTTATGTTCTATCAGCTTCTCCAAAATATTGTAGTGACAAATTAAGAAATAGAGAAAAGGTAAGTTAAATGTAAAGACAGATTTAAACAAATTTACATGAGCAGATAATAAATATGTCTTCTGAGTTGAGCTAATTTGCTAACACAGTGCATAACAAATTATTTATGCTATATATCTATGTATCTTTATACATCTAAATGTAATTATTGATTTTGTTTTCATTATTGAACAAATGAATGAATTGACACACCTGCTAGGATAAGGCATTGAATTTGATTCTGAGTTTCCTCATAACTAAGGGGAAAAGAAAAGTATAGAATATAATATTAAAATGTAAATATAAATATATAGTCACATCATGTGACTAACGATATATTTATCCCAATGGACAAGCTTTTGGCATAGCAAAGAATTCAGTGAGGAATTTGTTTTAATGAACGTTTGAATAAGAAATCTTAAAATGAATAATGTTAATTCCCTCTCCTGCTCCTTCCTCTAACACATTTATTTGCTTTGTGTGTATTTTCGTTTTTGTGTGCTTAAAATTTTGGGTGTAATCAAAGCAGGGATGTAGAATCATCAGGGTAGGAGGGGTCAGTAGGGCAGGAGAAGCAGTGTAGACTGATGGTTAATACAATGGGCTTTAGCAGTGAGGAACTCACTTCTTTTCCTGTGAAATGGAGATAGTAATAATAATAATAAATAATATCTACTTCACATGGATACTGTGAGGATTAAGGAAGGTAATAATATAAATGTGCTTGGCATGGCAAGTTGAAGGGCTATCACTTCTTAAACACTGCCACAGAGCAAGCATTTAAGAAGTGACAGCTGGCTGGGCATGGTGGCTTACACCTGTATTCCCAGCACTTTGAGAGGCTGAGGAGGGCCGATCACGAGGTCAGGAGTTCAAGACCAGCCTGACCAACATGGTGAAACATCATCTTTACTAAAAATACAAAAATTAGTCAGCTGTGGTAGCTCCCGCTACCTGTATTCCAGCTACTCAGGAGGCTGAGGCAGGAGAATTGTTTGAACCTGGGAGGCGGAGGTTGCAATGAGCTAAAATCGTGCCATTGCACTCTGGCAGGCAACAGAGTGAGACTCCATCTCAAAAAAAAAAAAAAAGCGACAGCCCCAAATTAGAGGGGGTCTAACTACATGCTAGGGACATAGGCAACTTTGGTCCAGGGTCCAGCCCCTCTCCGCTTGCATTGTCTCTCTCTCCTCCCTTGTTTATACCCTGTTAAAGAATAAGGTGTGAATACACCAATGGCAATTAAGGATTTTTGTTTGTTTATTTTTCTCTGGGGCCCTGTCTCCTCCGAATGCAAACAGACTCTGTGACTTCAGTAGTTGCACCTGACCATAAGGCTCACACAAATATGCTTTTACCTATTTCCCATTGCGTGGTGTCCTGCCTGATATAATTTGAGTAAATCTTAAGTCCTCATTTGGATTGCAAGTTTCTCCAGGGAAATAAGAGTGACTTCTCTTCTGTCTCCTCTAATGCCCAACTCAATTCCTCCAACACTCATATTTGGAGCAGCCCAGAGCATTCTAGGCCCTGAGACAGAGCAATGAACAAGCAAAGTTCCTGTCCTCGTGAAGCTCAGCTTTCAGTGAGAGGAACGGATACAACAAGTAACCAAATGAATAAACATGACAGGTTCAGATAATAAGTATTATGCAGAAAATTAAAAGCCAAGTGACAGAAAACAACTGGGAGTTCACTGATTCATGGATCAGGGAAGGATATTCAAGGAGATAGTAAATGGATGAAGCTTTGAGTATGGCGCAAGGGAACCAGCGATGCTACCACCCAGGGGAGAGTGTTCCAGACAGGGAAAGACCAAGGATGAAGACCTTGAGGTTGAGTAAGTGTTCAGAGACTAGGAAGATAGCCTGGATGGTGGTTACGTGGTAAGGAGAAGGGGTGTGGGATCAGCTGAGACCAGAACCCAGAGCTGGTCTAGGAAGGAAACTCCATAAACACCAAGAAAGAGATTGTGCTGCTCAAAGAAGTTCTTCAGGGCAGAGCCAAGTTCTAATCTTCATGATGCTTCCTATACCTCTTGTATCCAGAGACTTTCCTACATGATGGCTACTGTTAAATCTTGAAAGAAATAACTCCCAATACAATTTTCAAAACACCATCTAACTTGGTTCTCAAATTAACCTTGGGAAGCAAGTTATTGGGATTCTTGCTTTATGAGTGACTGATCTACAATTTAGAGAATTTGACAAATGCGTTGTAGATTTCAAGTTGTTATCTTAGAATTTGTGTTGGCCTTCTTATTCCAGGGCACTGGGTTTCTTCTACAGCATCAAAGATACCTCTCAATTATTTGGAGACCTCTTCTATCACTTTAAACCAATCTTATGTGTGGGTGTCCGAAACATGGGGAGTAGGTATCAAAACTTTGATTAAATTCATTCACTAGGCACTGACATCAGTGTCATCACCATTACCACCAGAATAGTATTAATGATAGTTACAGTATATTTAGCACCTACTTTTTAAATAAACATGCTAAGCACTTGGAGTATACCATTAAATTTCCTCTGCCCAATAATCCTAAGAAGTAGGCATCATTATCACCTTCACTTTACAAATGACAATAAAATGACTGCTCAGAAAGTTTAAGTGACTTGCCCAAGGTCACATAGCAGGGAGCTGGAATTAATGTAGACTGGAGGCTGGACAACTCTGATTGTTTACCTCAACTACATGAACTGGGTCAACCACTGGCGGCCCTCTGATGGAATAAGATTGAGTTTATGACCTTGAAAAGGTCCCTGTTTAGAGGGGCAAGTCTCTCTGAAGGGAGCTCAGCCTCTGTTCACCTGCCCAGCCTGCCCAGGCAAAGTGAGAACAGAGCTTGCTTCTGTTTGACAACTCAGCGAGTTAGCATCTGTGGCTATAAAGGCAGGAATGGAGGATGAGCTGGGCTGGAGGAAGCCGTCCTGCACCATGAATCAGCACCAGCATCTTGGGAGGGAGAGGGTGAGAACCAAGGACCTTGTGAGCAGTTAAGAGGCTCCACCTTGCCATGGGAGATAAGTGGAAATTCTGATTTCCCCAGACCAGACTATTGAACCACAATCCAGGCTGTGGTTATTTATATTCCCCTAACAGCCTTGTTTACACAACCTGCCTGGATGCAAATCAGCACACGGAGGCAGTGGAGGCGGCGAGGTGTGCAGCCGGAAGGGACTGGGGGATTGGTTTTAGTCATGTAGTGTTAACACAGCCACACATGACTGCCCACACTTCTGCAGCTGAGGGAGAGAATGAGAACATGTAGTCCCCAGGACACTTGCCCAGTCCTGCCTGAGCAAGAGATAATGCAAAGAGTGGAGTGGACTTTGATTATCCCAATCCCTTCCTTTACCATTCGCTTCCTTTTCCAGCCCCATCGCTCACCCCATCTGCCCCCCTCCCCTCCTGCATGCACCCTCCGTTCCAGTCACTCCTGGCTCTGAATACATCATGCTCCTTCATGGGTTTGTGCTCCGGCTCAGACAGTTCCCTGTGCTCAGAATGCCCTTTCTCTCTCTCTTTTACAAAGTGTGTTATGTGTAACTGATGGGGTGCCAAACAGTGTTAGGTAGTACACAGACAGAATTCTTATTTTATGCAAATATTTATTATGTGAGGACTGAGTCAATTTAGACAAAGGCACTGAATCTATAATAGTACAGGTAGAATATAGATAGGGCAAATAACTTGATGATGGCGTAGAGGTTCTTGCCATTTGGGAAACAATGCTCTTATTTAATCGAACATGGCCTGCCTTTCATAACATGAGAGACAGGGCTGGATTCTGTTTTGATCTGCAGTGCCCTCTCCAACCTTCGAGGTTCACATATCTGGTTACGTGACCTTCGTTTGCTCTCCATGGAGGCCATCTGTTGCCTCCTAGTGTATGCCCCACCGTCCCATTTGGCCCACAGAATTCTGTCTTTTTCTCAAGCCCAAATTGTGCTGTCAGCAGTGAAACATTCCAGCTGTCTAAGAAAAACCTTTTTAAAGAGCCAGCCTCATCTCTCCACTCCTCACCCTCTCCCTCTCTCCTTCCCTTTCCCTACCTTCCTCTCTACCTCCTGCCCTCATCCCTAACCTCTAGCTACCACTTTTTTTTTTTTTTTGAGATGGAGTTTTGAGGCTGGAGTGCAATGGCAGGCTAGAGTGCAATGGCATGATCTCGGCCCACCACAACCTCCGCCTCCTGGGTTCAAACAATTCTCCTGCCTCAGCCTCCGGAGCCGCTAGCAGTATAGGCATGTGCCACCATGCCCGGCTAATTTTATATTTTTAATAGTGACAGGGTTTTTCCATGTTGGTCAGGCTGGTCTCGAACTCCTGACCTCAGGTGATCTACCTGCCTCGGCCTCCCAAAGTGCTGGGATTACAGACATGAGCCACTGTGCTTGGCCTACTATTTTTTATTTTAAAATTTTTGTCAGTTTGTATTATATAAATAGAATCATAAAATATGTAATTTAGAGGGTTTTTTTCTCAGCATAAATCTCTTGATAGCCATTCAAATTATGTGAATCAATTGTTCCTTTTCATTGCTAAGTAGTAGTCTATGGTATGGCTATACTACAAATTTATTTATTTATATATATATTTATTTATTTGTATTTTTTGTACAGACAGGATTTTGCCATGTTGCCTAGGCTGGTCTGGAACTCCTGGGCTCAAGTGATCCACCTGCCTTAGCCTTCTAAAGTGCTAGGATTATAGGTGTGAGCCACTGCACCCAGGCCTACAGTTTGCTTAAAGGAGTTATTAAAAGGACATTTGGGTTGTTTCCAGGGTTTGGTCTATTATGAATAAAACTGCTATGAACATTCATGCCCAGGTTTTAATGTAAATATAAATTGTTCCTTCCTTTGAGATAAACGTTCGAGTTCAGTTGCTGAGTTGCATGGTAAGTGCATGATGAATTTTATAGGAAGGTACCATACTAATTTCCAAAGTGGCTGCACAATTTTCATTCCGAACAGCAAAGTACGAGTGATCCAGTTTCTTCACCTCCTTGCCAGCATTTTATGTAATCACTATTTTTTATTATAGTCCTTCTTTTAAGTGTGTAGGGTTATCTCATCATGGATTTAATTTACATTTCCTTAATAGTTAATGATACTAAGTGTCTTTTCATGTGCTTTTCATAGACATTTCACTAAAGAGTCTGTGTCCCTTGCCTATTTTGTAATTGAATGTGTCTCATTTTGTCTTAACTATTTTAAGAGTTCTTTATATGTTCTAGATACGAATCCTTTGTCAGATGCACGATTTGCAAATATTTTCTCCCAGTCTTTTACCGAGCAAATTAAAAAAAAAATTAAGATCCAGCCTTTTTCTGTATCACACTATTTTTGTATCTAGTCTAAGATTACATGCTTGCCTAGCTGTAGGTCAGAAAGATTTTTTTCTTATTTATTTATGAAAATTTTATAGTGTGTTTTTTTACTGAGACAAAGTCTCGCTCTGTTGCCCAGGCTGGAGTTCAGTGGCATGATCTCAGCTCTGCCTCCCTGGTTCAGGTGATTCTCCTGCCTCAGCCTCCCAAGTAGCTGGAACTACAGGCATGCACCACCATGAGATGGGGTTTCACCATGCTGGTCAGACTGCTCTCAACTGATACATTTTGGGTTAATTTCTGTATAAGACGTGAGTTTTAGGTTGAAGTTTATTACTGCCCGTCCCCACCCCCCACCCTCACCCCATACCCCCACCCCACACCTCCACCCCCGCCGCCCCGTGGATATCCATTTGCTCTAACACTATTTGTTGAAAATCCTGTTCAAACTCCATTAAATGGCTTTCGCAACTTGTAAAAAATCTGTTGGATATATTTGGCTAGATTTATTTGTAAGTTCTCTGTTTTGTTTTCTGTATGTCTCTTCCTCCACCAACACCATATTGTCTCAATTACCATAGCTAGTAAGTCTTAACATTGAATAGAGTGATATCTCACTTTATTCTTTGTTAAGAATGTTTTAGTTATTCTAGGTGCTGTGCCTTTCCATATAAATTTTAGGATAAGCTTGTTTACATCTACAAAAAGGCTTGCTGAGATCTTGATAGGAATTGCCTTAAATCTGCAAATCAAGTTGGGGAAAATTGACATTTTACTATGCTGAGTTTTTCAGAAGAACACAGTATATCTCTCTTTATTTAGCTTCTTTGATTTCTTTCAGCAGCATTTTGTAATTTTTTTTTTTTTTTTTTTTTTTTTTTTTGAGACAGAGTCTTGCTTTGTGGCCAGATGCCAGGCTGGAGTGCAGTGGCGTGATCTCAGCTCACTGCAACCTCCACCTCCCAGGTTCAAGCAATTCTTCTGCCTCAGCCTCCCGAGTAGCTGGGACTACAGGTGCACGCCACCATGCCCAGCGAATTTTTTTTGTGTTTTCAGTAGAGACAGGATTTCACCATGTTGGCCAGGATGGTCTCAATCTCTTGACCTCGTGATCCGCCCACCTCAGCCTCTCAAAGTGCTGGGATTACAGGCATAAGCCACTGCACTGGGCCATTATTTTGTAATTTTAAGCATATAGATTCTGCATATTTTTAATTAGATTTAAACCTATTTTATTTTCTTTGGAAAATTGTAAATAGTATTGTATTCTTAATTTGCATGCATATATTCCTTGTTTATATATAAAAATATGAATGATTTTGTGTTGATCTTATCACCTGTGATGTTACTGAATTCACTTATTACCTCAAAGTTTTGTGGATTCCTTAAGATTTTTTATGTACAGTCATGTCATTTAAAAATAGGAATAATTTTATTTATTTATTTCGAATTTATATGCCTTTTATCTTTTTTTTTTCTTGCATTATTACACTGGCTAGAACTTTCAGTTCTGTTTGAAAAAGGGTTGTAGAAGGGGGCATTTTCTTCTTCCCATCTTAGAGGGAAAGCATTCAATATGTCACCATTATGTATGATTTCTATAGGATTTTATAGACATTCCTTTATGAAGTTGAGAGCACATCCCCATCTTCCTAGTTTTCTGGGAGTTTTTTTTTTTTTTGATCAGTCATGAGTCATGGATTTTGCCAAATGCTTTTTCTACAGCAGTTGATATGCTCATGTGATATTTCTTCTTTAGCCTGTCAGTATGGTGGGTTACACTGATTGATATTTGAATCTTGCTTATATGGAAGAAATCCCACTTGGTCATGCTTTATATTTTCTTTCATACATTTTCACATACAATTTGCTAATAACTTGTGGATTTTGTGTATATGCTTATAAGAGATACTGATCTTGCAGTTTTCTTTTCGTGTACAATCTTTGGTTTTGTAACCAGAGTAATACTAGCCTCTTAAAATACCTTCCCTCTGCTATTTTCTGCAAGATATTAAATAAAGTTGATGTTAATTATTTTTAAAACTTTTGTAATAATTCTAAAGTGAAACCATCTAGTGATAAATATTTCTCTTGGAGTTCTTTTAAAATATATATTAAATTTCTTTAATAGTTATAGGATGATTCAAATTATTTCATCTTGGCTTAGTTTTGCTGGTTTATGGTTTTTGAGGAACTCATCCATTTATTCTAAGTTGTCAATTTTCATTTTTGTTTTTGGGGCAAAAACTGTTACTTTCCTTGACAGAGGTCCATATCCTAAAATTTGTGAAACAAAAACAACACATAGCTTTTCATATGGATTTTCTAACTTTACTGCCCTGATCTCTATCCAATTCCTTATTCCTAGTTGAAGGTTTGGTTTTCTAGAACTATGGTTCTCAGCCACTCTCACTTTTGCTCCCACCCCAGGGAACATTTGGCAATGTCTGGAGACATTTTTGATTGTCACAACTAAAGAAGTAGGGGTGCTATTGGCATTTAAGAGGTGGAGGCTACAGATGCTGCTAAACATATTACAATGCACAGGACAACCTCTACAACAAAGAGTGATCTGGGTTAAAATGGCAGTAGTGCAGAGGTCGAGAAATCCTGCTCTGGCCTTGCTCCTCCTTGTGTGTTTTGCAGACCAGCCACATCTGCATCGCCTGTGAGCTTGTTAGAAACGCAGAATCTCAGGTCTCACCCTAGACCTACCATAGCTGATTCTATAGTTTACAAAGTTCCCAGACAATTCATATGTACATTAAAATTTGAGAAGTACTGCCCTGGGATAATTACTCCTTGCATGGGTTTCTTATTGCTGCTATAAAAAATTATCACAAATTTAGTGGATTCAGGTGACATGAGTTTTTACAATTACAGTTCTGGAGGTTAAAATTCTGAAGTGGGTCTCACTGATTTACAATTAAAGTACTAATAAGGCCATGTGTCTGTGCTCCAGGCTCTAGATGAGAATCCATCTCCTTGCCCTTTACAGCTTCTAAAGGCTGCCTGAATTCTTTGGCTCATGGTCCCCTTCTATCTTCAGAGGCAGTGCCATTTGGCCAAGTCTTTCCCATACTTGTATCTCTTTGGGTCTAGCTTTTCTTCCTCCCTCATGCACATTTAAGGATCCTTAAATGTGACTTCATTGGGCCCATCTATATAGCCCAGGCTATTCTCTTCATTTTATGGTCTGTTGATTAGGAAGCCTAATTCCATATGCTACTTTAATGTCCGTTTCTCATGCAAGGTAACATATTCACAGGTTCCAGGGATTAGGATGTGTTATCTATTGGAAGGTCATTATTCTGTCTCAAACACTCTCCAAGTAGTCTGAGCATTAGAGTCACTTGGAGAGCTCTTTAAATATTTAGCTCAGGCTGTAGCCATATCCGATTGAAACATTTTCTGAGATAAGGGTTGAGAATATGTATTTAACAAAAAAAAGGTGGCTCTGATGATCATCTAGGTTTGGGAATTTTTGTCCTAGCACTTCCTTGGGCAGCCAGTTCCCCTAGGAGTGTTATTATTATTGCTTTCACTGTCTAGTGAGCAATACTCAGGCTTTCCTGGTGCCTTAGTGTGGGCTCTCCCAGAAGCAGACTTCGAGACAGTGCAAGTGGTTTATTTGGGAGGTGATTCCAGGAAGCACTAGCAAAGCAGTGGGGGATGAGACAAGGAAGGGAAAGCAGCTACTAAAGGGTGATTATCAAGTAAGTTACTACTATTGGAAACTTGAGCTTAATCCTGATGAGCAAATTTGGGAGCCTGTGTAGGGCACAGGATTTAAAGTTATCTCATTTGGGAAAGAAGTAAGCTGGAGTATTTACATCAACTTCTCTTGGCCCTTGGTCAAGTGATGTTCCAGGGTTGGGAGCAGGGGTTGATTTCCTGCACATTTGGTCTGCTGTGCACATTGCTATAGTGGTCATCTGTGGCCAGAGAAAGCCTTTAGCAAAGAGACAATGATGCTAGCATTTGGAAGTTGAGATGTGTGCACTCAGATAATAAGCTCCAGAAGGGTATGGACAGGGCACCAACGGCATCTCTTACACCTTGAATGTTGAGAAAATCTTTACTGAACTCATTAAGAACACAATACTTACAGAACAGAAGTGATAGAGGAATTTCATTCTATCCCTCAGAATAGGATAACGACTTACACCGATGAGGGAGCAAAAATCTAAACTCCTCTTAGCCTCCAGAGTCTAGAGCAATTATTATTCCTCACCTTTGGTGCCTCTTTGTCTTGCCTTTCAGTCCTTCATAGTTCTCTCTTTCCTTTTTCTTCTTTTTGAGATGCAGTTTTGCTGTTGTTGCTGAGGCTGGGGTGCAATGATGCGATCTTGGCTCATTGCAACCTCTGCCTCCTGGGTTCAAGGAATTCTTCTGTCTCAGCCTCGGGATTACAGGTGCATGCCTCCATGACCAGCAAATTTTTGTATTTTTAGTAGAGACAGGGTTTCACCATGTTGGCCAGGCTGGTCTCAAACTCCTGACCTCAGGTGATCCACCCACCTCGGCCTCCCAAAGTGCTGGGATTACAGTCCTTGATAGTTCTGATCTCACTTTTCCCAGTCCAGAGGCAGGGTCTCACTTTAAATCTTACCACCACCTCAACAGAGCTCAGGGCACAGAGCATGCACAGTGCATTTAAAAAGTCACAGGATTGGAGTCAGGTGCCCTAATAATACATATCTTATGGGATGTTATAAAGTTTTATTGAAATAACGCTAGAAAACTAGCCACCTATGTGCTTCAGATGTACTGTAATCTCTTTAAATGCTAGTTTCTTGTCTTACAAGCCCAAGCAGAGACTGAAATGAATCTTTAAAAAAATATATAGCCATGTATACCTTTCTTGACCTTTATAATAGAGTAAGTTCTCTTAGTAACTAAGGCCAGCTGGCAAATTAGGGATCCTTCCTATTGGAATGGGATTACAGAACCAAAAGCAGGATGAAGTGGAATTGTGGCATGGTGCTCACTTCTCCTACCTATTTTTCCCTCACCTGTTTCTTCTCGCCCATGTTCCATAAATAGAAACACTGAGGATTTGTTTCAGGTAGTCAGATCTCTGGCCAAGATCTATTTACAGGTGCTGAGTCACATCATTGCCCAGAAGCTCTGTGATCCAATGTGAATGTTGGCCACTGATCCTGAACTCTCTGACCCAGGTACATTTTTTTCCTTGAAACCAGCGCAGGGACCCTGCCTTGCTTCTGAGTTTCAACGTGGCCCTCTATCCATTGTTAAGACCTGCCATTGTTCCTGGTTTTCTAACCCAATGTAACTCCATCTCCTTCTCAACCAGCCTAGGTTTCTCAAAGAAAAAGAATGCAAAGTGGTACAAATTTACAAGTGTGGCACTGAATAATGAATTGGGAAAATGGTGACATACAAGTCATGAGGTTTGCTAGATAGTCTTCATTTTAGCCAGCAATTTTTCTATAGTGTTATTCACAGATATGCAGTTGCTCTTGACATTCCTCACTATTTACCTGAGCCCTCTTTAGCATAAAGCATCCCATAGCTTACCTGAGATTCAATAAATAGGCATGAAAAAAGTCTGTCTTATTCAGCAAACCTATTCTCCAAGGTGTTTCTCTCCCATAGAAAATAAAACGTGCATTGTTGCATAGGCGTAAATTGGACCAGAAGCCTTTTGGAATGTTGCTGTCTTCGTGCATGTCTTATGAACATTCATGTGGTTATCTTTAAGCTAGCCTGATACCCATTGTGCTGTGTTAGCTAAATGTTAAAATCACCCCCGAGTCACCCCAACAAAAGTGATATTTTTGAGGCGACTTGAACTTGGCATAAGCTTTACGTATACAATCAATCCTAAGGAGGCAGAGGCAGATCTATGCTTCTTGCCAAAGGGAGGAGACTAGGTTTATCAGAGCAGCTCCACTTGAGGGAAGCTGCTGCTTTGATCAAATCTCCACTCTCCCCCAAGGACTGATTACCAAGCAGGAGTTGAAACAGAGGACACATGTTTCACAGGATCATAGCACAATGAATGTGAAGGAACTTTAAAAAGTACATGAAACCTCATTCATTTGTAGATAAGAAAATTTAGGCTCAGAGAATGAAAAATGTCCTGAAGGTCACACACCGCTTCCTTTGAATGAGCCCCCAACAGGAAGGAAAGTCCCAGCACAGGATCTTCACCTTCCCCTGGGTTTCTGTGGCAGTCTGACTCTAAGCCCCTACTCACAAAGATGCCAGAGACAATCCAGCTTCCTAAATGAGCAGTGTTGATCACAGATGAACATGAAGCCAATGCTACCTACATTAAAGCTTGGGAAAACAGCCATATTCAAAAATATATTAATAAAGGATATGGACCTGGATTGAAAAGAAGGGAAAACTGACTTAACGGGTAATAACAATGAGCTTCCTAAATGAGTAGTGTCGATCACAGACGAACATGAAGCCAATGCTACATTCAAGCTTGGGAAAACAGCCATTTTCAAAAAGATATTAATAAAGGATGTAGACCTGGATTGAAAAGAAGGAAAAACTGACTTAATGGGTAATAAATAACAATGTCTTTTGTGTCAAGCAGCAGCCTCTGAGAAAGATGATGAACTTGAGAAGTACACTGTTAAATCATTCTGTTTTCCATCAGCATAGAAAATGTGCTGAGCTACGGTGACAGTGAGAAGGAAGAGTGGATGCCCCACGTCATTTTGCCACTATGGTTCAGGAGAAGAATATTGCTGTTGCATCAGTAAGAAGACCACACCAGCACAGATGCTTTGTGGGTGGAGGGAGCAGGTTGGAAGAGGGCACATAAACACACTTGGTGGAGAAACTCTTCATTCCAGGCGTGTTTGTTTTTGAAAATGTCGCAGTACCAGGTCATGGAATTCATGAATAAAACTCCGTCCTTATTTTGACTCGAAAAGAATAGAGATTTATTACCATCCTAACCAGGGAAACAGTATTGACCCACTGGCTATTTGAGATTTTCAGCATTGTGGGCAAGAATATTTATTGCTTTTAATTACCATAAAGTAGCAAGGATCTTGTTTTTATAGATTTTCTCCCATTCCCCTGTTCTTGTTTTGCAATTCTAGGTGTAGAGAAGAGGGAAAATGCTATTTCAATGTTAAGTAAAAATTCTCAGACAAGGATGATAAATTTAAAATGACCAAGGCTTGATTTCAATCTCTTTCTACTTTCTTTTCAATTCCAGGAAATCAAAACAGTATCATGGTTGTTGTGTGGCTGGGTGGTGGTTAAACTGGCTCAGGTCTGCTGCATGATGTTCTGCAACTCAGTTAACCTCTCTGAATCCCAAAATGCTAGACTGAAGTAAGGGCAAGAACACCCATGGGTTAAAGAGGGTTACAACAGTGGTATCCTAATCTGAATTATTAAATAGAGCTGCCTATGAGCCAGGGGAGAAGAGTGGAAGAACATACTCTCCCCAGGACTCACTGATTACCTCCTTGGCCTGCAGAAAGTCCCTTCACCTCTCTAAGCCTCAGTTTTTCTCATTTGTAGAATGGGGAGAATAATGCTTCCTTTGCAGGGTCATCATCATAATAAAATATAATAATGGCTTTAAAAAATCCTTAGCAGGGTTCTTAGCCCATGTCATTCAAAATGATAATCATATTTGTAATTGGAGGTCTAGATGCCAGATTCACTCTCTTAATCTTTCTACAGACACACATGCACACACAGAAAAAGAGAAAAGTGAAAGATTCAGTCTGCAGGCCAATGTTGTTGGGTTGGGCTGTTTCCATGGAAGAGTTCTTCAGTTGTTGGCTCTGTCAGCTAGGGTCCATGTAAATCTGAGCCCACGTGTGGTTCTTGTGTGGACAAAGGAAGGAACTTCTAGCAATTGCAGGCCACATGTCAACAGCACATACTCATGGTGTAAGACAAGATCTCTTACCCCATGGTACCAGTGAAAAAACTGGTAAGAGTGGAAAGAGCAATTGGCTCCACATTGGAGGTAAAACACAGTGTTAAGCTGTATGAGCTCTTAGGTACAGGATGCATGGGTGCTCGTGGGGTGGGGTGGGGCGGGGTGGGTGGGCATTAGACTCAATTTAAATGCTTCTTCAGGCGAGCTTGGTCTACGGTATCTGCTTGCTCTGTGGTGAGCCCTTGCTGTCACCTCTTTCTCCTCACCTGCTGGCACCATCTCCTTCATCTCCTCTGACTCACCCTCCCTAGCAGGCACTCTGATGGGAGCTGTCACAACATGACTGAGCATTTGACTATACTTTCTCGAGAAGTTGTCACCAACCACATAGCATCTTGAATTTGCTGTTTCTCTTTTCTTGCTCACTTCCTTTTTTTCCCCTAATTTAGGCATCTGACCTATGATGTGAGTGCTATTTTCTATAGAACTTGGGCTGTTACAGGAGGCAAATGTATCTGCTGAGTGCTATCAGGTAGAAAAGAAAGTATAAGTGGCTAAAGCCTGTCCATCAAGGTGGTAGTGAACAAAACCAACTTATTTATTTATTTAGTGCTATCATGTGCCAGGCACTTTGATAAACACTACACACAGGTGTCTTAAGTAATGGGGACCATTGGTTAGGAGTGAGGGCATTAGAGCAGATTACCTGAGCTCCACCAATCACTAGCATTGTATCCATGGGCAAGTTGATTTATTTTTCTGGGCCTCAGTTTCCTCTCCTATGCCATTGGGATAATAATAAAACATCTACCTTACAAGGCTGCTATGACAATTTAAATACTTGTAAAACATTTAAGACAATGCTTGGTCAACAGTAAGGTCCCAATAAAAATGAGCTGTGTATGCTACCGTTCTAATTTCATTTGGCCCTCATATAACCTCAAGTGATCAAATTCATTATCCTCATTTTACAGAGGAGAAAACTGAGGCTTAGCAACTGGCTTGTGGCCACACAACACACAAGTAGTGAGAACAGAGCCAGGATCAGTTTGTCCACATATATATATATATATATAAAGCATGTATCATCTATCCTGTGTACCTGGCACTATTGTAGCTCCAGAGATTCAAGTTGTAAAGGCACAGTCTCTCTCTTCAGGGAGTTTACACTCTAACAAAAGAGATGGATGTGAACAGACAGTTATAATAAAATGCAAAGAGGGTAACAATGGACTTGTGTGTAAGATGGTAAACAGCCATGGAGGAAGAGCCCTAACCAAACCTGGGGGAAGGTGGTGGAGGGAGGTTCATAAACACCTCCCATATCTCCAGGTATCAGGAGAATGAGGATTGGGAGAGAGTATTTGCAGACAAAACAAAAGCTTTGAGGTGTGAAAGCATGTTGCTGCAGGAGATTACAGTGGAAAACAGAGTGAGATGTAGTGAAGTGAGTGAAGGGGTGAGCAGAGCCTTGATAATGTTGGGTGAGCAATGCCAAGGAATTCGGACATTGTCTTATAGTCAAACAGAGGTCACTAAAGAACTAGAAGGAGGAGAATCCAAGGTGTGCTTTGCATGTTAGAGGCTGCTGTGGAGGCTGATGCAAGGATGCATTATGTAAGAGGGCTTGGATTAAGGACACAGAAGGTGTGGTGACAAGAAAGGGATTCAAGTAGCAAATGTTTAAAAAATGACATAGTTTGGGGATGAGGGGCCAGGAAAAGAAGTGGGCAGTGTCAAGGGATACTTTTGTGTTCTGCTTGGGTGACAGTACAGAAATCAATGCCTTCAGGTGTGAGAGAGAAGACAGAGAAAAACCAGGAATAGGGGCAGGGAATGGAGAATAAGTTAAGTCCACTTTGGGACATGCTGAGTTTGAGGCATCTAGCATATAATTCTGGGGTGGAGGAGAAAGTGTAGATTGAGACTAAAAGTTGGGGGCTCATCAGGATGTTATTTGGGAGTTGACACAGTGTAAATGGATAAGATCAGCCAGGAAGATGGCAGCCAGGAGAAATGAACAAGAAATCAAGAGCAAAACTCAGGCAGCTGATGTGTAAGGGGTAGACAGAGAAACTGGATACCTGACGAACACAGAAAAGGAGATGTCCAAGAAATAAGAGGAGAACAAAGGAGGTACTGGGTTACAGAAGCTGAGGTGAAGAGTGTCAAAAGGAAGATTGATCCAGGATCAAATACAATAGCGCTTTTGTAAGATGAAAAACTGAATACGATCATCGGACTTGGGAAAGATGAGGTCATTGGTGACTGGGAAGGGCCAAAAGAGTGTGGGACTCAATGCTGGATATGCATTTTTGCTCTGCCAAATTGCGCATGTCCTGTCTTTTAAGTTATCAGAATGGGGGAGTGAGGATTGGTCTCTGGACAAGTGGTCAGAGACCCGAATTTCAGTCTTGATTCCATCACTAACTCCTGGGAGAACATCCTCTACATTTTTGTACCGCTCAGTCTCTATATTTGCATAGTAGCACAAGTAACTGCTGAAAAGATTGTGAAATGTTTTGATGCCCCCAGGAGCATTGAAATTAAAAAGCCCAGTGGATACTCTGCGTGACATTGTATAACCATTGTGTAGGGGAAGAGTGGAGAATTGACTTGCTCATGATCTCATGGCTGGAATGTGGTTGAATTTTGGTTAGAAGCCAGACTCTATGGGTCCAAAGCTCATGACTTACCTGCTACCCTCCAGAGCCTGAGAACACATGACTTCAGCCTCACGCATCAGGCAGGGTCATTTGAATCATGTCCCTTGACCCAGAACCTCTTTCTGATTCAGTCATTCAGTCTTTTTTTTCTTTTCATTTTAACTTAAAGTTAAAAGTCAATTATAAAGACAATATAGATGAGTGATTATCTTTTTGTTCTACCATATCCTAATTGTCTGAAATTGAACAGATTCCTAAACTCAGATTCCTAAACTCATCAAGTCTTAGTTTCCTTTTCTATAAGATGGAAATAATAAATATACCTATTCATAGGATAATAGTGAGAACTACATAAGATAATGTATGGGAGGCTTACTTGGCAATGTCTAAACCAGAGTCTGTCAATGAATGGAAGTTGTCATAAAAGATCTTGGATTATTGCTTTCCTTTTCTGTGGGCAAAATCCACAAAGAAAATTTACCCCAACTGATTTTCCACAAAGGAAATAGCAAATTCATGTACACATTTGTGTGCCGTTACCCACTATTAAAGTAGTAATTGTAGATCAGATTAATATTTTCTGGGTTTGGAACCCCTGGACTTCCCCCTGCCTGATAAGACTCAACATGTAGTGTCTGCATTCACAAAGTGTAATATACACACACTCAGCATGAGAGAGGCTCCTTGTAAGTAAAGGAGAGTAAAGAGGTTTTGGCTTTGTGAAACTGTAAGGAATGAAAATATCTTAGAAAACATAAAAGGTATTGATTAAAGAAAATTCTTTCTACCAAATTCCCATATTAACTCACTGATTGCCATCAGTGATAAGTGTCTTAGGTTAAGCACCACTTTAAGAAATGCAGTGACATAATAGATAGCAGCAATTATATGTGAGGGATGAATAGAATGAGAAAACAAGGATGGTGAGTACAAAATGAAGAAACTAAGGTGTGGGAAATATAAAAGGAAAAGATTGAAATGGAAAGTTCAGGGAGAATGAGAGAAGAGAAAGAGGGAGGGAAGAGAGGAGGGAGAAAAGAGAGGGAAGGAGGAAGAGAGAGGAAGGGACAGTGGGGAAGGGAACAGCAAGAAGGCAAAGCAGGGACTTAAAGGACATCCTTGAAAAGAAGAATGGATAGAGAAAGAAAAGATGAGGAAAGGGGACCAGGATTTTTTTTTCCAGACTGACACGTACAATAATCAGCTCTGTGATTTGCCTGGTCCACTTTGACTGATGACTTCAGCAATGATTTTTCAAAGCAAGGGGGGCCAGCTGTGCTCCGCTAACCTGCCTGCTTCCTGCTGTACCTGCTGGGAAGACAGCAATGCTCTCTGCAGGTTGGAACAGGACAGAGATCCTTCTTTCTTCCTTGCCTAACAACTCACTCCTGGAAATGCTGCTTCTCGTTCTTGCCTTTCAATTGTTTGTGAAGAAAGAAAATAAAGGAGAAGATGAATAGAGACTCTTTTATATTTTTACTGAAAATGACCATGGACAGGAAACTTTTCCATGTCAATGGCTGCTTTGTGAGGCTTTACAATTCCTCTGCACCAGCAATCAGCACAACCAGACGTCGTCTTTTTTTATCTTGGGGACCCCTTCAGAGCTGGGTATGGTGCCTTTTTTGCAGTGGTGACAAACAGGTATTTGTTATATGAATGGGACCACTTACCTTCTACCTTTTCAGGCTGAGTAGAGAAAAGCAGAATGTGCTGGTCATTTTGTAGAACTTTGACTTGAGAAGACCTGAGCAAGCACTTAACCCAATAAAAGATAAAAACATAAGGTTCAGAAAGGCGAAGGGATTTGCTCTAAGTTACATAGCTGGTTGGCATCAGAGCCAAGTGATCCCCAGCATAGGGCTCTTTCTCTGACACATTCTTCGCCCTTGAATTTTGTTGATTAGTCTGTATACTAAGAAAAGTAAAAATTCCTTCCCTTAAAGCAGCTATATCTCACTTATAAATTGAATATTTTCCTGTTTTCCAAATTTATTTATGTTTTATGATCTAAATCCTGTTTTCTAACTTTATTTATGTTTTATGATCTTAAATGTTTTCTAAATTTATTTATGAAACACCCAGTCTTGATAATCAGAGGATGCCATCTCATTAGCAACAGCGATTCACTGGGACATGGGCATGCAACCAAGCTAAGTGATCAGTGTCTACCATATGTTCTTTCCTTTGTCAACAACCATTGACAAAGTTCCTCCACACCAGAATCACGGAATCAATGCATTGTGAGTTTTCTGCACTAGCTGGCAAATATGTCTGCTGTTTTAAGGGAGTGAAGGAGCAAGATGAAGTCCTAATGGCATCACCAAGGCCCTGGATGCAGTTGTTCCTGAAGTCACTCATAACTATCACTGGATTTCTCAGTTACGTGAATCCATGTATTTCCTCTTTGGCTTAAACTGACTTTAGTCACATTTCTGTCCCTTGCTAGTTACTGGTGTCATTGTCATAGCATAGGTTCTCAATAAATGTTATTTCTGTTTCCCTCACTATTCGAAACCTGTTTTTATTACATGATGATAGACTTTCCAAGAGATATTCTTTGGATAAACACTGAATATTATGTAGTTTTGCCTATATGACTGATAAAAAAAAGCAGCACCCAGAAAAATATTATTTATTAAATACCTAAATGCTTCTCTTCTTACAGAAGCCATTACTCACCCATATTACTTAATGATTATTATAAAAACCTTTTCAAAGGGCTTTCTAATTTATCCTCAAAATGTATACACAGACACACGCACACACACATACACTTTTCATATGCCAATCTTTTTCTTAATGAGCTATGCCCACAAATATTGCAGTTATGAAAACAATAGTTACTAAAGGTCATATCTGTACCACACTCCATCTACCTATAAATGTTTTTACATACATGGTCTCATTTTATCTTTATAATATCCATTTAAGATATGAAGAAACTGAGACACAGAGTTTGTGAGGCATAGCCAAGAATGGAATGGTTTGTTCAAATAAGACTTAGAGCTAGAAGACCAGAGAGTGCATGACTTGATTTGGAAGCCATTCAAATTACTGGGTTTTGGAAATTGATCTGGTTTCAGATCCTTTTCTGGCATCTATCAGTGACTTTGGTCAAGCTTCTGACCTAGTTTCCTCATCTTTGAAATGGAAATAATAAGAATGTAGGCTTCATAGAGTTGTTGCAACAATTAAAGGTCCTGTACACAGAGTTCTTAGTACATAGTAGGTGTTCAATACCTTAGCTGTTATTATTTGGTAGACCTTACTTCCCCACTCAATTACTGACAGATTCTCTGTATTTCTCCACTTCATCTTAGACATGCAGACAAGACTACATTTCTGCACTCGCAGAGGAAATGTGTTTTTACATTTGATAACAGTTAACCTGCCATTTCGTTCTGCAGAGCATAAACCCATCCACTTCCCAGTTTAAAAACTATCACTGCTGATTCATGCCTTTGCCTCATCACTTGTTTAATCCCATTTCCCCTTCAGGGGAATGCATTTTCTGCCAGATAGTCTCTTTTATAAAAGCTGTTATATTTGTGATTTTTTAATTTTTATGTTTCAGCAAGTTGGGCTCTCTCTTTTAAAGAAACGTAAAACATCAGCATCTTAGTTATGAGGACAGTTGGAGCACCAAAAATAGTCAAGGAATAAGCTGAAGTTCTGACTTTTCCAGGGGTGAAGGCAGGAGGAGGACTCCTTCTGCTTCCTGAGACTTCTGAACATCAGGAAAGTTGTCTAGTCAGGAGGATGCTGGCTAGACAGGATACCAAGGGCCTGGATGTTTAGGCTAATTTAGAATTTGACCTTAGAGGAAACAGAAGGTCTTCCTGTTGGGCCTCAGTTTGCTCACCTACAAAACAATGTTATTGAATCAAATAATCTTTAAGGTACTTCCAGCGCTTGCATTTTATTACTTCTATTGCTGAAATCCTGTCAAGGCCTAAAGGAATTAATTTTAACAATTGCATTTCAGGCACTGTGTGGCTATGGGAGGAATAATTGGGGGCATGGTCAGTGCCTTTCAAATCTGTCTACTTGGTGACCCCCAACTCTGCCTAATTGTCAAGAAGGGCCCTTCAGTCTTTGAATAGACTGAATCATAAATTAGACATGTCCATATCCAGAGGTACATATTAAATAGAGATGTTTTATAGACCATAATTGTACATGGGCAATATGGTAAAAGCTGGTTCACCTGCCATTCTATTACCAAAACCCTTTATTATCTGGAAAGTTTGAATATGCCCTGTCTACATTTTGCTTTCATGCAAAAGTGAAAAGAAAAAAATTATGAGTCAACAAGCTGATATCCTGAATTTATCTTGAGAAAATACATTCCTTGATATGTCCTGGGGTCAGTATGTATTTAATTCAATTCTGTACACTTTCACTAGTCACTTCTATGGTATAGTAATGCTATAGAAATTGACTACAAGAACTAGAAAATTCTGGAGTGCTGTTTATTCACCATGAAAAAGTAAAAAGGCCCAGCTATAGTGTGTATCTACAAAATAATAGCATAAAAATTAGGATCAAGATTTCATCATTTCTTTAAAAATTGTTTTTTAATAATTTATGTATATTCACTTTGGGGACTGTTATAACAACTCCCTGAAGTGGGAAAAGCATTACTATCTTTAGCGTTCAAATGAGGAAACAAAACTTTAGAGAAAAACAATTGCTAGAGGTAAGTTGTTTGATACTTTACATGTGTGATTTCATTTAATTGCTGTAATGATTGTGTGGAGTTGGCATTTTTATCTCAGTTTCACAGATGAGGCTGGAAAGTTTCAAAGGGGTTAAGAAGAAGGCTCAACCTCACAGTTGACAGTTTACTAATATCAGAGCAGGGTTTCACATGAGGCATCCTTTGATTCTGTTAATTCATGTTCTTTTTTTTTTTTTTTTAATTTTTTTTTTTTTTGAGACGGAGTTTCGCTTTTTGATACCCAGGCTGGAGTGCAATGGCGCGATCTCGGCTCACCGCAACCTCCGCCTCCTGGGTTCAGGCAATTCTCCTGCCTCAGCCTCCTGAGTAGCTGGGATTACAGGCACGCGCCACCGTGCCCAGCTAATTTTTTGTATTAGTAGAGACGGGGTTTCACCATGTTGACCAGGATGGTCTCGATCTCTTGACCTCGTGATCCACCCGCCTCGACCTCCCAAAGTGCTGGGATTACAGGCTTGAGCCACCGCGCCCGGCCCTAATTCATGTTCTTAACTACTTTCTTACCCTGTCTGGTGACTTATCCAAGGCTTCACATCCAGTACCATGGCAGAAGTTAAATTCAAGCCCAGTTACTCTGTCTGTTATTACTGTTTGCCATCGTATTTAATACATAGTGCTCTCTCTTATATATTGTGTGCTAAGTCTTTGAAAAGCAGTAATGCCTATAATCCCAGCACTTTGGGAGGCCAAGGTGGGTGGATCACGAGGTCAAGAGATTGAGACCATCCTGGTCAACAAGGGGAAACCCCGTCTCTACTAAAAAATACAAAAATTAGCTGGGCATGGTGGCGCACGCCTGTAGTCCCAGCTACTCGGGAGGCTGAGGCAGGAGAATTGCTTGAACCCAGGAGGCGGGGGTTGCGGTGAGCCGAGTCGCGCCATTGCACTCCAGCCTGGGTAACAAGAGCGAAACTCCGTCTCAAAAAAAAAAAGAAAAGCAGTAAGAGTCATATGGCATGCTTTACATTTCTCTAGTAACCAGAACATTTTTTATTTCTTGGCCGTTCCTGATAGCAGAGAGCTTACTTTTAATTTTGTAACAATGGGTAAAGGCAAAAGAAAATTGAAAGTGCATTAGTATTCAGTGTGTTGAGTGTCTGCCTCCTGGTATGTTGTGGTTCCAGACATGCAGAATAACTTAGGAAAAAGCTTGGGTAAAATTCATTAATACACTTAGTTTAGCCAAATTGGAAGGAAAACTTACTTGTGTTTTTGGGAGAATGGAGCAGGTGTGCAGGTAGGGGATTTATTTGCCTTCTCTAGCATCAGGCCCCACATCACTCTCTCCCATCTTTCTACTTGTTTCCTTCCCCACTGCCATCTTCTCTGGCCAGGTCCCCATTCTCTCTTTCCTGAACCATGCAACAGCCTCCTAATCAGCTTTTCTATAGCAGCTATTGCCCACTTTGATGCATTATTTTCACTGTAACCAAAGAGCTCTTTTCAGAATACAAACATGATCACCTGTATCTCCTGCTTAAATCCCTCCAAAGTCTCCCCAGTGCTGGCCCAAATCCTTATTTATGACTGACCTATAGGGCCTTGTATTCTTCAGTCCTACTTCCCTCTTAGACCACTTCTCACCCCACTCTCTCCCTTCACTTTCTTTTTTCCATCTTCTGAATTTTCCGTATTCAAAGTTCCTTTCTGCCCCAGTGCCATTGCATGGATCTCTCTCTCCCTGGAGGTTTCAGATTCTCTTTCCCTTTTTAACCACAACTCTTTCCAATGCTTTTAACCTTCAACCTCCACACATATACCCATTCACTCGTCATACCTAAGAACCTCTCAAGCTCAAATTTCACATCCCTTCATCGAGGAATTATTCCTGATCTCCATGATTGGACCAGACCACTCTGATCTAGGTTCTTATACAGTTTCTTTCTTCTCTGCATCATTCATCATACATTTTATTATTTTATTGTATATTTAGTTACTTGTTTAATTTCTGTGATCCTCTCTAAACTATAAGTTCTAGGGCAACAAGGGACCACATCTTTCTTCTTCAGCTAAGTATCCTTTGTGTGTCTGGCACAGGGCTTAGCATACACTAGCTATTTGATGATGCTGCATTTATCTGCCGGCGGAATAAACAAGTACTCAGGATTATACAGCTTTGCCTTCAACTTGATTAATTCCATCCCAGCACACAGAGATCATCTGACCTGCCTCTATTGCCCCATCTTTGCTCACCATAGCTTCTTCTTTTCCAGTATATACACATTCAGTTCCAAGACTCTATTGATTTGAACTTAGCTTTAGTTCTCCTAAAGGTGGCAATGCAAAAGTATAATCACTTTTATTTTTTCATCCACTTACTTTCTTTCTCCCTTTTCAATCCACAATATTCTCCTTTAACATAATGTATCTGGCCTATGGAGAAAAAATAATGTATGATTAAAAAAAAAAAACAGCAGTCCTGTTAGTAAGTATCTGGACTGACTATCAGGTTAATTTATGCCTAGGTAGGGAATAAATCAAATAGATCATGCCTTCAGAAAAGTGCTGCATATTGAGAAGGTGCAAACATTCACAAAAACCTCTGAAAGACAGAATATTCCCTGATGAAATAGTTGAGGTTTTTCTCTATACTTTTTCCATTGCAAAGGAAAATATTTTCAAAACATTTTTACCTTCCTTATAGCCAAAAGGTTGTTAAGCAGCTTCACACATTTTTCCCTCTGGGGTGTTCGTATCCACCAAAGTTAATGGATAGAAAATTAATGTTTCTCTCCAAATGTTTCCACAATCACAAAGCAAATAGTTTATTCTGCCAAGATGAGAGTGTAAATCTGCCCTGAGGAAACGGCTTCCGCCACCATTACCCAGGTCATTCAGCCTAAATCCAGAGACTAGCCTAATTTTCATGATAATTAAGGAAATGTGGATTAAGGTACCTCAAAAAAGGCTACAACTGACCACACGCTTTTATCAATTGTCTGTTCCTCTGTTGTTTTAATGCCAGGTAGACTTAGTTTCACTTGCATACGATTTTTCAGTAGTGTTTTCCAAATATTGTGACTCGAGTCAACACTAGTTGAAGTATTTTCTAGGAAAGTAAAATGGTTTAATTATAAATCACTTTCCAAGAGCTAGATTGCAACTAAAGCCCATATGTCCACAGAATGAATGGACTGTTACCAATTTATGCATTAGTGTCCTGTTTATGCTTCTGTTTCCAAGGATCATCATTTAGCTGGTGTTGATTACAAGGGAGAGCACATCAACATGTCCCTTGAGTAAAATTCAAGATATGAGGAGTCTAAAATTAGCAACTAGGCTGGGCACAGTGGCTCATGCCTGTCATCCCAGCACTTTGGGAGGCTGAGGTGGGTGGGTTACTTGAGGTCAGGAGTTCTAGACCACCCTGGCCAACATGGTGAAATCTCGTCTCTACTGAAAAAATGCAAAAAATTAGCCGGGTGTGGTGATGCCCACCTGTAGTCCTGGCTACTTAGAAGGCTGAGGCAGCAGAATCGCTTGAACTCAAGAGGCAGACGTTGCAGTGAGCTGAGATCGCGCCACTGTACTTCAGCCTGGGTGACTGAGTGAAATCCCATCTAAAAAAAAAAAAAAAATCAGATCCTGCTTTATAGATCTTGATTTTCTGATTTAAGAAACCTGTAGAAAATTCATATTCACACAAAGGGTAGTAAGAATAATTCAAGTGTAATAAAGATTTTTGTTGGAGGATTATGTTGTTCCCTGGTCTTTTTACAATTCTTAAAATTACTACTATTTTTAATTGACAGATCATAATTGTATACATAAATGGAGTACAATGTGGTATTTTGATACATGTATATAATATGGAATGATTAACTCAGGCTAATTAACATATCCATCATGTCATTTACATATAATTTTTATAGTGAGACATTTGAAATTTACTCTTAATTATTCTGAAATATATAATCCACTATTATTGACTGTAGTCACCGTCTTGTACAATCAAGCTCAAAACTTGTTTTTTTTTTTGTTGCCTGAAATGTTGTACCCTTTGTCCAATATATCCCCTTTCCCTCCCTCCCCGCCTGCCCTGCCTCTGGTACATGTCATTCTCCTTTCTACTTCCATGATTTCACCTTTTTTTAGACTCTACATGTAAGTGAGATCATGTGAAATTCATCTTTCTGTGCCTGGGTTATTTTACTTAGCGTAATGTCCTCCAGGTTCATCCATATTGTCCCAAAGGAAAAAACTTCCTTCTTTTTAAAGGCTGAATAGTATTTCATTGGGCATGTTTACCACATTTTCTTCATCCATTCATCTGTTGGTAGACATATGTTTATTACATGTCTTGGTTATTGAGAAAAACGCTGCAATAAATATGGGAGTGCAGGTATCTCTTTGACATACAGATTTCAATTCCTTTAAATATATACCCAGAAGTGGGATTAAGGAATCATGTGATAGTTCTGTTTTTGGTTTTCTGAGAAGCTTCCATACCATTTTCCATAATGGCTATACTAGTTTACTTTGCTGCCAAAAAGTTATAACTTTCTTTTTTTAATTTTAATTTTTGAGACAAGATCTCACCCTGTTACCCAGGCTAAAATGCAATGGGATGATGATGGCTCACTGCAGCCTTGACCTCTTTGGCTCAAGTAATTCTTCTGCCTCAGCCTTCTGAGTAGCTAAGACTACAGGCACACATCACGATGTCAGGCTCTTTTTACAAATTTTTTGTAGAGGTGGAGTCTTGCTATGGTATCCAGGCTGGTCTTGAACTCCTACCCTCAAGCAATCCTCCTGCCTTGGCCTCTTAAAATGTTGGGATTACAGGCATGAGCCACTGTGCCCAGCCTCATCTTTTTTTATAAAACCCACTTTAGCAGATGTAGGATATCTCATTGTGGTTTTTATTTGCATTTCTCTAATTATTGGTGGTGCTGAGTATTTGTTCGTGTACCTGCTGCACTCTTGTATATCTGTTTTTGAAAAATATCTATTCAAGTTCTTTGCTAGGGTAATTTGTTTTCTTGCCATCGAGTTGTCTGGGCTTTTTATATTTTGAATATTAACTCCTTATCAGGTGTCTGTTTTGCAAATATTTCCTCCCATTCCATGGGCTGTCTCTTCACTTTGTTAATTGTTCCCTTTGTTGTGCAGAGGCCTTTTAGTTTGATGCCATCCCATTTGTCTGTTTTTGCCTTTGTTGCTTGTACTCATATCAGAAAAAATTTTTGCCCAAATCCATGTTGTGAATCTTTTCCCTATTTTTATTTCTAGTAATTTCACAGTTTCAGACCTTACATTGAATTCTTTAATCCATTTTGAGGTGATTATTTTGCTTTCTCTGAGAGAGGATTGAATTTCATTATTATACATGCAGATATCCAGTTTTCCCAGCGTCATTTATTGAAGAGACTATCTTTTCCAAATTGTGTGTTCTTGGCACCTTTGTTGAAAATCAACTGATCAAAGATTTATTTCTGGGCAATCTATTCTATCCTATTGGTCAATGTATCTGTTTTTATGCCAGTATCATGCTGTTTTGATTGTAATTGCTTTATAATACGTTTGGATCAGGTACCCTTGTCCTTTTGAACTCCAACCAACTACTATTAAGGAACAATGAGCAAGGAAATAACCAAAAAAGCAAACATTTAATGGAATTTCCTGAGAATTAGACATTTTTCCTGGTGATTTGTATGAGTTAACTGATTTAATTCTTACAATAACTCACAGAAGTAGGTGGCTAGTATTATTTCCATGTTTCAGCTGAAGAAACTGAAGCTCAGAGAGGTTAAATGACTTAACCAAGGCCACACAACTATTTAGTGGAAGACTTAGGATTCAAAACACTTGGTAGGATTTCTTTTGAACCTATCTATTAACCATTAATCTATACTGATAGGTAACTTCTAGAAAAATGAAACATTAACAGTTCTCGTCAGAGGATCTGCCTTAATTCTGGCTTCATTTCCTGCCCTATGGATAGGCCTGGGCCACCTAGAAAAAGCCTAATAACATGGTCTTCTCTATCTTTGGCCCACTGAAGTTCAGTGTGCAGATCTTCTCTAACCAAGCCTGTATAGTCTCTACCCATGACTGAGTTAAATGCATATCCTAAACAGAAGATACTTTCTGGACCAAAGTAAGGCACCACAAAGAAAAAGAAAAGACTTGTTTGATAGTCCAGTGACCTGTAGGAGCCATGGGATATTGAGCTGACTCCCACTTACACATGAGACCTAAATGCTAAGAACTTATAGATGCAAACAAGGACACTGAGTTCTACTTGAAGCAGGAGGGTGGGAGGAGGGAGAGGAGCTTAATACATTGGTGATGAAATAATCTGTACAACAGATTCCTGTGACACATGTTTACCTATGTAACAAACCTTCACACGTACCCCCAAACCTAAAATAAAAGTTAAATAATAAAAATTAAAATAAAAACTGAAAAATGTCTCAACAAAAGTGTTTTCAAACTTCTCACACCCCTCTGAATTTCTCATGCTGTCAATCACTGTCCCATAGGCCTTGACTATTAGTCATTGTGATCTGTACATCAGCAGAAAAGAAAACAAGATTGGCCAAGCCTTATTTCAAGGGTGAGGTGATTTTCTCTTCCTTCTCTTTCTCCAACTCTAAACCCCACCCTGCACTGACTTAATATATACTTGTACCTTTCTTAGTACCTTCTGCTATAGCAACTAAACCCTCATGTCCGTGCCTGTGGACCTTTGGATGTCATGGGCTTACATGAATATGGACAACCAAAATCCTAGGAGCTTTATTGCTTATAGAATATAGCCTTTCTATAGAGCCAGACCAAGTTTCAGTCCAACTTTGTCTCAAGAGAGATTGTCTTACCAAAATTTCATAAATAAAACTTACCAGTCCCCTTTCTCGATCCAATCTTCTTCCCACAAAATACTATCACCACCTTTATGACAAGGGGATACATGTGGAGAAGGAATATTACCAAGAGAGTTGGAATTATGAGTTTAATAACTTGATACTTCCATCTGTGGAGCTTTTTGATTCCATTGTGTCTGATGACATTTCAAAAATAAAAGCATTAATAAGACTGCCCATGCTAAGCAAAGCAATTCATTATTTACCTATATTTCATTCTGCATAGGGGAAAGTAAACATGCTTCCCCTTTATGACATTTTAATCATACACTAGGGTTTACATCTGGCTTCTAGATTAGGGAACATATCTCTATTCGACAGAATAAGTCTAATTCAATTGCTGGGGAAAGGAAGGAGCAGAAGGAAGGTCATATACATATATACATGCATGCATACTTACATGTATACACACATAAAACCAATCAGAGTCAGGACTATCCTGACTTCAGAATGGCAGCAGTCAAAACTTCAGTGCTTTCACTACTGAGCTTCTTTATTGTGAATATGAGTCTTTACAGGTATAATAGATTTTACACCTCAAATGTGTCATCATTTGGATCATATCTTGATTGTAAGAGTTTCTTGCTAATGAGGTAGCTATGCAAATGTGATGATAACTGACAGAATATTCATGTTATAACAAATATTTATTGAATACTTACAATGCAGAAAACATTATGTTAGGTACTGTTGGTAATATGAAGATGGTTTTCATGTGCTTCCTATTTTTTTGAAAAAACATGTAGTTCAGCAAGGAATATAAAACAAATACCGTAAATATGTAGTTAACAAACTAAAGTGTAATCAGTATTGTATGAAAAATATATTTAAGTCGCTCTGGAAATTTGGAATAAAAGGAAATCTCATTTAGCTGAGGAACCTTCAATATAATGATAAAAAGAGATAGTTTTTAGCTAGAACTTAAAACGTGTTTGGAGATGTGAAAGGTATCCTTCCTTAAAAAACAAACAAAGAAACAGACCAAAACAGCTTGAACAGGCCTGCTGTCAGGAAATGCAACGTTTAGGGTAGTATTCCCTGTAGTTTCAATAAAGTAGAATGGGAAATTGTGTTGGAAGTGTAGGTTGAGGGCAGTTAAATGAGAGCTTTGAATGCTGAGTTAAGGAATTTGAGCTTTCTGCAGTCAGTGGGACAATAATAGAACTATTAGATGAGCAGTATGAAAAGATCAATTAAGCAATACTGTTTAATATGGATTAGAATACAAGGACTGGAAACAGAGATCCTTGTTAGGATGCAAAAAAGGAGGTAACTAATATTTGTTGAAGTCCTACTCTGTGCTAGGAGCATGGCTAATTACTTTGCACATGTCAACTCATTTTATTCTCACAACAAATCTGTGACAGTTTTATACTCATCCTCATTTTTTTTTATTGCATTTTAGGTTTTGGGGTACATGTGAAAAACATGCAAGGTTGTTGCATAGGTACACACATGGCAGTATGATTTGCTGCCTCCCTCCCCTTCACCTATATCTGGCATTTCTCCCCATGCTATCCCTCCCCAACTCCCCACCCCCCCGCTGTCCCCCCTCCCCCCAACAGACCCCGTGTATAGTGCTCCCCTCCCTGTGTCCATGTGTTCTCCTTGTTCAACACCCACCTATGAGTGAGAATATGTGGTGTTTGATTTTGTGTTCTTGTGTCAGTTTGCTGAGAATGATGTTTTCCAGGTTCATCCATGTCCCTACAAAGGACGTGAACTCCTCGTTTTTAATGGCTGCATAATATTCCATGGTGTATATGTGCCACATTTTTCCTGTCCAGTCTATCATCGATGGGCATTTGAGCTGGTTCCAGGTCTTTGCTATTGTAAACTGTGCTGCAACGAACATTTGTGTGCATGTGTCCTTATAGTAGAACGATTTATAATCCTTTGGATATATGCCCAGTAATGGGATTGCTGGGTCAAATGGAATTTCTATTTCTAGGTCCTTGAGGAATCGCCACAGTTTTCCACAGTGGTTGAACTAATTTACACTCCCACCAACAGTGTAAAAGTGTTCCTATTTCTCCACATCCTCTCCAGCATCTGTTGTCTCCGGATTTTTTAATGATCGCCATTCTAACTGGTGTGAGATGGTATCTCAATATAGTTTTGATTTGCATTTCTCTAATGACCAGTGATGATGAGCATTTTTTCATATGCTTGTTGGCCTCATGTATGTCTTCTTTTGTAAGGTATCTGTTCATATCCTTTGCCCATTTTTGAATGGGCTTGTTTGCTTTTTCTTGTAAATCTTTTTTAGCTCGTTGTAAATTCTGGATATCAGCCCTTTGTCAGACGGGTAGGCTGCAAAAATTTTTTCCCATTCTGTTGGTTGCCGATTCACTCTATTGACTGTTTCTTTTGCCGTGCAGAAGCTGTGGAGTTTGATTAGGTCCCATTTGTCTATTTTGGCTTTTGTTGCCAATGCTTTTGGTGTTTTGGTCATAAAGTCCTTGCCTACGCCTATGTCCTGAATGGTTTTGCCTAGATTTCCTTCTAGTGTTTTTATGGTGTTACGTCTTATGTTTAAGTCTTTAATCCATCTGGAGTCAATTTTAGTGTAAGGTGTCAGGAAGGGGTCCAGTTTCTGCTTTCTGCATATGGCTAGCCAGTTTTCCCAACACCACTTATTGAACAGGGAATCCTTTCCCCATTGCTTGCTTTTTTCAGGTTTGTCAGAGATCGGGTGGTTGTAGATATGTTGTGTCGCCTCCGATGCCTCTGTTCTGTTCCATTGGTCTATATCTCTGTTTTGGTACCAGTACCATGCTGTTTTGATTACTGTAGCCTTGTAGTAGAGTTTGATGTCCGGTAGTGTGATGCCTCCCGCTTTGTTCTTTTTGCTTAGAATTGACTTGGCTATGCGGGCTCTCTTTTGGTTCCATATGATGTTTAAGGTGGTTTTTTCCAGTTCTGTGAGGAAGGTCATTGGTAGCTTGATGGGGATAGTGTTGAATCTGTAAATTACTTTGGGCAGTATGGCCATTTTCACGATATTAATTCTTCCTAACCATGAACGTGGAATGTTTCTCCATCTGTTTGTGTCCTCTCTTATTTCGTTGAGCAGTGATTTGTAGTTCTCCTTGAAGAGGTCCTTTACGTTCCTTGTTAGTTGTATTCCTAGGTATTTTATTCTCTTTGTAGCAATTGTGAATGGCAGTTCGTTCTTGATTTGGCTCTCTTTAAGTCTGTTATTGGTGTATAGGAATGCTTGTGATTTTTGCACATTGATTTTGTATCCTGAGACTTTGCTGAAGTTGCTTATCAGTTTCAGGAGATTTTGGGCTGAGGTGATAGGGTCTTCTAGATATACAATCATGTCATCTGCAAATAGAGACATCACCCTCATTTTTATATTTAGGACAACTTAGATGTCATCAGAATTCACACAGTGGTAGTTACTGTAAGAAGCAATGTTAAAACTCCACGCTGGTGGGGCTTCTTGGCTTGAGTTCTTTCTATTATGCTGATTTACTCCAAGAGACCAGGCAAAAGGTGAGAGAAATTGAACCCTGACATAGGGTAGAAGCACTGAAATGGGTGTATGGAACTTCTTTTGTGAAATAGAGATGTTTTCCAGCCTTGGAGCCAGATACAACAGTGTGGTTATGGCAACTAAAATCTGGGTAAGTAATGAATTGTTTTGGTTAGCACAGACAGTCTTGTTATGAGGTCACATGAAAAGGACTTGACATTTGTTTAGTTGTGAGAGAAAGAAGTCAAGAATAACTTCTAGGTGCTAAAATGAGTTTATCTAAAGGAGAAAAGCACTAAAAAATTTAAAAGATGAAAAGGTGCAGAATTTTAAAGGGAATATGAGTAAGTTTCATTTCAGACATATTTGAGGTATCAGCCACACATGATTTAAAGGATGCAGCAGGTTGTTGGAAATATGAAAACTTCTAGCTTAGGAGGATTGTCAGAAATAGAAAAAGAGATTTCAGTGTCATGTCTACAGAGGTAACAGTCCTGAAAGGGATTTTCTTTAAAAAAAATTTTTTGTGTGTGTGAGTACATAGTAGGTGCATATATTTGTAGGTTACATGAGATATTTTGATACAGGCATGCAATGCATAATAATTGTATCAGGGAAAATAGGGTACCTATCACCTCAAGAATTTATTCTTTGTGTTTCAAATAATCCAATTATACTCTTTATTTTAAAATGAACAATTAAATTCTTTTTTTACTATAGTTACCCTGTTGTGCCAACAAATGCTATGTCTTATTTATTCTTTAACTATTTTTGTACCCATTAACCATCCCCTCTTTCCCATGCTCCCCCATCCCCAACTATGCTTCCCAGCCTCAGATAACCACCCTGCTACTCTCTATCTCCATGAATTCAATGTTATAATTTTTAGCTCTCATGGATAAGTGAGAACATGTGATGTTTGTCTTTCTGTGCCTGGCTTATTTCACTTAACATAATGAAGGTAGTTTCAAAGAAAATAATATTAGTGTAATTTGAAGAAATTAATGAAAATAGTGTGCTTTCTGGAAGACAAATGCATTTAAAAGGTAAAAATAAGCAAAACAGGGCTGAGCACGGTGGCTCATGCCTGTAATTCCAGCACTCTGAGAGGCCGAGGCAGGTGGATCACTTGCGGTCAGGAGTTTGAGACCAGCCTGACCAACATGGTGAAACCCCTTCCACTAAAAATGCAGAAATTAGCCAGGTGTGGTGGTGCATGTCTGTAAACTCAGCTACTTGGAAGGCTGAGGTAGAAGAATTACTTGAGCCTGGGAGGCAGAGCTTGCAGTGAGCTGAGATCATGCCACTGCACTCCAGCATGGGCAACAGAGTGAGATCTTGTCTCAAATAAATAAATGAAAGAAAGAAAGAGAGAGAAAAGAAAAGAAGGAAGGAAGAAGGAAGAAAGGCAGGCAAGCAAGCAAAAGGGAATTAAAGGATAAGAGGAAAAGTTGGGAAGAGGCTATGGATTAATAATAATATGTTATGACAGTGGGGGGAAAAAAAAGGGAAAAAATTCTGCCCTATAGGGCATAATTACTAGTGACAAATTTTCAGAGAGGTCGCAAAACTTAAAGACTGAGAAAATGATTGTTGGTGTTGCAACTGGATGATGCTTGAAAGATCATTTTCAGTGTTGAGTGACATCATGTAGCAATGTAGCGATCCAGATTTCTGGAGGGTAAACAGAATAAAAGACTTTAAAACTTCTTATTAAAAATCCCTAATTGCTTAGCATGAATGTGAGGAGTGTGTCATTCAATGGACCTCAAATACTAGCCAAATTTCTATTGGAAAGAGACAGCATTGCATTCATTTTTAGACATTCCTGATGGAAGGCCAGCTGTTGTCCATGGTGCTAAAAAGTCATCTGGCATTATAATATTGCAGCAATATGACCAGTATAGTTGGAGTGAATTAGGTGTTTCATTACATGCCTCTATTTGGGGGATTTATTTTTCATTGAGATGAGATTTTTCATATATATATCCCATCTGGAAGGTTTTTTCAAACTCCCCAATGGTTAACATCTAGAAAGCAATTGCTTTTTTTTTTCTTTTTTAAAGAAATCCCTTGAAACATGAGTGTAAGAAATCGAGAAGAAAGAAAAACAGAAAATAGAAGACATGTTGAAAAGGTTATACAATTTCTTTCAAAATATCTGAAACCATAACTCTCTACTCAATTCTACCCCTCCCAAAAATGCTCTAACTAAAGCTATTTGGAATTTAGCCATTCTATTGAAGATCACAATTAAAAAGTGAAATAGAAGAAATAAAGTATGGATGCCATGAATAATTATAAAGTACTAAAGTGGTTGATAAGGGAGCCACAGTCGTATTTCTTTCATATTCCTCGCTAAAATGCATTTTTAAATCATCAGGAAAAAAGGCAATATGGCAATATTATTTCCATAACACTCCCAATGAAGACAACATAGCTACTATTCAAGGTCACATAGGTAGGAAGAACTTGGGAGAGTGGCCAATGAATTTGTGAGCTTGGACTGAGTAAATTACCAAAATATGATTTTTGTGCTCACATATTTAGTAACTTGACTGATGGAAAGACCAAATTAATTAGGAGACAAAAGGTCCGGCTCTCATCATGAAATTAGTATTCAACCAAATGTAATCAGTAAGTCCACAATGTATCATAATAGAGAAAGAAGGATAAATAGAACTCACTATGAAGAGCTGAATGATGCATTTTGGTTTGTTCAGGAAATGAGAAGACTTTTAGGGATGGTTTAGTCATCTACAGTTGTTCAGTCAGTACTGGGAACTGGGTGTTTAGATGCTGTGAGGAACTACAGTAAGAAAAACTATGAGTTCGTGTCCTTTGTAGGGACATGGATGAATCTGGAAACCATCATTCTCAGCAAACTGACACAAGAACAGAAAATCAAACACCGCATGTTCTCACTCATAGGCAGGTGTTGAACAAGGAGAACACACGGACACAGGGAGGGGAGCACTCCACACAGGGGTCTGTTGGGGGGAAATAGGGGAGGGACAGTAGGGGGTGGAGAGGTGGGGAGAGAGAGCATGGGGAGAATTGCCAGATATAGGTGAAGGGGAGGAAGGCAGCAAATCACACTGCCATGTGTGTACCTATGCAACAATTTTGCATGTTCTCCACATGTACCCCAAAACCCAAAATACAATTAAAAAAAAAAGAAAAACTAGACATGGCCATTTAGAAAGATGAGTACTTAATATTATAAATGTTTATATAAATCATTACAATGATAAGGTGGTATACTACGGGGTGCTATGTGAGCATATGAAGAGATAATTACCTAATTCCACAGATTACTGGGAGACTTCTCTGAGAAGTAATGTCTACATTAAGACCTGAAGAATTCACAAACTGACAAAAATAATATTTTGGACAGAAAGAAAATCATATGTGTAAATATGGAAGCTGCTGACTGCATACACTTAAGGAAAAAGAAAATGAAATGTCACTGTGGCTGAGAGAAGAGTGTGAGAAGGAGAGAAGTCTGTAATGATTCAAAAAGGACAAGTGGATCCTGCCATGCAGCCCCTTCTCTAGACCACATTCATGCACATAAGGCAGTGGTCTTTATGCATTAAGGGAAACCACTGAGGAGTACATCGCTCATGGTTTGGTCAGAGAAGCAGAGTATTTATTATAGGGACTTGACCTTATGCAACTGTGGGAGCTAGTTATATAGCCATATACAGTGAGGTCTTGCTTCTGTGACTACAGATGAAGCTTGGAGTCAGCAGGGTGGGCAGTTGGGAAGGGAAGATGGAGATAGATAGGATGGAGAAAGCAAGAATAAACTGGAAGCTGTGAGGATGAACTGCCATCCATGGGTACTGGCTGAGAATCATATCTGTCTCTCACTACCTCCAGTCTTCAACTTTGACAAGGGAGTGTCTGACAAGAAAAGCTGGCATCCTTTGTCCTGGCCAAGCACACCTATCCCAGGCATGGGAGAAGCTAAAGGAGGAGATTTATGAAAGCTGGAGGAGCTTGTAGGCCTGGCTGTGACCCCACAACAACTAAGTGAGTCAACAGACAAGCACAATACGCATGAGCTGTGTTTTGGTCCAAGTTCTTTAAGGAAACAGAACCAACAAGATGAATATGTATATATAGAAAGAGATTTATTATAAGAAATTGGCTCATGTGATTATGGAGGCTGACAAGGGCCAGGATCTGCAGTGAGAAAGCTGGAGACTGAGGGAGCTGATGGTGTAGTTTCAATCTGAAGGCTGGCAGGCTGGAGATCCAGGAATAACTGAAGCATCAGAGTCTGAAAGCAGGAAAGAAAAAATGCCCCAGCATGAAGGCATTTGGGTAGGAGGAGTTCCCTGCTACTAGAGGGAGGGTCGGCCTCTCTGTTCTATTCAGGTCTTCAACTGATTGGGTGGGGCCCACCCACATTAGAGAGGACCATCGGCTTTACTTAGTCTACTGATTAAAATGTTAATCTCACCCAGAGTCACCCTCACAGAATCATCTAGAATAATGTTTGGCCAAATGTCTGGATGACCTATGCTCCGAGTCAAGTCAACACATCAAATTAACCACCATAAGCTGCAAGAGTACCTTGGGCCCTGTAATCACCTTCCAAATGTAAAATGAATATGAATGCTGCTTCAGTTCTGCCTTCCAAACTGTACAAAATACATCTTTGGGCTCTGCTCATTCTAAAGTATTCAGTAAAACATAATCTGGGAACTATAGTGTCAATTCACCAATTAAGTTGGTATAATATGCGTGTACTACTAAAGGGCTTAAAACAGAGGTGTCCAATCTTTGGCTTTCCTGAGCCACATTGGAAGAAAAAGAATTGTCTTGGGCTACATATAAAATACACTAAGTGTAGCTGATGAATTAAAAAAAAATTGCAAAAAAACTCAGAATGTTTTAAGAAAGTATACAAATTTCTGTTGGGCTACAAAGCCATTCTGAGCCACATGCAGTCTGCAGGCCATGGGTTGGACAAGCTTGGTTTAAAAAGAAGTACGCTGTTACCAGAGCTGACTGTAAGAAAGATTACACTACGGACAGTATGAAGAAAGGGTCAGAATGAGTCAAAAGTGGGCATCGTCATCATCCAATGGGAGAAGGAATTAGAATGGCATTATGTGATAGTAGTCTTCTATTATGTCATATGGCAGAAATAGTCTTAGGTGGAGTGTTTCAGTCAGAGATATCAGAGATAGGAAGTGTCCCATCACTGAGAAGTATTCAAGCATAAAAAAGATGATGTCCTCTCACAGATGCTTCAAGGTCATTTTTTAGTTGCATGGATATTTGGGCTAAGTGATTGCTAGGTTGTTTTCTAACTTTGAGCCCGTGATTCCTGTTTTTAAGGCAATTTCACATCTCACAAACAAGTAAGACTATTACATTGAAAAAATATAGAATAATTTAAAGTGTTGGGCCGTGAAGCAAAAAAAAAGAGAACAGGTAGATACCATGGAAAATGAGAGAGCTGAGCTATGTGTATGAGGAGAAGCTTCAGGGATTCAGTAAGGAGGTGGAATTCAAGTTGAGCATTTGTGTATCAATAGGACCTTGTTAGGTAGAAAATCTGAAATGCAAATTATGACCACATCATCCTCCAGCTTAATTGCGCTAAGTGCTCTCAGGATAAAGTCCATAATCATTAACATGTTCTATAAGGCCTTGATGGATATGGTCTCTACCTCACTACCAACCTCAGTTCACATCACTCTGCCAACACCTGCTGTTATTGCAATGCTGACTTTCTCTTATTTCTTGAAGTTGTCAAACTCCTTTCTACCTTAGCGTTTGTCTGGAAGTGTCTGTTGTGGCCCAAAATGCTCTTGCCTTGCTCTTTATCTGCATGAATCTATTCATGGTTCAATCTCAGTTTCAATATCCTTTCCCAGGGAGGCTGTTCCTGTTTCTCTCTCCCCTCCTCTGAACTAGGTTAACCCCCTAGTTATATAATACTATTGCCCCTATACCTCTATTTCATCCCACTGATCGTAACTGCAATTCCATAGTTACTTTTGAGATCGATGATTTCCTTATACTAAACTGTAAGAAAAGTGAGGTCAAGTGCTGCATCTCCGTCACCTCACATGACATTTTAGGGTTGTTAGGAATTTTTTGAATGAGTAAATGAAGGAACAAGATAGAATTTTTGAACAGTGAAATACTGGGATCAGTATCTTTATATATTAGTTATTTAATTTAAAGGGAAAGGTATTACCAGCTTTTGATGCTGAAAACATCATCTTGTACTCCCTTCATCTCTCTCTATTGAAGCCAAAGCAGTTTTTATTTTGGATCTACCAAACACAGTCTAAGCGTCTGCAGCATCAGAATAAACTAAGCACGTCGCTCGGCATTTCATATCTTCCTTGGATTGCCCAGGAATAGTTCATCATTTTCCTGCTCTCATAGTTGAACATTGCTTTGCAAACATCTGCTCTGAGTCCAAATTCCTAGGGAAACAGGATTTAAGACAACATTGTGTCTCTATTTCTGTGTTTATCTCATTTCCTCTCTGAAGACTTTTTCCCTTGAGTTCCCACGAAGCTACAAACATTCTGCAAATCCTCGTCTGGGAGTTGGTTGTAGAAGGAGCTCAGGGTAAAAAAATCTCTTGTCTGGGGTGTTGAGAGTTTGGCCTCATCCCAAATACTTATGCCTTCTCTGGAAGAAATAGGAGAAGCACTCTGCATCTCTTTGGCTTAATCTGAAAAAAGAAAGTCAGGGAGTAAATCAAGCAATTAGTTGGTGAATAGAAATGTCTGTTTGAGTTTTTCAGTCTATAATTCCCCTTTCAGCTAAATATAAATGTAACATGGACAAGAAGAAGGCAGGCAGTTTTTGACTCTGCATGATGGAGCCAGGGAAGGCTTTGCAGAGAAGGTGTCATTTGAGATAGAGCTTGAAAGATAAAGAAGATTTTGCCATATAGTGGAGAAGTAAAGGTATTCCTTTCAGAGAAAAAGAAAATCATGGTATGAAAGAGGACATTGGATATGTGCAGGACGGACAGGATGAGATTATGAGGATAGAAAAAGCAATGGGATAAAATCTGTACTTTTTTTTTTTTTTTATGATTTCTGCACTGGGGATGGTGAAGACAGTTTCCCCATCAGGGGTGGGGCTTGCAGACTCTGCTTGCCTGAAAACAGCCTTGGGAGTGAGGTGCCATGTGAGCCTGCCTGAACCTCCCTTTTCTATCTCTACTGAGTAAGGTAGAGCAGTTAGTTTTCAGACATTATCCTTTCTCTCTCTCCACCTCCAAGTTTGACTCATTCTCTAACCTTGTAGACAGAGAGTCTTCCAGCATCTTTCTGATATGGACAGGCCAATTTCTCTTCTTTTCTCCTTTTTGTTATGTGATCACATCGATTACTGCAAGAGTGAAGAAACACTGTTTATCCCTCTAGGTTGATGTGTTAAGAAACTTTGCAGAGCTCTTTTGTTATTAGTTCCAGTGGCTAGGCTATTAAATCTTTGAATTTTTCACGTAAATTATGATAACTTCATGAAAAATTATATTGTCTGAGTAACGGCAAATGATTATGTAGAACTTACACTTTCAAAGCGTTTTGCAGATATTAACTCATATAATCTTCACAACAATAGCTCGCTACTATTATCATCATAATCACTGAAATCTTAATTTTGTCGGTAGAGCAATGGAAGCATAGAGATTAAGAAACTTGCCCAGGATTTCTCAGATAGTGTGAAAGCCAGAGTTTAAACCTGTGCGTGCCTTCATCATCTGTTCTCTTTGCCATTAAGTCACCGGTTTCTCCATTACTATTTTGTTGCCTTTCCAATATATAACTCTTATTCTTTTCCTTATATTTTTGCATTGGTTAATATCTTTTATGATAATGTTGAACATTCGGGGTGTCCCTAAACTTAAGGGTGATTCTTACAGTTTCATCATGAAGTGAAACGTTCACTCTCTCAATAGGACTTGCATGCATACTGAGACTTTCCTTGAAAAATCAAAAGAAAATAAACCATGATAGTGTTTTCAACTAGTCACTGCAAAATAAGACTCACGCAGGCACTGCCATAGTTAAATTCACTTCTTTATATGCCTCACGTCTTTTTTGTTTCTCTATGCCTCCTTTACTACTTTCTTTCATAGTAAGTGAATATTTTCTAGTGTAACATTTCAGCTCCTTTAATTTTTTTCCCAATGTATATTTCTGGTTTTTCTTAGTGTTTGCTCTAGGGCTTACCATATATATCTGATAGATGGCCTATTTTTTAAAGCCCCTTCTTGGTTTAACATTCTCTTATTTTAAGACTGGAAGCAGCAGGCCTGCTGGGCATACAATCACAAGTGCTGAAGTATGACGGAGGTTCATTCTGTATGCAAAATCACCCTGAATTCGACTGAGAATATAGTCATCTGCATTGATGAGGTATAAAATTCCTTACATTAGGTTGGACCTTTAGATCTTACCTGCAATCCTCAAGTAGGGCAGGGGATCCAATATCAGTGTTACAAACAAGAAGCTTGCCGTTGATATGATACAATTTCCTTAGTTTTCACATTGGTAACTCAGAATTTATAATTTCCTTACACTCTCTATGAGTGAAAGGATTCGCTAAGCAAATGTATAAAGAAGCAGCAAGGGAGACAGTTTACCTATTTACCTAAACCAATAGCTTTTAAGAAATTGATTACATGGTTGGAAAGTAAGCAGATGCTCTTTCTGAAAAATGAGCTACATCTATTCATTAAAACAGACTTGGGGCTAGGGATGCTGTCTTCTCAGGCGATCCTTCAAGGGCCTTCTCTAATGCCACCTCCTCTGTAAAATCTACCTCAAGAATTAAGAGTAGAGAACAGAACACAGACTCTGGAGTCAGAGAGAACTGGGTTAAATCCCCTCTCTCCTCCTTGATAATTGAGTGAGTTTGGGTAAATTATTTAAGCCTTTTTACCCAAAGTATGGACCTCAGATCATTAGCATCATTGGAAGACTGTGAGAGACTTTGAACCTCAGGTCCCATAGACCGGCTGCATTTAAGAAAAGATCCTGGTTGGGCATGGTGGCTCATGCCTGTAATCCCAGAACTTTGGGAGGCTGAGGCAGGTGGATCACCTGAGGTCAGGAGTTCGAGACCAATCTGGGCAACATGGTGAAACCCCGTCTCTAATATAAAAATTAGCTGGGCACATGGTGCATGCCTATAATCCCAGCTACTTGGGAGACTGAGGCAGGATAATCGCTTGAGCCCGGGAGGTGCAGGTTGCAGTGAGCCAAGATTGTGCCATTGCACTCCAGCCTGGACAACAGAGTGAGACATTTGCACATTGAAGTTTGAGAAGCATTGGCTTAAGCTCCTAATTCTTAGATTCTCATAGAGTGGTTGGGAAGGTGGAATGTTAAGTTATGTATAGCATCCATAACAGGCAGGTACAGAGAGGGTTCTCCAGAAGTGGTGGTTTTTATAACTACTGTCATCATTAACGTTTCTGTTGCAGTCATTGTTCAGTCCTTTTCCTCCCCAGCCTTCAGCATGTTCTGCCTTTACTCTGTAGACTGGAACCTTGCCCAATCCATGGCAAGGGAATTTACAGCCTTCTCTGAGCCTGCTTCCTAGTCTGTAAAATGGGATGAGCATTCCTACTGAGAGGGTTGCTGTGAGGATTAAATAAGGTGATGCACACATGGTTTCCAGATACCAGGTGCCATGCTCAGTACTTAACATTCATTCCTAATTACATTTCATTAAATCTTCACACTGCTCTTATGCAGTGGAAAAATGTTCAGAGAGGTGACAGCATGTGTTCAAGGAAACACAGCTAGTAAGTGGCAGCACTTTGTATTCAAATCTGGAGCAAAGCCTTTAACTACTTCTGGGCATTTCCTGTGGCATGAAAATTGTGATGCCCATCATCCAGATGTCTTACAAATTATCAGGTGTCCCCTGCCATGAAGAATTATCAACAGCCACTGAGTGGTGGGCTTTGACTTTCCACCCTATTGTGCCTACCCCAGCTGGAGGCAGCTATTTTGCTTCCTTGCCCACTTGGCTGACATGCTCTGACCAACCCAGTTCCCCCCACCACCACCCAATTTTTTCCTCCAAGGCTCAGACGGCCAAATTCAGAGTCAGTTGCCACAGAGAGTCAGGTGTGACCACTCTTGTTAAGGCGCCAGAGCCTGAGCTAATTATAGTAATTAAAGCTTCCTATTTACATAACACCTCTCAGGCAGAAGGAACACAGAGCTCTTTTCCAGGGCTCTGTCGAAGAAGCTGTCCAGCTCCCCGCACTGCTGTGTTGCTGCTTCCCTGGAGACCTGGAGCAGAGGCTTAGAGGTAGCATATGTCTCCGCCACATTGAACCACCTCATATGCAGCAAGGGAGGAAGCACTGCAGATCCAGATAAGCATCAGACAGGCCTCCAAAGCATCTAGAAAGTGGATTCCTTGTGGGGCCCAACAAATCCAGAGCCTGAACCTAACTCACTGCCATGTTATTCAGCAGTCCTTGTATAATGAGTGTCTTGCATTATTGGGACAACCTTCTATCAAGTTTTCTATAATTGCTACATATCTTATGTCCATAACCTTTAACTTTTATGAGAGCCAGATGAGGTAGGGACTATTATTTCTATTTTACAGATAAGAAAAATAAGGTTTAGAAAAGATAGGTAATTTAATCAGTGTCGTACAACTAGTGAGTGGGGTAGTTTATTTTTCCACCCAAAATACATGGAATTGCAAAGCCCATGAGTGGTCCACCACGCCATGATGCTTTTTGAAGTTTACCAATTACCTAGTGCCTTCACCAGTACTTACTGTATATAATCTTATGATGTGGATGGATGTTACCTCCGTTTTATAGACTAAACACTCGTACATGTGCCACCGCACACATACACACTCCCAATTCAGACAGGCCCCACCTCTTTTCCCTGTTCATAATTCTAGAGGGTGGTGGACGATGCTTCTAAGCTTAGTTTTGTTATTTTTTTTTTCCATCATGGCTTGCTGTTTCCCTTGGTCTAGAATTTTTATTCAACTAGTATGGTTTTTTTAAAAAAATCAATAAATGGTTGGTGATGCCTTTAATAGATATTGAATGAGTACAAGTCTTATGTTATTTATCACAGAAGTGATACTTTATTTATTCCTCTCCCAGTAACACTGGCTATATCCAACATGCATGCTTTTTTTACGTGGAACCCTGTTACCTGATTCCTGGTGTAGAGGTCAGCCCGTGGTAATCTCTAACTTATCAGAAAAGTTACTTCTCCTCTGCCATGAGTGAATCGTTACCTGTTGACATAAACCTACTTGTTCAGAACCACACACATAGCAAATGGCATCCGAATCAATGATATTTCCACTTACCTATATCTGAAATAAATATAAGACTCCATGTTGACCTTCACTCACTCAATAAGTAGTTATAGAGTCTATTGCATGTCAGGCACCGTGCCATAGTTTGGTATACAGCCCTAAAGGAATTTGGCAGAGTTTGGACCCTGCTTGGAAAGATAAACAAAAAGCACGGAACCAAACACATATACAAATCCAAGTTGAAATCAAGACTGAGAAGCAACAAAGGAAGGTGCAGGGAATAATGGGGGAGGTTTTCTTATGTACAGTTGGAGAAAATGTTTCTAAGGAAAAGAACATTTAAGCTGAGACATAACACATAAGAGAAGCCAGCCTAGCAGAGATTGGAGGTTAAAACACGCCAGACTTACGGAACTGTATATGTGAATTTCCCAGCAAGAGGAAGAATTTGGAAAGTTCAAGGAACTGAAATGAGGCCATGGTGGCTGAGGCTCGGTAAGAGAAGGACTGAGTGGGACGAGATGAGGGAGATGGAAAGACGTGCAAGGAGAAAGTGATGTAGGGTTCCGGAGAACATGGCAAGGACTGGGATTCTACTTCAAAGTAAATGTAAATTACATTTTGAAAAAAGATTACTCTGGCTCCTTTTCTCAGGATGAATATAAATTTCTTTATATTTTAAATTTCACAGTGGAGAAAATACTGGACTTTGGAGTCAGAACGATCTGGGTTTCATCCTGCCTTAGCCACTTATTAGCTATAGATCCTTGGTGAGTTACTCATTCCCTGCTGAGCCTCAGTTTTCTCATTAGGGAGGTCAGGCTAAGTAAGGCTGAAGTGCCAACAGCAACCAAATTCCCAGCATCTCAATGGTTTAATACAACAGAAACCCATTTTTGCTTAAAGTCTTCTGCAGACTTCACACAGCTATTCAGGGCAGGCTCCTGTGTGTATTGGCCTGGCATTCCAGATGCTTCCATCTGTGGCACCTCCAGTTAGGTATGTGCTCCCACTACTAGCTGTGCAGTTTGTCACCATGATGAAAACTTTCCTCCCAGGAATGAAACCCATCACATGTGTTCACATTTTATGACATAAGGCAAGTCACATGGCCATTCCTAACCGAGGGACTGGGTAGAGGCTTCTTACTCACTGGAAGACAAGGAGTTCCAGATTTCATGAAATAGTGACAATAATACATTTTTAACCCATAGGGTGGCAAAGGTTAGAAATGATATGTGCAAAGTGCCTATGCCATGTCCTGACGTAATTTATGCTCAATGGATGGTTATGACTGAATTCCTGGTGCTGTTCCTCTGTGGGATCTCTTCCAGAGAGCTTCATATTGGGTACTGTGATGGTCTAAATATGATAGAACAGCCTAGTATGGTAGGAGAGAAGGATGGAGTCATCGCACACTTTAGATCAGGGATCAACAAATCATTGCCTGTGGGCCAGACCTGGCTGGTACCTGTTTCTGTAACTGAAGTTTTATTGGAACACATTCATGACCGTTCATTTATGTATTATCTATACCTACTTTTCACACACAATGGCAGAGCTGAGTAAATCCAGCAAAGGCCATTTGGCCTGCAAAATCCAAGATATTTACTGTCAGATCCTTTGCAGAGAAATGTTGCTGACTGCTGCATTAGATGATCTTTCTAATTGCCTCCCCTGTCCCATCCCCAAACCTATGCATCATTCAAACTTCCCTTTTCTGAAATACTTTTAATTCTCTCCTTAATTAAACACAATATAACGTTTTAACCTGCAGTCCACACTCTTGTCTTAATCCTAACTGTATTTTCATGTTGTCTCCCTGTGTAATTAAAAGAGAAAGAAATCAGTAAGGAGCTCAAATTCATCCTGTACTTCTGAGTTTTCTTCTCTTTTCAGTGGCACTGGCCATGATGTGAGCATTGAAAGCTAAACAGCAAACTTCCTCCAGGATCAAATCTCTGATCCCCCATGGGGGTAGCTGCTGATAGCTGCCACTCCCTGTTTCTTCTTTATCCATGACACCAGTTTCACACTACAATTAGGATGCCACCTTCCATCTTTTTATCTCTTGACATGAGCACCGTCTAATGGGGAATGGATCCTGCAAAGATCAGGGGAGTTTGTCAGCAACTGCTGATTTTTTTTTTTTTTTAAACCATGTTAGGTGGGGAAAATCTGCTGTAAATCCTGTCCAAAAATATTTTATAGAGTCCATCTGTCCACAATGGATAAATCAATTGCTCTAAATTAAATTCTCTAAACCTGAAAGGTCTGGGTCTGGTACAGGATTTATTCAGACTCTAGGAAAACAGTAATTTTCTAAGTCAACATCCTGACCCCACTTGAGTCAGCTACTGATCATGATAAAGCCTTTCCTCACCACTTGCAGCTCCTTTGAAGGAGTAAGACACACATCCCAGGGAGAAAAGTACCCAAGTCCAAGGGACAGAAACTAATCAAGATGTGTCAGCCGAGGCAGGAGGCACACTGTGTCACAGACATCTACTGCCGGTTCAGAGGCTGCTGGACCCTGCCTGGTGTGAGCATGTCACAGCCAGGAAGCTGCAGCTGCCCCTTTAGCTCCTCTGCTCATCAGTGCTGATGGGTCATTAATTAAGCCTCCTTTCTTCACCTCCCACTGGTTTCAAGGGCATGATTGTTTGTCCTGTGGATCCCCTTGTGTCCTGCTGTTCATTCTCTCCCATAAACTTCACACAATCCCGAATCTGAGACAGGTGTGGCAGCATTATCTGATGTCGACTCTGAGCTGTGACTCCAGAGGTAAACTTCGACAGGCATAGCCACCCATGTGAAATCACTTTAGCCTCCTAAATGCCCCCACCTCCCATACAAATCCACTTTTCCAGCTTAGAATCAGAGCTTAGCTGGTAGATTTGATGTCTGATCATCTGTTTCCAGAGCTGGAAAAGAACATTCCATATTGATATGGTTTGGCTCCATTTGTGTCTCCCACAAATCTCATCTTGAATTGCAATCCCCACGTGTTGAGGAAGGGACCTGGTGGGAGATGATTGGATCATGGGGGTGGTTTCCCCCATGCTGTTCTCCTGACAGTGAGTGAGTTCTCACAAGAGCTGATGGTTTTAAAGTGTGGCACTTCCTTGCATGCTCTCTTCCTCTCCGGCTGCCGTGAAGACGTCCCTTGTTTCCTCTTCACCGTCTGCCATGATTGTGTTTCCTGAGGCCACTCCAGCTATGTCGAACTGTGAGTCAATTACACCACTTTTGTTTATAAATTATCCATTCTCAGGTAGTATCTTTATAGCAGTGTGAGAACGGACTAATACACATACAAGGTGGCTTGAATTTCTTGCAGGAGAGAGGCTGAAACTCTGAGAGCGAAGGTTACACAGCCAGTCAGTGGTGAAATCATTTGTCTCCTTTTTTATGCTTCTTCATCCCAGTAAGCTAAAGTATAACTGCTCCCCCAGGAATAAGACAGTTTTTGTTAGCTTGGGGATTTTGAAGAGTGAAAGGCTTTCATAGTGATGGGCAATCAAAACACTGTAAGGAATGTTTAAGACCATCTGGGGTCAAGCTCCTCCAGCCAGGAGGTGTGCTCCCAGTAGGAGTCCATGTAATGCCCCAGGGTACAAGCAGAGCCATAGGATGTTCACCTTATGCTTGGGCTTCTGGGAGCTTCAGTGAGACCTGAAAAGGTTTTATATTTTTACTTTTTTTGTTGTTGTTGGGATGGAGTCTTGCTGTGTCACCAGGCTGGAGTACAGTGGTGCGATCTCGGCTCACTGCAACCTCAGCCTCCCAGGTTCAAGTGATTCTCTTGCTTCAGCCTCCCAAGTAGCTGGGACTACAGGTATGAGCCACTATGCCCAGCTAATTTTTGTACTTTTAGTAGAGATGGGGTTTCACCATGTTGGCCAGGATGTCCTCGATCTCTTGACTTTGCAATCCGCCCACCTTGGCCTCCCAAAGTGTATATTTTTACTTTTTAATTTTCAAAATTTGTATAAATGTATGGGGTACAAGTGCAATTTTACTGGATGCATAGATTATGTAGTGATGAAGTCAGAGCTTTTAGGCTATCCATCACCCAAATAAGATATACTGTACCCATTAAGTAATTTATCTTCTGCCCTTCTCCCACCTCTTCATTCTTCTGAGTCTCTATTGCCTATCATTCCATACTTCATGTCCCTGTGTACACATTATTTAGGTCAATAGATGATTGGATAAAGAAAATGTGGTATATATACACAATGAAATACTATTTAGCCATAAAAAGAATGAAATGTTGCATTTTGCAGCAATATGGTGAGATTGGAGGCCACTATCTTAAGTGAAACCAGACAGACACAGAAAGCCAAGTGTTGCATCTTCTCACTTAGAAGGTTTTGTGTTTTTAAAGCCCTCTCTTGGGGCCATCCTAGACTTCCATGCTATGATTCAAGTAGTTCCAAGGATTGATGAATTTCCTTTAGGAGACACTCTTGAGATGAGGAGTCACCTTACTCCCTTACACAAATTTGCTTCTACACTGTAACCACAATTTGAGGCTCCCTGGAACTTGAAGTCCAACAGGAAATGATCTTGCTGTTCCTTCTCCCCGCCTTTATAGATCCTGGTCACCACTTCCTGCCTGAAGCATTAATTTTATTCAGTGCTTTAGGAAGAAAAATTAAGTAATTTAGCTAACGTGCAATTTAAGACTTGTATATTCAAGCAAGAATATAGTATAAACAAGACTGTAATAATTTTAAACATAAAACATGTGACTTCAAAGAAGTATCTGTGGCAGGCCACTTTATTCGCTAAGCGCCTCCTCAGAGCTCCACTTCACTTATTCTCTGTAGTTTAGCTGCTCTGCAGGAAAACAGTGAAAACCTTAGACTGATATAGTCATTCTGTTTACAGATGAGGAACCAGAGACTTGCAGTTTAGCTGACTTGTCTTGGAAGCTACATCAGATACTGGGGAAAGCTTGGATTTTGGGATCCAGAAGAATGCTTTTAACTTGTGCCTTTTTCTACTGAGTGACTTTGGGCAAAGTTTGAAACCTCTTCCAGATAGTTTCTGCAACTGTAAAATGGCTTAAGACAAGATTGTGTAGATATTGATTAAGATATTGCATGTAAAATATCTAACGCTCAGAAGTTTCCCGATAAACGCTAGGTACCTTTCCTGTGTGGCAGAGGCAAGACTACAACTGAGCTCTTTAACTTTTTTTTTTTCTTTCAATAAGTCAACTTACTGGATACATTTTTCTATATTTTTACATATTACTGCTTATTCTTACGTTTAGTTTGTACTGATTGTCAGAGGTGGTAGAGTTTCTATTTTGATTTTCCACATAAACTAATTCCCTCCTAAGAATTCTACCACTGGTAGACTTCTGCTCATTCATCCTTTAAATTGCAGCTCACATTCTAACTTCCTTACAAAATGTACCCCCTCTTTCTCCCCTGCCCCAATTTCTGATCATCACACACCTTCTCAGAGCATTTTGTAAGTTTGTCTGCTTTAACACATGTTGTGTTGTAGTGATACCTTGTGGGTCTATGTCCCCACCTGACTATGAGCTCGCACAGAGCAGGGACTGAGTCCACTTGCCTCTGAATCTCTGCCCCAGCATTGTATTTGGGGTGTGTAGGTGCCCAATAAACAGATGAATGCATGAACAGATAAATTAACAGAGTTTATCACTTTGCTCCCTTCAAGGGAGAAATTAAAGTCAACTTCTCCTCAGTGCCTATGAGGAAGTAGACCCTTAACAGTAGGAGAAAACCTGAGACTAAAAAGTGAATGTGCCTGTGACTTGCCTCCCTGTCATCTTAGTAAAGAACAATTCCACCCTCACTATTCCCATGACCTATCCAGCCCTAAGTTCATTTCTATCCCACCACACACTGACCTTTAAGGTTGTGGTTCCCTGTCTGCTTCCCTTCCCTGTAACCTGCCCGCCCGCCAGTTCACCTCCCCTGCAATTAGCACCGCCAACTCCGTCTTAAAAGCCAGGCCAAGACCTGGAGCAATTGCCGCTCGAGATTCCTCCTGACACAAATGTTGACATTCTGTTGGCATAACTTGCAATAATGTATGCAGATTGCATCCTTCCAGGGCCATAATTATTACTTCTCGGCAAGAAATAGTCAGGTTATTCCCTGGCTTGATTTCTAGGAGCCAATTTCACTTTCTAAGCTGGCTTGTTTAGAAAAATGAGAAGGTAAAGGAGAGAGGAGTCATTGGGATGCACCCCTAGAGAACAGAGATGCAGGGTGGCCAGGTCTGGGCTGCAGGAAGTAGCTGGATAGTGGAGAACTGGGGCAAGGGGTCCTGGGTGACTCTGCTACCAACTTCCCATATCTTTTATAACATCTGAAGCTGGGTCCCAGCAATATGTATTCTGTAAAATCCTCAGATTATTCTGAAACAAAGTAAAATATCCCAGAAGTTAAAGGCCCTCTCAACCCCTCTTTACTACCATGAATAAGGAATTCTGATATGGGCTGAAGGCATAATGAAATCCATAGGGTTGGCTCACAATACTAGTGTAGAGATTTTTATGGACCAGGTAAAAAAATTAGAAGCTATTGGTTTTCATTGCTTATTTTATATTCTACCATTGAGAAAATGTATTATCATGTGTGGGAAAATATTGTCAGTTCTTGATCTTTCTTTGTTCCAGTTAAACCACAAGCCTTTGCATCTTTCGGATAAAGAATTCTTGACTCTTGTACTCTGTGATTAGAAACTGGCCCAGGTTCTGTATTAAAATAAAAACACTGAAACAGATCCCGATAGTCTAACAGGGTCTATCAGCATGTAAAGTTCTTTTCATTCCACTTTATAATGTTTAAAATTAATATATTCTAGAATTGGAATTTATTCTATTTGAGCTCAACTTCGGATTCACTGAGATCTCAGGATCTTTTTCTAATTTCCTTGTACTTGGTTATCTTTTTCTTTATGGATGAGAAGGTATGTGATGACGTCTAGCTTGATACTTGGCATATGATAGGTCCTCAAATATAAAATTTTAGTTGAAATGGAGTGGAACTTTAGCAGGATTGGATGACCGTTCCCTTCAAGAAGGAGACTGCTTTGCATTCTTTAATTTTTGTCCCATCTTTAAGCCTCAGAGGAAACAATCTTTGTAGGAAATAGTGGCCAAACCCTGAATTACTCCCAGAGAAAGAGATCATCTGTCACCTATTTCTGCTTTCCCCCTTGGGTCTTTGGAGAAAGAAGTGGAGTCAGGGAAGTAAGAATGACAAACAGTACCTGGCCTGGATCCCTATTCTGGAGAAAATTGTTCCCAGCTGACTGTTCAGGCCACATTTGTCCAATAAAGACTCATGGGTTCACTCATAATGTGTGTGGTTTTTCCCAAATGAGGACTGAAGGATGGAAGTACATCAAGTGTTCTCTTCTCCCTCCCTTTTCTTCTCATTTTACAGAAACCTCACCACATCATAAACTCTGCAGGATGTCTCCCTTGGGGACTTTTCCTCTCTTCCCACCTCCATCTTCACTGCAGCCTCCTGGTTTCTAGCTGCCACTGCTGCATATCTGTTGCCCAAATGTGTGAGGCAGTAGAGCCAAAAGCCCTCACTACATCTGCTCATTAATTTGCTTGATGGCTAATGCCAGATACAGCCAGACCATCATTTGACGACGTTTCATTTGGTGCATCAACCATTCCACAATTAAGGATGAATCTTTGAGGTCTCATAATACCTAGGCAAAGAACAGAGAATAGACAGCACCTCCCTCCACTCCTCAGGGTTTAGCTCTCTCAGTGAAATGGAGATTGAACCGAAGGGTCCAAACACCACCTTTCTCAGAATTATGTACACGAGACTTCCAGAAATGGATACTTCCACCATCCTTTTCTCTAACATGTCAGTCCCATACTTGGAAACATCTGGTGGATCTTCAGCAATTCTTCTACTGAGTATCTACCTAGAAGGAAAAGTAGTAGTTATATCAAAAATATACTTTCATGCACATGTTTACTGCAGCACAATTTTCACAACTGTAAAGAGTGCCCACCAACCAGTGAGTGGATAATGGAAATATGGTATACGTGTATATATATATGTACACACACACATATAACACATATATGTTGTATCTGTCATAAAAATGTGGTATATGTATATATATACACACATATGCACACACACACATATACACATATCATGGAATACTACTCAGCCGTAAAAAAGAATGAAATATTGTCCTCTGCACCAACTTGGATAAAAGTGGAGGCCATTACCCTAGGTGAAGTAACTCAAGAATGGAAAACCAAATGCTGCGTGTTCTCAATTATACATGGGAGCTGAGCTATGGGTACGCAAAGGTATACACAATAGTATAATGGAAACCGGGGACTCAGAAAAGGAGAGGGTAGGTAGGGAGTGAAGGATAAAAAAAATTACCTATTGTGTATAATGTACACTAGCTGGGTGACAGGTACACTAAAAGCCTAGACTTTGCCACTTTACTATTCATTTATGTAACCAAAAAACACTTGTACCCCTAAAGCTATTGAAATAAAAAAGAAACAAAAAAAATATTTGGTGGCTCCTCATACTATCCAAAGAATGAAATCTGCACTACAGAGCATAAGCTGCAAGAACCTTCGTGTCTGACTGCAAACTTTTCTTCTAACCTCATTTGCCTTTAGCTTCTGTTCTTACTTCCTACGTTACAGTCAAATCAGACCCCTTTCTTACACTAACATGTGCCCTTTGCGTTCTCAACCACATGCCTTTGCAAACCTAATTTCCTCAACTCAGAATGCCCTCTCTAGACCTTACCATTTAAGTCTATCAAAATCCTACATAAAAGACTCAGGAAAATGTCATGTCCTCACTATAAAACATTCTCATTTCCTCTAATAGAAAGTAATTCCCTGTTATTATTTTTTCTCTTATCCTGTTCAACCTGGACTTGGAGTTGTATAATTGTATTTCTTAAAAGTCTATCATTATGGGATTGTAAACTCCTCAAATAGAACCACTTCTTATTTATCTCTCTCCTCCATGGTGCCTAACATGGAATCTCTGAGGTGTTCAGGAAATATTTAAATTAAATGCCATTCTCTGCTCTCATAGGGACCTAATCTATATGACAGGCCATGCCAGGTCTACTCTAACAACTAGCTCTAAAAAAGTATGTATTTTTTTAGAGTCACCACATTGGAGGTTTGAAATAGGTTCAAGATCTTTCCAGTTTTTACAGGATAATTTAATATGAATCATCAAATTGTCTTGGACTTTTTTGGCAGATCCCAAATGAACTACCCTGCAGGGGTTTTACACCCCATTTTTCAACATTTTTGTGTGCCGTATACCTAGAATACTGCTTCCTAATGATTGAATTATAAGGTAGCACGTGAGGCTTTTTAATTTATCCTCTGGCCTCTAGCCTAAGCAGCAATAAAGCCATCCCTGAAAAATGGTCCAGTCATATTTACCTTCTAGAGCTTAAGCTGCACCATCCATTCTCCCCTTTCCTTCCTGTCCCAGTAAGTAGATAATAACATCAAACATACTATATTAGAAGAAAAAAAATTCCTGGAACCTCACTTCTTAGAGATTCATTTACTCATTCTTACATTCAGTAAATATTAATTGAACACATATCATGTGATTATTAAATATTCTACCCTGCATTTTTCTGAATAAAGCCATTTGGTATCTTTGGATTGTCTCCAGGATAAAATTAAAATTTCTTTTCTTGCCACCTCTCCAATAGCAAATACATTGCCTTCACTACAATCCACCATAGACAACTCTCTACTCTCCTATCTTCTTGCCTGTAAGCTAATGCATCTGACATTTCTCCTTCCCTCAATTATTTTCACCCCATCTCTCTCCAGTTTCACCATTCTTATGGCTGAATCCTACACTTTTCTTTCAACCTATATGACAAATCCTTTACAAAGCCTTTATTGAGTCCATTAACTAGGGTAGTGGCTCCTCCTTTGTATTTATATAGCCCCAGTTATTTTTCTTTATTTTATAACAACCACAAAATATTATAATTTCTGTTTGCTTGCTATTCTCTCCCATTAGACTGCAAGATTCATAAGGATAGTAATCAATTTTTGTTTTTTCCTGGTATGCTTAGATTGAATACCCTATCTGTAAATAGTATGTGCTTAAAACATTTACTTAACAGATGAATAGGGGTTTCTGTGCTATCCTAACAAAGCAAATATGATAAGTCATATCCTCTGCTTCAGGAAGTTCATATCTAGTGGGAGAAGCAGAATTTAAGCAGGATAATTATAATACATTGTGATAAGTGCTACAATGGAGCCTAAATAAATTGAAGGCTAGCATGTAGCTTCTCAGGAAGGAGAAGGAGAATGGTGAGTGGGTTGTGTTTCAGCTCAGGATGACAATTCAGCACCACGAACAGCGACATTGCATTCTTTAATGGATGTATGCAGAAGAGCCCAGGTTCCTATAGCAATTTTTGCATTGATCCCCATCTACAGCTTTTATTTCTGTAACCCAAGTCTTCTCATGAGGTTATATATGTTTTTATGAGATTCCTTCTACACCCCAAGGATGCAATGCTTATCTCTAAATGGTTGAACCTTTCACTTCCTAGTTGTTTAGTTTTATTCTGAGCATCCCCGCTCCTGCAATGTTCAGATACACAGAGTTAGTCCTTCCACTTCATCCTGGTACCAAATATTGTTTTGGCATTTGGACATTGTGTGCTGCCTACATGGTTGTATGCCTATGGTGTATTTCAGTTCTCTAGGCTGTTGAATGGGCATAGGAGAAGGTCTGGGAAAAGGGATCAATGTTGGAAGTTACAGCCAGGGTTTTCAAAAGATGGTTTTATTTCATTCTTCTGAAAGCCTGATGGACAGAACAGCTCCTGGCCATGAAAGGGAATCCCAAAGGCACCCCAGATCTCAGTGACTTTGAAAAAGATGATTCTTACAGTAATCGAGAGTCAGCATTTTTAGTGTCACCTGTCATGTATTTAGCATCTCCAGACCATATTCTGTGCCAGGGACTATATACAGGAAGCTCAAAAGCCAAAGAGACCTAATTTCTACCAAATATAATATTATCATTAAAGTATAACATTTTTATGAGAATTCTGAGTTCTGTACAAGACATCATGAAGCATGTGTCAATTTTATGTGTAGGAGTACAGGTTTGCAGAAAAGCCTTGCTGGGAAGTGAAGGCAGAGCTGAATCTTAAGGGATAAAAAGTCATACAGGTGAAGAGGAGGTAAAAGTTGCTCCATGAAGCAGGAAGTACAAAAGTAAAGTGACACAGGAAGGGAACAGTGAGGTATATGTTGTATGTGAGTGTGTGTGTAAAATACAAAGAGCTCTATCATATTAGACACTACTATATAGTTGAGAAATGGCAAGATATGAGTTTGAAGAGGATTCTGGGAGTCATTTCATAAAGAGTCTTTAAAATCAAGCTAATTAGTTTGTAATTTATAACAAAGGTAATAAGGAGCCACTGAAGGGTTGTAAGCACAGGGATACTTGGCCAGATTGGTTTTATAAAGGTAACTAGAGAGTCATCCTGGTGCTAAGTGCATGTCTCTTTCTTTCTTCCATGCCTCTTAAAAGTCACATGTCCCCAGAATTGATATAATCTCTCCTACACCTAGTCCCTAAATCCCCATGGTAGTTCTCCCCCTTTCTGGGTAGAAAGGGAGAACAGCTGGTCACCATCCCACTTGAAAACTATTCTTGAGATGTTTCCCAAAATGTGCTATATGTCTCATTCAAATTGGATTTATTCTGGTTTCCACAAGCAGCGCCCTAGTTAGCTGTTCCATCAGAGGTTCCTTGATAGATGCATTACGGTCTCAGGAATTTGAGACGCATTATATGATGAAATACATAGGATTTTTTCCCTTAAGCATGAATGCAATCATCCCTCCAGCTAATCAATTAAAACTATCACCATCATTGCATCTTTAAATTCTTACATAAACATTGGAATTTGTTCATTTTACAGGAAACTTTCTTATCCATATAAAATAGCTTCTCAGGGAAGGCAATTTAGGAATATCATACCCATTTAACAAATGAAGAAAACAAACATGTGGTCACTGGAGACAACAGAAAGAAGACTGGATTGGGAAAAAGGGTACCTAAGTTCTTGTCCTGACTTAGCTATCAACTAACTATGAAATATTGTTAAAATGAGACCCTACATTTATTCTAAGACTGCAAAATAAAGAACTTTCATTTTATTCATTCATTTAACATTAATTTATTGAGTACCCTCTTTGTGCCAGAAATTGTTATAGACAGAAGTAAAAGAAAAAGAACTATCCCCATGGAGCATATATTTTAGCAAGGGAGTTAGACAAGAAACAAATAAAAAAAGTAAGTACACAACACAATATCAGACATATAAGTACAATGGAAATCATAGAGCATGGTCATAAGACATTAAACTAGAGAGCTCTATCTTTGATATAGTGATAAGAAGTTGTCTCTCTGAAGAGAGAATTTTTAAGAGAGAACTGAATTAAGACAATGGATGAGCCATGCATAGACCCAATGAAAATAATTTCAGCCTCAACAAACCACAAGTTCAAAGTACCTGAGGTAGGCATGTGCTTGACATGGTCTTCGAACAGCAAGGAGGTCAGTGTGGCAGAGGCCAGATCATGTAAGGTCTAGCAGGCTAGGGTTGGATTATGCACTAGGGTGATAGGAAGCCATCAGAGGGATTTGAGAAGGGGGCGATGTAAGGCCGGTTGCCTCGCCGGGGGGCTCGGACACGCCCCCTCCCTCGCGGGGAGTTCGGACACGCCTCCTTCCCTTGCCGGGAGCTCGGACACACCTCCCCCCAACCCCCACCCTGGGAGCCCGGGAAAAAAAGCCCCATCAGGACCTACCTGATACCATTTTGTCCCATCCAGGCCCCAGTCCATACCTACCATTTTGTCCTATCCAGGCCCCACTCTGTGCCTACCATTTTGTCTTCTCCAGGCCCCACCCCGTGCCTGCCATTTTGTCTTCCTGCTTACTATTTTGTCCTATCTGGGCCCCACTCCTTGCCTACTATTTTGTCCTATCTGGGCCCCACTCCCCTCCATTTTGTTCCATCTGGGTCCCACTCCCCACCATTTTGTCTCACTAACCTTGGGCACAGCCAATCAAACGCCTCCACTCCCTATAAAATCCCGTGCTTGAAAGGAGTCCGTGTGACTTCTCCGGCCCCTCCTGTCCGGACCGCAGAACCTCACCCGGGAACCTGAATAAATTCCTTCGCATTGGATTATTTTCGTGCTGGCCTCAGTTTCTTCATTTTAAACGTGGCAAGAACCCAAAAACAAACCTTACAGGCGACATGATCAGATACAGCTTTTAGAAACACCACTGTGGCTGCTGGTGGATAGTGGGACAGTCATTGTAAAGGGGTAAGAGTGATAGCTCTTGAAAGAAACACTCTTCAGAGGCTGTGCCTGTATAAAGGATTAAGCCTATGTGAATAATAAGAGTTGTGGTCCCTGCAAGTCCTAAATTTCTCTATGTTTTCACAAGCTATGCATGATCAAGCAAGGATTAAAATTCAGTTATTTTGCATTGTGGTCTCATGTGCTCTCCCTTCCAGTAAACCAGATATGGTTCTGATGAGCTATTTTCACCCTCTGACCTATTCTAAGCCATACAGGGGGATTCTTGTTACCAAGTTGTAACTGAGTATTTTAGAAAAACAAATCGTGATTATATTTTGGAATCCTCTTATGTGTTTTCTGTAAGTGGGATATGAATGAAGGGGACTGTAACCATTATTACACCTTTGATCATGCTGGTTTCTCTGCCCAGGATGTTTATTCTAATCCTGCTTATCCTTCAAAGCTCAGACAAAATAAATTGTGCGTCTTTAGGGGTGGCTTTTGCAATCATCAGGGCCCACAGCCACCTCGTTCTATATCAAGTGCTTGCATGGTGCCATGTTTTATGTGCTTGAGATTTAGCAGTGAAGGAAACAGAAATCATCCCTGCCCCCAAAGAATTTCTTATAATAAAACTGATCATTAATATGCAAACAAATAAGCTAGATAATATCAGACAGTGATATATCAGGGAGGAGGAGTGTGCCATGAAAGAGAGTTCCTGTAAGAATACTTTAGATAGATTGATCAAGTAAGGTCTATGTCTGCCCAGGTTTCTTATCCGTTTAATGAAAATAATACAAGATTGCATTGAATGAGAGAAGCCACAGGAAAGTTCTTCATCTATTTTTTTTGTGTGAATAGTATGTGATTAATAAATGTTACTAGAATCTGAATGAGAGGGGAAACCATAACAGGTAGTGGTAGAGGGAAGAAAAGAAGGAGAGAGGGAGAGAGAGGAAACAAGTGCTATATCAGTGCCAGAGGTATCTGTGAGAGCACATATTGTCAAGCAAGGGTGTCCTATTTCTGTGTCTACAAAATGTGTTTCTGCAGCAGAGTGAGAGTGGGATGCAATAGAGTCCCTGTGAATGGAGCTAGGGAGCAGGTTTTCAGTGTGTCCTCACAGAAGTGTTCTTCCTGCGTTCCACGGGGAACCCAGATTGCACATGGGTGATGGGAAGCCCAAAGGGAATGCTGCAGGGGAGGTGAAGAGGTTAAGTGTTGTCTCCTCTGTGACCTTAAATTATCTGCGGTTTTATAGTCTACGGACAAAGTCGTAAGGGGGAGACTCTAATTTCCTCTAACAATGATTCCGGTTTCCAATTAATATGCTAGGAAGAGAAAATAGACACACTCCTCTGGGGAAACTGTCATTACTTGGTGGCATTTGTTAAAATTAGCCGATGGGCAGCCTTCTTTTTCCCAATAGAGACCATGAGAATCTCACATCTGCATTCATCCCTCTACCCACCCCCGCCCCATCATGTTCCCCACATTTTATTCATGGCTGAATAAAATGTGACTTTTCTCCTAACTAACTGATGTTCTGTCTCAATCTCCAAAAGCAGTGCAGGCTTAGCAAGGGATATGGTGTCTCATCTTCCTTGCTATTGGCTCTAACAAAATATCCCCAGATAGGCTGATGACTTTTAAAAGAAGAGTGGTTAGGATGGGGCCCAGTGTACCTTATGCTTACTGAGCCTGAACTTCCAATACTGGTAGCTCCTAGTTAGAGAGGGTAAATGAAGGAAAGAAGGATGGATGGGGAGAGAAGCCAGGCTGTGGCCATGTTCATTCACTCACTCACTTTCTCACCCACCCATCACTCACCTATCCACCTGCTCATTCATCATTTTTTCGTTTTGTTTTACAGACTCACCTATTCATTTATTTATTCATTTAGTCACTCACTTTATCTGTCAAGGTGCTTTGGTTACAAGCAACCCCACTTTGAATAATTTAAGAAGACAAAAGAAGGTCTATTGAAGTGATGCTGAAACAGCTCATAGTCTGTAAAAGCTAAAATGATGGATATAGGTTGGATTTTTTCCCCCTCACTCCACATTTATGCAATCTTATTTGGAAAGAGTATCATTGCAGATGTGATTAGTTAAGGTGCAGTTATACTGAAGTCTGCTGGGCCCCTAATCAATTATGACTGGTGTCCTTTGAACAAGGGGAAATTAGGACATGCATAGAGAGAAGTTGACGTGAAGAGACACAGGAAGAAGAGGGTCATCTGTAAGCACAGGGGAGAGGTCCAGATCATATCCTTTCCTTACAGTCCTCAGAAGCAGACAACTCTGCCAACACCTTGATCTTGGAAGTACCACAATCAACAAACTTCTGTTGTTTGAGCTACCTACTTTGTGGTACTTTGTTATGGAATCCTTAGCAAACAACCCAATGCTACATGTATAAGAATTAGCAAAAGCAAACAAACAAACCCCAAACCCGTGAAACAAACAGGACACCTCCAGGAACCTCAGCAATTAGGCCTCTGTGATCTTCCTTGCAGAGCTCACCATGAAAGGACTCAGCTCCCACTGTCTTGTGTCTTTATGTGTCTTCACTGTGATCCCCACTGCAAGATCCTGAGTGGCCTAACTTTAGTCCAGGGTCTCTGCTCTTGTATCAATTAGCCTTGGCCAGTACAGGATGGCGTGGCACACACACAGCCACTGAAGAATCTCCAAGAAGTTGGTAGAAACCCAAGTAAGATGGATTAATCTAATACTGAGCACCTGCTCAGGGCCTAGGTCTGAGCTGAGTTCTAGGAAAACTGTTCTCAAGGAAATTTTCTTTTGTCTGTGTCTGATAGAAGAGACAAAATATGTATACATGTAACTAGATAGAAATGGAACCATCATCTATAAGTGATGCAGGCATAGGAAGAGGAGGAGTTCACAGATGACTTTTACAGGAGTTCAAGTCAAAGTTTTATTAAGAAATGGTAGCAAATTAAGACCTTGGGGCTGGTTGCTGTGGCTCACACCTGTGATCTCAGCACTTTGGGAGGCCAAGGTGGGTGGATCACTTGACATCAGGAGTTTGAGAGCAGCCTGGCCAACATAGCGAAACCCAGTCTTTCCTAAAAATACAAAAATTAACCAGGCATGGTGGTGCATACCTGTAATCCCAGATACTAGGGAGGCTGAGGCACGAGAATTTCTTGAACCCAGGAGGCACTGGCTGCAGTGAGCCAAGATTGTGCCACTGCACTCCAGCCAGGGTAAAAGAGTGAGACTGTTGTAAAAACAAACAAAATACCTTGAGGTACAGGTATAGTTTGGATGTGAAGATATTAGGAGAAGGATTTTCGTATGGAAAGATGACCACAAGCTAGACATGGAAGCAGCAAACGATTACTCATGATGGAGGGAGGGAAAGTCTACCTAGCAGGGGCTTAGCCATACAGAACAGTGGTAAGTTCATTCATTCAGAAACATTGTAGCCAGATCACAAAGGCTTAGGTTGCTTAGCTTTGGGGCTTGAACTTTATTCAGCTGATAGTGTAAGAGTCAGCATGTGCTTCTGACAAGAGCAATGCCAGGATTATAGCTGTGCTTTTAGGAAGGTAAGGCCAGTGGTAGTGGGTAGAGCAGATCAGCTTAGGGGAAGCCAAAGGCAGTGACATTAATTATGAGTGATTCTAGCTTAGGTAAACAGGCTAGAAGAGAGGATGAGGCTATCAGAAAGAGGTCTGTGCACTTGACTTACGCCTTCCTTCCTCTGTGACATTGGCCTTGCTGAAACTACCATGTGGAATGTCCTATTCTTATCTTCTCCCCCTTCCAAAACTCTATGGGTCAACCTTAGCCATGAAGAATTCTCTGAGTTTCTCAGCTAAGATACATTTCTTCCTCCTCTGGACTCCTGGTGTTTTAACTACACAGCTTTTCATAGGGTCCAGAAAACTTTCATTCACAAATTTATTCATGAAACAATTAGCAAATGCTTACTGTGTGCCCTACGCAGTACTGGGTGCTGGGGCTCCAGAGTTGACTGGCCAGCCTCTGCTAATGTCCCAAAGCTACTTTTGTACAACTTCATCCTCTCCCTCTAGACTGTAAGATCTTTGAAGAGAGAAACCATATACCTACCTCTACCCTTGGTGACTCTTGGTGCCTTCCACAGTGCCCCAAGCACAGTGTCAACTCCTTATGTATGGGCTAAATAAATGACTAATAGCAAGGCCTTTTTATTTCAATTGAGGGTTTTATTTCACATTAAACATATAAATGCACAAATATATACTCTGTGACCTTGAATGCAGCCACTTGCCACTTGCTTGAGCTGAGCTTATAAAATAGAAAGGGTAGGTTGATTGATTCTTTATCTTAATTACAAATCTTTTTATGCTTTTCTATGCCTATAATATTATATTATGTACCTGAAATGTCTGCATACAAGTACCTCTCAATGGTGATTGAACATTCAACACTGAGCTTGGAGGAGCGACAAATAGCCTCATTATTCCTTATGGCATCTTGGAGAGGAGGTTTAGAGACAGGCATCATTTTCTATGCTTCCTAAGTGAAGAAACAGAGGCGCAGGTAGATCTGGTAGTGGACTGAGGTCACAGAGCTACTTTCACTTTAGAATCCAGAATTATTTCATGGTAGATCTAGAAAGGTCCTGAAATATCATCAAGCATAGCTCCCTATTTATTTTTCCAGATGGGGAAACTAGGGCCAGGATGATAAAATAACTCAATATCCAGAGTGAGTTAGTAAAAGTTTTAGGACTGAAGCTGTTTCTTCTTTTCTGGTCATCAAGAAAACCTCACTCCACACCCTTCCCACTCAACAACCAGAAGTTGGTCACTTCATTTGCCCATGGTTTTAGTTATCTACACCTCTACTTTCTGTACAGGTATTTATCCTTCTCCCCACCTCCAGGTCCCATGGGGTCTCTGATTGGCCCAGTTTCTAGTGCCAGGGAAAGACATGGAATCGAGTAATTGATATTAAAGTGTGAATGACCTCAAATTTAAAGACCTTTAAACATTTCAAACTCTTTTACTCAGGCTTGCACCTAGTGAAGGGATTTCTCCACTGTATCTTTAACAGGTGATCATCCAGATTCTGCTTGCTTACCTCTAAGACAGTGAACTCACTACCTTTTGAGTCAGCCCATTAAATTCATGGTCAACTTTTATCTTTTGATGGACACATGGGGGGAACAACACAAACTGAGGCCTTTCAGAGGGTGGAGGTTAGGAGGAGGGAGAGGATCAGGCAAAATGACAATGAGTACTAGGCTTAATTCCTGGGCGATGAAATAATCTGTACAATAAACTCCCATGAGGCCATGACGGCTCACATTTATAATTCCAGCACTTTGGGAGGCCGAGGTAGGCAGATCACCTGAGGTCAGGAGTTCGAGACCAGCCTGGCCAACATGGTGAAACCCTGTCTCTACTAAAAAAATACAAAATTAGCTGGACGTGATGGTGCATGCTTGTAGTCCCAGCTACTGGGGAGGCTGAGGCATAAGAATCACTTGAACCAGGGAGGTGGAGGTTGCAGTGAGCTGAGTTGCGCCAGTGCACTCCAGCCTGGGTGACAGAGCAAGAATCCATCTCAAAACAACAACAAAAACACCCATGATACAAGTTTACCTATGTAAAAAACCTGCACTTGTACCTTTGAACTTAAAAAAACAAAAAATTTTAAAGTTGAAACTCACCAAGAGGCCTCTATCTATTGGACACATGGAATAAATTTGCTTCCTATCCACATGGAAACTTTCACAGTATTTGAAGACAACTGTCAAGCTACTTAGTCGTTGCTTTTTCAGGCTAAACTCATTTCTTTCAAAGGTCTTCCAGTGACATGGGTTCTAACCTTTCATGATCCAATGTACTTCTCCAGAGCTCAGTCTACCCTTTCAATGTTCCTGTTGAAGTATGATCACCAGAACTGACTCCAGTTGAGGTGTGCCTGTGGTTTTACTTCCTTTGTTCTGGTCCTTATGACATATTATTACTGCCTGCTGCACACACTTTGTTCATCTATGAACTCGTGTTGAACTGGTGGCTAAAACTGCCAGCTCTTTTTCATGAGGCTATTACAAAGCTGAATTTTTCCATTTCACTGTAAGAACTTCTCCCAGGGTTGTTTGCTTTTGGAGGGACATCTGCATAGTTTGGATAACATTTTCCTCCAAGGAATGGCTTTCTAATGGCAACCATTTAGACACTGTGACCCTGAGGAGAGGCATTTTTAGACAGCAGTTGTCCTTTACCACTTTTTCTTCTGTTTCTACTCTTTTCTATCCCCCACCCTCCCTTCACCTCCCTTGTGCACCAAAGGAGTGATAGGAGAGTCCACAGAGGCTTTGAAGCCTTTTATTCAAGTCATCTTCTCAAACGTGGCAATACTGATTGCAAAAAATATGTAATTAGCCATAAATCTATGTAACTGTCTCCCAAGTGGCCTTCAGTCCTGCATTGCTCACAGTCATGGATTTTTACCGATATTTCATTAACACTGGAAGATGGCACTTCCTTGCTAATGATTGCCTAACATTTAATAAACACAGCCCAAGAGTTTTACAACCTGTTAACTTGCAAGTGGCAGTAATTAACCAAAAATGATAAATAATTAAGGCCTAATTACATAGTATCAGTCATTTCATTTTCTAGCCGGTGCAGTAAGTGGGTTTGAACTGCCTAACAGAGCTCTTTCTCCATCTCTCTGTCATCGTCGGAGCAGGGCAGGGGAACGCTGGGGCCACACATGCCTTTTTGAGAAGATGAGAGGAAAAGTGGCTCATTAGATCAGTAATTGGACTCTTTCCCTCTCCAAAGCCCCTTGCTATGGAATTGGTTGTATGCCCTGGGTTTGGAAAAAGAACAAATGGCCACACATGAGATTGCTGGCTTCTCTGAGTGGGGCTGAAGAAGAAAGGGGCTGTTCGGAGGATGCAGTCTATGAGGCATTGAAGAAAACCATGGCCATGAGAGGCAGGCTATCTGGGCTCTCCTTTAACAGTGTATGAGGTCTCAGCAAGTACCTCCCCTCTCTGGGCCTCGTGTGTGTGTGTGTGTGTGTGTGTGTGTGTGTGTGAGAAAACACAAAAAACTGAGGGGATGGATAATGGAAACATCCAGAAGTTAAAAATTTTCCTATGTGGGTAGTACAGTTGCCTCCAAAATATCATCAGAATCTCTCTCTTTATCTCTCAACTAGGCTTATTTTGTGTTGACTTCCTTTACAGATTGAATGTCCCCTTGTATTCGCAGGTGGCTTCCATCACATTTTGGGGCTGCTTTATTGCAGGTTCATGTCCAGGGGAAGGGTGAGGAGCTAGGTCTGTTTTCTCAAAATGAATAACAGTTGAAATAAATATGATAGTGGTGATGGAGACAATGGAGAAGATGAGATTAAAGCAATCATTTTTGAGCACTTCCTACAGCCAGGCAATTAGATGAAATGTGTTATACGTGTTATTTGACCTAAGCCTCACCATAAGGCTGGGAGATAGGTGCCATTTCTATTCTCATTTTATAAATAAAGAAACTGGTCTACAGAGATTCATTCATTTAGCTACAGAGTAGCAGAACTGAGGTTTAAACACCACTGTGCTCTCTCACAAATATGCATGGTAGTTTGAGTGCTTCGATATTTGGGACTTCATCAGGGCCCTCAACAAGAATCCTGTAGAATGGGTGTGAGTATATCCATCCTCATTTCACAGATGGATCTGTAGGCCCAGAGAAGAAAAGATATTTGCAAGAGGTTACACCTAGACACATGGTACAACTGCTTCTATAAAATGAGGTGTTAGATCAGATCAGCTATTTTCAAACTGTGATTCTTAGGTCCTAAAGTACATTAAAGAGTTGTCCTCAGGGAAAGAGGGCTGGATACATGTGTCCCTTAAAGCCCCCATTCTTCAAGTAAGTCAGGGCAGCTCAACTTTTTTCAACTTTACATATTAGTGTTTTATTTATGACTTCCCTTGAAAAACAGCTTGCTGTTGTTAAAAGAAGAAAAATGTATGAACATTTCAACTGATTCAGGTCCCTTTAAGCTCTCAACTGCTGTGAGTCCATAAACATTTCTTGGGCCTCTTCATTAGCGCCGGCTCCCTAGGTCCTTGCTCCACCCTGAGAGGTGGCAGGGGAGAAACACCTAACATCTGTGGTTTCATTGTTTAAAAAATGGTAGGTAAGCAGGGAGTGGATTTTGAACTGTTTCATGGTACGGCACTGCAGATGGAGGAGGGCTGGACTCAGGGAATTCCTGCCATTGGCATAGAAGTCTTCCTCCAGATATTAGCCTAAATTATCAAAGATGTAGTCACAGACAACAGCCCTGAATCCTGGCTCTGTTACAAATTTACTCGAGGACACCAAAGACATCATGCTGTCGCTTTGGGTTTCAGCAACGTCACATTTAATTAGTTATTATAGTAGTTCCATTTAATGCATCTCTTCCTCTCCTAGACATTAAGTCCCATGAGGGGGAGGGAGGCCTGGCTGTCTTGTCGTTCTGTGCAGGGCCCACACTTAGCTGCTCAATAGGTATTTGTTGAGGATTCATGTAAAAGGAAGGGGTTTTGCCATGATGTGTGGGGTCTTTCTCAGCTTCAAATCTTTCTCCAGGAGAGTGTGGACTCTAGTGAGTATGGATAAGTCTTGGGAGTTTTGTTGATACTATTAAGTTGGAGTGAAGCTAAACAACATCAAAGGCAAAACTGGGAGCTCCACTCCATCCTCACCAGATGAAGGAAGTGAGTGGAACCCAGACATAGCCTGTGGTGCTGGTGATGACAGTCCTCAGGGGTGGGGTGAGAGGATCAGGGTTCTGGTCCAGAGAGGAGCAAGCTCTGGGTACCCCTGAGACTGATCCACACCACCTCTCACCATGTTCTAGCTCAGGCTCAAGACTGGGTGAAAACAATTAGATGATAATAGGCCTCCAGAGGATGAGGCAGGGCATCCATCTGTCCACCTGCCTCCCTGGGGTCCTGAGGCCCCAGAGATGAAAGGCTCAGTTGTCTATTATGCATGAGGGGTTGGAAGGAATTGTGCTGCTTGAAGTAAACAGCATCTGTTGCCGAGTTCGTGTGAGGACTGCAGCTCGTCCTTGGGAAGGAGGTTAGGAAATATGTGGCTTACTGAGAAGCTGGGGATACCCACCACAAAGATCTTCCCTAGTTTACCTCTCCAAGACAGACATCATCTCATCCCTTCGGGAGAGGAGTGTTGGACAGTGGTATTGTTAGAGTCTGTGCAGAGAATTCCAGATGGTCTTGGAATCTGCCTCTGCCTCTGTTATGAAGGTGCTAGGTGACCTTGGGTGGGCTGTTATTCTTCTGTGATGCAATATTTGTCAAGCAAGAAGACTAAAGCACGGTGTTCCTCTACCTTCCAGGAAGCTAATTAATAACTCAGCCCGGTAGAAAAAATAAAACTCTCCCACCCACATCCCTGTTTCCTCGCTCTGCTACTGTCAGCCTTAGCTTCTCTCTAGGGGAGTGGGACTGACAGATGGTGGAAAGAAATAGGGAGCAAAGGGGGCTTAAGTCTATTTTTGGTTTCTCATTTTAAGTTCTTCAAGGAACTTCAGGAACAGCAGTCTCTGCTCTGCTTTCTACTTGCTCTATATTTCACACAACTGCAAAGATGTACATTCCCAAGTGCTAGAAACACATGCGCACATACATTCACACATAGCATTTCCCAACGCACGTGTATGTTGGCTCTAATTATCAGTATTAATTCAGATTAAAATCTGCTATCTTGACATTCAAGACCCTTTGAATTGTCACCTTGTGGATTTCTTCCTAATGCCCCTGGGTCTCTCTATTCATAAGGCTTTCCATTGAATGAGAAGAGCCAGACAAATATAAGTGATGACAATACCGGCAAACCACCCTTCAGGACAAGACCCAGAAGCTGTTCCCTCCAGGAAGTCATCTCTGGTTTATCTTCATGCTTCCATAGCCCTCTCCTGGCCCTGTGATACTGATATTATGCTGTATGGTAATTTGTTATAATCTCTACTGGCCAGTGGTAAGCTCTGTTAATTGCAGGGCCACATCTATCCTTATTCACTTCATGGTCCTAGCATTGACATAATCTTGGTCACATCATGGGTTCAAGATAAATGAAATCTGTTCTTAGTCTATCCTGCTGAGCACAGTGGCTGATCCCTGTAATTGTAGCATTTTGGGAGGTCAAGGCAAGTGATCGCTTGAGCCCAGGAGTTTGAGATCAGTCTGGGCAACATGGCAAAATCCTGCCTCTAAAAAATTAACTGGATGTGGTAGCACATACCTACAGTCCCAGATACTCAGGAGGCTAAGGTGGAAAGATCACTTGAGCGCGAGCATGTCAAGACTGCAGGGAGCCATGATTGTGCCACTGAATTTCAGCCTAGGCAACAGAGTGAGACCCTGTTTCCAAAAAAAAAAAAAAAAGAGAACTCTCCCAATAGCTGCACCATCTACTTCTCTTTTTGAATAGGCATCCCTCTCCCAAGTCAGAACACCTACAAAAATAACTGTGACTTCTCAAAAGAATGTTCATCTGATCCCTCTTACGTTTTCATTTTGTTTGTATTAATTCCCTCAATGGTTATCATCTTCCAAGTAAATAATCTAATGCTATCTTTCAAATAAATAATAAAAGTGATAATAAAATACTACCTCCAATCATTTCCACAGCAGTTCACATTTTGAGAAGAAGCTCATCTATTCTGTTTTTGAAGCAACCAACCTGGTTTTGAAGGCGATCCTGTATGCCTTAGAGAAACTGTTACTTCTTGGACTTATCTCCACTAAGGTTCCAACTCAATTGCCTTATTGTCTAAAGCCTCCTTCTCTCAGCACAGCCCTCACCCTGTATACCTTGATATTGCCCCATTAAATATTTATGCCAAGATTCATTATTTGTCCATTAAATATTTATCAGCTTGTGAACCTGTATCAGGCAATATATATTTCCTTCTCCAGCAATTTTCTGATAATGAAATCCGAAGTCCAAGAGTTTCAAGGCAGCCTATTTTGTTTTCTTTCTGTCCTATCTTCAGAAATCTGACCTGTCATTCACAAAGCCATTTGACTCCCTGCCCCTGCTGTTCCTCTTTGCCAGGTGATTCCTGCCACCTGTGGATTCTTCAACAAAGGCAGATTGGTTTCTTCTCCAAGGTGGAGTGTTAGAATGGGCAGATAGCCTACAGTGAAATCCCAGGTGTTCTCTGGGAAAGGCTGGGGGTGAGCTCCCTTTTTAAGTGAGATATATGATCTGAGCATGCACTGAATTCTGTGACATTTAAGGACAGAATCCAAAGGAAGAGGGGACTTTTTTTGGGGGGGGTGGCCCAAGAAAAATAAAATATTGATATGTCCATGGATGGACATTACTGGGAAACAAACAGAATTTCTCTCAACAGAAGCCTTTTGGGTCTCTATAAAGACCAGAATGGATGGGAAGTCATTATTCCAATTAGAGGGTTAAGAGACTCAATCTTCACATCACCTTTTCTCCCAAGCCTTTGTTCCTTCATAAAGCCTTTCTAGGTTACATGGAAAGAGGTGACCTGGGCAAAATCCTCTTCTGAGTGTACCACAATGGCACTGTGGGCTGTACATTGGGAACGGAGGTAGGATCATGAGGACATTTGTAGTGTGAATTCATGGTCAAAGATGCTGGGTTGGGAACCTACTTTTCCCCTGTACTGACCCTGTGAACTCTGTCATGCTATTGACATTCTCTGACCTACAGATTGGGGGCTTACTATGTGCTGGGCACTCCAATAATCACTTCACTTATATTATCTTATGGAATCTTCACGATGAGATGTCTCTTATCTCTGTTTCACAGATGAAAAAGCAGATACTTAGAATTTATAAGACTCTCCCCAAGGCCAAGCAGTTTGTCAGAGGTAGAGCTGAAGTGGGGGCTTACTATGTGCTGGGCACTCCAATAATCACTTCACTTATATTATCTTATGGAATCTTCACGATGAGATGTCTCTTATCTCTGTTTCACAGATGATAAAGCAGATACTTAGAATTTATAAGACTCTCCCCAAGGCCAAGCAGTTTGTCAGAGGTAGAGCTGAAGTTTGAACCTAAGCACTCTGATTCCAGATCTCCCGTGTCAACCAAACTCTGAGCCTGAGTTTGCTGATCTGAAAGTCGAGGAACTCATACCCACCTCATGGTTGTGAGGGTTGAATGAGATGTTGTACTTGCCACAGTTCACCCCACAGCTGAGGCAGAATTCCCAAGAAATGCTTACTGGTGCTAGTAGTATAAATCATCACTGGTATAATAATAGTGTTTTAATTGAATGATTTGCCCCTTGATGAAATGGATTCCCGAGCTTTGAACTTGTTCAGGAAGGCTACAGTCAAGTTAGTCACAGTAATTGTTGGAAGTTTGGTAAAAGATACTTAAGTATTAATCAGGGGAACTTTGAGATCCCTCAGGCTCATAGCTCTATGATTCTAAGAATGAAGCCCTAGGAAAGTAAAATAGCATGTAAGTCATTTTACCTTGGGTCTCCTCCAGCAAAGGCAGTACTCCAGGGAGGAAATCTGGCTCCAAAGACCTCTTCTCCTCCTCTTCTGCTAAGGCTCATCTGAGCATTAAAGTTGCCCTTTTCTGACCCAGGACTGTCCTTTTCTGTCCTAACTAGCTCTACCCTCCCTAGCATTCCTTATCCAGGAATCTACCCTCACACCTCCATTTCTAAGAAAGCAAAGCCCTTCCAGACAGAAATAGATCCTGTACCCTGAAGCCCATCTGATTTTAGAGTAATTGCTATAAGGATGTTGGGGAAGTAGCAAGATTCCTCACCAGTGCTATGTTAGATTTTAAAGAGGGCTACTTAAGCATAAAGAGAATCTTTTGTGTGGGGGGATCTTTGCCTACTTTGAGTATGTGAAGGATTAATTATTCAGGAAAATTTATTGAGCGTGTACAGTTGAGCAAATTATTGAGGCTACAAAATCACATGTGATTCCCATCAAATCACATGTAAAGTTATAGTATAAGGAAAAAAATTTTTTAGTTGTGGAATCTTAGATTGTAATAATCATGGCATCCACTGTGAGTAGCAATCTGTAGAGGAACTTCAAATGTATTAATCCTCATTCAAAAGCAAAATTGTCGTATGTGGTGACTCTTATCTCACAAGAGAGGAAATCCAGCCTCCTTTCATTACTTAGTATTAAATCCCAGGAATCATTTAATATATACTTGCGTTATAAACAGTAGGATATTATGTATTCTTGCATAAATGGATAGTGAGCATATGATATTTAACTCTTTAGAGAAGAAAACATTTTTTTTTTTTGGTTCCCTGGTAAATGAGTTGATTTTTACTTTGACACGTCCTAACCTGCCAGGTGCACAGTGGGATAAATGAGACGATGTATATAAAACTCCTTGCACTATGAGTAAGCTCGCAAAAATACAAGTTCTATTTAATCTAGCCAACTCCTCCATCCTCCCACCCTGAAATCCGTGTCCTAAATATTTTTACTTTCTAGTTGCCCTGCAGTTGGAGCAACTTGAGTAACTGAGAACTTCCACATCCGGGGAAAAGACATGTCCTTGGATCAGCATTAGAAACACCTGGGACCTTATTAAAAATGTAAATTTTAGGGCCCCACTCCAGACTTATTGAATCAGAAACTCTGAGGGTGAAGCAGCCCAGGAAACTGTTATGATAAGCCTGCCAGGAAATTTTGGTGCATATTCAAGGTAGACAACTACCGATCTACATTATGAGAAACCCATTCTTTCTTTTGTATATATTTTAAAGTTATAGGATATGTTAGTCAAACACTGCATGTTCTCACTTATAAGAGGGAGCTGAACAATGAGAACACATGGACACAGGGAGGGGAACAACACATGCTGGGGCCTGTTGGGGGTGGGGTTGGGGGAGGGAGAGCATTAGGAAAAGTAGTTAATGCATAATGGGCTTAATACCTATGTGATGGGTTGACAGGTGCATGGTAGTCCCCAAACTACCATGGCACATGTTTACCTATGTGACAAACCTGCACATCTTGCACATGTACCCCAAACTTAAAATTAAAACTTTGTAAAAATTATAGGATACAAGTGCAGTTTTGTTACATGGATATATTGGGTAGTGGTAATGTCTGGGCTTTTAGTGTAGCCATCACTCAAATAATGTACACTGTGCCCCTTTAAAAATGGGTCTTTTTAGTGCACCCCTTTTCCCCCTTCCCATATCAACTACTAAAACACCTTAAAAATAAACAAACTGGCAGTAATGTTATTGTGCTCTAAAGAGGCTGCTAGAAGGCACTGAAGTCATGGAGGCTGCTTTTCCATGACTACATGTAAGAGAGCAGTTCATAGCATTCAGAACCACCTGTCAACCTATTGTTCTTTTCTCTCCTACAGTCTTCCAAGGAGGCAGTTATCACTCAGACTTATAGTGTTTTCATTAGCTCCTCTGGCCCCACAGAAATATGAACTGCAGTTTTAATATCATTTACTTTTCTTGGGACTTGGAGTCAGGAGAGGAGGAGAGGAGAAGGCAGAGAAAGAGCCTCTTTTATGCAGTCAAATTTGTGTAACTCCTCAGGCACACTCTTCAGCCATGTTTCAGCATAAACAACCCTCTCATCTCAACACACAGACATCTACACATTGTCCTGATTGCCATTTGTACCCCTCACCTCTAGCATGGTGTCAGGCACATAGTAAGTGCTCAATAAATACTTTTGAGTAAATGAATTACGCTATACTTTTTAATTATCTTCAAGAAAAGACCAGAAGCACATCAAGAAGCTGGTACAATTCTTTTTTTTTTTTATTTCTCAGACAAGGTTTTACTCTGTCACCCAGGCTGGAGTGCAATGGCATGATCTCAACTCACTGCATTCTTGACCTCCCAAGCTCAGGTGATCCTTCTTCCTCAGCCTCATGAGTAGTTGGGACTACAAGCATGTGCCACCATGCCTGGCCAAATTTTTTTTTATAGGGAAGGGGGGTCTCACTATGTTGCCCAGGCTGGTCTCGGACTTTTGGACTCAAGTGATTCCCTCACTTCAGCCTCTCAAGGTGCTGGGATTGCAGGTGCAAGCCACTGCCTATAATCTTTTGAGAACAGAGAGATTCATCACTAGTAGCTGACCTCTTAAAACAAGTCAATTGCTTTTAATAAATCGAGCAGATGTCTATCCTCCAAATAAGATACCAATTCCTGAACAGAAATGTCAGCATAGAATTCCATTTGCCAAATGTTGATTTATATAACTTAGTGTACCTTCATTCTGACGGGGGCAATCTTTTTAAAAATATGATTATTTTTATTATTACTTTTATGGGTACATAGTAGGTATATATGGAGTACATGTGATATTCTGATACAAGCACACAATGAGTAGCCATCACATCAGGGTAAATGGGGTGTCTGTCACCTCATTTATCATTTCCTTATGTTAAGAACACTCCAATTCCACTCTTAGTTACTTTAAAATATATAATCAGGAGGGATCCAACATGGCCAAATAGAAACAGCTCTGGAGTGCAGTTCCCAGAGAGAACAACATGGAGGGTGAGTGATCACCACATTTCCAAATGAGTTATTACTGCCCACAGACCAGGAGATTCCCAGGCTGAAAAGCGCCACGAGTTTCCAGCATGGCTTTTTCAGCCAGCACAGCAGGTCTCCACACACAAAAACTCACACAAATCTGGGCGGCCATTTCAACTGGCGCCTCGAATGCCTGGAAGACAGAGTTGCCCATTCAACTGAGAAAAAGGGGGCTGAAACAGGGAGCCAGGTGATCTGGCTCGGCAGGTCCCACCCCCACAAAGACTAGCAATCTGAAACACTCTGGTTTGAGAGTTTCACAACAAATGCAGCTGGACCCCAGACGGTCCAGCTCTGTGAGGGGAAGGGCATCCACCATTACCAAGGCAGTCCACCACTACCGAGGCAGTCTGCCATTACCGAGGCAGTCCACGATTACCAAAGCAATCTGCCATTACTGAGGCAGTCCGCCATTACAGAGGCAAATCACCATTACTGAGGCAGACCACCATTACCGAGGCAGTTCTAACTATACCTCTATAAACAAAACTGCAAGGAAGTTCACACAGCAGCTGGGCAGAGCCCATCACAGCTCAGCAATGCCTCTGCTGGCAGACTGTGACTAGGCTACCTCCTAGCTGGGTAGGGCATCTCTAAAAAAAGGCAGCAGCACATCAGGAACTTATAAATAAAGCCCCACCTTCCCAGGACAGAGCACCTGGGGAAGAAGGCATTTATGAGTTCTGCTGAAGCAGACATAAACGTACCAGCCCAGCAGCTCTGAACAGAACAATGGAGCTGACAGCTCAGCACTTGAGCTCCTATAAATGTCAGACTATCTCCAAAAGCAGCTCCCTGACCCCTGTATATCCAAAGAAACGCCTCATAAAGCAGAGCTCAGGCTGACATCTGGCGGGTATCCTTCTGGGACGAAGATAACTGAAGAAGAAAGTGGCAGAAACCCTTACTGTTCTGCAGCTGCCGCAGGTGATCCCCAGGCAAGCAGGGTCTGGAGTGGACCCCCAGCAGTCCTATAGCAGAGGGGCCTGACTGTTAGAAGGAAAACTAAAAAACAGAAAGAAATAACTTCATCATCAACCAAAAGGACATCCACTCAGAGACACCATCCAAAAGTCACCAACTACAAAGACCACAGGAAGATAAACCCACAAAGATGGGAGGAAACCAGTGCAAAAAGGATGAAAACACCAAAAACTAGAATGCCTCTCCTCTTCCAAGGGATCACAACTCCTCACCAGCAAGGAAACAAAGCTGGATGGAGAATGAGTCTGATGAATTGACAGAAACAGGCTTCAGAAGGTGAGTAATAACAAATTTCTCTGAGCTAAAAGAACATGTTCTAACCCAATGCAAAGAAACTAAGAACTTCGAAAAAAGGTTTGATGAAATGCTAACAAGAATAAACAGCTTAGAGAAGAATATAAATGACCCGATGGAGCTGAAAAACAACACGAGAACTTTGTGAAGCATATACAAGTTTCAATGGCCAAATCGACCAAGCAGAAGAAAGGATTCAGAGATTGAAGATCAACTCAATGAAATAAAATGAGAAGGCAAGAATAGAGAAAAAAGAGTGAAAAGAAATGAACAAAGCCTCCAAGAAATATGGGATTATGTGAAAAGACCTAATCTATGCTTGATTGGTGTACCAGAAGATGACAGGGAGAATGAATCCAAGCTGGAAAATACTCTTCAGGATATTATCCAGGAGAACTTCCCCAACCTAGCAAGGCAGGCTAACATTCAAGTCTAGGAAATACAGAGAACACCACAAAGATATTCCTCAAGAAGAGCAACCCCAAGGCACATAATCGTCAGATTCACCAGGGTTGAAATGAAGGAAAAAATGCTAAGTGCAGCCAGAGAGAAAGGTCAGGTTACCCACAAAGGGAAGCCCATCAGACTCAAAGCAGATCTCTTGGCAGAAACCCTACAAGCCAGAAGAGAGTGGGGGCCAATATTCAACATCCTTAAAGAAAAGAACTTTCAACTTAGAATTTCATATCCAGCCAAACTAAGCTTCATAAGTGAAGGAGAAATAAAATCCTTTATGAACAAGCAATTGCTCAGAGATTTCATCACCACCAGGCCTGCCTTACAAGAGCTCCTAAAAGAAGCACTAAACATAGGAACAACCAGTACCAACCACTCCAAAATGTACCAAATGGAGGGTGAGTGATCACCACATTTCCAAATGAGTTATTACTGCCCACAGACCAGGAGATTCCCAGCACTGATACAATGAAAAAACTGTGTCAACTAATGGGCAAAACAACCAGCTAGCATCAAAATGGCAGGATCAAATTCACATATAATAATATTAACCTTAAATATAAATGGGCTAAATGCCCCAGTCAAAAGGCACAGACTGGCAAATTGGATAAAAAGTCAAAACCCATCGGTGTGCTGTATCCAGGAAACCCATCTCACATGCAAGGACACACATAGACTCAAAATAAAGGGATGGAGGAAGATTTACCAAGTAAATGGAGAACAAAAAAATGAAGTAGTTGCAATCCTAGTCTCTGATAAAATAGACTATAAACCAACAAAGATCAGAAGAGACAAAGAAGGGCATTACATAATGGTAAAAGCATCAATGCAACAAGAAGAGCTAACGAACCTAAATATATACGCACCCAATACAAGAGCACCCAGCCACGTAAAGCAAGTTCTTAACAACATACAAAGAGACTTAGACTCCCACACAATAATAGTGGGAGACTTTTAACACTCCGCCATCAATATTAGACAGATCAACAAGACAAAATTAACAAGGATATCCAGGACTTGAACTCAGATGTGGACCTTACACTAAAATTAACTCCACATGGATTAAAGACTTAACCATAAGACCTAACACCATAAAAACCCTAGAAGAAAACCTAGGAAAAACCATTCAGGACATAGGCATAGGCAAGAACTTCATGACTAAAACACCAAAAGCATTGGCAACAAAAGCCAAAATAGACAAATGTGATCTAATTAAACTTCCGAACTTCTGTACAGCAAACGAAACAATCATTAGAGTGACCCAGCAACCAACAGAATGGGAAATAATTTTTGCAATCTATCCATCTGACATGGGGCTAATATCCAGAATCTACAAAGAACTAAAACAGATTTACAAGAAAAAAACAAGCAAATCCATTAAAAAGTGGGCAAAGGATATGAACAGACACTGTGCAAAAGAAGACATTTACGAGGCCAACAAACATATGAAAAAATGCTCATCATCACTGGTCATTAGAGGAATGCAAATCAAAAAACCACATTGAGATACCATCTCACACCAGTTAGAATGGCAATCATTAAAAAATATGGAGACAACACATGCTGGAGAGGATGTGGAGAAATAGGAACACTTTTACACTGTTGGTGGGTATTGAACAATGAGAACACATGGACACAGGGAGGGGAGCATCACACATTGAGGTCTGTTGTGGGGGAATAGGGGAGGGACAGCAGGGGGTAGGGAGGTTGGGGAGGGATGACATGGGGAGCAATGCCAGATATAGGAGGCAGCAAACCACATTGCCATAAAGGTACCTATGCAACAATCCTGCGTATTCTGCACATGTACTCCAGAACCTAAACTGAAATTATATACATATATATATATATATAATGTAATCAATTATTGTTTGTTTAATCACCCTGTTGTGCTATTAAATACTGTCTAACTATATTTTTGTACCCATTAACCATCTTCACCTTCCCTCTTCTCCACACCACCCTTCCCAGCCTCTGGTAAACCACCCTTCTATTCCCTATTTCTATAGGTTCATTTAAAAAAAATTTAGATCCCATGAATGTATGAGAACATGTGACATTTGTCTTTTTGTGCTTGACTTATTTCACTTAACATAATGTTATCCATTTCCATCCATGTTGTTGCAAATGACAGTTTTATTCATTTTATGGCTGAATAATATTCCATTGTGTATATGTACCCCATTTTGCTTATTCATCAATCTGCTGATAAGCACTTAGGTTGATTCCAAATCCTGACTATTGTAAATCATGCTGCAATAAACATGAGAGTGCAGATCTATCTTTGCTATACTGATTTCCCATCTTTTGGGTATGTACCCAGTAGAGGTAATGCTGGATCATATGGTAGCTCTATTTTTAGTTTTTTGAAGACTTCCAAACTGTTCTCCACAGTAGGTGTACTAATTTGAATTCCCAACAACAGTGTATGAGGGTTCCCCTTTCTCCACATCCTCATCAGCATTTGTCATTGCCTGTCTTTTGGATAAAAGCCATTCTAACTGGGATGAGATAATATCTCACTGTGGTTTTGATTGCATTTCTCTAATGGTTAGTGACTTTGAACATTTTTTCGTATACTTGTTGGCCATTCTCTTTTGAGAAATGTCTATTCAGATCTTTTATTCATTTTTAAATTGAATATTAGATTTTTTTTCCCTTTTGAGATATTTGAGCTCCTTATATATTCTGGTTTCTAGTCCCTTGTCAGATGGATAGTTTGCAAATATTTTCTCCCATTCTGTGGGTTGTCTCTTAACTCTGTTGATTGTTTTCTTTCTGTGTAGCTTTTTAACTTGATGTAATTTAATTTGATGTGATAGACAAAAAATATTTGTGTTTTTTTTGCTTTGGTTGCTTGTGCTTTTGAGGTTTTACTCAAGAAATCTTTGCCTAGACCAATGTTCTGGAGAGCTTCCCCAATGTTTTACTTTAGTACTTTCATAGTGATAGGTGTAATTTTATCAAAATGAAGAATTTAACAAAGAACCATAGGTTCTGTTATCATAAGAAAATGATTTTTTGGTCCACTAAGAGCACAATTATTTAGAAAATGTAATCTCTCATACTTTAAAGAGAGGAAATGAGTAGAAATAAATTGAAACTTTCCTAGCTTAAGGAGTTTAAAGTATCCAACACACACACACACACACACACACACACACTCTTTTTTTTTTTTTAGAAGAGATAGCTGCTGGAATTGATCTTGTTGAACAACTTAGAAATCATGTCCATTTATAGTGGAGTATCCAGCTGTGATGCCACTGAGCCCTTCTAGTTAGTGAGATGCCAAGGTTTTGGGACCCACTGCAGGAAGGCCCTATGAGATGAGAAGAATTTGCTCAAGAAGTCAGATAGGCACCAGTGTAAGTATAAGTAAATAAATAAAACTAGAGGAAACACTCTTAGGGACATTCTTGAGGTGATGTGCTCACTCTTCACCCAGGACAGAGCAGATCGGTGTTGTCCCTAAGTATATTCCTGAGAGAAGCTCATTCTTCTTGAAATAATCTGCAGCAAAAGAATTTCTGGTTGATTGGACTTGGGAGACCCTCCTCGTATTGGATAGCCACAACATGTGCATGTGCTTAATAAAGGCTTTTAGAAGTCCTGCAGTTAAGACTTTTTCCTACCCAGTGATTTTCAAATGTAATCAATCAGTGAAACCCTTTGCATATTTACCACCTATTAATAGTCTGCAGATCTGGTTAAATCCACTGAACACACTTTGGCAAACAAACTATATCCTGGAGTCATTGATCTAAATTAATATCCTTGGGAAACAACCACTTGTATCTGGAAAAGTGATAGAATGGCAGTTTCACCTTTTGTATTCTTCACGTAGAGTCAGGGCTGCACTCTATCCCCTTTGTGTTGGGAATTTCAGAATCTAGCTCACAGCACCTGACAAACTGTAGGTATGCAATAGAATTTGAGATGAGTTTGGTAAGCACTGGTCATGAGACAGAGACTGTGAAGTCCTCTTCAGCCCAGGGGGTAGGTATGTTTCCTGAGCTCTGGCTGCTGCTCCTCAAACAATAGCAAAATGGATTTATTTTAGAGAACAGTGATTAAAATGGTCAAAGGGAAGGAAGGGATTAATTACATCTTCTGGAGGGAGAATAACACTTTGTTTCAGAAAGGTAAAGATTTATAGGAAATAATCATTAATGAATTTGGACAGCACTGAGCACCTCCTTTGTGTGAAGCATGGGAGCAATATCTAGATGAATGTTTGAGTTCCTCCATTCTCTATCTCATGTGCTGCCCAGTATCTATCAGACTGTCAAGATGAACAGAGAATCGTGCTCCAAATCTTATCTTATAGTACCTGCATAAATTTGCCTGAAACAAAAGCTTTGATTTAATAAAAGAAATAACTGCCACCATGTGTAATACACACATCGACTTTATTTCCCAACAAACAGACTGAGAAAAAAGGAGGTTCACTAGCAGTTCATAGCAGATAGGATTTGGGAAAAGAGTTCTGATATTTTGCAATCATATCAGAACCAACTTATTATCCTCTCTTTGCGGACTCATCAAAAACTAATCCTAAAATAAAGAAAACATGGAACAAGACTTATGTTCTTCCCATTATTTGTTTAACGATGGAAGCAATTGTAATAGTATACCCTCATTAAAACTTCCTGTTACCCATAAGTAAAACACATGCAAGACTCCTCACTTAATTCTCAGAACCACTTCCTGTCTCCTCCCCTTTTTGCAACTCTCTGTGCATCCAAGATGCATTGAGTTAACTTTATTTTCATTACAAGGGGCTCTCTTCTTTGTCTTAATGAATGATGTGTGCTTTGCCTGTAAAGCCCATGTGATAGTTAATATTGAGTGTCAACTTGATTGGCTTGAAGGATGCAAAGTATTGTTCCTGGTTGTGTCTGTGAGTGTGTTGTCAGAGGAGGTTAAGATTTGAGTCAGTGGACTAGGAGAGGCAGACCCACCCTCAATCTGGATGGGCACCATCTAATCAGCCCCCAGCACAGCTAGGATAAAAGCTGGCAGAGGAAAGGGTAAGAACTAGACTGGATAAGACTGGCCTCCATCTTTCTCTTGTGCTGGAGGCTTTGGACTCCAAGTTCTTCAGCTTTTAGACTCTTGGACTTATACCAGTGGTTTGACAGGTGATCTAGGGCCTTCATCCTCAGACTGAAGGCCGCACTGTCAGCTTCCCTACTTTTGAGGTTTTGGGACTTGGACTGGCTTTCTTGCTCCTCAGCTTGCAGACGACCTATTATGTAACCTCATCTTGTGGCTGTGTGAGTCAATACTCCTTAATAAACTCCTTTTCATACGTACATCTATCCTATTAGCCCTGTCCCTCTAGAGAACCATGACTAATACAGCTCATCTGGTAAACTCCTCCTCAGTCTTGAAGACTTTGCTCAAGTGCCCCTCCTCCTGAAGTTATATGTATTTTGTGAGACTCATACTCTTCCAGGTAGAGGGGATTTTCTCTTCTTTATCCCACTATAGTACTTTGTACATATCTCCACTCAGGGGTCAGTCATCCCAAGCACTGACTAATTAGAATGGTTACCAACTGTTGGTCTAGAAAAGGGTCCTGGTGACCTCTGCTGGACCCTGAAGTCTGAGGTGGGGAGAGGGCAGGGTTGGCAGGGACAGTGAGGGTGAGGCTGGAGGCTACTGATGGGCTCCAGAAAGCAGGCATTTATAAAAGCATTTCAGTATTTTATCAACTTTTATGGTCATACCAGTGCTCGCTAGCTCAATATCAGCTCTGCTTCTACTGTTACTCATCACATAGATTTAGAATTATTTACTTGTCTGCCTTCCCCATTAGGCCAGGACAGAAACTTTAGGTCTTATTTATCTTTGTGTCTCCAGAGCCTAGCATGGCGCCTGGCGTGGAGCAGGCCTATTGATCTCTGAGAAGAACTTAAAGGCTTTCCCTAATGAGTTAAGAGGAAAAGCATTTCCCTCCACCCCAGCAGAGAAGGAGCCCTGAACACTATTGGTCATACCTAAACTCACTGATTGTGCTGAAATTGTTGTTGTTTGTTTGTTTTACTTTGTGTTGAGTAGACTTTTGTTTTGCTATTTTTTTTTTTTTTTTTTTTTTTTTTGAGACAGAGTCTCACTCTGTCACCCAGACTGGAGTACAGTGGCACGATCTTGGCTCACTGCAACTTCCACCTCCTGGGTTCGAGAGATTCTCCTGCCTCAGACTCCAGAGTAGCTGGAACTACAGGCTTGAACTACCATGTTTGGCTAATTTTTGTATTTTTAGTACAGACAAGGTTTCACCATGTTGGCCAGGCTGGTCTCGAACTCCTGACCTCAGGTGATCCGCCTGACTCAGCCTTCCAAAGTGCTAGGATTACAGGCATGAGCCATCACACCCAGCCAATATGATTTTTTTTTAAATGAGTTATTATGGTGATAGCTCACTGTTTAATTCATCTTCCTAGTCCTGGCAGGGGTGGGCTGGACCAACTTTTCCTTACCTCTTAGTGATAAGATCCAAGGATTAGCTTTGGCTGTTACCAGTAATGAAATAGAGTGGACCCCGTAATCTGCTTCTATCTAAAACTCTTTAAGACTGACAAAATTAGAAAAAAAGAAATTATTGGGTTTGGCTTTCTACAGTTTTCAACACTGAGGTTTTGGGCTAGACCCAGAGTTAGCAATAGTGTCACTTTGCTTTATATTTTGTCAAACATTTTGTGATCATGGATTTGGTACAGCATTGAAGGTTCTCAAGTTTCCTGGTCATAATATCAGTTTCACACTACCTTAATAGCACCCAAATATTACCCTAGTATCTGACACAGAATAATATATATTAAAGAAACAAAGAAAGAAAGGAAGGAAGGAAAGAAAGTAGGAAGGAAAAGAAAGGTTGAAGAAGGAAGTCATCTGTCAGGCGTGACCTCATGAACAGACTGAAATGGGGATGCCATCTGAGAGTGTTCTAACAGCCACTAAGCCAAGTCTGATTTTGGAAAACAATAAAATTTGTAGTGGGGAAAAAATAAATCTTGTTTTCTCCGAGAGACAGAATATTGGTATTCCTCTCAGAATCTAGGAGCTTTTAGTTCTGTTACAAGGTAGTGTTTTTTTCCCAAATAATATTTTCAACATCATAGCCCTTGGCTAACATGGACTGGCCCAGATACCTCATTTTTAGGTTGGCAACGTACCCCCTTCCATGCAGAGCTAAATGAGAGACTGTTGAAGGGACACTGTACCACAAACCTGGCCCTGTGGAGTCCAGTTAATCTGTTTGCTTTGCAGGGTTAGCTGTGGGACGTGGGAATGGCACATTGTTGTGGAGCTGCAAATACACAGAATTCACTTGTAGAGTCGTTAATAATGAAGCAAATGGGGGAGAAAATTCAAGGATCTCACAGTGAACAAATGGTAAAGTTAGAGGCTGGATTTGTGCTTAAATAGTTTAAAGTTTAGCAGAAAAAGTAGCCAGGCACATATGTAATTCAAGGTAGGAAGAGATAAGAGTCATAGAAAAAATTGAAATAATCTACTACGGAGATTCCAAGAAGGGGAAGAGGGGCCTCAAATCTTCAGAGGGTAGAGAGTGAGATTGAGAAGGGAGTTCAGAAAGGAAGCGTTTGAATAGACTTAGGGGAGTAAAAGAGATTGAAATAACTGATTACTGGTGAAAAGGGCATTCTAGGTGAAGGCAACAGCACGAGCTAATGCATGAACTATGAAAAGTGTAAAATATGTTTAAAATGTTGTAATATGACTGTTTGAAGGGCAGAAGCTATTCTGAATGACTTTTTCTCAGAAGAATGACAGGATAAGAACTGTATGTTGGAAAGTCTTCTTTAGCTCCAGCCAATGTATGCATCTGGAAACCAAGATGAATCTAAGGGAATTACTTTAGATAATGGGGAGATGATAGATCGATAGATTCATAGATAAATAGATAGTCAATTACAACATAGAGAGGTAGAATATTGAGAAAAATGCTTTGTTATAGTGTAGCAGAAAAAGCTGTGACTTGAGGAAACTTATGTTTAAAATTACAGTTCACTTTAACTTCTTGAGGTTTGGTTTTCTCATTAACAAAATAAGGATATTTTTTAAAAAATGATTTCTTAGGGTTATTTTAAGACTTTTGGTGTATGTTAAAGGATGAAACCCCTCACATAGGTAATTAATACATTTTTGCTTAATCCCAGTTTAAATATTAGATGCTTAAAGTTTAGACATCAAGAATGTCAGCATTAATAAGAGTTAAACAAGAATTATTCAGCATTAAATTCATTCCATTCATTCTCTGCAAACTAATTGAAGATAAAGTGTTGAGCTTAGTTCTTCAGAGACTGAAAATATTCCATTAAAACGACCACCTAAAGGAAGATAGAGTTACTGAAGGCAAATAAACTCATGGGAAGAAGAGGCCTGGCAAATACCTTGGTTATATCTATACAGTCAAGACTAAGCAGGCAGGCATAGTTCTTTTTGAAATAACCAAACTGAGGCTGGCACCCAAGGGCCCATGACTCCACAATTAACACGATCTGTGGCCCTTTTAATATTATTACAAATGTCTTTGATGGGATGGGTCCATTTGATTCCATTTTCAGGTCCAGACATGAATCTTTTGAGCTTTCAACCAACAAAGACCCAGATCCGTCTTTCCCTAGTTAGTATAATGAGGCTTTTGGCTTCTGCTTTATGACAAGTAAAGTGAATCTGCCCTTTTGGTGACAAGTCCTTGAAGGAGTGATCTAAAGACTTGTGCAACAATGCCTCCAAATTAGTAGGTCATTAAAAACAGTTGTCCAACTATGAAATTAGTTATTGACTAATATTGCAACAAGAAGATCATTACATTATGAAAGAAAGGGAAGTAACATTTATGTTCTTGGCCACATCTTACTGAGGGCTTTAAACACAGAATATGTAGAATTATTGCTACTTGATAAGAAGAATGATAGTTCAAATGCTCACATGCATTTAGGAGAATGAAATGGCCGTCTTCAAGAATGATCAGGAATCTTAAGAGAGATATGTGAGTGTGTACATGCTGTGAGCATGTGTATAAAGTAACTAATCTCATTCTGACCTTCTTTGGAGTTAGATCTTGACATTTATTTTAGTACCAAATTATTCTGGAACCTGAGTTTTTCTATCATTCTCTGCATCACCACAAAAATAGTATATCTGCCTGGGGTACATTGTGAAATGCTTTCTGGAACTAAGTTTTAGCAATAAAATGTGTGTGATCAGCAGGACTCTGCAGGAATTTCCATGACAGCACTGAAGAGGGAGGGAGAAGTAACCTGGTGGAATTAGGAGGACTTTTCCCAAGGTGGTAACATTGGAACTGGGCTTTGACAACAAGTAGAAGTTTGCCCAGGAAAGGGGACTAAAAGACATTTAAGTAAAGGAAATAGCATTATCTAACAGACAGTTGCAAAAAGATGAGGGTATTACAATAGGAAAAGAACCTGAGTGCACACAGTTAAGAAACTTAATCTCATCTTGGTGGTGAGGGGAGACCTTCCTTTGTAAAAGTAAGTCAGGCAAAGAGTGGAGGGAAAGTTAGATTGCAGTCAGAGGAACCAGCAGATGGGGTCCCAAAGATAAAGGAGAAGTCATCTTGTCTAAGGAAGAGAAATTCTGTCAGCTAGCCTGAAGTATGCTGTGCAGAAAAGTGAATGATGCAGGATGAGCTGAGAACAGTAGCTCAATGCTAGATCATGAAAGGTCTTGCAAACCCTATTGAATAGTTTGGATTTTGTGTTAAAGGCAATTAAAAATCATTAAAGAATTTTAAGCAAGACAGATATGATCGAAGATACATGATTAAGAAGAATACTCTGGTTGTAAGGACAATGGATCAGAGTGAATAGAGACTAGGGGTGGGTTGACCTGGCAAGAAACCCTCTGAGTAATCCTACTAGGTGAGTGATGGGGAAATGGAATAGATGACAACAGTGAGAAGGAGCAACATGAAATATGGAGGTGGAAGCAACAGAATTTGTGTGCATATGGCACAGAAGAGCCTGCTGTGTATGGAGAATGTCAAATGGCTCATTATGGATTGAACACAGGGTCTATGAGGGTGTGTGAGGGGAGAGGAGCTTGCAAAGGCAAGTTAGAATCAGACTATAAAAGGCTTTGAATGTTCTGAGGAGTTTGGCCTTATCATCAGGATTTATGAGCTATGCTCCCTAACTTCCTATGTCTTGGTAACCTAAACTGTTCTAAACATCTATTATAGGATTCCAATTTCATTAGCATTTTAACACATTACCACATTTTCACCCTTGAGCGGCCAAGCATAGTTATATCTTCATATTGGAGAGTAAGTCATCATCAGACAATCCAATACTTTCCACTCCATAAGGTTATTTTCTCGACATTTCCCATTGTGTAATCACCAGCTATCTGCACAGTTCATGTTGAGGTTTCACTTACCCGCACTGGCAATTTCCGTATTGTGTCACTGCATAACAGAGCACTCAACGTGGGATTACAGAGTGTCGGAGCTGCAGGTGATCACTGAGAACAGTCTAGTCCAATCTCTTTATTTTATAGTTGGGGTTCAGAGACTTGAAATGATTGGTGCAGGCAAATGCAACTATGCAGGCTCAGGTAAGATTCACTTGAGTCTTCCAGCCGCAATTCCTGGGAAAGGTAATGTGTGGTAGGCCCCACTTGGGACAGCTGTCCATCCTTTGTCTATCTGGGACCATGGAATAATACTTCTGGCTAAACAATCTTTGGGAAGTTTACTGCCACTCTACTTTGTCACCCACCTTTATGCTCAAAGTACATAGCTTTCAAACTATTCTCTACTTTCTTGTGTTGGGGAAGTTTTAGATGAGCCACCGAACCCTTTGGGGAGAGTATGAGCAGAGTCCTTGGGAAGTAACAATGATCGTCAATATTTTGTAGTGCTTTAAATGTTCCAGTCACTGAACTAAGTACTTTTAGCTGAGATTAATGCATATAATTCCTATAACCACTCTATGAAGTAGGTACTATTATTTACCCACTTTCTAATGTGGATACTAAGGCATTACCAATCTGCCCAATGTGAAACTGTGGCTACATGGTGGTGCCAGAATTTGCACCTAGGTAGTTGGAATAATCCAGGCTTATACACTCTTCACACCACACCATAGTGCTGATAACCACTATGCAACAAAACATTTAAAACTGAAATGGCAATGACATCTCATCACACATTTGTATTAACATTTGCATTGCCAGCTCATTTCTTGATTTTAGAAGTTTATTAGAACAATATTTATTATCTCTCAGGTTTCTGCTTTTGGAATAGTTGATTTCTATGAGCTTACAATAATAAATGGACAATCTTGTGAAGTTGGGGCTGGATGGCTGTGCCTGGGTCATTTAGAAGCCAAGGAGATGAAAGTAGTCTGCAATAAAAGAGAAAAGTAAAGCTAATCTGAAGCCATGACCTCAGGGAGAGAAGCAGCCCTAATTCTTGTTTTCAATCTGTGAGTACAATCCTTTGTGAAGGCCAGTGGAAATTTCTCTTCATAGCTTCCGTGGGCTACCTTGGTATCATGCCTGTTTATTCTACAAACTTCCACCAACTCATCTGCAGCATTCTCATTTCAGAACAGTGGAGTCACATGGGACCAAAATTGGCATCAGGAGCCTTTCTCAGTGATGTAGGGAAGGGATTTTGAATTGGAGCATCCCTCAAAAGTATCTGTCACATAGCATACATAGTGACTGTCCCACCTCACATAAGAGTAGAAACGGAAAAGCGCTGACATTTAGCTTACTGCCAACTGCTGCTGGAAACACAGATATGGATAATTTATCTACGAATAACATTAAAAAGGCAGGCTTCCTCTTCAGGCGATACTCTGGATATGAGGGAGATGTATAATAATATTAATCAATTATCCTTCATATCAGTGTAGTATTTTTTGATGTTTTTTTTCAGGCATTGCCGTCTTTCACTATGATCTTATAGTATTTTTATTTTATGCGCAAAGAAACCAAGGATCATAGAGATGAAGTAGCCATTCAAAAGGCATGCAAATAATGGGAAGAATAAATACTATCCTAATAAGCTTCAAATATCAACAAATTGATAGGCAATGACAATGTGAATACGAATGTGTAATGACACTGGTATTTCAGTTTTGAATACTTTGTTCTTGGGAATTAGTAGCATGGTAGATTTTCTCCATGCTTTATTTGTGAAGATCAAATAGTCCTTTATATTTATAATATTAACTTCTAATCTGTTTTTATCCAGGGAAATGGAGTTAGTAGACTGCAAGTAGACACTTTAGGGAGTCACATCATTCATGGTCTAGCCATGACTACCAGCATTCCAATCCTGTCTAGTAATCCCGTTACCTCCAGATCTTATGCCCATTAAATAGGAACAATAGCTGACATGTGCAGGGTATTTATTTTGTGCCAGTCACTCCTCTTGAATTCTTTATGTGTCTCAAGCTGATCTAATCCTCTTGCCCCCGAAATTGCCCTTTCAAATTCCTCCCCAAGGCCACCTAGGACTCCTTATCTATGCTTCACAATCTCCTTTATATCTATTATCCATTTTACTGACACTCCGTAGTTATACATGTTTATGGGGTATAACTTGATGTTTCAAAGTATATACATATTGTAGATCAAATTAGGATATTTAGTATATCTATCATTGCGTGCATTTACCATTTATTTGTGGTGATATAGCTATTATTTCATTTTGAAGCATATTGCTTTCACCCCCTTGCCTTACCTGAAATGTGTCTGTCCTGAAGGTGTTGTATCACTTACAGCCCTATGGGGAGCGCAGTTTTTCTCTTCTGTGTTACATACTCCCAGACCAGTAGTTGGAGCAGCTTGATTCCTTCCACCTATTGCTCTTTCCCTGCCTTTTGCAACAGATTGTGTTCTTTAATATACACAAACTGCTTTCTGCTTTCTTATTGTTGCTGTCCACCAACATTCTCATCATTCTTCAATTTAGTTCTTGGGTCACAGTCTAGCTGTCTATGCCCTTGTCTATCCTCATTCTTGGAAATGTCAAAAAGCCACATGGTCAACTCATCCAGCATTCACAACGATCTCTGTTTCTTGACCTCCTTACTTCACATGAACTTTTCTTCCATTCCACCTCAGCCACTTACTTCCATGGCCATATTTTAGATCCACATCATTTAAAACCACACCATCTTCACAACCTCCCATGCAAACATCCAGTTTCTATGACTCTCAGTTCATCGACCCCACCACTTTAATTTTCTATCAACATTTCCACCTTTGCTCCTTTCTCATCCCACTTGGATTCTGCAGGTCATTGTTATACCCAACATATCATAAAAGTACTCAATGCTGGTGCTCCTCACTCCTTTGTACTATTTCACATCTAGATGGAACTGATCATAAATACCTCTTCAGTGCCTGTGCACAGACATCTGACAAATTCTTGAAGAAACCACAGTCCTCAAACCTCAAAGATGCCACAAATCCTGTATCACAACCCTTCTATGTTTCTCTGGGTGTCTTGCTTCTGAAGACATGGAGATCACTACATTCAACCTTCTATTCTTTGAGATATGGTCACTCTCCAATCTATCTCAACTTCATCAATGCTTCATTAATAAAGTACACAACCTCCACCAAATATACAAGCCTACATTTGTCTTTTCCTCCTCGCCTCCTGCTACAACCAAGGAAGGCTTTTCTTTTTTCACGTTAAAGGCCCATCCTTCCACAAAGGTCTCTGATTCAATCTCCTCTCACTTCCACACTTCCTGCTGTCCCTTTACCCACTTCGCTCCTATATTAACAGCCTCTCCTTCCTAGAGATCTTTTCTCTCTCCACGCAAACGTACTCTGCCATTTCCTCTCTCAGTTCACATTCTTCCTGAATTCTGTATCTCTCACCACTTACCACCTTACTTCATATCTGACCATTACAGCCAACTTCATACAAATGTTTCTACTCATGTCAACTCTCCTTGCACTCCCAGGCATTCCTCAATCCACTCCAATCTGGCCTTTCCCCAGCAGTCTGCCAAACCTGCTCTTGTCAAGGTCAATAATAAAGACCTCAATTTTGTCAAATCCAATGGTCATTTTTTCTGTTCGTATCTCATTCAATGTCTTAGCAGCTTTAATCAAAGTTGTTCACTTAGTTCTCAAAATAATACCTTTTCTTTCTTTCTGACTGTTCTTTCTTGATTTTCTTTATATGGTTTATTCCTTCTACCCGATATGTAAATGCTGGAACTTCTCAGGGTCCATCCTCCTTCCTTCTCCATATACCTCCCTTTGAAAAAGCTGTCCATTTTCATTGCTGTAAATGCCATCTGTATGCTAATAACTCCTAAATGTAAACCGCCAACACAAATTGCCTCTTTAACTCCAGATTTATATATCTGTCTACCTGATATGTCTTTTGTCCATACCCCAAAACTAAAAAATCTTGTTCTTTCTCTGTCCTCCCATTTCATTAAATGTCACTACCACCATTCAGTTGCTGAAACCCAGAACCTTAAAGTTATGCTTGACTCTGCTTTCTCCTTAACACTCAAGTACTTACCAAGTTTTCTGTCATTTCTACTTATAAAAGGATTTCAGATCTTTCCCCCGTGCTATCCCAGGCCTCCATCATCTTGCTCTCGAACCACTGCAATGGACTCTCCTACTTTGACCTTTACGTAGTATCTTCCTCATAGAATGGTCAGAGGAATGCTTTAGATACAGAAGCATACAAAGTCAGTCTTCTACTAATGCTCCAGTGGCCTCTCTTCATACTTAAAATAAAGCTCAGCACCTTATCCTACATACTCTGGCCTCCACTGACTTATCTCACATTATCTTGTGCATTTCCTCTTACTTCAAGACCACAGAGAAAGGCTTGGGCCCCAGAATAAACTGTAGGGTACCTATCTGGCAAAGGTTATTCCTGTTTTGTTATTCCTCTTCACTAATCTTTGTTCATTTTCATCATAGTACTTACAAGTTATAATCTCAAATTAAACATTTGTTTATCTCCTTCATGTTTTCCCTCTCATTAAACTGTAAGCTCCATGACTGCAGGGTTTATGTTTATTTCTGTCACTAAGAAGTCCCAGCAGAGGGGCAGTTGCTATTTTATAAATAATCACTGAGTGAGTAAACTGTTGATAGAGAATAATAATAAGATATAGAAGTAGATAAGTGACATATTTGATGCCCAGAAAAATCAATGTTTAGACTGTACTTTGTGTAACCTCAAAACATATTTTGAGTTAATTCTAAGTTTCATGCCACACACACTACTTTAAGCCACCTAATATAGTAAAAGGACAAACATGATTACTGGTGGTTTAGTATAATCATCATCACTGTCATTGTTGTGGTTACCATCACAATCATCAGCAGTTTATGGAGCATATTTACTGAATTCTAAGAACTGTGCTAGGTATAAAGTTGAATAAAAGGAGTGACACATTCCTTGTCTCGAGTACATTTATGAAAGAGAAAACAGAGAGGCATTAAAAAAGTACATATAGAAATGTGTCTCTGTGAGTTGGACTTTAAATCAGGTTCCCTTTGATGAAATAGAAATGAGGACAAGTGGATCCAGGTACTTTGGCATGCAAAATGTACTAAAAGCAGCACTTTAAAACCAGAAAACAAAAAATTAAGGCACGGTCTCTTGTCTCAAGGAATTCACATCCTGGAGAAATTAACTCCAGCATTCTTATTATATTAATCTACACTCCAAATAGAGGATGTATTTCTGTTTTTATCCGTAACATTGCTGCCAGATTAATAAGAATTTTCAAGATGTTAATGGATTGATTTCAGCATAATTGTAACTATATTAATTCAGTGCAATTACCTCTCAGTAAAATTTAAATGAAGCTAAATTGAAGAAATTAGAAATATTTGAAATCTCTAGTTGGAAGCCTGGAGGCATTGTAACCTTGCCTATTATTTTTAGAGCATCCACAGGCAAGCTCTAGGAAGATAGCAAGTACTTTTCTTGCAAGTTGAAGTTTCAAACCCTACCAGCATTTTAGAACTTAGATTGAGTAAAGCAATCAAAAGGGAGTAAAAAGCCCCTGAAGTGCCCAAAGGTTGAAGGAATGTGCCCAATCACTCAGCACATGTTTGAGTGCTGTACTGCAAGCAGATGCCACAAGAAAATATCTCGACATAGGGAAGCTAACATAGGAACATAGTTCAGGCTGAGACTATAGAAAAATTGTAAAAAGCATTTCAAATTGCAACATCTTAACAAAAAACTCTTTCTTAGAGGGATCAACATAATGTGGTAAAAAGTGTCCTGAGCCCAGACTTACAGGGTCGGCTCCTATTGGTTGTTCAATGGCAGACAGGCCACTTTGTCTCTTGATTCAGTTTTCTAATGATTCCTGCTCTTCTAACTTTGAGGTGTAATTGTGAAGATGAAAAATATGTTGAGGCACTTTGTCAACTGTTGAAAGCTTTACCAATGTAATTAAAGGGGATGTTTGGAAAAGCATTTCAGAATTGTAATTAAATAGTGAAAAGAATCTGGTAGCAGAGACTTCTTAAAGACAATGTCAAATTTATGAGGACTGGCTCAAATATATCCCAGAATCCTCTGGTATTGTAAATACATGTACTCAATAAAGGATGTTGACTCAACTCTTTTCTTGCAAATCTACCATGTGCAAGTCTTTATGATAGTGTCCATGATAGCTGGTAAAATACAGAACGTTGATGTTTCATGTTCTGTGCAAGTTCAGAATCAAATTGGAGAAGAAGAGAAGGTAAAGTCATATTTAAATGCTTGAACTGTGGTAGATGTTCTTCATACTAAACTTCACATAAACGTTGTAATAAATTAGAGAGGAATTTTTTCTATTTTAAAGATTCAAATAAAGTCAACAGATATTAAGTGAATGTCTAAGCTTGAAGTTCAAATAAAAAATTAGAGTAATTTTTAAAGCCATATGCTTCCTGCTATATTCAGTGCCCTCTGTAAGTTAAAAAAAAATTATAAGCAAAAATATTTAAGCGTATATTTTAACTATCAAATCAGTGTTAAAAGCAAGACACTCTCTGCCTATCTTGCACTATATGCCTGGCTTGCAGCTTGCATGGCTGTTTTCCAGGTTTCTGTTGAAATATCACATTCTCCGGCAGAACTTCCAGCTCACCATATCTAATGTCAGGTCCACCCCCACCCACTTATTCACATGTCCTATCATATCACTGAGCTATTAATACCCGAATGTCCATCACTCTTCTCAATTTTCTTTTTGCATTTTACCCTTTATTAGAGGGCAATATAACCTTTAGGAGTGCAAAGTATAGACCAGTGCTGTCTAATAGACATGTAGTGCAAGTTACATGCAACTTAAAATTTTCTGGTACTCACATTTTTAAAAAGTAAAAAGAAATAGGTAAAATTAATTTTGATAATGTAATTTTAAAAAACTCCTTAAATACAAAATAGTATTTCAACATGTAATCAATATATACAGAAAATCAATACGAAATTTACATCTTTTTTATACTAAGCCTTAAGAATGTTGTATGATTTGATACTTACATTATACATCCATTTGGACTAGCCATTAGCCAAGTATAGTCAGATGTAGCCAGTAGCTATCACATTGACAGTCCAGCTATAGAGTATGACTGCTTGGCTTTCATCCCATCTCGGATCCTCACTAAGTATTTAACATAGAAATTAAGCTCCACTAGAAAAGGGACCTCATCTGCTTTATACATCTCTGTAACAAAAACACCTCTGTTACAGTGACAGCCAGTGCAGTGGAAGATATCAATTACAACCGATGCTCATGGTGAGCATCCTGGAACAGGTGAGCTTTCAGCCTAATCTTGAAGTGTGAGTTAGATTCAGGCACGCGTAGAGGAGGCAGAGGGCAGATTTAGAAGTTTAAGGGGCATGAGCAAGATTAATGACAAATGACCTTGTTCATATTTAAAAAACAATATACAGGATCATCTTTTGTATGAGAATGTATAGGCAGGATGCTTTACATCTATTTATAATTAGCTGCTTGTAATTGATTGACACGGAAAATTTTGCTGAGTAATTGTGATTCTGAGCAGGGAATTTGGAATCAGGTCTAAGTTTGAATCCCAGTTCCATCTGTGTGGTCTTGGTGGGCAACGTATTCAATCTGTCTGTGCCTGAGTTTCCTTATGTATAAAATAAAAAATGTTAATCTTTAAACATTTAAGGATTAAATAAGCTATCACAGGCAAAGCATTCAACATATAGCATGCATTTAGCAATGTTAACCAGTGTTGCTGATCCAACTGTCATTGTTATTTTACTAATGTTACTGTGTGAATGAAAAGGGAATCTGAAGCCTTCAACGTGAAGCTGCAGGATCTGGTCTTCATGTGCTAAAGCTTCCACAGTCATGTTTCTATCAATGCTAATCTGCCCCTCAACCCTTCATCAACTCCGCCTCACCTGTTGATTAAAACCTAAACTACTTCCCAGTGAACTTAAGACTTTCCACATCTTGAACTTCACCAACACCATTTTCCTATAACACTTTACATACTACAGTCTAGCCATCTTGAACCACTTAGAATCTCCTGAATAGCCTATACTATTTCATGCAACTCTGCTTTGGCACAGGCCATTCCTCTACTTTTGTCATTCACCTGTCTGTATGGAAATCTATTGCATGCACTCCCGAATCCACACTAAATTTTCTATCTCTGAGGGAATACAGGAATATTGGGCCACATCTTCCATAGAAAACATTTTGTAATGCAATTTCTTATTCATATGTCAGTCCCCCACCCCGCCACTGGATTGCTATATATTTGAGGGAAAAAGCCAAGTTCTACTTACATATGCATTCTCAGCAGTCAGCACAAAATATATGTTAAATAAATACAGTATTTGTTAAATAGATGAATGTCTGTGTTTCAGGCAATTAGGAACTCTTGAAGACTGCTGAGCTACTAAGGTATTTTTCTAAAAAAATATTGAGACTACTATAATTCAATTTTTTAATTTTTTGCATGGCTCTTGAATTGATTATCTAGGAATCCCGTTCTTTCTGAAACAACTACTGCCAGTATGTCACATATCAGAAAAAATTAAAACCAAATCCAGCTTTCCTGTTATCCATTTTCCCCAGTAGCGCATTAACTGCTTCTGGCTTATAAGGTGGGATTTCCTAATTGTGTTTAAATCTCCTATCTACTGCTGGTCATAGATGTGCTAACAAATGAAAGTTTCTTATAAGGGGAAAAAAGAGAGAAAGTTTTGCCTCTTATAGCAGGGAAATAGTTTGAGGTTATGTTTTAATTAAAATGAATATCTGCGCTATCTTAATGTTATTGCCAGTTAAGTGTAGCAGGGTGATTTAGAGTTCTATAACACAATTATACTCTGGTAATGAAGCTCTGCAGAATTATCCTCGGAATTTAGAATGCAGAAGGGAGCAGTAGCTCTCATTTGTAACCATGTTACAGCCTTTATTGTTACAGTATTTTCTGTTTTCTTCAAAGATTAACTCAATCATATTTAAGTCTCTGACTACATTACAGAGAGGGAGAAAATGGGCAGTGGGAACTGTTTTACTGTCTCTGCAGCCCTTCTTAATGCTCTAGCATGAGGACAAAATAGCAGGGAAATTTCGGCGTAGCATCACCATTCATATTGTTCTAGACCTGGCACTCCTGATTAAGCTCCCCTCAGGCTGGTCCATGCAGTTTTTGGCTGATTCGCTAGGGATTATGGGATGGTGGACACAGAGATCAGAAAGCAAGCCAGGGAAGGCTACATTCCAACAAGAAGGAAGGAAAGTGTCTGATCTGTGCCTTCCTTGGTTCTGAATCCTCCTTAGACATTTGAGGTGGGATGATGTGTAGTCTGGCTCCAAATTAGTATTAATAGTGTTTTCAAACGTGAAATCTGGAAACAAATCCAGAATCCATTTTATATCACTCATGGGACTTCAAGAAAGTTATACAGCCTATCCAGATCTCAGTTTATTAGTCTAGAACATGAGGTAATAGTAGAAACTACCTCACTGAATTGTTTTAAGAGCTAACCGAGAGATAGCAGAATAGCAACTAGTGCTTGATAAGTTGTCAATAGGTAGTAGCTAACTTAACTGCTAGAAAAAATACTCACTGTTGAGCAACTAGTTTAGAGCTTTGTTTTTCTCAGGTGATATCATCTGAAGTTTGGGCAGAGACTAAATCATACATGTGTAACTTTCCTACAACTCACATTTCTTTGAAACACTCAAAAATAAATTTTAACTAAATTTAATTTATATTTAACATCTCTTAGGTGCAAAACCTCATATTGCGCATTTCAAGTAACACAGAGATGAGGTATATGTAGGTTTTGTCCTTAAGGATTTTATAGCATTATAGGAAAGACAACTATGCATAATAAGACATTCTAAATAAGGGAATATGATGGATGATAATACAAGATAAGGATTCAATTGTCTTGGTTAGGGTGGATTTTAATGAAACAGTGACATGCAAACTTAGCCTTGGGGGACAAATAAGATTTTTATAGGCAAAAAATACTGGGAAAGGGTTTCAAGTTGGGAAATAATCTGGACCAAATTTAGATTTAGCAAAGTACAGGGGAGGATTAGAGAACGGAAGAAATCTATTGTGATTGTAGCATAAGTTTGTTGATTTGGAAAGAGAAGGGGAGGCCTGTGACATAGATGATGTTGCATTGATCAAAGTCAAATCATTTTGGCAGGTGAAAAATGCAGGTGAAAGAGTTTTAACATAACTCTGTAGGAAGTTAAAAAAAATTTTTTTAAAAGAAAACCAGCCCATGTCCTGACCTCTTCTATACTTGCTTCTGGGCTGACTTAGGTTCAAGGACACAAGATGCTACGTAATCCTTAATGCTCTCTCTACATCAGTAGACTCAGTTTTGAAAGATGTGGCAACCTTACTTACCTCTTGCTTCCCAGAAGAAAATATGTTAACTTAAAGTTACAAAAAAAGTTTCTTTTTCTCTCTCTCCGAAACTTCTTTCTTCTTTCTCCTCCATCATAGTAATTAACATTTATTGAGCATTAACTTTATTTGAAACATTGTACTTAACTATTCACATGTGAATAATAGATGACTCTATGAGTTAGGGGAAAATAAGGTTTTCATAGGCAAAAATATTGGGAAAGGGTTCCAAGTTAAGAGATAATCTGAACCAAGTTTGATTCTGCAAAGTACAGGGAAAGATTAGAGATCGGGGGAAAAACTCTATGAGTTTTCTATTATTATTGTACCTATTTTCAGATAGATGTTCATAAAGATTAACCAGCTGATCTACTATTACCTCAACTAGTAAGTACTAACACCCAAGTCAAGGTCTGATTTCTAGTCATTTAGGCACAACTTTATGCTACCATAAATGGGATCAGGTAGCTGGCAGGTCTTGAGGGTCACAAAGGTAGCACTTTGTTGACTTTGACTTGAGAGCCAAGAGAAGTGAGTTATACAACCAGACAGGACCAACTGGTTATTTGACATTTTTCAAGTCACTTGATTTCTCTAGGTCTTCACTTGTTCCGAGAGTACAATTAGATGATGAATTTAAAACTTTTATGTTTTTATAGAACTTGGCTGCTTGTTCTTTCACACCTGTGGATCTACTGGCTTTGATTCCCACAATAATCCATAATAATCCAATAATCCACAAGAAGCATTGCCTTCATTTTACACATAATAGAACTCAGACTTAGAGAAGTGACTTTCTCAAGTCCCTGAGTCTGGGAAGTGTCAGAGCCAAGACTTGAGCACAGGTCTTCTGTTAACTAGCTCAGTGCTTTCCCCACCACTCCAAACAGAAGCTCTTCCCCAACAAGATTTTTGCCATATTTAATCTACGATCCCATGCAATCATTTTTGGAAAAGTCTGAATACTAAATTATCTCCTAAATTATTTTTAAACTGCCAATGACCCTTTTAAACTCAGTATACAGCACCAACCTTCAACTTAGCTTTGTATAAGCTAAATAAAGGCACTCGCATGAGTTCACACAGAATGCTTTTCTCCAGTGCATATGCTCTGGGAGAAGAGTTATAGCACATTTTTTTCAATGCCATTCAATTGATGGAGTTAATAGTGATGCCCCTAGATATCACAGATCTCCTTTGTGTCCCGCCTCCAGTCAAATGCTATTAAACCAAGATTTCTCACTGGTTTACAGTGATGTTAGAGGGTGTAGCCCAGACACAATCAAATCCTGATATATAAAAAATCACCCCAAAGCCGCCAAGGCAGTGGCTGGGTAGAGCATCTCAGCTAGACAGCTGTTGGCAACAGCACATGTAAATTCTGTTTCCTGGATGGAAGAACATAATCATTTGTCTGGAGAAATCCCCCTGAGCTCTAAAATGGACATGCTATAAATAATTGGAATATTAACAAATTACAATGAGAATTTACTTTTCTTGTGGGGACTGCCCCCACCTTGTTCTCACCTCAAAACCATTTCCTTTATGGTGATTTGAAGAATATCAAGTGGTCTAAGTTGGCATATGAAAATATATGGTAGTTTACCTTACTTGGAGTACCTGAAATGTTCTCCTCTCCCACAGAAGCGGTCTTCTCTACCTAGCTAGTACTATATGACCTGGCAGCCTATGGTCAAAGCTGATTGGACCTGATAGGAATACAGTGAGAAAACCAACCCAAAGGGTGGGCTGTGCCATTCCAATTCTCTTTCCTGGAAATTTGAAACTGGGATACAGGTGAGTCAATGAGATAAGGATCAGCAGGCTCTTGTCCACTGAGCAACTCAGACCACCATCTGTGCTAAGTTCGTGACGAACATGGCATAAGCGAAAGATTTGGCCAAGGAATATGGACTAATGGAGAGAAGTGTGGAGCAAACAAGCAGGAAGAAACAGACATGAAGAACCATGTGGCCTTGGATAGAAAAAGAGAAAATACATGTCCTAGTTTCTGGCTCTGGTTTTTTGAGAGTCAGATGCACTTCCTGTTCCTAAGCAAAGGAAAGAACCCTACCAAGCTTTCCAACACCTCCCATTGCTTTCTTGTTTTACTTATGCTAGTTACTGTGCTGCTGATAAGGTATTCTCTTTTTAACAAATATTCACATATGCTTTTATATTCCTTCTAATAAACTTCCATTTTAATAAATAAGTTATTTGTTATCTATAAATAACATATATGTTATTTACATATTTCAAGGACATGTCTACCATATGTCCCTGAAAACCCAGCTTAAGAAAACATGGTATAATTCCATAACTCCATTAGAATCATGTGAAGCCGAAACCATAACCATTTTACAGACAAGGAATTTGAGACTCAAAGAGGTCAAGTGACTTCTCTAAGGTTATACAGCCATAGAAAGCTGAAAGGAAGGCTTATGTCCAGTTGTTCAAACCCATTACCATCTTGACAGCTGATTGAGAGAAAAACTGTGGAAGACTCATGAGATCCGGCCATGTGATGTGCTTTCAGAGGAGTGAGCAAATGAGGCATGGGGATAGGGCATGTAAGAATGACAGTGGCCCACTTTATTTTCTACCTGGAGAGATTCAGCGATATCGGAATCAAGGGAAAAGTTATCATCATTTGGGACTGTCAGAAAATTTGTGAAATACTTTTCAAAGGACAAAAAGGTCACTGGAGGTTTTGCCTAGTCTATTCTGGGTTATAGATACTGTCTTTATGTTGAGTCATATTTCATTGTCTTCGAGCTATTTTACCACTTCATAAATTGAGGAAAACTAATATTAATGCAAATGATTATTATCCCCTAGGAATGTAAATTTGTCCAGTGGAAAATGCAATTGATTATTGTTCTCTGGATATTGATCACTTTTGCACCTATTTGTAAATCTGTGTCAGCCTCCTGGTTGCCCATGTGTGTTCCTCAAATTCTCCTTTTAGCGGTTTGCAACACTTTATTGGTTCCTTCATTAATTCATGAGTTAAATAAAATTTTGACATGTGTTCATTTCATATTTATGTGAAACTCATGATTTTATCTGTTAAAATTGTTCCTAAATAGGAAAGATCTGCCTACTGTATTATACAATAAACCCAACTAGGTATAAGCAACTGTTAGAGGAATAATCAAAAGCTATCCTTGGTTTCACAGATGCAATCAGACCAGAAAGAACCCCATGCACTAGACGGAAGGGAATGACAAATTAGAGCTATGAGAGACAAGAAAGAAAGGCTTCTCTTTCTGTTTCCAGGAGCTGGTTAGGGAGCAGCAAATGCTACAGCTGCTTTGGTGACAGCTGAGCAGCCTGAGGAGGCAGCAGGAGGGAGTGGACAGACAATGTGACCAGGAGTCTGGAGAGCTAAGATCTTAGTCCAGCTCTGCCATTAACCAGCTGTGTGACCTTGGGCAACACACTTAACCCTCTGTCTCCCCATCTGCAAGATGAGAGGCCAGAACCAAATTATCTCCAAGGTTCATTCCAACACTAATTGGCTATGGTCTTGTAATTCTAAAGACACTAGGTAGTCATGGCTCAATGCCTCCTGAGCAATTCTTAGCTCTGAAATTAGCAGGCTTATGGTAGAAGCCAAGGACTCAATGGTCTGTGGAATCTGGAATGAACTTCTCTCTTGTAAGCTTTTCTTCCATCAACAATAATGGTCTCCAGCTAGGAGAAGATATTGGGTGGGAAACACTGAACCATCCATATGAAAGAACTCAAACTAAAGAACTAGACTTTTTACAGGATATATTTTTAAATCAGTTCAGCCTATTTTAATAGAGAATATATTTTAATTGCTTCACAAAATAAAAGTGAAAGCCATAGTTGAGGAAAAAAACCAATGCTTTTGAGAGGTTTTGCTATTCACTGTTTACTTTTACCCAAGTTTACCTAGAACCATCCCCAACAATTCCCAGAGTTTATCTAGTTTGTATAACTTTTTGGCTGAAAATATGACAAGGAATTAAGCATCAGTTGAGGAGTCAGATAAGATGGCCTCTAATGCACCCTAACCCAAGTATTATGATTGGAAATAGTTCCTTCTTGTTTCCTCTTTTATCTCACCTTCATTCTAGTGGCTGTGCTTTGAGCTCGGAATATAGAGACATTTGTTTGGAATGTCACTTTATCTTTCTAGGACTTATTCTGTAACTGTAGAATGAGAGTGTTGGCTTTGATACTATTGAGGCTCTTTAAGTTTTGAACTTTGTTAGCACCTATAGTGTGCCAGTTGTCTGACAGGAAGTCAGAAAACAGAACTTAAGAACAAGATTCTTGACTTCATGGATTTATACTTTAATTTCCCAGGAACACTTCTGCCCATTGATTTCTGCCTGTGGATTCAAAAGGATTTTATTTGACCTTGAATTCTATTTTCATATTTCTGGATTACCTGAAAATTCTCCTCTTCTAATCCTCTGCAATTTTTTTTGAGATATGCAATTGATACATTTCTATGAATGTTTTCCTGCACATGACATCTAATTATCCATGGTTTAAAATAGTATTCTATTCCATTCTGTTAAGGTCAGTGGGGTGAAACCTTAGACTTTTCAGGGTATCAACAATAATAAAATAATTTATAAAGTAACAACAAATATCTGCTTTTGTCTCCATCAGAAGTAGTAGCATTATTTCCATCAGATAACCTTATTATCCGATGTTGCAAAGTAGTTAAACCCAGAAGGTTTGGAGTCAGCCAGAAGAGGACCACAATCTATACTCCTCTCGTTACTAGCTACATGATCTTGGGCCATTCCTTTACCTCTCTGAGCTCCAGTTTTCTCAGCCTAGAGTTTTTATGAATTAAATGAGAAAGTGAATGTAAAGCATTTAGCACAATATCTGGCTCACAATGAACACTCAATAAATGATAGCTATTATGGGAGTTAATAGCCAATAGCATCAGATTCACAAGTCACCAGAATGACTCTTTTTCTACTAAATATAGTTTCAAAATGTTTATCTGAGACAAACCATTTTACTCTTCTAGACTTCAGTTCCTCCATCTGTAAAAATGAGGGGATAAATGAAGTGTTCTCTAAAAGTACACCTTTTAGGAAAAGTGTTCTATAATCCTGAAAGCAAAGAGGTTTCATTGCATTCATCACTTCTGTAAACACCAAAGATTGACAAGTCAGTTTTCTGGGATGTTTTCTTAGAATAGCATAATGATTAAAAGCACAGATTCTGCATCCAAATTGCCTAAGTCTTCATCCCAGTTTTCTAGTTTATTTACCATGTATGGCCTTAAGCAACTTAATCTTGTTGTGCTTAAGTTTTCTTATCTGCAAAATAAGAATAATATGAATACTTACCTCATAAGATTGCTGTGAGGACTAACCAAATTAATCTCTTAAAAGCCCCAGGTGTCTCACAAGGAGTGAGTGCTATATAACTGTTTGTTTGTTGTTATTACATTGTTGTTGCTGCTGCTTCTATTTTGAAGGAGTCTGAGGTCAATTCTGAATTGAAGAGAAGGAAACACTGTGATTGACTAGCTATGTCTAACAAAGACCTGGAAGAGGAAATGGCAACATATGTGATTGAAACAGGAAAGTGTTACCAGTAGGTCATTGGGTAGGTCGTTATCTCTGGAGAAGAAACAGTGTGACCTGCTATGCAAAAAGCTGGCTTCATTGGAGGAGATCAGAATCATTTGAGATATTGGAATCAGGCTCATGAGGGAGAGGCAAAGAAGGAGGGGCTTGCTTGCTTGCTTGCTTGCTTGCTTCCTTCCTTCCTTCCTTCCCTCCTTTCTCCCTCCCTCCCTCCCTCTCTCCCTCCCTCCCTCCCTCTCTCCTTCTTTCCTTCCTTCCTTCCTCTCTCCCTCCCTCCCTCCTTCCTCCCTCCCTCCTCCTTTCCTTCCTTCCTTCCTCTCTCCCTCCCTCCTTCCTTCTTTCCTTCCTTCCATCTGTGGTCTTGAATAACACGTGGCAAGACATGGCATGCGAGGCAGGGCTGCACAGAGAGAAGGCTTTTGGAGCAGACAATATGGTAGAAATGGTTGCATCCACAGGTCTTTCTGGAAATTTCCAAAATATATTGGAGCCCACTACAAGGCCTTATTTTTGACAGAGCCTTTTTGTATCCCAAAGATTGAAAAGATTTAGCCTCTCAAGTCACTAATTACCAAACTGGGTACAGTGTAGAGCTTAAAACTCCAATCCTAGTGCTGCGGCAGCAACAGTGGTGTGTTTTATTTTGTCCCATTTTCTTTCAAGGAAATGGGAATTATAATTCTTATTTGTCACTTGCTGATGGTGTTAGAGTTAACTTAAGTACAGTTATTCCTAAGTACTTGATGAAACTTTACATTTACAGTGACGCTTCACTAATTTGGTCTTGTGTGTGTAGTATGGGGGAGTGTAGTTTGTGGAGGAGGGCATTCAGCAGGTGCGATGCTTTTAAACATGCAACTTCAATAAATTTTTTCCAAATAGAATCCGTTTAGTGAAAATAACCATTAATGGAATACTTACTATAGTTCTTTGTGGTGTGAGCAAAGGAATCAAGACTCAGGAAAATCTCTAACTTACTTAGGGTCTGTGTTAGCTACATATTGCTGCATGTAAAACCACCTCCAGATTTCAATGGCTTAAGCAATACACATTTATTATCTCTCATAAGTCTTCTCAGTTGGGTAGTTCTGCTGATCCAAGCAAGGCTCTACTAATCTTGGCTGCGCTCACTCATGCCTCTTCAGTAAGATGGCAGGTCAGCCAGGAACTGGCTGGTCTAGGATGATCCCACTCACATGTCTTTCATTGTCTGGCTGTCAGCTGGGTGATGAAGGTGATTGTCTCACAGCTTGCATCATCTAGCAGGTGAGGCTAGGCTTGCCCTTACGGCAGTGGCAGGATTCAGTGCACCTGTGTGCAGAGAGAAAGACGGACAGAGGAAAAGGAGAAGGAAAAAGAGGAGGAGGAGGAGCGGCAGGAGAGCAGCCACCATCCCCTTCAAGTTCTCCTGAGCCCTAGGTTTGGAACTGGTGCAGTGTCACTTCTACCACATTCTATTGGTAAGTCCAGATTCAAGGAAGTGGGGAAACAGACTCTTCCTATTGATGGGAGGAGCTATGAAGTCACATTACAAGGGCATGAATATAGTGAGAAGTGAAGACTTGCAGCCTTTTTGTTTGTTTGTTTGTTTGTTTGTTTTGGTAATCTATCAAACACAAGTTTCTATCAAGAAAGTAAGAGTTAATCCCTGTCTAAGCGTTACTTCAGAGCCCATGCTTTTAACCAATCAGCTATGTAGATTCAACACATTTGTAATTCGTATTGGAATTGCTGGCAGCCCTGTTTTCCAGGAAGGCTTCGTCTCAGTTTTTTATTTCAACCATGGAGGAGGGGGTTAACTGTCAGCTGCAGCTACTCTAGTATAAGCAACTTGCTTACACTGATAGAGTCTCTTCTATGTCTTTATTTTTCCAAAGTTAGAAAACAAAAACAGCAACAATTGACAAGAATCCCTGTAGTCTGGCAGAGCTCCGTGTGGGAGGACATGTGACATATTAAACCAGGGTTCAGTCATCAGCGTGGGAAGGAAAGGTACATGTGTCCTTTCAGTTGATCTCTGAATTGGGATTCCAATTACCAATCAATCTTTAACTTCACCTGGTGAACCAGCCTGTCTTACACCAAAGTATTTATGAGAAACAGAAGACACTATTGCTGGAAAGTGGCCTCATTCTTTTCTTACAGTGGAACTAGCCATTAGGAAGTACAGTGTGCGAAGCATAGGTGCCTCTGCCATGGGAAACACAGGGTTCTGGTGCCTTGTATGCAGATGTTTTGTTTTTATAAAGACAATTTCACTTCAGCGATCTCATTTAATTTTACAAACACTCTTCAATATACACAGAATGGAAATTAAGATTCCCTCAACAGTCGAGGAAACTGAGGCATGGAAAAAGAAAGGAGATTCCTAACATTGTGAGTTAGAGATGATCTGAATAGAAGCAACTTGTGAATTTAAAAACTAGTTTGTTTTTTTTTTTTCTGACCCCCATCACCTGGGGATAGAGAAAAACGACCAGTTCTCACTTGTTCTTGTGCCTGTGGAGGCAGCCAGGTGAATAACAGGCAGGTTAAAACACCCGCATAGAAAAGCCTTCAAACGAGAGGTTGCAAAATAGCAATCTATGAGCCATACCTTCCCTGCTGATAGTGTATCTGAATCATGCAGTGTTGAAAAACAAATACTTTAAAAACATTTTAAAATTATGAGGTTTTCTATAAAAACCTGGATTTTGTATTCTTTTGAAAGATAAAATCTAGAAATACTGGGCTCACTCACATTCCTATATGTATGGTAACAACACATCAGAGTGCAGAAAAGGCAGACTTTGGGATGGCCATTCCTTCTGTAATTTCCACAGTCTCCATCTGGCCAGGTTCGCCCTGTTCCCCATAGGCATTTATATTTACAGCCACTTTAACAAGTGATACTTAACACACACACACACAATATCACCTCTTAAGATTCCATTATATTTTTGTAGGAATATATTTCCTTATTCTGCAGTTGAGAACAACTTTTCCTTCCACCTTAATATGATAATTATCAGAGCAAATTAACTCACCACTGAATCACAGGCTGCATGCTTCTTAATTTTGATCCCAACCTCAGGTATTTGGAAGGCTTCCTCTAAGAGACACATATTACTCTGTTCTCACATTGCTATAAAGTACTACCTGAGGCTGGGCATGGTGGCTGATGCTTATAATAGCGGCACTTTGGGAGGCCATGGTGGGTGGATCACTTGAGGTCAAAAGTTTGAGACCAGCCTGGCTAACATGGGCGAAACCCCATCTCTACTAATAATACAAAAATTAGCCAGATGTGGTGGCACATGCTTCTAGTCCCAGCTACTTGGGAGGCTGAGGCATAACCATCACTTGAACCCAGGAGGCAGATGTTGTAGTGAGCTGAGATACTGCCACTGCATACCGAGATCGTGTCACACCACACCGGCAACAGTGAGACTCCATCTCAAAAACAAAACAAAACAAAACAAAACAAAACAAAACAAAAACTACCTGATACTGGGTAATTCATGAAGAAAAGAGGTTTAATTGACTTGCAGTTCTGCAGGCTGTTACAGGAAGCATGGCTGGGAGGCCTCAGGAAGCTTACAAGCATGGCAGAAGGCAAAGGGGAAGCAAGCATGTCTTATCATGATGAAGCAGGAGAGAAAGAGTGAAGAGGGAAGTGCCACACACTTTTCAACCATCAGATCTTGTGAGAACTCAGTCACTCTCATGAGAACAGCAAAAGGGAAATCCACCCCCATGATCCAATCACCTCCCACCAGTTCCCTCCCCCAGCATTGGGAATTACACTTCGGCCTGAGGTTTGGATGGGGACACACAGCCAAATCGTATCAGGACATCTCCTGAACTAGGTCTTGGGAGGTAGATAAGAGTTAGCTGTGTGAAGAAAAAAAAAAAAAAAAAAGACATTCCAGCAGACAATATATGCTAAGCAAAAGCAGAGAGACTAGCAACAGACTGTGTATAAGATGAAATCCAAGTCAGCTACTTTCACCTGAGGGAAGAGTAGCGAGAATTGAGACCTGACACATAAATGGTGTCTAGGTCACAGAGGCCCTGTATGTCATGTGAGGAAAAGTGACAATTATTTTATAGACAATGGAAAAACAGTTAAGGGTATTAAGCAGAAGATGAATTTATCCAAACAGCTAAACAGCTATGGGTATTAAGCAGAGGATGAATTTATCCACAGGATGACATGGTCATATTTGCATTTTTAATAGATTATCTGGCAGCTATGTAAAGGATGAATTTAATGGCAGGCAAAACTGGAAGCAAGGAAACCATATCAAAAGTTACTGCAAGAATCCAAGTAAGAGGTCATGAGGGACTCATTTGAGAAATACTATAGGAAGCAAGACCAGCAAATCAAGAGATATATTATTTGGACATTTATTGAACACTAATTGTGTGTAGAATACTATGGGAGAAATTAACTGTCTAGTACAACTTTCTATGTAATGCCTCAATTCCCAGTATGTGGTTCCTCAGTCTTTGATTGGATGCTCGCAATGGCAGGGAGCTGACACTCTCATGCCATAGTCAATTCTCAACTTTAGTTATTATAAACCGCTTTCTTATATTGCTTCCTTATATTGAATGAAAATTTATCCCTCCTCTCCCCCAAGTTTCTGTTTTTGTCCTCAAGTTGCAGTGACAAAACTTAATCCCTGTTTTGCATAACAGCATTGCAGGTATTTGATGACAGGAATCGTGTTTCTCAAAATTTCTCTCTTTTTCAGCTAAAAAAGTTATTTAGTTTTTTGTAGAATTCAATGGATCCTCCACCTGCCCCCAGAACACAACATGTTCAAATTGTACCCATCGTTTAAAGTCTGGCTTCAATGTCACCACATTGCCTCTGTGTCATGTATCTGCGGACAAACTTCAACTTCTAATGGGCTTCTTAAAATGTAGCACTCAGAATGGAACCTCATTTTCTGAGTGGTCTAGCCAGCACACATTTATTTGAACAGGCTCTCTTCTCTTCCATCTTTTAGGATACAGTGCTGTTACTAATGCACTTAATGATGCAAAAGGCCATAAGGTTCAGTTGAGATAGGATTGTAGAGCAGGAGTGCTCACATCTGGTGCTGGAACCAGCAGCATCAGCATCATCTCAGAGCTTATTAAAAATGCAAATTCTCAGGCTCTCCCCTGATCTGATTCAGAATCTCTGGGGGATGAGCCCAGGACTCTGTGTTTTCAAAAGCTTTCAGAGTAATTCTTACACATGCTAAAGTTTGAGATGTACTGCTGTAGAGGGTCTTTGAGCATGTGTTTAAGGAGCTTTTAAAAGACCAGGTACTTACCTTTAAATAAATGCTTTTCTTTCTCTCAAATACAGGCTTAAGCAACCTTTCTGAGGACCAGAGACAGTGCCAGCATTATATGGACATCATTAAATGCTGGGGAAGGGAAACACCACTTGGTTAATTAAGTTTTACAATCCAGTGGTTGTGAGAAATATTTTTGAAAAAAAAAAAATAGAAAAAAAAGCAAAAAAAGAAAGAAAAAGAAAACAATATGCCTTTGGTCAATCCATTACAAAGAGGACTGAGCTGCTGACCTTTTCATTCTGCCTGTGCTGTGTGCACAGCAACTCTGTAACCTTTTCCAGCTGGAATAGAAAGTTCAATTAAGTTTGTTGGCTCAGAAATCTGCCCGTGTCCCGGAGAGCAGATTAGGCACTTAGGGGCTGCAATTATCCATCTGCTGCTTCTGCAAAACTGAAAAGAATGCACACGTGCCGTACCTATCTCTGGGCATATGCAGAGGCGGATATGTGCATATCTGTATGCATGTGCACATGCGGGGGCTACAGACGGGCAATGGCTGCAGCTGAGAAATTCAATCGTTTCCAAATTTGGGTTCTTTATGTATTGTTGGTGATGATTTTTTAAGTTAGACAAGAGCCTGATAGTTGGGAGCTGCCCAATTCCTGGTCACCACATTCATCCTCCCTTTATAACTGGGTCTTCTGACCAGCACCATGGACCTGTCCCAGGTTTGAGGGCAGAGCATGGCCTTAGTCATGTGACTAGGGTCATTTACTGAAGCTGCTTTCAGTATTCAGGTGACTAAATATCAAAGCCTATCTTGCTTAAGAAAATAATATGCATAGTGGTTAAGAATATGGGCTGCAGAAGTTGTGTCTGCATCTCAGCACAGCAATTTACAAACTGTGAAAACTTGAACATGTCTTTTTAACTCTCTGAGCTTCAGTTTTCTCATCTGTAAAATGGAGATAATAGTATTAACCTCATTGTGAAGATTCAACAAGGCAGCATATTTCATTTTCTGGCACATAGTCTATTGAATGAATAATAGCTATGTTTCTAATGATATAATTGAGAGTCACTTTGAATTTAGGCTGTGGTTTGGTGGCTGGACCTTTTTCCTTTTTTTTTAAGACACCCAGGCTGAAGTGCAGTGGCATGGTCATAGCTTGCTGCAACCTTCATTCCTTGGGCTCAAGGGATCTTCCTGCCTCAGCTGCCCCAGTAGCTAGGACTATAGACCTGTGCCACCATGCTCAGTTATTTTTAATTTTTTAGCTGAGATGAGCATCTCACTGCATTTTTCAGGCTGGTCTCCAACTTCTGGCCTCAAACAGTTCTCCCACTTTAGCCTCCCAAAGTGCTTGGATTACAGGTGTGAGTCCCAGTGTCCAGCCACTGGGTCTTTAAATTTCTCCTCTAACACCTGTGTCCTATATCTAGAAACTGAGGCACCATCTTCCCTTACCTTGATAATAACTGTAAGTGCCTCACCACCTCTAGGATTATGCCTTGTCTGTTCTCTTGTTGAAATCCATGGTCTTCTCCGAATTTCACAACCACTGTAGCATGTTTTAAAGGTTCTTCTTGGAAGACCAGGAAAGTGAGCTTTTAAAAGTGTAAGTTAGATCTAATCACATTCCTTAATCCAATTTATTCCCAAGCATAAAGCTCTCCAGTGGCCTTCCATAGTATTTAAATAAAATCCAGACTCCTCTTGGTGGACTATAATGCCCACTATGATCTGGCCCTCGCCTAACCTCAATTTGTATTTATTGACTTCTGCCTCACAATTCTCAGGACACAACAGCTTTATTTTTCAGGCCCTTGAATACACTCAGATTCTTCCAGCCTCAGGACTTTTGCACTGCTGTTTTGTCTGCCTGGGGTGCTCTTTCCCTGGGTCTTCCCCTAGACTTTAGCATCCATGGCTCTCTCTCACCATTTAGTGCCATCTCCTTGGAAAGCCTTCCTGGATTACTCTTCCCAAATTAATCCACAGCTGCCACCCCACCCTCCAGTCACTCTCTATCCAGACTCACTATTTATTTTCTTCATAGTTCACTTGGTATTGATTTGTTACATATTTATTATCTATTCCCTCGCCATTAAATTACAGACTTCATGAGAGGAGGGACTTGGTTTGTTCTGTTTTACAGTCTGTCTCCAGCACTAAAAAAGTCCCCCACCTGTACAAAAGGTAAATTTAGCATTTGTCAAATGAATTAATTAACAGGCCCAAGCCTAGGGCCTGATGCCTTTTTCTGATGACATTTTCTTTCTTTTTTTCTTTTTTGAGATGGAGTCTTGCTCTGTCGCCAGGCTGGAGTGCAGTGGCGCAATCTCGGCTCACTGCAACCTCCGCCACCTGGATTCAAGCAATTCTTCCGCCTCAGCCTCCCGAGTAGCTGGGACCACAGGCATGTGCCACCATGCCCGGCTATTTTTTGTATTTTTAGTAGAGACGGGGTTTCACCGAGTTGGCCAGGATGGTCTCGATCTCTCAACCTCGTGATCCGCCCACCTCAGCCTCCCAAAGTGCTGGGATTACAGGCATCAGCCACCGCACCCAGCCTTCTGATGACATTTTCTTGGGTCATACATTGTTCTTCACTTCTGGATCCCATGTTGCTTTCTTGGCTCAGACACATCCCACTTCTTTTTGGATCTCCCAAGTCCCTACCACCTCACTAATTAATTTCCAGGTATTTGGCATCATGGTTCCTGAATACCATGTTTTGTGTGCTCTCTTTAACTTCTTCACCTCTTTTGCATGTAAGTGTCTGTATGCCAAACACAAAGTCAATTCCAATCGGCACGTCTGGAACAATGTTCTTAATGAAGCCTAAAATTCTTAAGGAAAAGATATTTGCTTCTTGTTTACCCCTGCAGCCTCACCCTGCCTCATGGTGCCTTAGATACTGAATATAAAAATGGCAAGTGGCCAGATCACATCTGGCAGTTGTATTAGTCTGTTTTCATGCTACTGATACAGACATACCTGAGACTGGGTAATTTACAAAGAAAAAGAGGTTTAAGATACTCACAGTTCCATGTGGCTGAGAAGGCCTCACAATCATGGTGGAAGACGAAAGGCATGTCTTACATGGTGGCAGCCAAGAGAGAGAATGAGAGCCAAACTAAAGAAGAAAACTCTTATAAAACCATCAGATCTCATGAGACTTATTTACTACTATGAGAACTGTATGGGGTGAAACCACCCCATGATTCAATAATCTCCCACAAGGTCCTTCCCACAACACAAGGGTATTATAGGAGCTACAATTTGAGATGAGATTTGGCTGGGGACACAGCCAAACCATATCAGCAGTAGAACTCTGACCCACAACCTCTGCAGCAGTTGGCCCAAAATGGTCAGAACTTGGTTAATCCTTGCCACTTCCTTAATCTTTGCCCCCACTTCTAAGTCAAGACCAACTGGAGAAAGTCAATCACTCTTCATAAACCAATCATATAGGGTGCCTGTTTCCACCTTCTTGAGCCAACAACCTCCACTCAGAGCACCTGAACCCTTCATTTTTTCCATTATGAGCCTCTCCCACTCCCCTGCCTGTTTTTGAGTCTGTCAAACACTAACGAGGTTGACTGACTTCCTTGCTATAGAAAGTTCTGAGTAAAGAACCCCTGCCTCTTCTCATTTGGGTTGTCATCGTTTATTTTCACATGTATGGTCTAGGTATCTACAGCTGCAACCAATCATCCCCAAATGTAGTGGCTTAAAATACTCATTTTGCTCATAATTTTGATGTCAAGAATTTAAGAAGAGGTCACCTAGGTGGCTTCTCTCTGAGCCATCTGATATCAGTGGGGCAAGCTGGGCCTGAAGGATCAGTTTCCACCGTGGCTTCTTCTTGGTCATGGGTAGAGGCACGTCTGGTAATTCAGTGCACTTTGTCTTTTGTCTCACTCCATGATGTCTCATTCTTCAGGTCCCTAACATGTGATATTCTAAGGCTGCCACACTTCCTGCATGGAAGCTGGCTTCCAAGCAACAAGAAGCATATGCTGCCAAGCCAGCTAAGAGCTACATCTAAAATGGTCCACAGCCATATCCATCACATTTAATTAGTCAGATCAATCATGGGACCCACTGGGATTTTAGAGATGTGTGACAATAGTCTCCATCTCTTAATGAGGAGGGGGCAACACTGTATTATGGAAGAGCATGTGGGATGGGAGATATTGCTGTGGCCGTCTTTGAAAATACAATCTGTCATGTTTCCCCTTCCTTTCTGTTTTCCAGCTACACTAGTATGACTTTGTTATCACAAATACATGATGTTCAGGATCTTTGCAAACACTGTTACTTCTGCCTGGAATGGCTTCTTTCCAAATCCTTGTCTAGTTATATTTAAATTTCACTGCAAATTTTCGCCACAATATCACTCCTTTCATATCCTCGGGGGAAATATTTCTTGATACCCCCCTTTCAAACCTACACACAGAAACTAAATCAGATCTCCTCAGTTTTCTTTCTTAACAGTATTTGTCAAAGTTTCAAATTATGATCTTGTACTATTCCTGAGTTAATCTCCATTTCTTCTCTTCCCCATGTGTGGATGTAAGCTTCAGGGGAGCAGGGTCTGAGCTTCTGTTTCTCAACATTTTGCCCCAGTGCCAAGCACAGTTCTTGACACATAGTAGGTGATTAATACATTTTTGTTAAATAAATCAATGCCCGAACTTGACGTTAGGGAGTTGAGCCTATTGAAGAAGTCAGTTCATGGGGAAATTGCACTTGCTTAATGATGTCAAAATGTAAAGATTTTCCAGCAATTGTTGTTGTTCTCATTTATTCCCTCCTGCATATTGACCAAGCATGCTAAAGGCTCCAGGTCAGTCTAATAGAGTGAAAATGGCCTTGACTTTGTCTTCAGGAAGACTTGGGCTTAAATTTCTATGTTTACTAACAGTGTGAATTTTGGGGATTTATTTAACATTTTTGACCTTCCTAATTTCTCCATCTGTAAAGTAGGAATGATAATATATAGCTTATAGAGTCTTCTTATAGATTGTGTTACATAGTAACTGCATAATGATTAGCATAATGCTTGATCCAATAATCACCCCCAAATTTAAACTTCATACAAACAATTGAAAACGTAGGCTTTAGCATAATGCCTTACTTTTTTTTTCTGTGATACAGTCTATTGGCACTGGGTGATATAATTTTTGCTTATATATGGCATTTCGTCTTTGGTCTGATTTTAGTGTGCTTGTTAAGGTAACCAGGAAGTATTTTACTATTAAACACTTTAAAAATTCAAATTGACTTCTAGTAAAATCAGCATAATTGATTTATTGACTCAGAAAAATATTTTTAAATAGTCTTCTATGGCTATGTCAGCTATTAACTTATTCATTCACTCAGTTTTTTTAATCATTGGGTAGAACAACAAAGAAAACATTTTGAAAGGGGTTTCCTTATTTGATGGGAATGTAATATATTTTGGAAATAAGTGCTGTTTAGGAAACCTAAGCTGTTTGGGAATAGTAGAGGCAGAACTCTAAAAAATCTTCCAGTACTAGTGATTTAGATTGCATCAGACTCTACAGACAGGAGTTTATTACACACATGCCAGGGACTTTACATACATGACCTGCAAGCATGTTCCCATTTTAGGGATGAGGAAACTGACGGTCAGACAGAAAACCGCAGACAAGCAGTAAATGGTGCAGCAAGAATTTGTATCCAATTTTGTGTTAGCATTAGGAGGTGCTCTTTCTCCTCTGACTCTTTTCACAGCTTTTTTCCAGCTATGAGGAGATAGGCAAAGCAATAGAGAGCTATCACAGCAGAGAAATTAATTTCAAGTTGCCTTAGTCATTGCTGTCAAACTCGAAAGCCCCGACATGGATTAACGGCCTGTCCACTTCCTCCTCTGAGAGGAACTACCAGTCATGCTTGTGCGTGACCAGGGTGGCACCCCCAGAGCCTCTGCCAGCCCCGCCATCAGACAGGACGTGTCTGGGAAGAAGAATTTGCAGCCAACTGCTCTGCCATTCAGGTCCCCATCTGTGTCAATTGAGTAATTTATGGATGCACTTTTTCCTGCACTGCAAAGGAGATGCACAGGACCTTTGGAAATAATTCAATCTCTTTTAAGGAAACACATTTGAGGAAATTATTGTTAATGCATCTGAGTAAGAGGTGCTCAACCCCAGCAAATATTTCATGCAATTATAGCAAAGATGAGACAGTGACAACCAGTCACCATCAGTCATTCCCCAGATCAATAATAACCATGGAACATGAAATCAAACTAATCAACACCCTGTGATGAAAGAGCAAGGCCTCTTTTCTTTGCTCACAGTGTCATAGTCCCTTGAAAGGATTGGCCTGGAGTCCTTGAGATTGTACAAAATGCAGAAACAAACATAAAAAAATAGTGTTTAGTATTAAGTTAGCCTGGGTAAGGCACTATAAATACTTGCTCTCAATATTGACCATAATTATATAATAAGTAACACTCACTGTACACTTTTTCTTGGTAGCCTGCAGTATGCTAAGAACTTCATCTATTCTATCTCATTTAATTCAAATAATATGTGTGGGGTATGCACCAGTATATCTTCTTTACAATGAGGAAACCAAATCTCAGAGAAGGGCTTGGTTACTTAAGGTGACATTCACAGCAATTGACAGAACCGGTACTCAAATCCAGTCCTGTCTTACCAAAGCTTTAGCAGCTTTTATGTTGGTTGGATATCAGAATCACCTGGGGAGATTTTTAAAATAACTACTATCTGGTCTCCACCTACCTTACAACACCTGAATCATCACCCTTTGAGGGTGGGGATTCAGCATGTACTATTTTAAGCAAACATTTTGATAAGTTGCAGCAGACATACAGAAAAGTGCACAATGATATGTGGCACAGCATATTGTCACAAAGTGAACACATAGCCATGTATGTAGCGCACAGTTGAAGAAACAACATCATCAGCACCAAAAGCATGCTGGGGGCCTCTTGGGCCCTTTTCCACTTACCACCCCATTCTGCCCCAAGGATAATCATTATCCTGACTTAAAACAGCAGAGATTATTATTATGATGATTATTATTATTTTTGAGACAGAGTCTCACTCTGTTGCCCAGGTTGGGGTGTAGTGGCCCGATCTTGGCTCACTGCAACCTCTGCTTCTTGGGTTCAAGTGATTCTCCTGCCTCAGTCTTCCAATAGCTGGGATTACACCATGATGCCCTGCTAATTTTTTTGCTGTATTTTTAGTAGAGATGGGTTTTTGCCATGTTGGCCAGGCTGGTCTCAAACCCTCAACCTCAAGTAATCCGCCCACCTCTGCCTCCCAAAGTTCTGGGATTACAGGTGTGAGCAACAAGGGTCTCAGAGCCCAAGAATGAGCAGAAGATGTTCCTCCTGGGCCAGAGGTGCTGCTCTCTCCTCACCATTTCTAGGAAATGATTCCCGTAAGTAGCTGAATGACGGGTCAAAAGATTTCAGAATTGTCGAGTCATACTCCTTAAAGTTATTCCTTTATCCTGGTCCTACTTGAGACTACCAATGGGTGGGGCCAAAGGGGTGGCCAAAGTATCGACGACAATGATTAAAGAGTTGAAAGTAGAAAAAAAAGTAGCAGAGCTTTATTTTTCCTGTTTTTGATCTTTATATAAATGAAGTCATACGATCAGCATGCTTTCAGTGTCTAGCTTCATGTATTTATGGAATTCATCAGTATCATGGAGTATATTAGGGATTTGTTCCTTCTTGTTTCTGTAGGACATTTCATTGTGTGAGTCTGTTACAATTCATTTAGCCAGTCTGCTGTTGATGGACATCTTTCCCATTCTTGACTATTATAAATACTATTATAAATTATGCTCCTACTAACATTCTTGTATCAATATTTTGGTTATCAAAAGTGTTTTCTTTTCTGTTGAGTGTCTATCTAGGATTGGAATCATTGGGTCACAAGCGATAAAATTATGTTCAGCCCTAGTAAATCCAGGAGTGTGTTCTTTTAAAAGTTCCCAGGTAATTCTAATGCACAGTGAGGGTTGAAAAAATCATACATAAGCCTGTACCACTTCCTTTATTTAGAATTTAACTGGCGTTGCTTTCTGGAACAACATAATAAAGTCATACTAAAGTTCTAGATAGAACATTTTATCATCTTACTAAAGAGAGGCCCTTCTGCTCACTCTAATCCTAAATCTCATATCCCTGAACCAGGGCTTCCTAACTTTTTAATGTCTAAGCCTCAAAGGCTGGCTAGTCCTGGAAGAGAAAAGGGACTGGAAGCTTGTGCCTTTTATTCTTGGAAAAAAGAAGATTTTTGCCATTGCAAAGGAGAGTATAAATCTAATAGTATCATTTTGGCACAAAAATCTTACAGTCATTGAAGATCCAAGAAAGGAACCAATGGTATTAGGAGAGATAATAAACACACAAAGTGCTTAATACAGAGGCTGGCACTCAGTAAATGGTGTTGTAATTATGATTATGATTATTGCTATTATCAGTAGCAGTCACAGAAGTGAAAATATGCCAGAGCTGTGGTTTTTCTTCATGAAGCAGACCTACTCAGTCATTTCTGAATACTCACATGAATGCCAGAATCTGCATACGGCACAATGAATTCAGGGAGGAACCAACCAAGCTGTCTTGAAGGTACCTCACTGCCTACCATTGTCTAGAAGGAGAGAGTCAACTCCAACTTGATTTCACTCTACTTCTTACCTTGAACTGCATCTCAGCTCGTTCTGTCTATGAGGGCCCTATGTGGTAGAGAAGGGATGCTTAAAATGGTAGATGATTCAGAGAAGTTTATCCCCACTGATCCTGGAACGTGGAAAAATGAATACCTGCTAAGCATGGGCCGTGAGTTTTATTTCACACCTGAAGGAATCTGCATACATAGATCTCCTCCCCTAGAAACTGCCTGCTTTCATTAAGATGCTTCTAGTCTCAAATAAAAGAATAACTCAACTTGGTTCACGAAGACAAGGGGAGAAGATATTTTGGTTGAACGTTTTCGAGAGCTCAGGAGTGCAGGGGAAACTGCATCTCTAAGCCTCTGACGGGGAAGTGGGCAGCTCTGGGAGTGAATGGGTCCATCTGTTTTGGTCCTTTGATCTCTGTTTGCTTTCGGCTCTGACCATCTATCTTTTTGTCTCTCCACCTCTCTCACATTCTCTGTATGTCATGGGTCCTCTTTATCTGTCGATGCTGTTGCTCCTTTCTCCCCTCTCTTTTCCAGATTTCTCTCTTTACTCACAGTCTCTACCTTGGAACTTCAGCTCACACAGCCTATGGCTTGCCATGTCCTTAAATCTATCTCAATTTAGTCTTAGGGTTTCTGGAATTCTAGTGTCCCTATATATTTGCTATTTTCTTCAAACTTCCCAGTGCATCTTATTGGCTCAATTAATTGTTTGGTGCTAGCCATTTGAATCACAGATTGAATCACTGGCATATGGGAGGGTATCCTCTGTGTTAGGGGCCTAACAATCTGCTGTAGCTAGAAGAGGGTTTCTTCATCTGATATACAAACTGTTCAGCTATAAGACGGGCAATGTGTTTAAAGATGTTGAGTGCAATAGGCAATGAAACACAACTTAAAAACCTGTTAAGCTTTAAAACTTGTCTTAATATTTAAAACTTGCTCTGCCAGGGGCTCCTGAAAGCCAGAAATTTTGTTTTAGACCTCTTTGAATATCCAGCAATTTGCTCATTAGGCTCAATAAATATTTTTGAAATGAATTAGTTTACTTCTCTGTACTCTGCCTCTTGGATAAGTGCTGCTTCTCTTCATGTCTCAAGACTTGGGTTTTGTTCTTTCACTTAGTCATTCAACAGATATTTACTGAGCATCTATTTTGTACATCACACTATTTTATACACTTAAGATTTAACAATGGATAAAGTAGGCTAAAACTCTTCCTTTGTGGAGCATATTAGTATCTACTAAGAAAAATGATAAAGGTAATGGGATAGTGATGAGGAGAATTATTTGTTTATTTATTTATTTTAAATTTTATTGAGGTATAATTGACAAAAATTATATACATTTAAGCTATGCAATGTGTCTTTTCCCAGCTATTTTATACAAATAAGAAAATTATATATGTTCAAGGCATACATGTTTTACATACATATGCAATATATACTAATTACCATAATTAAATTGATTAACACATCTTCCCTACATGTAATTATCATTGCATGTGGGTATGTGGTTGGGGAAGGGGGTGAAGTACACCTAAGATCTGCGCTCTTAGCATATTTCAAATAAACAACACAGTATTAACTAGAGTCACCATGCTGTACATTAGATACCCAGTACTTATGTTATAAGTGAAAAAGTTCGTAACCTGTGACCAACATCTCCCCATTTTCCTGACCCCTATTCCCTGACAACCATCATTCTATTCTCTGCTTCTAGGAGTTTAACGTTTTTAGAATCCACATATATATGAGATCATATAGTATTTGTCTTTCTGTGTCTGCCTTTATTTCAGTTAGCATAATGTTCCAGGTTCATCCATGTGGTCACAAACAGCAGGATTTTCTTCTTTTTTAAGGTTGAATAATATTTCATTTTATGTATACATCACACTTTACCTCCTTGTTTGTCAATGGTCACTAAGGTTGATTCCTTATCTTGGCTATTGTGAATAGTGAAGCAATGAACATGGGCTTGTTGGCTCCAGCCCCTCTCAGTTGAGTTCTAAGGGCAGTTCTGCCTGCTCAGGGACCCTTGGAGGATACACTCTTCCATGCTTCTAGTGGCAGGCCCACCGAACCAACCTCTATTCCACTGTGGGTCTTGACAGGGCCCTCTTCATCCTTTCCCATATGTGTATGTGTGTGTGTGTGTGTGTATACACACACACACACACTCACATTGTGAAATGATTACTACAGTCAAGCTAATTAGCATATTCATTACCTCACATAGTTACATTTGTGTATATGTGTGTGTGTGTGTATTTAACATCTACTCTTTTAGTAAATTTCGAGTATGCAATACAGTCTTTTCAACTATAGTCACCATGATGTAAATTGGATCTCCAGAACTTGTTCTTGCTGTATACCTGAAACTTTCTACCCTTTGAACAACAGAGGGAGACTATTTTAGATAAGGTGATGTGAAAAGCCTGGTTTGAAGAAATAACATTAAGTAATTATGAATACAAGTGGGGAACAAGCTTTGGTCAAATCGAAGGAGAGAGCTTTTCATTCAGAAGGAACAAGCAGTAAGTACGATGAGCTATCACATATAGGTCTGTAAGACAGAACATGGTGTGATAGCCGGGCTCTGACAGGACCCCCAGTGGTCCTTGCTTCAGGGTGTGTGTTCTCCTGTATAATCTCTTTCCATCCACCTTGATACAGAGTTAGTCTGTGTGATCAATAGAGTCTGGCAGAGGTGACAGAGTAACTTCCTCTAATAGGTAAGAAGAGGCATTGGTGATTCTGCCTAGGTCTCTTAGATAACTCACTTTGGGAGTAGTCAGTGCTATGCATGAGAATACACAGGAGTCCTGAAGAGGGGTCCTTATGGAGAATAACTGAGGCCTTTTTCCAACAGCTTGCATCAACTTGCTGATCATGTGAGTGAGGCACCCTACAATATGGGATATGCCACCTCCCATCAAGTCTTCAGATGAAAGCAGCCTCTGTGGACAACTTGACTGCAACCTCATGAGAGATCTTGAATTAGAACAGTTCATCTAAGCTGCTTCCAAACTCCTGACCCACAGAAACCGTGAGAAATTCTAAATATTTACTGTTTTGAGTCACTGAGTTTTGCAATAATTTGTTATGTAGCAATGGATGGTAACTACAGGCAGGCGGTGAGTCTAGAACAAAGTGAGCTTTGGAGGAATGCTGAGAATTAGGTTAGAGAGGGAGCACATGTTAATATCATATACAGCTTTGTAGTTTATGATAAGGAATTTGAATTTATTCTGAATCTGATGGAAAATCATTGAAGGATTTTGCTCACAGAGGTAGCATTATGTTTTTAAAATATCATCTAGACCACTGAATAGACAACCAAACATGGGCACAAGAGCACTGGCAGGGAGACCTGTATCTATGTGGTTTATCCATGTGAAATGTGATAGTAGCATGGACTTTTCAGGCTGTGTTTGAATGGTTGAATCAATGGAATTTTCTGATAGATTGGGTGTGAGATTAGAGAAAGTAAAAAATCAAGGTGAATTCAAGTTTTTTTTTTTTTTTAAATATCAGAAACTGGGAGGAATATCAGTCTTTTGTGGAGGTGACGGTCAACAGTGGTGTTGCTGACCACTGGTGGTGGTAAGGGCAGATTTGAAGGTTAGAGAATGCTATATTTAGAGATCAGTAAGAAGAAGAGGAGCCATCCATGAAGACTGAGAAGGAATATCCAGGGAGGTAGGAAGAAAATCGGGAGAGTACACAGGTCTAGGAGTCATGGTAAGAAAGGGCTTAAAGAAGCAGAAGTGAATAACTAGATGAGAGTGTTTTAGTAAAATGAGCTATGAAAACTAAGCCCTGAATTTGGCATAGTGAAGATTGTTGCTACACTTAGGAATAACAAACTGTCTTGCAGATCCACTTATAAATTCATTAACCTCAAAGCATATTTTGCTAGGTCTTCTTTTCTATGCTATATGAAAATAAATGCAGCCACAACTATTTGTCCCTCATCTGTCAAGTTTATGTAGTGACCTTCATTTTGTGAATCTCCTCCATATCAACTGATTTATCAATGGCACCTGAATCTTCACCCTTGGGGAACTGTAGTTACTAAAAACCTGTCTTGCATTGAAAGTTAAGAATCTAAGTGTCAATTTTTGCTTTTGTTGCAATGCTTTTGGGGTCTTGGTCATGAAATATTTGCCTGTTCCTATGTCTGAAATGGGTATTGCCTAGGTTGTCTTTCAGGGTTTTTATAGCTTTTGATTTTACCCTTAAGTCTTTATCTTGATTTGATTTTTTTTTGTTTTGGTTTGTTTGTTTTGCTTATAGAGGCAACATTAGGTTTTAAAAATATCATACAGACTACTGAATAGACAACCAAACATGGGCACAAGAGTGCAGGCAGGGAGACTACACTGGTGTAAGAAAGGGGTAGAGTTTCATTCTTCTGCATGTGGCTAGCCAGTTATTTCAGCACCATTTATTGAACAGAGAGTCTTTTCCCTATTGCTTGTTTTTGTCACCTTTGTTGAAGATCAGATCGTTATAGTATGTGGCCTTATTTCTAGGCTTTCTGTTCTGTTCTGTTGGTCTGTATGTCTGTTTTTGTACCAATACTATACTGTTTTGGTTACTGTAGCCCTGTGGTATAGTTTGAAGTTGGGTAATGTGGTGCCTCCAGCTTTGTTCTTTATGCTTAGATTGCCTTGTCTGTTGGACTTTTATTTGGTTCCATATGAATTTTAAAATAGTTTTCTCTAGTTCTAGCTTCTAGTTTCTAGAATCTCAGCAGTAGTTTAATAGGAATAGCGTTGAATATATAAATTGCTTTGGGCAGTATGGTCATTTTAATGATATTGGTTCTTCCTATCCAAGAGCGTGGACTATATTTTCATTTGTTTGTGTCATCTCTGATTTCTTTGAGCACTGTTTTGTAATTCTCCTTGTAGAGGTCTTTAATTTCTCTGGATAGCTGTATTCCTAGGTATTTTATTCTTTTTGGACAGTTGTGAATGGGATTGCATTCCTGATTTGGCTCTCGGCTTGACTGTTGTTGTATAGAAATGCTAGTAATTTTTGTACGTTGATTTTGTATCCTGAGACTTCACTGAAGTTGTTTATCATTAACAAATGGAATCTAATTAGACTAAAGAGCTTCTGCACAGCAAAAGAAACTATCAATAGAGTAAACAGACAAGCTACAGAATGGAAGAAAATTTTTGCAAACTGTGTGTCTAACAAAGTTCTAATATCCAGCATCTATAAGAATTTCAACAAATTTACAAGAAAAAAATCCCAGACAAGCCCATTAAAAAATGGTCAAAGAAGATGAACTGACCAAAAGAAGACATACATGCAGCCAACAGGCAGATGAACAAAAGCTCAACATTACTGATCATTAGAAAAATGCAAATCAAAACCACAGTGTGATACCATCTCACACCAGTCAGAATGGCTATTATTTAAAAATTTAAAAATAACAGATGCTTGCAAGTTTTTGGAGAAAAAGGAAAGAACGTATACACCGCTGCTAGGAGTGTAAATCAGTTCAACCATTGTGGAAAGCAGTGTAAAAATTTCTCAAGGAGCTAAAAACAGACCTACGATTTGATCCAGCAAGAACTACTATTCAAATACCCAAAGTAATACAAATCATTCTATAATAAAGACACATGCATGCATACGTTCACTGCAGCACAATTCACAATAGCAAAAACATGAAATCAACCTAAATGTCCTTCAGTGATAGACTGGATAAAAAAATGTGATACATTTTTGTACGATGAAATAATACACAGCCATTAAAAAAATCAGATCATGTTCTTTCCAGGAACATGGATGGAAGTAGAAACCATGATCCTTAACAAACTAACACAAGAACTAACACAAGAGGGGAACAACACTCACTGGGGCCAACAAAAGGATGGAGGGTGGGAGGAGGGAGAGGATCAGGAAAAATAACTAATGAGCACTAGGCTTAATACCTGGGTGTCAAAATAATCTGTTCAATAAACCCCCATGACATGGGTTTACCTATATTATAAACCTGCACATGTATCTTTGAACTTAAAATAAAGGTTAAGGCCGGGCGCGGTGGCTCACATCTGTAATCCCAGCACTTTGGGAGGCTGAGGCGGGTGGATGACGAGGTCAAGAGATCAAGACCATAGTGAAACCCCGTCTTTACTAAAAAATACAAAAATTAGCTGGGTGTGTTGGCGCGTGCCTGTGGTCCTAGCTACTCGGGAGGCTGAGGCAGGAGAATTGCTTGAACCCGGGAGATGGAGGTTGCAGTGAGCCGAGATTGCACCACTGCACTCTAGCCTGGTGCCTGGAGACAGAGCAAGACTCTGTCTCAAAATAAATAAATAAATAATAAAAGTTTAAATAAATAGAAATCTTAATGCCTATTGGAAAGAAGAAGAGCTAAATATGAGGGGGCCAGGTGGAGCAGGGGTCAGGTAATAAACTCCTGGTTTAATCCTCTGGGCCTGATGGAATCATGGAAAGTTGTCCTCTAGGTATTTGACATTTTCACTTTGTACTTTATCAGTCCACTGGTCAATAGAGAGTTGTAAAGGTAGGAAGGAGATACTAACTGCATTTAGGAAACTATTGTGACAAAGCAGGATTTGGGTTATAGAGTCTTTAACTAGGGATAAAGAAATGTTTTTGCTAGATTTCAGGGACCTATAAAAAGTGTAGGAAGTGGAATGGGGGTGGTGTCATCAGAAGATTTGTATGATTAAGTAAAGAATTACAGATCCAAGACATTCCCTTTCTTTGGTACTAGAAAATTTGAAAGACAGGCATATTGTAAATTCCTTGCCTCAGTTTCTCTGCCTGAAGACACATACTGCCTCAACCCCCGATGTTTCCATCACAAGCTTCTCTGAAAGAGATCAAGGGAGCCCCTCCCTCTCACATCTGCAAACAGCCATCCACTCCCAGAGGAAGTGGCTATTTATGCAGGTGAGCAAAGCAAATCTGAGAAGGAAGTGAAGTATATCTCCTCCTCTCTGCAAGTCTACAGCTTTTTCCTCTCTTATTTGGAACTTTGAAATAAGATTACGTACATAAGGCACTGGTAGTTAGCAGGTGCTCAGCTAAAACCACTCATCATTATTGGTATTGTTTGCCTTATATTCTGGGTATTGGTTCCCTTCCTACTGGACTTATCTCCCTACCAGATGAGAGCACCTTGAGAGAAGGAGTCCTTTTTATTCACCATATAATCCCAAAGCCTAGTGCAATCTTACATAGTAAGTGCATGGCTTAACGCTGAATTTAAATTTAAACTCAGTGTTTGTCTCCGTGGCTGTACAGTTTTTGTACCTCCCCACAAAGCCGACTAACTTTAATTAATTTTGATTTCTCAGGGGATGCTAAGGCAATGTGGTCATTCATTTATTAATTTAATTGCTATTAGCTGGTCATGCTAGATATTGCACCCAAGTGAGAAAGATAGACATGGTCCCTGCTCTCTCAAAGCTTACAATCTAATGTCATAGCTCCTCCACCAGATTTACCATGGGAACTTTAAAAAATATTACTCCCAGGACCACATTTCTATCCTATTTATTAATAAGTATTCATAATGGGGACTGGGGAGTAGCAAGCACTCCTGTGTGATTCTGGGACTGCCCCTTTGGATGAATCACAGAGTTATGTCAGAGGGAATGACATATGTATTATTCCTAATTCTACAACTTACTTTGGGACCTGGGGGAAGTCTCTCAACTTACGTGACCCTCAGTTTGTTCATCTACAAAGTCAGAAATATGTCTCTCCTTCCTACCTCCAAGGGCTGATGTGAGGAGAATATGAGATAATCAATAGTCGTGTGCTTGGTATACTTTACATTTCTATATACAAATTATAAATCATTGCTATTAGGTAGTAACCGGTATTTAGGACTTACTAATTTAAAAATACATTACTGGAGCACCTACCATGCAAAAGTTAGAGTCCTTTATCTCTCTTGGACTCTGGATAGGGATTCACTAAATTGGCTGTAAAATTAGTGGCTGATGACATTTTAATGTAGTACCTCTCCTAGTAGATTTGCATTTAACATCTTGAAGAAAATCATGAAATAATATAATTGATAATAATAATAGCAATCATTTTATGAAAATTTTACAATGTGCCAAGTGCTGGGATAAGCGCTTTACCTAGAGCTGAAAAGAACTTTTGGAACTGTTTACAAGAGGCCACAAATCAATGTATATTTGATCATTTTTTTCTAACTTTAATCGTATTTTAAAAGTCAGTGCAACTAAGAACAAGACAAATTTAAGAGAAATAGAAAAATCGTGATCTTTATTGTCTCACAAAAGATTGACAGCAGACCCCACTGTCAGCTGCTTGAGCCTCTGACTTAGGCTCAACCTTCCCATTTCACAGATTAAGAATCTGATGCTCAGAAAAGTGACATGGCTTAAGGACACTCCTTGCATCTGTCTGAGTGCCCTGGCTTTTATATAAAATTGCCTCTTCCATTTAGCAGCCATCACATTCTCCAGTTCAGTCAATTAACCTGGTGCCTCAGCCTTCCACTAAGTCGTCCACCACAGGCTGAGCAAAGCCTCCTCCTTCATAGCATGACCTGCCCTGATCTCCAGCCCTTGGTGTCTCTCAGAAGGCTTCCTCAGGCTCTATGTCTTTCATGTGTTCTCTCCTCTGCCCCAGTGTACATCACAGAGAAAGGTTCCGTTGGGCATAAACTCCCGCCATTTCTACTTATGATCACCCCCTCACCTCATTAGCCACTTGGTACCCTTTGTCTGGAAGACAGGTTTCTGGCAGGGCAATTTAAGCAGTCAGTTTAATTGGAAGATTAGGAAAGACCTGGTATCTCGGCAATCATTTGAGAATAGACTGAGCAATGGTCCATTTTAAAGCATATTCGGGCTCTCAATTTCTGCGTATTTTTCACAGTTCCCAAACTCTTCTAAATTGTGGTGGCACCACTGGTCCCTTCGTGTGTACATGTCTGTGTCCGAGCATTACCTCCGCAGAGAGGCCTTCCTGACAGTCTTGCTTTTTGTGGACCTCCGTTACTTCCTGTGACTCTGCAATATGGTGGTGGACTGACTACTGGCCTCAAGTCCTAACCTGTTTTTGTATCTATATCCTTTGCCATGTCATCTGGCAGTTTCTCACTCTAAAGGGGATGTGGCAGACAGACTGTAAGGTTGTAAGGTATTCCCAAGACCCCACTCATGGTATTCACACCTGTGTGTAATTCCCTCCCTTGGAATGTGGGCAGGACCTGTGTCTTGTTTCCAACCAATAGAAGATGGCAAAGGTGATGGGGCAGGATTACAATGTGAATGCAATTATGTGACTACATTTTGTCGGAAGACACCATCTTGCTGTCAGACTCACTCTCTATTGCTGGCAGTGAAGAAGCAAGCTGCCATGAATCATGATCATCTTGTTGGAGAAGCCCATGTGCAAGGACTACTAGCAGCATCTACAAACCAAGCAAGAAACTGACATCCTTGGATTTATGGCCATGAGGAAATTAATTTGGTCAATAATCTGAGTGAGTCTAGAAGTGGGTCCATCGCCAGTTGAGTCTCCAGATGAGAAAAGAGCCTTGGCTGACACCTGAATTGCAGTCTTGCAGAGAATGCAACAAAGCCCTGTCCAAACACTTGCCCTGCAAAAGCTATGAAATCATAAGTGTGTTTTGGTATAAGTTGCTGTTTGTGGTCATATGTTATACAGATTAGAAAACTAATGTGGCATATTTTCTTACTCTTCACTTTGGGTTTGACTGTGTGACCTGCTTTGTCTTGTAGAATTTGGCAGAAATACCATTGTGCCATTCTCATGCATGACCATTAAGAGGTTTCATATGTTTTTGCTTGCTGTCTTAAGTTTTTGTCTTTGTTGGGAGAAACACATGCTAGGCTAACTCACTGGTTTCAGAAAGAGGAAGAGAAACATGGAGAGATATTTCCCATAAGTCCATCCTAGACTGGTCATTCCCCAATGGACCTGCAGATATGCTAGATATATATGCTATTATTGTTGTACACCACTGAGTCTGGATCAGTGTGATTCAATGGGTATCTGGCAGACCTGAGACAGAAGCCCAAGTCTTCTGACTCTTAGCCAGTGAATTTTCACCTGCACCATATTTTAGTACAAAGCAACAGAAACTAAAGGCTGGTATTTATATCTGAGTAATACTTCAGGATCTGGAGTTAGAATGTGGAATTTACAGAGAAGAATCAGGAAGGAATTCTTTAAAATAGTTGAAATTATGTACTAAGTTTTATATTTTGTGCATTTTGTGGAAGACATAATTTATAATGGTTCCTCATATTTTAAAAGGGATTCATAACATTCTACCTGTTTAAGAACCATTGATATTAATGGAAATCATATTCTTCCCTTCTTAAGTCCAGGGAATAGCATAGTTCATTGAAGAAACATAATTTCCAGACCCAAGTCATTTCTCTTCTTAAATCTTTTTAAAAATTTTATGGATTAATTTTTGGTGACTTTCAGACAAGATGCTATTTCTTTATACCCATGCATTTTCTTTCTCAGTTTAAAAATAACATTTCCCTAAAGAGAGTGATTCTAATAAAGACATTTTTAAAAATCCAAACACCAAGACACATTAAGAAAGTGAATTCTGTTAAGCTATTTCAGTTCTCTGACTCTGAAATATTATTTGCCTCTACATGAGTATGGCAGTTTGGTAGGAAGTATGTATCTCCACCTCTGCTCCTTAGTTTTCTTGGCCTCTAAGTTGGGACAATCATAGCTATATTGACAGGGTTGCTGAGAACTAAATGAACTAAGATGTGGAAACATGTTTGGCACAAAGGCTTCAGTCACTGTTGAAAGTTATAATACATTACACTTTACACAGCCTCTGCTCGATTTGCAACTCTTCAAAGTGGGAAGACCCACCTCTTTGTCTCAAAGTGGTCACAGTGGGAGTAGAAATGTGCTGTTTGTTACTATTCACCCATGCATCTCTCTTTGGGAGCAGTATTATTATATTGTACATCTAGAACTGTGACTTTGGAGTGTAAGTGGCTATTGTGGTAAATATGTTTAAGAAGGAAGAATCCAGGAGGGTTTAACAATAAAAGAAACAATTAGTATTTTTCTTGTTTTGCTAAAGACTTAAAGAGGCACTCAGAGAATTCTCAAATATTAAGGAGACTTACAGATAACTAATCCACTTTTCTCCACTCCCATCGAGAGTGCCCTAGTCTCAGCCATCAATCCATCTCTTATCAAGAGCAATTAACTGGTCTTCCTCCGGCCAGTCCTGCTCCCCTTTAATTTATTCTCTTCGCTGCAGCCAGAATAATCTCTCCAAAATACAAATCAGATATGTTCTCTTCAAGGTCTTCAGTAGCCCTTCGATGATGTTAGAATAAAGACCAGACTTTGCAATGTATTCAAAGCTGGGCATTTTCTTCTCTCTCACTCCATCCCTCCTCATTCTCTGTATCTGACACTTTAAATTTCATCTAGTTCTTCCAACCCCTCCCAACTCTCTCCAGTGGTGGTGGTTGAGGGAGTTCAGTACATTTTATTCCTTTATTTCATGCCTGGCTCTGGAGGAAGATGAAATCGACATAGGCTATTAGAGTGTCACCCTTCTAACTAATGATGCTGTAAAAGAAACATGTGGCATTAGGACCCCGTTTGCCAAAGGGGCTTCTAATTCTTCATCCCTAAATTACATGGAGTCACCCACCCACATTCTCCGTAGAGCTGAGTGACCACGTGTCTTCCACAATGGGGAATTTTCCCTGTGAAAGCTAGGGCATGGAGGAGCAGAGCAGAAAATCTTTGAAATCTGTGGGTAAGCAATGATTTCTTCGATTGGACACAAAAAGCACAAGTCATGAAAGAAAATAAATAATAAGTTGTACTTCATAGAACTACCACTCTTCAAAAAAACACCAGTAAAAAATGAAAAAGCAAGGCATAGACAGGAGACAATAGTTGCAAAGATACAGCTGATAGTTTATACTAGACTATAAAAAGAACTCTCACAACTCATTAATAAGAAAATAAACAAACTAGTTAAGAAATGGGCAAACACTTTCAACAGATATTTCACCAAAGAAGAGATTGTGACAAATAAGCACTTGAATAAATGCTCAACATCATTAGTCATTAAAGAAATATGAATTAAAATTACAATGAGTTGTTACTGTACACCAATTAAAATGGGGGTTGGGGGACTAATAATATCAATAGTAAGGGATGTGGGGAAATGGAGACATTTCTTACATTGTTTATTGGAATATAAAATGGTACAGGAAATTTGGAAAACATTTTGTTTTTTATAAAGTTAAACATGCACTTATTATATGTCTTAGTTTGCTAGGGTGGCCTTAATAAAATACTATGGATTGGTATTTTATTGGCTTAAACAAGAAAAATTTATTTTTCTCATAGTTCTGAAGGTTAGAAATCCAAGATCAAGGCATTAGCAGGTTTGATTTTTCCTGCGGCCCCTTTCAAAATACATCTTCAATACAAATTCTATCTATGAATGTGTTCACATTCTGAGGCACTAGGGGTTAGGGCTTCAACCTAACGCCTAGTGGGGACACAATTGAGCCTCTAACACCATATGATCCAGATATTTGACTTGGGTATTTATACTAGATGAATAAAAACATATGTTCATACAAAGACATGTATCAGAATGATTATAGTGCCTTCATCCATCATCAAAAACTGGAAACAACCCTGGTGTCCATTAAGTAATGAATGGATAAACAAGATGCAATGCACCTATAATATGAAATTCTACTCAATCATGAAAAGAAACAAACTATTAATATAAGGAACAACATAAATGAATCTTGAAAGCATTATGTTAAGTCAAAGAAGTTAGACACAACAAGCTACATGCTGTATGATTCCATTTATATAACATTCTGGGAAAAGCAAAACTATGGGAACAGAAATGAGATCAGTGGTTGCCTGGCACTGGGGCTAGGGGAGGGGAGTGAATGCAGAGGTACATAAGGGAGCTCCGGAGGATGATGATGGAAATGTCTATACCTTAATGGTGTGGTGTTTTCATGACTTTTTGTTTGTCAAAACTCAGTGAACCGTACACCCCCAAATGGTGAATTCTACTGAATATAAATTATATTTAATCAAATCATACTTTAAAATCACACTTAAAAAGAAAAAGCGAGAAACTGATTATGGACCAGAGGCTTGTGAGCCTGCTAAAAATCTCCCAGGAAGTTATTTATACAGATTTAACTTGCACTTAGCACCCTGTTCTTAGTGTAATCGTTGTTTATTCAGATGCTAAGGAAAAAAAATTGTCCTACCCTAGAAGCAAAGAAACCTCATTAGCCACCCTTTCTGAGAAGGAACAATAATGATGAGAATCCAATGATTACACCACTGACCTTCAGAGTCTCTGCACTGGTGACAGTCTTGCAAACTGATCTGGATAGGGCCAGACCTCTGGGAGGAGAAGGGCATGTTCATTTGAGCAACTCTGTGACCTTGCATTCCACCCTTGGGGAAGTCACATACATGTCACTGCTACACTGTCTAATTTCTCCAAATGTGACACTGCATATTTCTGGGCTTCAGTCTCCCCACCCCTAGGAAGTACAAGAGTCTTGGTTCCCCAGAATCATATCCAGTGTTTGTTTTAAGAGACGTAATAATTGCCAATCTTTTAAAGATGCTTATCATGTGCCACCCACTGTGCTAACAATTTACAGGTGTGATGAGTGCCTGTTCCATTTCCTAGACAACTCCATGTGCTAGAGAGGCTGGCACATAGTAGATGTGGTTGGTATCCTTCCCCATTCCTTTCACTCTGACCACTTCAGTGCTCTTGGCCTGACTTCCAACTTCCTGAGCTCTTCCTCTGTTAAAACCTACTTTTCCCAAATATGCAGCATAATGAAAATAGCCCCACTGTGCAATGATTAACAGAAGCAGGTATGTAAATCTCCAAGCTCCCTGGCCTTATGGGTGAGATAACTCTGAAATCTGTACTCTCGACCAGCTTCCAGAATTTCCATAGGGAGTTTACTCCTCAGGCATCCACCCTTTACTAGCTGCCTTCCTTTCATCTTTCTAACCTCCCTTCTATTATTATGGGGTGTTTGCTTCCCTCTATAAACTACTTGTACTCCAATCCTTACCTCCTGTGGTCTGCATCTAAAGTAACCCAAACTAGGAGCCACAATGGCGCCTTGAAGAGTTACTGCAGTAAGAATCATGAGAACCTGTTCTCAAAGGAAGCTCAGAGACTTCATGTGGGATTGAATTAAATTCTTTAAAACATAGGAATAATGTCTTAAATGTCAAAAGGAAGAGAGTTCATGGAGAGTTGCAGTGCAGAGAAAAGGCTTTCTGGAAGTAGTGAGAATTGAGTTCAGGATTTAACCATGAGTTAGAGTTGAGGTGGTGTCCCTTTAGTTGCACAGCACAAAGCTGTGGCTGAATTGTCATGGTTGCAGAAGGAACATGGTCAGGACGCTTGTCAAGGCGGGCAGGTCCAGGATGTAAGCCATGGCCCAAGGTGGACATATTGAATCTGCCTGGAAGCTTAGCTTCCTTTCACAATACCATGACTCTACAAGCCAGGCCTCCTCCTTTCAAGAACTTGAAAGAAATCAAATAAATTGTGTGGCCAGCTTGTGTGATGATATCTGACAGGCAGACCCAGATTCTTGAGTGTCTCTAAGCTCCTTGCCAGGGCCAAGCTGGGCAGCACTGTCTGGAAAATATAGTGGCTCCAGGAGCAATTTCTTTATGCTGATTCCAAAGAGATAAACTGGATTGATGATGCACCAAATATGACTACCTTTGTGAGGAGCCGTTGCATGTGAGTAAGAATACCTACATCATGGGACTGTTGTGGGTAGTGGCAGAAGGGTGGTCTTGTACTTGGTCCCTAGGCTTGGATCTTGAAGGAGTGACCTGCCCCGCTATGTCAAAACCATAAAATGGAAACCATGATCTCATGATCTCTACTTCCTAAGGTAAAGAGTTTTATGAGCTGACACATGTGGAGTGCCAAACTGATGCTCAGTAAGTACCATTAAATCACAGCCTAAAGACATATGGGGAGGACCAGACTTGGAGAGAAATGGACCACATCTTTTTCTGAGTCACCTCTCCCTACTCATTTTACCCAAGGACACAGCTCCAGGGTGAAGGAAGATTAGTCCTGAAGCTAATTAACTTGCACTTCAGGGCTCCACAAAGCCCAGAATTTTGTATTGATACTTTACTTTTTTATTTTTTTTTTGTTAAATAGGGTTCCCTCTTCCAGCCAGAAAAGCTTTGGTCTCTACTACCTGAATTCACTTCTGACTGGGGGCATATCCTTGATGGGAGCATTCTCTGGGCTCACCTTGGAGTACAGGTGAAACTAAAGAGTGAATCCCACCAGAATCATCCTCATAGGTCCACTGGGGCTTCTTTTGGTCTCCTCTTCCTTCATCATTTTCTCCTCCATACTTCTCTTGCATAACAGGGTCACAGAATGTTCAAGCATAGAGAGCAGCAAATTTTACTTCCTGTTGGAAGGAAGGAAGAAATAGAGAGAGAGAGAGAGAGAAGGGAAGGGAAGGAAAGGGAAGGGAGGAAAAAAGAGGGAAGAAAGGAAATAAAGAAGAGACAGAGAAAGAGAAAGAAAAGAAGGAAGAAAAGGGAGGGAAGGAAGGGGAAAAGGAAGGAAGAAAGGAAATAAAGGAGAGAGAAGAAAGAGAAAATGAAAAAGAGAGAAAGGAAAGGAAAGAAAGGAAGGGAAGGAAGAAAAAAGGAGGAAAGAAAGGAGAGAGAGAGAAAGAAATAAGGAAAGAAAGAAAAGAAAGAAAATGAAATTTGCCCAGTGGCTGGGTCAGGCTAGAACTGAAGTTTTCTGTACTCTGTCCAGAATGCCTTTCTCACACTGTGCCCTCCCTCCCTTCCTTGTTTCCCCCTCTTTCCTTCTCTTCCTTCTTTCCTTTCTTCCATTTGTTTCCTAGAAATAAAGAAGTTTTATCTTTTCTAAAAGGAAGTCACTTCATGAAAGTGGTCAACAAGGGACAAAGAACTGTCTAATTTTTTTGGCGTCCTGCTTTGGGATTCAATTGTTTTCACTGACCTTTTGTGCTCTTAGTTTATGAAAAATCAATAGTTTAATATAGAAAAAAAAGTCCCCTGGCTATCTGTTTAGAGCTATATTGCCTTCATCGCAGGACACTGTCTCTGCCTGCCTGCCTGCCAAGAATCCCTAACTCAGATTGTCTTGTGCAGCGTCGACCCAGCTCTCTGGAGCCAATCCACCAGGTGCAGAATGATAATAATAATATCAGGAGCAGAACCCACACACGTGTCCCTGACTGAGCACTTCTCAGAGGCTTTTCATGCATAATGACACTCATGTACATAGTCATACCCAATAAATGGTCAACTAAATTGCTTCAAATTGATAAATGCAGCACCCAAAGAGAGTAAACAGCATTATCCCTATAATAGTAAAAGAAGCTGCTATGCATTGAGTGTCTACTGTATTTCTCAGTATTAATATTAGTTTTATCATTTTTTCAGAATATTCATCTAAGGAAATAAGTATCACCCCATTTTATAGATAAACTGAAGCTCAGAATTGGTATGACTTGCCCAAGGTCGCTGTGGAAGCACAATTGGTATAGAATCGTCCCCTTTTCTGGATAAAGCCCACATTTTCCCTACTAACCCTTAGGCTCTCTTGTCTTAGGGAATGATATAATCCAGAGAGACTTAGTGCTGATCTCCTACACAGCCATACTTTAGATCTTTTCCCTTGTTATTTCTCTAGTCTCAGATGTCTTAGTCCATTTGGGCTGCTGTAACAAAATACCATAAACTGATTAGCTTATAAACAACACAAATTTATTTCTCGCAATTCTGGAGATTAGGAAGTCCATGATCAAGGATGATTCAGCATCTAGTGAGGGCCTGCTTTCTGTTTCATAGATATGGCCTTCTAATTGTATTCCCGCCTGGTGGAAGAGGCAAGGCAGTTCTCTGGAGCCTTTTTTGTAAGGGCACTAATTCTATTCATAAGGGGCTTGCCCTCATGACCTAATTACCTCCTGAAGGTCCCTCCTATTACCATCACATTAGTGATTAGATTTGGGTGCTTACATTTTGGGGGAGCACAAACATTCAGACCATAGCACCAGACAACAAAGACTGGATTAAGCAATGTGCACCCTTCAATGGAGGGCCACAAAGTTTTAGGCTCTACAGTGGCCCATGAGCTGTGCTCCGACTCAAGATAAGGCAGGCCACTGGGTTCCTTCCTTAAGAGTTTGGACTTGGGAAACACTGGGAATGAACCAGTTGGTAGCCACTTCAGGTGCTGGAACATCTTACAAATACTGTGGCTGGGACAGCCCTCATTATCAATGCTTAGGATAAGACAGAAGCAGTTTGGAGATACTGCCCAAAGTAATTTATATGTTCAATGCTATTCCCATGAAACTACCATTGACATTCTTCACAGAAATAGAAAAAACTATTTTAAATTTCATATGGAATCGAAGAAGATGCTGTATAACCAAGACAATCCTGAGCAAAAAGAACAAAGCTAAAGGCATCACATTACCTGACTTCAAATTATACTACAAGGCTGCAGTAACCAAAACAGCATGGTACTGGTACCAAAACAAACATTTAGACCAATGGAGCAGAACAGAGACCTCAGAAATAATACCACACATCTACAACCATCTAAATTTTGACAAACATGACAAAAACAACCCATGAATAAAGGCTCTCCTACTCAGCAAATGGTGCTGGGAAAACTGGCTAGCCACATGCAGAAAACTGAAACTGGACCCCTTCCTTACACCTTATACAAAAATTAATTCAAGATAGATTAAAGACTTAATTGTAAAACCCCAAACCATTAAAACCCTAGAAGAAAACCTAGGCAATACCATTCAGGACGTAGGCATAGGCAAAGACTTCATGACTAAAACATCAAAAGCAATTGCAACAAAAGCCAAAATGGACAAATGGGGTCTAATTAAAATAAAGAGCTTCTGCACAGCAAAAGAAACTATCATCAGAGTGAACAGGCAACCTACAGAATGGGGGGAAATTATTGCAATCTACCCATCTGACAAAGGTCTAATACAGAATTTACGAGGAAGTTAAACATATTTACATAAAAAAAAATCAAAAAATGAGTAAAGGATATGGGCAGACACTTCTCAAAGGAAGACATTTACTCAACCAGCAAACATGAAAAAAGCTCAACATCACTGACCATCAGAGAAATGCAAATCAAAACCACTATGAGATACCATCTTGTGCCAGTCAGAATGGTGATTATTAAAAAGTCAGTAAACAGTAGATGCTGGTGAGGCTGTGGAGAAATGGGAGTGCTTTTACACTGCTGGTGGGAATGTAAATTAGTTCAACCATTGTGGAAGACAGTATGGAGATTTCTCAAGGATCTAGAACCAGAAATACTATTTGACCCAGCAATCCCACTACTGGGTATATACCCAAAGGAGTATAAATCATTCTACTTTGAAGACACATGCACATGTATGTTTATCGCTGCACTGTTTACAATAGCAAAGACATGGAACCAACCCAAATGTCCATCAATGATAGACTGGATAAAGAAAATGTGGTACATATACTCCATGGAATACTATGCAGCCATAAAAAGGAATAAGATCATTTTCTTTGCAGGGACATGGATGAAGCTGGAAGCCATCATCCTCACAAACTAACACAGGAACAGAAAACCAAACACCTCATGTTCTCACTCATAAGTGGGAGTTAAACATTGAGAACACATGGACACAGACAGAGGAACAACATGCACCAGGGCTTGTTGCGGGGTGAGATGTGAAGGAAGAGAACTTAGAAGATAGTTTAATAGGTACGGAAAACCATCATGGCACACATATACCTATATAATAAGCCTGCATGTTCTGTACATGTATTTCACTCCCACCCTTTTTTTTAGGAGAAATAAAAAGCTTGGAGAATGAAGGAGGAGGAGATAAAGTGAGCAAAAAAGAGAGAAAAAGGTTGTGCATGCCTATGTGGTAGGAGGGTATAGGGGAAAGAGAGAGACGGAAGAGAGGAGCGGGGAGGGGGAGAGGGGAGAGGGGAAGGGAGAAGAGGGGAGAGGGGAAGGGAGAAGAGGGGAGAGAGGAAGGGAGAAGAGGGGAGAGGGGAAGGGAGGAGAGGGGAGAGGGGAAGGGAGGAGAGGGGAGAGGGGAAGGGAGGAGAGGGGAGAGGGGAAGGGAGGAGAGGGGAGAGGGGAGGAGAAGAGAAAGGAGAGAGGAGAGAGAGAGGTGGCCAGCCTGCAACTGCAGCTCCCAGCTGTTCCTCCTGAAACCTGGTGTTTCAGCATTTCCTGGAGGTCTAAGGAGATGCACCCTTTGAAGTAACCTTATTCCCTACTTCCTGATAGAACTGGGTTTAAGAAGCCATGTTCAAAGAAGTGACTTGGCTAAAATCAAAGAATGAGTCCATTGTGGAGCCAGGAGGACTCCAATTTTCTGAAACCAGCACAGTGTCCCCACCACCAAGCTGGGCTCAGGTCAGCAAACTGCAGCCCACAGGCCAAATCTGGCTAGCTGCTTGATTTGTAAATAAAATTTTATGATAGCATAGCTACACTCTTTTGTTGATATATTGTCGATGGCTGTTTTCAGGCTACAGTGGCAGAGTTGGGTAACTGCTCAAAGATGAGATGACTCACAAAGCCTAAAATATTTACAAGCTGAATATTTTCAGAAAAGTTTGTTGACTTCTGCATCAAGCCCAAGGAGTTCATGGTACAGGAGGACAGGAATAGTGCTCATAACTAAGGTCACTTTAAGGTTTTATAGACCCTGGACATCCTTATCTTGGGGAACCTTATGAAATGCCTTTACATCTCACATTACCTATGTTTCCTTAAGATTTAAAATGGACTACAGTTAACATAGTTAACATAGTGTTACATTTTAGAGATATTTTATTCAATGCTTGATTTTTATTTTATAGCTTGCATTTGTGTGTGTGTTTTGAACCCACTATTTCCTTCTCACCTTCCCCACAGAAGTTCATGGACCCCCGAAAATCTCAGGCTTCTTGCTTATACCTATAGGCCCTTGTAGACAAAATAGGCTGGCTCATAGCAACTTAAATGTTACCCTTTCCTTTTATTCTCTCAATTCTATTGTTTTTAATAGCTTCACTGAGGCATAATTTACATGCCATAAAAGTCAATGATTTTACGGTTTTGACATTGAATTGTACAATTCAATGATTTTTAGTAAATTTATAGAATTATGCAACCATTACTATAATCCAGTCTCCATCTAATTTTAAGGCAACTTGAGATGTTATCTTGTAGTATACTTTTCTTTCTAAATAACTTATCACCCTTCCAAGATGTTATGCTCCTTGAGGGCAGGCATGACCACCATAACCCAGTATGTCTTCATGTTAACTTGATTATATCTACAAAGACCCTATATCCAAATAAGAACACATTCTGAGATTCCAAGTGGGCCTTAACTTTGGGAGGATATTTTCAGCCCTGTATAATCATCATCATTATCATTATTGTCGTCATCATCATCATCATTATAGAAGATGAAATAAAAAGTGCCTCATAAATTCTAGCAAAGCATAAGTGCTCAATAAGAAGTAGCCTTTAATAACAACAATAATAATAATAATTAATAAGATAAGTATATATAATATCTAGTATGCTTAACAATCAGCAGGACTCTTCATTCTTTTTCCCTAGAACACCTAGCACATAGGGATACACACAGTAGGGTGCTCAATAAATACAGGTTGAACAAAGAACACATTTTAGTTTCTTAGAAAAAGCCCCACCATTTGTCTCCAAGAAATTGGCATCTGATGTGGGCTGGAGCAGCCGGTGGGGCTGTCACCTGTGAGCAGGAAGTGTGAGTGGATGATGGGCAAGCTCCCTGCTGTAGGCGCTGATGGCCACTCCTAATGAGACAGAGTGAGAAATGAGCTTGATCTGTGGAGCTGGAATTTAATCCTTTCTGAGCCCACAGGGTCCCAGTGCAGTGAGACCAGCTGTTTTCAGATTCCTTTCTGGAAAAGCCAAGTTGTTTTTGATTTAAAAGTACAGGAGGTACCCTTAGAACCCAACCTAGCCCTCTCAACACAATCTCCAAAATAGCCAGGCAGAGAAAGGAATGGGAGGGCTTGGATCCCAAGCCTGACTCTGGACCCAAGATCGGAAGGGCTATGGGCTAGTTCTTTTTTATCCATGACCCTCAGTCTCTTCATCTGTGAAGCAGGCACAATTTATCTGCCACAAGCTGTCTTGAAGATTAATGAGATAACGAGTATGAAGAAAATTTTATAACCTGGAGAGAAACGTAAACATTTTATCTGTCTGGCAGTCTCACCCTACCAGATCTAAGCTTTTCCTCCCACCCAGCAACTTTCCTGGCTGATATGGATTGCTTGTTCCCAGTTCATGCTCAGAAAAACATACAAAACTGATTTAAATTCTGATATCCATGAGTGATAACTTCAAGCATTGCTTCCTTAGGAGTTTCTTCCCAAGAGAGACCAAAACCTTAAGCTAGATAAATTAATTAGTTAATTAATTCATCCATTTATTAATTCATCTATGTGTTTATTCATTTGTTCTTAGATCTAGCATCCATTTAACCATTATTTATTGAGCACTTGCTCCACGCCCGACATTTCCTAGGTACAGAGATGAATCCAGGAGGGACTCAGTTTTCATGATACTCACAGGCTTAGGTGGGAAGTATGATAAAAACACAGAGAACTCCAAAGAACCACAGTATTTTGTGATTTGGGGCAAATCTTTTCCTCTTTCTGGACCTCAGTTCCCCATCTACAATATGAGACAATTGTAACAATTGCCCCTGGAAATGTTTCCCTCCTCTAGCTATCTAATAAACAATGGTGCTATTAAAAAGAATGCTGAACTAGAAAGCAGAAAATTCCAATTGTGGTCCTAACTCTGCCACCAATTCAGAGTGTGAACCTGGAAAGACCCTTTCCACTTGGTGTGCCTGAGTTTCTCTGTGTATGCATGATGAAACAGTTTAAAATAATCCCCAAGATTCTTGCAGGTTGGAACCCTGAAGTTTTATAAAATGACTCAGCTCCTTCTCTTAGAGTCAGTGACACAACAGTGGCAGCTGAGCAAAGATTCAGAGGAAGACACTGACGGAAGACACAAAGATGGAGCTCCTGGAAGCCTCAGCTGTTGGCCACCATTCCCTGGGATGATCGGCATCCTGCTGGGGCTGGTGATATCTGTCTTCTGCTCTCACAAGCCGAGCATGAAAATGTTCGAGGCAGACAACAGGCATCTCCTTTCCCTCACTGAGACCATCCTGGCATCACATCTCTGTGTCCTAACCCAGGTGATGTGATCAGGCAGGATACAACAACCTGTGGTGTAGGGGACTTGGGAGACCAGTGGATGGGGCAAAATCAGGCTGAATTGGCCTTTCCAGAGAGGAGCTTTTTGTGGTGGTCAGCCTACTATTGATTAGTGCTTTGTTTTGGCAGCTTTTTGTAACCAAGGGGGTCCAGTCTCAGAGGTGGGGCAGGAGGCTGGTAGGAGGAGTGGCAATGGGTGGGTGATGCTGGCTGATCAACAGACACACAGCTGCCGATGATCAGGCAAATACAGCAGTTCCCAAGTCAGTGATGGAGAACTTTGGGTGAAATCTCAAGGAACTTCATGGATTCTGAAAACCTTTTTCTACTGTATGGGCTTGTGGAGCCCTAATCCTTTGAGATGACTCCAATAACCATGTGGTTAAAAGCACCATCTTAAAACTCATCCTGCCTGCATTTGAATTCCGTTTCTCCCACTTCCCAGTTGTGTGGCCTTAGGCAGATCTCTTAACCTCTCCATGTCTTAAAATCCTCATCTATAAAATTATATCCATAATTCAAGTTGTTAAGGTCATTCAGTGAATTGATGCTTGCAAGACACTTAGAACAGTGTGTGGTGCACAGTAAGTGACAAGAAAGTGAAAGTTCTATATGATGTGATGGAGAAAGGAAAATACTCTGCTACTACTAATACTAAGACCAATAATGACAACAATAATAAGAACTCCTTCTTAGAGCTTCCCAGGTAGTAGCATGGTCCAGGTTTTCAGAAGTGCAGTGAGACCCTTTATAACATAGAAGCCCAATTAGCATTCTCAAATTGGATTTTTTTTTTCTCTTATGCAGTATCTGTCAACACCTCAGAAAATGTTCAAGCCCAAGCCACTCATTTTAGAGATGGAAAAACTGAGGCCCAGGAAGGGGAAGGAGTTGCCAAAGGTGATTGTGTCTTAAGTTTTGCTCATAGAGCCACAGCAGTACTAGTGTGCCTGTGTATCCCTGGCTGAGGCAGCTGAAACCCCAGACTGGTCAGAGTTACTAGAAGTGCTGGGAGAGGAGCAGCCCTGGGCTGCCCAGAGGAGGGAGGCCTCTCTCTTCCTGCATGATGAGTTCAGGTGGGCTTCTTAGAGGATGTCACCTCCAACCTGAAATCTGAAGGATGAGGAGCTGTCAGGTACAGGATAGTGGGGAGAAGCGTGGAAGAGAGCAGAATGTGCTCCAGGGACCCAGAGAGGTTCAGTGTGGCTGGAGCACTGATGCTGAAAAAGCTGGTTGTTCAGTTTCCAAGTGGTTGTGCGGGTTTGAGTGTGTTTCTTAATTCTGAGTTCTAGTCTGATTGTGCTGTGGTCTGATAGACTGTTTCTTATGATTTCCGTTCTTTTGCATTTGCTGAGGAATGCATCTCAGGAAACAAATGACCAGCACTCCAAGTTCAGTTCAGCGATGAGCTCACAGAGTAAACCTGGGTCGACCTTTCAAATCTCTCCAAGCTCCTGTTTCCTCACCTACAAAATGAAGAACATTTTCTCTAAATATTAGTGCCCCTTTAGTTCTCTGGTTTGGTGGAAACCTCTCTATGATATTTTCAATATGCTGCATATGTTTGATCTTTACACACTCTGTCGTCTTTGGGCACTGAAGACTCAATCTTGATTTAAGCTCAATCAGACACCCATCTAGGTGAAAAAAGGCAAAGATGATTAGATGTGTACTCTCGGAGAAATTTTTCTCTTTGTCCTTCTTACCTTGCCCATCCATTTTTCCCAAGTATATTTCAAAAAGATGTGATGAATAGAACCACTGAGAGGAAGAGGCTGAATAGATGGCCAGAGAGATTAGATTAGAGAAAAAAGGATCCATGTTACTTTTAAGGTTAATGTGAGCAGACAAAAGAGGGTTAATCTGGAAAATCAAATTACAAGTAGGGAGATAGAAGAGGGATATGTTAATGGAGACAGGGTGGGGAGTTGTAAAGAGGGAGACGGGAGGAGCTGGAGTGCTTAGATACAGGTCCTCAAAGTTCATCAGGAGAGATAACCATCTCCAGGCTTCCTGGAATGGGAGCTGCTCCTGGAACATCTTCCTTCTGCTGGGCTCCCTCTTATCCATCTCCACCATGCAGCCAGAGGTGTCGTTCTTAGACACATGTAGGCTCCCTACTGTCTAAAACATAAGATCTACATTCCCTTAGTTGGGCACCAAAGATGCTTTATGATCTGGCCTCTAGCTATCTCATCTCCCTGTGATAGTTGTCCCTGACTACATAGTGTACCTGGATGCTTCCTGAACATTTTGCATCTTCCAGTGCCCCTGAAGTTTTCTCTCTGGACACATAATCCTATTTCTCTACTTGGTTGCTGTTATGGCTTGACTGTGCCCCTTAAAAAGATATGTTGAAGTCCTAACCCCCAGTGTCTGTGAATGTGATCTTATTCAGAAATAGGCTCTTGGAAGATGTAATAAAGTCAAGATGAGAGCATACTGGATTAGTATAGACTCCCACAATGGCTGGCATTCTTATAAGGAGAGAGAAGAGAGGAGACACACTCACAGGGAAGAAAGCCATGCAGTGATGGAGGCAGAGATTAATTAGAGTGATGCAGCTAAAAGCCAAGGAACACCAAGAATTGTTCGCAGTCACTAGCTGCTAGGAACAGACAAGGGAGGATTCTTCCCTAGAGCCTTTGAAGAGGGCATGGCCTTGCCAACACCTTGATTTCAGATGTCTAGCGGTCAGAACTGTGGGAGAATAAATTTCTGTTGTATTAAGCCACCTGGTTTGTGGTATTTTGTATCAGCAGCCCTAGGAAACTATTACAGTTGCTTTTCTTTTTCTCCCTAGTGGACAGATGTCATTTTTGTCTGCTCAGCATCTCCTCTCATCCTGGGGATCAAAGTGCCTAAATTCCCTTTGTGAAACTGACCCTGCCCTATTTCAGCCAAAGAGTAGATTTGTGACCTGTGACATCATTCAGGCACTCCCTCTTAGAAATCTGAATCTTAAAAGCAGAGTGATGCCCAATGGATGAATGACTGGAGCTAAGTTCTCGTTTTGGCTTTGTTCTGAAGAGACTGCTCATGTGTTCCTTCTCCCTAGGTCCCTGGGGCAGCCTCTGTTTCTGGAGAAACCATCCTTTGAATAATTTTTGTTTCCTTGTTTTGTTTGTTATCTTTTTGAGTTAGCTAGAGCTGATTTCTGTTGTTTGCAACCAAAGAACCCAAACAGCATGCAGGCCCCAGCCCAAATTGTCTGTGCTCTCCAAACTCTCCCCAGCTTCTGGGAGGTAGGTAGGCCCTCCCCTGTGCCCCGGACACTTTTCATGTGCACCTCTACTCTGGCACTCACATGGTGATATGCGTGTGATTCTGTGAAGAGCTTCTCCACCTTTCACTTCAAGAGAAAGAACTAGGTTTCTCTTGGTATCAGTAGTGCTGGGGAAATTAGAGGCACTCAATTAATCAGTGTTGAATGGCTGAATGAAAGATTCCTCTCCGGAGTCTCCCATAGTGTTGTGCATGCATTAGGTGCTAAGAAATGATAAATTAATATATTTAACATTATCTCCCATCACAGTCCCCACAGAATGCCTTCCACAATTCTAATGAGACTAACACTAATATGCTCTAAAGCCAGGAGTAGAATGAAGGCAGTAAGGCACTCTGGGAGGCAAAATTTAAGGAGATCTCACTCTCATGATCTGAGTGGTGCAAGGGTTACCCTTGAGTGTTTCCTTAAATTCAGCACTTTGGTCCCTGCCTTGATAGGCTCTCTTGTTAATTAAACTATTCTATGTCCCAGAGCTTCGATATCAAATTCTCAAGACCCTCAGCCTAATATTCCAACCACTGAAATGGTTGCATTCTTCTATTTCCTTAAGGAAAGGATAGATAGCTGAAAATATGTGATAGATACAGTGGGAAAAACTCTAGACTAGGAGGCAAGAAAAAATGAATTTTATTTCTGTGCTTCCTTTTAATAGTGTGATTTCAGGGACATCAATTCCATTGTGTGTCAATTCCATCATCTCTAAAATAGGAGTAATAATTATGTCTTATTATTATCATATTATGTTTTAAAAGTTAACGTATTTAAAGTAGTTAAAACACGAGCTCATAGAAGCATAACATAAATGTTAGTTGTTATTATGGTTGCTTGACTGGCTTCATGATTCCGTGTTAATGTCTTTTTTGTTGTCTTTATAAAATAGAGGGGGAAAATACTCATGTTCAAAATTTATAGTATTATGATATATCTAAAAATTTATTTTATTTATTATTGTTATTATCATTTTGAGGCAGAGTCTCACTCTTGTCACCCAGGATGGAGTGCAGTGGAGTGATCTTGGCTCACTGCAACTTCTGCCTCCCAGGTTCAAGTGATTCTCCTGCCTCAGCCTCCTGAGTAGCTAAGATTATAGGTGCCTGCCACCACATTTAGCTATACAAATTTAAAAAAAAAATAGGAAAGTAAAAAGTACAGAACATTATGTCTGTTCCAACATGGATGTTTAGTCTGCAAAAATGAGTTTGGGTTCAGATGTTAACTAGAGATTCTAATCTCAACTCTGACACACATTTGCCTTGTGATTGTGAGTAAGTCAAGCTAACTTCCCAAGACTCAATTCAGTCATCTTTTAATTAAGGATACTAACAGTCCCTACTTCATAGAGTTTTGTGGGAGTTAAATGAAGGTATAGATGCAAGCATTTTTCATAAATTCTGACACACAGGTAGTGATCAATGAAAAGTAATTGCTATTATTGTTGTTGCCAATGTTTCTGTCAAAGTGAGGGTTAAAAAGGCAGTTGCCTGTAACTCTGGAAGGTGATTTATAGAAGCCCATGGTTCTCATCAGCAGGCACAAGAAGGATATCAATCGGTGAAAGTAAGCTGTAAGTGAAAATTGAAACTGTCAGATGGTGTGGACTCCCTGCTCAGTCTCTGGCAGTTTTTTCTCCCTTCTTTTAATTAAAACTTTTTGTCTTCTGATGTAGAAGTGGAATAAATCACTCCTGACCTTAGCACGCTCAGGCCCTACCTGGAGCTGAAGACTGCCATTGTGGGCTCAGATGTTTTCCTTCTGGGAAATCCAGCCCTGAGACCTGCTCCCTAAATTCACTCCATTGGCAGGACACCCAGGGCAATGGTTACAATGGCTTTGGATCCTGACTTGAGTTTAAAACCCGAATCTATGACTTTGTTCATGTTGGAGTTTGGCCAGTTGTTCTCAGACACAGTTTTCTTTTTTAATAAAATGAAGGTAATCTTGCCTGTTTTCAAAGGTTTTTTCAAAAATTAAATCAGATAAAGTATTTCTAGCACAGAAACTCCTTGATGAAGCTTGGCCCTCTTCTCCTCCTCCCACCCTCACCCTGTCTCATACACCATGTTCTCTGCAAACATCTGACATTCCTAACCTTATTAACCAACATTGTCCACTCAAGGACAGAGTATGGCCCCGTGCTTAAGAGTGTAGACTCTGGAATCATGTTGCCTGGATTTTAGCCTCTATTCTAACGTCTATTATGTGACTTTGATCAAGTGAGTTAACCTCTCTGTTTATCTGTTGTGGCATTAGAAACTCCCCAAATTTAGCAGTTTGCAATAACCATTTAATTTTGATCACAATTTTGTGGATAAAGTACTCAGGGGTCACTGGGCAGTTCATCCTGAACCCACATGGCATCAACTGGAGTGCCTGGGGTGGAGGAGTAGCTTCCAAGAGGACTTGTTCATGCACATTCCTGGTGTCTCAGTGCTCCTTGACCTGTATGTATCTCCACATGGAAGCTCATGCTCCAGGCCCTCAGACCCCACGGTCTGGGCTTCTCACAGAATGACACCTTCAGGGTTGTGGGATTTTTATGCAGTTTTTCAAGGTTTTAAAAGAGAAACTGTTCCAGGAAAGACTTCTTATGACCTACCTTCAAATTTCATCAAAAGTTACATCACTTATGCTGCATTCTTCTCACTGAACAAGTCATTAAGATCGCCCAGATTCCAGGATTGGAATTAGATTCAAGGTCTCAATGGGAGGAACAGCAAGGAATTTATAACCATATTTAACTTACCACATCCTTTAAGCCTTGACTGTGTACCTCTTGGAACTTTTGGAGAACTAAATGAGAGAACGAACAGAAAGCAATTGGCGTAACACCTGATATGTAATAATCAATCAGTAAAAGGTTAGCTGTAATTATTAATTGTCTCTTCTCTATCTAGCCAAACCTTCCTCATGGCCATTACTTCTTCTGCCCCTCCTCTCTCCGTAATACACATATATCAGAGTTTTTTTTCCCCCACTTATGAAAATGCATATGAAGGATGAATTTGGGGAAAAATGGGATATTCCAGTTTGGGATATTGCAATAATTCAGGCCTGAATGGTGATAGAAGTTGTGGGAATGGACAAACTGGACAGTTCAAGAGCTATTTAGGAGTTACATTGATAAGAGGTAACTTATTGATTCATTGTGATAATTAATCATTTAATGAAATGTATGTATAAGAAAAAGGATTTGCATTTCTCTAATGACCATGCAAATCCTTTTTCTTATACATACATTTCATTAAATGATTAATTATCACAATCAATCAATAAGTTAGCTCTTATCAATGTAACTCCTAAATAGCTCTTGAATTGTCCATTTTGTCCATTCCCACAAGGACCTAGAAATAGAAATTCCATTTGACCCAGCAATCCCATTACTGGGCATATATCCAAAGGATTATAAATTGTTCTACTATAAGGACACATGCACACAAATGTTCATTGCAGCACAGTTTACAATAGCAAAGACCTGGAACCAACCCAAATGCCCATCGATGATAGACTGGACAGGGAAAATGTGGCACATATACACCATGGAATGTTGTGCAACCATCAAAAACGATGAGTTCGTGTCCTTTGTAGGGACATGGATGAACCAGGAAACCATCATTCTCAGCAAACTGATACAAGAACAGAAAATCAAACACCGCATGTTCTCACTCATAGGTGGGTGTTGAACAATGAGAACACATGGACACAGGGAGGGGAGCACTACACACTGGGGTCTGTTGGGGGGAAATATGGGAGGGGACAGTGGGGGGTGGGGAGTTGGGGAGAGAGGTCATGGGGAGAAATGCCAGATATAGGTGAAGGGGAGGAAGGCAGCAAATCACACTGCCATGTGTGTACCTATGCAACAATCTTGTATGTTCTTCACATGTACCCTGAAACCTAAAATACAATAAAAAAAAGAAAAGAAAAAGGAAAGAGATAAATCAAGAATATTCCCATGTTGTTGACTAGGGTGACTGGTAGGATGGTGGTGTTTTCACTGACAGATAAAATACAAAATTTAGATTCTTTTAGCCACTGCATCATTTCATTAAACACTTGTCTTCCCCATATCTGGGCAGCATGCAGACATCCTAGAAATTTAGACATTGCTCTTTCAGTAACAGGGGTCCCTTGAAGCTTATTGATCAGAGGAGTGACATGAAACAAATTGTTCCTTAGGAAGATTACATAGTTCATAGTGAAGTAAAACAGGTGACTCTACCTTGCGTCATTTTGGTCTGTTCATATCTAAGACTCTTCACTGTGGTTACATGACCTCATCTTTTGCATGGATAAATTGCAATCCTTGTGGGAAAATTTTGACTGTAAAAGAACGTAAAAACAAAACTACTTTGTTTTCTTTCCAACTAAATGAGAAAATAGGCTGCCCAAACTCCCAGGGGGAGGGTATCGTCCTCCTGGATACTTTGTTATTATTATTCAGATATGCTCTCTCTCTGTATCTCCATTAGCTGACAGTGGCATCCCAAATGGAGACTGCCTATCATGTTGCCTTGTATACTCCGTTCGGCTTGATGTTTCCTTATAATCTTTGATTCAAGTTATTGATCATAGCTCTGCACAGCTCTTGGCTTCTCCAAACACACTCTGGCCATGGAGAACTCTTCTGTGATATTTAATCTTCTTCGTGACTCTAACTGGTGCCAAACAAATCTAGTTTCTCCATAGAATAAATGCACTGCAGAAGAACTCTGTAAACAGCACATATCGTGATGACATGAATTCAGATGTAACATGATAGGCAATTTCCCCTCCTTCCATAACAGCTTTATTCTAATTTTTTCTTAAATATTTCAATAATGTGATCCCACGTTTTATGCCATTAAATTTTTAGATTTCACATGAAGTGCTATAGTAGAATATTACTAACAATAATAATAATAACAATAAAAACAGCAATGAAACTGATAATAATAAAGATTATAGTCTGGGTGCAGTGGCTCACGCCTGTAATCCCAGCACTTCGGGAGGCTGAGGTGGGCGGATTACAGGGTCAGGAGTTTGAGATCAGCCTGGCCAACATGGCGAAATCCTGTCTCTAAAGAAAAACATACAAAAATTAGCTGGATGCTTGTAGTCCCAGCTACTCGGGAGGATGAAGCAGAAGAATCACTTGAACCTGGGAAGTGGAGGTTGCAGTGAGTCGAGATGGCACCACTGCACTCCAGCCTAGGCGACAGAGTGAGACTCCATCTTCAAAAGAAAAAAAAGATTATGGTAACAGCAACAGTCAGCTTTAAAGTGTGCATGTTACATGCCTACCAATTATTGTATTAAGAAATGGCTATATGATTATCTCACATCATACCCTGTGCAACAGACCATTTTTATGTACCCCTGAACTTAAATTATAATTAAAAAAAAAATAAATGTTTGAGATAATGGACATGCTAATTACCTTTATCTGATCACTATACATTGTACATATCAAAATATGTACAACATGAATATATATGTAAAATTATTTGTTAATAAAAAATAAAATATTGAAAAAATAAAAAATAAAACTCAGAGAGGTCAAGCAATTTGCCCATGGTCAAACAGCTAAGAAGCAGTAAAACTAAAATTCATATCCAGGCTTTTCTGATTTGGTTTCCTTAGTTAATAGGAATATTCACATTATACTGTCCTGGAAGTTTTCTTGGATACATTGGGTTTGACCTGAGCTTCGTCTTGATGATGGAGGAGCTACAGTCTAGACTGGTTTACTTTACTAAGCACTGTGCAGAGTCCTGACATCCTACTGGATGGAATATGATAGGAACATATTAGGCAATTAAAATGTAAACGTTTCCACTTAAAGAGCAAATTGTAGAACACATAGGGGACTTGAGATCCATCACACTGGAATTCAGCAGTAAAGGTAAGAGATCCAGGGTATGGTAATAAGTTGCAGACCAAGGGACTGTCTGAGTAGTGGTGATTTAATTACAGATAGTGGGATAGCCCTGGCCACTTTCCTGCTCTGCTCCTGACACGGGAAAGTGGCCAGGGCTCTGAAGGACAGGTGACAATGCAGTGCTAGTCACTAGGGCTACTGGGGAGATTTGCAGAAACTTCTAGTCTGAACCCTTTTCTGGCTAAAATCTTAGACCCTATTCATGCATTTATTATGCCACAGGTGTCAGGCAGGCAATGTAAGGAGTACAGAGGGCCAGGTATGAGAGTACAGGAAAGTGGGGCGACCTGAGAACACATGCTCTTTCTGAAGGGGTAGTCTCCACTTAAGCTCATGGTTATGTATGGTTCTTTTCATCATTTCATAGAAGCTGAATGTCAGGATGTTTTCATGAAATTTGCAGATTTAGAAATATTAAAACATCAGAAATAGAGAAAAAAAGCTCTCTGGTCAAGACAGCCCAACATCTCTTGACCAAATAAATCCCTAGTGTTTTTGGTTGGAAATACAGAATTTATTCAAATGTCACTTTTTCCAGGAAGTCTTTGAGATTAGTTTGCAAGAGTTGCCATTATGCACCACCAATAAACAGGCTTAAAATAACAAAAATTTATTCTCTCATAGTTCTGGAGACTGAAAGTCTAAAATGAAGGTATTGGTAGGGCCGTGTTCCTTTTGACACCTGTAGAGGAATCCTCCCTTGCCTCTTCCTAGATTCTGGTAATTCACTGATGATCTGCAGCATTACTCAGCTTGCAGCCTCGTCACTTTAACCTCTGCCTCTGTTTTCACATGAAGTTCTCCCCTTGTATGTCTGTGTTCCCATGTCTCTTCTCCTCTTCCCACAAGGATACCAGTCATATCAGATATGAATTCACCTAATAAACTCGTCTTAACTTGATTGCATCTGCCCAAATAAGGTCACATTCACAAGAACTGGGGGTTAGGACTTTAACATATCTTTTTTGGGGGTACAATCCAACCTATACACTTTTTGTGGCCTCCTCTCTCCCCATAGACTCATCACATCTACTTCTGTATTAACCTGTGTTATTATTAGTGTAATGTCTGCCTCTCCTCTAGACTGCAAGATTGTGAGGCAGGAGTTACGCCTGTTTGCATAGCCATTATAGCTCTGTAAGAGTGGAGGTGCCTAGTAGGCATTTTATAAATCTATCTGGAATAAATGAATGAATGCAGAGCTCACATTATCTGGATATTGCCCATCCCCTCAGTCTCATCACTCTCTTACCCTACTGCAGATGTACCAGTCTTTTCATTTCTCTATCTGCAAATGCCTTCTTAGCTCAGGGACTTTGCATAGCCTGTCCACTCCACCTAAAATACTATTGCTGGACTTGTCTTGCGGTCAGTGGCTCCTGCTCATCCTTAAGCCTCAACCAAAATGTAACTTTCTCAAAGAGGCCAGGCCTAGACACTTCTCTCCACATAGAAATTAGGCCATCCCATTTTTTTTTTTTTTGGTCTGTTCTATTACTTAACAAAACATATCACAATCCATAATTGCATGTTTATTTTTGTCTTCATTTGATTGGTGTCTCTATCCTCATTACAATATACATTTCAGGAGGGCAGGGATCATTCCTGAGCTACTTGAGCTGCCAAGTCAAAACTGGACCACCCAGTAGGGATTCATAGGTGATTGGTGAATTTTGCTGTTAAAAGTTCTGTGACTGTTTAGAAATGTTATTAGACACTAACTATACAAAAGACACTGTCTCTGCTCTTGATCCTAAATAGGAGATGAATAGGTAGGTAGGTATATTAGGTAAGTGCTATAAAGGAGGTGGCATTGTCACATCATCAACAACAACATGGGGCTTTAAAATCATAGCCCAAGGTTGAATTCTGGCACTGCTCATTAATAGCTCTGAGACCTGAGCAAGTTGGTACTTAATGCATGATAGTACCAAATAAGATTATTTCATCTCCTTCTCCTCTTTTTCTTTGGCCCCATACTTTTTATCTATTGGATAATGTTTATTGTAGGACCAAGAGGGAGATAAATACCTTGAGAGAAGATGCTCTGGAGGTCTTTACATCATCTTGACCTGAGCTTCGTCTTGATGATGGAGGAGCTGCAGTTTAGACTGGTTTACTTTACTAAGCATTGTACAGAGTCCTGACATCCTTTATCTTTACTAATTGTGAATGGAAATTTATTATTTTCTTCCTTCCGTTATAAATATAGGCAACAAATCACATTGGTTTTGGGAATACCTGTGGCTTTGTCACACAGAGAAATGACAGATATTTTCATAACATAAAGAGGCATTTATGCTGAAGGGGTGTGGTCCTGAAGAATAAATAGAAATTTAGTAGATGAGGAGGGGCATTTAGGGAATAGAGAGTATTTTGGGCCAAAGCAAACGGTGTATGCAAAGGAAAATGAAACCTTCCTCAGGGAAGAGTTTTAAGGGTTGATAATAGTTGGGGTGGCATTCAAGGCCAAGGATACTGTACAGTTCAAACCATGGAACTGTCAGAGAACAGAGTTACTTGCAAAGCAGTTATCAGCTGGGGTGCTGGGACATGTGGGGAAAGAGGAGACAGATAAAAATATGTGACTATTTTGTGAAGGGCCTTGAAACCCAGTGTAAGGCGTTTGAACCAATGATGTGGCCAGGTGGGATAGGAAGAGTTAGATTTAGAAGATATTTTCAAGAGGAATAAACAATAGGCAGTATTTAGTCCACAAACCTGGGTGTGCAAGGAATAGGATTTTTTTCCGCTCTTATAACTGGATGTAAATTCTACTTCAAGCCACCACTCCACTACAGGACAAGAGTTTATCACGTCCCTGCTGAATCCCCCCATCTTTTTGACCACAGGTCTCTTTGGGTTGATCATCTTTTCACTTCATGCCTGTGTCACCACCCAGAAACACTGTCATGATTTTTGGGTAACTCTATTAGACTGTCTTACTGCCATCTCCCCAGGCTCTGGAGTCTTGTAGGCTTCTAGGATTTTGCCTAGAAGCTTAGATGTTTTCTCTGTTTTCGGAGTCCCTATGCCTATGATGGGTGCCTCTAATTCCTTGGTTACCTCTGAGAAGACAGAACCAAGCACAGCTTCTTCAATAATATCCAAGTCATTTAATTTGTTTCAATTTTCATCTTTCCTCTTTCTTCCACTTGGGTTATCATTGTTAATTTCATCATTAGGAGTTAGGGGGAATTCTTTTTCTAACTCAGAGGTTCCTAATATGAAGTCTTATAGATTCTGAATATCCAGGAACTTGAATGAAAAAAAAAATTCACCTTTATCTTTACTAATTTTGAATGGAAATTTATTATTTCCTTCCTTCCAATATAAATGTAGGCAACAAATCACATTGGTTTTGGGAATACCTGTGGCTTTGTCATACGGAGAAATGACAGATATTTTCATATCCAATTATAGTCAATGCCAATATTCTGAGATACAGTTGATTTACATTATTCCACTAAAATTATGGCATTTATTGTGATACTGTTTTTATATGCTAGTAAATAAGTAGATATATTACTCTATCACAAAATTTTTAATGATTTTAATGAGTGTATTGCAAAATAATTAGTTTCCTCTCTATCTATTTTGTCAGGAAAAAATTGTAAGAAAAACACAGAACTTTGAAATGGCGACAAAATGAGTATTAGTTTCCTATAAGATGCTGGACAACCTCTAGTGCCCCCTTTGACTGTCTAACTCTATAGTGGTGTTCATCTTTCATTGCCTTTGAGCTATTTTACAACTCTGAACTTGAGAAAAACTGAGAGCAATGCAAATAATTCTTTTCCATAGGGGTGAAATTTGCTTGTTAGAGGTACAACTGATTTCCCCAACCTCTCCACTTAATGAACTTTCCCACTTACAAGCACATTTTGCATGTATTAATGCATTCATTTCAGCATCGCTGAATGTCTACGTGTTTCTGCTCTTTGAATTCCCCTTTGAACCAGTTTGTAACACCTGATTTTCTTCATTCATTAACAAGTTAAATAAAATCTTTGAAACATGTTCACTTTATATTTGTACAAGAGTCATGATTTTAACCCTTAAAATTATTTTTAAGATGGTTTATGCATGTAAAAACATTATTCTGAGAAGGTGTCCATAGGCATCACTGCAAAGCCAGAGGGGTTCATGGAACAAAGAAAATCTAAGTCACCCAGCTTTTAGTCCCCCTGAGTACCATCTGGACCCTAGACTTATGACATTCAAAAACCTTTTCTTTTCTTCTGCAGTACTATCCCTTTACCAAAGCAATGCAAGCCACATGGTCCTGCTACTGCTTGTGAAAGGGAATGGTCACACTGGGAAGAAATAGAACGGGGGTCGGGGGGAAGGAAGCTTGAGGCAGGTAGAAGAAGGAGAAGCATTGATAAGACTTCAAAATCATTATCTAACCACCTGAAGTAAGGCATTATCATTTTCATCTGACAGAAAAGGAAGGGACTGAGGTTTAGAGCAATGTTAGGAGCTTTGTCTGAAGTCACTCTAGAACCCCAGTCACCATTTCCCATAGATAGTATTTCCAGGGCATTTGGTGTGTGTGTGTGGAGGGGCGGGGTGGTGTCACTGTCCACTCTCTTAGCAGAAGGGAAAGCTGGGGAGAGGCTGGCTACAGACAGAGCATCTTTGAGCATGTGGTTGTTTAGGCTGAGCAGGCGTTTAGCTTTTTATCGTAGCTGTCGTTTTTCTCAGTGGGGCCACGGCAGGGAACTGTCAAGCTGGTTCCCTATTGTACACATCAATGTAGCTGTGTTGTTGCTGGTGTATTTTTTTTTAATCACAAGTCTGGGCCTCCTGGTAATAGACGAAACATGAGCTGCTGCTTGCCTCCTTCCCTCTGTGGATGTCATCAATGTAATCAGGGAACAGGTGGGTACAGGCGATTAATAGGGTAGGAAGGGGGAGGAGGAGAGAGGATCTACTCAAGATTGCAGGGGGGAGAGTTAATTTGACCTGAAGCTCAGAAGTACTGTCTCTTCCAGCAAAGCTGCCACAGCGGTTATCGGTGGGAACAGCCTCTCTCCAGCCTTTCATTTCCAGTCTGGGCATGCTTGAGAAGCCATTACCATATTTATAGAGCTACCTGGCCCCACGGCACACGCATGAGAGGGTTAGAAAGACCTATCTATTTTTCCAGCTGTGCTGCTATCCTCAGCAGCAAGGCTGGCGGGGGAAAAGGGAGGGCCTTGATCCCAGCATTAGAAGGACGGAAGAGGATTAGGCTGCAGAGGCTTGCTCCAGAGAAAGTATGAGCTGGCCTTTTGCTTGCCCCTTCCAACTGGTTGGGCTGAGCCAATGTGGCCAGCCTTGGATCTATCAACTCTGAGAGGTGAAGACTGGTGGACCCCTGGTTAGGGGAAAGATTTGCAGGGAAGCTAGTGTCAATGTCTACTCCCTTCTCATTCCCAAGCTGATACCCTTATTGAAATTCAAAGCTGTCAGTGGATAGGGAGGACTTCTGGTAGCAGTACCTGAAAGCAGAAGAGCATGAGGTGAAGGGTCAAGGGGATTTTATTAGTTGTATAACCTTGGGCAGATTATCTAATTTCTTTGCGCCCCGTTTTAGTCATCTGCACAAAAGAACTGATAATGGATTGTTGGAGGAAGTCATTATAGACATAGTTAAATGTGTCTTAATAAATGCTGCTTTTTCTTTCTTGATTAGACTATTCTGTCTGACACTTAAGTTTTGACCTACATCACTGCAGTATACTATGCTTTATTGTAGTGGGGTCACAAATGCCTGTATAATAAACGTATCCACTGTTCACTAGCATATCCTCATTAGTACATGTTCTCTCTCTCTCCTTTTTCTCTCTCTCTGTTTCTCAGACACACTCATGCACACACACACTCATGCACACACACACATGCATACACACACACACACAGAGAATAGTATTTTTCTTCTGATTACCACTTGTGGCATGTCTACCCTATTCTTTACACTAGTAAAGTAGCTCTGATGCTCAGAATTATAGTTCCAAATAAGGGTACTGTGATATTCCTGATTGCTTGTGTCTGCTGGCACCCCATGTTTCCATGACCATCTGGTCATAATGCCAAGGTTGCAATGACAGCAATTAACAGCATGTTTTATCCCCTGCCTTCATTTCGGTGAAAAGCCAACAGCATTAATAGCAATTAGATAATCTATTTTATTTGTTGCATTTGTTCTGATTGGCCAAGAAGGAAAAAATAGCAAGTATCATGAAGCAAAGTCTTAGTTTTACGAGAACTCTAAAACTGAATCAGAAAAGAAACTATGAACTCACCAAGTTGCGACTATTTTTGAGTGCTATTTACATGTTCATAATCATCCCTTTCTTTTTTTTTTAAATAAGCAAAATAGATTCCAGGCAAGAGCCTCTAATAGTCTAATTAGAGGTGTCAGCAGTATATTAGTTAGAGTTCTACAAAGAAATAGAACCAGTAGAATTAATCTATATAAATAAGAAGAGGTTTGTTATAAGGTATTGGCTCACTCATTTATGAAGGCTGAGAAGTCCCACTATCTGTTAGTTGCAAGCTGAAGACCCAGGAATGCTCGGGGGTAGCATAGTTTGAAAGGCTGAAAGTAAGAGAAGCAATGGTATAGGTTCTGGATCTAAAAGTCCAAGAAACAGAAGCACTGGGGACAAGAGAAGAGCTATGTTCAAGTGCAAGTGGTCAGGTCAGGCCGGGTTAATTCCTCCTTCTTTTTCTATTCAGTTCATCCATGGATTTGATGATGCCCAACATGCTGGGGAGGGCCATCTGTTTTACTCATTCCACCAATTCAAATGCTAATCTCTTCTGGAAACACTTATAGGCACACCCAGAAGTAACGTTTAAGTGGCTATCTGGGACATCCCTTGGCCCAGTCGAGTGGACAAATACAAACCATTACAGGTAGAACTGCAAAATAGAGAAGTCAGGATGAGGGAGGACTAAATACATTCTCATAAGGAAGAAGTGGTGAGACTGGAGGGGAACACACACAGGGAGGGAGAAAAGGCAGCCAGAAAAGGTACGGGACATAGGCTGAATGGAAAGATGATGGTGCTAATAGCTGGAAGGAAAGGGGAGTTGATAACTGCTACTGAGAAAATCACCAGGGAGCAGATTAGGAAGTTTCGGTGTGCAGTATGCAGTGTAACCACCACCTCTTCCTCTCCATAATCAGCAAAGTCTATTTTGTCATCAATCCTTGGAAAAATGGGGGTGCAAGTGTGTGTCTGGATATGAGAACTGCAGAGACTGGACCTCAGGAATTTGGATTGCAGTTGGGTTAGAGGCACATACTACTAGATCGGCAGAACTCTAGCCTTTGACAACTTACCTGGAGGGACTCTGAAAGTGTGAGTCTCATCCAGCATTGACAAGAAAAGGAACTAAGAGACATAACCATGTTGTTGGCAGCAGAGTCCTCTGCCCACAGCTCAGCAAAACCTCTATCTCTGCTACATTTTACTATTTTATTAAACAGAATATATCTAAAACTGGTAAACAAAGAAGAGGCTGGAAATATTACTTTTGCTTCTGGAGCTCCAAATCAGACATGACTTCTCTTACCAGCCAGGCAGGAGGTAAAGGAAGAGATTTATGCTTTTCAGAGACCCTCAAATTGGCATGACCTTCTCCATCTACTGCCACAATATACAATATACTCATGCAGCCCTAATACCCTGTCTATCCAAATATATTCATTTTCTCAGAACTTCTTTAAAGTCCCTTCCCCATAAAGGATGTCTTAGATACTAAGCTCTCACCAAGCTTTCAGTTCTCTGAGCCGCTATAGAACTGATGATCGTTAGACAACCCATCCGACTGTCATGGAACTGACATTGTTATCTCCCTCTCTGTCCTAACTTCAGTCTAACATCCCAGACTTGTTTTCAATGACTACAATGCATGCAGGTAAGACTTTTTAAATTTCTCTAAGTGAGATACCCCCAAAAGAGGAAGTCTACTTTTTTCTTTGTCTTTACAAAGATTCTCTCAATCGTTTATTTTGAATAATGAATTAATGTTTGAGTAAGACACATTTGTCTAAAATAACCTCAGGTAACATGAATTGTACATGTTTGTAGAGGTTTAGAGAGGCCATGTGACAGAATCAGTAACAAATGAGGCAAAGACCTTTAACATGGATTCAGTGATTATTCATGGCGAGTTGGCTATTGCACATGTTGGATGTCATGTAAACGAGTCTTTTAAAGATCACTCCAAAAGCAATATAGCAAATTCTGGGAAGATGATATTGATGAGATGACTTTTACATCTCCTTAAATCACTACTAAAATCAGAACTGGAGTGTTAAAACCAAAAACCTACTGATAATATCTAGGTAAAATAACCACATTATCAATGTAGCTTCTAAACATCAAAATTATTCTGATACTATGCAGATCTGAAAGTGATGGGTTGAGAACAAGATGACATCACTTTCAGATCCATATAGTATTAGAATCTGCAAGGGAATACAGAAACAGAGTCTCTGATCGCTCTAAAAGCAGAAGAGTCAAATCTCCATTGGGTATTCAATGGAAAGCAGGCAGAAGAATTTGGGAGCAGCATCTTTATCTGCTGGGGTTTTGTACACTCTCATATGCATTGCACTGCAGACAACCCCAAGAAGTTCTAAAGGGGCTGGACTAGCCTGAGTTCAATGAGCTCTCAAAAGGATCTACCTAAGCTCCATTCTAGGACAAACTCCCACATAGATGAGAAACTTCAGGAAACAGAATCCAAATTAAGCTGGATAGAGACAATAGGACAAAAGAAAGAGAAGATAAAAGTGGGAGAGCTTACAAAGCACAAGACTATATTAGGAAACAAGAGAAGAGAATGTTCTCTTGTTTCTAACTTTCTACAAAGCTAGAAAATCTGTGTTGCCTCACTTCTTCCTCCCAAGAGCTCAAGAAAATTAGTTTCACATAAGAACAGGCAACAGAAAAGGACCAAGTTGGAGTCCCATACAAATGTATTAATAAAGAAGATTGAGAATAAAATCTCTATTGCCAATATACTAACAATAAAACACCACAAAAATTCCTACAAAGCAGATGGAAACTGTAACCTAAAACTTCAAAATGAATAAAATTATGAAGAGATGAAAAAACATCAATCAGAAAAACAAAAAGTTAGTAATGAAGTTACAGAATTCAAGAAACAATTGGAAATAAAAACGTCATTTCTGAAATAAATATTAAACTAGAAAAAAACATGCAAGTGAATAAATACAGCAGACAATGCCTTATGAAATGAAAGTGAGAAGGAGTAAAATTTTAAATATCAAAACAGATGAGAGATGAGATTTGAAAATATTTGAAAGTGACAGAAATAGAAGATAGGTAAAGAGCAACATACACACACACACGCACACATTATATGTAATCAGAGTTCAAAGAGAAGAAAAGCAAAGAAGAATGAATAAAAATAACAGTTTAAAGCAACTTTCCTAAAATTAATAACAAACAAAAAGGAACACCATAAAGTACTTGAGAAAAACGACCCAGAATGACCAATACTAAAACATCCTAAGACATATTTTGGGCTCTGAGGCAAAAGAACTAAGTCGTTTTAAAAAGGAAAGAAAATTCGATTGTCATCAGACTTTTTGACAGCAACCCTTTATGCCAGGAGACAATGGAGTGACATTTTTAAGATACTCAAGGAAGGAAAATATGAGCCATATATTATAAAGCCAGCCAAACTTACCTTCAAGTATAAAGACTGCAGACAAACTGCTGTCAACAAGCAAGAACTTAGGAAATATTGTTCCCAGGAGCCTTTCCCGAGCAAACTACCGGAGAATGGAAATGACTAGAGAGACACTGACAGAAGGCCTGGTGGTAAGCATTAAGTATATGCCTGCGTGTAGAACTGAGTATAAATAATGGTTATAAGGAAGAAAGTATAAACTATAACACCTATATGCCCTGAAGCTGTAGGAACAGTGCATGCATTTTTAAAAAGGAGATAAAGAATAGAGCATATGAAAAATATATGAAGCTTATGAGGTCTTTATAGTTATTCACGATAAGTAAATAAGTAAAAGGATCTTGTTTCAAATTAGTTGCTGGGATACAAAAAGGTGAAGAAGAGGTTTCTAGCAAATTTCAATATTATTCATAGTAGTAAATTATAAATTGGCAATGGGGGAGACAAGAAGTGTTATATAAAGGTATACAGAAGGCAATTAGGAAAACAATATAAACCTTCCTAAGTGCTCCACTCCCTCCCCTAAAAAAGTCTTAAAAATAAATAAATACATAAAATAATTTACATTGTAAAAAACCAGTTGCCTAAAACATAGTATACTCATAACACTAGATAATATGACAAAGCAGAGGAAAAATACAACCATATCAATAAATGTCAGGGCTTAATTCACCTACTTAAAAAATCTAGCTTCTCTAACAAATTGAATTCTATACTATGAACAAGAGATATAGCAACCTAAGACTAAGAGATATAGATATAGACAAGTCAAAAATAGTTTTTTAAATGAAAATAAAAAGAAAAGCATATATATCAGCCAAATGAAAATAAAGCAAATCAAAGATCAGATGGTTGTAGATGTGTGGCATTATTTCTGAGGCCTCTGTTCTGTTCCATTGGTCTATATGTCTGTTTTGGTACCAGTACCATGCTTTTTTGCTACTGTAGCCTTGTAATATAGTTTGAAGTCAGGTAGCATGATGACTCTAGCTTTGTTCTTTTTGCTTACGATTGTCTTGGCCATATGGGCTCTTTTTTGGTTCCATATGAAATTTAAAGTAGTTTTTACTATTCTGTGAAGAAAGTCAATGGTAGCTTGATGGGGATAGCATTGAATCTATAAATTACTTTGGACAGTATAACCATTTTTACGATATTGATTCTTCCTATCCATAAGCATGGAATATTTTTCCATTTGTTTGTGTCCTTTTTTATTTCCCTGAGCAGTAGTTTGTAGTTCTCTTTGAAAAGGTCCTTCATATCCCTTGTGAGTTGTAATCCTAGGTATTTTATTCTCTTTGTAGCAATTGTGAATGAGAGTTTACTTATGATTTGGCTCTCTGTTTGTCTACTATTGGTATATAGGAATGCTTATAATTTTTGCACATTGATTTTGTATTCTGAGACTTTGCTGAAGTTGCTTATCAGCTTAAGGAGATTTTGGGCTGAGACAATGGGGTTTTCTAAATATACAATCATGTCATCTGCAAACACAGACAATTTGACTTCTCTTCCTATTTGAATATATTTTATTTATTTTTCTTCCCTGATTGCCCTGGCCAGAACTTCCAATACTATGTCGAATAAGGGTGGTGAGAGAGAGCATCCTCGTCTTATGATGTTTTTCAAAGGGAATGCTTCCAGCTTTTGCCCATTCAGTATATTGCCTGTGAGTTTGTCATAAATAGCAAACCTGACCAAAACAGGCAATGGGGAAAGGATTATCTATTTCAGGAAAACAGGCTAGCATATGCAGATAACTAAAACTGGACCCTTTACTTACACCTTATACAAAAATTAACTCAAGATGGATTAAAGACTTAAACATAAGACCTAAAATCACAAAAATCCTAGAAGAAAACCTAGGTAATACCATTCATGAAATAGGCATGGGCAAAGACTTTATGACTAAAACACCAAAAGCACTGGCAACATAAGCCAAAATTGACAAGTGGGATCCAATTAAACTAAAGAGATTCTGCACAGCAAAAGAAACTATCATCAGAGTGAACAGGCAACCTACATAATGGGAGAAAATTTTTGTAATTATCCATCTGACAAAGGGCTAACATCCAGAATCTGAAGGAACTTAAACAAATTTACAAGAAAAAAAACCCATCAAAAAGTGGGTGAAGGAGATGAACAGACATGTCTCCAAAGAAGACATTTATGTGGCCAAGAAACATGAAAACAAGCTCATCATCACTGGTCATTAGAGAAATGCAAATTATAACCACAATGATATGCCATCTCACACCAGTTAGAATGGTGATGATTAAAAAGTCAGGAAACAACAGATCCTGGATAGGACGTGGAGAAATAGGAACACTTTCACACTGTTGGTGGGAGTGTAAATTAGTTCAACCATTGTGGAAGACAGTGTGGCAATTCCTCAAGGACCTAGAACCAGAATTACCATTTGACCCAGAAATCCCATTACTGGATATATACCCAAAGAATTATAAATCATTCTACTGTAAAGATACATGCACATGTATGTTTATGGCAGCACTATTCACAATAGCAAAGACTTGGAACTAACCCAAATATCCATCAATGATAGACTGGATACAGAAAATGTGGCACATATATACCATGGAATATTATGCAGCCATAAAAAAGGATGAGTTCATGTTGTTTGCAGGGACATGGATGTTATTTCATCATTTTATAACAAGGAAACCTACACCCATTTGCAGTCAACTTGAATTTCCCTCCAACTGCCAGTCCTAAGCAACCACCAATTTTTTTGTTTCTATAGATTTGCCTATTCTGCACAATTCATAGCAGCAGAAGCATATAATGTGAGCTCTTTTGTGACTGCCTTTTTGCAGTTAGCATAATGCTTCCAAGATTTATCCACGTTATAATATGTATTACCTCAGTCCTTTTTATTGCCAAATAATATTCCATTGTGTGGATAATTCATTTCATTCATTGGTTGTACAATTCTGTGAATATACTAAAAACATTGAATTCCATACCTTAACTGGGTGCATTATAACTTAGTGAAGCTGTAACCAAAAAAATAAATAAATCAGGGTTCATAATCTGAGAAAAGGTAGAATTTAGATAGGATGACTAACTTGTCCGATTTGCCTGGGACATTCCTGGTTTTACCACTGAAAAATCCCACTACAGGAAATGCTAGAAGGAATTAAATTCATAGCAGTATCTAACATATCTAACTCAAGCCAAACACATAAAGTGGACAATATTTGCTAATATTTAGAAGGCCTAAACCAGATAATCAACAAAATAAGTTTCCAAATGTTAACAACCCAGAATAAAAGTTATTTTCTAATGTGCATAGAGCATCCATGCATTTATGTATATTTTAGGATACATATATTCATGTCCACACACAAAAATGCACCCCCATAAATTCCATAAAATAGAAATAATAAAAATTATGATGATATTCAAAACAAGTAGAAATACATAAAATTTTTAAAAAATATTTCTCTACCAAAAATTTAGCAACACGGTTACTAAACAAACATTCAGGAAAGAAAAACAAAATTATAAAATTATTTGAAAAAGTTAATAATGATGAAAATATAACACAAAAAAATCTGTGGAATAAAGCCAAAGCATTTTATAGAGAAAAATATCATAGCATGAAATTCTTATACCAGTACATTTTTTAAAATAAAAATATAAACACCTAACTCAGAAAAGCTAGTAAAACTGCAAGAAAGTAAATTAAAAGAAAGTATAAAGAAGCCATTAATAATGATAGAGATTGATTAAATAGAAAGCAGAAAAAAAGAACTAATAAATAAATCCTAAAGTGGTACTTTGGAAAAAAAATCAATAAAATAAGCCAATAGCAAACCAAGAATAAAAAAACTGAAGTGAGGAAAATATAGACATATAAAACTTAAAATAAGGTAGAAATAACTATTAAAATGAAAGAAAAAATTTTAAGAGACTGTTTTGCATGATCCTATGGAATGCATTTGAAAAGCACATGGAAACTGATAATTTTTAAAGAAAATCAGAACCTGGCAAAACTGACCTCAGTAGAGACAAAGTCCAAACAGACCAATTGCTGTCTGTTCTAGAGGAGTTGTAGGAGAGACTGGATTATCAGCTGTCAAATATGTTGTTGAGGGAAGTTTTATACTAGTTAGGAAGTTAAGGACTAAAAGTCCTTTTGAAAAATTTCTATCCTAATAATTATTTTATCTTTGGACTGACTCGCCAAAAGACAAAAATAGCAATATTTTTGTTGTCTTCTATCCATTTTGTCTTCCCTCCAAATAGTCTCATTCTGATCTTTATCCAGAGTTTCCTGGGTCCATCCTAGGACCTTTCACAAATAGAAAGTGTTTCATAAATTCCTGTAATTCTGGAAATGATTGCAGACTTTAGACATTTCTCTTTTATGTATTAGAATGTGTATATCCTATGCCACATCACCTCAAATTCTTTAAATGTGCTAGTGTATGACAAATTATGATCTCACAAATCAAAAATAAGGATAATATTTTCCTTCCCAGGGATTGTATGATAACAGAGATCTTTAATGCCTTCATTGCTAAAGAAGAAGCACATAATTTTAGAATTTGAACAGCTCAGTGTTCTCATTGAAGACATGGGGAAAAAACATTAAGTGAATTATCGCAGCAAGTAGACACTGGGAGTGAGAAAGGATACCTAGGTTTCAGCTCTAGATCTCCTTCTCAGAAACTGTGTCATCTTGTGAAGAGATCAGCTCTGCCAAAGAACGGGAACAGGAAGAGAGGCACACACACACACACGCACACACACACACACAAGCATTATGTTAGAAATGAGAAATCCTTCCAGTGTGGATGGAGAATAAGAGGTGTGTGAAGACCTGCTAGGTGGTTTGGAGCAGCCTATAAAAATCTTAAATGTTTCATGAAGAATTTGACCTTATTCTAGTTTAAAATGTTTTTCTCTGATGAGTCTCTAGCAAACTAGTAGCATGATCAAAGTAGCAATTGATAAAAAGAAAAAGGGCATTTCCAAAGTGGAGGACAGATTTTCTTTAACAAAGACTAGAACCTAAGAGATCAAGTAGGAGGCTCTAGCCCAGGTGAGGGGTGATGAGATCCTGACTTAGGACAGGGACAGTATCAATACATGTTTGGTTGTGAGAACACATAAACTATGGAGTGATTGCCTGGAGGAAACAAGAGCCAGGGAGCAGTTAAACGCTACTCTGAGATGGTCAGTCCAGATTTTCAGGAGTACTTTAGGAGGAAGTCTAGGATACTGGTTAATAACTCAAGGTTGGCATAAAACTTGATCTCATTTGACTCTTGGATCTGCTATTTAGTAAACGTACAAAATTATGAAGCTATGTCTCCTCTCATAGTCTGTTTTTTCATCTATAAAATGGTAAAGACAATAACAGCAACTTCATAGGATTACTTGGAGGATTCCATAAGAAAATTCACAAAGAAATTTAGGAAAATGATCAGTGCATGGAAAATGGTCAATCAGCATTACATATCATTATTAATTACCAGATAACATATGGAGGACATAAAGTAAAATGGGTTTGAAGGTAACATTTTCCAGAAGTCAAATTTGCTTAGACAAAACCAGAACATTTTTTTGGTTTTGTTTTTTCAATGAAAACAGTGTTTCAGTTGCTCCCCTGGCATGACTAAACCAAGGTTCTGAATGTCATAATGTCTGTTTCCATCTTTGCTTTGAAATGTGTTTTCACTGAAGATTCTCTAGCAAGCTAGTAGCATTTGAACATTTAAAATGGCTTTTCTCTTTGTGCAAGTTTTGTCCTCTTGGAAGGTTTTGTCTCCATGATGAGGAGCAGGGTTACAAGTAGTCTGTGGCTGGGCCTTTCAGCTTTACCAACTAACACAGGTTCCCTGGAGCACCATTTAAGATTTTCCAGTAAAAGATTCTAATCAGTCCCTTGTGTCCAGGCATTCACTCCTGGCATGCTCAGTTGCATCCAGTGGGTGGAGGGTGTAATCAAATTCTCATTATTTCTCATGGTTGGAGTGATAGAAGCAGCATTACAAAAATAATGATACTACTTGGAGACCTGTTGACTTTGCAGAACTGACTTTACAATTTTGCATAAGTGATGGATATACCTTCTCTGTCTATTCTTTCTTTGCTGGGCATAGGAACTAAACAATGAGCCCTCCTTCCCCACTCCACCACCTTCCCCCTAACTGTACTCTCATTCTAGGCTCAGGTGGCCAGATGACATCCTAGATACTTGAGCATCGGGGGGCTGTGCTGGTTCAGTTATGCCATCTGCCTGGGCTAACCACCCTGCCACCACTTGATATTCTGGGCAGAGCTGTGAATGAACACATTTCAAATGCTATCAATATTTTATGAATTTCCATCCACTTACTTTAATGGGGAACTGTAAAAGCATTTAACCATATTACACCCCATCTCTGAGGCACTGCATTATTCCAACAGAGCTGTTTTATTAGAGTCAACCACCAGGGTAGTTGAGATGGCTTTATCACCCCTTCCCTCTTAATCTGTCCATCTGCATATATGTAAGTCTGTTTGTCTGTCTACCAACCTATCTCCAATGTATGCATATTGAGCAAATAAAACTAACCAATAGCAAAAGGGGCATACCCTTGGTAATACACCTGTACGTGCACCAACACGTGTGTGCACACATCCATACACACATGCTAGTACACTAAGAATTGCTTCGTGTCCTAGTGTCGCTTAACTGAACTCATGTTTTAAAAGGACTCTCTGGCTTTATGGACTTCCCTTGGGTTCTCATCTAGAGCATTTGCTTCCTTGTCTTCTGGAAAAACGTATTCAGGGATGCATCCCTCCTGAAGGTTAGATATCTGAAATTAATGCTTGCCTGTCCAAGCATTGAAATCAGATGAACTTGGGCTTCACAGCTCTGTTCCACCACTTACCTTTATTATCTTGGGTAAATTATTTGATGTCATGGAACCACCTCTATAAAAGGGGGATTTCATACCTTTCAGGGAATAAGAAAGTTTAAATGAGAGAATATATAAAAATGCTTCCCAAAGTACCTGCACAGCAAGGGGAAGATGACAAAACCATGATGTTTTTCTCTACCCACTTCCTAGGTATCTAGAACTTCTGGCTAGAACATGGCAGTTCTTCCTGTCCTGACCTACTGGAAATGGTTTCTGCTGCACCATATGCCTGAGCAGTGCTTCGCTTCCCTCCCTTCACAGCTTGTCCTTTTTCCCAAACCCCACATTACAGCTGGGTCACTTCCTTCAGGACTTCACCAACCCTCATCTCCTCTGGAAAATCTCCCTTACTCCTTCCAGCTCCCAGCCTTTCTCAGAGCTTCCTCATCACCATCCACTCTCTTGCCACATGGCCACATTAATCTCCCTCTGTTGTAATTGTCTTTCCTTTATGGATAACAAACTTTTTTTTTTAAAACAGGGTCTTGCTCTGTCACCTAGACTGGAGTGCAGTGGTGAGATCATGGCTTACTGCAGCCTTGACCTCCTAGGCTTAAATGATCCTCCCACCTCAGCCTCCCAAGTAGCTGGTACCGCAGGTGTGCTCCATCATACCCAGCTAAGTTTTGTATTTTTTGTATAAGTAGGGGTCTCCCTATATTGCCAAGGCTGATCTGGAACTGCTGGGCTCAAACAATCCTTCTATATCAGACTCCCAAAGTGCTGTGATTACAGGTATGAGCTTCTGCAACTAGCCTGTCAAACTCTTTAAGGGTAGAGTTCATATCTTATTTCTTGGCATCTAAGAAATGCTCTAACAGAGAGATTCAAGATGGCTGAACAGGAACACCTCTGGAGTGCAGTTCCCAGAGAGAAGAATGTAGAGGGTGAGTGATCACTGCATTTCCAAACGAGTTTTTACTGCCCACAGACCAGGAAATTCCCGGGCTGAAAAGCGCCATGAGTCTCTAGCGTGGCTGTTTCAGCCAGCACTGCGGGTCTTGCACAAAAACTCACTTAAATCCAGACAGCTGTTTCAACAAGTGCCTGGAACACCTGGGATACAGAGCTGCCCGTTCAACTGAAAAAAAAAAGGGGGCTGAAACAGGGAGCCAAGTGATCTGGCTCAGCAGGTCCCACCCCCTACAAAGACCAGCAATCTGAAACACTCTGGATTGAGAGTTTTGCAGCAAGCACAGCTGGACCTGGGACAGTCCAACTCGGTGAGGGGAAGTGTGTCAGCTATTACTGAGGCAGTCCACCACTACAGAGGCAGTCCGCCTTTACTGAGGTAGTCTGCCATTACCAAGACAGTCCGCCTTTACTGAGGCAGATCAACATTACTGAGGAAGTTCTAACAGGAGTTCACACAGCAGCTGGGCAGAGCCCACAGCAGCTCAGTAATGCCTCTGCTGATAGACTGGCTAGACTACCACCTTGCTGGGCAAGGCATCTCTGAAAAAAAGCAGTGACACATCAGGAACTTATAAATAAAGCCCCACCTTCCTAGGACAGAGCACCTGGGGAAAAAGGCAGTTATGAGTTCTGCTGCAGCAGACTTAAACGTACTGCGCAGAAGCTCTGAACAACAATGGAACTCCCAGCTCAGCACTTGAGCTCCTGTAAGGGACAGACTGTCTCCTCAAGCAGCTCCCTGACCCCTGTATATCCAAAGAGATACCTCATAAAGGAGAGCTCAGGCTGACATGTAGCAGGTACCCTTCTGGGATGAAGATAACAGAAGAAGAAACTGGCAGCAACCCTTACTATTCTTCAGCCCATGTGTGATACCTAGGCAAGCAGGATCTTGAGTGGACCTCCAGCAGGCCTACAGCAGAGGGACTTAATGGTTAGAAGGAAAACTAAAAAATAGAAAGAAATAACTTCAACATCAACAAAAAGAACATTCACTCAGAGACACCATCCAAAAGTCACCAACTACAAAGACCACAGGTAGATAAATCCACAAAGATGGGAAGAAACCAGCACAAAAAGGATGAAAACACCAAAAACGAGAATGCCTCTTCTCCTCCAGGGGATCACAATGCCACACGAGGAAGGGAACAAAGCTGGATAGAGAATGAGTCTGATGAATTGACAGAAACAGGCTTCAGAAGATGGGTAATAACAAACTTCTCTGAGCTAAAAAACCATGTTCTAACCCAACAAACTTCTCTGAGCTAAAAAACCATGTTCTAACCTAATGCAAAGAAACTAAGAACCTTGACAAAAGGTTTGACTAAATGCTAATGAGAATAAACAGCTTAGAGAAGAATATAAGTGACCTGATGGAGCTGAAAAACACAACACGAGAACTTCATGAATCATACACAAGTTTCAATAGCTGAATCGACCAAGCTGAAGAAAGGATATCAGAGATTGAAGATCAACTCAATGAAATAAAATGAGAAAGCAAGAACAGAGAAAAAAGAATGAAAAGAAATGAACAAAGCCTCCAAGAAATATGGGATTATGTGAAAAGACCTAATCTACATTTGATAGGTGTACCTGAATGTTACAGAGAGAATGAATCCAAGCTGGAAAACACTCTTCAGGATATTATCCAGGAGAGCTTCCCCAACCTAGCAAGGGAGGCTAACATTCAAGTCTAGGAAATACAAAAAACACCACAAAGGCACAAGAAGAGCAACCCCAAGGCACATAATTGTCAGATTCACCAGGGTTGAAATGAAGGAAAAAATGCTAAGGGCAGCCAGAGAGAAAGGTCAGGTTACCCACAAAGGGAAGCCCATCAGACTCACAGCAGATCTCTTGGCAGAAACCCTGCAAGCCAGAAGAGAGTGGGCCAATAATCAATATCCTTAAAGAAAAGAATTTTCAACCTAGAATTTCATATCCAGCCAAACTAAGCTTCATAAGTGAAGGAGAAATACAATCCTTTACAAACAAGCAATTGCTGAGAGATTTTGTCACCACCAGGCCTGCTTTACAAGAGCTCCTGAAAGAAGCACTAAACATAGAAAGGAACAACCAGTACCAACCACTCCAAAAATGTACCAAATGGTAAATAGCATCGACACAATGGAAAAACTGTGTCAACGAATGGGCAAAACAACCAGCTAGCATCAAAATGGCAGGATTAAATTCACATATAACAATATTAACCTTAAATGTAAATGGGCTAAATGCCTCAATCAAAAGACACAGACTGGCAAATTGGACAAAAAGTCAAAACCCAATGGTGTGCTGTATCCAGGAAATGCATCTCATATGCAAGGACACACATAGGCTCAAAATAAAAGGATAGAGGAAGATTTACCAAAGAAATGGAGAGCAAAAAAAAAGCAGGAGTTGCAATCCTGGTCTCTGATAAAATAGACGTTAAACCAACAAAGATCAAAAGAGACAAAGAAGGGCATTACATAATGGTAAAAGGATCAATGCAACAAGAAGAGCTAATGATCCTAAATATATATGCACCCAATACAGGAGCACCCAGATACATAAAGCAAGTTCTTAATGACCTACAAAGAGATTTAGACTTCTGCACAAGAATAGTGGGAGACTTTAACACTCCACTGTCAATATTAGATAGATCAACAAGACAGAAAATTAACAAGGATATCCAGGACTTGAACTGAGATCTGGACCAAGCAAACCTAATAGACATCTACAGAATACTCCACCCCAAATCCACCAAATATACATTCTTCTCAGCACCACATCACACCTACTATAAAAATGACCACATAATTGGAAGTAAATCACTCCTCAGCAAATGCAAAAGAACGGAAATCATAACAGTCTCTCAGACTACCGTGCAATCAAATTAGAACTCAGGATTGAAAAACTAACTTAGAACTGCACAACTTCATGGAAACTGAACAACTGGCTCTTGAATGTTGACTAGATAAACAATGAAATGAAAACAGAAATAAAGATGTTCTTTGAAACCAACGAGAATGAATACACAATGTACTAGAATCTCTGGGACACATTTAAAGCAGTGTCTAGAGGAAAATTAATACCAATAAAGGCCCACATGAGAAAGATCTAAAAATGACACCCTATCCTCAAAACTGAAAGAGCTAGAGGAGCAAGATAAAAAAAAATCTCAAAAGCTAGAAGAAGACAAGAAATAACTAAGATCAGAGCAGAACTGAAGGAGACAGAGACACACACAAAAAAACACTTTAAAAAATCAATACATCCAGGAGCTGGTTTTTTGAAAAAAATCAACAAAATAGACTGCTAGCCATACTAATGAAAAAGAAAAGAGAGGAGAACCAAATAGATGCAATTAAAAACGATAAAGGGGATATCACCACTGATCCCACAGAATACAAAGTACCATCAGAGATTACTATAAACAACTCTATGCACATAAACCAGTAAATCTGGAAGAAATGGATAAATTCCTGGACACTTGCACCCTCCCAAGCCTAAACCAAGAAGAAGTTGAAACCCTGAATAGACCAATAACAAGGGCTGAAGTTGAGATAGCAATTAATAGCCTACCAGCCAAAAAAAGCCCAGATCTAGATGGGTTCACAGCTGAATTCTACCAGACATACAAAGAGGAGCTGGTACCACTCCTTCTGAAAATATTACAAATAATCCAAAAAGAGGGAATCCTTCCCAAATCATTTTATAAGACCAACATCATCCTGATACCAAAACAGAGACTCAACCAGAAAAGAAAACTTCAGGCCAATATCCATGATGAACATAGATGCAAAAATATTCAATATAATACTGGCAAACCAATTGTAACAGCACATCAAAAAGCTTATCCATCACGATCAAGTAGGCTTCATCACAGGGATGCAAGGCTAGTTCAACATACACAAGTCTATAAATGTAATCCGTCACATAAACAGAACCAAAGACAAAAACCACATGATTATCTCAATAGATGTAGAGAAGGCCTTTGACAAAATTCAACAGCTCTTTATGCTAAAAACTCTCAAAAAACTAAGTATTGACAGAATGTAAAAGCTATTTACAATAAACCCACAGACAGTATCATACTGAACAGGCAAAACCTGGAAGCATTCTCTTTCAAATCTGGCACTAGACAAGGATGCCCTCTCTCACTACTGCTATTCAATATAGTATTGAAAGTTCTAGCCAGAGCAATCAGGCAAGAAAAAGAAATAAAGGGTATTCAATTAGGAAAGGAGGAAGTCAAATCTGGCACTAGAAGAGGATGCCCTCTCTCACCACTCCTATTCAATATAGTATTGGAAGGTCTAGCCAGAGCAATCAGGAAAGAAAAAGAAATAAAGCATATTCAGATAGGAAGAGAGTAAGTCAAATTGTCTCTATTTGAAGACAACATGGTTGTATATTTAGAAGACCCCATCATCTCAGCCCAAAATCTCCTGAAACTGATAAGAAACTTCAGCAAAGTCTCAGGATACAAAATCAATGTGCAGAAATCACAAACATTCCTATAACCAGTAACAGACTAAAGGAGAACCAAATGAAGAGCGAACTAACTAAGATGTCAAATCAAATTAAATCACTGTTAGATAAAGGTAAAAGTAACGTGTTTCTGTCTGAATTGTTCAAGGACTGACCAGGTGAGTCCTGGGACTTCAAAGTCAAGGTGGTGCGTCTACAAAGTGTTCTGGGTAAGGGTCTGGTATTTCATCACTAATCTCTGAAACTCACTGAAGAGGAAATAATGCTCATATGGAATAAGGTAAAATGGGAGAACTGAAGTAGAGATTTTATGACTAAAATATCTGGGTCCACAAAGCACTTTCCAAATGGCCAATCATCTTTCATAAGAGATGCTGGTATACAAGGCCTGTGATCACAAACTTAAGTATTCTGTATTCCATTAAATCTAAACAGTAGGGAACAGACTTTGAATCTACAGCCTCTGGGACAAAAAGGACTGTCATTTAGCAGGATGATAGTCAGTAATGTAGAGGCAGCATGGGCTCAGATATGCTGCTTCTTCAAAGCAGTGACCCTGCCCACTAGTAAAATGAAGCCCAGTGAATGCCAGTGTTTCCTATCCAGACCAGCAACTTCTGGAGGGTATGTGTTTGCAAGTGTGCGCACACGCCTATGAGGTGGGGTATTCTTTTCTGGTTGAAATACCAGGCAGAGAGTAGAAAGTTTCTTCTTTCACTTGAATGCATTTAAAGTGACTCTTAAGAGTAAAGAATTCCAGAGCAATGGGTCTGAGATAAAGTTTCTTGATGGGCATATGAAGTGTTAAGGTAAGGAAATCAAGCTAAGAATCAGAAGACATGTAGTCTTGGAATAAAATGGTAGCTGGTGAGTAATGAAGAGAAGATTCTAGGTATTTGCTACAATCAGCAGTCAAATTTGCCTTGTCATCTTTCAAACCAGTATATCAAGGTCATTGGCAAGTCTAGAACTCACAGGGAACTCCAGGAAAGTCATGGTGTTCTGAGTTGATGGGTGAGGGGGACCTTGGCTTGAGCTGATCTGCCTCTCATTGGCTCCTGTTCTCATCCATCTCAGCGGGTCTGGCGTGCCATCTGGGTGGGATATCTAAGCTTTCTTTCCCTCCGCAGTTCCCTAAGCTGCTCTATCCTTAGCATAAGAGTGAAGATTATTTCTGACAAAGAAATAAAATCAGCTGCCAAGCCCCATCAGGCACCTGTGTTCTTTCTCTCCTTCTTTGCAGCAAAACCATTCTCCTGTACAGACAACAGACATTTCAGCCTTGTGACAAACCCCTGTCACTCTGACACCCTGTGTCTCACTGCTGACATGATAACTGAGTATGTGAGACAGACAGTGTTTGTCTGACGCTGGAGGCTTTGTAGTGGAATCACAAGGCTGAGATGAAGGAGGCAGGTTAGGGCTGGGAAAGCTGGGAAGCTGAGGCCCTGGGGAGATCTAGCCTCTTCTGCCCATCTCCTGCTTGCCAGGCTGATGCAGCAGCAATGAGCCCTCTTGGTCTAGGAGAACCTCATTCCATTGTTCAAAGGGTCTCAAGGTACGAAATTTCATCTCCAGGCCTAAGGGTTTTCAGTAAAACATCTGGTTCAACTCACTTGAACACACATTTCCTGAGAAGATCCTACTTGGTGCCATGCAAAAGTGTTTGATGCTGAGAGGCCACAAAGAGAGACAAGAACAAGAAAAAGGAGAGAAAGAAAAAGTATATAATGGCAGCTCCTATTGAGCACACATTATGTGCCAGGTTCTGTGGTTACTACAGCATACAAATTTACATTTAATCGTCTTTGTAATACTATGAGTAAGCTATTAATAACCCCATATTACAGATGAAGAAACTGAAGATCTGAGAGGGGAAATAGTTTGCTAAGCTCCCACCAGTGATGAGTAATAGATCTGGAACTTTTATTTAGGTTTCTTTGGTTCCAGCACTTCTACTGTTAACATCTATGTTCTATTTTCTCCAATGAGTCCAGCAGGCTGGAAAGTTATATATATGCCGCCCTTATATATAGAGCCCATAATAAAACAAAGTCTTATTATAACCAAAGGGAAGAAGCACAGTATATAGCATTGATAGGCTGGATTTGAACTTTTTTCCTTTCCTAATAGCTGTGTGAGACTATAAACTCCTCTGAACTTCAACATCCCCATTTATAACATGGAATAATATCTGTGTTGTGGAATTATGGTGAGGGCTGAAAATGGTAATATATAAAAGTATACATAGTTAACAAGTGTTGTGTCTTCATGCTAAGCCTTTTGATGCACTCTCACTTGATCCTAATAACCTCGAGCAGGATGCTATCATTATTATTCTTATTTTACAAGTTAGAAACCTGAGGCTTAAAGCGGTCAAGTAGTTTGTCCAATGAAATTAATAAATAGTTGTGTAGGACTTGAACTAAGTTCAGTCTGACCCCAAAAACTAATCCTAAGTAGACAAGTCAGGTCTCATTGGTAGATAGGATGATTTAAGAGCTCTCTGAAGATTACTAAGGGCCACAGAATATGCTCTTTCACCATTCCAGGCTTTCTTCTTTGACAGGAGAGATGATTGGAGAACCTGTATTATTTTGTTGACTTTGTAAGAACATTTTATTATACATAGGATGTTTGGAAATTGCCCCTAATATTCTCTTTTGAATTATTGATGTATATCAATTGCATACACACTGAAGGAAAATAGAGCCCTTATTTTGGCATCCATGAATGTTTCCATAGCTTATGCTTCAGAGTAGAGCAGGTTCAATTACCAAAGATGCTTTTCTAAAAGAGGTAGATTAATACCAATTAACAGGTCAAGATAGGAGTTGAGACCTTAGCCAGTTCACCGAACGAGTTGTGATTTCATGTCATCTGACATATGCATAATTACACACACCAGGAAGCATCCACCAATGCACACATCACAATAAATGTGTGCTTAATTACAAGTCACCATGCATATATGCTTAATTACACATCCTGCTACCTGCAGGATTAATTACATGTCGTATTACATGCACACAATCAGAAGAGGTGACATTTGATGACACTAAAAGAGCTAAGAGAACATAAAGGAGCAATTTTTAAACAGTTGCATAATGTGTGTGCTCTTTTTTTTCTTTCCACAGAAGGCATCAGACATTAATTTCTAGTCAATCACTCAAGAAGCACTTATTGAACTAGCCCTGTCAATTTTACTTTAATGGTGTCTCTTGCATTGATCCTTTCCTTTCCATTTTCATGATCACTAATGTCATCTCTTGCCTTATGGACTGAGGTAATGGGAAGGACAATGCATTCAAATGTTCTCTCTCCTAACCCTGGGCTAGCACCTCGGTCCAAGGCTCTATCATTCCCACCTGCATTACTGCCGAGGTCCCTAACAGATCTGCTGCTTCCTCCTGGGTCTTAAACTCTCCACCCCTCACTAGGCAATCTTTTGACAAGTCAGCTTTAGTCATCTCAATCTCATCTAAAACCCCTCAGTGATTTTCCCTTTTTCTAGAACAAAGCCCAACATTCTGAAAATGAACTACAAGACTTCATTTGTTCTGGCCCCAGCCCATCCCCCCAGCCTTTGTCATTCCCATCCTCCCTCTCTAAGTTTCAGTGACAGTGCTTTCTCCCCACCCTTCCAGCTGACCATAACTCATGCATGATCATTTCATGCATATTAATCCTGTCAAAAAAAGTCCTCTTTTCACTCTATTTATCTAATTAAATCCTACGTAACCATCAGATCTCAGCTCAAATATACGTTTCCCAGGAAAGGTTTCACTAGTGTTCCAGATCAAGTTAGTTCTTGCTATCATACCCTGTACTTTGCCTTCATAAGGAATTATTACAATATACTGTTTAGAATTATCTATGCAGTGTTTTTCATTAATGTCTGCCTCGGTCATTTTAAGTTCCAGGAGTACAATGATTGGGTATATTCTATTTTCCAATATGCTCTTATTTCCTAGTAAAGTGCCTGGTACATAGTAACCTTATAGTAGGGTTGTCAGATTTAGAAAATAAAAATACAGGATGATGAACTATGAATTTCAGATAAATAACAACAACAATTAAATTTTAATATAAGTATATCCCATGCAATATTTAGCACTTACTTGCACTAAAAATTTATTGTTTATCTGAAATACAAATTTAATTGAATGTCCTGTATTTTATCTAATGATTTTACGCTTAGGCTCTTAATCTTTGATGGTTAAATGAATAAATGAATAAATTAATTAATGATTAAATGAAGGTTCAGGAGACCTTGGTGCTCCTTCAGTTCTGGTTCGTTTTATCTTCATCAACCACTTCACTTACCTCAACATAGACAATGAAGGTCACCTGTGTATACCTTAGACTCCTATAATGCTGACATGAAGTGATGGAAAACTGTAGCAAAGGAATTATCTATGCAGTGTTTTTTATTAATGTCTGCCTCAGTCATTTTAAGTTCTAGGAGTACAATGATTGGGTATATTTTATTTTCCAATATGCTCTTTTTCCTAGTAAAGTGCTGACTTTACTAATGATAAAGCAAAGGATAACTAATTATCCTGTTTTCCTTTGTCATCTCCAGGCCAGTCCTTTGTTTCCAGAATTATCTGACTGGCTAAATAACTCCATTCTCCTCCTCCAAATTCTGACTCTCTCTCTCTCCTGGCCATAAAAAGAACTTAAAAATACCCCCTTCTTTTTTTTTGCATGCTCTTCTGGGTCTTTTGTAATCTGAGACTGTCACATTTTGGATCTAACAGAATCTAACAGGCAGGACTGGGGCTGATATTTAATATGAATTTTTTAAAAATCAAAATCAATGCCAAAAATCCATGATGAACAAAATGCCAAAAGTTTAAATAAAAACAGAATCAGTATTACTGATTTTTCTTTTTGCCTCAGGCTTCAATATGCTTTGGCACAGCAATTTTTATTTAAACTTTTGATATTTTGCTCATCCTAGGTTTACTTGCATTGACTGTGATTTCTTAAAATATTGAATTAGCATGTTATGTATCTTGATTACTGGGTATTGTGGCATCCCCTTCCATTTTGCTCCCAATGCAAGTATCTCATTCACCCCACACTAGTCCCAGCCCTGATCAGAGCAGCCAGCTTTTCAAAAAATTTTTGTTTTATTTTAAGTTCCGGGATACATGTGCAGGACACGCACGTTGGTTGCATAGGTAAATGTGTGCCATAGATGTTTGCTGCATCTATCAACCCATCACCTAGGTATTAAGTCGGACATGCATGCATGCCTTAGCTATTTATTCTGATGCTCCCCTTCCCCCTGCCCCCAACAGGTCCCAGTGTGTGCTGTTCTTCTCCCTGTATCCATGGGTTCTCATTGTTCAGCTCCCATATATACACCATTGAATACTATGCAACCATAAAAAGGAACAAGATCATGTCCTTTGCAGGGACACGGATGGAGCTGGAAGCAATTATCCTCAGCAAACTAACACAGGAACAGAAAGCCAAACATCACATGTTCTCACTTATAAGTGGGAGAGAGCCTTTAGAAGGGAAGATACAGTGGAGAGAGAGCCATGAGCCAGATATACAGGGTCCTAAGTACCATGCTGAGGGTTCAGAGTTTTTCCAGTGAACAAAGGGGAATGGAGAGGTTTTGAGCAAGAGAGGAACGGATTGTGCTTTGAGTGTTAGAGAGCATTACTCTGGCTACTGGCTGTGCTATAGAGAACTTGTTGGAAGGACTGTGACTGAGGCAAGAAGACCACTGAGGGAGGCTAGTATAGTGAACAGGGAAATAGAAACCACAGCCAGTGTGATGGAAGTGGACTGACTTCATGTGCTTGGAGGGAGTAGCTTTTCCTTTACCTTTACTTCTTGGTTCTTCTCTGCTGTCTCTTCTCTGTTAAACTTAGTGTGTCTTGTAGGAAAAGAGCAGGGAGGGATAGAGAACAGGAGGCAGGCTTGTTAGCTTCAATAACTAGGATTCTGACTACATGGATGTGCCCTGATTTATTTGCAGACCTTCTGGGCATTTTCTCAGCCCCTACATAAATTAGTTCCCCAGAGAGCAATACATTGAATATCATACTCATTGTTCCCTGCATATATGTTCCCAGAGGTGGGCTGAAATATTCACTTTCTGAAATGATCTGGAGAAGGACTGTGTTATTGACACTCTCTTCTGTGGTATTTGTATTTCAAAAAGCTACGAGATCAGGAATCCATCATTTCAATTAAAACTCATCTAGGCTTCCTATGAAGGAAGAATATCAATATTGCAGAGTCCCCAACCCAGGAGGATTCAGATTTGGCTTTCAGCTTGAAACCAGCATGGATTTGCTGTGTAGACTTGAATACACTGTATGGTTTTTCTGTGCTTCAGGCTTACCTTTGGGAGGGAGCTTGCAGTAGACAAATGAGCCTGAGCTATGGGATTTAAAGCACGATCTTGCTATTCACCAGTGGTGTGACCTTGGGCAAGTTGTTTAGCCGTTCCTACCTACACGGGCCTTCTCTTCCTGTTAAAGAAGGAGAATGATGTCCTTCCTTGTAGGGTGGTGATGGGGATAGAAGGCGTTAATACACAGCAAGTGCTTAAAACTTAGCAGGTTTTCAATGCGTGTTAGTCCTCCCCTCCTTGCTATGGTTAATAGAATTGGGTAATATTTTTTTAAAGTGCCAATAAGAGTGAACTGTCATTTTTTTTTTTAGCAGGTAAAAACTAAGTGAAATTGCCTGCTGATATATACTGATACAATGAATAATTTTGGAGTAATTTTATAGTTTTGTATTTCTGTGAGATGGAGTCATTCAAGCTAATTGTAATGCCATATAGAAAATGTTTGTGTTTGTCTTAGTAATGTTTTGTAATGGTGTAGTTAAAAATAATAGTTTGTGGCTGAGCATGGTGGCTCATGCCTGTAATTCCAGCACTTTGGAAGGTCAAGACAGGTGGATCACCTGAGCTCAGGAGTTTGAAACCTCGTCCCTACTAAAATACAAAAAATTAGCCAGGTGTGGTGGTGCATGCCTGTAGTCCCAGCTACTTGGGAGGCTGAGGCAGGAGAATTGCTTGAGCCTGGGAGGCAGAGATTACAGTGAGCCGAGATCATGCCACTGCACTCCAGCTTGGGCTACAAAGTGAGACTCGATCTCTAAGTAAATAAATAAATGAATAAAATAATACCTTGCCATCAATGATCTCTTCTGATAATTTCAGAGGTGTAGTACCCAATCATTGTGTATTATGGACCTAAATTTAGATTACAAAAAATAGGTATACATATTTAGCTTTTGTTATTTCTGGGTTATTCAACTTCATTATCCCTTTAAGGTATTTTTTTATTTTTATTTTTTTTTGAGACAGAGTCATGCTCTGTCACCAGGCTGGAGTGAAGTGACGCAATCTCAGCTCACTGTAACCTCCGCCTTTTGAGTTCAAGTGATTCTCCTGACTCAGCCTCCCAAGTAGCTGGAACTACAGGCGGGCAGCACCACTCCTAGCTAATTTTTGTATTTTTAGTAGAGCTGGGTTTCACCATATTGGCCAAGATGGTCTCTTTTTTAAGTTGGGTCTCAAGTCAAAACAAATGCGATCTCAAACCGTAGTGCCATACAACATTTAGCTGCAGCCTGTTTCCTAGGTGTGGTGTAAACACTAAATAAGAAAATGTATGAAAAGGGCTTAGCTTAGTGTCCAATACAGAGCAAAGATTCAGTGACTAGTTATTGTGACTGTCATCATTATTATAGTAATAATGAGTAAATAAAATGTTTTCTTTATTCTTTTCAAATATTTTCTGATTTTTTATTGAAATATTTCTCTCAACAATGTAAATGGAGCTCAGTTTTAATATTGTGTCCTTGTAAAGTGGCGTCTGCTCTAGTTTCTCTTCAAAAATATGCCATAGAATAATTAATGTTTAGATCTAGAATAAACAAATGAGTAAAATCACCTATCTTATTAGAAATGCACTTTTCTATAGCAAAGTGAGGTTCTCAAGATTGCTGGATTCTGTCAAATTTTATCAGTTTATCCAAAGTACCAAGCAAGATCTTCAATCAAGATCACTTTCCACTGTCCTCTCAATTTTTCGAACTTAACGTGGTCTCTGTGTATTTTCTTCAAACATATTTACATTTGAATCTCACTTCCTATCCTTTGGAAGATGGTTAAAATGCTTCCTTTCTTTCCCCTCCCCTTAGTTCTGCTATTAGTTGGCATGTGCTCTGTGAATGCAAATTCATTTTTACATCAGCAAAAGCAAAATTGAATAAGGAAGGCCATCTGATATGTAGTAAATCAAACAAAACCACAATGAATTTCAAAGCCAAGTATAAATTTTAAGACACAGCATGATGTGCAGGAAAGAGCAATGAGCTCAAATCAGGCAATTTGGAGTCTAGTTTAGACTTGGCGCCTGACTCACTGCATGACCTTGGGAAAGTCACTTTGTTCCCATAGGTTTCTGTTTTTTCTTTGATAAAGTTAGTTATAGTGCCAGATAATCAGAAATTAATCACTAATTCAGTACACGTATTATAATTTTCACTGGTGAACCTAAAAAATTTATCCTCAACCTCATTAAGTGTTATAAAGTAATTCTGCATTTTATCAAGATTAAGTTACATGTTAAAGTAACCTAATTTTCTCTTATGGGTGTATCAGATAGAAGAATGTCAGGTAAACTGAAATTGAAATTGAAATTGAAATGTTTCAATTTCAGCAGATGACTTGATCAAGTTTTCCGTTACACCACTCTGGACAAGTTGGAAACACATAGACTAGATCAGTGATAAGTATGTGCTCTTAAGAGACAACCAGAATTTCCAGGAAGTTATTTCAACATGTATATTTCTCAGAAATTCTGATTGAGATAGTTCTGGGTAGTATTTGGTAATCACAACAACTTCCAGCTGATTCTGAAGATCATCTTGTTTTGGAAACCAGTGGGCTAGAATAACCAGGTGGATCAGTCAGTGGTTGAATTATCAGGGTTACTTACTGGGGTAACATGCAGGTTTGTGTCCCTGGACTGTGTTTGTCAACACATTTGCATGATTTGGCTGAAGATATAGAAGGGATGATGGTCAGGTGTATAGATGTTGCAGACACACTGGAAAACAAAATAAAAGCTAAAAATTATCTTGATGGGTAGAAACATCAGGAGAAAAAACCACAGTGAAATTTAAAGGGATACATAAATTCTTTCACTTCATTTATATTTAAAAACAATTAATGTGGTACCAGATGGGGTAAACCTAACCTGAGAGCCACTCACGAGGCACAGACATTGAGGTTTTAGGGAACTAGAGGAACAGCATCTTTTTGAGAATAAAATAAATTTTATATGAAAACACTTTGTATAAACTGTTAAATGTAAGAGAGTTACTGTGAGAAGGATGCTACAGCTGATCTCAAGCAGAAGCAGAACAGAATAGTAGTTCCAAGTCTAAGAGTCCCAGATTCCAGTCATGATGTTACAGCAGATAGTTACGTGATCTTGAGCAAATTATTTAATCATTTCATGTATTGGCTTCCACATATGGGGATAATACTGTCCTCACAGGTTTGTATTAATGATGAAAACATTTAGCATATGCCTGGCACATGGTGATATGCAGTGAAAGGCATCTATTGTTTGAAGTATCATTATATAGTATCCAGAATAAAGGAACCTAGGTCAGTCATATTCTGTAATTTCTAGGTGACACTTGAAGAATTGTCTCCAGTTCTGGGCACCATACTTTAGGAGACTTGTAGACCAAAGGGAATGTGTTCAAAGGTGAATAGTGGCACGTAGGAGCAGGAGGGTGAGTGGCTTTGAAGTACAGTTAAATGCATTTGAAGAAACTGAGAGCATTTTCTCTTGAGAAGAGAAACTGAAAGACAACATCAAAGGAACTGAAAGGCAAATACAAGAAAGCTGTTTTGTCCTGACTGCACAAAACAAAGTTTCATTTAGGGGTGGACAGAGAGATTGAGAGAGTATGTCTTAAAAACCGTTTTTTATTATTAGAGGGGTATGGATTTTGTAGGGAAGGAGATAGTTTCTTACCCCTTTCTATGCTCAGGCTCCATGGTTAGGGTCTTTGCCAAGGGGACTACTTTCTAAGTTGAGAGGTTACTTGGACTAATGACCTCTAAGGTCTTTTTGAATGTTATAGGATTATGTGGAGAGAGAGGTGGTGCTATTCCCAAAGGTGTCCTGAAGGCCCACATGTGCTAGGTGATGGGCGGAGTTAATGATGACTAGCTGCTCCAAAGATGGAAAGTGATTTGTGTTCCCATCAAGTTTAATGCATCTGTCTTTTCACCCCAGGCATCAGCCAAGTGCCAACATATTGGGCCCATTCATCTTTTTGGCATGACAGAATTGAGGTGGGGTGGCATGTGGCTAATGAACCTCTTCAGAAAAGCAAATTTCCCCAAATTAGGTTCTAATTGGGTTGGGAACCAGCAATTGTCTGTGACCTGTTAATATTTCAGGAAGCTTCATCCACCTGAGTGCTGTGAGAGCTGGCAGCATTGCAAAGGGCTAGACTGATAGGCTCCCAGACTGACACCCCCGTTGCCCAGCCTTCCTCTCTTTCCACATCCCTTCAAGGAATCTGAGTCTGAGCCTTGGTCTGTTCTGGACTAAGTCAGAACTGACTTAACAAAATTGAACACTGATGGAATCTCGACGTCTGAGGATCTAATAACCAAGTGAGATTAGAGTTATGTAGCCACAACGCTTGGATTTGCAAGATTGGAATAGACCTCGGAAAATCATATAGTCCTTTCCTCACTTAATCAGTTAATTCACCTGGCAGTATCCCTGTACATAGCCTTGAGCTTCTTTTTAAACATCCCTCAAATTGAGCAGCTCACCACCAGTAGATATCCCATTCTATTTTTGTACAACTTTGAGAGGTATAAAGGTCTTATTGAGGCCAAACTACTATAATTTGCCTAGTTTCGTTGGGGAATTATACTAATAAGGATGCTCATAATAGTCTGTGTTTCCTGAACACTGACTACCAATTAAACACTCTATTAAGTACATGTTCTGGCTTAATTCTGATTATCGTGCTTTAGAATACATGTTATGCATCCCATTTTATGGATTAAGAAACTGAGACCCAGAAAGTTCCAGTGATTTGCCCAAAGATTGAAGGTGGGTTCCAAACCTAGATTCATGTGTTTGAAAAAGTGCATTCTCTTAACTTCTTCCTTCTAGTGCATATAAGCATGTATGTGGGTCCATTCCAGAGTGGGACCTCCTTAAATCTGTACTTTATCTCAAACTTTAGACCTGTATTCCATCTCAAATCTGTCCCCCAGGCTTGGCTCAAATCTGTCCTCAGTTTGACTTCAGTTCATACAGTTGTCACTGCCCGAGAGCAAAGATTTTCAAAATATGTTCAGGGAAGCTTTGCACTTTGGTTAGAGGGTTCCCAGGGGCTACTGGTAGAGCCTGAAAACCCCAACATCAGCCAGAGTACTTTTCTATATATAAATGTACTGGACTTTTGTATAAGCTCTCAATTGGAGAAAAGATTCCATAGCTCATAAAAGTTTGAAAATTTATGGCAGTGGATTAGAATATCGAGATAAAAATCTAAATATGAATGGGCTATGTGATACAATAGATCAGTCTAATGTAATACCGGCTTCTCCCAAGTTCAACATTGAAAGCGTTAATGAACAATATTGATTTAATAAAGGAGGAGCTTACATGTCAGTCATGAAGCAAAGTGTCCTGTTTCCTCTACATGTCCTGGATCTTTCTCCAGTATTTCCTTCCTTGTTGCAGCTGCCATCTCTCTGTCTCTCTCTTTTCCTTTTTTTTTTTTTTTTTTTTTTTTTTGAGATAGAGTCTCGCTCTGTCACCCAGCCTGGAATGCAGTGGCGCGATCTTGATTCACGGCCACCTCCACCTCCCAGGTTCGAGTGATTCTCCTACCTCAGCCTCCTAAGTAGCTGGCATTGCAGGTGCACCACCACGCCTGGGTAATTCTTGTATTTTTAGTAGAGATGGCGTTTCTCCATATTGCCCAGGCTGGTCTCAAACCCCTGAGCTCAGGTGATCTGCTCACCTCAGCCTCTCAAAGTGTTGGGATTACAGGCATGAGCCACCGTGCCCGGCCTCTCTCTTTCTTTGAAACATAAAAACATACACTTCCACTTGGAAATACAGTTCTCCTCTCTGTCTGTCTCTGTTCCTCTCACCTGCCTCTAAACCTTTGCTTCTTCCCTACTCCCTGCCTCTCTCCTTTGGTTCTCACCCTTAGGAGCTAGGTGTCTGTATTAATCATGTTTTTTTATTTTCCGTATTTTTGATGTTTTCACATCTTTGGGCCTTGCTGATCCTGATGGGACTGACCCTCAGAGGGCTTGCCAACTCCTAGAGATAGTAAAGGACCCCCCTACAAGTGTTTCTTTCATGTGCAAACCAGTCAATCCAGAGCCCATACCCCAAAGCACTTCCTTTACTTGGCTCTTATACTCTGGGCCACTATTCTCCTACTCTAATCTCTCTAGGGCAAGGTACCAGACTACTAGGGACAGCCCTTATGCACTGAAATTACTTAAACTGCCCAATCTTAAACCCGCTTAGCCTGCCTTGCCCAGTGCCTTGCCCATTTCTTCCCACGGAAGCAACAATGAAGACTTTAGTCCGTGTTTTCCTCTGCCTGCTTCTGCCTCCTGACCAGCCCTGAGGCTTCCCCCATAGACCACTACGGTATGGTGTGTCCCCTCCTCTTCAGACTTGTGAGTTTAATAAATTATCCAATGACAATCATCTCTGATCTGTTGGCCTCAGCACACCTGAACAATAGGAAAACATATTTTTAAAAACCATTGCTTTCTCAGAGTTTAGCCTCTCTGCATTTTCAACAATTATTGCATTCAACAAAACCAAAACCTGACCTGCTTCCTAGGAATCGTTCTCCTAGGAGAGCCTGAGAAGGCTGTGGACATATACATTTTGAATAGCTGACACTTTTTTTTTCAATTAAAGGTATAAGCATGTACTCTCACATCCCGCCTCCCCCAGCACACACACACACACATATCCTGCTCCTGTTCCTCATTTACTGCCCCAGCTCTTAGTTTTTGCTCCTAGGCTGGACCCTGTACACCCTTCTCATATGTACTGGCTAGCAAAGCTTTTTGAAATTCACCCTCTGCTTTTCTTCTTAGACATAGCTTACACATATTCTTTCTTTTGCCTGAGCTGCTTCAGTTGTTCCAAGAAATGATCCCAAGGCCACTGCTTCCGTTGTGTCCTTCATCTGCACTCCTCATATGCCCCCTACCACAGGCTGAGCTCACTGGCTTACAAGTTCCTGGTTTCTCTTCACTCCTGTACCAGGCTGGGGACTCCATGAGGCTGGGATGAGTACAGCACCTGGCTTACTGTAAGCTCTCAACAAATACTTCTCGATTGAGTGAATGAATGAATGAATCTGATTTATGTTTTCTGCCTTTTATCCCTTGTTTTCCCAGGAGCCATCAGATCATCAGATGCACATACACGTACACACACAGACACACACAGACATACACACATGTGCACACATTCACACACATACACATGCGCGCGCGCACACACACACACACACAAACTGCTTTTTACCTTACAATGATGTCTCTGTTTATCTGTGGACAAAAATACACTGAACTATGCAAACAAAAATTCAATTTCCTCCTAATAATTTGTAGGCAGTATGTCTTGAACTGAGTGGTAAAGAAGGAAATTGTTTTAATGACACCGGAAAGATATCTGAAAATATGAATTTGGGTTCAAGGAAACAGAAGAGAAGGTGCTCAACAAAGAAAAGATGAGAAAGGAATGAGTGATTTAAAAAATTTGAAACAAGAAAAGAAGAAACAGTGGAGAGAAAAAGGAAAGCAGGAAGAAAGGGGGAAAAAAAGCATTCATTGATTTGCTCCTGTCAAGACAGATTACTTGCTTGGTGGGCTCTGAGAGGGTGGGCTACGGGACCTCATTCCTCAACCAGAACATACTTCCCTATAAACACTATCTCTGCTTTTAGCCACACGATTCTTGAGCCACTGTCAGCATCTAGGGATAAGGCTTTTCAAATGGTCCCTCTATTTGCATTTGGGTGCATATTGCTGGAAAGACTTGAAAACATGAGAGATGCTGCTCTAGCACCTTCTAGAGCTGTCCAGATGAGAACCCAAGTCTGTGCTGTGCCCTCACCTCATGCTTTTTTCTCAGGCTCAAGGATGGGTGCAGTTCTCCACAACCATGTTGCTTTCCACATCTTTCTTGCAGTCTAAAGAAACATGACTGATATGTGCAAGCTCTGAATTAAAATGATTTGCGTGACCTATGTAAGCTCCATGAAGCAGATGGCATTTGAACAATAGGTAGGGGTTTGGCATGCCAAATTGGAGGGTGGGGAGCTATTCTATTCGGGAGAGTCTTAAGACATTCCAAGCTCTTCTTTCTCCCTCTCCAGCTCACATATCCAGAGACTTCTCCACCGGACTCGCCCCCGGCTTCCTGCTGAGCCACCCAGTAATTACTACCTCAATAAAGATGTTACTGGCTCCAGTTTAGAAAGGATAAGGAGATCTGGGGCTCTCAGCCTGTCTGCCTAGTCGAACAGAGGCGTCACTCCTTGTCTTTTTCTGACCCTTGTTTATCTCTTCCTTCTCTTGGCCGTTGCTTCATTTTGTTGTAATTTCAGCCACGGGGGAGGGAGAAAAAAGTCAGATGTGGAGATATCACTGGGAACAAATGGCATTTACTGTTAATGTGGCGGCAAATGGCCTCCTCTCTGACTTGTGATATTTTAACTCTCTTAAGGAAGAAAGTAGCACTGCAGTTCTCTTCTCCTGCCTGGCCCAAAGGCAGGGGAACATTATTCACCTGGATCATTAACCCTAAAATATGATTTTACCCACAGCAGCATTCCGCAGAGGGCAGCTACTGTGGGAAAACTGTGATGCCAGGCAGAGCTCAGGCAGGGCTGAGCCTCAGAACCTCAGTTTCTTTCTACAGCCACTGCTCACAAGCTGTGTGACTTTGGGTTCACTTTCCAGGGCCTCAGTTTTGCCATCTGTAAAATGAAGACAGCAGCCTATGCCTTGCCTACTTTGAATGGTGATGGTGAGGATATCATGAGATAGTATCAAATCCTTTGGGGGCGAAAACACCACATAATTATTTGTTGTAAATATGGGTCTTTTTTAGATTGGTTGCCAGCACATTGCTCATTCTGCACTTTAAAAAATCCTTTCCAGTACCCAGTATGCAACATTCTTCCATTTCTAGCTCTCCCTGGATCAAATCCTCCTCTCAGAAAAGTTTCTGAAATCAGTCATTTATGGGTAGCATGATTCCTTCTTCCTGTCTCTGGTTTCTCCAGCTCCAAACCATTCTCCATCATACCAGCAGGATTATCTCTGTGAAACGGACACACCATCCTACTCACACCCGGCCTTTCCCTGTGCCTCCAGCTGCCCATGAGTTTATCTGATGCATTCAAGCAAAATTCAGCCATCTCCTACTATGCCTGCCAGGCACTGTTGTAGGTGATGGAACTATAGCAGTAAATAAAACAGGGAAGCCCTCTGCCCTCCTGAAGTTTACATTCAAGAAGAAGACAGAAAAAATAAACAGATAGATAAAGAAGTCCCTTTAGATAGTGATACATTGGATGAAGACAGTAAAACAAGGAGAAGAAGAGTAGTAGGAAAGTGGGAAGCCTTGCGTGTTTGAACTCGATTCTAATAATAGAAGCAGCAGACATGTGTAGCCCCCAGGTGAGAGGGTTAACGGGAAGAAATCAGCAGTCACAGAAGCTTGGCTACAGGATAGGCCTGGCAGAGCCGAAGAACAGCAACGAATTGTGATATGAGCAAAGGGAGAGTGGCAAGAGGCATGGTGAATGGGAAAGCTAGGACCCTGAAGACTGTAATAAGATTCTCAACTGTGTCCTAACTGCAAAGGGAAGCTTTTGCCAGGTGTGAGGCAGGAAAATGATGTGATCAGATTTACCTCTTAAAAAGATCGCTCTGGGTGCACTGTGGAAAATGGGAATTTTTGTGGCTGAAATTTCAAAACTGTCTCGGAGCCCTTCACCAGTTGGGTCCAACTTTACATATCCAGCTGTATCTCCTATCACAAGCACACACACACTGCACTCTTGACACATTCAACTCAATATTGTTTTCTACATGCCATGCTCCTTCATGCTTTTTAATTCAACCATGGCTGTCTTCTCTTCTGGTAATGCCTTCTTGCTGCCCAGGGGCTGTCACATCAGGCATCTGACCACCCAGGCTACATGCTGGGATGTGGGGCCAGAACTGGGGCTTTCTCAAGGGCTTGAAACAGATCAGGAAGATAAGCAAGCCATAGGTATTTTGTGTGCTGCTACTGTGTGCCTGGCATTGTGCTGGGCTCCTAGGATACAGGTGGAATGAGGCAGACACAGTCCCTGCCTTCGTGGAGTTTATAATCCAAAGGGTGAGGAAGTGTAAAAAGGAAATATGAAATAAATTGGGGATTCTATGTCTTGATAGAAAATCGGCACTAAAAGTGCTCCTCTTGGAAGCACAAAATCATAGATTTATGGTCTTATGGAATCTTAAGCTTATAGAATCAAATCATCCCAGGAGAAAAAAACCACTAGGAATTAGAAATGAATATTTATCACATCTCTGGAGGATGGGGTGGCTGTATAAGCTTAGAAGTGATAGAAGAAATCACAAAGGAAAAGACATAAAGCAAACTGGAAAAATACCCACAGCAAATATGACAAAGGATTACTATCTTTATTATGTAAAGAGTGCATGCAAATCAATTAAATTCACTAAGACCCCAGCAGATAAGTCAGTAGAGGGCAAGAACAGACAATTCTCAAAAGAGGAAATACATACAACTGGTTCACAAACACAAGAAAAATAAATGTTCGCTCTCTTTAATAATCAAGAAAGGCTTATTAAAACCATGAGATAACCTTTTTTTTTTTTTTTTTTTTTGCCTATTGAATTAGCAAAGTTTAAACAAAAACAAGAGGATGTCAATGCTTTTGAGAATGAGATGATATAAAGAATCTCGTGGATTTCTGGTAGACATGTCAACTAGGGCGCCCGTTTTGGAAAACAATTTGGCAATGTGCATGAAGAGTCTTAAAATATAATTTAATTTTAGTAATTTAATTTCTGGGATTTTTTTTTTTCCTAAAGAAAAAATCCAAAAATAGAAAAAAAGATATATGCATGAAGATTTTTTTTTTCTAGAGTATTATTTATAGAAGCCAAAGCAGGGTGTGTGTGGGGGTGCACCACGAAAAACCAAGCTGAGGGGTACAGTTATCCATATAAGGAAACATTCCGTGGCCATTTAAAAACATGTTTGTGAAATTCTTATGCTCTGTACTAAAGTTAAGCAAAAAAGGAGGACAGAAAAAGAAATTGCATATTCAGTACGATCGTGTTCACAGGGAGACGGTCATACGCACATTGACTTAAAGATGTCCAGGTTGTCAGATAGGAACATCCCTAGTGATGTTGCATGAACTGGTTTGGGGACAGGGACTTGGACTGGGCCATCCTGCTGGTTCTTCCCCTAAGGCTGGAGATTTAGTGAAGAAATGAGCAGCAGTCCCAGGCTTCGTTGGGGAACTCGGCTTATTCCTTGACTTCAGTGTGAGAACTTAATGCTTTTAAGCTATATATATATTTTTTATTTTTTATATATATGTATTTTATTGCATTTTAGGTTCTGGGGTACACGTGCAAAACATGCAGGATTGTTGCATAGATGCATACATGGCAATGTGGTTTGCTGCCTCCATCCCCCTGTCACCTATATCTGGCATTTCTCCTCATTTTATCCCTCCCCAACCTCCCTACCCCCCGCTGTCCCTCCCCTATTCCCCCACAACAGATCCCAGTGTGTGATGCTCCCCTCCCTATGTCCATGTGTTCTTATTGTTCAACACCCACCTACGAGTGAGAACATGTGGTGTTTGTTTTTTTCCTTCTTGTGTCAGTTTGCTGAGAATGATGGTTTCCAGATTATCCATGTCCCTACAAAAGACACAAACTCATCAATTTTTATGGCTGCATAGTATTCCATGGTGTATATGTGCCACATTTTCCTTGTCCAGTCTATCATCAATGCGCATTTGGGTTGGTTCCAGGTCTTTGCTATTGTAAACAGTGCTGCAATGAACATATGTATGTATGTGTCTTTATAAGAGAACGATTTATAATCCTTTGGATATATACCCAGGGATTGCTGGGTCAAATGGAATTTCTATTTCTAGGTCCATGAGGAATCGCCACACTGTCTTCCACAATGGTTAAGCTAATTTACACTCCCACCAACAGCGTAAAAATGTTCCTATTTCTCCGAATCCTCCCCAGCATCTGTTGTCTCCAGATTTTTTAAGCTGTATAATTTTAAGAAACCTGATGCGGGCTGCCTCCTTCATGATACAGATGAGGAAACTGAGGCTCAAAATGGTTTGGTAACTTGTTCAAAGTGGCGCAGATTTGGGGCAGAGCTGGGACTGGAATCCAGACCTTCTGAATTCAAACCAATGCAGCCTCCTGCCTCGATATACCTATGCCTGAGTGGATAAACATTTGCATTTATTTGGGGAGGGGGATGTTTGTGCTACATCTATACACTCGTGCCTGTGGATGTGCAAAACGTGAATGTGTATTCAACTGACCTGTAACCAACCACCACGATTTGCTTTAGATTGTCCGGGTTTTATCAGTCAGGCTGGGACTGGTGGTTACTCTAAATGTGTGTGTGTGTGTGTGTTTCACCCTTTTTCGTGAGCACGCGCTTTGTGGACCTCCTGCGCATCTCTTGGTGTGTCTGGGTTTGTTTTTCGGCGCCAAACAGGCTGCCCTTTGGTTCCAGCCAGTTCGTGTGCTCCACAACATCTCCCCCCGAGGGCAAGGCTTTTCCTGTTTTGCTGGCTGGTGGAGGAGAAGCTCGCGGGAAGCGCCCCCTCCCCTCCCCGGGTCTGGTTCCCATAGGCCGGTGTTCCTTTGCAGGCAGCCACCACGGCACCATCCAGCCCTCCCCGCAGATCCGCCAGCCTCGCTCAATCCAGAAGCAGACGTGTTTTCGTTCACCACGCGCTCGCCTCTGGCCTCTCGCGGCTTAATTAGCGCTAATGGGGGTGGAGGCCGCCCTTGGACGGCTTCCCGCAGCTGCCCTCTGCTGGTCGGTAGCCGCATTGGCGGCTGGAGCCCGGGGACCTGGAGCTGCGGTTTCCGCCTCAGAGCCTGGGGGCCTGGAGGCCCGTGTTGGCAAGAGCCCACCGGTTATGACAAAAGACCTTATTACCAGTCCTGGCACACCTACCGGCCCCACTCTCTTCCTCCTTGAATAAATAGATACAAAAATGCCCTCATTGTGTCTGCTGGGAAGGCAGGGTTATTCAATAATTAACCTGTGTGAGCTGGATGCGGTGACAGGTGCCTGTAATCCCAGCTACTCTGGAGGCTGAAACAGGAGGATCGCAGGAGACCAGGAGTTCAAGGCCAGCTTGGGCAACATAGCAAGACCTCATACCTAAAATATAAAATAAAATAAAATAAAATAAGCTTTTCACTTCTCTGGGCTGCAACTTGATCATCTGTAAAATGAGCAGTGCAATGACATCTATCACATTAGGTCCTTAACCAGGCACAGTGGCTCATGGCTGTAATCCCAGCACTTTGGGAGGCCGAGGTGGGCAGATCACCTGAGGTCAGGAGTTCGAGGCCAGCATGGCGAAACCCTGTCTCTACTAAAAAAAATCTGGGCGTGGTGGCTGGTGCCTGTAATCCCAGCAACTCGGGAGGCTGAGGCAGGAGTAGCCGGGATTACAGGCAACTCCTTGAACCCAGGAGGCGGAGGTGTCAGTGAGCCTAGACAGCACCACTGCACCCCAGTTTGGGCCACAGGGCGAGACTCCATCTCAAAACAGAACAATACAAAGCAAAACAAAGCAAAAACATGAACTGGTGTGATGGTGTACCAGAAGTCCCAGGTGGTGTACCTGTAGTCTTGGGAGGCTAAAGTGGGAGGGTTTCTTGAGCCCAGGAGGTCAAGGCTGCAGTAAGCTGTGATCATACCACTGCAATTCAGCCTGGGTGACAGAGTCAGACTCTGTCTCAGAAAAAAAAAAAAAAAAAAAAAAAAGAAAGAAAAAAAGAAAGGAAAAGAAAAGAAAAAAAGGAAACACATTAGGTTCTTGAGAGGCTTAGTGGAGAATGCCTGTAAAGAGCCTCACCCAGTGCCTGCCACACAAGAAATACCCCCCAAAAAAGGTGTCTGTTATTATCAACAGCGATGCTGTTCTCATGGCGGTGGGGGCCAGCGATGACATGAGTGGATCTTCTCTACAGCATCATGGTGGAAGGCCACATGGAGGAAACGCTTTCCGAGCTGACTTCTGATGGATTGCTAGGATTTAACAAACATTTGTGTAATATTGCAATGTGCCAAGTGTTATCCAAAAAATGAGAGGGATATAGAAGTGAATAATTTGCTGTTCCCAAGTCAGAATAACTGCACTAAATTTGCAATAATGTAAAGAAGTTTTATATTCAAATGAAGCATATTTTTAAAATAATAATGATAACCATCTCATGTTTGTCCAGTGTGTTTCAGGTCTGAGTCCTTTTCCAGGATCCTCAGAGAGATAATGGATGTGAGCACTTTAGAAAATAGACAGCTTTCTGCAAAATTAAGGTGATTTGTATTGAAGGGTGAAGTTTGTCTATATCCCTCATTGACTAAACAAAATCATTTGTGCCTCTTAGATGGATAAAGACGATCACAGAATCATAGCATTGTTCTAGCCCTCAGAGCTAGCAGAGACTTTATCTGCTTCTACTTCCATCCATAGCTGTGTGCAGAATACCTGTCTGTGGGAATCTATGCTCTGTTTGAATGCTTCTGGGGATGGGGCACTCACTTCCACCCTAAGCAGAAGTCAATCTGTCATTAGATAAGCAGATACATTGAGTGTTCTGTCTCTTTTTCCCTCTTACTGCCTAAATTCAGACAACCAGTTATGTTAATTTCACCCCTAAATATCTCTCAGCATCCTCATCAGTAGTGCCCCTGTACAAATATCACTTCCATTGCAATTATAGTCATTTTCTAATTAGACTGCTAGCTTTAGCTTGCCCCTCCCTCTTAACCCCAATCTACTCTCTATGTTACTTTGCCACAATCTGATCTTGAAGTTCCGTTTAAACATTTTGCCTTTCCCCTGCCTAGAGAATCTCATCCTCCTTAGCAAGGTCTATCATATGTTTAACAGCTCAGCCCCTGGCTGCCTTCTGCAGCAGGGGTTGGCAGACTGTGGCTCCTGAGCTAAGAGAACCCCACAACCTATATGTTCCATGAACAACAACAAAAAAAATGGTTTTGACATTTTTAATCCTAAAATGCTAAACAAACCATTATACTTTTGGAGGGAATGGTTGCTTAAAAAGTTAAGGACACTGCCTCTTGGCCTGCAAAACCTAAAACGTTTACTATCTGACTCTACTGAAAAAGTTTGGTGACACCTGGAGAATCAGCTCCTAACATCCCTACACACTTGACTTTGCATCCAGTTGGCACAATTTGCCAAACTCCAAGTATAACATGCTTCTACACACCTCTGTCATTCCCTCTGGCTGATGCCCGACACTGCCTGCCTCTGTGATACACTCTTACTTTTTAGTGATGATGATAATGATGATGACAATTGATAATGAGTGTTAAATACTTACTGTATGCCAATCACTGTTTTAAGTACCTTACGTGCGTTAATTCATTTCATCCACACAACAAGCCTATGAGGGAGCACAATTATTATTTCCATTTTACAGAAAAAAAAAACAACCCTAACATGCCAAAGAGAAGGTTACTTGCCCAAAGTTACAGAACTGTGAAGTGGCTGAGATGATTTAAGACCCAGCTATGCTGTTTCCTGGAAAGCCGTCTCAGAACTCCTGGAGGTGGTTTGCTATTCTCTTTCCTTGGATAATGTAGTACCTACCTGGATTGTAACATAATTCCTAGAAGGTTGCCGCTATCTGTGTCAGTGGCCTCCCTCCCACCCAGGTGGTGACCTGCTGGGGCTAGGAGTCCTATATTTTGCATTTCTGACATGCTCCCCAGCACATATCCCCAGGCCCCAGTGCTATGGGTGCTGAAAACACCATTCAAGTGAATCAATTTGCAGGGCTTCTTGCAGGTGACCCTAGTGACTATTTTAGGAATACGTTGACAGTGTGAGCCTACAATAGGCTCTGTGTCCTCCCCCAAATCTCACGTTGAATTGTAATTCCCAGTGTTGGAGGAGGAACCTGCTGGGAGGTGATTGGATCACGGGGGCAGATTTTCCCCTTGCTGTTCTCACGATAGTGAGTCTCATGAGATCTGATGGTTTAAAAGTGTGTGGCACTTCCTCCTTTGCTCTCTCTCCTGCCGTTATGTGACTATGTGCCTTGCTTCCCCTTCATCCTTCTGCCATGATTGTAAGTTTCCTGAGGCCTGCCAGCCACGCTTTCTGTATAGCCTGTAGCACTGTGAGTCAATTCAACCTCTTTTCTTCATAAATTACCCAGTCTCAGGTAATTTTTATAGCTTTGTGAGAAAAGACTAATACATTGACTCAAGAGCAAAGGATGTGTCAAGACCTCAGAATTGAAAACTCTTGCTCTAAGGCTTGGTTGACCAAGGAGCGGTGGAGATGCGACAGGGTTTTCCAGGGTCGGGCTCCCTGCGAAGACTGGAGGTTTAAACCAGTAAAGACCAAGAGACCAGTTTCTATAACAGAAGCAAAAACAGTGACACCTCTATGCAGGGGTGTTATGAGTTTCCTATATGATAAAGAACACTGTAAGATATGAAATGCTATTTAATTGCAAATATATATATATACACACGTATATAGAGATGATATATACATATGTATATAATTTATGCTGCTAGCTTTAGTAGTGGGGGATAAATCATAGGAAGGTGTATAGGAAGACTATATTAGAAATTTTTTATCCCTGAGTTATTATCCTGGGGTCTTGAAAATCTCTTCTATCCTTAAGTCTTAGCATCCCAGGATAAGAGTAAGGTAGGTATTTCAGTCCACATTTAAGAACCACAGATGATTAAGGGATGAGAAAGCCTTAATGATCATCCAGTTCAACCCAATGGAGAGAAATCCTTAGGCAAAATATTATCTTAAGCAAGAAAAGATTCATTCACTAGAAAACACTAGAGATTCTTGCAAGCCTTGTGTAAACGGTGTATCTGGGTTGCAGGGACACTTGGAATCAGGGACTTCACTTAACAGAATTGCACTTCTCTTTGTGTCTTTCATTTCTGCATGACAGTTCCGTTAGAAAATCTTCTGGCTTTCTCGATAAGGCTGTGGTTCCTACCACTCATATTTCATAACTACCACCTGAGAGACACTGAGACTCTTTCTTTCTCTCCCTTTAGTTCTAGTAAGAAAATCCCGGAAGAACTCTGAGTGGCCTGGCTTACATACAATGCTTACTTCTGGGCCTGTTAGCTACGGCTTGAGGCTAGGGCCAAGCACAGCCACCAGCATCCCACCTCTGTGTACTGAGGACATTCCCAAAGTGAGAGAGAGGTAGTGAGCTTTGTGGCTGCTTCAGGTGGTATCCACTGAAAAAGATGAGAAGTGGGGCCCAGGGAGGTTGTTGCACGCCCCCCACCCAGAAATACCAAAATTTTTAAATAGAATCTGGGACTAAGGAAGCCTGTTTTGAGTCTTGGGTCCTCCTTTTAGGAAGCAAAATTATGGGAGATCTCCTACAGGCTAGTTGTTTTATATTTAATTCTCAAAGCAACCATATGAAGTGGTTATTTTTACTCCCATCTTACACGCAATGAAATAGAGGTTTAGGGAGGTTAACTAACCTACCCAAGGAGGCATGGCTGGTGAAGGTCTAGCCTGGGAAGAGAAATGAGAATCTGGGTCATCTGGGCTCCTGAGTCCTTGCTCCTTTCTTTACACGATGTAACCTTCCAAAAGCTAGAAAGTGGCTTTACCCTTTTGGGCACTGGCTCCTTCTATCAAATTAGATCTTTTCCAATTTAAAAATTCATCTTTCCTAATTTAGTTTTCACACTTTTTTTCCCCCCAGTCTCAGAAGACATCCATGACTTTAACTCTCTGATAATGGACACATTCCCTATTATTACAGAGGAAGTGTACTCTTGTCCTGTGAATTTCCGGGAGGGGAAGTAGTGGGCTAATCTCTTAACCCTGGGTTTATGGGGGTTAGAAGGAATATAGGTCTGATGTAAAAAAAAACCCCAGTATCTAAAGACCAGGCTCTTAGTGTAGCTCCCAGGTTAATCTCTTGTGTAAATGTTGGTAAGTGGCTCCCTCTTCTCTTCTCATCTTCCTCAGTATCCTCAGCTACTTAAAACAAAATACTACCTTACTTCATAGCTCCATGGACTCTGTAGTTTGGCAGCTGAGGAATATTTTTAAAAACAGTTCATGTAAGTGAACTTTCAGATTTAAATGCTTCCCCCTTCCATGTTCTTCCAAGTCCTTGGTTTTCTTACCTGTGAAATGATAGAAGTTGGACTCAACTTTGCCTCCTTCCTCCTTTGGCCTCCTTCCACCTTTCAAATTCTAAGCCTCTAGTTTCTTTATTTTATTTTAATTTTATTTCTATTTTATTTTTTAAGAAATGGAGGCTTGTTCTGTCACTCAGGCTGGAATGCAGTGGTGCCATCATAGCTTACTGGAGCTCTGACTCCTGGCCCAAGTGACCCTCACATCTCAGCCTCCTTAGTAGCTGGGACTACAGGCATGGACCACCATGGACAGCCAATTTTTAAAAAAAGTGTGTGTGTGTATGTGTGTGTGTGTGTGTGTGTGTGTGTAAATGGAGTCTTGCTATGTTATCCAGGCTGGTCTCAAACTCCTCGCCTCAAGCGGTCATCCTGCCTTGGCCTCCCAAATTGCTGGGATTATTGCAAGTCACTGCACCTGCCAAGCCTCTAGTTTCTATGTCCATGAAAATTCATACTCAACAATTGCCTTTCCCACATTGTCCCTCACCCTACTCCTATGGGGATTCCTGTCCCTGTGCAGTCACCTGAGCTGTTCCCTGCCACTCCTCTGCTTCTCCCTCCTCATTATCACAGTGACTCACTCACCCCCAACACTCTTAGAGATAATTCCCAGCAGTAGGCTCTCTCCTCTGGGCTCGTAAGATGGCCACACACTGGGCTCAATAAGCTGCTTACCAGCATGGGAAGGGATGGCATTTAGAGTGCCATGTCTTTTTTTTAGCTTTGCTTTAAAGGGAAGCTGATTTGGGAATGTGTTTGGAAGATGTCCCTAATTTGGTGCTTGGAACTCCATGAATGCGGGGACAGAGGGAAAGAAGTTGCACTATTTCTTCTGTCTCCTTTGGTGGTTGTCTAACACTTGAGAAGTACTTTGTCATCTTCTATGCCCCTTGAAAATGATTTGGCTCCCTCCAGAGCCTAGCCATGTCCATGTTGGAGAGGCCTTGACATTCTGGACAAGGAGTTAGAAAATCTGATTGGCCATGTGCCCTTGGCGAAGTCATTTCACTTCTCAGAGCTTTGATTGGCTCTTTCATAAAGTGAAGCTGTAACTGTACTTACTAAGATATTAAATTATAATCTGAGCCAGTATATACTGAGTGCTTACTATATGCAAGACACTACCTGAGTAGATCTTTATGCATCATCTCATTTAATGCTTACCATTGTTCCTGGATTGAAATATTGTTACTAATATTTTAGAGATGAGAAAAGCGAAGGTCAGAAAAGTGAAATAATTTGCCTAATCTAGGAAATGTCGTAATCTGTAATATAAACACAGTTCTATGTGACTCTAGAGCCTTTACAGTTAACAATTACACTATACTACTGAGTTATACTGGGTAGATGATGTTTCAGTTATCTGTTGCTATGAAACACATCACCCCAAAACTTTGTAACATTGACAACAACCATTATATTATGCTTGTGGATTCTATAAAGAAGTCGGATGTCGCACAGTGCGGATGTCTTATCTCTACCTTACAATGTCTGGAGCCTCAGCTGGGAAGATTCAAAACATTTGGAGGCCTTTTGTCTCACAGCTGGGCTGGGATGACTCAAAGGATGGGCTCATTCTAGAAAGGGTGACCAGAGTGCCTGCCCTGTCCTCTATATATGAATTGGGCTTCCCCACGGCACGATGACCTCTCAGGTATTCTAACGTTTTACATGTTTATTCAGGAACTCTAAGAGTGAGAATTCCAGTTAAAAAATAAAATAGAAGCCACATGAACTTTTATGAGCTAGTCTCAGGAGTCACATGGTAACACATCTTTCTACTCTGTTGGTCAAAGCAGCTATAAGTCCATAGGTAGGGACATAGACTTACTTCTCAATGGACTGAGTTTTTGTTTTTATTTTTAATTGCTGTGGCCGTGTTACCAAAGCATCGTCAGTTAGATCAGCTGGGGCATCAGGGTAGGTTGCTGAAGACTGAAGAAGCTGATGAGACCAAGGCTAAAGAGAAATCATTAGGTATCAGGTCGGCCTAAAAATGAGCTTTCTGAGAGTCCAAAGTATAGTGGCCAAAAAAGTGGAGAAAACTCAGTCTTGGTCCAGGCTATTACTTGTGATGACCTAATCCAGTGTATCCTATAATGCTGTGGAAGTTTCCAGGCAGTGGCGATGGGCGCTGTAAGGTATATTGCTGGGTCGAAATGAGGAAACGGAGGCCAGTGAGAAAAAATGAGAATCCAATTTATTTAGCTCTCGGGTGAGGTTCTGTGGTCCAAGAAGGGGCCAGAGAAGTCGCAATGGGCTTCTCAGGGCATGGGATTTTATAAGAAGTGGAGGTAGTTGATTGGTTATTGGGGAAACAAAGAGCAGACAATTTCATTGGTAAGGAGAGTTGATTGATTATTAGGGAAACAAAGAGCAGACAGTTTCATTGGTTAAGGGGAGTTGAGATACCAATGGGGTGAGTAGCCATTGGCAGTTAGGCAGGACTAAGGAGACAAAGAACAGACAGGTTCATTGGTGGGGAAGTTTGATTGATTGTTAGGGAAACAAAGAGCAGACAGTTTCATTGGTAGGCTGACTGGTTGGGGAGGTCAATGTTAAACTGCCGTTGGACAAATTTCCAGCGGGCTTTTTAATTTTTTTGAAAGGGTTGAGCGAGGAATGCAGGAGTGGGCATGTGGAGCCTGCATAGAGAGGCCTGATAGGAGTGTGTGGGGAGCTAGCATAGAGAGGCCTGATAGGAGTGTGGGCGGGGAGTCAGCATGAAGAGAGAAAAGTGTGTCCGTTTGGCTCTTCAGCGAGGCAGCCGGCCTTACAGGCAAAGCTAACCAGGAAGAAGATTATGATGATATAATCTTGTTTTCTGATTATAGATCATGGTTGAGAGCATGAGCTTTGGAAGCAGACAGACACAGGTGCAAATGCAAGCGTGACTGTTTCCTAGCTTTGTGAACCTGAGTGAATAACTTGACCTTTCCAAGTTTCGGTCACCTCTTATGTGAAATAGAGTAATGAAAAGAGTACCCATCACACAGGGCTTTTGTGAGAAATGCAAAAGTGCTTAACATGGCACCTGTACCATGGTAAGCACTTAAAAATATTAGTTGCAATTAGTTATTCATTCAACCCCTTGTTACACAAATACGTGTTGAGGACTTACTATGTGTCAGCCAAGTGCTTATTATTATCGTGGCTGTTGTTATCATCTCAGACATTGTCTGAAAGAATGTTTGGAGCAGTTCTTTAGACAGAAGTTGAGAGTTCAGAAGAAAGGTTGAGCTGAAATGGAAGTAGGGAAAAGAGGCTGAGGTTCAGGGAACCAAGACTGACAGCCAGTTTTATAGACTGGCAACCCTGTGAGGTAGGGAAAGCCCAAAGCTCTGTTTGGGCACATGGGTACCCAGGAGTCTCCTCAAGTGTATCAGCAAGACCATTTCCCAATTCTGGGGTAGATGGACCTAATCTGGATGAACTTGGATTATGGTTTTCTTGTATCTGCAGTGACAGTTGTCATTGCCTACCACTGTGTGACTGATAGGTGGGGAGGCAGGGGACGGGGCAAGCTTTCCTCCTCAGAGTTGTGAACCTCAAATGAAACAAAGGGTTAGCATGAGCTTTGCAAACAGGGAAGGTTTTGACAGCATTAGAAGGGCAATGAGAAAGACACAAAGGCTCTGAAGCCAGCTATATGCTAGTGGCAGTTTTCACTGTTCCTTAATGTGTTACATAGGGAAATAAGCAGGCTCTGAAGTCAGATGTTGCTTTCTATTAGCTGTGATAACTTTGGAAAATTTTTCTTTTCCCTAAGCTTTGGATTTTCCATCTATTAGATGTGAATAATGATAACAATAACTACCTTCACTCATACAAGCCTTAAATAAAATTGCCACATAAATCTTCCAAAATTGGTGGGGTGTGAGGCTGGATTTCTCAAAAGGAGGCCAGGAGTCAATAGAAATCAATGGGTGAAGAGGGCTTGGGTAAACAATTAGGCACCCAGCTTTGATAACCTTCTGGATCTTCTATAAACAACCCAGCTTGTCCTCTCTCCTCTGACGCTGGCTTTCCATTGTATTCTCTGTCTGTACACTCACAAAAAAGAGAAACCAGAAGACTCTAAGCCTAGTGGGAGAACAATGGAAAGGAAGTTCTCTGGGCTGATCCTCTATGAAACTGCACTTACTCTGACATAGAGTAAGTCACCTTTTTTTTTTAACTTTTAAGTTCAGAGATACATACGCAGGTTTATTATATAAGTAAGCTCATGTCACAGGGTGTATTAGTCTGTTCTCATGCTGCTAATAAAGACATATCCGAGACTGGGTAATTTATAAAGGAAGGAGGTTTAACTGACTCACAGCTCCACATGGCTGGGGAGGCCTCACGATCATGGCAAAAGAGCAAAGCACCTCTTACATGGCGGCAGGCAAGAGAGAGAGCATGTGCAGGGGAACTCCCCTCTATAAAACCATCAGGTCTTGGGAGACTTATTCACTATCACAAGAATAGCACAGGAAAGACCTGCCCCCACGATTCAATTACCTCCATCTGGCCCCACCTTTGACACATTGGGATTATTACAATTCAAGGTGAGATTTGGGTGGGGACACAGTCAAACCACATTGCAGGTGTTTGTTGTAGAAATTATTTTGTCACCGAGGTATTAAGCCTAGTACCCACTAGTTATTTTTCCTGATCCTCTCCTTCCTCCAAACCTCCATTCTCTGATAGGCCCCAGTGTCTGTTGTTCCTCTCTATGTCAATTCTTCAAAGACCTAAAAACAGAATTACCATTCAACCCACCCTTTTTTTTTTTTTTTTTAACATGTCTAGGGATTCCTGTGTTAGAATCCCTTGATGTACCTATAAAAAATAGAAACCCCAGATCTGCTCCTGTTAGGGCCTCTCCACTCCTTTATTTTGCTTCAAATTTTCCCAGAGCAATTACTATCTGATATTTACTTATTTTTTATTGTCTGGTTTCTCTGCTTCTGTCCTTTGAACTCCAGGAAGGTAGGAACTTTACTGCTGCTGTGTCTCCAGTCTATAGAACAGTACTTGATAGGAATAAAAGAACAAATGAATGAATAAATGAGTGAGTGAGGATCTCCGAAAGTGATTCTTCAAATTAATCTTATCATAGTCACAACAGGGGATTCTTATACACCTTCCAGTTTGAGAACCACCTTAATCAACTTTGGTTGTTTCTTCCCCTTCCTTCCTCCTTGAGGGTCTTTTCTCAAAATTTATTGTTTATTGTATATATTTGAGGTATGCAACCTGATATTTTGATATACACAGTGAAATTACTACAGGCAAACAAATGAACATATCCATCACCTTCCATAATTACCCGTTACAAACTATAGTCCTCATGCCATGCATTTGATCGCTAGACATATTCATTTTATCTAACTGCAAATTGGTACCCTTTCACCTATTTCCTTCCCTTCTCCCCACCTCTGATAACCATTGTTCAATGTTTCTATTTATTAGACTTTCTGTTTGTTTGTTAAATTTGCTTAAAGAACCAAATTACCTAGGGGAGATGATAGAGTGAGCAGCTCTAGGATGGACACCTGTGTCTGACTTACCATTAGCCCCCACCCTCTGTTACAGAGATAGAAAGGCCATGGGGGATAGGCTCTTGGTTGGTATGCTCTGATACTAGGAGTCTCTTAGACATTGACATCTCACAACTGGGTGCCTGGGGTGTAGGAATCAAAGCAGCCTGCCTACAGACTCCACCTTCTGTTCAATTTGACTTTGGCCTGGCCTGACTGACTCTCACCCTTGGAAGGTGGCCTAGCTCTTGACCAAAGGAGGCATGGCCTCAATGCCAGGAGGATGATGGAGGTTCAAAACTGGAGTTTGCTTTGTGAGCCAATTGGCTCTGGGTTGGGATGAAAGATCCAGCTTCCAAACCTGGGAGGGAGCCTAGGGCATCAGGCTTACCAGCCTCTAAAGGCCATGGAAATAGATGGTGGGTTGAGGTCTCACAGGGCACACCAGGGCCTGAGGAAGGCAGGGCAGGGAGCTCATGTGAACAGCATACTTATTACCCTGTGGTTTGCATATCATCCCTTCTGGCTTTGAAGGTTTCACCAGTTACTGGCTGTGTGACTTTGTGCAGTGACTTTCCTCTCTGAGCTGCTTCTGTTGTTTCATTAGTAAACTGGAAGTGGTAATGACATTGTCTCACAGAGGCCATCCTAAGGATTTTGTGGAGATCAGAGCACTCTATCTGGCATATAGTAAGCACTAGATATTTTCTTCTTTGTTTTTAACTCTTTAAATTCTAACAAGTTTAAGAGAACACAAAGGAAATCATCAGATGGAGGAGGGTGACTGCTGTGGGAGGCAGAACATGCAGCTCCAGGGCCAGGAGCTGAGGGGAGAGACACGCTCACTGGGGAATTTCAGAACCACTTGACTTAAGAGACTTGAACTAATCAATCCCTCTCAGCTCGTCACGGGCCTTGCAATCAGGGCTCCACCTGCTCATCACCTGCTGCTCTATTCTTGGGGAAGCCACCAGAGCCAATCATAGGGCATTGTTCTTCCAGCTCTGCTCCTTAGAGGAGCTCTCTGGCCCACAGGGAGAGCCTGGACAGGGAAGAAGGGAGCAGAAGAAGAGGATTCACAGAATCCAAAACCTGGGATTTAGAGCTCGACTGCCTAGTGCGGCCCCTTCAGTTCTCTCATGACAATAAGGAGGTGATATGACTTGACCAAGGACACCTAGAAAGCCAGAGTGGAGGGAGGGGACAATCACCATTAGGAATTAGCCCATTTAAATTTATTAATTGGCTCAATAAGTATTTCAATCCACTCAATATGTACTGTATTTAAATTCATTCACTTAGTATTTAAATTTATTCATTTATTCATCTATTTATTCAATAGTATTTATTCATTGCCTATTATGGGTTCAGGACCTCTAAGGCCACATGCAGCCACATTTAATTCTTCATCCTGTACTCTTTCCAATGCGTCAGGCTTTCTCCTTTACAGACGCAAGGATTCCAGTGGTAACTTACTCAAATCCAGACAGGGGGCATGGAGGAGTTCCTTCTGCCCTTTCCCTCCCCACGATTGGCTCTGGTGGCTTCCCCAAGAATAGAGCAGCAGGTGAGCAGGTGGAGCCCTGATTGCAGGGCCATGATGAGCTGAGACGGATTGATCAGTCCTGGATTCTCAAGTCCTAGAAATTGCTTCAGACACCAGAAAAACAGGGATGTGATTGGAGTCAGTGGAATTTAGTTTATTTGAATTGACTTCAACTGAATGAAATGGAATTACTAAACTAAATGGAAATAATTGAATTGAAATATAGCAAATTGGATTGAATCGAGATTAATTGAAATGAAATCAATTGAAAATGTATTGAATCATGGTACTGGAAAAGGTTTAGACGTTGCCTCCTCAACCCTACTCATTGCACAGTGAGGCAACTAAAGCTTGGGAAGGGTAGGGAAGGGTATAATGGAGGGTCAATGACTTTGACAAGGTCAAGAAAGTGGCAGAGCCAGGCTTCAAAGCCAGGCTATCTGCCTCCCAGACTAGCACCTAGCCCACCATGCATACTTCCAGAATTGGTGGGGTCTGAGATTACATTTCCAAACAAAAGGCCAGGAGATGATAGAAATCACAGGTGAAGAAGACTTGAGAAAATAATTAACAACCAACTTTAATAATGTTGACCTGCTAATAAGCAACCCAGCCTGTCTTCTGTCCTCTGAGTTTGCCTTTCCATTGCATTCTCTCTGCCGACTCCAGGCTTGACCCTACCCTGATGTCCCGGTGAAATCCATGGATCCATGGAAAGAGCTTCAGGCCAGCCACTAAGTGACTTTCCATTACTTTGGCTTAATCCCAGTTTCCATTTTTAGCCTTGTTCCAGTAACTGTTTTGTTGTTTTGTTTTGTTTTTAATATCCTTTGCCATCAGGCCCTGGGTTGTAGTGGGTACACAAAGAAAAAGATACCTGAAGACTCTCAGCCTAGTGGTGGCAGAAGGATTAAAGAAAAGTTCTGTGAGCTGATCCTCTGTGCATTTACTTCAAGGAATAAGGATATAATGTAACTGATGACCCTTCTTGAATTCTCAATTATAAGATCATTGTGCCTGAAAGTCTATGTTAATGCCATTCCTTGGGTAATGTTTAAAAAAAAAAAAAAGTATTAAAACACACATGTGCTGGCCAGGTGCAGTGGCTCATGTCTGTAATCCCAGCACTTTGGGAGGCTGAGGCAGTTGGATCATGATGTCAGGAGTTCAAGACCAGCCTGCAAGGTGGTAAAACCCCGTCTCTACTAAAAATACAAAAATTAGCTGGGCGTGGGTGGCAGGTGCCTGTAATCTCAGCTACTCAGGAGGCTGAGGCAGGGAATTGTTAGAAGCCAGAAGGCAGAGGTTGCAGTGAGCCGAGATCAAGCCGCTGCACTCCAGCCTGGGCAAGAGAGCAAGACTCCATCTCAAACAAACAAAGAAACAAAAAACCACGCATATGCTAACTAGGAGAGACAGCATGTTTAATATCCACCTAATAATGTGATAATCTTATCCAATGGACTATGTAACACCTTAGTGAAGGCTTGTGGTGGGGCATAGTGGAAAGAAATAGCTTGAAAGAGAAAAGTTGGATCTGTGGCCAATGTTATTTTTAAAAGTTGGTATAAATTGCTTTACCCAGAGATTTAAATCTGCAAGTCTCTATAATGAACACACATTATTCTTATAATGAAAGTGTTGGGTATTAATGAGAGTCTGGATTCCTAACAAAAAGGCAAATGGTAGCCCATTGACCTCTCTTGCCCTTCCCTCCCTACAAATGGTCACAAATGATAACCATTGCTCAGGAGAACACACAGTTTCATAAATAATCTTCACAACAACTCTGGAAGGTAAGGCAGGCACCCTTGACCTCATTTTACAGAGGAGGAACTGAGCCCAGAGAACTTCAACAATTCACCGTAGGTCGTGCAGTAAATCAGAAGCAAAGCAAGGAGCAGATCTCTATTCTTAGCTCACCAAATCCAGAACTCTTTTGGTATTATATGCTGACAACTTTACAACTGAAATCGATTTTCACACCCTTGTTCTTTGTGCAGGGTGGGAGTGGTAGAAGTCATGGGGTGGGGGCCTCAGAAAGCTAAAGGTGGCTCCAGTCCATTTCACAGACTTGAGCCGCTGATGGGGGCAGCCTCCGGAGTGTGTAATCGTCCTAATGAGCCATGGCGCTTGTCAAGGTATGTGGTCCGGATGCTTGTTGCTGTGATATGGAGATAATTGGCCCTGCCACAGGAATGGCAAACTGGCCGACAGGCTCTTAGCAAACTGCAGGCCGGGCAAAATGACACAGTGAGGGATGCTGCCAGCTGTGCTGACTCCCAAGTTCTTCTAATGTTTATGATCATGGCCACCTCTTCTTACCATCAGGCCCTAAAACCAGAAGTAAGGGCTGTTTAGGAATAGATGGATAGGGCACTAGAGGTTCGCACCACACTTTTGGGCTCAGTAGGTTCTCACTCCACTCCCCAGATATTCCAGATGAAAGTGAATTGCATTCAGGAAAGACAGGAAAGGAGAGTCCTAGTCACCCACCTTAGACCCACGCATCTCCAATCCTGTGTTCAATAGGGCCCACTCTGGGCTTGACCCTACCCTGATATCCTAGTAAAATCCGTGGAAGGAGCTTCAGGGCAGCTGCTAAGTGACTTTCCATTACTTTGACTTAATTCTAGTTTCCGTTTTTACCCTAGTTCCAGTCACTGGGTTTTTTTTTTTTTTTTTTTTTTTTTTCTGTAATGTCCCTTGTGATCAAGTCCCTGCATTGTATACCAGTTTCTGCCACCTGACTCCAATCATCGATTCATTTCACGAGTATTTAATGAGCACTGTTTATATACCAGGTAGTATTCTAACTAGGGATACAGTGGTGAAAAAGGCAGACAATGACTTCATAGAGATTGTCTTCCACAGGGAGATGAGTGAGCAAACCAGCAATGAAAGTGCACTGCAGTATGCAGTGGTGAATATTATCAAGACAAATACACAAAGGAAAAACATCAAAGGTGCCTATTTAGATGAACGGGGTGTCAGATAGGGCCTCTCAGAAGATGTGGCACTTGCACAGAGACCTGTGCAGTGGAAAAGTCAGTCCTCTGCCTGTCTGGTAGGGGCACTGTGTTCCAGGCACCAAGATGGGGCATGTGGGTGTCACTAGAAGACCAGCAAGGCTGCAGTGCAATGAGGACAGAGGAGAGGGGTGAGACATTAAATCCATTAGGGAGCTGCGCTGGACATGTGACAGAGCCTCGGAGGCCAGGGTCAGCATGTTGGAATCCTTGGTCCTGCCTGTATTCTGCCAGATCCCTCTGATGTTGGTGGCCTCCTGATGTGACAGCTGCCTGTGGCCTGAAGATGGTTCCTTCTGTGCTCTTTGCTCAGTGGTCTTGATGTTGGCTGGCTCCAACTGTGAACTTCTTTCTCCAGGCCTCACTGTGCAAGCCAGGAGTGACAGTTAATAAGGCTGAATGTCACAATGTAGACTCACAGAGCCCTGTATTTTACTCCTGGATTTATTTCTCTCCCACTATACTGAGCCCGGTTCCATTTTAGCTCAAGTCGGGTCCCTGCCGATGACTCTTTTTTCCTGGGTGGGTCTGTGCGACGATTGTTGTTTTCACTGATGAGCCCCAGAAGTACGTGGGGAGCTGGCTTTCCTATAGTAAAACAAAACACTTGGTAATGAGATTGTAACTGTAAAGAAGTTTGAATAATTGATGCATTTTCTTCATTATTCTTGGTGGGAGAAACTGGCCCCAACTAACCTTTCAAGCTCATTCCCTGCCACTTTCTCTCTGTAGCCCTTTCTCTCCAACCACATTTGAAGTCTCTGAGCACTTGCAGATCCTGTTTCCTCTGCTGGGATTATGTATTCCCTACCTGCTCTCCACTTAACAAATATCTACTCACAAGGGAGCTTTTTTGGAGAAGCCTCCTGATATTCCTCAGGGAGCCACACTGGCCTCTGGTGGGCTCCTTTGACTCCTGTGCCTCTTCTCTGAATTTATGTGATACCCCAATTGACTAATCCTAAACTTATCTCCTCACTAGACAGGGTCTGTCTACCTAAAGGGCTTGGATTGGCTGAGTAACTTAGTGGTTTGGAACTTGGCTGCAGAGTTATGCTGCTCAAGTTCAAATTCTGGGGCTGTCACTTCCTAGCTACCCTAGTTATGTGATTTGCAGCAAATTATTTAACCCTTTGATGCCTCTGTTTACTCATCTCTAGAGCTGAGATAGTAATAATGCTTACCTATGAACATTGCCTTAAGGTGACAGTAATTGCCAGTTCATCTCCTTGCTTATCCTGGTACCCGTCTATGTATAATAGCAACCACAGTGAGTTGAAGAACAGTGTTCTTCCCAGAGATTTTTCACATGCTTATGACCTCTTTCTCACCATTCAAATCTCAGCTCCACTAACTGCTCAGAAACGCTTCCAGCTGTCATGCCATTTTACATAGTCCCTCTCTCTATCCAAGCCACTCTGTCCCATTACCTCTTGGGGGTAGTAGGCAGTGTTGTTTACCAAATATTCTCAGTTCTATCTTTTTCTGTGGACTAAGTAGGATTACAGACTCGGTTTCTTCTTGTTAGGTGGGAATGTATGCCCAGTTTTGGTCAATCAATTATGAGGGAAAATACATTAATTATGCTGAGCATTGTATTTCCAGTACAAGAATTTCCAGAGATCTCTCTTTGCTCTGGCAGGATGACTGACAGTTCTGGAGATGGGTCCCTAAGTGATTAAGATGAGAAGAGATTCCTTTGCCCCATCTCCGTGACTTAAGATAAGTAACACTGAATCTTAAGCCACTAAGATTCTGGCATTATTTGTTATTACAGCATCACCTAGCCTAATCTGTCTGATATACTCTTGTCATTACTTATTATTATCTATTAAAATGATTGTTTTTCCTTAATATCTATTATTTCTTTCTTCAGTCATAACAGAACCCTTAATTTTTAGCTAAGGAATGGCTACACAGAGTAAAGGGCACGTTTTCCAGACCTCTGGCCGGTGGTATAACCACGTGACAAGCTCTGGCCAAGGAGATGCAAGCAGAAGTAAAATTTGGCACTTTTCACCATTACTCTGGTAAAGAAAGATATTCCCTTTCCTTCCTACTGGCTAGAGGGTAAAAATAATGGTTACATCTTTAAGCAGGTAAGGGAAACACCTTCAAGTTGATAAAGCAATGAGGAGGAACCAATTTTCCTGACATTATGGAATCATTAATAAAAGCCCTGGATTTGTTATGTTTAGGCTTTTATATGATTAAAAACAAACTTTTTATCATGTATGAGCTAATGTTAAATGCAGTTGCTATTACTGCCATCAAGTCCATTTGCTCACGGATATACTATCTCAAGTCATCTTGCTTGTTTATTTAATTGATTAATGCCTATTCCCACTTCCCCAACACACATGCACAAATGGAAGTTCTGTGAGAACAGAAATTGTTTCTGTCTTGTTCATTGCAGTATCCAGATAGTTCAATGCAGTGCTTGTCAGAAAGCAAAGTCTTAAATATATTCATCAAATAAGTGAGGGTAAATGATCTATAGTAATCATAGACTAAATCATTAAGTGTTATTAGATCTTACTCTTAATATTTCAGAACAGGTTTTTCTACCGTCCATCATAAAGGTTTGCTCATGTGACAATTCCGGAGACTTCTGATGTTTGTTTTGCTTGTAAAAACATTTCTCTTTCTCCTTCTTTGCTAAATTCCTTCAAGAAGGAATTCTGGACTCATGTTAGGGGCATATATCATGTGAACGCTAAAAGGAATCTTGGCCAGAGGCGGTGTGGCTCCCGCTTATAATCCCAGCAGTTTGGGAGGCCAAGGCAGGCGGATAACAAAGTCAGGAGGTCAAGACCATCCTGGCTAACACAGTGAAACCCCATCTCTACTAAAAATACAAAAAAATAAGCTGGGCATGGCAGCACGCACCTATAGTCCCAACTATTCGTGAGGCTGAGGCAGAAGAATTGCATGAACCCAGGAGGTGGAGGTTGCAGTGAGCTGAGATCACGCCACTGCACTATAGCCTGGGTGACAGAGTGAGACTCTGCCTCAAAAAAAAAAAAAAGAAGAAAAAAAAAAGATCTTTAGTGGTTCTTTGGTGTAACACCATCATTTTACAGTGTGTGAACAAGCTCAGAAAGGAGGACTGGTTTGCTATGGGTCACACAGTTAATTGGTGAGAGAAGAGCTTAAAATCTAGAATGAATGCCCTTCTTTTAGTGTCCTTATTATCATGAGAAATTCCAGCTCTTTTTGGGTACGATATCATTTGATCAGCCTTAATGGATATAGGTAGACTGTGTTTTTCAATAGTTCCTATACTGGGACAGTTACTGTGCAACAATGTCCCCAGTTTTACACCCTATGACTTGTCCCACATCTGGAACCCAAAAAGGCCAAGTGATGAGGTTACTTAGAGGCAAGTTAGGTAGCTTCCATTTTCTATTAAGACGCAGAAAGAGAAAATGACATTCTGGTCACACTTGGTCAACTTAGGAACATTGGGGAGAAACTTTTGGCACTCCCTAAGGAAACAATGCCCAGAGAGGAAGTGGGAAGTTTTGGAAGATGTAGAGTTCCACACACCTGGAAGTATTCTAGCAGAGTCTGAACATCAGATAATGGAGAGATGGGTGAGGAGACTTAGGGATCATGTGGATTTCCATAAGATCTGGTGCCAACACTGAGAGAAACACAATACAATACCATAAATCCAATTCACAATAGAGCCAAGTACAATAAAATTAATTAAGTGGTTTGAATATCCTTTCTTTTCCAGGTTTACTTGCTTTGAGTCCAGGAGAAGTGAAGGAGAAACTAGAGAGAAGATGGCTGGCATAGAGCAGAGGCCCAGTCACTGTCCCTGAAATCAGTTAATCTGACCCCTCATTCAGCTTTTTGCAATTTTTTTCTCTGTCTCTAATCTCCACTGGTTTCTAACTGCTCTAGGCAGTTATAGATTTGAAGGGATCTCCAGTATTTGTCCTGTCCAGCAGTTCCCAGATTTGATCAAAAAGATCTGTTTTAAGACATGCTTGTTTGATCAAATACTCACAATTCACGTTAACGTATTGATGGTTCTGAGATGTCTCATGATAGAAAACAAAACAAAACTTGTTGAGTTTCTCAACCTTCTATTTTCCCACTATGCTTCATTATGGAACCCTTTTAAAATGTGTTTTGTAAACTACAAATATGTCAGCGAGCACTTTGGAAACACCAAATCTTGCCCAAATGCCTCATTTTGTGCATGTAAGAATTAGAAACTCAGAGAAGGGAAAGCTGTCAAAATCAGAACAAGCACCCAAGGTCCTCTAATCCTGAGTCCACTGTACTAAAGGCATCTTCCTTATGAATAAGACAGCACATTTCTAAAGCAGTTCTGAGTGGCCAGTGTTTCATTTAACAGCTCATCTGCCAATGGATCGTGTCACAGAAATATGTGAACAAGACAATGTGTTGTGAAATGAATGGATTTACCAACCAGGGGACCAGACCCGTGCCCTGCTCATTAGGAATAATTTGCATGTGGAACATCACTGTGACAGGCCCAGCAAGGGATTTGTTTAGCTCATTTAGAGTAATGGAGACAAGAGATTAATCACTTGAACACTGATGTGCCTTGCCTCTGAGGCCCCACTGTGCACTGTGACCTATCTGAATCTGATTTTGATGCGATCTTGTTTCTGATCTCAGTGAAATGACAGTGCTCTCACCTGTGTCTCAAACCTTTGGGGTCTGACCTGGAGCTTCCACTCACAAAGAGTGTGGTCTTACCCACCACATAGACCAGAGGAGTGACTCAGAAGTCACTCACATCAGTCACATTTGTCTTCAGTCCTTCTATACCTCATTTCTTGATTCCTCATATTCACTGGGTTTTGAATCACAAGTGGCCTTCAAGTCAGGTTTCCTCTAGCTTACATGGGCACCTTACCTGTGCCTGCTTCAGTTCATTACTTCTTTCCTCCAATGCAGCAGAGGCAGCCTCTCATCTTGCCAGTGACCACTCCCTCTGCCTGTGCTCTGTACTCCCATTCCATCCAGCCAGCTCTGTTTGTCATCCGACCTCTGTTCTTCATCATCAAAATCTCCCTCTCCATTTTGGTCTTCTCAGCAGTTGACAAATATGCCTTATTTTCCTTTTATATTGTATAAACAGAGAGGTTAATTGTTAATTAACTTGTCCAAGGTAACAAAGCATATATATATCCATAACAATTAGGTAGCAAATTATTTCCCTCCAGCTGCTAACAAATTTCTCTGCTTTTCTTCACATCCATACTTCTCAAAAACATTGCTGGGCATGGAGTTTCTTTTTTTAATATTTATTATACGTTAAGTTCTGGGATACATGTGCAGAATGTTCAGGTTTGTTACATAGGTATATACATGCCATGGTGGTTTGCTGCACCCATCAACCTGTCATCAACATTAGGTGTTTCTCCTAATGTTATCCCTCCCCTACCCCCCACCCCCCAATTGGCCCCAGTGTGTGATATTCCCCTCCCTATGTACATGTGTTCTCACTGTTCAACTCCCACTTACGAGTGAGAACATGGGCATAGAGTTTCTATTCCTCTCTACATCATTCAGTCTTCAACTCACTTCAAACAAATTTCTCCCTCATCACCCCATCCCACCCCAGCTATTTTCATGTTGCCAAAGGTAAGCTACATTCTGAAGTATTCAGTTTATTTGATGTCTGTGCCACATGGCCAACATTTGCCATTATTGAAATCCTGTCTTGATTCTCCTCCCATTAGGCTGCTCACTTATTCCCAGTTTCTAATGTGAGTCCCTCCTTTTTGACCTAAAATGTTGGATTGAAACATTTCCAGAGCTGGATAGCGGGTCTCCTTTTTTCCTGAGTTCTCTGTATGGTTCTGTTGTGCTCTGCCCTTCTCACTGGTCACTTTCTCCCTGAGAAATGAAGAATCCCAACCATTTCCCCTATGTTGACTGTCATCGATATGCAATGGTTCCCAAATGTACTCCCCAGCCTGAATTGTCTTCTGAGGTCTTAGCTCATGACCAGTTATTGACCTAACATTGCCACATGCCCCAACCTGAAATTTTCACTCTTTGCCCAGCCTCAGATACATTCCCTTCTATTTATTATCCTCTGGTGTTTTCCATCTCTATTAATTACCTGATTTCTTACCCCAGTAACTTAGGGATCATTTTTGACCACTTTCATTCTCTCTTTCTTCTGCTATCATAAACCATCAATCTCCAAATCTTACTAAGTCTATGTCCCAAATGTTGGACAAATCTACCTGCTTTTCACCTCTCACAGCCACCATACTAGTCAGAGGCAGCCACGCCTTCATATGGTGCCTCTCTGATCTGTTCCCAACTCTATAGGCAGCATGTTTTATTTCCATTTTAAATCACAGATCTGATCATTTTGCTCCATCACTTCAAATTTTCAGTGGCTTCCCTTTACTCCTAGTTTAAAAGTCACAATCCTTCTCTTAGCCTGCAAAGACTGCGTGCTCTGACCCTCTGGAGCCTCCCATCTCACTCCCTTCACTCCCCTCTTATTCTTCGTGCTCAGCTCACTCTGACATTTTGACTGTTAATCTAACACAACATGCTCCTTCCCATCTCGGGGTCTCTGCACCTTCTGGTCTCCTCTTCCCTTTTGGGAATGCCCATGTCTTACCAGTGCCCCCTAAGAGAACCCTCTCCTCACCTATTAGATCAAACAAATCCTCCTTTCCACCAAGAACACTAAAAACTCCCATATGACTGCCTATGTTTCTTTCATTCCATTCATCAACATTTAAAAGATATAATTGTTTGTGCAATTACTGACTTCATGTCTGCTTTCGTGATTAGAATGTGACCTCCATGAGGGCAGACATCAAGCCTTGTGTGCTTTACCATTCTAGCACCAGCACCAGAGTCGGCATACAGCATAATCCCTCTGCAGTAAGTGTGTGTAGAATAAAAATAAATCAATCTTGCTAAGCTTCCTTGGAAAATGAAGAGGTTGTTTTCTCCATGATCTCTAGCAACCCACTCAGCTCTAGAGTATTTCAAACCAAGGTACTTCATCTCTTTGGATGCCCATAGCCCTGCCTGAGAAATGAGAAAATAAAAATCTGCCTTGCTTATTTCACAGAGGGGGCCTGATGAGAGAGTGGGCCAAACAGGACTTGGTGAAGCTCTGTAAACATGTAACAAACTCTTTTGTTTGTTTTGTCCTTTTGAGACAGAGTCTTGTACTGCCACTGAGCTCGAGTACAATGGTGCCATTTCGGCTCACTGCAACCTCCGCCTCCTGGGTTCAAGCAATTCTCCTGCATCAACCTCCTATGTAGCTGGGATTACAGGTGCCCCACCACCATGCCTGGCTAATTTTTTTGTATTTTTAGTAGAGACGGGGTTTCACTATGTTGGCCAGGCTGGTCTTGAACTCCTGATCTTATGATCTGCCTGCCTCAGCCTCCCAAAGTGCTGGGATGACAGGCCACCACGCCTGGTCAACAAACTTTTTTTAGTGCTTTTTGCTTCATACTGGCTCTGTAAGGAGGACAGTGGGCTACTTTCATGATGTGAAATATTTTTGGATTTCTAATACTGACACTTACCTCCATGGTCTTGGGAATGTGGGTCTCATTTTCTGGATCTGTTTCTCCAGGTACAAAATGAAGCAGTTAGGCCAGATATGCCTCTAAGAAAGGTGTATCATTTCCATATTATTTCTTGATCAACTCATCTACACCAAGATAAAAAAGGCTGAATCAAAATTATTTTTGGCAAGTAATTTGCCTTTTCATAGAGAGTCAATAGGAGAGGACAAAGTTTTTCCCCAAAGAAAGCAACATTCTGATGGCAACTCAGGCTTGGTGACACTAGGTGAGCCAGTCCTCAGGAACAACCCCAGACTTGGCTGCAGAAGTCTGAATTTCAAATCTGTGTTTGCTCCTTGTCAGATGTAGAATCAGGGGCTACTCTCTCACAGTCTTAATACCTCTGTTTTCTTATCCAAAATTAGGGATGATAAAGCTGACTGAGCTATAGGGAGGAGCAAGTGAGTATATCATTGGGAGAGTCAGTCATGAACTTCAAAATGATTCCCAGATGGATGATGCTTCTTCCTAACCATTTGAAGTAAGCAGGCGTATGAACCTCTTCTGCCAAGTGGGAGTGGGTCCTATTATCCTTCCCAAAAGAAGCCTGCTACAGAGCTTTGGAAACAAAGGGTATCACAAGAAGCCTGAGCACTTTAAAGCAGCAAATTGTTCCCAGCTCTCAGCCTGCAGTGCAGAGCACAATTTTTTCTCCAGAGATGGCAAAATTGGGCTTGGGGTAACTTGATACCGCAGGCTATTGTCTCACAAATGATTTATTAGCTGGGGCTGCTCTGAGCTCAGAAGTTTGCACACTGCCCAGGCCCCTGTCTCCAGAAGGGATTCTTGCCTCTCCTGGGAACAACTCTCCAGAGATGAATATGAAAACTCTGTTTGTCCCCTGACACTCTCCTAGCAGCTCCATTTTTAGCTATGCCCTAGGATAGTCCTAGCGTCCACCATGTGACTTGGCTAGAGAAGGACAAGAGCTCCTGGTAAGAGGTATGTTTTAGACTGTGTCTGCTAGAAAAAAAAATAGCATTTTGTTTTCTGTGAGAGAGGGACATTCAGTTTAAATAGTTTAAAATCCAAATTTTGCCATTCACCATCTTTATGAACTTCAGAAAATTGTTTATTTGTTTGAGTCTCTATTTCCTCTCTTGTAAGAGGGGACATATTGGTGCTTCTCTTATAGGATTTTGTGAGCATCAAAAGATAAAATACACATCAAGCCTTTAGCTCTGTGTGTGACATAGTATAGGATCATAGTAGGGGTCAGTGTGTTTTCTTCCTTTAGGAGAGGACAAGAAGTCACCCAGGCCATACAATTTGGAAAGCAGTATCTGCATCAAATATTTATCAAATTTTATTGTTGTAACAGTCACCTATTGCTGCATTTCAAGAAACCACACATTTCAGAAACCATGCAATGAGCACTTATTTATCATATATTCATAGCTCTGCTGATCTCAGCTGGACCCATCGAGGTGGCTCAGAGCTGCAAGTTGGGTAAGGTCGGCTCCATGTACTTCTTGCCTTGGACCAACAGGTGAGCCAGGTGTATTCCTCACATGAAACTGGCAGAGGTGCTGCAAAGCAAATGGAAACTGAGACAAATCTTAAAGCCTAGACTCAGAGAGCTGGCACCCTGTCGTTTCCACCCCTAGTCCATTGTCCAAACAAGTCATAAGGCTTAGCCCAAATTTAAGTAGAAGGATGTAAGAAAAAAAATCATTTGGCAAAAGATATGTATTCAAGAAAGGTGACTAATTGGGGATACTAATAAAATCTCTTGTAGCCACTATGTATCCAGAGACTCTTCTTATATGTGGAAAGGGAAGATACCATAACATGTAAATGGAGGGTTCTACCTCTCTCTTTCTAAGCAGAAGGAAGAAAAGCATTTCTTCACCCTGCTTATAGTACCTGATGTATTGGAAAAAAGATTAAGCAGACCAATCATGTATTCCATCCTAGGCTATTGAATATTTTAAAAAAATTATATTTTGGGAGGAAATCACTTTAATTTCATCTTTTTATTGAGCAATGTATGCATGTGATGCAACATTCAAAGGCTCTAAATGGTCTTATATAGTAAAAGACATATCCCCTTCCCCCATTTCCTGGTCTCAGTTCTGTTACCTAACTGCACAGACTGATAGTCATCCAGCCCTTGAACTTTGAGAGGTATCTCCCTTACCATTTATACCCTAAAAACTTGCTACCATATTTGACCTCTCCACCATTGTTGAGTATTCCCAGTTCAAGTGCTTCCGGTTCCAATGTTCTCTATCTATGCATTACCATTAGTTTACAATTGCCGTTTACTAACACTGTATTAACACGGGTTAACAAAGGAGCTCTAAGCAAATGAGTTAGAATATGTGAGAGTCAAGCTTCCTACTGAAAACTTCAGTAGTTCCGTGTGGCTTATAGAATCATATTCATACCTTTTGGCATGTAGGTACTCCCCAATCAGACACCAATTTGTTTTTTGAGGGATCTTTTTCATTACTCCTCTTGGTAGATTCTCCATCATAAGGGTGATAGACTAAAATATTTTCCAAAATATTTATTCTCCTCTCTTTTCTCAATGGGGTAAAGTATCATATCCAGCTCCACTTTGAGATTGGCTATGTGCTTTGCTGTAGCTAGTTGAAGGTGAGATCTTAAATGTGCATGTGCAATTTGGTTTGTTCTCGAGATTCTGTCACCCACCATGAGAACAGATCTGAGTAGCTGGTAACCCAAGGAGAATGCCAACACATGTGGCATTGACATGCACCAAACACAAAATCTGGAGTGTGAATGGAAAGGAAAAAGCTGTTGTTGTAAGACACTGAATTTTGGAGTGTTTTGCTATGCATTATGTTTGCAGCAGTAGCTAACTAATGCAATGATCAAACCAAGAATCCTCTGCCACCTCTGTCCGTCTTATATGTAGACATTTTTGCTTGTGGTGTCCCATCCATATGAGATATCCTCTTTTTCCCTAACCATTGTATCTGCATGTTTAAAGCATAATTGTGAAGAAGGTATAAACTAGAGATAAGAAAACATAAGTTTTAATTCCTGTTCAGCCACGTACCAGCTTAGGGGAATCAAAATGTCCTATGCTGCAGTTTTCTAAAGTGTAAAATGAGATTAATAATGTCTATCTTTAACAGACTTTGCAAGGATTCAGTATATCATAAATGTAAACCTTGACACAATATATTCAGTAAATGTTTACATTTTTGTTACGTTTTCTCGGATAATTTTACAACAACCCTTTGAGACAGGTTATATTATTATCACTATTTTACAGATAAGGAAACCGAGACTCAGAGCAATTAATTCACTTTCCTTACAGTTAAATGGCAAGGTACAGACCAGGCTGCTATTTCCAGCATTTGTAACTTTACTACTGTATTATGTTATTTGGATGATTGCTGAAATTTCTTTCAGTTTCCCCGGTGCATGGTTCCTTGGTCAGAAATATGTTAGTGGCCTCGATAACTGAGATGTCTTATTCTAGCTCAGCATTTCCCAAAGTATGAGATGCATACCACTGATGGGCTAGGAGGTGATTTAGATGGGACAGGACACTGAAGACACTGAATCATATTGTGAGAAAGTCATTTCCTTTTCATTTATTTTTAAATGTCAAGGGAAAAAATCTTAGTTGGGTGATAACATCTTTATGATTTCTAATACTAGCTAATCTCCCCACTTCTCCACTCTTTTTAAAAACAAAGACACAGCAAGGTCCATTATGAACAAATATGTTTTATCGTTATTATTTTTTTCCATTGTGTTTTATTTTTGGGTTTCCATTTACTATGGTCTAGTACTTCTATAACATGCATATACTTAACTAAGAAAAACAAATAGTATAATTTATAAATAGCACAAATCATAAAGATGATCATTGAATGATAGTGGTTTATGAAATACTCTTTTATGAGAGAGTTTTGCATTTTATTTTAGTCTACATATCTGGTAGCCTCTGTCTTATCCCCTATTCCTCAACCTTTATATTATTCCTATAATAACTTCTAAGTAGTTAACTACAACCAAACTGAATAGAGTTCTGAGTATTTGAAATATAAGCACTAAACCTGGTTGTTTGAGATAATGTGGCCTAGTAAAAACATACACTAAGCTGGACAGCAGGAATCCTGGGTTGTCTTCTGGTATTTGCTACTGGTTAGCTGTGGCCCTTAGTAAATTGATCCATCTCTCTGAGGCCCAATAGCCCCTTATGAAATAAGGAGTTTTAACTAGATAGATGATCTCTAAGGTCCTTTCCAATTCAGAAGTATATAAATATTTTCAATATTATTTTAATTAAAATAATCACTTAATCATTGAAAATTTCAATTTTTTTTATAATAAACCTCCAGAATCAAGGGCAACAATATATTTGCAATAGAAAGTTCATTAGCATATTTTGATAGTTTTTGATCACTTTTTTCATGTATTAAAATGAAGCATTGGGTAAAAATTAAACATTATATGCAAATGAGTACAACAAGCCTACTTTTAGAATAATAATTCATTATCTCTTATAATATATGTGAGTGTCTTCTCTTTTTTTCCAGTACAACATAGCTATTAAGTCAGCATATTGGAGGTTTACCAAGAAAGTATAACAGAGGATCCTACCTTTCATTTGCATAAATCCCAGAATTCCACCTGTCTAAAATTATAAGCCATTTATAGGTGACAAGACTGTCATTAGATATTCGTTTTTAATATTGTCATTGAAACCTAATGAACTTTTAGGACATATTTCAAAAATTGATTTTCTTTTTTGACAGAATGAAAAAATTGTGTTTGTGCTATAGCAAAAAGGTTTTACACTAGAAAGATACAGCTAGTAGAGGTGTAGAAATTTTTTCTTGTGCAATTTTCCTTCTTTGCTATTCAAATATAGAATCATATGATTATATTAAACTAGAAGGAAACTTGAGAATTTCCACTTTGATGTCTTTATCTTATAGGTGAGGAAATTTATAAAGAGGTCTAGTTGTTCATGGTCACCAGAATTAATGGCAATGTTGGTGCTAGAATCAAATTCTTCTGACTTCTTGTTAATGTGTTTATGTATTTCTGTAAGTGTTGATATATAAGATATAATTTCAGAGGCTATAGAAATGTATGCAAATATAACAACTATTATGCACATAGATTTATCATCAAGGATAATTCTAGAGAATCATGAATTTGGTCAAATTTTTTCATCAATATCGTAGCCCTAGCTCCTCCCTGACCTCATTCTGAACTACCCACCCTAGCTAAATGATATCCTTTCTTCCACATGGTCAGCAACTGCTGACTAAGGAATTTTTGGAGAAATTAACTCGTGCAGTATTGTGTCATTGTTTGCTTGAAATTTTAACTCAGTTAGATTCTGTTTATTGCTGTAGCTTGTGCATTCTTTGAGAAGTGAGACTATAATCTCTCCAGGTTTCCATGCTTTCTGGCACCTAGTCCAGGGCCAGAATATAGAATTACTAAAATTTAAATTAATGCTTAAATGCTTAAAATTGTAATGCTTTCATGCTTAAAGACAGAACGATTAAACGTACTAATTTCACTAAATTTGATGATTTGTCTAAGATTGCACAGTTACTTGAAGATGGAGTTCTAAGAAAAACTGTATAGCCTCAGATATTAAAAATAGAAAACAATAGGCTTCAGAGATGGATGTGTTCCACATTTGTGACTTTAAGGTAACTAAAAAGTGTGCTAACTCGATTTCAGGACAATAAACCTGAATATCAGGTTGGTATATATATATATATTTTACTGTGACCACGTAAACATTGCTTTATTGAAAAAAATAGGCTAGAAAATTCATGGCTACAACTGCCCCAAGCAACATAAATAAAAAGTGACTGGGATATATTCACAAAGATTGAGTCTCTTGATGGCCTGGAGGGTAGGCTCCAGGAAGGGTGAAGAACCTTTAGACTTGAGACCACAGGAGAACAGGTAAGCAATCCTTATCACCTTTCCTAACTTGCCCAGCCCATACAGAGAAACATTCTACTCTTTAAAGTGTACCACATGCACAGTGACAGGTGGCAAACACTGGCTTTGGAATCAGAAACACTTGGGCTTGATTTCTTGTTCTTCTCTACTAGCTGTATAACTTTGAGACAGTTAATTAGCTCTTCTGAACTGTATCTCATTTGCAAAATGAATATTAACTACACTTGCACGATAGGATTGTTTTTAACATTAAATTTAAAGGTGAACACTTAGTAAAGTGTTTTGGACAAGTAATTTTCATATAGTGATCAATAAAAAGTAGCTAATAATAATAGCAGATACCTTCGTAATTATAGTATTTAACCAACATATTAGTGAAACAAGACCCCTACAGCACCTAACTGTATTAATTTTAACTTGCCTTACATTATAACCATATTAGTAGTCTTACCCTTTCTAAACTATAAACTCTTTGGGGGCATATCTGCCCCAAATTACATTGCAGATATGAAAACTGAGGCTCAGATACACTAATGCTCCAGACTGCAACTTTATCATTCCCATGAAATCCTAAAATTTGAATAATATCAACTGATAAAGACATTTTTGCATATTTTAAGACAGAAAAAAGTCATTACTCCCTTGCTCATCAAATTATTGTGAATAATTTATTACTGTTTAGTATGATATTCAAGGCCCTCAAATACAATCCTCATCTAGCTTTCTAGTTGCATCTAAATCATGAAGAATACATTTTAGTTACTCTGGTTTTGTCATAATTTCCTGACAATATTCTATTGTTTCATTCTTCCATGCTATCCTATTTACCTTCTTTTCTGTCTTGAAAAATCCAACGTAATATTCAAGACTCAGCTGTAAAGCTTTCATCAACCACATCAATAAAATGGGAATGTTAACCTTGGCTGCTATTGACTACTGGTGAGCTCTTGTCTGTGCCAAATACTGTATGCCAGGCAATCATGCATGTTCTGTGATTTCTTCCATTACGTCATTGGTCTTGTGGGTTGTTTATCTTATAAATCTCTATCTACTTGTCATCTTTCCAACTAAAGATTGGGACTTAAGGGCAGAAATGATGTTCAGTCATCTTTGCGGTCCTAGAATGGATCTCAGTGTAGGTTTCTAATCACTCTGCTGAAATGATGAACAGTAAAATTAGAATTGGAATCAATAAGTATTTATTGAATGGGAATACTATACAGAAGCTTCAAATATCAGATTGGAGATTGGGCTAATGACTCCAAATTTCCTTCCAACTGTAAGATTTTATGATCTAGCTACCCACATGTTCAAATAAAATCCCTCATATTGAGAGTTATGAATAAAAATGAAAGGCAGAGACATCCAAGATCTCATGCATGTTTGAGCTCCCAGACATCCCTATCCAACAAAGGACCAGACATGGATTCACGTGCAGTCACACACATCTGGAGCTATTCTTTTCCCCTGCCTTGGCAGAATCCCTATGGCTTTTCAGCAGACTGTGCATGAGGGTATCTATAAATAATCACCCAAATGCAGTGCCACCCAGCCCACTGGGTTAAATATAGACATTGGCTTAGCTCCAGGGAGGAGGGGACAAGTGGTTCCCAACTCAAAGAAATTGTTATAAATTCTATTTGCTGCATGAATATGTACAGTGGTGGTTTCTTTCCATAAGGACACCAAAATAGCAATTAACTCAAGCCTAATGTTATAGCTGCTACTGTCTCTCCTGCTTAATGTCTCCCCATCTGGATCCCAACACAGATGCTGACATATCTAAATGTGTGTGTCAAGAGACAGCTCTCCTGACACCTGCTAAGTATACCTGCCCACTGCTTACTGCCTCTGCTTCCCTTTGACAGGAAGAGGTGTGTGTATGTGTGTTACACATATCCAGATTTTTGCTTTTATATTTTACATCTCAATAGAATAGTGGAAATGATTGACCTTTAACTTTAGTCAGAACTGGGTTGAGTCCTTACTTCACAACTTACTGGCTATGTGGTCTTGGGAAAGTTACTTAACCTCTCTGAGCCTCATCAGTTTTTGTATTTTTAAAATTAAGGCAATCTCATTTATCTGATAATGCACTGAAAGGATCCGACATGATAAGATATGTAAATCGTCTGTCCCATCAGTAGACTTTGGGTAAAATAACTATCTTCTTCTCACCCTGTAGTCTCATTTTATAGATCTGTGGATGTGAAATGGTCATTACTTATTATCTAGTCCACTGCTGTCATTTAATAGATGAGGAAACTGAGAATTATAGAGGTAAACAATGTATTTCAGAGGTGTCAGGTGAAGTTAGAGATTAAACGAAGTCCAGCTTAGGAATATGTGTACTGCCTTAAACCGGGATTTTTCTCAACATCATTCATTCATTCATACTATCTATGCATGTTTTTAATATTTGTTGAGCACCTATCAAGCAGCAGGTATTGAGATATGGAAATGAACAAGCAAATATCTCCACTGCTATCACAACCAAAGGCGGTTCCATGTTGGCACAGCACGAGTTAATAATATTAGCTATCTAAAAAGCAATAATACTCGTTATTGAGGTCTATTCACATTCCACTAAGTGTTAGGAACTACTTTAACTATTTTGCATACTAAATTACTTAATCCTCTCCAAACCGTGTGAGATACTGATACTATTACCTTCCCAGTTTTACTATGAGAAAAACTGAGGCACAGGGAGGTTAAAAGATTTGCACAAATGTACATCATCAGGAAGTGGTTGTTACAGGATTTGACCCCGTGCGGTGTTTTTCCAAAGTCACACTGTGAACCACTAATTCATATAATCTATTAACGTAGAAATAAAACTGATGATTATGGCACAACAAGCTAAAGAAGCACAGGAGTGGTGGGAGTTGAACACTGCGCCACCCCATTTGTTAAGTGACAGTCAAGGAAGGCTTCCCAGACGACTTGGTTTTGTGAGTGATGTTGTCCATAGGATATTTAAAATGACATATGGTATCATTAACTCCAGAGGTGAAACTTTGGTAGAATTACATAGGATCAGGCCTAAGACTTGAAGTGAATCACAGAAACCCAGTATAGAAGAGACCAACCTTAAATTTGGTGGTACTTTAAAACTTTTAAAGGACTTTCACACGTATTTTTTTGCTTAAGGTTCACCTTTGTGATGACAGCAGGAGATGAGTTAGACTTGCAACTTTACAAATAAGAAAACCTAAAAGCTCAGAGAGAGAATTGTTTTGATCAAAGTTGCAAGATTGTGAAAGAACTGGGAATGAGAGATGGTTCTAGATATCCAAGGTACCTTCTGTCCTTCACTCTATTTCTCTCTTTCCTTCTGTTTATCTAACATAAAAATGCAGAAAACCTCAATAATTTAGAGAAAGGGAGGATTCATCTGCCAATTGGACTGTCTTTCCCAACATCAGCTGTTATATCAAAGTTTAGTATGATTCTTAATCTCAAATAGATCTCAATAAAATCCTGGAACAAGAAGGTGTGGTGTAGATATTCTACATTGTTGGCTAAAATGAGAGGCATTTGTTATCAGAAGCAGGAGGCTTAGGGGAATGATGGACGTGTATGCTTGCCCTGGGAAAAAGATTTACCAAACCTATGGTAGGTCTGGGCAAAAGAAGGACACAGATAAGCTTGTGATTTTTCAAAGCAAATGTGCTTTGGATCATACAAAGGTTCTGCTCTATAAGACAAAAAGTGATAACATTATCTGTTGTAAGCTTTTTATAGCACTCTGATCATCCAACATATAAACCTCAGTGGCCTCTGGCAGCATGTCATTTTCAGGACATCTTCCTGATAGGATGAGTCAGCAAGGAAATGTACCCCTTAACAGACTGGACTCCTATGTGAGTGTTAGGCAGTGTGAATAGGTTTAGATAGCATTATCATACAGTGGGTCTCAACATCTTCTGGGGCACTCATTCTTTTTGAGAACATGATGTAAAACCAAGGGCTCTTTCTTCAAAAAATGTACGTAGGCACATACATGCAAAATTTTAATACATTTTTCAGGGACTCTAGAGACCATGCTGAGACCTAAATGTAGACACCGTAGTGTTGCATAGATTAAAGGTTAAAATCTCATGTGCTTTTTTAATTGCTTAGGTACACTTGAGAAGTATTGACTTAGAAGTTTCCCTAAACAGGTACTGTGTCTTATTATGATGTCTCCAGTAACTTGGAACATAGTAGGTATTCAAAGTGATTTGCTCAAATAGAACTGATCTATAATATAGTTAAGTGTTGTATGAGTTAGCTATTGATGCATAACAAACCATCCCAATATGTAATGGCCTAAACAACAGCCATTTATTTAGCTCCTGGTTCTGCAAGTTAGCAATTTAAACTAGGGTTTGCTGAGTGGTTTCTTTGGTCTCAGCTGGGTTCTATCACATGACTGTGGCCAACTGTGAGCCAGCTGTAAGTGTTTTTGCTGATATTGGCTGGACTTTCTAACACATTTCAGGCCTTGCCTAGATAAGTGAATGGACTCATCTCTGGTCCACATTGTCTATCATCTACCATAAGGGTGCCATGAGCTAGGTCCTATGATAGAGATAGTGAGAAACATACTTTCAGGCTCAGGACAATCTGGTTAGTTTCAGATGCCAAGGATACTTTGTCTGCCTGTCTTCCTCTGTCCTACATGGTAATGAAATACTCATTGGCCCCGTTAAGTCCCCCATGCCTCATATTGCCTTTCCTTTCCTCTCAGCTAGAAAAGAGCTGAGTCATTAATTCACACAAATATATTAATGACTTAGATCCTTTCATACCATGCCTTGCATTCAGAGGTCATATTATAAATGGGTGGCATGGAGGTTAGCAATTTGGAAGAAGTTAGCAGTGGTATTGGCCACTGGAACAAGAAGGAACCAATGAATAGCAGAGGGACAGGAATAGAGGGTGGAAAAATAGTGAACCAATTAAAAAAGTGTTCAGGCTATATATTCAATTATATGTGAGGGCAACTTTCCCCCCTCTCCACTCTCACCATCAGTATTTTCTAGATGGAATCACTGGGAAAGAAAGCAGCTTGATATTCCCAAAAGCCAGAGGATGAAGTCTGAAAATATTGAGATTTGGGGTATTGCAACTAATATGATGTATGTGTATAGAAAAGAGAGCACATAGAGACCCTTCTAACTGTCTCCTCCTGACCATGCTGGGAACTCCTCTGCTCCTTGAACTTTCCCCATCACCTGTATCTTTATTCCCTATTCAGTGGTCATATTCTTTATAGAAATTTTCTATGAGGGCAGAGACCTCATCTGTACCACTGTCATTCTTGTATTCCTGGCACACAGTAGGGGTCTGGTATGTCAATTTACTTACTAACAATAGCAGGTTTAGGATATGACAGAACAGGATGGGGTATTTAGACCTGTGCCCCCATCATTCCACAATCATCCATAAGATGTGCCACATCTTGAATCTAATCCTCTGATTCAACTTCAAGGCCAGGTGTTTTCAGGAGATGGCGTGTTGCTTATGGTGAACCTATCAAAATGCAAGCAATTTTGATGTAGGTGGGAAAACAATGATAATTGTAATAATCATTATAAAAGAGATGTGTTGTTCTTTTCAACTCTTATTAACTTGGATTTTGTTTATGAGGTTTCCAATTAGCTTCCTGTATTTGCACAGTTAACCTTTTCTGAGCTTTTCTCTTCAGGCTCTCACTCTCCAAGCCCTCAGCCCTCTTTTCTGCCCATGGAGGCTTGCAGGAATAGCTGGAATCCAGCCTCCTGAACAGCTCCTGAGCATGGGATAATTGCAATATAATTAATGAATTAAAAAGAATGAAATGTTTTAAGTGCTTTCAATATTCCCTTTCCTATAATTATCTACAGAAAACATGTTCATTAACAGTCTTGTGCTGACAGCCCCCAGGCTCTGGATAAGCTAGCTCAGCGTCCAATAAGAAAGTGAATTGATGACCTCTCTATATTGTGCCTCCAACTTCAACAGGGAGAGAAGCAGACAAAACTGGACCCTTCCCTGAATAACTGTTGACCAAATCAGACACTTTTCCTCTCCTTCAATCCCAGGGCCCCATGGCTAGTCTTCAATGCCAAGGGCATTTTCTCTGCTTATCTCCCCCAGACCTGTTTTACTCTGTCCCACAAGGAAACACAATGCTAGTTAGCCCCTACTATTTCTCCCATGCCTCATATTGTCTTCCCACTTCCCTCAGCTAGAAAAGAGCTGAATCATTAATTCACACAAACACATTAATGACAAAGATCCTTTAAAGCTGTGTCTTGCAGTCAGGAGTAACATCATCTATACTGGGGAGCCAGAGGGTGCTCAGTGCCGCAGGATATGATCTGGTGCAGACGCGTGAGGTTCAATTTTATTTAACCATTGGGATAAAATACTTAAGCTAAATGTTTACATCTTGTGGAAGAGAATTCAAAATGCACATAGATTTTAAAAGATAAATCATTATATTTAAAAAGAAATCTTGCTATGTGAGGCTGCTTCGGTCTGGGTCCCTAACTGTTCCAGGAGCACCTGGTCACTGACCGCATCCCTGGAGATATTTGATAAATATGATCTAATGAAATACTCCCCCTATGGGCACGTGGTGCCTGCCCAGGGTAACTGTTCTTACACTGTAAGAGTTCTGTCAATATGACAAATTAATGAGAGGGACATTTCGGGGTAGGATCACATCCCAGAACTCCCCAGTTTAGATATTCATTAGATATGTGAATTTCCAATATGTACAAGGTACTAAGCCAGGTCCAGTGTGGAATACATTGACGAATGACAAAGGGATTGTGCACTTAAAGGTTTTATAGACTAGTAGGGGAGATAAGATTTCTATCTATAAATAACCATAATAGAGACAGGACTCAGAGCTGTAAGATAGGAGCAATAAAGTGCTATGGAAGTCCAGAGGAGGCAGATATTGTCTCCAGCCAAGGAGATTTGAGGACATGTCATGGAGGAAGAAGGTTTTTAGCTGGAATTTGAAGGATGGGTCATGTTTGAATGAGAAAAGATCCAGGAGGATGGTTGTGATGGCGTAAGGGAACAATCCTCAGCAGAGGTACAGAGACTGAATCCAGAGAACGGTGGTCTACCCAGGATGGGCCAGGGATGGTGTAGTTGAGGCTGAATGTGCAGTTAGGGTGTGGCTTCAAGGAAGCAAATCTGGAAGAGCAGTTTAGAAAGAGTTTGCAAGGGCACGTATATGTCACACTCAAGAAACTGAGTCGATGACAAGATTTTAGCGAATGAATAAAAGGAATCTTTGCTTCAGAAAGATAGTGCAGCTGAGTGAAACATGGTATAGGTGTGCAGGGTAAGAATGGAGGTAAAAATTCAAGTTAGGAAGTTAGTGAGAGTTCTTCCATCAGGCAATAAAGAAGAATTGATCAGACAATATCAGATTGAACCCCACCACCTACAATGCATGCACACAGGAAAACTAACATTTCATTGTACCTTGGAGCAAATACAAATGAATAAAAATGGAAGAGTAGAGCAGTTGAAGTGAATCACTAAAAAGATCTAAAAGCTATAAAAACCAAAACAAATCAATTTCTGTGTAATCAACCCATCAAAGTCTATATTTTTGAGATTGAAAAATTGGTAACCAATAAAATATTCATTGGGTATGTCTTTGAAGTACCTACAAAATTCTGTTTGGGGCACAGGATCTTTAAGGCAGGCTTGCCAGGGATACTGATAGTTGGGTAGGTATTCATTGGGGCAGCTCTCAGGATAACAAAAGGACTGCAATGAATGGGCAGTTTAAGGGTTTGTTGAGATCAGGGCAGGCAAGGACCCAGGCATGCTGCCATTAGGTGCCCTTGTCAGAAGTTCCTAAAGCTGGTGCTTCACTGAGTTTAAGGCAGGCAGAGATGGTCAGTCAGTCATAGAGACAGACACAGTTGCTGCCAGACCCTCGACAGCTCTACTGGCACTATTCTGGCACTATTCTATGAGTTTGGAGTCAACTAGAGGCTTTTACAATCCTCTGAGACCAAGGAAAATTGTGTCTTATTCTTTTTTTTCAAAGGAGCCCCCCACTTTTATATTTGTTCCTTAGTTTAAACCAAGCATCATCCTCATATCCTCAAGATGGTGTAGTGTCTGAATTAAAATGAAAGATCAAGGTTTCTGATCTCACAAGGATGACAGAATATGGCTTCTAAAGTCAGGCCTTTTGGATTGACTTCTGTCTCTCTCTCTCTCTCTGTCTCTCTCTGTCTCTCTCTCTGTCTCTCTCTGTCTTTCTTGGCCTGTTACTCACTGAATAACCATGGGCAAGTTTCTTATAATCTGTGAGGGGCAGTATCCTCATCTGTGAACTGAGATTATGATTGTATTTGCCTCCAAAGGTCATTATGTGGATTAAGTTAAATAATGAATGTAATTAATTACAGATTCTGGTATTCATTAAATACTCAGTAAAAGTTACTTACTATTCTTTCTCTAATTGTCATGGTTATTCTTGGTATGCTGTTCTCAAGTTGTCTGGCCAGCTAGTTCTTGAAAGAACTATATTTCTATTTCAAAATTTTTCTATCTGCTCATTGCCTCAGAGTATAACTTCTTGTAAGTTTTTTTTTTTTTTCAAGAAGTAAATTCAGACTCTGTTTTTGAGAAACATACATATTATGTAGGGTTATCTGGTTGCAAGTGACAGAAACTGAAGTAGTTCAAGTGAAAAGAGAATGTGTGATCCCACAGAACATGCTTCAAGATGACTGGAGGAGATCAAGTGGAGTTTCAGGAATCTCTGTCTTGAATGTCTCAGCTCTGATTTCTTCAGAGCTGGTATAATCATCAGTAGATGCAGGATGGTCCACAGTGGCTTCAGGTTTTCATTCTACCCACCGAGCAACCCAAGCAGGAAGATATGTTTCAGCTAAAGTATTGAAGTGAATGGGTCTGATATGAGTCTCCTACCCTCCCCAGTAATCCTCTGTGACCAGGTGACCGGGGTGGTTGAAATAAACTAATTAGCTGGGCCTGGTTCATGTTCTCACTCTTGTATTTTTGTTTTTTTGTTTTTGTTTATTTGTTTGTTTTTGAGATGGAGTTCTGCTCTATCACCCAGGCTGGAGTGCAGTGGTGCAATCTGGGCTCACTGCAACCTCCACCTCCTGGGTTCAAGTGATTCTCCTTCCTCAGCCTACAGAGTAGCTGAGATTAGAGGTGCCGTGACCATGCCTGGCTAATTTTGTATTTTTGGTAGAGACAGGGTTTCACCATGTTGGCCAGGCTAGTCTCAAACTCCTGATCTTAAGTGATCCACCCGCCTTGGCCTTCCAAAGTGTTGAGATTACAGGTGTGAGCCACCACGCCAGGCCATGTTCTCACTCTTGAAGCCAAGGGCTGAAATTAGCCTCTGAACCTCATGAACTGAGAGTAAGAAGGGGTGGATTTCTAGTGCAGTGGTTCTCGAAGTGTGGGCTCCAGGTCAGTAATATCAACATCCCCTGGGAAATAGCTCAAAATACAAATTCTCAAGACCTATCCCAAATCTACAAAATCAGAAACTCTGGGAAGAGGATACAGGAATCTGTTTTAACAAGCCCTCCATGTAATTATGATATATGCTTAAGTTTGAGAAAAATCATTCTAGAAGAAGAGGCACGAACTATTTCCAGAAAAATGGAAAAGTTGAGAAAATGGAAACAACAGATGCTTACCACAGCTTACACCTAATAAATCATCCTGCTCACTTTATAGATGGGGAATCTGCACATTTGCAAGATAATGGGACTAGACCAAGGTCTAACATCTTATTATCCCAGAACCAGGTCTTGGATTCAGATATTCTGGTTTCTAATCCAGCACTCCTTCCACTAGAGCATTGTAAAAGAAAATGAGAGAAGAAACTACTTGCTGCAAGGCATTGTACCTGACCGTGTAGACTGTTCATTTTTCAAGGAACTTTTCCACATAAGTAGCCATTACCTAATAGCAGATTGTCCGAATGTATTTTCAAGACAGAAGCTCCTCTACTGCCCTAGAGGGAATCAGCCCCTGAGAAGTGATGAGGATACATCAGGTGGCAGTTTCCATTTCATATCTGCTCATATCCCAGAAAACTTCCCCATGCCCAGAGGTTCTGCATGGCCAGATGACATGATTATCTGCAGATGTCACTGACTCCAGGGCCAAGTTATTCATATTATACATTTGAAAATCATCTCCCAGCTAAGGCCAAATGAAATGACCTTTACAGAATGATCTAGATGGAAGTCAACAAGAATTTATTGAGCAGGGAGTGTGTGGCCAGGACCGTCAGTCATGGCTGAGCTTATGAGGAAGGAAGAAAGCACGAACACTTCCCCAAAGGAGATCACAAGTCAGTGAAGCAGATGAGATGAACACAACTAAAACAATTAGAGAATTTTACGGGCACTCTCACCCTCCAGCAGTGTCGCCATGTGCCCACATCTGAATCCTCTTTCTATGTTTGGGGAGTTTTCCACCTTAGGAATCTTGATGGGAAACAGCCCACTTCCCACTATAGAAGCTAAAAATAAATAATAATAAAAAACACATATAAACTTTCCCAGGTATCCAAAGAATGAGAGAATTGTTGGCCAATTAGAAGTACCTGACCATGGTTGATGGTACAAGGAACAGAAGAAGAGAAAACTGAAAAAAAAAAATCCAATATGATGGCAGCAATGACATTTGCCTATTTTCCAGGACACTAGTGACACAGAAGCTGGAGGTGGCACCACAAGCCCTGTGCTGAGGGTGCTGATGGTGCTAACTATAGAGTTCAAAGTTAAAACAATGGAGCCAGTAGTATCCTCACCAGATGGTTTATGTGGCTTGATGGGTTTTGGTTGCGAGCACCCCTTTTTTTTTGCTGGGCCTTTCTAGTGATGCTGGGAACTTAATCTTCCTAGTGATGCTGGGAACTTAAGCCAATGGTTTTCCATGTGGCTTAAACTTAACCAGAGTCAGTTTTTGGTTGCTTGCCCCTGTGTGTCTTGATGGATGAACAGAACCTCAGTAAATCCTGCTCTCTTCACTGAGAGCTTCTGGCAGGGTATGTCCTCCACCTAAGCCACTCTTTTACCCTTTCTTTCTTTCTCTCTCTCTCTCTCTCTCTCTCTCTCTCTCTCTCTCTCCACATAGTTAACCCCTACTCACTCTCTAACCCTTCAGATCCTAGCTTGGACATCATTTCCACATAGCAACAGCCTTACCTGAGCCACTGGGGTGCTTTTCTCCTTACCCATTCTTGCCACCCTGAACTCTCCCTTCAAAACAGTTCCCATATTTGTAAACACATGACTTGTTTTTTTTTTGGTGTGTGAGTTAGGGTCTCTCTCTGTTGCCTTGGCTGGAATGCAGTGGTGCAATCATAGCTCTCTGCAGCCTCAGACTCCTGAGTTTAAGTGATTCTTCCCTCTCAGCCTCCTGAGTAGCTGGGGCTACAGGTGCATGCCACATCTGGCTAATGAAAAAAAAATAGAGATGAAGCCTTGCTCTGTTGCTCAGGCTGGTCTTGAACTCCTAGTATCAAATGAGCCTCCTGCCTCAGCTTCCTGAGCTGCTGGGATTATAGGTGTGAGCCATGGTACTCGGTTAACACATGACTATTGATTGCTTTCTATCTTCTTGTCTTAGTTCATTTGGGCAACTATAACAAAATACCTTAGACTGGGTAATTTATAAATAATAAAGTATTACTCACAGTTCCAGAAGCTGGAAAATTGAAGACTAACATACCAGCCAGTTTGTTGATTGTTGAGCACTCACTCTCTCCCTCAGCACTGGCGCCTTCTGGCTGTGTCTTCACATAGTGAAAGGGGTGAATAAGCTCCCTCAGACCATTTTTATGAAGGCACTAATACCGTTCATGAGAGAAGAACCCCCTATGACCTAGTCACCTTTGAAAGGCCTCACCTCTTAATACTATTGCATTGGGGATTCAATTCCAACACATAAATTTTGGGAGCACACAGACATTCAGACCATAGCACTTCTCAAACTAGATTAAATATATTGGAGGATAAGAATTGTCTTTTGCTCACCATGCTATGACCACTGCCTAGCATGATGTAAAGTACATGGAAGCTGTGTTCCATTTGAGATTGTTGAATACACCATTCAGTAGTCCTTCTGAAAGAGCCAGGGAAGGTTTCCCAGTGCAGGTGGAGCTTGAGTTAAAGTATGTGTAGGATTTGAACTGGACAAGAACAGGAGTAGCACGTCCTAGATCAAAATAACAGCATGGATGCAAAAGCAGGAAAGGAATATGTCATTGTGTGCTCAAGGAATAGGTAAGTGACTTACCAGCTGGAACAAGGGGTCTGTGTAAAGAGAAAAAATAAGTTAAATAACATAGGTGGAAGAGAGCAGATTTTGGTGAACTAGTATTTAAAGAGTTTGTTAGAAGTGCACAAGAATGATTTGGTTCTGCACAGGTTCCTTAACTTGCCTGAACCTCAACCTCTCCATTTGTGAAACAAGAATAACATGTAATTCATATTTTTCTTGAAGTGAAAAATATGGTAACTTACAATGTTCCTTTTGAAAATCAAAGATGAGCATCTGATACTATCAACTCTGCAACTATAGCCTGCAAGACAAAACCTGAGACCCAAAGCCAGGTTTTGATCTTAATCATGTGATTTACATTTATTTTCCCAGCCTGGCTTCTTACTGATCCATCCTCACATTTATCCACATTTCCTCTGTCTCTTTCATTCTTATGTGTCTTTTCACATGTTCTTCCCTCTGACTGTAATGGCTTTCCCTTATTTCCTTTCCTAGCCTATCTGGTGAACGTTATTATCCGTTTAAACTCAGATCATATCGTCTCTTCCAGGAAGCCTCTGGAAGATACAGAGCCAAGCATTTTGACTTCTTTCATGCTTTTCATACATTTCAGTGATTATGTTTTTCATATTTTTCTATATCCCAGCATCATGTCTATGCCTAGGACATAGTAGACACTCAACAAATGTTTACTATGTCAAATTCAGTTTGCAAACTAATGGCCACAAACTCATCTACTATGCAGTAAATACTTTGGGTATCCATTATGTTCCAGGTTAAACATTAGGCAGCAGTAATGTGGGTGCTGGTGATTGTGGTGGTGGTAACAGAACCACGCAGACTCATGAAATCTCCTTAATGGAACTTGGAGAGCACCTAATTCAACAATTCTCATTGTCAGATAAGGTAACCAAGGCACAAAGAAGGTAAGCATTTGTTTAAAGTCACAGAGTAATTCACAGCAGAGCAAACGAAGATCCTGCTTCTTGTGACCCTTAGCTCAGGAATATGTCCACATTACCTTCTGCTTTTGTGCTTATTATGATTATGATTATCCTGTTTCTTAGCCACACTGGTTAACTCTTATTTTTATAGTTTTAGCTACTATTATAAAAAATTAATGTCCTTTTTCCCTCCCTTTATTATCACATTATATGGCTGCAACAAAGTCATAGCATATCTTTTCCCTTGTTTTTAAGATGGGTGTACAAAAAGTGACTTCCTAATATTTGAAGAGTTCATAAATTACAAATTCAGAACATTCCCATTTCCACCCACCTCCTTTCCTGCGGTAGCAGGAGCCATTTGGTGATGATTTGTAAATCTTTGAACCTGTAACAGGAGAATGGATAATTCTAAGAGTGCATCTAAAAGAAATAGTTTGCATCGTTTGGAACAATGAACCATTCTGTAATTGAAGAGAAGACCTGAGACAGCATGAATGAGATCATGTCTATAAAACGGTCTGAGCCCCTCAGAGGCGGCCGCTCCATAAATACAAGGTATTGTTCCAGCATTTGTAACACCACATAATATGAGCACTACTCATTGCAAGAGGAAAATGGTCTACATGAGGCTTCATAAATAATAGCGTGTGCTTGCTTTGCTCTTTCTCTCACTGCTCCCAGCTCTGCTCTGGCCTCTGGTCCGGTATCTTTCCTTGTTTTCCATCTTGCCTCTTATAATGGGAATGAAAACGTTAGAAATAACTCAACAAAATGTGCCATTCATTTAGTAATGCATCAAATGTTTATTGAATACCTAATATTTGCCAGTAGTATGCTAGGTCCCTGGTAGGTTGGTGTGGTCTCTGTACACAAAATCTTATTCTCAACCTTCCCTTTGGCCCTAACAAGCTCTGGCTGCATGTGCTTATTTTCACCACACTGGGACACCTCTCTTGTGCTGTAATAAGGAACTGAGCCATATGAGTGATTAGGAGAGAAATATTGCAGGCAGAGAGAAAAGTGAGTGCAAAGATCCTGAGATTTAGGTACGCTGAGGCATTCTATTAGATTTTTGCCTTTCGACAAAAACAATTACTTTTGCACCATCCTAATAGGATCAGATCAGAGGCCAGTCTGTCTAGAGGATAGTGAGTAAGGGGCACAGCAGCAGGAGAGGAGGTGAGAAGGTAGTCAGAGGTTAAATGATTCAGGGCATTGATGGCCAAGGTAAGGAATGGTGGGTGTTCCCTGCGATAAATTGACGACACCTGTCTAGACCACTTGCAGAGCTTTTCACTGCCAGGGTCTTTTCTGTTCAGTCATCCTTGTGTATCTGACTTTGAAATCTCCATCCAATTTTGGGGTCAGATTATGCCATATCCATTTTCAAACTTCACAAATTAAGTTCAGGTTACTCTTCATGGTAGTGAAACATCCTAGTAGCAGATGGAAGCCTATGTTTTCCAGTCCTGCTCTCTGTTATACCTGTCTACCCTTCCTGTGCTCCAACTGCATCAGACAACATGGCGTTCCTTGAAAATGCTCAGCTCTTCGGCTCTTCTTCAGCATTGCCCATCCCATTCCCTTGATCTTCTTCCTCTTCTTCATTGTTCATTCTTCAGAATGAAGCTCTAATGCCACACCCCCTTCAAATCTGCCCTTACAGCCAAGCTCCTTACCCTGTGTTCAATACCAGGGTTCCATTTATGCTGTGTTTAATTCTGCCTCGATGAGTATAACTTGTGAGCATGTCAGGTTCTAGTGACAGCATCAGGTTTTGGGGAACAGGGATTTTGATCTTAGTTATTCTCGAATCTCCAGCACTGTGCATGGCCTGGCATAGGACCAGCCCTCAGGAAAGGTTTGCTAAGTGACTGATTATCTTCATGTCAGCAAACAGTTACAGGAACTAACGTTTGTTGAGGATTCCCATGGGCTTAGTCCTGGGGTAGGAAACTCACGCAGATTATATTATTTAATCTTCACAACAACCTAGGAGTCAGTGCTGTCACTGATGCAATTTACAGAGGAAAAAAACCAGAAACTTAAAAAGGTGAGAACGCTAACCATATTCAGTCTAATACCAAAGTCTGTGCTCTCAACTATTACGTTAGACAAATTCTCTAAGATCATTACGCTCCATTTCCCTGGAGGTCAGAACCAATTCAAAGAAAGATGGGGAGATTCCAGTTGGCTATAAAGAGGGACTTCCTGGAAATTACGGTTTTTCAGTTCTAGAATGGGTTGCTAAGGGCATTGATGCATAAAAGGAAAATTGCTCTGACGCTCCCAGAAGGTGGCTAGGATTCCTCACTCTACAGGTAATGCTTTGAAAGCTCTTTCTCCCGAATTTACCTTAAGAACCTATGTCTTACCTAAAGAGAATAAAGGTCTCAGATCCATATTCAGAAGTCCCTGGTTCTAATTCTGGTTCTTAGTATGACCAACCTACAAAATCTATAGTTTCTTTGCCTTTAAATGGCCATGATAATATGTTCTGTAATTACAGAGCTTTAAAAAGTTGACAGGGCTGGCCATCTTCCTTTCTCCTTCTAATAACATATACTAAGTAGGTATTTTACTCCCAGTAAAATTCAGGTAGAATAGACATAGACATGTGACAGTCTGTATCATTGTCAAGGAGTCTGTGTTAGATTTGAGAAGACAAGTCATGCATACAGAGAATCGTAATACTAATCAGCATATGATAAACCCCAAAGTAGGACCTTGCACATAGAAAATGCTGAATAAGTGTTTGTGGATGGCTAACTAGCTGAGTTAATTAAATAATTCAAGAAATATTTGTCAGGCATTACTAAGTTTCTGGTGTTCTATGCTGTAAAAAATTATGGGAAGACAGACCATTGATGTCTGGAGTGACCTGAATTGGCTTCACTAAGGAGGTGATATTTGAGAAGAATCTGTGAAGCCCAGGCTCCAGGAAAGCAGGGTCTTTATTTAATTTGCTCTTGCATACCTGAATCCAGGACAGTGTTGGCATGTGTAAGCACTGTCTACATATTTGTCTAATGAATGAATAATTACAATTGCAATGGCCAGGTCACAAGTACATGTGATAAGTAGGAGCAAGGCTGGCTTTGTTGTAAAACAGCCACACCTACACATGCAGAAGTCAGAGGAACATCGCTCAGCTCCAAGAGACACTACTGCCTTCTGGGCCTCAGTTTTCTCATCAAGAAACTTTTGAAGCTGTCCTGGACAATCTCAGAGTCTCTCTTCCCTCTACCGTTTTGTGCTGTATCTTGCATTGCTTAGAGTCATCAGAAGTCCTCACCATGACTAATATGTTCTAGGACCTGCAGGATGGGTGGGTTTCTCTATGTGCACCTTTCTGCTATCAGAGCAGAAAGCACCCTTCAGCTCTCAGAGATGGGCTTCAGCATGGGCATCTGCCCACACCAGGCTTGATGGTCTGGTCCCCAGAGACAAGGGCTCATGAATTTCATGGCAGTGCCTGGAACATGAATCCTGGACTGGATTCAGGTAGTAGGTAGGAGGATGTTGTCACTCAGAAGTTGATTTCACTCGATCAATGGAAAATTCCATTCCATCCAAGATCTGATGCCACAGGGATCCAGAACAAAGCTTTTGTTTCTAAAAACATTGAGGCAGAGACCATGGGAGGAGATACTCCGAAGCCCTACAGATGCAAGACTGAGAAACATTTTACTGTATGGGCTTCTCAAAATTATTTATCTTCCCTGGTTCTTTCTCTACGTCCCTTAGAAAAGATGCTAGGGGGTTATAGAGGATTTGAGATTCTCCCAGGCACAGTGGAGGGAAGTTTTTCATCAACAAACGCTGCATCTCTTATACTCAGCTGTGCCCTCAAAACTGTTATGTAACAAGGGACACGCATTGTTATCCTTTTCAAGTTCTGATTTCTTCTCTAAAATGGACACAATGCCATCTACCTCCCAAAGCTGTTTTAATAATGAGTAAATTAATTCTTGAGAAAATTTGAAAAGGACAACAGAGTAAAATAGAGGAAACAGTAGACTTCAGCGTCTCTTGGACCTGGGTTCTGATACTTGCTCTATTCCCTCTAAGCTGCATAATCTCGGACAAGTTATTTTACTTCTTGAGCATCAATTTTCCAATTGGACAAATGGAAATATCTTGAAAGATTATTATAGGGATTAAATGACATGCCCTACAAGAAGTATCTTACACAGCACCAGGCACATGGTAGTATGCAGTAAATATTTTCTGACTCCTTTTCTGTCTTTACAAACATAACTCATAAATGTATCAGTAAGATGTACTGTGCAACGTAGTGTTTCTCCTTCTAAAAGGTTGAGTGTGTTTTGGCTTTACTGGGAGTTTTAAGGTAAGACAGACAAGAGGAAATTACTCTTATCCAAGGGAATCCATGAGGCCTGCCAGGATTGTGGAAGAAGAAAAATCAGTATCTCAAGGCTAACTCTAAAAAAACTTTCACTTTTCATTATTTTTTTTAAGGATGGATAAAATGCCTTTATTGAATTCAACAGTCACCACATTTCAAGAACTAGTGACATAGATTTGAATAAGGGTTTTGTTGGACACTTTTTTTTTTATTACACTTTTAAGTTCTGAGATACATGTGCAGGACATGCAGGTTTGTTACGTAGGTATACACATGCCAGGGTGGTTTGCTGCACTCATCAACCCATCATCTACATTAGGTATTTCCCCTAATACTGCCTTTCCCCTAACCCCCACCTGCTAACAGGCCCCAGTGTGTGATGTTCTTCTCCCTATGTCCATGTGTTCTCATTGTTCAACTCCCACTTATGAGTGAGAACATGTGATGTTTGGTTTCTGTTTCTGTGTTAGTTTGTTGAGAATGATCATTTCCAGCTTCTTCCATGTCCTTACAAAGGACATGAACTCATCACTTTTTATGGCTGCATAGTATTCCATGGTGTATATGTGCCACATTTTTTTTATCCAGTCTATCATTGATGGACGTTTGGGTTAGTTCCAAGTTTTTGCCGTTGTGAATAGTGCTGCAAGAAACATACATGTGCATGTGTCATTATAGTAGAATGATTTAAAATCCTTTGGATATATACCCAGAAATGGGATTGCTGGGTCAAATGGTATTTCTATTTCTAGATCCTTAAGGAATTGCCACACTGTCTTCCACTATGGTTGAACTAATTTACACTCCCACCAATGGTGTAAAAGCATTCCTATTTCTCCACATCCTCTTCAGCATCTGTTGTGTCCTGACTTTTTAGTGATCACCATTCTAACTGGCATGAAATGGTAACTCACTGTGGTTTTGATTTGCATTTTGCTAATGACCAGTGATGATGAGCTTGTTTTCATATGTTTGTTGGCCACATAAATGTCTTCTTTCCAGAAGTGTCTATTCATATTCTTCACTCAGTTTTTGATGGGGTTGTTTTTCTCTTATAAATTTATTTAAGTTCCTTATAGATTCTGAATATTAACCCTTTATCAGATGGATAGATTGTAAAAATTTTCTCCCATCCTGTAGGATGCCTATTCACTCTGGTGATAGTTTCTTTTGTTGTGCAGAAGCTTTTTAGTTTAATTAGATTTCTTGTCAATTTTGGCCTTTTTTGCCATTGATTTTAATGTTTTAGTCATGAAGTCTTTGCCCATGCCTATGTCCTGAATGGTATGGTTTTAGGTCTTATGTTTAATTCTTTAATCCATCTTGAGTTAATTTTTGTATAAGGTGTAAGTAAGGGGTCCAGTTTCAGTTTTCTACATATGGCTAGCCAGTTTTCCCAATACCATTTATTAAATAGAGAATCCTTTTCTCATTGCTTGTTTTTGTCAGGTTTGTCAAAGATGAGACGGTTGTAGATGTGTGGCATTATTTCTGAGGCCTGTGTTCTGTTCCACTGGTCTATATATCTGTTTTGGTACCAGTAGTACCATGCTCTTTTGGTTACTGTAACCTTGTAGTATAGTTTGAAGTCAGGTAGCATGATGACTACAGCTTTGTTCCTTTTGCTTAGGATTGTCTTTGGCTATATGGGCTCTTTTTTGGTTCCATATGAAATTTAAAGTAGTTTATTCTAATTCTGTGAAGGAAGTCAATGGTAGCTTGATGAGGATAGCATTGAATCTGTAAATTACTTTGGGCAGCATGGCCATTTTCATAATATTGATTCTTCCTAACCATGAGCATGGAATGTTTTTCCATGTGTTTGTGTCCTCTCTTATTTCCTTGAGCAGTGGTTTGTAGTTCTCCTTGAAGAGGTTCTTCACATCCCTTGTGAATTGTATTCCTAGGTATTTTATTCTCTTTGTAGCAATTGTGAATGGGAGTTCACTTATGATTTGGCTCTCTGTTTGTCTATTATTGGTATATAGAAATCCTTGTGATTTTTGTACATTGATTTTGTATACTGAGACTTTTTTGACATTGCTTATCAGCTTAAGGAGATTTGGGCTGAGATGATGGGGTTTTCTATATATACAATCATTTCATCTGCAAACAGAGACAATTTGACATCCTGTCTTCCTATTTGAATGCCCTTTATTTCTTTCTCTTACCCGATTGCCCTGGCCAGAACTTTCAATACTATGTTGAATAGGAGTAGTGAGAGACGGACTCTTGTCTTGTGCCAGTTTTCAAAGGGAATGCTTCCAGCTTTTGCCCATTCAGTAGGATATTGGCTGTGGGTTTGGAATAACTAGCTCTTATCATTTTGAGATACGTTCTATCACTAACTAGTTTATTGAGAGTTTTTAGCATGAAGGAGTGTTAAATTTCATTAAAGTCCTTTTCTGCATCTATTGAGATAATCATGTGGTTTTTGTCATTGGTTCTCTTTATGTGATGGATTATGTTTATTGATTTGCATATGTTGAACTGGCCTTGCATCCCAGGGATGAAGCCAACTTGATTGTGGTGGATAAGCTTTTTGATGTGCTGCTGGATTCAATTTGCCAGTATTTTATTGAGGATTTTTGCATTGATGTTCATCATTAGGGATATTGGCCTGAAATTTTCTTTTTTGGTTGTGTCTCTGCCAGGTTATGATATCAGAATGATACTGGCCTCATAAAATGGGTTAGGGAGGAGTCACTCCCCTTTTATTGTTTAATATAGTTTCAGAAGGAATGGTACCAGCTCCTCTTTGTACCTCTGGTAGAATTCGGCTGTGATTCCATCTGGTCCTGGGCTCGTTTTGGTTGGTAGACTATTAATTACTGCCTCAATTTTAGTATTTGTTATTGGTCTATTCAGAGATTTGACTTCCTCCTAGTTTAGTCTTGGGAGGGTATATATGTCCAGGAATTTATCCATTTCTTCTAGATTTTTTAGTTTATTTGTATGGAGGTGTTTATAGTATTCTCTGATGGTAGTATGTATTTCTGTGGGATTAGTGGTGCTCTCCCCTTTATCATTTTTTAATTGTGTCTTTTTGATTCTTCTCTGTTTTCTTCTTCATTAGTCTGGCTAGCATTCTATCTATTTTGTTAATCTTTAAAAAAATACAGCTCCTGGATTCATTGATTTTTTTCTGAAGGATTTTTTGTGTCTCTGTCTCCTTCAGTTCTACTCTGATCTTAGTTATTTCTTATCTTCTGTTAGTTGTTGAATTTGTTTGCTCTTGCTTCTCTAGTTCTTTTAATTGTGATGTTATGGTGTCAGTTTTAGATCTTTCCTGCTTCTCCTGTGGGCATTTAGTGCTATACATTTCCCTCTACACACTGCTTTAGCTGTGTCCCAGAGATTCTGGTACATTGTGTCTTTGTTCTCATCGGTTTCAAATAACATATTTATTTCTGCCTTAGTTTTGTTATTTACCCAGTAGTCATTCAGAAGCAGGTTGTTCAGTTTCCATGTAGTTGTGCCATTTTGAGGGAGTTTCTTAATCTTGAGTTCTAATTTGATTGCACTATGGTCTGAGAGACTGTTTGTTATGATTTCCATTCTTTTGCATTTGCTGAGGAGTGTTCTACTTCCAATTATGTGGTGAATTTTAGAGTAAGTATGATGTGGTGTTGAGAATTTATATTCTGTTGATTTAGGTGGAGAGTTCTGTAGATGTCTATTATGTCTGATTGGTCCAGAGCTGAGTTCAAGTCCTGAATATCCTTGTTAATTTTCTGTCTCGTTGATCTGTCTAATATTGACAGTGGGATGTTAAAATCTCCCACTGTTATTGTGTGGAAGTTTAAGTCTCTTTGTAGGTCTCTAAGGACTTGCTTTATGAATCTGGGTGCTTCTGTATTGGGTGTATATATATTTAGGATAGTTAGCTCTTCTTGTTGCATTGATCCCTTTACCATTATGTTATGTCTTTGTCTTTTTTGATCTTTATTGGTTTAAAGTCTGTTTTATTGGAGACTAGGATTTCAACCCCTGCTTTTTTTTGCTTTCCATTTGCTTGGTAAATATTCCTCTCTCCCTGTATTTTGAGCCTATGTGTGTCTTTGCATGTGAGATGAGTCTCCTGAATACAGCACACCGATGGGTCTTAACTCTTTATCCAATTTGCCAGTCTGTGTCTTTTAATTTGGGCATTTAGGCTATTTACATTTAAGGTTAATATAGTTATGTGTAAATTTGATTCTGTCATTATGACATTAATTGGTTATTTTGCACATTACTTGATGCAGCTTCTTCATAGTGTCAATGGTCTTTACAATTTGGTATGTTTTTGTAGTGGCTGGCACTGGCTTTTTCTTTCCATATTTAGTGCTTCCTTCAGGAGCTCTTGTGAGGCAGGCCTGGTAATGACAAAATCTCTCAGCATTTGCTTGTCTGTAAATGTTTTTATTTCCCTTCGCTTATGAAGCTTAGTTTGGCGGGATATATAATTCTGGGTTGAAAATTCTTTTCTTTAAGAATTTTGAATATTGCCCCCCACTCTCTTCTGGCTTGTAGGGTCTCTGCAGAGAGATCTGCTGTTAGTCTGACGGGCTTCCCTTTGTGGGTAATCTAACCTTTCTCTCTGACTGCCCTTAACATTTTTTCCTTCATTTCAACCTTGGTGAATCTGACAATTATGTGTCTTGGGGTTGCTCTTCTTGAGAAGTATCTTTGTGGTGTTTTCTGTGTTGGCCTGTTTTGCTATGTTGGGGAAGTTCTCCTGGATAATATTATGAAGAACGTTTTCCAACTTGGTTCCTTTCTCCTGATCGCTTTCAGGTACACCAATCAAATGTACGTTTGGTCTTTTCACATAGTCCCATATTTCTTGGAAGCTTTGTTCATTTCTTTTCATTTTCTTTTTTTTTCTAATCTTGTCTTCATGTTTTATTTCATTAGTTGATCTTTAATCTCTGATATCCTTTCTTCTGCTTGATCAATTTGGCTACTGATACTTGTGTATGCTTCAAGAAGTTCTCGTGCTGTGTTTTTCAGCTCCATCAGGTCATTTATGTTCCTCTCTAAACTGGTTATTCTAGTTAGCAATTCCTATAACCGTTTTTCAAAGTTCTTAGCTTTTTTGCATTGGCTTAGAACATGCTCCTTTAGCTCAGAGTACTTTGTTATTGCCCACCTTCTGAAGCCTACGTCTGCCAGTTCATCAAATTCATTCTCTGTTGAGTTTTGTTCCTTTGCTGTTGAGGAGTTGTGATTCTTTGGAGGATGAGGTGTTCTGGTTTTTGGAATTTTCAGCCTTTTTGTGCTGGTTTTTCCTCATCTTTGTGGATTTATCTACCTTTGGTCTTTGATGTTGGTGACCTTCGGATGGGATTTTTGTGTGGATGTCCTTTTTGTTGATGTTGTTGCTATTCCTTTCTGTTTGTTAGTTTTTCTTCTAACAGTCAGGCCCCTCTACTGCAGGTCTGCTGGAGTTTGCTAGAGGTCCATTCCAGACCCTGTTTGCCTTGGTATCAGCAGATGGAGCTACAGAACAGCAAAGATTGCTGTCTTTTCCTTCCTCTGGAAGCTTTGTCCCAGAGGGGCACCCACCAGATGCCAGCTGGAGCTCTCCTGTATGAGGTGTCTGTCAATCCCTGCTGGGAGTTGTCTCCCCATCAGGAGGCATGGGGGTCAGGGACCCACTTGAGAGGACAGTCTATCTTTTAGCAGAGCTCGATCTCTGTGCTGGGAGATCTACTGTTCTCCTTAGAGCTGGCAGGCAGGAATGTTTAAGTCTGCTGAAGCTGTGCCCACAGCCACCCCTTAACCCAGGTGCTCTGTTCAAGGGAGATGGGAGTTTTATCTATAAGCCCCTGACTGGGGCTGCTGCCTTTCTTTCAGAGATGCCCTGCCCAGAAAGTAGGAATCTAGATAGCTACTTTTCATTACTATTATTTTAATGATAGTACTTCTGGCTCTGTCAAGAGCATAGCAATAGTCCCAATTCTCCTTCAACTTAGTCATTAGATCATCAAGTCTAGGCAGAAAGATGAAAATTTTCATTTTTTTTAGGGTTTCCATCAGATGTTCCTGGGATTCATGTGGATCTCAACATCTTGTATATTCATCCCCTTCCAAGTAGCATCTCCATATGGAGAGAGGTTCTTCTAAAATATTGGAATCCAAGATACCCTGATACCATGTGAGTTTTATCCGACAGCCAGCTACCAGGCATCAGGATAAAGAGGACACCAGATATGTAAATCCCAAGCAAGGGCTATCATTCACATGTACTAGTGATTACTCTCTTGCTAAACAATTAACCTTGATTACCTCTTTTGATTATCAAAGTAATACTTGGAGGTAGGTCACTTTACTGTCTACATTTTCTAAATAAAGACTTAAGCTTAAAGAGCTCAAGTAAGTTACCTTAGCTCAATACACTAGTAGAGGACACAGCTGAGATTCGAATCCAGGCTGGCTGGCTGCACAGTCCTTGCCCTTAACCTCAATCCAATCCTGTCTTTCAAAGACACAATCCTCTGTCCTGGGAATACCCAGAAGGTAACACTAAGGCCCTTTGAACTCATGCTTAGCATATGTCAACTTACTTCCCTTTGCATGCCCTCATTCTGGGCTTGCCCCACATGGGAGTTCCTATAGTCTGACCAAGTCAGTTTCTTCTATAATGAGGGCTTTGGGTAAGAATTTCATGGAGAAAAGCCAGGGGATCTGAAGCATACAAATAATGTATGTGTGTTGGGAGGGGATGGGGGACAGGGAAGAGCATTTTATCATTGATATTGCCTAGCATTGCCTATTGAAAAACAGACCAAATTTTAGTTAATATTATTGTTTTATATTTGTTGTTTATTGATTGCATTATTGTTTTAAAATTCTCTACAGACAATATAACCCCATTGCCTACACCCAAAAATGAACCACCCTCCTGCCCCACCCTAGGTACACTACTAGGCAAGAATAAAGATTCTAAGAATTCCTTCCCTTCTGCCCCAGCCCCTACATTGGCCAGAGACCTTTGATTTCATGTGGTTTATATATTGGGGTTTGGACACAGCTTTGGCTGAGAAACAGGCTCATGACTAAAAGAGAAATTGAAACCACTAAGTTGGATGCTTTTTCTAGCACTCTGCTCAGTCTGAACATTGCATGGTTCTAAAGTGACTCTTCCCCAGGAGGGATGATAAAAGCACTGACTTACTTAAATTCACAAGTTTCCCCGAAGGCCCTTTAAAAAAGACCATGCACATTCTGCACTTTATGGCAGTCATTCCTGATGTTTGGACTCAATGATGATACATTTAAAAAAAAATAAACAAAAAAAACTTCCACAGTGTTCACTACTTGCCAGGCACTGTGCTAGGGACTGACATTTCAGGGATGAGAAGAATAAACATGATTCTTGGTCTTAGGAGGCTTGGCAATAATAGGGAGGGAGAGAGAGAGAGCACAACAAATAAGCCCAAATATATATAGAATTACAAACTGAGGTAAGTGTTAAGAGGACCAAGATGATGTTAAAATAGTGTGAACAAGAATAACAGACAGGGAAAGGGTAAGAAGAGCTTTCCTGATAAAGTGATATATAATCAAAGACTGAAGAAAAATCAGTGGTAGTTGGTCAAAGAGTGGAGAGAACAAAATTCCTGGTGGCAGGAACAGAACATACAAAAGCAATGAGGTGGGAATGAGTTAGGTTCTTTGAGTAAAGGATGGGATGACTGAGTGGGCTGTGGCAATGAGTGGGAAGGTGTGGGCAAGGAGGAGGCCAGAGAGGCAGGCAAAGGCCACATCTCACCAGACTCTGGAGGCCACAGCAAGGATTGAGGAAGTTCCTGTAAGGCTTTCAGTGAGAAAATGCCATGACCCAATTTTTATTTTAGAAAGATTTCTCTGGCTATGCCATGGAGAACTGAGTCACGAAAATTTCGCTGAGTAATCCTGAAATATCTTTATCACAAAAATAGTGTTCTCTTTGAATCTCAATGAAAACATTGTGGATTAAAGTTTTGGGGTTTGCCAGAGTCAGCTCCAAGTCTTTTGTGCACAGTAAAGCCCTGGGGATTCAGTGCTTAGAAGATCACAGACACCTTTTGTCCCATGCTACTGGCTGATGTGCCTCCCTCCTTCCTTCCTCCACTTGGTGAATCATAGCTTTTGTCCAAAGTGGGTAGATCCTCCTGCCAGCTCCCACCCTCCCCATCCCCATCAGAGAAGGCAGCTCTGCCAAGTCCCCCTCCAGAGTCAGGGACACCACCTGTCATGCCGCGTCCTCCTCCTACTCGGACATCTGACAGCTTCCACAACACGTGAGCAAGGGAAGCATAGACCATCAAAGCTAAGAGGACCTTAGAAGCCATCTAGATCAGCACTCAATTTACAAACAGATTGAGTAATAGTGTGCCCTTGAGGCCATAGTTAGCTAGGGGCAGGGGCAGGTAGGGTGACCTACAAGGGAGCTGGAGTGATAAATACCTCTCTTATAGACTGGTCTTGGAATTTGATTTGAGATGGTGCAAGCATTGAAAGGTGCTCTAATTGGCATCCAGTGACCTGAGTTCCAGTCCTAACTCTAGAACTGGCCTGCTGTGTGACTTTGGACAAATTTCCTTCCTCTCTGACCTGCACTGCTTTCTTCTGGACCATGAGATGATTGGTCTAGCAAATGTTTCATGTCTGTTCAAGCTCCCTGGTTGCAAGACACAGGACTCTGGCAGGAGCTTAGAATAGGGAAGTCCTGGTGACAGAGGATATTTGGCTGGCCTCCCACCAAGCTTGAAGAGACTAAAGGAACTGTTGCTATGACAGGGCCATCATCCCCACATCTACACACACATGAGAGTTTGCCCTCCCATCACCATCAACTCCGGACCCTACTCAGCTCTGCTCTTCCTGACGAACATCCCCTCACCTTTGGCAGTTCCTTACTCCCTCTTCCACATCAAAAGATATTCATCCTATTGTTCATCTTCTGTGATTTTCAGTCACAGAGCTGGTCAATCTTCCACTACATCTTACATAAGGTATCAGTGGCACCGGGCGCGGTGGCTCACGCCTGTAATCCCAGCACTTTGGGAGGCCGAGGTGGGTGGATCACGAGGTCAAGAGATCGAGACCATCCTGGTCAACATGGTGAAACCCCATCTCTACTAAAAATACAAAAAATTAGCTGGGCATGGTGGTGTGTGCCTGTAATCCCAGCTACTCAGGAGGCTGAGGCAGGAGAATTGCCTGAACCCAGGAGGCGGAGGTTGCGGTGAGCCGAGATCGCGCCATTGCACTCCAGCCTGGGTAACAAGAGCGAAACTCCATCTCTAAAAAAAAAAAAGAAAAAAAAAGGTATCAGTGGCTTGTGAAGACAATAATAGTATTGAATGAGCCATCCACCTCATTTGCCTCTCCTCATTTAATCCTCTCCACCATCCTATAGTTTAAAAATGACACCAATAACAAAAACAAACAAAAAAGAAAAAACACATTTTATACATGAGAAGATGGCAGCCAAGAGAGGTACAAGAGGTTGCCAAAATCATTAAGATCATTAGTAGTGCAAACAGGATTCAACCTTATCTCTAGGCCAAGATCATAACTAACTCACTATACGAATAGAGAATTAATACATAAACATCTTCCCTCCCTCCCCTGCCAAAACATAAGCACTTTTCCTTAAGCTCAAAGAGTGAGTTGTGGGAGATGATCCAGGGTGCTGAAGAATTACTAATGGGAGGCTTTGGGGTGGAGAAGAGATTTCCAGCATGCCAGGCAGGCAGCCACCCATCCGCCTGGCCTTGATTTTGCATATGATGAAAGACATACTGTCCCTTAATCAAGAAGGCTTCTCTTACTGGCCATCTCTCTTTCTCACCCTCTCACTCCCTTTTTCTATGCCACTCAATAATGTTAATGTGTGTCTTTAAGAATTCTATTACTTTCGGGAGCCGTGGTGGCTCCGGCCAGTTGTCCTGGCGCTTGAGGAGGTGAGGCTATGAGTTCAAGGCCAAGCTGGGCAATATGAGAACTTCTCATTCATTAAAAAAAAAAGAATTCTATTACTTTCATGTGCAGCTCTAAATGGATCATTCAGATGGCCCCCTGGCATCCCTGCCCCTGAATGAATGCACACACATAGATGCACACATGTACATGCACATACATACCTGCACACACACCCATATTTGCATGCATTTGCAGTCACTAAAAAAAGTGAATGATAGAAGCACTGTGTATATTACTGAGTTCATATGATTGTGAATTTGTGTATATGAGGGGATGGGCTTGTTTTGTGGGTTTATGAGCAGTATCTATGGGAATATTTATAAAGTATGTGAGCTTCCCTCTTCTAGTGCTGCCTCTCTATTCCTTGAGGGTGGAGTAAATTTTAGGAATAAGATAGAAAACAGGTCCTTATATTTCATGGCAGTGAATACAATTTCCCCCTGTATGCTTAGTCCTTTGACTACATGAGAGATGTTGATCCATCCTCCCATTTCAAGTCACAGCTACTCCATAAGGCACTGAGATGCTTTGTATAGTAGTTTTTCTCACTGCATACAGACATGGCAGTGCACTCTCATTTCCCAGACCAGTGTCTGCTCCTCATATATATCCTCTCTCTAGGCAGAGGATGCTCAATCTCTTCCACTCCTGTAAAACTCTTTCCATCACTCCCTCAAAACACAAACAAAAAAAGACCATGTTTCTCCTTCCTACGGTCATCTGGGATAGTGCAGCATAATTCTCTTCAAAGACCCAAGTCATAAATGTTGGCTCCCTTCCTTGGATTACAGTAGGAAAAAAGATGTCAATGCAAAATAATACATTTTCTAAGTAACTTGGAGCTGGAAAAATTGATCTCATAGAGGCAGTGAATAGAATGGTGATGATTAGAAGCTAGGAAGGGTAGTGGGAAGATGGCGGATGAAGAAGTGTTGGTTAATGGGTACAAAAATGTAGTTAGATAGAAAAAATAAGTTGTAGTATTCAAAAACACAATAGGGCAACTATAGTTAACAGTGATTTATTGTACATTTCAAAATAGCTAGAAGAGAAGATTTAGAATATTCCCAACCAAAGAAATGATGAATGTCTGAGGTGATGAATATCACAATCACCCAGATTTAATCATTACACATTGTATACATATGAAAATATCACATGTAGCCCCTAAATATGTACATTTATTATATATCCATGAAAATTAAGAAACACAGAAAGAGTTTAGAAAAACTAAGTGGGTTGTAAATTGCGGGGAGTCTGTATTTTTACTCTGCTGATAGGGAACATATAATGATTAAGAAATAATATGGAGCTGTTGCAGGAAGGAGCTAACATAATGTAGGCAAACACTGAGTGTCATACTTGGCATGTAATTAGTGCTCAGTAAAACATGCTTGTGTGAGTGTGTGTGTGTGTGTGTGTGTGTGTGTGTTCATGAAGCCCTGCAAGGTCCCTGTGGCCCCTTGGGTTGGAACAGAATAAGGGACAGCACTCTCATTCTCTCTGAGACAAGTGATTTCCAGAAGCACTTCTCACTACTAAGGCCCGAGCTGAGATTATAATTAATAGCTCTTCCTCACTCAGATCAGATTTCTTTCTCTCATGCTCGAAAACCCTGGCAGCCTGTGCACTTCATTTTTGTGTGGCCAGAGGGGCCATTTCCATCGGCTGAGGTGCCAGGTGCCCCTCTGCCGTAGCAGAGCTCATTAAATGCACGGCCTGTCCTGGGCAGGTGCTTATGGAGGCCTGAGTGCTCAAGGCTTCCAGAATGGTCTGGTTCCAGCCAAATCTATTGGTGGGGTGAAGGTAGCCACGGCCTGCCAGCCTTGGTCGCACTTATTCACACTGCTCATAGCAGCCAAACTCCAGTGGGATTTAGTCAAGATGGGTCACATGTTTTCAGAGAGTTTACAAAAAATCCAAAGTAATTCTTTGCATAATACGGTAAAATGAAAACCATTTTGGTTTCATATTAAGCAGCCCCACATGGATTTGAGATTTGGTTCTGACAGGCACTGGTTGTGAGACCTTGGGCAAGATTTCTGACCTACCATCATGAGGCTGGGTGCTTTGACCTTGCTCTTCCAAGCACCATGGGCTTACCCACATTATGGAACTGTCTCCACTGAACTGTAATCTTCCATTTACTTATTTTCATCTCCACTAGACTACGAGCTCATTGAGGGTATGGACCATGCCTTGTTTACCAATGTAATCTCAGTGCCTGACAATATACCTTCATTGTAGTGCTCAGTAAAGTATTAGGTGGGTGAGTTAACAAGCTGGTGGACGGATGGATGGATGGATGGATGGATGGATGGATGGATGGATGGAAGGATGGATGCATGGATGCATGGATGCATAGATAGATGCGTGAATGGATGAATTAATTTGTCTAAAGTAAATATTCTCTAATCTATCAAAGGACAGAAATATCACTCCCCAATCTGTCAATGGACAGAAATACCACCTACATCATGGAGAGGTTATGGAGATTAAATACAATGAGAATCTCTAAATCCTTGTCACAGTCCTTGGTATATAAAAGATGCTGAACAAAAACTGACCCTCTACTTTGTCTATCCATCTTGCCCACAAGGTGACAACTTCACTATATCTTACTAGGTACTGATTATCCATTTGTCAGCTTTCAGCTTTCTAATTCCTTACTTATGACCAGGATAATCTTTAAAAACTACAAATCTAGTCACTTTACCCATCCACTAAAACCCATCAAGGATTCCAATAATTAGTGATCAAAGCAAATTTTCCATCTATCAGGTATCAGAACACTCAGTGTAGCCCACAGAGTCCTGCCTGAGTTGATTCTCACCCACCTCTCCAGACCTGGGTTATTCCCCTCTGCCCCCCAGCCACACTGGCTTTATTCTGCACATTGGACTTAGGACAGACGGGAACACTCACTTTCTCCTCAGGACTTCACATGCCTTGCCCCTGCCTCCTGCCTGCAATGGCTCCCCACTCAAGCTAAAGCAGAACTTCCTTTTATACACACTCATAGCTTCATATAATTTTTTTCCTTCATTAAATAGTTTATGATATTTGTGTGATCACACGATTAGTGCCAGTCTCAAACATGGATTCTGTCTTTGCTATATCCTTACCAACTAGCATATTATCCTGGGAAAAACAAAGGTATTGATGACTATTTGTTGGTGAAACCCTAAGTTTTCCCCAAACCCTGTTCTCATTCAAGCCCCCACACCACACACACTCACCAGCAAAGGTGTGTGCATTTTCCTTTCCAATCTACATTTAGGGAGTAGCCATTGCAATTTTGCCCCTCAGCCTGGTATGCTCCCTGGCAAGCTGTAGCTGACGCATGTTCTGTTAGAAGCTCAGCATTCATAAGTCCTGGGGAACTTTAGATATGCTTTCTTATTCAGCTCCACTCTTCGTCAGTGCGCTGGCCATGTGCTGTAGCCCACGTCTCTGTGCCCACTTTGTCTGCTTCCTTCCTCCACATCATGGCAATTACATCCTAGGATTCATTGGAAGAGGAAATAGGCAGCTGAAGCAAATTATGGAGAAAGCAAAGATGGTCTCCTGCATTCAAAACATCACCATGTTTGCTGCCTTTCAGGTGATACAGGTCAATACATGATGCCCTAGAAGAGAAGTAAGACAAGGTCCACTGAACCTTGCCATGAGCTGAGTCTAAACATAAAATCCTCTGGAATCAATCAAGGCAAAGTTCAGAACATGCATCCATTGAGGAAAAAAATGCACAAAGGTGACTGAGGAACAGGTACATATGCAGCTTGGAAGAAAAGAGATGCAATATTCCGAACAGCATCCTTTAGAACAAAAGCTCCTTTTTAGACTTTTTGGATCAAGTCACACTAGAAAAAGGACTTTTGTCCTACAGGGAACTCCCTAGTCATGTCTTTTTTTTTTTCATTTTATTTATAAAGACTAGTGTCTGGGCACTTGGAAAGAGAGTTATTTACAGCATGCCACTTTGAATCAAAGAATAAATACATCCCTGGGTTTGAAAGCACAGTCCCTGAATTGAATAGAGGGAAAGTATGTGTTTAGAGAAAGGCAGACTGGAACCCCTGTGCATCCACAGCCTGGCTGGCTGGCCCTGCTTCATTCTCACTTTCTTTCTGTGACTGTTTCTTTTCCATTAAACAGAAAGATCTGTGCGCCATATCAATATGATTGATATGAGGTTTCAATGTGACAATACAATATCCAGGAGGCCTTTGAAAAGGTCAGCCCCTTTCCAAATTCTCTTCTCATATAACTCAGATTTGGTGAGTTCCTTGGGAAACTTCGAGGTATGGAGCCTGCCAAATTGGATGAGAACCATCATGTACAATTTCCTCACTGCTTATGTTGGAGTTCCTGCCATTGGTTGGAGCAAAAATTTGCATTAGGAAGTCAGTTTTTTGATCCTTGCTGCCTGAATTAGGCCTAAAGTGAAATCTAGTTCAAAATTGGAATTATACATCATTTCCTCGAGAAAAGTATACAGGAAGTCATTTAAGGTACACATACACATCTAGAGAGATATTTCTTAAAATTATTCACTTGGGTATCCAATTAGTCATTGAGACGTGACACCTATTCGTTTAAATTGCCTCTCTGAGTTGACATTTTATCTCCATTTCTGCAGCCATTCCTCAATCCAGGCTTCAACCATATTTTTGAGCATCTAACCATGTGTTGTAGGTCTTCAATACCTCTGGCTGGATTTCTGCAGTGATCTCCAAGCCAGCCCCTCAATGCCAATTCCTCTTTCATGAGCCATAAGAATTATTTTCTTAAAATCCTGCTCTTATACTGTCACTCCCCTGTTTCCTATTGCCTGCCAATAAATCATACTACTGGCTTCTAGGTAAGTCCAAACTTCACTGTCTAGTTGAAAGGCTCTCCAAAATCTAACTTTACCCCACCCATCCGGACCCCTCCCTACGTCCGCTGCTCGCCAGTCACCTCAGAATTATTTTTCTCATTCTCAAACAAGTCACGTTGAGCCTCAGTTCTGTGCTTTTGCTTATGTTCTTACCTTTCCTGAAATGTATTCTCTTGGTATGTGCCTGTTGTTGTCGTGTATATATGTTTTCAGATGTTATCCCCTACTCCTGTAAAGCTTATTACCACTTTTTCTAATATCCCCTCTATTCTTCAAGATCACTTTAAATCCAGTCTCATCCAGGAGGCTTTCGTTAATCTCTCCAGTGCATTTGATCTTTCTTCTCTAAACTCTAAATACTTTTATAATTAGTCAAAAGGAAACTACTACTTAATTATTCTCAAATGATTCATATATTACTTTGTTTTGGTTGTTGTTATTGCTTTTCTTATATTTTGTTCTGTGCTTTCAAAATGAAAATGACTGCTGAGTGTTGCCCTGACATGCCAAGTTCTCAGGCAGTTGCTGGCTGGATCTCATGAGTTTGGGGGAAAGTTTTAAAACTGACTTCCTGTGCCTCTGCCCATCTGCTCACTTCTTTGCTAGCTCTGCCCGGAACATTCATTGCAATACTTTTTTACCAGTGAGCAGGGGGTTACTGTGTCACTTATTCTGTGCTTGGGCACAGTGCTCCCTTTTGCCCTTTCTTTGTTCTATGGTCAGTCATATGCTTACCATCACAGGTGGCTAATTCAGGGACTGCCATCTGTGCAGATCCAGCCACATCTTTCTATTTCATCTCCCTCCTGCCTACAACCGGATGAGTAGTTGGGTGGCACACACTCTGCAGATCTTGGGTTCCCTGATCAGAACAGGAAGAATGGCTTAGGCCTTCAACTGTTCTAACGGGAAAAAGAGAATTCCTGACCATCACAAGGAAGGGGACTTGAAGCAGCTTCGCAATGAGTGATTTTAACCTCTATCCATACCCTTCACTATCTAATAGAGTTATTCCTTTTATAGACATCACAGAAATTTATGTCAGAGAAGCACATATAGATCATCTTCTCTAATCTTTTCAATTGGCACATGATAAAATAATAACTCAGAAAAAATGTGATTTTTCTGAATGTCTCAGATCAAAGCGAAAACAGAATCTGAACACAGATCCTCTTAGTCTCTTTACTCTACACAGTTTCAAGGATGACCTGCTCCTGTGCACACAGTGGACAGTTTAACTTCTTTTGGCTCCCACACCTGTATCCCATGAGAAAGACAGCCTCTGATGCAAAATGACAAATTAAATTCATAAATCCCATTTCAGTTCGAAAGTATTCGTGTGGTTTGTGGGAAGGAAAATCTTACGTTTGAAGGAAGGTGATTGACACACAATGGTGTGACTGGTGACTACCCTGTGAGTCAATGGGAATCTTCTTCTGTCCATGAATCCTGGAAATGGATCTCAGACCCTCGATGTACTCAAGGATAGGTTGAAAGTGGAAACGCCTGGCATGGCTGGAGGGCCACAAAATGTCCTAAAATAATTAGAGAAGGAAGTCAGGAGTGACACTTACATTAGCTTTTTCAATTCTAATAACACAAGGGTGTAAAGCACATAAAGTCCAAAATGAACTGCTAGATTTGAAACAGAAAAAAAAAATCACAAAACCAAACATCCAAAAACCACTTGCAGTTGTAACTTTCACTTCGATTCACAGATGATTTAATTCCACTTAAAGCTCAGCTCAAATTTCACTGCTTCTCCAAAACTTTTCTCAATCCTCACTGTCAAGTACATTTTTTCTCTAAAATATCATCATAGAAGTTTGTTAATATTTCACCGTCGGTTTGTGTGCCTTGTGGTTTAGCTATTTATGTATTTGTCTGTCTTTCCCACTAGCTTGAGAGATTCTTTGGGACGAGAAATCCCTTAATATGCGTTTATATCTCCTTTAGTTAGGATGGCAAGTATGCAATGTTCTGCTTGCCTCTCCCTCATTTCTTGCTCCAGGCAGACATTGATCATCAGTCACAGCATTTCTGTTTTTTTTTTTTATTTAATTTTTTTTTTTGCATTTTAGGTTTTGGGGTACATTTGAAGAACATGCATGATTGTTGCATAGGTACACACATGGCAGTGTGATTTGCTCTCTTCCTCCCCTTCACCTATATTTGGCATTTCTCCCTGTGCTATCTCTCCCCAACTCCCCACCCACTGCTGTCCCTATGCTGTGACTGCTCCCCACATGGACACAGGGAGGGGAGCAGTCACAGCATTTCTTACCAAAATGTTTGGAAAAGACCTCAGAATCCTTTATAACAAAGACCCCTGGACTTTCTCTATTGACTAATCTAAATTTTCATACAAAAAGTATTTATTTGTTGTGTCTACTTACTTCAAGTAGTACAGTGATTTGTGCAGCATTGGTGTTCAGTTAATATTTGTTTATTTGAATTAATGCCTAACAGGAATACCTAAAAAGGGTCTAGAAGGTTGGGGTGTGTGTGTGTGTGTGTGTGTGTGTGTGTGTGTGTGTGTCCACAGTCATTAGGGACCTGCAGCATGGGCTAAGGGAAGAAGAATGCTCCAGGGCAGTTTCCTGATGGTATAAGAACCTTAGGCCATAGGATCATTGCAGTGGACTATGTATGGCAGAATTGGGTCCCAGACAGAGACTAACCATGGGACCAACAGAAGGGCTTGTTCCAGCTGGACCATAGCTTTGCTTGTGGTGGCAAAGACAAGAGAAAGTCAAGAAGCATTTGTTGTAGGCTTGCAAATGTAACTTCCATACTCTGTGTCTTGCACAGACTTGCATGCTCTATATCTTGAACAGATTGAATGAATTAATAATCTGGGATGTCTCCATGAGCTTTTTCTTCTAGGCTTTTCTTAAACAGTCTCTTTATCATGTAGTTTTTTCATCTTTAAATCTAATGCTTTATTTTTCTCTTGTTTTGAATTAACTAGTCCTTTCATTTAAAAAAAAAAAAATCTTGATAGTTTAGTTAGCTAATTAAAAGTATTCCTACTGGGCAAAAATTTGGCTTCATGGCAAATTAGTTGTCATTGGCCATTGATGAAGGGATTGCCTTTGAATCCAGTTTACTACACAAGTGGCATTTTTATGCAAAGAAAAACCAAACACAGCTTCCTTTGATGACTTTGTGCGGGCTCAGATTAGTCTGATTTAGACAGCGATAGAGGCTGCTATGGTTTGGATGCTTTGCCTCCTTCAAATTTCCTGTTGAATTTTGACCTCCAATGCTGGAGGTGGGGCCTAGTGGGACGTGTTTGAGTTATGGGGGTGGATTCCTCATGAATGGCTTGGTGCTGTCCTCATGGTAATGAATGAGTTCTTACTCTATGAGTTCACAAAGGATCTGGTTGTTTAAAAGAGTCCAGCACCTCTTCCCTCTTTCTCTTACTCCCTCTCTAACCATGGGATACGCTTCATCTTCCATTATGACTGGCAACTTCCTGAGGCCTCACCAGGATCAGATGCTGGTGTCATGCTTGTACAACCTGCAGAACTATGAGCCAAATAAACCTCTTTGCTTTATAAATTACTCAGCCTCTGGTATTCCTTTATAACAATGCAAAATGAACTAACACAGAGGCACTGGTACTTCCCATGCTGAATCTCTTCAGTACAGTGAGGGTTCCACTAGAGTAGGCAGTGATGTCTGGATGTCAGAACATAAGAGTTAATGGAGGGAAGACAGATTCCAATGCAAGGGGAAATTAACATACCCAGTGGTCATCTCTGGCACCTTGAGATTGGCTAGGATTTTCATCAATTTGATTGAGTTTCCAAGATATTCTTGAACCTATAGTTTGGCCTATTTCCTAAAATTTGGGAAATACTTTGCCATTATCTCTTTTAATATTTCTTCTGTTCTATTCTCTCCTTCTGGGACTCCAATTATACCATTTGTTATTGTCCTACATGTGTCTTTTTCATTATTTTTTTCTCTGTGTTCTTCAGGTTGGATAATTTCTATCGATTTCTCTTTGAATTCATTGTTCCTTTATTTAGCTGTGTCAGGTCTGCTGTTAGACATATCCAATAAAATTCTTAGTTTTAGATATTGCACCTTTCAGTTTTAGTGTGTTTATTTGGATCTGTTATAAGAGATTCTCTTCTCTATCAAATAAAGGTATTTTAAATCTAGTTTTAATTTTTTTAAATCTATTTTTTAGATCTAAAATATTTTTTTAAATCTACTTTTTAGATTTAAAATATTTTTTAAATCTATTTTTTTAGATTTAAAATATATTTTTAATTCTATTTTTTTAGATTTAAAATATATTTTTAAATCTATTTTTCATTCTTCTAGGTTCTTTTAATATTTATAATAGCTCTTTGGAGGCCATTATCTGCTAATTCTAAAATCTGAGTCATGCATGGGTCTGCGGTTTTGGCTATTTTCTCCTCTTGTTTATGGGTAACATTTTCCTGCTCCTTTGCATAACTTGAAATTTTATTGCATGCCATATATTATGATTTAAACAACTCTAGGGACTGGAGAAAATATTACTTTATCCCAGAGGGGCAGACTCTTTGCTAAGTCAGAAAACCAGAGTAAAGGAATGATGACTTAAATTAGATTCAATCATGGGTTGAGTTAGGTCACATCTGGATTGCAGCTTTATTTACTTTTAGTTCACCTGTTGTTTCAAATGTAAATGGTCGAGATAAGATCTTACAATTATTACCAGCCCCCATCTCTAGGAGGACTTTGAGCTCTGAGGAACATAAGATAAAGGGAAATTGCTCTCTTTCCATCCCAGCCCTCTACCTCCCAAAATTTGACCATGAACTCAGCCAAAGTCCAGTGGAGAAGAATAAGCGGGTGGGCAGAATTAGTGTTGTGTTGTTGGAGTTGGAGTCTCACAGATTTAATTTTCACATGGCCTGGCACAGTGGATTGAAAAGATTTGCTGGCTTATCCCTAACCCCTACAGGACTCTCTGCAGAAGGAAGGTATAGTCTTCCACCCTTTCAGGAGTAGGCATGGCAGAAACTGCCAGAAAAGAAAGCAGACACTATTCTCTGTTCACATAGAAAGGCTCAACTCTCACTTGAATTTAATTCTTTTAGACTTCTTTTTGTAATTACTAATGTCTTTGAAACATATATACTATTTTGTTAGTTTTTTTTTTTTTTTGGCTTTATTTGTTTATTTGTTTGCTTAGACAGGGTCTTGCTCTTTTGCCCAGGCTGGAGTGCAGTGGCACAATGTCAGCTCACTGCAACCTCTGCCTCCCAGATTCGGGGAATTCTTTTTTTTTTTTTTTTTTTTTTTTTGAGACGGAGTTTCGCTCGTTACCCAGGCTGGAGTGCAATGGCGCGATCTCGGCTCACCGCAACCTCCGCCTCCTGGGTTCAGGCAATTCTCCTGCCTCAGCCTCCTGAGTAGCTGGGATTACAGGCACGCGCCACCGTGCCCAGCTAATTTTTTTTTTTTTTTTTGTATTAGTAGAGACGGGGTTTCACCATGTTGACCAGGATGGTCTCGATCTCTTGACCTCGTGATCCACCCGCCTCGGCCTCCCAAAGTGCTGGGATTACAGGCTTGAGCCACCGCGCCTGGCCGATTCGGGGAATTCTTATGCCTCAGCCTCCCAAAGTGCTGGGATTACAGAAATGAGCCACCGCACTCGGTCTATTTTCTGTTAGTTTTAGTTGTAGGCACGGTGATCCGTCTTAAACTTGCACATCCTAAGTAGAGGCAGAATTCTCTTTGGTAATCATTATGATCATATTCTAAGACTTCCTTATGGAGGGCCTGGAACTGCTTATATTTGTCTTCTTTTGTGAGGGTTGGCTGCAGTAGATTTCTTTGGTAGGTCCGAAGACTATCTCAGTGTACTAGTTTCTGCTGGTAAAAATCTCAATGGCTTGCAACAAACATTTATTTTCTTGCTCATAAAGATTTGAGTTGGCCCTGGGATCATTTGGGCTTAGCTTTATGCTGAGAGTTGGGTTCAGTTATGATGCATATGCCCCATACCTCTTTTTGGCTATCTAGGACATACTCTTCTTATAATGGCTCTATGAGATTAATAGGATTATGATATACTCTATGGACTGAATGTTTGTGTTCTTCTAAAATTCATATGTTTAAAACCCTAATCTCTAATCTGATGGTATTTAAAGATGGGGCCTTTAAGGAGTAATTACAGAATGAGGGTGGAACCGCATGATAAAATTAGTGCCCTTATAAGAATAGGCATGAGAGTCCTTGCTTCTTCTCCATGTTATCTCTGCCATGTGAACATACAAGAAGACAGCCATCTGAAAACCAGGAAGAGTGCCTTACCAAACACCAGATGTGCCGGTACCTTGATCTTGAGCTTTCCAGCTTCCAGAACTATGAAAAATAAATGTTTGTTATTTAAGCCACCTATAGTATATTTGTCATATCAGCCTAAACTGATGAAGACAAAAATGATATACAAACAAATTTAAAGCCTCCACTCATGTTACATCCCATCAGTTGAGACAATTTATTAACACAATATCAACATCAGTGGGGCAGGAAGGAGCCTCCACCAACAGAGGGAGACACTGCAAAAGCAAAGTATGGATGCAATTTTATTACAGAAGAAGAAAGTATTTAAAAACATAATTCAGTCTTCCCTTTCAGGATAGGAAGATCAAGGTATGACTACATTAACAAGATCCTAAAAAAAATGCACTTTCTCATACCTATAAAAAGAATCCTTTACATTTTCTGTATTAACCTTTTTATACTGAGCACCCATATGGCAAGTCTCACCCAGGAGGAAGGGAAAGAATAGACTTGAGGCAGCTAAAGCCAAGATGCTGACCCTGCTCCAGCTGGAAATGTTCCTCTCACCTGTTTCTCTCAATTCAGATGCTAATAGACAAGTGAGTCTATTAAGGAAAAGGAAAAGCAGGTGCCTCACGAAACTAACAATGCAACTACAGTAGCTCAGACAGCTCACAGAATTGTTGCTGTTGGTAACATACATCTCTATTTGTGCCATAGAATCTGCCCTAGTACAGTAGTCCTCAAACTTTAGCAAATAATGTAATTACCCAGAAAGCTTATTAAGCAGAGTCCCGGGCCCTAAACCCCAGATTCTGTAATTTAGTGAGTCTTGGGTAGGACTCAATAATTGGCATTTCAAACAAGTGCCCACGTGATGCTCTGCTGCCGGCCTGGGTACTACAGCTGAAGACCATTGCCATAGGTCACAATTCTCTAAAGCACAGGCAGTTTCCACTCTCCTGAGGATAGTGGGAAGCCTTCATCTTTGAGTTGCCATGATAATCTGCTAGCACTTCTGATGGGCTGAAGATATTCATAGACAAAAATGTCTATGAATAAAACTGCAGCCTGGCATGTCAGAGAGAGCCCTGCTTTGGAATTGTTGGGTTCTAATTCATCTCTACTATTGACCTGCTTTGCAACTTTGGAGAAGCCATTTTCATCAGTCGGGGTCTCAGACTTCTGATACCCTAAAGAAAATCCAAGCATGGTGACTCACACCTGTAATCCCAGTACTTTGGGGGGCCTAGGCAGGTGGATCACAAGGTCAACATGGTGAAACACCATCTCTATTAAAAATACAAAAAATAGCTGGGCATGTTGGTGCCTGCCTGTAGTCCCAACTACTCGGGAGGCTGAGACAGGAGAATCACTTGAACCTGGGACGCAGAGGTTGCAGTAAGCTGAGATCACACCACTGCACTCCAGCCTGGCGACAGAGGGAGACACAGTCTCAAAAAAAAAAAAAAAAAAAAAAATCCAAGCTTTAGATGGCTGTTCAATTAGTTGGCCTTTAAGGAATCTAAAAACGTTGACCTAATAGAAACAGAGAGTTGAATAGTAGTTGCCAAGAGCCGGGAGCAGTGACTCACGCCTGTAATCCCAGCACTTTGGGAGGTTGAGGCAGGCGGATCATGAGGTCAGAAGTTTGAGACCAGCCTGACCAACATGGTGAAACCCTGTTTCTACTAAAAATACAAAAATTAGCCAGGCGTAGTGGCATATACCTGTAGTCTCAGCTACTCGGGAGGCTGAGGCAGGAGAATTGCTTGAACCCGGGAGGTGGAAATTGCAGTGAGCTGAGGTCGCATCATTGCACTCTAGCCTGTGAGACAACTAGAGGCTCCATCTCAAAAAAAAAAAAAAAAAAAAAAAAAAATAGTAGTTGCTAGAAGGTGGGGAAAATGGTGAAATGTTGGTCAAAGGATACAAAGATTCAATTGTAACATGAATAAGTTATAAGGATTTAATGTAAAACTTGGTGATTATTGTTAATAATAATGTATTGTTTATTTGAAATTTGATAAGGGAAGATTTTAAGTGTCCTTACCACAAACACATAGAAAATTAAAATGGTAACTATGGGTATCAATGGATGTGTTAATTAATTTCATTGTGGTCATGATTATACGATATATATGTATGCCTAATCACAACATTATACACCTTGACTATACAGTTTTTATTTGTCAATTATATTTTTTAAAATAAAAATATTTCATCCATAAATTATATAATTTTGTGTTATTATTGGTAGCTCTGTGATCTTGTGAAATTTACTTAAATTCTCCAAACCTCAGTTTTTAATCTGTAAAGTAGATATAACCATATCTACTTTTGAGGACAGTTGTGAGGATTCAGTGAGATTATACACACACGATCTTAGTAAATGCTTAATAATATCACGTGTTGTGATCGTTTTTGTTATTCTTAATCATCTGGAATTCACATCATGGTATTAAATTTAAGGAAAGAGAGACTACTTCCAGAGGAAAGAGAAAGGAAGATTTAAGGGAGAAAGGAGCTCTAGAGCTGCATCATAAAGGTCAAGTGAGATTTGGGCTTGTGGACATTTCAGGTAGAGAAGAAAGGGAAAGATAGACGGAAGGAGGAATGTGAATGTAAGCGTAAAGCAGGGAAAATACAGGCTGTGTCTACTGATCAGAGAGAAGCTAAATTTACTGGGAAGCTGCATGTGTGAAGCAATACAGTGGAAAATAATGTAAGTCTGGAACTAAAGCAAGATAAAAGAAACATGAGTTTACAAGACCCATGACTTTAGATTTTGCTTGGGAGACAAGGAGGAATAAATAATAAGTTCAGAGCACAAAGAGCTCATTAGACTTGGGATTAAGACTGCATTGCTTTAGGTATTTACAGTTTCAGATGGTTCCTTTGACATTCTGAGTTTGTTTTCCTTCTGATTGTGAAATGGAGCTTATGCATATACAGCATAGTGCTGTTCCCAGGATTAAAGGAGAATACACACACGAACACATTTATAGTGGTTTTCTGCACATAGTAGACCCAAAAATAACATTTTAAAAAAAGTTATTTTAAAAATAGCTTTAGATTTACAGAGGAGTTGTGATGATAGTACATAGTTTCTGTATGCTTGCCACTCAGCTTCTTCCCATGTTAACAATTTAATACCCATGATTCATTTATTAAAACGAAGAAACTAACATGAGTACAATGCTATTAGCTAAAACAAAGACTTTTATTTGGATTTCAACAGTTTTTTTTTTTTTACTAATGTCATTTTTCTGTTTCATCATCTAATGCCCTGTTATAGTAGTTCATTTTATCTCCTTAATCTCCTACAATCTGTGATGGTTTTTTGGTATTTCCTTTGCCTCTCATGACCATGACACATTTGAAGGATATTGTTTAGGTATTTTGAGAATGTCCCTCAATTTGGGTTCGTCAGACATTTATGGTATTTTAAGGATGTCTATCAAAGAGGAGATGGCATCGTATTAGGCGTACAGGTAGGGCTGGCTGCATAATTTGCAGGGACCAGTAAAAGCAAAAGTGTAAAGCGATTTGTTTAAAAAAGCAGGAAAAAATATATTAAAGATACTGTATAAAGGCTTTATCTCTCAACTTGTCATGATGTTTCTTATTTGCTATTAATATCATTATAAATAAAAATAACATTTTAAATTATTAACAAATTTTATTATTTGTCTTTATATTATGCAATGACAGACTTAAGTACATATATAAGAGCATTTGACTCATATGCAGAATCACCAAAAGTGCACAATTAGTATTTTGAAGTTTGCACATGCATGTGTTTCATTTTTACCAAACAGCAGAGACGATGCACAAAACGAACTCAACCATTTTTATTTTGCACCTTGATATGCACATGTTCTACCAACACTCCCCCTGCAGTTTATTGATGAATAGCAAAGGACTGAAAAGCAAAGAAATATTCGTTGCCCTACATTTCACTTTCCTTTTGTTATCATTTTCAGCATAATTAGCTGAAACATGGAAGTAACATGGGTAAAAAAGGATATGATAGGATTTCATGGGGATTTATGTTTCAGAGAACACCCTGCTTTCCTTCTCTGTTCAAAGCAAGTTCTTGCTTTAAAGGAAGTATGGTTTCTAAGTGCTGTCAGTATCCCTGCCTACGAAGTCATAGATGTTAGCAAATGTATTAACATTTACCTTGTACTCGCTTTGGGCTGAACTTCCATGCACCATGGGCTCCTTGAAGTCCTGTGCTAATGGGCATCCTAGCTATTTGTAAATTAGGTGGCAAAGATTAGTAGACATTCAAATTGTACATTATCCTGTCTGCTCACAGACAAGCTTCATTTTTCCATCACACGTCACGCATGGAACATAAGTCCAAAGATAAAATTATTAAGAATTTCAAGATGCCAAAAGCAGAGCATTAAACTGAGTGTGCAGGCCCTACCAAGGTTGGAGCCGTCTGGCTGCACAGGTGACACATCTGTGAAGCCAGTGCTGGGTACAAGGTATCAATGTTACCGTTGCTGTTAACCTTAATTGTTTGGTCGAGGCAGTGTCTGCCAGGTTTCTCCATCATAAAGTTCCCAGTTTTCTCTTGCCACACTCCATTCGTTAGAAGCAGATCGCTGATTCCAGCCTATACTCAAGGGGAGGGGAATGAAACCTCATGTTCTAGAGGGAAGAGTCTCAAAAAATTGGTGGGGCTATGTTAAAACGATCACAGTTATTAATATACATTTTGGGGGTAGCTAATGCATTTTGAATCTTGTAACTCATGGGCCAATTTTGGAATTTCATGACCCACATCTTACCTTCGATTCTGTGATCCTATGTCTGGCAAAAATGGTACAAAACCTTAGAACTTAACATGAGTATAATACTAAGAACAAGAGAGCACAGTAAATCTCCCTGCACTATAGATCTCAGCCTCTTATCAGTAAGAGACTCTAGGACTTGGAACTGACCCAGACAATAGGTGAAGTGACCCTCTATCCAGGAACTGCACTGACCTACTTTCCTTGAAAAATCTTTTCCTCTTTGGGCTATGGACACCACGTGGTGAGGTGGAGTTCTATACATAGAATCATCTCCTAGTGGATGGCTGGGAGTAAGTAATTATCTGCCCATGGTGCAGGGAGCTCCAAGTCCCCTCATCACCCATGGAGTGCACAGCATCTCTGCCTGCCCGCAATTCCCCTCGTTTGGCAGATGCTGTCGGCAGAAGACGCTGAGTGCAGGCGAATTATTTCCACTACTTCCTGCTAATTTCAGTACTGCATTCATCCAAGGCTCTCAAAACTCTTAATCAACAGGAATATGCTACCCTGAGACTGGGTCATAGAGGGACAGCCTAGAGATCTGAGTAGACTAGTGGCAGCTGCTGCCCTCTCTCTGAAAAGAATTAGTGTAGATGTCATCATGCTTGGTGACAGGAGGAGGGATGAGACAGTCTTTTAAGGTCTCTTCCAATCTGGGAAGTCTATGAATATCACTACCAGCTGAGAGTGATTCTCCATGCTTTATTCATCGTGAAAATGACGCAAATTCAGAAAAGCAGCTCTCTCAAAGGTAGGTGGCCACTAAACCAGGCATTGAGACACTTAGCATTCTGAAAACACTTGCTGAGGAATGTCCTTGAGTTTTTAATAAAAGGTCATTTTAGGTATAGACAGAAGAAGCATACTGTACTTAGTAATATGTAGAAATAGACTGAAAGGCTTTAAATTCAATAGCAGTAAGCTATGGTTGCCTAGAAAAGCTATTATAATTCTAGATTGTGTTAACAGAAGTAAAAGATATCGGATAAGGAAGGAGACAATTTATCTCTCGTGCTGATCAGAACTTACCTGGACCATACTGTTCCATTCTTGTTGTACTTGGGGGTTTAGAAGAAATCAAAGACTTTCAAAGAGAGGTCATCCAGATTGTGAAGGGTCTCAGAATCATGCAAATAATAGTAATAATAAAAACACAGCTGGAAGGATCAGGCACGTAAAGCTTGAAAAACTAGAAACTGATAGACTTATGACTATTATCTTCCCATATGATGGAATGAAACCTGAAAGACGTTTCAACCAGTTCTAGTGAGGCAGTTATGAGGGTTTTTGTCTCAATAGTTTGTAAGGAAGACCTTTAGCACGTCCAGAGCTGTGCGATGATGGCATTGTGGATCCTGGCACACACTCAGCAGAAGTAGCCTGAGATAGCTATTAATGATGCTGAAGAGGTGCTTAAACAGTGAGTAATCTATTTCTAAGTGCAAAGACTCACTACAGATATCAATTTTCTTCATATTAATCTCTAAAATTCACATAATTGTATCAACATCTACGGTAGGATATTCTTTATTTTAAAAGTTTTCAAATATACAGTAAAATTGAAATAACTGCAGTAAGCACCATATGCCCACCACATAGATGTTATCCTCGACAGCTTTTATAATTACAACTTTATTGAGATTTGCCATAAAATTCAACTATTTAAGGTACCCGATTCATTGTTTTTCCAGCATATAGTACTCACAGAGCTGTGAAACCATCACCATAATTGATTACATATTTTCATCACTCCTCCAGAAAACAGCATTCCCATTATCAGTCACTTTCCTTCCCACCCTCACTCCCCGTGTTCTTTCCACCATGCCCTAGTGCTAGGAAACGAATGATCTACTTTCCATCTGTACAGACTTGCCTATTCTAGACATTTCATACAAATGAAATCATACAATATGTGACCTTTTATTACTGGATCTTCTTTCACCTGGCATAATATCTTCAAGGTTCATCCATGTTGCAGCATGTATCAGAAACTCCAGAAATATGTCCATGCATACACTTCTTTTTTTTTTTTTTTTTTTTTTGAGATGGAGTCTCACTCTGTCACCCAGGCTGGAGTACAGCAGCATGATCTCATCTCACTGCAACCTTCACCTACTGGGTTCAAGGAATTCTCCTGCCTCAGCCTCCTGAGTAGCTGGGATTACAGGTGCCCACAACCAGGCTCAGCTAATTTTTAAAATATATATATTTAGCATAAACTAATAGTTTTGCTATGTTGGCCAGGCTGGTCTTGAACTCCTGATCTCAAGTGATCCACCCACCTGGGCCTCCCAAACTGCTGTAATTACAGTCATGAGCCACCACACCCAGCCAACATTTTATTTATTCAGTCATCAATTGGTGGACATATAGGTTGTTTCCACTTCCCAGCTTCCAGAACTGTGAGCAATAAATTTCTGTTGTTATTAGTAAGAAGAAGAAAAAAAAGAAGAAGAAGGAGGAGGAGACCTCCATGAACATTCATGTACAAATTGTTGTGTGGGTGTATTTTTTTATTTCTCATATGATTGGATTTGCTGGATCAAAGTATGTATTTATTTATGTTTATCAGAATCTGTCAGAACTTTCCCTGCAGTAGTTGTACCATTTTATAATATATACCACTTGATTACATTCTTTATAAACAAGAATATAAGAGAGTTCTGATTGTTCCACATCCTTGTCAACTTATAATGTTACCAGTATATTTAATTTTGGCCATTTTCTTAGGCATGTAGTTATGTCTTATTATGTTTTAATTTGCACTTATATAATTACTAATAATATTAAGTATTTTATGATTTGCTCATTGATCATTTGTATATTTCTTTTGTGAAGAGTGTACAAATATTTTGCCTTCTATTCATTGAGTTGTTTGACTTTTTATGTTTGAGTTATAGGAATTATTTTTATACTCAGGGCAAGTAGTCCTTTATTGAATATTTATTAATATTTTCTCACAGCCTATAACTTGTCTATTCATTTTCTCAATGGTGTCTTTTGATGAAAAGACTTTTTTTAATTTTGAGGAGGTCATATTAACAGGTTCTGTGTTTTACAGTTACGCTTTCTATGAGCTGTTTAAGATCTCTGTGTTTATCCCCAATAATGACGATCATCAGCTATGCTTCTAAATCATAAAAGGTTTATGGTTTTAGCTTCTGTATTTAAGTCTATAATTCATCTCAAATGAATTTTGGGTAAGGGCTGAAGTTCATTTTTTTTTTCCATATGAACATCCAGTTACTTCACCATCTTTTGTAGAAAAAGCTTTTGAGGGGTAACATTGAATTGCTCTGATGTTTTTGTTAAAAAAAACAAAATACAAAAGACAAATGGCACTTTTAAGTGTGGGTCTATTTCTGAACTCTCTATTGTATTGATCTATTTGTCAATTGAAGTGCCAATGTCACAGGGTCTGGATAATTTAGATTTTCTAAATTTTTTCTCAGCAATATTTTATAAGTTTTAGTGTAGAAGTCTTGTGTACATATTGAAAACTTTCTCTAAGTATTTTACACACTGATGCTACTATAAAGGGAATTGCTTTGAATTTCATTTCTTTATTGTTTGCTTAACTGTGTGTATAACAGCATAATTGATTTCTAAAATGTACATGTACAGAAACTGCAAAAATTATAAATGTATAGCTCTATAAATTTTCACAACATATAAACTACTTTTAAAAGTAGATTCTATTTTTTAGAGCAGTCTTATGTTCACAGCAAAATTGAGCAAAAGGTACAGAGACTTCCCATATACCCCTTGGCCTCATACATGCAAAGCCTTTTCCATTATCAACATTCCCAAATATAGTGATACATTTGTGGCAATTCATGAATCTATATTGACAATTATCACACACAATTCATAGTTTACATTAGGTTCATTCTTGGTGTTGTACATTTTATGGGTTTAGACAAATGTATAATGGCATGTATCTACAATTATAGTATCATACAGAGTATTTTCACTGCCCAAAAATTCTCTATGTTTCACCTCTTCATCCCTGGCAACCACTGATCTTTATGCTGTCACCATAGCTCTGTCTTTTCCAGAATGTCAGTTGGAATAATACAGCATGCAGCCTTTTCTGATTGCCTCCTTTCACTTAATTATATGCATTTAAGATTCCTCCATGTCTTTCCATGGCTTGATAGCTCTGGTTTTCTTCACACTGAGTGATATTCCAATGTTTAGAAGTACCAGTTTTTTATCCTTTCACCTACTGAAGGACATCTTGGTCACTTCTAAGTTTGGGCAATTGTGAATAAAGCTGCTATAAACATCCGTGTGTTGGTTTTTGTGCAAACGTAATGGGTTTTATTATTATTATTATTATTATTATTATTATTGTACTTTAGGTTCTGGGATACATGGGCAGATCATGGAGGATTGTTACATAGGTACATACATGGCAAAGTAGTTTGCTGCCTTCACCTCCCATCACCTATATCTGGTATTTCTCCCCATGTTATCCCTCCCCATCCTCCCCACCGACTGCTGTCCCTTCCCTAGCCCCCTCAACTGACCACAGTGTGTGATGCTCCCCTCCCTCTGTCCACATGTTCTAATTGTTCAACACCACCTATGAGTGAGAACATGCGGTATTTGGTTTTCTGTTCTTGTGTCAGTTTGCTGAGAATGATGGTTTCCAGATTCATCCATGTCCCTACACAGGACACAAACTCATAGTTTTTTATGGCTGTGTAGCATTCCATGGTGTATATGTGCCACATTTTCTTTACTCAGTCTACCGTTGATGGACATTTGGGTTGGTACCAGGTCTTTGCTATGGTAAACTGTGCCACAACAGACATATGTGTGCACGTGTCTTTATAATAGAGCAATTTATAATTCTTTGGGTGTATATCCAGTAATGGGATTGCTGGGTCGAATGGTATTTCTATTTCTAGGTCCTTGAGGAATCGCCACACTGTCTTCCACAATGGTTGCACTTATTTGCACTCCCATCAACAGTGTAAAAGTGTTCCTATTTCTCCTCATCCTCCCCAGAATCTGTTACGTCCTGATTTTTTAATGATTGCCATTATAACTGGTGTAAGATGGTATCTCAATTTGGTTTTGATTTGCATTTCTCTAATGACTAGTGATGATGAGCATTTTTTCTTATGTTTCTTGGCCTCATAGATGTCTTCTTTTGGAAAGTGCCTGTTTGTATCCTTCACCCACTTTTTAAAAGTTTTGTTTTCTTGTAAATCTGTTTTAGTTCCTTGTAGATTCTGGATATTAGCCCTTTGTCAGATGGGTAGATTGCAAAAATTTTTTCCCATTCTGTTGGTTGCTGGTTCACTCTAATGATTGTTTCCTTTGCTATACAGAAGCTCTGGAGTTTAATTAGATCCCATTTGTCTATTTAGGCTTTTGCTGCCATTGCTTTTGATGTTTTAGCCATGAAGTCCTTGACTATGTCTACGTCCTGAATGGTTTTGCCTAGATTTTCTTCTAGGGTTTTTATGGTGTTAGGTCTTATGTTTGGATCTTTAATCCGTGTGTAGTTAATTTTAGTGTAAGGTGTCAGGAAGGGGTCCAGTTTCTGCTCTCTGCACATTGCTAGCCAGTATTTCCAACATCATCAATGGTTTATTAAACAGGGAATCCTTTCCCCATTGCTTGTTTTTCTCAGGTTTTTCAAAAATCATATGATTGTAGATATGTGGTGTTGCTTCTGAAGCCTCTGTTCTATTCCATTGGTCTTTGTCTCTGTTTTGGTACCAGTACCATGCTGTTTTGATTACTGTGGCCTTGTAGTATAGTTTGAAGTCAGGCAGCATGATGCCTCCAGCTTTATTCTTTTTGCTTAGGATTGTTTTGGCTATGCAGGCTCTCTTTTGGTTCCATATGAAGTTTGAAGTGGTTTTTACCAGTTCTGTGAAAAAGATCATTGGTAGCTTTATGGGGATAGCTTTGAATCTATAAATTACTTTGTGCAGTATGGCCATTTTCACGATGTTGATTCTTCCCAACCATCAGCATGGAATGTTTTTCCATCTGTTTTTGTCCTCTCTTATTTCATTGAGCAGTAGTTCCTAGTTCTCCTCGAAGAGGTCCTTTACATCCTTTGTTGTATTCCTAGGTATTTTATTCTCTTTGTGGCAATTGTGAATGGGAGTTCACTTTTGATTTGGCTCTCTGTTTGTCTGTTATTGTATAGAAATGCTTGTGATTTCTGCCCATTGATTTTGTATCCTGAGACTTTGCTGAAGTTGCTTATCAGTTTCAGGAGATTTTGGGCTGAGACAATGGGGTCTTCTAAATATACAATCATATCATCTGCAAATAGAGACAATTTGGCTTCCTCTTTTTCTAATTGAATACACTTTATTTCCTTTTCTTGCCTGATTGCTCTAGCTAGAACATCCAATACTATATTGAATAGGAGTGGTGATAGAGGGCATCCTTGTCTTGTGCCAGATTTCAAAGGGAATGCTTCCAGTTTTTGCCTGTTCAGTATGATATTGGCTGTGTGTTTGTCATAAATAGCTTTTATTATTTTGTGATATGTTCCATTGATACCTAGTTTACTGAGGGTTTTTAGCATAAAGGGCTGTTGAATGTTCTCAGAGGCTTTCTCTGCGTCTATTGAGATGATCATGTGGTTTTTGTCTTTGGTTCTGTTTATGTGATGGATTACGTTTATAGACTTGTGTATTTTGAACCAGCCTTGCATCCCTGGGATGAAGCCTACTTGATCATAATGAATAAGCTTTTTGATTTGCTGTTGCATTCTGTTTGACAGTATTTTATTGAAGATTTTTGCATCGATGTTCATCATGGATAGTGGCCTGAAGTTTTCTTTTTTAGTTGCATCTCTGCCCAGTTTTGGTATTAGGATGATGTTGGTCTCATAAAATGAGTTGGGGAGGATTCCCTCTTTTTGTATTGTTTGGAATAGTTTCGGAAGGAATGGTACCAGCTCCTCTTTGTACATCTGGTAGAATTCGGCCGTAAACCCATCTGGACCTGGGGTTTTGTTGGTTGGTAGGCTATTAATTGCTGCCTCAACTTCAGCCCTTGTTATTGGTCTATTCAGGATTTCAACTTCTTCCTAGTTTAGTCTTGGGAGAATGCAAGTGTCTAGGAATTTATCCATTTCTTCCAGATTTACTGGTTTATGTGCATAGAGTTGCTTGTAGTAATCTCTGATGGTAGTATGTATTTCTGTGGGGTCGGTGGTGACATCCCCATTATTGTTTTTTATTGCATCTATTTGATTCTTCTCTCTTTTCTTTTTTATTAGTCTGGCTAGCAGTCTATTTTATTGTTCTTTTCAAAAAAACAGCTCCTGGATTTGTTGATTTTTTGAAGGGTTTTTTTGTGTCTCTATCTCCTTCAGTTCTGCTCTGATCTTAGTTATTTCTTGTCTTCTGCTAGCTTTTGAGTTTTTTTTTATCTTGCTCCTCTAACTCAGTTTTGATGATAGGGTGTCAATTTTAGACCTTTTCTTGATCCTCATGTGGGCATTTATTGCTATGAATTTCCCTCTAGACACTGCTTTAAATGTGTTCCAGAGATTCTGGTATGTTGTGTCTTCATTCTTGTTGGTTTTGAAGAACATCTTTATTTCTGCCTTCATTTCATTGTTTATCCAGTCAACATTCAGGAGCCACTTGTTCATTTTCCATGTAGTTGTACAGTTTTGAGTTAGTTTCTTAATCCTGAGTTCTAACTTGATTGCTCTATTGTCTGAGAGACTGTTTGTTATGATTTCTGTTATTTTGCCTTTGCTGAGGAATGATTTATTTCCAATTATGTGGTCGATTTTAGAGTAAGTGCGATGTGGTGCTGAGAAGAATGTATATTCTTTGGATTTGGGTTGAGAGTTCTGTAAATGTCTATTTAGTTCCCTTGTCCAGATCTGCATTCAAGTCCTGGATATCCTTATTAATTTTCTGTCTTGTTGATCTGTCTTATATTGACAGTGGAGTGTTAAAGTCTCCCACTATTATTGTGCAGGAGTCTAAGTCTCTTTGTAGGTAATTAAGGACTTGCTTTATGCATCTGGGTGCTCCTGTATTGGGTGCATATATATTTAGAATAGTTAGCTCTTCTTGTTATATTGATCCTTTTACCATTATGTAATGCCCTTCTTTGTCTCTTTTGATCTTTGTTGGTTTAAAGTCCGTTTTATCAGAGACTAGGATCACCACCCCTGCTTTTTTCTGCTCTCCATTTGCTTGGTAAATCTTCCATCCCTTTATTTTGAGTCTATGTGTGTCTTTGCAAACAAGATGGATCTCCTGAATACAGCGCACTGATGGTTCTTGGCTTTTTATCCACTATGCCAGTTTGTGTCTTTTGATAGGGGCATTTAGTCCATTTACGTTTAATGTTAATATTGTTATGTGTGAATTTGATCCTGCCATTTTATTACTGTTTGGTTGTTTTGCCCTTTGGTTGGCGTAATTTCTTCATTGTGTCATAGGTCTTTCCATTTGGTTCTTTTTTGCAGTGGCTAGTACTGGTTTTTCCCTTCTGTGTTCAGTGCTTCCTTCAGGAGCTCTTGTAGGGCAGGTCTGGTAGTGACAAAATCTCTCATCAATTGCTTGTCTGTAAAGGATTTTATTTCTCCATCACTTAGGAAGCTTGGTTTGGCTGGATATGAAATTCTAGGTTGAAAGTTCTTTTTTTAAGGATGTTGAATATTGCCCCCCACTCTCCTGGCTTGTAGGGTTTTTGCCGAGAGATCTGCTGTTAGTCTGATGTGCTTCCCTTTTTGGGTGTCCTGACCTTTCTCTCTGACTGCCCTTAGCAATTTTTCCTTTGTTTCAACCCTGGTGAATTCTGCCGATTATGTGCCTTGGGGTTGCTCTTCTAGAGGAGTATAGTTGTGGTGTTCTCTGTATTTCCTGTATTTGAATGTTGGCCTGCCTTGCTAGGTTGGAGAAGTTCTCCTGGATAATATCCTGAAGAGTGTTTTCCAGCTTGGATTCATTCTCCCTGTCATCTTCTGGTACACCGATCCAGCGTAGATTAGGTCTCTTCACATAATACCATATTTCTTGAAGGTTTTGTTCATTTCTTTTCACTCTTTGTTGTCTTTTCTTGCCTTCTCGTTTTATTTCATTGAGTTGATCTTCAATCTCTGATCTCTTTTCTTCTGCTTGATCTATTCAGCTATATAAACTTGTGTATGTTTCACAAAGTTCTTCTGCTGTGTTTTTTAGCTCCATCAAGTCGTTTATGTTCTTCTCTAAGCTGGTTATTCTAGTTAGCGTTTCGTTTAACCTTTTTTCAAGGTTTTTAGTTTCTTTGCATTGGGATAGAACATGTTCCTTTAAGTCAGAGAAGTTTGTTATTACCCATCTTCTGAAGCCTGCCTCTGTCAATTCATCAAATTCGTTCTCTCTCCAGCTTTGTTCCCTTGCTGGTGAGGAGTTGTGATCTCGTGCTCGGGGAGAGGCATTCTGGTTTTTGATGGTTTCATTCTTTTTGTGCTGGTTTCTTCTCATCTTGTTGTATGTATATAGTTTTGATCTCAGGTAGCTGCTTGGGGAGGCGGCCTTTCCTTTGTCTGCCTGCAGAAGTGCTGCTGGTCTGCCACAGATTCAGTGGAGCTGCTGTGTCTTTTATTTACTCAGGAAAATTGGGCTGGCTTCTGCAATGGCGACTGCTCTTCCCATCACCGAGCTCAATCATTCCTGGTTGCTCTCTAACTGATGTTCTGGGTGGAAAACTCTGGAGTGAGAGGTTTTTAGCCTGCTGGGCTTTATGCTAGTTTCAGGGGGAGACCCATCCTGCTGTATGGGTTGTTTCCCTGCTTTCATTTCCCCTTCTTTCTAAGGGGAAGGTAGCTCCATCCAGCCAGGTTTCTGGCTTTCCCATCAGCCAGTGCTTCTGTCTAGATATATGCTGACAGCCCTGGCACCAAAGTTGCTGTTCTGCCCTATTCAGGCAGCTCACTGAGGCTTTTCAGACTGGTGAAGATCTCCTGTTCTGTGGGTTGTAGAGAGCTTGGGTGGAGCACTGTATCCAAACCGAAGTCCCAGAGGGGGAGATCCCCTGGTCCTCTAGTCAGTTTCATGCACCTCCTGGGTGGAGCAGTGCCCTGCCTTGCCTCAACTTGCCGTATTTGGTTTATACCCACTGTCTAACCAGACGCACAAAATGAACCTGGTACCTCATTTGGAATTGTGGAGACCACTCGGCTTCTGTGTCTCTCTCTCTCTGGGAGCTGCTTTCTGGAGCTGCCTCTTATTCGGTCATCTTGGGATCCCCCAGACATAAGTTTTTAACTTTGAGTAAATACCAAGGAGAATAATTGCTGGATAGTATAATAATAGTATGTTTATTTTTGCAACAAAACACCAAATTTTCCTCCAAAGTGGCTGTATCATTTTATTCCTATCAGAAGTGAATGAGAGCTCCCATTGCTCCACATCCTTGCCAACATTTGGTGTTGTTTATGCTCTGGATTTTGGCCATGCTAATAGATATGCAGTGGTTGTAGTTGATTTTTCAAACAAAATCTTGTGTAGTTTTTAGATTTTCCATGATTTTTTTTTGTAAAGAATTACATCATTTTCACATAGACAGTTTTGCTTCCTTTTTTCTGATTTTTATGCCACTGACAACTTTTTCTTATTATTGTAAATGGTTAGGATTTTCAGTATGATGTTGAGTAGAAGTGATGAAAGTGGGAATCCTTGCCTTGCTCGTGATCTTAGAAGAAAAGTGTTCAATATGATACCACAAAGGATGATGTTTTCTGTAAGTTTTACAGATTCCCCTTATTGGTTTGAAAATACTTCCCTGTATTCTGCATTTGCTGAGAAGTTTTATCATTATTTGGTGCTAGATTTTGTGTAAATGTTTTTCTGGATCTATTGAGATAATTGTATTGTTTTAATTTTGTTAATATGATGAATTACATTCATTTTTTTGTTGAAGTAAAATTTGCATACTATAAAATTAACCATTTTAAAATGAACAGTTCAGGGAATATAAAACCAAATTTCATTCATGGGATAAGCTCTTATATGGTCATAATGATACAGGAGCAGGGTAGGGAAGTGCTTGGTAGAGAAGTAGGGGGTCCTTGGTGAAGGCTCCACCTCGGACCTGTGCCCCTGGACCTAAATGAGGACAAGCATATCTGTTTTCATGCCCAAAAAGTTTCCTTTTGGTCTGCAATGTCCCCCATCCTGTGCCCATAAAAGCCTGGACTGTAGTGGACCACACACAAGCAGCTGGATGTAGAGAGGAGCAGAACACACCAACAGACACTAGCAGACACTGGCAGGTCATCAACAGCAGAATAACATGGACTCTGAGGGGGATTCAACTGGGAGCAGTCAGAGGAGAGTCCGGCCACTGGGTACCCCCTCTCCAGAGAAAGACCACCTTCCCATTCCATTCCCCTTCTGACTCCCCATCCATTTCACTGGGAGCTACCTCCACCACTCAGTAAAATCTTGCACTCATCCTCTAAGCCTGCATGTGATCTGATCTTCCGATACACTAGGGCAAGAACCTGAGATACAGAAATCTCTCTGTCCTTAAAATAAGGCATAAGTTCTAACTGAACTGATTAACACAAGCTACCTACAGATGACAAAGCTAAAAAATGGCACTGCAACACATGCCCACTGGGGCTTCAGGAGCTGTAAACACTCAACCCTAGATGCTGCTGTGGCATCAGAGCCCAAAAACACTCCCCCAACCTATATGCTCCCCATAGGGATTTGAGCACCAGGGCATTAAAGAAGTGAGCCACACCCCTGTCATATGCACTGAGAGTTGGATAAGGGAATGTCTCCCATTTCAATAATAAGCTATCTTTTAAGGCCAGGCACAGTGGCTCATGCCTGTAATCCCAGCAATTTAAGAGGCAGAGATGGGTGGATCACCTGAGGTTAGGAGTTCAAGGAGTTAGCCTGGCTATCAATGTGAAACCCCATCTCTACTAAAAATACAAAAATAAGCCAGATATGGTGGTGTATGTCTGTAGTCTAAGCTTACTTTGGAGGCTGAGGCAGGAGATTCGCTTTAACCAGGAGGTGTTGGCTGCAGTGAGCCAAGTTGGCGCCACTGCACTCCAGCCTGGGTGACAGTGTGAGACTCTGTCTCAAAAATAAATAAATAAATAATCTTTTAAGATACTGCATTTGATTTGCTAATACTTTGTGAAAGATTTTAAGGTGAATGTTTATGAAAGAAATTGGTGTAAAATTTTCTCTTTTGATAATGTCTCTGTGAATTTTGGTATAAGATGTATGTTGGTCTTACAAAATGCATTGGGATGTATTTCTTCTTCTTTTATACTTTCAAATATTTTGTGTAATATTTTTGTTATTTCTTTCTTAAATATTTGGTTGAATTCACCAAGGAAACATTTCTGAGGCAAGGGTTTCTTTGTGGCAAGGTCTCTGTTAAGATTTAATCTTGAAAATTGGCAGTTTATATTTCTGTTTTATCTCTGTCAATTTGGGTCTCTTGTATTATTTAAAGAATTTGTCCATATATTTGAAATTGTCAAATTTGTTGGTATTAAGTGATTTATAATATTCTATTTTTAAAAAATCTTTATTAAATATTTTTAAAATATAACATTTTTATATTTAATCTGTGATGATAGTCTCTTCTTCATTCTTCATGTTAGTGATTTGTGCTCTTGTTCTTTTTTGATTTGGGTGTTTTTTTTTTTACTCAGTCTAGCTGAGAGTTTATCAATTTTGTTAATCTTTTAAAAGAACCAACTTTTGGCTTTGTTAATTTTCTTAATTTTTGTATTTCATTTTCTTCTACTTTTTAATATTTTCTTTCTTCCATTTACATTGGATTTATATTGCTGTGTTTTTTTCTGGCTTTTTAAGATGGTACGTTAGATCATTAATTCTAGACATTTGTCCCTTTTTGGTATAAGTGTTTAAAACTATAAATTCTCCTCTGAGTATTGCTTTAGCTGCATCCTACAAATTTTGATATATAGTCTTCTTTTGATTCAGTAGAAAATGTTTTCTAATTTGCCTTTTAACTTCTTTTATGATCTATAGCTTATTTACTGTTCTATTATGTGGTTTCCATTTTTCTTCTAGATAGCTTAATTGTTACTAATTTATAAACTAATTCCATTGCCTATAGAGAATATTCTCTGTATTATTTAACTCTTTTAAATGTATTAAGTCTGGTGTTTGGCCAAGCATGTGGTTTATCTTGTGCACTGGGAAAGAATATGACAGCTGTGTATTCTACAACTGTTGGGTATAATGTTGTTTAAATATCTAGTAGGTCAAGAAAGATGATACTGTTCTTCAGATCATCTATACCTTTACTGGTGGTATTTTGACTAGCTGTTCTAGCATTGGTGACAGAAGTGTATTACAATTTCCAGCTATGATTGTGAATTTGTTTATTTCTCTCTTGATTTCTGTCAATTTTTTCTTCATGTAATATGAATATCTATTATAGGGTAAATAGTCATTTGTGATCATGATGTCTTTCTGATGAATTGATCTTTTTGTCATTCTGAAATCTTCCTATTTGCCTCTGGAAGTATCTTTTTCCTGAAGTTTATTTCTACCTGATATTCATGAAAACTTAGTCGTTTTCTGATGGTTATTGTTTGCATGGTATAACTTTTTAATCCATTTACTTTCAAGTTATCTATATATTTATATTTGTTGTATATCTCTTATAGGTAATGTATAATTGAGTCTTACCTTTTTTAGCCGTTTTGGTAATCTCCATCTTTTAATGGAAGTAATTGTTCCATTAACATTTAAGATTAATAATGTTAGATTTAAATCTATCACTTTTATTATTTGTTTTTGTTTGTCCCTTCTGATTTTGATTCTCTATCTCTTTCCTGATCTTTGTTGAATTATTTGAATGTTTGCAGACCTTCATTTTAATTTATCCATTGTGTTTTCAGCTTTATTTCTTTGCATTATTTTTATTCTAGTGGTAGCTCTAGGGATTAAAATATCTTTTCTAAACTTTTCACAGTCTACGTAGTGCTAATGTTGTACCACTTTATATAAAATATTGAAAACTTGAAATTTAAAAAATCTATCTTTATTATTTCCCCTTCCATCCTTTGTACTCCAGTTGTCACATACATTAAACAACGTATATTACAATCTCCACATGGCAGCATTATAAATTTTGCTTTAAACAGTCATATAATTTTTAAGAAGTTCTGAGAAAAATATCTTTTATATTTACACAGAAGTTTCCATGCATAATGCTTTCCATTTATTTCTGAAGATCTTGCATTATCTCTGATATCATTTCCCTTTAGCCTGAAGATTATCTCTTGCTGTTTAATTTAGTATGAGTTTGCTGGTGATATAACCTTTTAGTTTTAGTTTCTTAACATAGTTTTACTTTTGCCTTCATTTTTGAAGGATATTTTTGCATACTATGAAATTCCAGACTCACTATTATTTTTTTTTTCCTTTCATCACCTTTAAGATGCTGTCCAGCTATCTTCTGGCTTTTGCAGTATCTGATGAAAAGTCAGTGAGCAGTTCACATAACTATTATTCTGTATACTATTTTGAGTTCTTTTCCTTTTTAAAAATTTAAGAAATTTTACATTTTGTGGGCACACAGTAGGTGTTTATATTTATCGTGTGAGTGAGATGTTTGATACAGGCATGCACTGTGTAATAATCACATTGTGAAGAATGGGGTATCCATCTCCACAAGCACTTATCCTTTGAGTCACAAACAAATCAATTATGTTCTTTGTTTTGCAATATACAATCAAGTTATTATTGACTATAGTTACCCAGCTGCTTTCAGTATTTTCTCATTATCATTTTTTAAAATTTGACTATAATGTGCCTGAGCATGAATTTCTTCATACCTATCATGCTTGTAGATTCTAGAATCTGTCAGTTTATGTCTTTCACCAAGTTGGAGAAAGTTCTGGTCATTATTTCCTCAAACACTTTTTCCTGCATCAGTCTTTTTCTTCTCTGTCTTCTATAATTATATGTATTTAGACATTTTAATATTGTCCTATAGGTCTCTGAAGCTTTTCCATTATTTTCAATACTTTTTCCATTATTCAAATTGGTAATTTATTTTAATTTAGCTCCATGTTTACTGACTTCTTCCTTTGCCATCCTCATTCTGGTTTTAAATCCATTCAGTGTTTTAAAAACTATTTTACATTGTCATTTCTAATTCTAAAAAATTTGTTTGGTTCTTTATAGTTTCGATTCCTCTATTCAGAATTCTTATATTTTTTCCATTATTAACATATTATATTTTACTTCATTGAGCATGGTAATAATAATTACTTCAAAGTCATTGTCTGCTAATTTCAATATTTGGGTTATCTCAGGGTTGACCTTTATTATAATTCTCTTGAGAATGGGTAATACTTTTCTGGTTCTTTGAATAACAAGTAATTTTGTGTGTCTTCTGAACATGGTGAATATTATATTATATGGAGATTTGGGATTTTGTTATCCTACTCCCCTGTAGAGTGTTGATTTTTTTTAAACAAAAAACTAAAGGATAAATTATATGTATATATATGTATATATATATGTGTATATATGTATATATACACATATATATGTGTGTGTGTATATATATATACACACACACATATATATGACTGGGAGAAATAGTTATGACAAATATAACTGACAAAAGGTTTGTATAAAAATATATAAATAATTTTTACAATCATTATCACAAGGCAAACAAGCCATTTGATTAATTAGTGAAAGCTTTAAGCCAGCAAATTAAAAAATGGCCAATTAATATGTGAAAAGTATTTAACCCCATTCACAAATAAATTAAAATTGAGGCACAATTGAGATAATAGTATTCATTAAGTCAAACAGACTTGTATGTTGCATCTGTATCTGCTAGGTAGATGATGCCTGTCAAACATCTATACACTGACCTTCAGTTAATCTGTATAGCAAATACTGATAAATGTTCCATGGCTTTTGTCACTTCCTTGTACTTGGTGGGTAGGCAGGAGGGTAGCCCACATCTCATTAGAAAGAAACCAAAAGGAGATTATCACTGACTTTCTGCCCCAGAACACAATCAAGGAGGGTGGCTAGATTAAGTTGTTGTGTGTGAGTATAACAAGTTACTCCAAACTTAGGGATTCAGAGAACACAAATTTGTGATTTTACAGTTCTGTAGTTTAGAAGTCCAATATGGATCACACTGGGCTAAAACAAGACCCTGGCATACCTGCACTACACTCTGGAAGCTCTGCAGAAGCATCTGTGTCTTTGCCCACTTCTTGGCTCATAACCCTTTTCTCCATCTTCAAAGTATCTCCCTGATGACTCTTCTGTAGACACAGCTCTCTCTGGTCACAGCTTGGAAAGGTTTCTGATCTTAAGGATTCACACAATTAGACTGAACACACCTGGATTATGCAGGATAATCTCCCCATCTCAAGATTATTAACCATAAGTACATCTGCAATCTTTCTTTTGTCTTGTGCTATAATATTCAAAGGTTTTAGGGATTAGGGCACGGACACTTTCTGGGAACCATCATTCTGCCTACTACAGCTGAGCTACTTGCAGTCTCAGTAGTGTTTCTACTCTGCTTGGGTGGTATCACCTACAAAAAGACTTCCTTGTGAAGGATTTAAGACCAACGAAATTCGCCCCTGTAGTGGAGAGAACACTGTTAAGTCTTCATAAAAATAAGTTTATTATTTGATATGGTTTGGTTCTCTATTCCCACCTAAATCTCATGTGGAATTGTAATTCCCATCATTGGAGGATATTCCTAGTGGGAAGTGAGTGGATCATGGAGGTGGACGTCCCCTTTGTTGTTCTCGTGATAGTGAGTGAGTTCTCACCAGATCAGGTAGTTTAAAAGTATGTAGCACTTCTCCCTTTGCTCACTCGCACCTCCTGGCCATGAGAAAATGTGTCTGTTTTTACCTGTTGCTTTCTACCATGATTGTAAGTTTCCTAAGGCCTCCCAGCCATACTTCCTGCATGGCCTATGGAACTGTAAGTAAATTAAACCTCTTTTCTTCATAAATTGCCAAGTCTCAGGTATGTCTTTATAGCAGTGTGAAAACAGACTAATATGGTATTCTTTACTAAATTAAAAGGACTCATATTCTTTGCTTGTGCTTACTGACATCATTCATCATAATAGTCCTGTGACAACCATCCAATCCATTAAATTAGAAAAAAAAATCTCAAAAATTGATGACATTGTGTGTTGTGAAAGATTTGAAGGCATGGTACTTCTCTGTAATGTTGGTGAGCTTGTAATTTGGATTGACTTCTTTTTTTCTTTCTTCTTTTTAATGTTTTTGAAGGCAGTGTGGCAGTTATCCATCAAAATTTCAAAAACATGAATACTCTTCAAACCAGCAATTTCTTAGGTGTCTATCCTACAGAAAGCATTCTCACATTGCACAAAGACAGGTACAAACTTCAACACTGGGTGTGTTAAGGCATATTTGGAAGAATTTCCATGATCATTAGCAGAGCAAATGTTAAACATATTCTGGTAGATTCACACTTTGGAATATGAGACAGATTTTAAAAGGATGACGTAGATCTACATAGACTAAAATAAGAAGATAACGAAGACATAGCAAAGTAAAAGAGCAAGCTACAGTATAAAAGAAATTGATCATGCATATATATAAAGTCATAAAAATATTTGGAAATATATAAGCAAAATTTTAACAATGATTGGTCATTGATACAGACTTGGGTGTGAGGGCTTTGAAGGTTGTCTTTTACTTTTACTTAAAATTTTAAAATTGTATTATAAAATGTATTTAAAGTGAAATAATTTAAAATGACTGAATAAAAGAGAAAAATAAACCCATTGATTCCCATTCATTTGACAACTCTGTAATTACATATTCTTCTTAAATCAATGAATCATCAAAAGATTGAATCCAGTTGATCTTACTCCAGGGATAAGCATTATTATTCCAATTTTTCAGACAAAGTGTTATGAATTAGCTTTTTAAATAACCCACAGCTACTTAGTAGCAAAATCAGAATTGGAACAGCCATCTCTCAGTTCATTTATAGCTATGTCTAGTTATAGCATAGCTGGTAAGGGGCAGAAGCAGGTTTCTGGATACTTTTCTGAACCACTGTCTTGTAAGTGTAGCCCCCAGTTCTTCATTTTGTAACCGTGTCCTTCCCCCATACACATTTACACTTTCTCTCACAAAAGACAAGTGTACATCTCTGCCTCTTGACCTTGAACTTGGCCATGTGATTTGATTTGGCCAATGAAATGTCAGTAAACATGTTATAAGCAGGGGCTTAAAATATGCTTTTCAATGGGTTTTGTTCCCTTAAGCTTCTATTATCTTTTGGAGCAGAGTTTTCCTCAAGTAACTGCTGTCCCTGGGCTCCAGAATAAACACAAGTGGAACAGAGGCACTCCAATTAAGCACAGACTTGCTGCCTGAAGAAGAGTCCCTCAGCTGAACTGCAGATCCATGAGCTAATGGTGATTCTTTTATGCTCCTGAGTTTTGTACTTTTCTTGAAAGTTTTATAAATGCCCTTTTCTTAGTCAGGGTTCAACCAGAGAAGCAGAACTACTGATTACACACATGTACACAAACAAATACAGGCTAATCACACAAACATATACCTATAAATACAAGTTCCTGTTACTGTTTTTGGCCTTTTGCAATTATGAGGGCTGGTTAAGTGTGTCTGTAAAGCCATTGTCTTGGCATCGAATGCTAGATGGAGCTCAAAGCTCAAAAGGCTGGAAGTTGGAAAGGTAAGATAGATGTAAGGTTGGGAGATTGAGGGCAAACTCAACCCACAAGAATCAGCTGGAATCCCATGAGGATGGACTGAAACTTGTTGCTTCTGACCTTGGTGATATAGGTATTCTACAGACACCATATGTATCCCTTGTCATAGAGCTAAACATAGCACCTGGCCACCTGGCCTAGCAGTGGTAGAAGCTGAAGGAGGACCCAGGGGAAAATAGAGCAGTTGCAGGCCCAGCTGCTACTTCAAGTCAATGAGGTGAGCCAGCAGGTTAGTAATAACATATGTGAGCTATTAAATGGCTGCTGGTCCACCCTCCAGAACTTTGCAGGGCTATCCCTTATGGTGCAACCTAACAAAAAACATAAAAAAAGGGGGGAATTATGGGAAATGTAGTTCAGCCTACCTATGGAGCCTCATTATAAAGTCATTATAGCTTCTAATATTCCAATTTAATAGGTAAAGAAATAGTATCCCCAGAGACCATGTGGGACATGACAAATATCTCATTGCTGGTAACTGGTAGAATTGGAACTTAAATCAAGCTGTCTGATTTCTGGCCCCTGTGTCATCCCCATTCTATATATTATGAATACATCTTTCATGTCATTTTTTACCTATGATGACAGCTTCTCCTGAAGCTGGAGAGATTCATCATAAGTGGGAGCAGGGAAGGGTCATTGAGAGGCATGAGGCATTTAGAGAAAGGTCAACCTAGGTGGAATCCAGGAAAGCAGGTGTCATGGGACAGCCTGAGATCAGGAGGTCCTGACATATATGGAGAAAACACCCTTGGGTTTGTTCCTGTGTTTCATTACCGTGTGCAGTTTCATTTATTTTTTCTGATAAACCTTGTGAAACAGGCAGGCAGGTGGAATGCGACAGACTGAAACAATCAGGTAGATGTTGGGGCAAGACCTGGAGACCTCCCTAGGAGTGGGGAAGCACTAGAGAGGAAGGATGAAAGAGGACAATCTGGAGCAACAGGAAAGAGATGCTGCACAGTAGACATTGGGCAGTCTACCGCTAGCCTACAAAGTGCCTTAACAAGGGCTCCCAAAGAATGTGGCTTGGGGAGTCTATGGTAATTTCTTGAGAACCAGATTGAGAGACAGGACAAGAGTTAGAAAATGAAGGTTTTGGAATTTTCTGGCAACAGCATGAAGGTTCCAGAATAGAAATCTCATCACCTAGTGGAGAGAGAGGAAGAAAGAAATGGTACCAATGCTTCCGATGTCCTGGAGGGGATGCTTACCACTGCAGGGCAGACCGTATCCTCCAAGAGGATGTGGATATCTTAAGTATTCTGGTTACCATGACAACACTAGCCTGGCACCCTGCATGACACATGACAGTAGTCATTCAAAAAGCACCTATAGGCTGAGTGTGGTGGCTCACATCTGTAATCCCAGCACTTTGGGAGGCCCAGGCGGGCAAATCACCTGAGGTCACAAGTTCGAAACCAGCTTGCCCAACATGGTGAAACCATGTCTCTACTAAAAATACAAAAATTAGCTGGGCTTGGCGGTGGGCTCCTTTGATCCCAGCTACTCAGCAGGCTGAGGCAGGAGAATGGCTTGAACCCAGGAGGCAGAGGTTGCAGTAAGCTGAGATCAGGCCACTGAACTCCAGCCTGGGCAACAGAGCGAGACTCCATCTGAAAAACAAAACGAACAAACAAAAAGCACCTATGAATGAGCGAATGCATATTGCAGGCTTCGGTGTAAACAACTTCAGATGCAAAGATTCAAAGTCTCATCTCCATCATTAAGACATCATAAAAACTTAGCACTTTATGTAATCTGCCGTGGCCTCAGTCTCTGTATCAGTAATACAGGAATGATAATATCATTTACCTTCCAGGTAAAAAGTAAGTAAATGACAGAAGCTATATACAAGATCTGGCTCCTAATAAATAAGGGTTCCAGGAGTGTTAGTTTTCTGTTTTACTGGTTTGATTCTCAAGTCAGGATCAGGAACATAATCAAGGGATACAGTTATTAAAACTAGGATATCAAGCAGGGATCTGGCTGCATGAAAAGCACAAGGGAAAAAAGTGAAAGAAAAACCAGTGAGCATGTCAAGTTACCCTTGAGGTTCCTGAGGGTTAATCAATGACTCATGTAAATTCCCCCATCAACTCACCCTGAGGACGGGCTGGCCTCATAGACTGGAGCAGGTTTTGGAGTAGGCAGGTCTGTGCCAGTTGCATGCTCCAGAGCTGTCTGTCTCTGAGAGCCAAGGCCCGAGGGGAGGCAGTGGCAGGATGAGTGCTGGATGATGCAGTGGGGCTCTGAGCAGAGAGAAGCTAAAAGACTGCCCAGTGATTTACAGCCTTTAAATGGCTCTACCCCTCTGCAAAACTCTTAATTTAATAGACAAACATCTTGGGATAAGGGCTCACTAGAGACAGAACTGATGGGATAAATGCTGGAAGATTAAAGACCTACAGAGGGGAGTGCATAACTCAATTATGAAAATGGTAAAGAACTTTTCCAGCAGGAAGCCTCCCCACCCCCTCTCCAAGTGGCAAACTGGAGAAAAGCCACCAACAAAGGATACTGAATGTTTCAGGAAAACAGTCACCATGCTTGAAAGGGACCTTAACTGCTGCATTGCCCAGCATTTTTTACCCACACTTTATGTAGATGGGAAACTGAGTTGCAAGATGGTGAGGTGTCTCAATAACATGTGTTAATAGCAAAGTTAGTGCTAAGATTTTGGTGTCTGGGTTTCTTTTTCATTCATAGTAAACTATTGGTTCTGATTTGCACACTCTTGTACCCTCAGTAATTAGCAAAGTGCTGGACACATAGTGGGTCCTCCATTAATGCTCTGTGAATAAATGATGTGTCTGCAGGACTTTCAGGAACATCCTCCTGGAAAACTATCACTTTCTTCTTCTGCAAGGTGCCTGAGGTTATTGATTGCCTGGGAATTGAATGTTTAGATTCTCATTGCTTGAATGCTTGCTTTCCAGTCCTGCCAGCCCATTGCTTCTTTATTTCTCCCAATTCTAGCATCCCTTCTATGATACAGACGTTAGACTCTGACCTGAACATTGAAGAGAACCAAAGGAGACATGGGTTGACTCAGATAAGGCAGTGAGATGAAAGGTCATAAGTGTATCACTTAAGTTGGCTAAGAGTTGAATGAACATGGGGTTGGGGGAGGACCAAGGGTATGTACTTGATGTTGTCAACCTAATTTTTCAATTTAAACACTGAGGTGCTGACTACAGATGAAAATGCCAGAATAGGCCAGCAGGAGAAAACAAAAATGGTAAGGGGAACTGGATACTTTATGTATATGGAAAACCCAGACTAGGCTCTTTGGAGAGGGATCTGAGGACTCTAGACCCAGCCCCCACAAGGGTTCTTTATTGGTCTTTAAGAAATTGTACTTTGAGTCTTGATCTGACAGTACTTTCTCTTGTGATGATTATGGATTAACTGTACCCAGTTTTTCAAGCTATGTAAGAGTACCTACAGACATTTGTGTACAGTCATAGCAGTGATATAACAAAGCTTGAGTCCTACATCTGATTTTTACTGTGTGTATGTCCTAGAGCAATTTATGTAATCTAGATAAGTTTCAGTTTTATCATTTATATAGTGGACATGACCATAGTATCAACCTCAATGAGTTTGGGGGAGACTTTATTTTTCATTTTTGTTTTTTCTTTATTTTCTTATTTTTTCCCCCAGCATTCTTGCAGGTTTTGGGGAGACTTTAATGATACTTAGCATAATGCCTGCCCCACAGTGGATGTTCTCTGGGGAGTTAGTTAATAGCGCTCTCTCTCTCTCTCTCTCTCTCTCTCTCTGTGTGCATGTGTGCACGTGTGTGGGTGTGTTGAGGGGATGGATGTTTTATTTCTGTGTGCTGCTTCCTCATGCTCATCAAAACATCCTTAGAAGACCATCAGTATCAGCCATCAGCTTGCGCCTGTCTTCAGGGAAAGTGCTTTATGTACCTTCTCAGTTTTAGAGTGCTTAGTCTCATTTTGAATACAGCTACACCTTCTGGTTTTTGACTTCCATTCAGAATTTAATTTACCTTTACAACTTTGTGTTCCCTTTCATCAACTTTTATATGGAGGATGCTCTTATTTTTTTTTTTTTTTGTGTGTGTGTGTGTGTGTGTAGTTTCTTTGATATTTTTTCTAAGTTAGGTTTGGTAAACCTCTTCCTTGGTTTTGTTCACCTGAGAGACATTTATTGAACACCTGTTATGTGCTAGATGTGATATCTTTTGTATACTTCATAGTACTAAATCTTCATACACTGTAGTGATTTTTGAAGATTAAAAAAGAAGTAACAAAGGTAACAAAATAACCCAGGGTGCAGCCACATTGTATGTAAACTTCATTCTGAACCATAATTTGCAACATGCTAACAGTAGGAGTACATGGACGGTTTATTAAATACATTTTCTATGACATGAAGTTCAGAAAAATAGCCAGTACACTAAATAGTAATCAGGATTCAACAACTTTTTGACTAATGAGAACACTGGATCAAATCTAAAAAGATAAAATTGAATATGGACAAATATCAAGTGTTCACTTGTATTTAAAACCCCACCTCTATAAATAAAAGATGAGGAAAATATGGTCTGGAGAAAAGATAGGTTTAAACTCTGAGGTTGTATTTCTATTTAAGTGTGGCAGTAGCATGAGTCAACAATGAACTCTGACTGGAACAAAAAGTGCTAATGCTATCACAGGCTGAACTAAGAGTTGCTTCATGCTCTGTGGGGGAAAAATGATAACCCTACTCTAGTTCATCTTGGTCCAACCACATCTACAATTCGGGGTTCAATCACAATGTAAACTTGATGATGACAAACCATCATGAGGCTAGAAGAAAAAGAAGAGCAAATCAGAAACAAAGAATGGTTGGGAACCTTCTTATTCCTAGCCTGGAGAAAGAAAACGTTGGGAGAAGTGTCTTGGTAGCTATCTGCAAACATCCAAACACTTGTAGAGGTAAACACGGAATGTTAAACTAGTACAATAGATGGAAATTGCAGGAAGATATAGATTAGCTCAACGTGAAGAATCACTTCCTAAAAATTAAAACTGCCTCCTCAAGAAATCAGCTGACGTGTAGGTTTACCCACTACTTTGAGCACTCACACGTGGAGTAACCATCTTAACCATCAGTGGCACTGTTATAGAAAGAGTTGGAACTGCATTGCATCAAGTCAAAGATCATAACTTGCACATTTTATATGCACAATAAATATTTGTTGAATAAAGAATTAGCCAGATAAAATTGCTTCCTTGAATAACAAATGTGATTAACTAAAAAACAAATTTTCACTACATGGAAAAGTAAATTTTGAGAAGCTTGATTAAAATTCTAAAATTGGAAAAGGTATAAACACTTAAAAAAGGAAGGTGCTCACCAAAGTCGAAGGTATGAAATATACCACAAAATTTAAAAGAAATAATACTAATTACTGACTCACATAAAAAAACTCACAGTTTATAGCACACTTGGCGATTTTTTATCTAAATCTCACCGAAAAAAGTGATATGAAAAGGCGAGGCCGGGCGTGGTGGCTCACGCCTGTAATCCCAGCACTTTGGGAGGCCGAGGTGGGCAGATCATGAGGTCAGGAGTTTGAGACTAGCCTGGCTAACATGGTGAAATCTCATCTCTTTTAAAGATACAAAAATTAACTGGGTGTGGTGGTGCATGACTGTAATCTCAGCTACTCGGGAGGCTGAGGCATGAGAATTGCTTGAACCCAGGAGGCAGAGGTTTCAGTGAGCCAAGATCACACCACTGCTCTCCAGCCTGGCAACAGAACAAGACTCCTGAGAAAGAAAAGAAAAGAAAAAAGAAAGAAAGAGAGAGAGAAAAAAAAACAGAGAGGGACAGAGGGAGGGAGGGAGGAAGGAAGGAAAAGGTGTAATAGCACTCCTATGAGGTAACTAAGGTTCAGACCGAAAAATGGATTGGCCAGGATATAGAGCCAGGTTTCAAAGGCCAGGTTTTTTATTCCAAATTCTTTGTTTTGATTTTGTTTTTGTTTTAACTACATCACACTAATAGGGGACAAAGAAAGGGAATCAGCTGGAGAAGTAGAGAAGTTATTACTTTAAATGTAGTGCAGGCAAAAATATAAGAAGTTGCAAGTCTTGTTTTTAATAAAAATGAAAAAGTATCATTTCAAGAAAGAAAAGCTAAGAAGCCATGAGGAGGAGAAATGAAAGCAGTTTATAGACATTCAAATGGCTGCCGTTCAGATGAGGTAGTAAAGCCACAAGGCGGGATGAATTCTGGTGTGTTTGTTTCTTCCTGGCCTTGATGCAGCATAGCACACAATGAAGTTGGAAGGAAGGGGGTGTAGGAGAGAATGATGGTTCCTTTGGGAGCTGGGCATTATTGCTTTGCTGTGGTGAACAGGTAGTTTTGAAAATTACACACTATGGTGGCAGGTAATTTATTTTTTTTATAAATTGTGAGACCTGAGTTGAAACTGAGAGGGAAAAAAATGACATCTAAAATTATTAGAAAGGAGTTCTATGAGCTTGCCTGAATATGGCCACTGTGATTATTTCTGGGGGTTACATGGAGGAGGCAATGTCCATTGTGCTCTGATGAGAACTTGGCCAAGGACTTTTCTAGAGATAGTTTATGCCTGCATCTCCAGATGTGGTTGTTCCCCCACCCTGCTCCCTTAGCATCTTCTAATGCCATTATTGCAGCACACATCAAAATTGATTATAATTACACCCATCTTTTCCCACCTGTACTGTGTGACTGGAAGATCCAGCACTCAGGCTCAGAAGACTCTGTGGATATATAATGGTGGTGAAGATCAATACCATACCAGAGTATTGATGCTTAGAAAAATGAAATGTGAAAAATGAATCCCTAACATTATAGATGGAGTCACTGAATTTTAGGAAAGGTAATTGATGATCTGAAGGAAATTAGGGAAATGTACCTTTTGTGTGCACTGTTTCAGTGTACGATAGCGGGTAATGTAGACCCTGCCCTCTCGGAGCTTGCCACATAGTGGAGATGACAGACATTGAATCAGTAGTGCAGATCTCCAATACACAAAGTGCAAATATATACATATAGACTTTTTCAATTTGTGTAACTTAAATAATTTAATTACTGCAAATATATATGTATACACACATATGTAATTAAACAAAAATTAACTTTGCCCTAAACTAGGGCTTATTTGGAATTCTGTGGTCCACTGATACCTTTGAAAATCTGATGAAAGTTATGAATTATCTGAAACAATGTACATATGTACCCAATATGTACAATTTATAATTTGAGGAACCAACCATGGACCCCTAGATTTTGAATTCTTGTTCTGTGTCTTTCTTAGGTGACTTCATTTACTCCTAGTTCTCCTTTCTTTTGGATCATTTCCAGTGTGTACTCTCCAGATCAGATATCTTCCCTGCAATCTAGAAGCCTGGACAGCTATCTCCAGAGCAGTTCCCTAATAGTTCCACCAGACTACACTGCTATCAGGAGGTTGCAAGAGCTGTGCTTGGTAAACAATTACATGTGCTGTACTAGTCCATTCTCACACTGCTAATAAAGACATACCCGAGGCTGGGTAATTTGTTTATTTATTTATTTATTTAATTTAATTTTATTTATTTATTTTTTTTACTGTGTCTGTTAACGTGTCATAAATTTTGTTGATAGTTGGGCATGATGTATCAGGTAATAGAAACTCAGGTAAATTGGGCTTTAGTGGTTTTTGTTTGTGTACCTAGGAGTTAGGCTGTGTTTACTGTTTGCTGTAGTTGTGTCAAAGACTTCAGTTTCCTCGAATGTTCTTGTTTTTGTCTCCCTTGTTGTCTGGCAGTTTCTCTGGAAACTCAGGAATTCTGGTGTGTGTCTTGCAGCTCTCTGTTGTAATCCACTGTTTTTACACTGGAGCCCTGTTGCTGTGGTGGTGAGGTATTGGTGAGGGGAAACCTTAATCTTGTAATTAAATCTCCATTTTGGGTTTTTTTTTTTTTTTAAAGAAAGAAAGAAAAAAAAGAATGAAGAAGAGGAAGAAAAAGGAAGAGAAAGAGAGAGAGAGAGAGGATGGGAGTATTGCTTTCTTGCCCAGGCTAGAATGCAGTTTAGTAATGGGTAGAGACTGGGTAATTTATAAAGGAAAGAAGTTTAATCGACTCATACTTCAGCATGGCTGGGGAGGCCTCAGGAAACTTACAATCATGGCAGAAGGAAAAGCAAACACATCCTTCTTCACATGGCAGCAGGAAAAAGAAGTGCAGACTGAAGGGAGGAAAAGCCCCTTGCGAAACCTTCAGATCTATGAAAACTCACTCACTATTACAAGAGCAGCATGGAGGGACTGCTTTTATGATCTAATCACCTCCCGCAAGGTCCTCCCTGCAACATGTGGGATTACATTTCAGATTACAACTCAAGGTGAGATTTGGATGGGGACACAGAGCCAGACCATGTCGTGCTAAAGATGAGGTTAGCAGTGACATTGAAGGCCTGAGGAGATTGATAAAAATCTCCTGGTGCACAGTGGAGATTAACAGATGGTCATAAAATTGTGCTTATTACTCTGAAAAAGGTTAAGAAGATGATAAGTTTAGAATTGGTTGACTATGAGTGTAGATTAAGCCTTGAGTTTGAGTGACATTGCCACAGGAGAGAATGTAGAATAAGAAGAAAAGAGAGTAGGGGGAAAGAAAAAAGGAGGAAAAAGAAGGACAGAGAAGGGAAAGAAAGAAGGGACGGGGAATAAAAGTAAATTGAAGGAAAAGATATAGTTCAAAAGAATTAAAGAGAATTCTGGGAAATCTTAGTATTTACAAAGTCAGGATTTTTGTAGGAGCCTGAGAATCCTAGGAAGAAATCCATTTTGAAAGAAGTAACCAATACCAAATAGTGCAGACATCCTATTTAGAAAATAAGAAAGTAAAAAATAAGACTTTCCATTGGGTCTTGAAATTAGGATCTTAATGGTGACCTTGGCAAGAGAAGATTGAGTGAAATTTTGGAAGAAGAGTTCCAATTTCATTGGCTTGGGGAATGAATGGAAAGTAAGAATATAGAGATAGTCAAGGCAGAGAAACCCTTCAGCATGCTTACCACTGAAGGGCTAAGGAAAAATAAGGTTCAGGGAGAACATGGCATACTGGGGGAGCTGCTATGGGAGATAGATATAATTATTGATAGGAAGGCAGAGGTAGAAAAGAAGAGTTAAACATCTCAGAAATAAAAGACCCACTTGATAAAAATGAAGTTTTACAGGAGACGTAGAGAGATGAGTTCAAAGACATGGAGCAGAAGAAAGAATCTCAGGGAGCGCACGGTTTGTAAGTAGGAGAGAAAGCAGGGAACAAATGTAGATGGAGTTAAGTTGGGTCATGGAGGCAGTGAGTTGAGGGGCTGTACCTGGAATCCTGAGGTTTTCCAAATGTTTGGAGGTTCTGTCCTTCTCCTCACTTTCTCTGCACTGCAACCAGTTTCCTGTGGGGCCCACCCCTCCATTCTCTTTGTAGAAGCACTAAAAGCCACAGATCTGGTTTTAAATAGCGCTGAAGTCTGTCTCTGACTCACTGACTCTCCATGAACTTAACCTTTTTAGAATACAACCTTTAAAGAAAGTTTAAACATTAGACATCAAAAACAAGGGGAAAAATGTTTTTTCTGATGTTATTTGCAAATGTCATTTTAGGGTCGAGGAGTCTGGTTGGGAAACCATGAATCCTGTATCATTTTCTGTGGGTTACTCTGAAGTCTGAATAATATACAACATTCTGGAACCTTCTTTCAGACCTTGTTGGAAGTGAAAAAAAACACAATTTCTGGTCTGCAGTTGCTGTCACTTCCTTTCTTTAGTCTCGGTCTCTTCATTTGAGGAAAGTGGTTCCGGGCATGGTGATATGCAAGGTCTCTTTCAACCCTGAGAAAGATTCTTACTTGAGAAAATTGCTTGGAACCTGATATAGTTTGGATACTGTCCCTGCTCATTTCTCATGTTGAAATCCCCAGTGTTGGAGGTGGGGCCTGGTAGGAAGTGTTGATCAAGGAGGTGAATCACTCATGAATGGCTTGGGCCATCCCCTTGGTGATGAATGAGCTCTCACTCTAAATTTACAGGAGATCTGGTTGTGTAAAAGTGTGTGGCACCTCCCTCATCCCCTCTTGCTCCAGCTTTTGCCACATGATATGCCTGTTCCTGCTTTACCTTTTGAGGCCTCCCAGAAGCTGAACAGATGTTGATGCCATGCTTGTACAGCCTGCTGAACTGTGAGCCAATTAAATTTCTTTTCTTTATAAATTACTCAACCTCAGGTATTTCTTTATAGCAATGCAAGAACAGCCTAACACAGAACCCAAAGTTGTTTTTTGTGGGGGTAGGCGGGGGCTTTAGGTAGGGGGTTTAGATAGGGTTACCCAGGCTGGAGGATAGTGGCATGATTATGATTCACTGCAGCCTCAACTCCCTGGGCTCAAGCAATCCTCCTCCTGCCTCAATCTCCCTAGAAGCTACAACTACCACCACATCCAGCTAATTTTCAAATTTTTATTAGAGATGGGGATCTCACTATGTTTCCCAGGCTGGTCTCAAACTCCTAGGCTCAAGTGATCCTCCTGCCTTGGCCTCCCAAAGTGTTGTGATTACAGGCATAAGCCACTGTGCCCAGCCCCCAAATTTTTATTAAGTGGCACATTTAGCTATGAATCATAACTCACAGGATCAAGAAAGGAAAGAAAGGGAAGGATAGAATCCTGAGCAAGAAAAAAAAAAATAAAAGCAGATGTCCTATCTTGAACTGATCTTTTCCAGGAAAGTTCAGCCTTTTTTCAAAAGCCCTCAGCACAAAAATATTCTGCCTTATGTCACTGACTCACAGGGGCAGGTCAAAACTAGTCTTATATCTGTTGCTTTCACTTGTCCTGAGCATAGAGGAGAGTTGAATACACAAGAGATCAGGCAATGGTATTAGGGGAAAATGCAGCTGAGAGAATCCAAGGAAACCTGCACAAAATGTTTTTCATTTGCCACTTTTCAGGGCTGTTTGAGGTAGGGACCCAGTACCTCATCACCCCTTCAAAGAATCATCTGCCATGGTTTTCTGTTTCCCTACAGCAGGAATTGTGAATAGGTTCATTATGCTGTGAATTAGTGGTCTGAACCTTTAGCTTGAAATCTGATGTTGCAATGTAACAAGTTGAGTAGTCTTAGGCCATGTAAACTCTTCAAATTGTTTTGTTCATCTGTCAGATTGGAAATAGCATATATATTTACAGGAAAATTTAAAACCATATGATATATGAGGAGTTTGCTGATGTTGGAGTCTAAAGAACCTGGATTCAAATTCTACCACATTTTCATCATCCCTTCACCATGACTATTTCATTTCTTCTCTGTTTCGCTCACCTATCCAATACCTCTCCTCCATCTCTCACTGTTTGCTCAGACATTGCTACCTATTTCACAAGAAAATTGATGAGAACATCTGCAAACCCTCTCACTATTGCCAGCCTTCTGGGATTTGGGCCTCTATACTTTCTTTCCCTTCTGTTTCTATAGATTATTCTTCACGCCTGTAGATATCAGCTCTACCTTTTTCCGTTCCAGCCAAACCTCCTCTCAAGGTCACTGCTTTGGTAATCTAGAAATCATCTTGGCTTGCCTAAATCATAATTTTTTTCCCTCTTCAGTTAACCTTCTCAATTAGCATAGAAACATAATGTAGTGCCTCCCATGGTTAAAAAAAAAATGTACCCTAGACTCTAGGCTCATGGAGACAGTCCCATTTGCAGTAAATACCAGCTCTATTCTTCCAGTTCCTCAGACCAGAACTCTGGGCTCATCTTTGGCTCTTTTTTTCTCTTTCTCTCACACTTCTCATGACTACTTCTATCATTAGTTCTCCAGGAAAATAGCAGCAGCCTCCTCTCTGGTCTCCCTGCTGCCACCCTTGCCCCCTCAGTCTATTTTCCTCTCCTAGCACCCTAGTAATTCTTTTACAATATGAACCATCATTGTCATTCCCTACTCAAAACCTTCCTCTGATTAGTAGCTTCCCATCTTATTCAGAGTACAAGTGACTCTGAACATTAACTTAGGCTACCTGTGTCATCTAGACCCCTTGGGGCTTCGTCGGGGAACAATATTCTCCCCACTTGCATGAAGCTCACACCAGATTCACTTTCTTGCTATTCCTTGATCCCACCAAGCTCATTCTCTCTTTAGAACTTTTGCTTGCACCATTCTCTCTGCTTATCATGCTCTCATCCTGGATGGCTTTGTACATATTGGTTTCTTATTTCTTCCAGGCCTCTTCTCAACAATGACTTTCAGAGAGGTCTTTGTCAACCATCCGATATAAAAGCAGCACATTCCAAATGCACACATTGTCTTTAAACGATAGTTTATAGTTTTCCCATGGCACTCATTACCTCTCATATGATCAATTCCTGTATTTACTGATTGGATTATGATCTATCTTTCCTGGGAGGATGAAAGCATACTACTCTGTTGTATCCCCAGCCCCTAGAATAGTGCCTGCCATATCATAGGAACTCAAAAATTATTGAGTAAATAAGTGAATGAATAGCTTCAGATAATTCATTCAACTTTGCTAAGTCTAGCTTTAATTCTAGAAATTAAGGTAATATTGCCTATTTTGTAAAATTGCCATAAAAATCAAAGATAAGATATATGAAATGCATGGCATGTAGCAAGAGTGCAATGAAGAGCATGTGTTATTATTAATATTGTGTGGATTAACTGGAATAATGTATGCAGAGGTCTTGGCATACTGACAACAGTCCGAGTTTTATAGTTGCACAACTGAGTTCAAATTTCAATTCGTACTTTACAAGGAAATGGACTTCAGACAAGTTACTTAACCTCTTCTTAGTTTCAGATTTTTCATCTGTAGAATAAAAATAATAGTATCCTACTTGCACAGGTAATAAAATCGTGCTGAGATATTGCAGGTGCTTGATAGAGACGCAATACTGTGAGGCTCAAATGAGGTCTGCATATAAAAGTGCTTGGCACAGAGAGTGGAATTGCTAAAGTCAGGGAAATATATTCTTGACCCACAAGTGCTTGACAGTATAGGCCACTCTTAAATCACTGTGGCAGGAAGAACAATGGCCCCAGAAAGACTACATCCTAGTCCCCAGAACCTGTGAATAATTAGGTTATATGGCAAAGAGGACTTCAGGTTGCTAATCTGCTGACTTTAAAATAAAGAAATAATCCTGGATTCTTGGATGGTGCCAATGTAATCCCAAATGTCCTTAAAAGGAACAGAAAGTCAAAAGCAAAGAACAAGAGAGATAATAGTGTGAGAAAGACTCACCTGGCATTGCTGGCTTTAAAGCTAGAGGAAGGGGCCATAAACCAAGGTATGTGAGTGGCCTTTAGAGATTACAAAGATCAAAGAAAGAGACTGTTCTCTAGAATGTCTAGAAAGAAATGCAACCCTGCTGACTCCTTAATTTTAGCCCAATGACACCCATTTCAGACTTCTGACTTCCAGAACTTTAAGATAATAATTTGTATTGTTGAAGCCATTAAGATTGTGGTAATTTGCTAAAACAGCATCAGCAAACAAAGATAATCACTAATCAATATCTATAATACAGATGATAACAGACCTGCCCCTCACATTTGTGAGGCTTAAGGCAAGATTAGAAATAGAAGTTCCTGGCCTGCAGTCCACCTACCTTCTCTTTTCACTCCAGCTGCTGCTTCTATCAAGAGGAACTTCATGTGCTTATGTGTGGAAACACCAGGCCTCAAATTCACCCTTCCATCTAAGACATGCCCTTCAGGCACCCTTCAGACCTAGAGATGTGCACATCAGCAGCTGAGCCCATTCTCAAGGGGACACATGCATGGATGGGACCCTGCAAGTGGACTCGGAGCAGTCCAAGTGGATCATACTGGGCATGATGCAGGGGCTGGAAGTTTGGCTATCCCTTTATTCCCATATAGTTCTCACCTCCTTCCCCTGAAGAAGAACCAGAGAGAGGTTCTCTAAAGCAGCTCAATGAGTAGATCTTTCTGTGATGATGGGAGTACTCTATATCTGACCTGGCATTTCTAACTATGGAGCACTTCAAATGTGGCTAGTTAACTTCAGAACTGATCTTTTTCATTATATTGTATTTTAATTAATTAATTTAAATTTAAATATCCATATGTAGCTAGTGACTCCTATATTAAGTAGCACAGCTCTAAAACATGGGGACCACAACAGGGTGTCCAATGGACATGAAAAGAAGGGGGAAAGTGTTTTGAATGCAAAATATAAAGAAACTATTAATCCTCTAAGGAGAAAACCCATAGTCTTCTTAAAAGAAATTAATATCTCAGCTAGAGATTGATAGGAATTCTGCTCTCTCTTTCCTTCAGCTATTTTAGCACATGCACTCCTTCTTTGTGGGTAAACTTTTTTCTGACCTCTTAGTGCTTGGTGCTGGCTTACTGCATCCATTATTCTTTGCTGTATAACAAATCACCTCTAAACTCTGCAGCTCAAAACAATAACCAGTGATTTTTCTTATGATTCTGCCATTTGGCAGTTTAGGGTGGGCTCAGCAGATAGTTCTTCTGGTCTTTGCCGGGAACAATCATGTGTCTCTTGTCTACTAGTGGGCCGGTTAAAATGATCTCAGCTAGGATAATTCATCTCTGCCCTACGTGGTCTCTCATTCCCCAGCAGGCCACTTTGTTCATGTAGTGGTTGCAGATTCCCAGGAGAACGCATGAAAGCTCCCAAGGCCTCTTGAAGCTTACTTAGTCTCAAACTGAGATTCTAAGGAACTTCAAAACTACATAATGAAGATAAAATACAGGAAGAAATAAAAAAAATTGTGAATGTTTCTAAAAATCTACTTTTCACCTATTGTAGATAGTGTTCCAGTATCCTGTAGTTGAATCTATGTGCCTGTCTTAGTTCAGGCTGATGTAACAAAGTGTCATGGACTAGGTGTCTTATAAACAACAGAAATTAATTTTTCATGGTTTTGGATCCTGGGAGTCTGAGATCACAATGCCAGTATGGTCGGGTGCTAGTGAGAGCCCCCTTCCAGATTACAGACAGTCGTCTCCTCCTTGTATTCACATGAGGCAGAAAAGAGGATGAGAGAGCAATCGGGTTTATGTATTATTATTATTTTTAAGGCACTAATCTCATTCATGAGGCTGTACTCTCATGACCTAGTAGCCCCACAAAGGCCCAAGCTCCTAACCTTATCACATTGAGGCTTAGGTTTCAACCTGAATTTTGGGCAGATAGAAACCTTCAGTCCATAATAGTGCCAACATTCTAATATTTGTCTTTCACTTAGTTTTTACCTAATTTCATAAAAAGGCACTTTTATAAATATTATCTCCAATTTAGAGGTGCGAAAAGCAAGGACCAGAAACTTTTCAAGTTCACACAACACATGGCAGAACTGGGGGTCAAGCCTACTGATGTCTATTTGTAAATCAGAGTTTCTCAGCCTTGGCACTACCAGCATTTTAAACTAGATTGTTCTTTGCTGTGGGGGACTGTCTTGTGCAGTGTAAAATGTTTAGCAGCATCCTTGGCCTCTGCTCACTGGAACTCAGTAACAATCTTCCAGTTGTGACAACTAAAGTATCTCCAGACATTGCCAAATGTCTCCAAGGAGTGGTGGGAGAGACCAGAAATCACTCGTGATTGAGAACCACTGTTCTAAATCATGATTTTTGCTCCACCTTCCAATACTGCCTCTCCTTGAGTGAGGGAGTAGAATCCTATTTACAGTCAACACTCAGTATATGCCTTCCAACTGGAGAGGAGGATTGAGGCAAAGCTGGGGCAGTGGGATTGAGACAGAGTTGAGGCAGGGGTCAGAGCTGCTACCACCGTTCCAGCAGGCTCCTCTCGGAGCTCCCTATTCAGCATTAAGCCTTTCCTTTTTCCAAATGCTCTCAACTTCTCATTATAAACTCAGCATCCTCTACAGGGTCACAGTTGGAGAGAACCAGCCGGTTCTCCCAGAATGTGAAAAAATGGCCCCAGAGCAAGCTAAAGAGAAAGCTCTAAGTTGGAATGGCTTTACTATCGGTGACAGGGAGCTAAATATTTCATCTTCATAAAATAAACATAGATCATCTCATCATGAAATATACATAAAAATGTTTAAACATGTTAATTATTAAACCAATATTGATTCATATTGGATGAGGCATTAAGGGAAATTTAGCTAATGTATTTAATATCTCCTCCACAGTTGACTAGTATCAGAATTCATCATATCTAACCACCAATAATCATAAAAGTGGCAGGCAATATTTATGATCAGGGGTGACTGAGTGCCAGACAGGAAGCAATGAGGACGGAGGAAAGATGAGGATCTAAAGGACAAAGCCGTTCAGTTGTCAGAGCTCATCCTTGGAATTTCAGACATAAATCACTGGGCGCAGTCACATCATCAAAGTTTGATAAACCTTTCATACTGGGACAGTTATTGAATATCATTTGGACCTGGCTTCCTTCTCAAAAATGAAATGGGATGGCTGATGCAATGTAAAGGTAGAAAGAGAATTGGAGCAGAGCTTTAAAATCCTGTATCTGAATTCTATCTCAGTGATTTTTATAGCCTTAGGTTCTATTTACTCATCTGCAAAATGGGGTAATAACATTTATGAGTGGCATTTTCTTGTCATCGTTATATATGTTTTAATCTTACCCCACGAAATGGATTTCAAATCTCTAGGAGTAGAGGTTTTTGCCCTTGATATTTTTTTCCTTCTGTGTCCTGAAAGTGGACTAATTTAGTCATTAAAAACCCCGCTGTGGAATTAGAAAAATCTGAATTTGAATTCTGAATCTTGTGCAAGTTTCTTTGTGCCTCAAGTTCCTCATCCTTACAACATTTCAACTGACCCATGGGTCCACTGTGACTGTAACCTGATACAATGCGTATAAAGTGTAAGAATGTAACACATAGGACATATTAGGTACTTGGTGGCTTTCATGACTCTTTTAGAGCAGTGACAGAGAACTAAGCTGACAATTATTCAATGAAATTTCAACAGGTTGTTTTTATCAGTAATTTATGAACTTTGAACACTGGATGTAATTTAAATATCAGCCCCTGTGGATAACTATGGAATCATGCAAGCTAGCTTCTGGCCCAAACACTGCCTCTATTAGGGACAAATCTTGAGAGGAAACTCAGCCTGTTGCACCTCCAACTTTAGTGTCCTTCCACCTCCCCCCAGGTTCTAGTGCTTGAAAGGAAGAATTTCTCTTTGATGTGAAGACATTCTTGGGAAGAGCTAGTTCGAGTGCCTCCTCTACCACCAACGCAGCCTCTGAGACTCAATTTCCTCATCTAAAAAAGAGAGATCAAAACGTAAAAGAAACTTAAAAAAAAACCGCAAATACGTTTTGCCAATTTAGATATATCAGCTATGATATTTTCTAAATTTTGACATATACTTTTTTATTATTTAACATTTCCAAAATTGGGGTATCTTACAATTGACATGTACATTAATGTAGTGCTTCTCTCTTTTTCCCAAGGAGATCTTATTAAATCAGTAGCATGTCTTATAATTGGAAATGTCTTCAAATCAAGGCAGAATGATATTATTATTCATCTCACCATAATTGAATAGACCCTCCTGGATCAACTATTCTGGGGTCAGGTAGTTGCTGATAAGTGAAAAAAAGTCAACGAGACCTTGATGTAGTCTCTTATTTTCTTCTGCAATGAAGTATATAGACTTATTGATGGGTATTCCTCAGCTAAGATGTGGGGAAAATGTCAGACACGTGAATATTTCCCAAACACATTTTCTTGAGATGCATTTTGGCATCCAGGAAAAGTTGATGAAAAATGGGTTATGTATCAGGACCCATCAAACTCTGAGACTGAAAACCTCTCTGGCAGCATTTCTTGGCTACCAGATGTTACACAGCTGCATTGCAAATTGTTATCTGAGCTCAAAAGGGAAGAAAATAGAGGACTGTTGAAACCATGAAGGCACATGACACAGTAAACGGTGCATTTAATTTCAACTTAATGTGAGAGATAGCATGCATTAGATAAATATCGTCTGATCATTAAAAACGTATTTATGGAAGTTTAGCAATTTTGTCGAGGATGTGTGACTAATAATACAGAATTGTGAGGCCTCCAAAACATATTTGTTTTAATCGATTGGTGTTTAGTTTGGATTATCGACTGTTAAATCAGAATAAAATTTTCACTTGAGGTTTCACATTTCATTCATGACAGATTTGTCTTCATCCATATACTCATATTGCATACCCAGTTTGCCCATAAAAAAAGCCCACTCTAACAGAATCATAGAAATCTGTGTTGAAAAAGTTCTTAGAAGTCCAATCTCCTTCCAGCATTTTTTTTGTGTAACTGCATTCATCTACTTTGAATTGCAACTATATTTTCTGAATAAATGTAGTGTTACCATTTTGAGGAAAATTTCAAAAAGAAAACAGATTATCTGTATTCCTTTCACTATAACATTCCCTTCCATTTCGTTTTCTGTATATCTGTGTGTTTTGTACATAGTGGTAATTGTGGTATACGGGTAAGTTATTTCTAAACCTTCTTCTTCATTGTTGCTACATAATTTTCATGATTGCTAGGTTTAATAACATAATACTGTTCTAGAAAATGACTGTGCTGGCTGGGCATGGTGGCTCACGCCTGTAATCCCAGCATTTTGGGAGGCTGACGTGGGCAAATCACTTGAGGTCAGGAGTTCGAGACCAGCCTGGCCAACATGGCAAAACCCTGTCTCTACTATAAATACAGAAAATAGTCAGGTGTGGTGGTGTGCACCTGTGACCCAGGTACTCAGGATGCTGAGCATGAGAATTCCTTGAAACCAGGATGGGAGGTGGAGGCTACAGTGAGCTGAGATTGTCCCACTGTACTCCAGCCTGGGTGACAGAGCAAGACCCTGTCTCAAAAAAAAAAAAAAAAAAAAAGAAAGAAAGAAAAAGAAAATGACTGTGCTACAACATACTTGAACTCTTTTCTTTCTGCTATTGAGACTTTTAAGTTGTGTCTGGTGGAGCCACTGCCTAAGTTAGAATCTTGTTTCTACCCACTTATCAGCAATATGACCTTGGATAAGTACCTTAATGTTTCTGTATCTCAAATTCCTTATTGGTAAAATGGGTATAATATGAGTATCACCACATAGAGTAGATGTGAACATTAAAAAATTAACCCATGTTAAGCATTTGAAACTGGCACATAATGGACACCTCACAAGTGTTAGTTATTATGTCGATAAATCAGCTGTAATTATTATGCATATTCTTCCCTAAAATGTTGAAACATGTTTTTCTTAAAGATGATACTCAATCCATCTTCATAAGATTTCACAGAAACGGTGACTTAGACCCTTTTTGAACATTTCCAAAGTCAAATAATCAATTACCTACCTAGACAGATTATTTCCCCATGGATGGCTTTAATTATTGGAAGTCTCTTCATGTTTAATCTAAATGAACCTTCCAGTGAATCTCATGCAATGACTAGGTTCTATCCCTGTAATCATGCAAATTTTTTCAATACCTTGAATCTCAGAGCATGTTCCCTGGGACACTAGTCATCCCCAAATCCAAGCCATTCAAGTTGCATTGATTCTACCTTTGAAATGTCTTGAAATCATTTTCTCTTCTCTATTTTCAACACCACCATCCTGGTTAAGCCCTGATCCCCTCCAGCCCTGGTTATAGCAAGAGTCTCCTAATTGGCTTCTACATCTGCCTCTGGCACATGGCCACCAGACTGGTCTGATACAAAAGCTAACATGATCACATAATGTATCTGTGAATGACCCTTCAGTAGCATCTCATTTCTTAGACTAACATGGAAACTCTTCATCATGCTTCAGAGCCTCCATCTGAATGTGCTCCTGTCTTTCTCTGCACTTTAATCCCTTCTCTCTCTCCCTCTTGCTTACCTCAATCTAGCCACACTGTTTCTGCTCAAGAATCCCAGCTCTTCTATGGAGCCGGGCATTCATAATGTGGTCCTATCTACTTGGAAATCTGCCCCTTTCGTTACCCTTAGTCTGGCCAGCCTTTCATTGTCCTTCAGGCTTCCCCTTAAATGTTGCTTCATTAAGGAGGTCCTCTTAAACCTCCACTATAAAATATGCTCGTCTGTTTTACTCTCTCAGAATGCCCTGCTAATTTTCCCTCAATGCATTAATTACAGTTTATAACCATACGCGTATTTGTGTCTTCACTTGTACAGTCCCTCAATAATGATTTACCAGGTCACCTGCATGTCCAAACTGACCCTGTTAGTCATACTGGAAAGCAAGTTCAAACAGACTATGATCACAGATACTGTAACATAATCTCTTCTATGTGCCTAGAGCTGAGATGAAATAATCATGAAAACATTTACTGGGCACTTACTACGTTCCAGGACCTTTTCTAAGCATTTTGCATATACATTCTTATTACTTGAGAGGTAAGTTTAACATTGTTCCATTTTACATCTGGAAGGAACTATAAGTAAGAAACTAAGGTCTCAAAGCAGGTAAGCGGAAGAGCCAGAATTTAAACCCAGGCTACCTCTAGTGGCCATGTTCCTACCCCTGCCAGTAGAGAACTACGGTCTTAAGGACCTTGGCTTTGATTTTGGAAGAAAAAACTCAGAAAGCACATGAAATACTCTACATTTTGCACAAAACCATGAAGATAAATCTTTAAATTATGCAATTAGAGACTAGAATGCTGAAAGAGATGTTAAATAGATTTTTTTCAAGGTAAAGTTTTACATGATTAAAGTTATATTATTTTCCCCAAAAAGGCAAACACAGGGAGCACCAACATGGCAGGAAAAAAAAGACCACACAATGATGTGGGTTTTATAAATAACTTCAGGAAAGAATTGGCTGTAATAATTTTATTTATATATTTATGTGTGTGTATATATATATGTTTGTATATGTGCATATATATATGTACGTATGTGTGTGTATATATTCCCCCTTTTAATTACTTTTATTTATACTTATAAAAATAGTATACACTCATGTTTAATTGATGAAAATGTTTTTCAAATGTCTTATCCTTATGTCCTACCAGTCTCGAGAGTAGGGAAGCACTATCCTTGTTCTTGGATAAGAAATAAGAGGCTCAGAGAAGAGAAGAAGCTTACCTATATAAGTGAAGTGAGAGGATCAAGACTAGACTCTGAAAACGCAGAGGCAGAGAGAAATAGGGCAGGTCAGATTCCAAAGTCAGAGGGATCTGAATCTGTATCACACACATGCAAAACCACAGGCCTCAGACAAAGCTCTTTAACCCTTCTGACTGGTTTCCTCATCTGTACAATTAGAGCTTAATGCCTCCTTTTTAGTACACTTGTAAAGATTAAATCAGATAATGTCTGTGAGGCACTTGGCCCGGAATCTAGCATCTACTGGCTGGCTCAATACATGAGCTTTTTCCTTCCCACCACCTTGGCCCCTTTCTCCTTTTCTTCTGGCTCTACTTTCCAAAACAACTCAACTGAGATGATGTAATGCTTCAATTGCCTGACCCAGGCCTGCTGTGGGATCGTGGCCACTGGCCTTGCTTGATAAAAGCACTACATAAATATGACTCCTGGAAATGCTGACATGACCCCAGTTACCATCAGGTTACACCTTTGGAGGAAAAGAAATGGATGTTTTTGTCTCAGTTTGTAACTCTAGAGAGAACTGGCCATAAGCCCAGCTTCGTACCTGGGCATCTCTGGACCCACAGGTGTTAGTTAAACCTAAGGTACATGACATCCCATCTGCAGATAAAAGCTTGTTCTGGATGGATACGCCCTTCAGTTGACCTGTAGCTCTTTCCATCTCTCCCCTCTTTGTATGTTGGGCATGTTCAGAGGTATGTGGAAAGAGCAGGGTTTGGAGTGAAGATATTCAAGTTCAAGTCCTGCTTTACCACTTGCTGGTTCAGTGACCAAAGACAAATTACCCTAAAGGCAAATTCAGCCTCTGTTTATCCAGAGAGGAAGAATGATTGCTTTTGTCATGGGTTTAAGTCAGAATCAGCCTCAAGCCTCCTTTAGAAGAGATGATAAATATGCTGTTCTCCCTCTCATGTGGCTTTTTCTTGAGGGTACCAAAGTTGGCTCGACTCTGTGAATGTCCAGGTTCTCAAACCTCCCTGGGCAGGGAAAGGAGACCACTGTCCTCCAGATCTCCAACCCTCACTGCATCACTGGTCCCTTCCAGAGAGGACTTGTAGAATCCCTAAGTTTGGATTCTACCTGCCTGGTCAGGCTCAGAGACAGTAATAAAGACAAGGCCTTAGTATCTGCCTGTCACCTTCTTATACTGGGGCATGGCCAGGGACTGAGCTGCACAGATATGGGGAAACCATAATCAAGACCCCTGAGTATTTAAGGTGCCACCTGGCAGAACACATCCTGTCTTTAGCATGCCAGCAGTAATAAGCAGGGAAAAAGTCATAGGTTCAACCAGTGTTGTTTATCGTGAATGATGAATAGGGTGGGATGTAACAGAGGAAGAATGACAGTGTTTGAGAACACTGGCTCTGGAGTCAGCCTGCTGAGGTCTGAATTTTGACATCCTCATGTCTTAAATAGGTGAGCTTGGTGAGTTGTTTTACCTTTTTGAGCCTCAATTTACCTTCTGTTAAATGGGATTCAAAATGCACCTACCTGTTATGTTTAATAAGATCACAATCACACATTAATGCATATCAAGGCTTAGTAGCTCTTGCATTTAAGGAAACTCTGCATGAATATTACTTGTTATAACCAAGAGCTAGGCCTACTGGGTAGGCCTTGGTACCAGGTCCCAGTGTCCCCTTTACTCCTCATAACACCATAAAGTTGTTATAACATAACCAGGAAACCCATGTGAGGCTCCTCAGACAGGCTCTTCAACAACCCAAAGTATCATTCTCAGATAGGGGCACCCAGGGTAAGGGTATTAGCCAAAGATGCCAGGATGGGCAGCTAGCCCATGTTTAAATACAGGTCTCTAATGCATGGATGTCAGGGCATGTGTTCAACAACCCCCAAAGTCCATGTAAGCTGCCTTGTAGAAACCTTTGGGCAGCCTCATTTCTGCTAAAACAGCCATCTTTAAGACAGCCCCTGAAGAGACCAACTCAGGTCCTGCCCTGCTGTCCTTTGCTGGAGATGAAGAACAGGCTCTCGGGCTAAGGTTCAGGGTAGAGCACAAGGGACCAGAGAAGTTCCTGGAGTTGGCTGGGTGAGAGGGCTCTCCATTTGCTGCTTGTAGTAGCCTGCCTGCTAACTGGTTGCTTCTCCCTAGTTCCAGCCCTGCCCTGGTCTGATGCCCCAACTCTGCCTTTGCTTCGTTGTTCCCTCTTACCTCCCTATTAAATGTTATGTACAGAAAAAAAAAAAATGTCCTGCAATGTCCCCTTTACTCCTCATAACAACACCATAAAGTTAGTTATCATCAGCCCATTTTACAGATGAGAAAGTGGAGGATAAGATAAGAGTTGTTGTACCACCTGCCCAAGGTCATGCAAGCCAGCTTCACCCTGGTCTTACTCCAAAGCCTTGACTCAGAAGCCCTGAACCCCCATGCAGTGGGAACTTATATTTTCATCTATAGAATGATGACAGTAAACATCTATTGATATGTTAGGTACTCTAAATATATGCATATATTTAATCTTCATGGCAACTTTTTGGGGCAGGTGGCTTTATCATCATAATTTTTCATATGAGGAAACTGAGGGTATTAATAAAAGTAATCTTGAAGGTTTCTTCTCAATCTATAATTTATTTAATTAAATTCAATGTTTTCCAAGTGTGTTCAGTGGAGCACTAATTTTGTAAGTTTCCCTGTAAAATAAAGACTTCCTGCTGCAAACACAGTATTTTGGAAATACTGCCCAGGAAAGCCCCTTCTTTGAGCTACACAATGCACATTTACATATTAAAGGGACAGAGGAGCCTTGTAGGGAGAAAACCTGTTAAACTTTGTTTAACCCAGTGTTTTCCAAACGGATTTGACCAGAGAGACCCACCACCCCTTCTCTCCTGTCTCACACACCTGCACAACATCTGTCAACATTCTGCAAAGCCTTTTGGCAAAGTTCATTCTAATTCAACTCAACCTACATTCATTGAAGGTCAGGTCTGTACCCATCCCTGTGGCTGCTGGACTTCCAGGGCTGGCAAGAGAAGTTGTTCTGCCTTCTGCAAGTTTATAATCTTGGTGGAAAAGAAAAGTGCACAGTAAATATTTAGAAAATACTCCAAATCATTAATTTAGATGTTTGATGCCAAAGATGCCTCCTCTGGAGACAGGAAAGTGGTGGAAAACAATGGGAATGGCCTGCCGAAGGAAGAATTTAAGCTGAACCGTGCAGAATGAGTACCTCAGCCTGATCTGCAAAAACAAGGCAATTGGGCTCTTGAGAAACCTCCTAGTTTCAAATAAACGCCTATTTATCAGTGATGGGGAAATCCCATTCCTAGGACTAGATGGTTTTATGCTCACAGTAACAGATATTTTTCTTGCAATAATTTCGATAACATGGGTTGCATATAGTTATCATTAGGATTATTATTATTGTTATTAAATTAGATGGTTAAAATGGTTATAAAACCTAAATATCTCTGAGCAAATCCTGTGTTTGATTTGATTGACCTGTTTGTAGTAGCACCTCAAGCCCTATGACTCCTGCAGGTTTCTTGTCCCTGTCGCTTTTATCACATACTGCTTAGATAAACAAAATAAACTCCCGCTCACAAAGAAGTGATGTGAATCACCCAATTCAGCAGCTTCCTCTTTTTTCTTTCTAATGTTCTTATTCTTCATCTCTATTATTTCTGAATTGCACTAATTAATTCCTAACACATTTGATTTTCTTTTTGAAAAACCCAAAAGATTAATAACTGTATTCGCTTAGGTGACCTGGAGAAGAAAGGGTACACCAGGCAGTGGGAGCAGTCAGAGCAAATGCTGGGAGGTGGGGAATGGACACACGCACAATGGGCTTCAGAAGGCCAGGATGAGGTGGTGGGTGCGTCTTGCCGCTGCAGCTTGGGATCACCACTTGGCTTTGATCAGCTGTTGAGTTCACAGCAACATCTCAATTCCTTTCGCTGCTTGCATACCATTACTCTCCTCTCTGCCAAGAGATCCCAGTGCAGCCGATTTTCTGGACCTGTGTTCATCTCCCTGACTCCTGTGGGTTCTGGTGTCAGAGTCAGTCTCCCTGATGGAGCTCCTGTGGCATCTCGTCTTTTCCTTGTTAAGTGCATGGATTCCAATATTCTTTAGAATTTTGGGACAAAGTGGCTAAAACTTTGGATGAAACCATACATTTTTATATAGCATGTCTAACACACACCAGTTATGGAGTGCCTAATGTGCACTCTGTTGAATACTAGAGGTATGAAATGAGGGTTTCTGGCTTTAAGAATCAACAATTAGTCTATGTGCGGTGGCTCATGCCTGTAATCCCAGTACTTTGGGAAGCCGAGGCAGGTAGGTCACCTGAGGTCAGGAGTTTGAGAACAGCCTGGCCAACATGGTAAAACCCTGTCTCTACTAAAAATCCAAAAATTAGATGGGTATGGTGGTGGGCACCTGTAATCCCAGCTTCTCGGGGGCCGAGGCAGGAGAATCGCTTGAACCCAGGTCGTGGAGGTTGCAGTGAGCTGAGATTGTGCCATCGCACTCTAGCCTGGTCAAGAAGAGTGAAACTCCATCTCAAAAAAAAAAAGTCAACAATTAGATAGAAAATTAGCTCATGTTTATGGCATGATTTGATACTTAACAGGCATGCATATAGTGTGAAATCGGAAGAAAGCAAAGGGAAGTTGATACAGAAATTTATGCAAGAGGTCACATTTGATTTGACCTCAGAGGGTGGAGAGCGATTGAGAATGGCAAGAAAATATACACAGAAAACCCAAGGCACATCCTTGTACTACAGGGGACAGAGAGTGGAGTATACTGATTAATACACAGGCCCTACAGCCAACTGTCTGCGTTCAAAACCCTCCTCTGCTATTTACCAGCTGTGTAATCTATAACTGGGGATGTCCAAACCCTTGATTCTTGAAAGCTGTAGTTTTTTAATCTGCAAGAGGGGGAAAATTATAATATCAACCTCATCATGTTGCCACAGAGAATAAAAATGAGTACACACACATAAAGCAGTTAGAGGAATATCTGGCATATAAGTTTTGAATAAATGTTAGCCAACATCATTAAATTTAAGAATTTAATAACAACTCTGACTATGTGCCAGGCACAGTTCTAGGGGCTGGAGATATCACAATGAACAAGACCCTCAAGGCCACTGATCTTTTGGAATATGTGTTCTATTGGGGAAAAATAGAAAATGAAGAAAATATTTAAAGGTGATTTCAGATGATGTTGAATAATTTGTGCTGTGATGGAGTGGTTGTTTAGCATGGTCTGGAACAGTCTTGTAGAGGTGGTATTTGAGCTAAGACTCCAACATTGAAAAGGATTAGCCATTTGAATATCTAGATACAGAAATTTCTAGGAAGAGAGACAGCAAGGGCAAAGGCCTCGGGTGAGAATGGTCCTTCCAGGTAGAGGAATGGAAAAGAGGCCAGGCTGTTTGAGGCGGAGTGGTTGTGGGTAGGGAGACTGGTCAGAGACTAGATCGAAGAGGATGATGAGAGCCCATGAGGCAGGACCTGCATCATAGAGTATGGGGTTTGGCATTTATTACACATCACACAGTCAGCTAGTTGTAGAGATGAATGAGAAATGAGAATTGAAATGAACAGAAGGCTTGGCTATTTCTGAGTTTAAAAATTTACCAGACCTGAGAAGGGAGTGTATTTTCCTTATTATTTTTTGGGCCACTTTGGACCAGGAGGAATTCTCTCTTCTGCTTTCCAAAATGGGCCCCTTTTACTAATCAAAGTGAGAATATTAGTAACAAGTGAGGTCAGTTTTGCCCTGATTTTGTACTCTGGACAGGGGAGAAAAATAGAAATTATTACTCAAACATAACCATGACATTCATTGCTCTGTAGCAATGGAGGCTCTCTCATTGATTTAGCCAACTGTGGTGTAGGGAAAAGACCTGGACTTGGAAGATGTTTCTTTCGTTCATCAGCCAGGGGCCTGGCTAGCAACTGATGCCATACTTAAAGGAGTGACTAGAGATGGCTTCATGGAAGAGCTGTTGACAAAGATGTGGAGAGAAGTAGGGAACCACCAAGAGATGATAAAGCAACTTAACGATAAAGACAAAGGGATGCTGTTGCCATTCTAGGCCTGATGGGAAAAGGGAGGGAGTGATTGCAGGGAGCCTGCAAGAAACATCTCTGTAGGAAAGGGCCATTTAACAGAGCTGTGGCTTTAATGGAATGATGAGGCTTCTGCACAAATGCAGATCAACAAGGAGAGAACCAGGGGTGGGGGGAATGAACACCTGAGCCTCTGTCTCTTCTCGTTTTGATCTTCTGCCAGTCTTTCATTGCTGAACCTACTAAATGCTAGGAAACAATATATCTGTGGTAGGTAGAATACCAGGTCTTCAGAGGTGCCTACATCCTAATCTCCAGAATTTATGAATACTTAGGTTAAATGGCAAAAGGGAACTAGGGCAGAACACAGAATTCAGGTTGATGATCAGCGTAAGATAAGAAGATGATTATCTGAGAGGTCACCTTGTAATCTGAAGTGCCCATTCAAACTGAGGAGGCAGAAGAAAACTAAAGAGATGACCACATGAGAAGGACTTCACCTGACGTTGTAGGCTTGGAAGGGGGCCACAAACCAGGGAATGCAAGTGGCCTCTAGAAACTAGAAGCAAAGAAACAGATTCTACCCTAGGGCCTCCGGAAGGAAGGAAGCCCTACCAACATCTTGATTTCAGCCTGGTGAGACTCATATCAGAATTCCGTCCTCCAGAACTGTAAGAGAATACACTTTTGTTTTCAGCTGCCAAGTTTGTACTTTGTTATGCCAGCCATAGAAAACTAATACAAATCCCAGCTAATACATTCCATAAAAGTACAGAGTAGAGTGGAGAAGAGTAGAAAAGGTATCTTTGGGCTGGGCACGGTGACTCACGCCTGTAATCCCAGCACTTTGGGAGTCTGAGGCTGGTGGATCACAAGGTCAGGACTTTGAGACCAGCCTGGCCAATATGGTGAAACCCCATCTCTACTAAAAATACATAAAGATTAGCCAGGCACAGTGGCGGGTATCTGTAGTCCCAGCTATTTGGGAGGCTGAGGCAGGAAATTGCTTGAACCTGGGAGATAGAGGTTGCAGTGAGCTGAGATGGTGCCACTGTACTCCAACCTGGGTGACAGAGTGAGACTCCATCTCAAAAGAAAAAAAATAAAAGAGAAGATATCTTTGGTACAATGGAGAATATTTACCTGAGTTCAAGTCTTGGGTCTATCCTTACTCTATGGCTTTGGTCAAGATGCTTTGCCTGCTGGACCTTAGTTTCTTCACCTGTAAAATGAGAGTCATCCAGCTACTTAAATGAATCACTGTAGGGATTGAATGGCAGAATGGATGTGAAAGTGTTTTATAAATGAACATTGCATAGAGGTAAGGCATCTGAGACATCTGCAATATAATGACCACAGGATAAATGAATCAATGAAAATTCCCCTCTTTAGACATTCCTGAGTTCAAAGACTTACCTCTTGCCTACATGCTTTGCCCATTACAACTATTTTCAATGTGAAAAATTAGGACATGTCTCTAAAGCATACTTCCCCATGGGGCCCAGAGCCATGCTGGCTGGGCTATAAATCTTTTCTTTCAATGTAAAGATTTATGGTTCATGTTGGAAAAGATCAGTTGCAACACGCACATACATAGTCATGCATCCAGACACATCTTGCATGTTCTAGAAAATGAGACTGCCCATGAGAGACATAAATAGGGAGTTCGACTTTTCAATCACACATCCCGCTAGCAAATCTATCAGCTTCATGCACCTATAGACACTACACATCTTCATATTAATTAATACGCTTCTCATAAAGGACACCCAAATAATTGAGCCTTCCAGCTCTCCATGAAGCACATGCATGATAAGACTATACTCACATATATACCCCAGACCTTCCTTACCTCCACTGGACTCACAATGAGTTTTGAAGCCAAATAAATGCTTAACACTGGCAGAAAATGTGTCTCCTGTATGACAGTCATGAGGAAAAGTCAAATTACTTTTCATGACTTTCAAAATGGCTTGAAGAAGACAAGTTGGTTTGTGTATTAAATTTATCTGGAATTTACATTTTGATTGGCCAACAGTCTGGGCAAATTCCACAGTAACCTATCGATCTGACAGAGACATCTGACAGCTCCGAACAATTGCTGAAATGGCTTTTAAGACCCAGCTGGCCGGTGAGAGCTGGGGAAATTTTCCCAGTGAGCTCTCTCTCATTCATCTTCTAGCAGTTCCCACATCCCCCTCCAGCCCTGGGGTGGCTTTCAATAAAGCCAATGGAGACATATTTCTAGAGACACAAAATAAAAAAATCCTCCTGGAGCCTGCCTTCATTGCTTCTCCTGCCTTTGGCTACCCATTTGCCTCCTTTCACCTTTGATCACAATTTCAGGGCTCTCTTCCTGCTTACTAAATTCACAGTCAGTTCAGGGACTGCTTGCTTGATAATGATGAAGACGGTAACTAAGTATGTCTCTAGGTTATTAGCCCCGGCATCTTTCTAAAATGCTCCCTCTTCTCTGTGACCCCAGGTCCAGATACTGAGCCAGGAATAATCCCTATTCCACTCCTGTCCAACACACAGTGTCATCTACGATATTTTTTGTATTATTATTCCAAACCAGCATGACTTCTATTGTGTGTCTGCACTAATCACTTCACAGTTATCATCTGTCTTAGATTACTGTGGTTTAATTCAATGGAAATAAGTATCTACTACGTTTGGGATATTGCTAAAGGGAATGTATAGATAAAGATAAATTTGCATCGCCTTCTAAAATATTACAGTTTAAAAGAATGGTCGTTCTCAAAGTGTGGTACTCAGGCCAGCAGCTTCAGCGTCATCTGAGATCTTGTTAGCGATGCAAATTTTTGAGCCCTTCCCCCATGCTACTGAATCAGAAACTCTGGAGGTCTTTTAACAAAATTCTCAGATGAGTCAAATGCAAATGATAGTTTGAAAACCATATTCTAAAGTATTTGAGACACATACACAAAAGCTGATATTGATTTCTACAGAAAATGTGACAACAGAGTGCTAACGGAAGTTCAGAGGAATGCTTGATGAACCCTCTCAGCCAAGCTAGGGAGAATTTGGAGGGCAACAGGAAGGCTTCAAGGAGGAAAGGTTGCTGTGCAATGCTTTAAAGGATGGTCTAGAGGACACTCCTAGACCCAGGACACAGAGAAGCAAAGGAATAATGCCAACATGGTAAATGTCTAACACTCAGACTGCCCTTCTCCATTCCCTAACCATGGCAGACATTACTAATAGATCATGGCAGTTTTTTTTTTTTTTTTTTTTTTTTTTTTCTTCTGTTAAACATTGTGGGAGTCTCAGGATCTTCTAAAACACACTTACCCAGGTAGCTGGTAGCAATCAGCTAGAGTTGGCAGAAATCAGCCTATTTCCTGTCTCTGGAGCTGAGTTGGGAATGCTCTGACCTTCCAGTGGGGTAGTCTTAGGGGAATAAGATTTAGAAGATGCTAGATTACATAGGCTTGAATAGGGTCTTGATTGCCAAATAAGAATTGGACTCGTGTCCACAGGCAATAGAGAAGCTCTTAGGGATTTGATCCAGAAAGTGATGTGATCAAGGCTATTTTATATTTAAACGTTTTTGTCTTCCACTTCCTTTATATAGGAGTTTCCAAATTTGGCTGTCCATTAGAACCACCTGGGGAGCTTTTAAAATTCCTGATGCCCAGACCACACCCTTAACCAAATTAATCATAATCTCTAGGAAGTGTGATCTGAGCATCAGTATTTTTTAAAGCTTCTCTGATGATTACACAGGCAGGCAAATTTGAGACCCACCCAGTCATTTATATTATAAATTTATTAACGTGCTGATTCTTTGTTATCCATCCGTTCCCTTATCCTGTATCATCAAGCACAATATCTTACATAGGGAAACAGGTTCAGTACATGATTGCTAGTGAATTAAGGTAGCATCTAACTGGGCTAATGAGTTTCTCAGGTACCTTTTATATAAAATCGCCTTCCCTTCTCAGATGAGAAGGTTTCAACAAAGGCACATGCCATGAAATCATAGTAGCATTTTTATCCTAAATGTAGTAGTTGGGTGTTCTATGGAGAGAACCAGTGATTCCAGTGTTTACCAGAGCTGGATAGATGGTGATTTTATTCTTGTTTTCCCTGTTGGAATGGCTTGTGGAGAGTGAGAAATACAGAGGAATTGGAGAAAGGGTCAGACAAAGAATGCACATTAAAATATAGATGGTATTACAAGAATGAATAGATTAGAAATCTGGGAGGGGAGTATTAAACTACGAGATCGATGTTATTTCTTGAGTCTGATGTTGCTTCGTTCCTCCAATATCTCAAATCTATCCCCAAATCTCATGGCTTACTGCTTAATTACTCATTTCTCCCTTAGCATAAACTACCAGGATTTTTTTTTTTTTGCGTATTTTTCTCCCCAGTTAGAAAATAATTTATCTTTATCTTTGCATCTTTCATAATAGTGTTTAATTCTCTAAATTTGTATTTTTGTTAGAGAAGTTGGTGCTGCTCAGAATGCCCTTCCACACTCTTCGTCTACAAAACCAGCTTCTGCAAGCTCCAATTTGTTTCCTTCTTGACTTCTCAAGACAGATTTGGTTCTCTCAAAGCAGTGACCTCTGTCAAAGCACTTATTCCATTACAGCAAAATGATTTTTCCTATTTCTCTCTCATTTGTTTCTTATTATAAAACTAATGTGTATATATTTTATTACATGGAGAATTTCTATATTTCAAAATAAAAAAGAGGCATTTTAAATAAAATTGAAAATCCTTTGTAATTCTGTCTCCCAGACAGAAATCACTGACGATGGTTTAGCGTTTGAGCAATTTTTGTTGCTGTGTTAACTTAATTGAGATCGTAACTTATATGGAGGAATATTCATAATTTTGGAAATACAGTGTTGATGCAGACATCTTTTAAAATTAAGAATTCTTCAAGACCATATAGAATATAATTCCATTTGTATAAATATCCAGAGTGGCAACTCTATAGAAACAAGAAACAAATCAGTCAGTTGAGGGTGCAAGAGGGATTAAACTGGAAAAGTCCACCAGAAAATATTTCAGTTGATATAAATATGATAAAACTAGATTGTGTTGGTGGTAGCCCAACTCCATAAATTTACTGAAAATAGTGAATTTCACACTTATAATGGGTAGATTTTATGTCACAAAAATTATACCTCAATAAAGCTATTATAATTTAAAAACTCCCCAAATCTAATTTACAATGAGTACTCTAATATCCATCATATAAATGTACCACCATTTTAATTAATTAATCCTCCTATTTGAGTATATATTTTTTTCTGATTATGCTATTATTAAAACGTGCACATGTGGTGCACACACAAATCTCTGCAGTGTATATATTTGAGTATTTTCTCTATGTTATAAGTTATTTTCTTTGCATATTTTATTTATTTATTTATTTATTTTTGAGATGGAGACTCACACTGTTGCTCAGGCTGGAGTGCAGTGGCATAACAGCATCTCAGCTCACTGCAACCTCCGCCCTCCCGGGTTCAAGTGATTCTCCTGCCTCAGCCTCCTGAATAGCCGGAATTACAGGCATGTGCCACCATACCCAGCTAATTTTTGTGTTTTTATGAGAGACGGGGTTTCGCTGTGTTCACCAGGCTGGTCTCCAGTTCCTAGACTCAGGTGATCCACCCACCTCGGCCTCCCAAAGTGCTGGGATTACAGGTGTGAGCCACTGCACCTGGCCTCTTTGCATCTTATAAATAGAAATGCTGCTTAAAAATATTTGAATGCATTTGTCTTTAGATGCAATTGTTAAGTTGCTATCTCAAATGATGCAGAAATTTATATTTCCAGCAGCAGAGAGAAGTGCTTATCTCACAGATCCCTATTTGGAGATTTTTTTTCCCTAGTTTTGCTAATTTGAGAGGTGAGAATAATAGCTCATTGTTTTAATTTGCATTTATTTAATTGCTAGCGAGGTTGCCTTTTTAAAACATATGTTTATTCAGCATTTGTATTTCCTCTTTTGCGAATGCCTCTTCATGGCATTTTATAGCCCGTTTATCAGTTGGAATCTGAATGTGTTGCATAAATTTTCTTCATATGTTAAGAATAACTCTTATTCTGTTACATTTGTTTAAAAATTTTCCAGTTTTCCCCAAAGTATTTCTAACTTACCTTTGATGTTTAGGTAAAGCTACTTTGTATTTTCATACAGTAACATCTAATCTTTCTTTTTTATATAATTTCTTACTTTTTAAAATTAAAAGTACCCTCTTTCCAATTGCCCATCAATATAATCAGTTATCAGTATTACTTCTTGCATTTAAATATTACATTTAATTCTTTAATAAATCTGTAATTATTTCAAGTAGACAGTATTGGGGAATGTTTTCCAGCAACCCAAGGCTTAACCTTTGGGTAAAAGGGCTCATAACCACGTATTAAAAATAATATTTCTAGCCTGGGCAGAATGGCAAAACCCTATCTCTAGGAAAAACACAGAAATTAGCCAGGCATGGTGATGGTGCCTGTAGTTTCAGCTACTCAGGAGGCTGACGTGGGAGGATTGCTTGAGCCCAGGAAGCGGAGGTTGCAGTGAGCTAAGATCACACCACTGCACTCCAGCCTGTGCAATATGGCAAGACTCTGTCTCAAAAAATAAATAAAACGATATAATAATATTTCTTCAACAGATTTGTGATATCATCTCAAAGTTGTATTAAATTTCTATTCTTATACCAAAAACATCATGTTATTTTTAAATTATTTATGCTGTGTAATATATGAGGGTAAATCTTTCTAATACTTATTTTTATAACTGACAGCTATTTTTACCTATTATTATTGTGGATGAATTTCAGAATTACCTTGTTATGTTTTTAAAATGTCCTGTTAAGATGGTTGGAAAATATGATAAATCTTTAAGTTAATTTAGAAGAAACTATTCTCTTTACATAATTGGGCCTTCTGCCCAGGAACACTGCTTATCTTCCTAGTCAAGTATTTTTTATATTTCACTGTAAAGTTTTGTGGTTTTCTTCATAAGCATCTTTCTTGTTAAAGCTATTCATAGGCATTTTATGTTTTCTGTTGCTATTGTGAATAAGATATTTTAAAATCATACTTCCCAACTAGTTATTGCCAGTGAAGAAAAATGCTATTATTTTGGTGTATTTATCCTGTAACCAGTCTCTTTGCTGCACTCGCTTATTAATTTTAATAGTTGTTCAGTTGATTCTCTTGAGTGTTCTAGGTATCAAAATATATATTTTATAAAGAATGATAATTTTGTCTTCTCATTTTCAGCCATTATCATTCAAGCAAAGCTATCTTTGTTGCAAAGAATAGAGACCTCTGTAATACAGCACAAGAAAAACGAATGCATCTGGTGTGGGTGGCAGAGGGGCTGTTGCTGAAAGCACACAATCAGGCAACACTGTAGAAGCGGGAATCTGATACAGCCTAGTTTCATGAGAACTGGAGCTAGGGAGCCACTAGAAATCAAAGCCCCTCTCTCTGGCTCTTAGGAGCTATATGATACTATATGACATTTTGTTTCCCTCCATTTCTTAAGTCTCTAATCTCTTCTTGTCTCTGTCCTCTTTTTCTTGGAAGAATTTTTCTTCTGCCAAATGGCTGCTAAACATATACCTGTCTTCTTAGTGCTAACATCCAACATACACCCACTATCTGCTCTCTGGTTTTACGTCTAACTGCTCAAGAGAGAGACTGAGCATTATTGCCAGGCAATAGATTGGCTGACCTTGGTTCAGGGCTCCACATCTTGTCTGTTCAGCACTGCCCAGATTGTGGCTGGCTTGCGTGATGAAAACACAGCCTGTAAAGTCTTTCTCCTCAGGTCTATTGCTACTGTTTTTGGCAAGTGTTGACGGTTTCATACCATGAATGAAATAGCTGTTCCACTTCTTCTCTGTTCTTGGAGGAGTTTATAAAGTATAAGAATTATCTTTTCCTTGAAAGTTGGAAAGACATTACCTAGAAGGAAAAAAAACCTGTTTGAAACCAGCAGTTTTCAGGCAAGTAATTCTTTGACAATCCTTTCAATTTCTCCCATAATTATTGCTCCAGTCAGGTCATGAGTATTTCTCTATTTCTTTGCTAGATCGTGATCTCCTGGACAGCCAGAACCATGTTTTATGTTATCTTTTTGTGCCCAGTTTCCAGCCCTGGGCCTGGTCTTGAGCAAGCCCTTAAGTTGTATTGAGTTGAAATGATGCAAATCAGAGATGGCAGAGATAATAAAAACAAGGATGGATATGGAGGTAGAGGATGAGAGTTTGAGAATTAACTTTGTTATTTACTAATTGGAGGGATTTCGGTAAGTTGTTTCATTCTGAATCTCACTTCTTAAATTTGTATGGTGATGAAGTTTGGGATTGGAGTATATGTGGAGAGGAACCTCTGAAACCTTTATCATGTTTTAATATTCTAATTTAAGCTCAAATGAAAAAAACTGAATTTTTATCTGGAAAGAAAAAAAATACTGTTCAGAATCCTGTGTTAATCCTTGTTGGTATTAATAAACAAGCAAATAAAGTAAATACATGCATTAGGTTTTATTTACCATCTTACAGTGGAAGATAATCATTTGTGAGTTCAAGCCCTGAGGCATTACCTTCTTGACAGCTTGTGAGGTACATGTGTGAAATCGAAACATTTTTGTGAAAAATCCTAACAAAGCATTCCTGTGTGTGCCTGTTATTTTAATGTGAACTAACAGCCTTATTCTAATAATTTATCACATTTGAAAATATAAACTGGACTCCTAATTCATGCATTTTCAGAAGATGCTGCTTTGGTGCTGACATTTCTTGGTGACCCTGGTGATAGTGTGTGTGTACCCATTCATATTCTCTTCTGATTAAGATCAGTTGGCAAGCAGGTTTTACACACAGTTATGGATATTTCATATGCCTTTTGGGTTCTTAATTATGTAGGGCATTTTGACTGACTAGCTGCAATCAGCATGTGAGAAAGAAGAAAGAAAATGACCATGATCATCACACACTGGGGTAATTGGGTGTCTTCCCAGCCTCCTGGTGATGACCAAGGACAGTTCCCATCAAAAACACCTAAATCAAAAGAAGTCAGCAACCTGCTGAATGTAGTCCCCAGATCAGGTCATATTAAACTCTTCCAATGTGCATTTCAAATATGAAACATAAGCACTGATTGCAAATCTGAAGACATTTTCATTTAGCCCTAGGCCAGGATTTTTAATTTAAAAAAAATAAATAAATAAACCTGTCAAGGTCTGCAAGAAAGGCTCTTAGATATTCTGGCCAATGGTTTATTTAAAAATCCAATAATGCAATTTCCTTAGCAGCAGGAGACAAGAGACCTTCTCTAAGCTGAATGTCCCATAACTGGATGGTAGCCAGATTCCCAGGACATGAAACAAAAGTTCATGAAACAGAAATACATTCCCAGTACATTAAACCCCTTTATAAAAGGGGTGCTACCTTGAGGGCCCAGGACAGGATATTCTGAATGCCATTTCTGCCCAAAGTAACTATGTGTATTGGGAGCAAGAAAACCTGGCAATCTAATCTCACTTGCTATCCATGTGAATTTGGCCATTCACATGGAATATTTATTTGTTTGTTTATTTATTTATTTATTTTACTGTAAGTCCCAGGAAACATGTGCAGAATGTGGTGGTTTGTTACATAAGTAGACATGGGCCATGGTGGTTTGCTGCATCTATCAACTCGTCACCTAGGTTTTCAGCCCCACATGCATTAGCTGTTTGTCCTGATGCTCCCCCTTCCCTCACCATTCCCCAACAGGTCCTGGTGTGTGTTGTTTCCCTCCTGTGTTCATGTGTTCTAATTCTTCAACCCCTACTTATGAGTGAGAACATGGAATGTTTGGTTTTCTGTTCCTCTGTTAGTTTGCTAAGGATGGTGGCTTCCAGCTTCATCCATGTCCCTGCAAAGGACATGCTCTTATCCCTTTTTGTGGCTGCATAGTAGTCCATGAGATATATAGATATAGATATAGATATAGATATCCCATTTTCTTTATCCAGTCTATCATTGATGGTATTTGGGTTGGTTCCATGTCTTTCCTACTGTGAATAGTGCTGCAATAAACATATGTGTGCATGTATCTTTATGATAGAATGATTTATATTCCTTTGGGTAGATAACTGTAATGGAATTGCTGGGTCAAATAGTATGTCTGATTCCAGATCCTTGAGAAGTCGCCACACCATCTTCCACAATAGTTGAACTAATTTACATTTTCACCAACAATGTAAAAGTGTTCCTATTTCTCCACAGCCTCACCAGCCTCTGTTGTTTCTTGACTTTTTAATAATTGCCATTCTGACTGGTGTGGTTGTGATTTACATTTCTCTAATCATCAATGATGTTGAGCTTTTTTAACATGTTTGTTGGCTGCATAAATTTCTTCTTTTGAGCAGTGTCTATTCATATCTTTTGCCCACTTTTTGATGGGGTTGTTTCATTTTTTCTTCTAAATTTGTTTAAGTTCCTTGTAAAATCTGGATATAAGACTTTTGTCAGATAGGTAGATTGCAAAACTTTTCTCCCTTTCTGTAGGTTGCCTGTGCACTTCGATGACTGTTTCTTTTGCTGTGCAGAAGCACTTTAGTTTAATTAGATCCCATTTGTCAATTTTAGCTTTTGTTGCAATTGCTTTCGGTGGGTAATTTCATCATAAAATCTTTGCCCATGTCTATGTCCTGAATGGTAGGTTTTCTTCTAGGGTTTTTATGGTTTGAGGTTTTACATTTAATTCTTTAATTCATCTTAATTTTTGTGTAAGATTTAAGGAAGAAGTCCAGATTTTGTTTTCTGCACCATGAATTAAATAGGGAATCCTTTCCCTATTGCTTGTTTTTGTCAGGTTTGTTGAACATCATATGATTGTAGATGTGTGGTCTTATTTCTGAGGCCTCTGTTCTGTTCCATTGGTCTATATGTTGGTTATGATACCAGTACCATGCTGTTTTGGTTACTGTAGCCTTACAGTATAGGTTGAAGTCAGGTAGTGTGATGCCTCCAGCTTTCTTCTTTTTGCTTAGCATTGTCTTGGCTATGTGGGCTCTTTTTTGGTTCCATATAAATTTTAAAGTGTTTTTTTCTAATTCTGTGAAGAGTGCCAGTGGTAGTCTGACGGGGATAGCATTGAATCTATAAATTACTTTGAACAGCATGGCCGTTTTCACAATATTGATTCTTCCTATCCATGAGGATGGAATGTTTTTCCATTTGTTTGTATCTCTCTTATTTCCTTGAGCAGTGGTTTGTAGTTTCCCTTGAAGAGGTCCTTTACTTCCTTATTAGTTGTTTTCCTAGGTATTTTGTTCTCTGTGTAGCAATTGTGGATGGGAGTTCATTCACTCACATGGATTATTAAATAAAAAACTTTACATTTTAAACCCCAAATTTAAAATATGTCACAGAACTGCCAATCATCTCCCAACTCTGGCTGTTTATAGACCAAGAGCACAGAAAGAGCTTCTCTGTGTATTATCTAGCCCTGCCCTGTTGGTCAGAACTGGCCCAGAGAAGTACCACTGACTATTTGGAGGAATCAAATTTCCTCTCTCTAGAATTTAAAATCACTAACCAGGAAAAGGGACTCAGCTGTGGGCACTGAAGCTATAAGAGCCAATGATCTCAAGGGTCAAAACGACCATTTTGGAGTAGCTGTGATGGACCATAGTTAATCTAAAGAAACCGGGTCTTAGACAAGATACTAGCACATATGGATAGGATACATAGAAGCAGGAATGAGAAGCCAGGCAACCCCAAAGAACAGGAGAGAGGAAGCAGACATCTGATAATATTCTAGTTCCTATGAGGTCTGGAAGTTGAGTTCATGAGAGTTTCTGCCTTCTATTTTCTGGAATTTCTCTGAGTAAAATTTATTCCTGGAAAGCAACTGCAAGAGAATTATGTAACTTTTTATCTGACTAAACTTTAGGTATCTCTTGTCTTACTGAATAATTGAACTTACAAATGCTTATTGAACATGCTTTATGAACCAGGATCTATGATGAAAGCTGAGAAAAAAACAATGAACAAGATGGGTACATTTTCTGATCTCATAGATCTTATATTTTAATGGGAGGATAAAAAGACCAAAATAACATATGAAAACAAAACTCATATGGGCATAAATTAGTAAATGATGACACATTAACAAATGGAAAAATTAAAAACAAATGAAAAGACATAATATGCTTTCAGTTCAAAGATTTAGTATTGTTAAGATTGATCTGTAGATGAAGATTTAAGGCAATCCTTATCAAACTTTCATAGGACTTTTTTACAGAAATTGACAAGCTGATCTTAAAATACATATCAAAATGCAAGGGACTCAGCATAGCAAAATAATCTTGAAAGAAAAAAAATCTAGAGAACTCAATGTTCTAAATTTTAAAACTTAACACAAACTGACAGTAATCAGGATAGCCTAGTACTGGTGTAAGGATACAAATATACATAAAAGGATAGAGAGCCCAGAAATAAACACTCGTTTTTTGGAAAGTTGATGTTTGACAAAGGTGACAGGACAATTCAATAGGGGAAAACAATAGTTCTTTCAACAAATGGTGCTAAGACGACTGGGTATCTACAACTTTATTCCTTTCAAATAAAGATGGACCCCTTCCTCTCACCATATACAAAAATTTATCAAAATAGATCGTAGCCATAATATAAGAACTAAAACCACAAAATTCATAGAAAAAAACCATAGGAGTAAATCTTCGTGACCTTAGATTAGTCAATAATTTCTTAAACACAACATTAAAGGCAAAAGTGACAACATAAAGTGTACATTATCAAAACTAAAACATTTTATGCTTCCAAGGACACCATAAAGAATGTGAAGAGAAAATTGGCAGACTGGAGAAAATATTTGCAAATCATACATTTGATAAGGGATTTGTATCTGTAATACGTAAAGAACTCTTACAACTCAATTATTAAAAGACAACCCAATTGTGAATGAAAGATATAAATCAACATTTCTCTAATGAATATTTACAAATGGCCAGTAAGCACAAGAAAGATGCTCGGGATCATTAACCATTAAATAAATGCAAATTAAAACCAAAATGAGATATCACTTTATACACTCTAGGATAGTTATAATAAAAAAAGGATAATAAATGCCAGCAAATATGTGGAGAAATTGAAATCCTCATGCACTGCTGTTGAAAATGTGCAATCGTCCAGTCACTTTGAGAAATAGTCTAATAGTTCCTTGAAATGATGGAGAAAATGAGGAGTGACTTCTAATAGGTATGGGCTTTATTTGGGGGTGATGAAAATGTTCTTAAATTGATCATGATAATGATTGCACAACCCTGTGTATATATTGAAAACTATTAAATTTTGTACTTCAATTGGGTGAATGGTGGAATAATATTGTTAATGATATCTCAATAAATGTTTTTTTTTGTAAAAAATATAGGGGAAACAATTCTTCTCTTGCAGGACCATTAGCAAAATTGGGTGTGCAGCTATTTGTTTGAATTTGTGTTATTGTTGTACATCATCCTAAATAGTTCTTAACCAACCATGGACTTAAAAGTGTCCTAGGTACAATATTTGTAAATAATTGTATTCTCTAAATGGAAGGGAACATCCCTACACATGGTATCTAAGAGTGAAGGGACATTCTTAAATATTGTTATCAGGAATTTCAGAATGCAAAATGAAATTTTTTTGCCATGCTTTTCTGCTTTAACATATATATTTTTTCAAAATCAGATAAAGCATCGAACTTGATGATGATGATGATATTACCATTTGTTAACTACTTATTATTGCCCAGTCTATGCAAAGCACTGCATAATATTAGTTTCTGTACTCTTTCCAATAACCCTCAGATTTATTTTGTTTTCCTTATTTTTGATAGAGCAACTGAAGCTCAGTCAGATGAGTTAGTTAACTTGTCCAGTATCACACAGTCCATAGAGGCAGTTTGAAATTCAAAAGCCAGAAATGGCTGATTTCCAAATACACACTGTTAATCTCTAATTATGCTTTTTCTTTACTAGTACATTTGCATTTTTAGTTTTTCTGTTTTCATATTTTAAGTACATAATTATGTAACTGTGTACTTAAAAGTATAAAATTAATGCAGGTCTTTTGTAGAAATCCTGAAAAAAATAAAAGTGTGCCATCGGTGACACTGGGAATAACCGGGGGTTTGAAATGGGGAAATAACATTGCTGATAAAATTATAATATGTATTTATATTTAATACTATTAAAGGATGCTTATGACATAGTGAAATGTAGGTTATAAAGTAATTGAATTGTATTAGCTGATTATATATACAGTTGATCCTGGAACATCGTGAGTTTGAACTGTGCGGGTCCGCTTTTACGTGGATTTTTTTCAAAAAAAGTTACATTGAGTGTGCTTGCCTCTCCTCCTTCCCCTTACAACTCCTCTACCTATTCCATCTCTGCCACCACTGAGACAGCAAGATCAACTCCATCCCTTCTTCCTCCTTAGCCTACTTAATGTGAAACTACAAGAATGAAGACTTTTATGATGATCCACTTCCATGTAGTGAGTAGTAAAGGTATTTTCTCTTCCTTTTGATTTTCTTAATAACATTGCTTTTCTGTAGTTTACAGTATATAACACATATAACATACAAAACATGTTAATTGACTGCTTTTGTTATTGGTAAGGCCTCTGGTCAACAGTAGGCTATTAGTAGTTAAGTTTTGGTGAAGTCAAAGTTACACATTAATTTTTGATTTCACAGTGGTGAAGTACCTCAACCCTCATGTTGTTCAAATATCAACCATATTATATATGTTACATTACTTTACATATACTACATATGTAAATTGTATATGTAAAAATATTTGCAAAGAGAAAGGTTTAGAAGTATTTGTACCAAAAGTACTTATACCAAAATGTATAGATTTATACCAAAATACTATTTGTCTCTGAATGGATTTAGGCATATGTCTTTATTTGATTTTCTATTTTTTAAAATTGTTTTAACATGATCATCTTTGACTTCTCAACGAATCAGTTTCTGGATGCTTTCCATTTCCTTTGGAAACATAAATAATGTCCACTGTAAGTTAGACTCTTAGTTGGTACACTGGCCTTGAGTGCTCTGGCCCACTTCTGCTTTAACTGACTTTTCATTAACCTACAATTACAGATCTCGATCTCATCAGATAAGAAGGACTTTACTGTAATGAGGGCAGGGTGAGCACCCAATGTCAAACAATTAGTAAACAGACTCCATATACACAGTTCATGAAGTTGCTCTTCAAAGCAAAATAACGTCACACATAAAGCTTCACAATGACCATGCCCCATATTCCCAGAGAGACTTGTCTCTTTTTTTGGTAATTTCCCTCATATTTTTTAACTCTTAGTATCTCTAGGGGAACAACAGTAACAAAAGTGGTAACAGGCAACAAACCAACCTTGACTGGTTAAATTTGTTTAGTTAAAAAAAAAGAGGCTGGGGGGCGAGGGGGACTTTTGCTATTTTGAGTCCAAACCTCACAAAGCATTTATCTCAGCAGAGAACACATTGGAAATTTTTGGATATTTTCATCTCATTTTAATTATTTGGAATAACTTGGAAAACCAGGAAAAGCCAAGAAGACTGATGGCAGATTCATCAGTTTTTATTAATGATTACAAATTACATTTCTTAGAACTGACAACATATGCATTCACAGCTCTCTAGGGAGTTCAGAGAAAGTCATTGCTTTTTCAGAAGAAAACAAGGTCTTCAGAGTGAGTTTTTCTTCTAATGATAATAAATCTCAGAATGTAGAGCAGGAAAAAACCAAGATACTGAGTCCAACTCCCTTATTATACACACAAGGCAGTGAGGCTTAGATGGGAAGTTGTTAACCCAAAGTAACAGAGCAAAACACTAGCAGAGCCAGGGAACAGAACTGAGTCTCTTGACTTGAGGGTCTTACCATACAAGATTAGGCGGTTAAAGCAAATAGATAATATTCACCAGGGTAAGACCATAGGGAATGGCTTGACTGGAATGAACTGGAAATAACATGGTTTGCCACTCTTCTGGAAAATAAACATACATCTTCAGACTGGATTTGGCCCCTAGCTTCCGTATGCATACTCTACTACATGAAACCTCTCATTTAGAAACTCCAACACATTTAAAGATGGGTTACATTATTTATATTGAGTTGATGACTTCATGGTTTAAATAGAAGAGGCCTGGAGACTTTAACTTAGTCTCCAGCTAAAAAAATACCATTTGCAGTCATCAATATCAACTTGAATTCTTCCAGTGATGGGGAACTCACCCTCATAGAATTTCACACATTTGATTGGCAGATAGCCTCAGTCATTAGACTTATCTTTATTAAAATAAAGCAAACTTCTCTGTGACTTTTCCTACTGGCTAAACGCTTACAACTGAAAGCCAAACAGGATTAAGTTTCATTTGTTTGAAGAATGGCAGCTTTTAAAATACCTGAAGATAGTTTGCATGCTCTTCCACATTTTCTCATCTCCCTTAACCTTTCTTCATATGATATATGATATTCAGCTGGTGGTGTATTCAGAAAGGTGAGGGGAAAGTCCCTCCAAACCAAAATAGCTCTTATAGTAGTCCATCATTATGTCTAAAATTAATTCAAGGTACTAAAGTATTGAAAGAGATGTCAAAAGAAGTGGAAGAAAGGTTCAGAAAGGAAACATGGAGAAGGTATTTGAAGTTAATATTAATAATAATGGCATGTAACATCTATCAAAATCTTATACTATGCCAAGAACTCTGCTAAAATCCTTATATATACTATTGTATTTAACTCTCACAACTACCCAGTAGACAGGCATTTTGTCCCCATTTTATAGAGGAAGAAATTGAGCCTCAAGAAAGTTAATTGACCTGCCACTGTCACTTAGCTTGAAAGGACAGAACCAGGATTTAAGCCAGATCTCTCTGATTCCAAAATCAGTGCTCTTACCTCCCCTCTGATATAAAGTATTAGAAAGAACAATGGAATTTAAGTCAAAACACTTGGGTACAAGATCTACCATTTCATGCTGTGTTCTAAGCATTTTAGTTAAGGCCTTTGAGCCTCAGTCTTACTGTCTGTTCTTTATAATTTTTTCACTTCTTTCTCTTCTGTTACAAAGATACAACTTCAGATAAGAACTTGACATTAGTCTATTAAGAACATTTAGCTGTTTCCATTGGTTAGTGGATGAACAAAGACATATTTTTTTTTCATAAAATAAGAAACCCTCTCTTCTAAGCTCCTACCCACATTTCCAGATTTCTTGGTACCTTTTTCTTTAAGCACCCAATATTCTAAGCACACCAGATTACTTGCCTCCCAGAAAACTTGCTGTATACCTCTTAGCTTTGTGCTTTTCTCTCTGCTTTGAATGCTTCTTTTCTACCAAGAGAAATTATATCTAATTTTCAAATCAGAGCCCAAGGTACCTCCTCATCCATTCCACTTCCTGGCCCCATAAGAATTAATCCATCCTTCCTCTTGCTCCTTAATAACTTGGTTCATATCTTTATCATCATAACTCCCGATTTTAACACATGCTACTTTTAGAATAAGAATTTCTTGAGAGCAAGGGGCATATTTTATTTATTCCTTGTTTATAAACAATATATAACACAGTGCCTTGCACATTGAAAAAAATAGGACCTACTATGTGCGAGATGCAATTCATACTAGGAGCTATAATATCATAATGCTTGGCTATTTCTTTATTGAATGAACAAATGTACAAAACTAGAAAGATCAGGCTTCCTTCCTCCACATTAATTAGCATTTTATTAAATGTGATGAATTCCATTTGCTGCAAAACTATGGCCCTTAAATGACTTTCATTTGGATGTAGAGATGTACTTTCACATTCAGAGAGCAGAAGATAAAATCAGGTGCCCTGTCATTATTACAACCACTGCCATTATGGTTATGATGATGAATATGAGATTATTATTATTTTTATTATCTTTAGCAAATGAGTTTTCTTTCTTTTCTCTAGAGCTTCCAGTAATGTTTCTCATGTGTTTTCAGCTGCCCCATCTTGTTTTGACACTTCTGCCCGTGAGCTGTATAGAGAGGGGAAGGGGATCTGGGGCTGACCTTGGACTTAGGCTGGCCTGCTGATTGCAGACTGCCCTGGCGGCCGCCACTGCTTTGTCTCTCCCTCCAGCTACACTCAAGGCCACCATTGATCAGCCCACTGAATGCTTTGCAGCTACAGCTTTGGACCAGCCATTGGAGAAATTGATTGCAGTAAATTCCCAGAAGATTGAGCCACATCGACTTGTCTTCTGGTCCCACCAATAAGCACTTTGACTCCCCTTTTTAATTACCCTAGTAGGCCTTCTGTATAATGGCCAGGGCACAAGTTGATGAGAGAGACAGGCAGAGAAAGAGAGACAGACAGAGAGAGAGAAAGAGAGACAGACAGAGAGAGAGAGAAGGAACATGTGGGGGCTGAAATAAAACAGCCTTCCCTAGAGTGGGGTACTTTTAACTTGTGTCAGGAAACTGGATCACATTTGCTCATTATGAATGTAGCATGTAGATTATTAGAAAACTTAATTACAAAATCAAGAATCAAGTTAGGCTCAAGACCCAATTCAGCCAACTAATTTAGTAAATTTGGCAAGTTATTTTGCATAGTTGGGACCCATTTCACATCTGTGAATGAGAAAATTGCTAAGGTAACCTTAATAACCATAAACATGTGTAAATATTAATAAAACCATCACCACTACTACCAATATGATGGTAGTGGGACACAGATGGTAATGACTGCTAGCACTTATTGAATATATAGGGGTTCCAAGCACCATGATAAATGATTTACATGAATAATTTTTTTCTTAATAATTTTTAAGATATCACCCTATGGTATGACACAGAAAATATTTTTCTCTATTTCACTTAAGTAGACACTGAAGCTAAGAAGTTTAGGCTATTGTGCAAATTCATAATATTAAGGATCAAACTCAAGCTTCTCTGGAGTCTATGTGAAATATCAGATAGCTTAGAAACTGTTTACATAAAACCTCTTGATTTCTTATTAAGCCTTGTAGCTCTATATATGCATACAAGGAGATACAAGGCATCTTTGCTTACTAGTCTTGTGGTCAAAGAGGCCAAATGCTATTTCTGTTTCAGCACAAAGGGAAGCTCTGTGCCCCTAGTACTTACATATGTGTATCTTTGCTCTTAAGAAAAACTGGACGTTTAAAATGACTGTTGTTTCTGTCTTGTGCATCACTTTTAAGGTTCAAGATCATTCAATGATTGATTCCCACAATGTGAGCAGCAGACTACCTGCTTCATCTCACTTGTTCGAAAACATATTCCTGGCCCACTCCAGCGCTATTTAATCTGAATTCTTAGAGAAGGGGCCCAGGACACTGCATTTCAACAAGGGCTCCTGGTGATTCTTGGGGATATCAGTATTTGAGAACCACTGTGAGAAAGAATCATATTTTATACAGAGCACAAATTCATTGTAATACCTCAGCCTCACACCACCCAGTGGGCCCTGCATGCCACAACCCTCACAGTTCCTCATTCTTTGTAGTCTGAACTCTTAGGTGTCTACCCATCAGCCATCCCCACACGCCTTCCTGCTCCTCCCCTGCTTCCTTGAATACAACACCCAGTTTCATTCAGGAGAATGTACTTAGTCATAGAGGATGAATCATGATTGTTCAAGGCCATTGAGCCATCTCTCCTCTCTTTTCCAGTGACTGGTTAGAGGTAAGAATATCACCTAATTCTGGCTAATATTAGAAAAAGTCTTTTGGGGGGAATTTTGGGGAAAAATTTTAATTTCTCATAAAGGATAAATCTATATAGGGGAATGGTCCCTTGGTAAATTGCCTCCCTTTATACTTTGGACCTAGAAATGTGAGTATGTGACACTTGGAGGCTCTACCTCAATCCTGCAAGTAGGAGGTGACAGATGAGAAGCCAATGAGAAGCCAATATGGTGAGGGTGGCAGAGCAAACAAATTTCTGTGTCCTTGAAGATAAGCTTAGAGCTATTCTACCAGTCCTGAGGTCAACTGATCTAGTCTAATTATATGAATCATAAAAGTCTTTTTGGGTAAGCGACTTAGTCAAGATCTCTCATTCCAGCTCAAAGCATCTTAACTTTCTCCTTACCCTCTATTGCCCTGAAGCATTTCTTCCCCTTTAAAATCAATGTAGAAAAATCATGCTGAAGCTTTATTGACCCAGCCTGCTACCTATCATGTGAGAGAGTGAGAGGAAGGGAAATTAATATGGCCATTTGACCCTGCTGTCAAATATCAGATGTCCTAACTAATCTTTGGAATATTCTGGCTTGCAGTAAATTGGTAATAGCATTCTCTAACCAGAGTTGGACCTATAGAGTAGGAGTCTGAAAACAATGGCCTGCAAGCCAAGTCTGGCCCGTTGCCTGTTTTTGTAAATCTCACTGGGACACAGACATACTCATTCATTTACATATTGTATATGATTGCTTTTATGATACAATGGCAGAGTTGTTGCTGCTGTAACAGACACCAAATGGCTCAAAAAAAAAAAAAAAAAAAAACCTAAAACATTTACTATCTGAGTCTTTTAGTTTACAATGTTGCCAGTCCTTGATACCAATAATCCAGTTTTTGGTCAAAAAGAATGTCTTGTGTTTTAGATACCAGATGGAAAGGACACCACAGTCATTCCATTGGAAAAAGTAGAAAATCAAACTTTTACTCTCATCAAACAGAAAGGCAACTCACTTCACCAAAGGTGTAGACAGAAGGGATAGTTGTAAGCAGAACCAAATGCTCTCACATAGGAGAGACATATATCTTCCCCAGCCTTTGAGCAGGCAGAAAAGTAGAGGATAGCAAAACTCTGGATGTTTACCAGAGAAGTGGGACATCCCTTGGGAGACATGGGCACAGTCAAGAGTGAAGCTGGATCAGTTACTAAGATTCAGAAAAGCAAGAAAGCTCAAGTTGAGAACTGTGGTTTCTAAAACTAGAAACCAGAAGTAATGGGACTTGGGGAATGAAGGATGTAGGATCAGGTAGTACAGCCTATTTTTGATGTACTATAGCTTGTCTACTTGGAGTTTTCTCTTTAACTTGCTCTTAAAGGGCTTCATTAGGCCATCCTGGCATACAAATAGCTGCTGAGAGATAATTGGGTGGCTGACGAAGAACACACATTTCTGTGTAGCATGAGAGAGATGACCTGAGCCCCATTTTTTTCTTTAGGGTCAGAGTCACCAGATAATCTCTTTGTCCAGAGAATTATGTAGGTGCCCAGATAAATATCTTGTTTTAGGCAAAAGGCACCCCAAAATACCTTGCTTTAGTGTTTAAAAGGACACTTACGGCCAATGGAACTACATAAAATGCCTGCCTTGTAATCTTGGGCAACAGCTGCACCTCTAAGCATGTTTTCTGGTCTGTAAAATCAGCATGGGGGTACTGATAAAAATATGCAGGGGTGTGCATATTACATTTATAAACACTTGTGCAAGTACCTCCTAAATATAAACTACTCCGTAAATGAGAAATGTCATCATTATTATTGAATCAAAGTACATTCGGATAGGCCTGCAGTTGAGTTAACAGAAAAAAAAAAAAAGGTCCGTTAAATAACCTGTTGAATGGGAATAATTTAGGACTCTAAGAGGTAGGCAAATGCTTGCCAAAACAGACTCTTTCTGCTTAATCTAATCGACACTGAGGGGGTCCTGGTGACTGACAGTAACTAACCACCAGGCTTAACCTCTTCAGGAGATTGTTCCTTGCCAGAGGCAATAAAGGAATACAAATTGTATGCAAGCGTATGCCCATTTTATTGTTTGCTAGAAGGAGAATGTGCCTGTAGCTTGGTCTCCATAAGCCTCAATATTTAGATCAAATGGAATACAGAGATATAGTTGGTGTAAGTCCAGAAATACATTCATGGGTACTAGGATGCTTTTAGCAGCACTAGCTGGAACATTGGAAACTACACTAATAGAACAAAACAGTTAAATGGATACTTAAAGTCCACGGAACAGGACGTTTGTTAAATGAGCTACATGGTTAGGCAGCCCATGGTCTCGTCCAGCTCAGAAGGAAATGGGTAGTGTTCAGATCATGGAGGTTAGAAAGTAAGTGACACCAGAGTAGTAAGCAGCGTTGGTGATCTTTGACTCTTAGACTCCATGCCTAATTTGGGGTCCATACCTTTCAAAGGAAGTTCTCCGAAATATTTCAGGATTCATATTCATGTGTGGGAGCTGCTGGGCTCCAAATTAGAGACAGTCTTTAATATAATACATTTATATGATGTATTTAAAATAGTTAAACTCATAGAATCAAAGAGTGAAGTGGTGGTTTCTAGAGAAATGAGAGTTACCAACTGATAGATACAAAGTTTCAGTTAAGCAAGATGCATAAGCTCTAGAGATCTGCTGCACAACACAGTAGCTCCTAATGTTAACACTAATGTATTGTGCACTTAAAAATTCGTTAAGATCACAGATCTCGCATCAAGTGTTACAGTAAAATTTAAAAATGATGCTACATGTATCAAGTATTGAACTTAAAGGGTTTTAGCTTGTCCCTTCCCTTTTTACTTATTAGCACCGCTATAACTTGCTTATACTCATAGTATCAATCCTGTTTTTTCACTTGTAGAGTATTATGATGTTCACATCTATAGATTTTCTCTGTTGATACTTTGCACATAGACAGACCCATCTAACACTGAATTTGTATGAATTTGTAGTCCCTGTATGTGAAACACTTTACAAGAATGAGAATAAATGACCTACAACTAAAAGCAAAAGTATGGATAAGTCTTACACATATATGTTCAGCTAAAGAATTTAGGCAGAAAAGAATGCATACAGAATGATTTCATTACATAAATGTAATGTACAAAAACAGAAAAAAATACAGAAACGTACAAAAACAGAAAAAATAACCCATCATTAGACATTGTAAAAGTGGTCACCATCATAAAAGCAGTAATTAGAAGGGATCATAACACAGATTTTTGGGGTGCCATTCATGTTCTCTTTCTTGATTTCAGTGCACAGATATATTCAGTTTATAAGCATCTATCAAGCTATGCATTTATGAGATTTCCACTTTTCTATGTATGTAATATTTACATTAAAATTGTTTTAAAATGTAGATGGAGCAAGGGATATAAGACAATCAAACTAATAAGCAACTCAGCCCCAAACTAATCATAGCACCTTGGGCAAGTCATTTTACCAGGCTGAGTGTTGGATGCCTCATCTATAAAAAGACTCTAACGATCCTTGCCACTTGGAGTCACTGTGACTATTATATTGAAAGGAATGACTACATGTAAAGTACTTAGCATAGGGTCTGGTACACAGCAGGCACCAAATGCCTGGCTGCTGTTATGATTATGATCCTTATATTCTCCAGGCTGACACCATTTCAGACTGGATGATCTGATGTTGACTGTAGTCTCAGGTCCACCAAAAGACACACACTCCCTGGGTGCAGACAGGGCACCCAGACTGCAATGAAAGCAGAGAAGAGATGAGGAGAAACATAAGACCAGAAAATAGAGCTGGAAAAGCTCATTGAGAAAGAGACCATAGAGGTTTAAAAAGCCCAGAAGTTGGATTTTATTCTGTAGATTGGATTTTATTCCATCTATACATTATATAATATAAATAAATACATTATATAATATAAACATAAATATACCTTATATAATACATTAATTATATGTATAATTAATATAGTGTATTAAATATGTATAAAATTAATATGTATAAAATTAATGTATATAATATACATTATATAATATAAATATATGTATTTATATTGTATAAATAAATACATATATTGTATTTACATATAATACATATATATTTATATACATAAATACATTTATAGATACATTTATATGTATTTATATATATGACACTTTAAGTTCTTGAGTACATGTGCAGGTCTTGCAGGCTTGTTGCATAGGTACACACCTGCCATGGTGATTTGCTTCCTCCATCTCCCTGTCACCTACCTGAGGTATTTCTTCCAATGTTATCCCTCCCTAACCTCCCCACTCCCTACTATCCCTCCCCCGCGTCCCACCCCCCAACAGACCTCAGTATGTGATGTTCTCCTCCCTGTGTCCATGTGTTCTCATTGTTCAACATCCACCTATGAGTGAGAACATGTGGTGTTTGGTTTTCTGTTCTTGTGTCAGTTTGCTGAGAATGATGGTTTCCAGATTCATCCAAGTCCCTACAAATGACATGAACTCCTCTTTTTTTATGGCTGCATAGTATTCCATGGTGTATATGTGCCACATTTTCTTTATACAGTCCATCATTGATGGACATTTGGGTTGGTTCCAAGTCTTTGCTATTGTAAACAGTGCTGTAATGAACATACATGTGCATGTGTCTTTATAATAGAACAATTTATAATGCTCTGGGTATATATTCAGTAATGGGATTACTGGGTTAAATGATGTATCTATTTCTAGATCCTTGAGGAATTGCCACACTGTCTTCAACAATGGTTGAACTAATTTATACTCCCACCAACAGTGTCAAAGTCTTCCTATTTCTCCACATACTCTCCAGCATCTTTTGTCTCTAGATTTTTAAATGATTGCCATTCTAACTGGCATGAGATGGTATCTCAATGTGGTTTTGATTTGTATTTCTCTATTGACCAGTGATGATGAGAATTTTTTCATATGTTTGTTGGCTGCATAAATGTCTTCTTTTGAAAAGTGTCTGTTCACATCCTTTGCCCACTTTTGGATGGGATTTTGTGTTTTTTTTTCTTGTAAATCTGCTTTAGTTCTTTGTAGATTCTGGATTTTAGCCCTTTTTCAGATGGGTAGCTTGCAAATTTTTTTTTTCCATTCTGTTGGTTGCCAGTTCACTCTAATGATTGTTTCTTTTGTAGTGCAGAAGCTCTTAAGTTTAATTAGATACCATTTATCTATTTTGGCTTTTGTTGCCAATGCTTTCGGTGTTTTAGTCATGAAGTCCTTGCCTATGCCTGTGTCCTGAATGGTATTGCCAAGGTTTTCTTCTAGGGTTTTTATGGTGTTAGGTCTTATGTTTAAATCTTTAATCTATCTGGAGTTAATTTTTGTGTAAGGTGAAAGGAAGGGGCCCAGTTTCAGTTTGCTGCACATGGCTAGCCAGTTATCCCAACATCGTTTATTAAACAGGGAATCCTTTCCCCATTGCTTGTTTTTGTCAGGTTTGTCAAAGATCAGATAGTTGTAGATGTGTGGCGTTACTTCCAAGGCCTCTGTTCTGTTCCACTGATCTATATCTCTATTTTGGTACCAGTACCATGCTGTTTTGATTACTGTAGCCTTATAGTATAGTTTGAAGTCAGATAGCATGATAGCATGATGCCTCCAGCTTTTTTCTTTTTTCTTGGGATTATCTTGGCTGTGTGGGCTCTTTTTTGGTTCCATAGAAAGTTTAAGGTAGTTTTTTCCAGTTCTGTGAAGAATCTCTATGGTAGCTTGATAGGGATAGCATTGAACCTATAAATTATTTTGGACAGTATGGCCATTTTCATGATATTGATTCTTCCTAACCATGAACATGGAATGTTTTTCCATGTGTTTGTGTCCTCTCTTATTTCCTTGAGCAGTGGTTTGTAGTTCCTCTGGAAGAGGTCCTTTACATCCTTTGTTAGTTGTATTCCTAGGTATTCTATTCTTCTTGTAGCAATTGTGAATGAGAGTTCACTCTTGATTTGGCTCTGTTTGTCTGTTATTGGTGTATAAGAATGCTTTTGATTTTTGCACATTGATTTTGCATCCTGAGACTTTGCTGAAGTTTCTTATCATCCTAAGGAGATTTTGGGCTGAGACAATGGGGTCTTCTAAATATACAATCATGTCATCTGCAAATAGAGACAATTTGACTTTCTCTTTTCCTAATTGAATGCCCTTTATTTCTTTTTCTTGCTTGATTGCTCTGGCTAGAACTTCCAATACTATGGTGAATAGGAATGGTGAGAGAGGGCATCCTTGTCTCATGCCAGTTTTCAAAGGGAATGCTTCCAGTTTTGCCCATTCAATATGATATTGGCTGTGGGTTTGTCGTAAATAGCTTTTATTATTTTGAGATATGTTCCATTGATGCCTAGTTTATTTTTAGCATAAAGAGCTGTTGAATTTTGTCAAAGGCCATCTCTGCATCTATTGAGATGATCATGTGTTTTTTGTCTTTGGTTCTGTTTATGTGATTGATTACATTTGTAGATTTGTGTATGTTGAAACAGACTTGCATCCCTGGGATGAAACCTACTTGATCATGATGGATAAGCTTTTTGATGTGCTGTTGCAATTGGTTTGCTAGTATTTTATTGACGATTTTTGCATCTATGTTCATCATGGATATTGGCCTGAAGTTTTCTTTTTTAGTTGTGTTTCTGTCAGGTTTTGGTATCAGGATAATGTTGGTCTCATAAAATGAGTTAGGGAGGATTCCCTTTTTTATGTATTGTTTGGAATAGTTTCAGAAGGAATGGTACCAGCTTCTCTTTGTACATCTGGTAGAATTTTTCTGTGAACCAGTCTGGACCTGGACTTTTTATGGTTGGTAGGCTATTAATTGCTGCCTCAACTTCAGATCTTGTTATTGGTCTACTCAGGGATTCAACTTCTTCCTGGTTTAGTCTTGGGAAGGTGTAAGTGTCCAGGAATTTATCCATTTCTTCTAGATTTACTGGTTTATGTGTATAGAGTTGTTTGTAGTAATCTCTGATGGTTCTTTGTACTTCTGTGGAATTGGTGGTGATATCTCCTTTATCATTTTTTATTGCATCTATTTGATCTTCTCTCTTTTCTTTTTTATTAGTCTGGCTAGCGGTCTGTCTGTTTTGTTGATCTTTTCAGAAAAAACAGCTGCTGGAATTATTGATTTTTTGAAGAGTTTTTTCTGTCTCTATCTCCTTCATTTCTGCTCTGATCTTAGTTATTTCTTGTTTTCTGGTAGCTTTTGAATTTGTTTGATCTTGCTCCTCTAGCTCTTTAAATTTTGATGATACAGTATCAATTTTAGGTCTTTCCTTACTTCTCCTGTGGGCATTTAGTGCTATAAATTTCCCTCTAGACACTGCTTTAAATGTGTCCCCCAGATTCTGGTACATTGTGTCTTCATTCTCATTGGTTTTGAAGAACATCTTCATTTCTGCCTTCATTTCATTGTTTATCCAGTTGTCATTCAGGAGCAGGTTGTTCAGTTTCCATGTACTTGTGCGGTTTTGAGTGAGTATCTTAATCCTGAGTTCCAATTTGATTGCACTGTGGTCTGAGAGACTGTTATGATTTCTGTTCTTTTACATTTGCTGAGGAGTGATTTACTTCCAATTATGTGGTCAATTTTAGAGTACGTGTGATGTGGTGCTGAGAAGAATATATATTCTGTGGATTTGGGGTGGAGTATTCTGTAGATGTCTATTAGGTTTGCTTGGTCCAGATCTGCGTTCAAGTCCTGGATATCCTAGTTGATTTTCTGTGTCATTGATCTGTCTAATATTGACAGTGGGGTGTTAAAGTCTCCCACTATTATTGTATGGGAGTCTAAGGGTCTTTGTAGGTCATTAACAACTTGCTTTATGTATCTGGGTGCTCCCATATTGGGTGCATATATATTTAGGATAGTTAGCTCTTCTCATTGCATTGATCCTTTTACCATTAAGTGATGCCCTTCTTTGTCTCTTTTGATCTTTGTTGGTTTAACGTCTGTTTTATGAGAGACTAGGATTGCAACTCCTGATTTTTTTTTTTTTTTTTTTTTTTTTTTTGCTTTCCATTGGCTTGGTAAATCTTCCATCCCATTATTTTGAGTCTATGTGTGTCTTTGTATGAGAGATGGGTTTCCTGAATACAGTACTTAGTGTTTAGTGCTTCTTTCAGGAGCTCTTGTAAGGCAGATCTGGTGGTGGCGAAATCTCTCAGCAATTCCTTGTCCATAAAGGATTTTATTTCTCCTTCACTTATGAAGCTTAGTTTGGCTGGATATGAAATTCTGGGTTGAAAGTTCTTTTCTCTAAGGATGTTGAATATTGGCCCCCACTCTCTTCTGGCTTGTAGAGTTTCTGCTGAGAGATCCGCTGTGAGTCTGATGGACTTCCCTTTGTGGGTAACCTGACCTTTCTTTCTTGCTGCCCTTAACAATTTTTCCTTCATTTCAACCCTGGTGAATCTGATGATTATGTGCCTTGGGGTTGCTCTTCTTGAGGAATATCTTATGGTGTTCTCTATATTTCCTGGATTTGAATGTTGGCCTGTCTTGCAAGGTTGGGGACATTCTCCTGGATAATATCACAAAGAGTGTTTTCCAGCTTGGATTCATTCTCCGGGTCACATTCAGATAAGCCGATCAAATGGAGATTAGGTCTTTTCACGTAATCCCATATTTCTTGGAGACTTTGTTCATTTCTTTTTACTCTTTTTTCTCTTATCTTGCCTTCTCGTTTTATTTCATTGAGTTGATCTTCAATCTCTGATATCCTTTCTTTGTCTTGATCAATTAGGCTATTGAAACTTGTGTGTGCTTCATGAAGTTCTCATTCTGCTTTTCAGCTCCATTAAGTAGTTTATGTTCTTCTCTAAGTTGGCTATTCTAGTTAGCATTTTATCTAACATTTTTTCAAGGTTTTTAGTTTCTTTGCATTGGATTAGAACTTGTTCCTTTAGCTCAGAGAAGTTTGTTATTACCCACCTTCTGAAGCCTGTTTCTGTCAATTCGTCTAACTCATTCTCCATCCTGTTTTGTTTCCTTGCTGGTGGGGAGTTGTGATCCCTTGGAGGATTGGTAGGAGGGGAGTCCTCTGGCCAGTTGCACTTCCTGGGTGAGGCAGTGCCCCACCCGGCCTCAGTTTGCCCTCCTTGGGCTATACCCAATGTCCAACCAGTCCCGTTGAGATGAACCCGGTACCTTGGTTGGAAGTGCAGAGATCACTTGCCTTCTGCATCACTCTCACTGGAAACTGTGCTCTGGAGCTGTTCCTATTCAGCGATCTTGGTGCTGAGGACTTTATATTTTAACAGAGAAGTCACATGGAGCTGAAACTCAGCCAGATCAGTCTTCTACAAAGTTAAAAGAGATTAAAACAGAAGACTTGGAGATAAACTTTACCTATAGAAAGTGTGTCAGGTCTGCAGAAGTCAGAATATGATGATGTTCCTATTATTATTATCAATATTATAAGCAATAACAACCATTGCAATCACTATTATTTTAGTATGCACCTGCTAGGTACCAGATATTTAAAGGTACTATCTCATCTAATCCTTACATAAAGCACAAGGGCAATAATTGACATTTACCAGGTTCTTACTAAGTGCTAGGTATTCTTCTAAGCATTTTATGCATATTAATGCATTTAGTTGCTATGAGAGCCCAGTGAGATAGGCACTATCATTATCTCCAGTTCATAAATGAAGATACTGCAGCAAAGAGAGATTCTAAGGCCATACTGCTATCGAGAAACAAAGCTGGGATTCAAACGCTGGCAGCTCAACTCTAGTGCCCATCCTTATACACATTATGTTATGTCAACATCCGAGGTATTATTATGCTTATATTCTTATGAACTAACAGAAACAACAGTCAAATTACTTGCTCAAAGTCACAAAGAGGGTGATATAGTTGGGATATTTTCCCCATCCACATCTCATGTTGAAATATAATCCCCAAAGTTGAGGTGGGACCTAGTGGAAGGTGACTGGATTTTGGGGGTGGATTTCTCATGAATCGTTTAGCATTGTATTAGTCAGGGTTCCCTAGAGGGACAGAACTAATAGGATGGATGTATATGTAAAGGGGAAATTATTAAGGAGTATTAACTCACATGATCACAAGGTCCCACAATAGGCCGTCTGCAAGCTGAGGAGCAAGGAAGCCGGTCTGAATCCCAAAGCTGAAGAACTTGGAGTCTGATGTTTGAGAGCAGGAAGCATCTAGCACAGGAGAAAGATGTATGCTGGGAGGCTAAGCCAGTCTAGTCTTTCCATGCTCTGCTGGCTTTTTATTCTGGCCATGCTGGCAGCTGATTAGATGGTGCCCACCCAGATTGAGGGTGAGTCTCCCTTTCCCAGCCCACTGACTCAAATGTTACTCTCCTTTGGTAACACCCTCACAGACACACCCAGGATCAATGCTTTGCATTTTTCAATCCAAACAAGTTGACACTCAGTATTAACCATCACAAGCACCATCCCCTTGATGCTGTCCTCAAGAGAGTGAGTCCCTGTGAGATCTGGTTGTTTAAAAGTGCATGGCATCTCCCCCACTCTCTTTTGCCCCTGCTTTCACCATGTGACTGACATGTCTGCCCCCTCTTTGCCTTCTACCTACCACAAAGGGAAGATGCCTAAGGCCTCGCCAGAAGCAGATGCTGCTATGCTTTCTGTGCAGCCTGCAGAACCATGAGCCTAATAAGCCTCTTTTCTTATAAATGACACAGCCTCAGGTGTTTCTTTATAGAAGTGCACAAATGGCCTAATACAGAGGGAGAGACCCTAGTTTGCTTGATGATAACACTTATGCTCTTCATCACTATCCTATCTGCTAAAGGCAGTAATTTCTAATCATGGCTGAGAACAAATGAAACCTCAGTCAAATGTTTTAGGGATGAAAAAACAGCAGTAACAATAATGCTCATTTATTGAGCACTTATGTGCCAGGAAATTTACATGTTATATGTGTTTATGGGTATTATGCATGTTTGCATGTGTTAATTAACCCTTACAGAAATCATATGAAGAAATTCACATTTTATCCCTGTTTCAGAAATAAGGAAACTGAGTCTTAGAGAAGTCACAAAAGTAATGAGTAAGAGATCCAGAGTTATATCTTATGCAGCCCAACACACACACACAGAAATGCTCTTATTACTCCACTCAACTGCCTCCCAGCCACAAGAGAGCTGGTTTCAGAATCCTGATTTCCTCCTCTCTTCACCCCCATCCCCAGTGAATTCTGCACTTACTGGTGTCCTGGGGCAGTTTAAAAAGCATTCCAAATTTTAACCACTATAAGGAATTCTCAGCTAACCTTTCCAGCATGAGCTGCAGCAGCAAATTCCTTCCCAGGTTAGTAGAAAGCCTCAGGGCACAGAAGAGCAGGTGCTTGCCTGATCCAAGTGTCACCTGCATCTGATATATCTCATTAGCCTAGGGGAGAAACGCAGTCTGGCCTTCTCTTTCTCCCAGATGCAGTCTGGTGCACCAGAAGGAAGAGCCAAAAGCCTGCTTGTGCGGGAGCTAGAGTGGCTTCTCTCCTGAGAGCATGGGAAGGGCATGGCTCCTTCTATGCTCACACTCTCATGAGTGCATGGACTCGGTTCTGAGGCAAGGCAGCCACTATCCCAGCCATGTGGCTATGGCCATCCTTGGGGTTAGAGGGAGCGGCTTCTTCCATAGCAGCAGGTAAGAGGAGTCAAAGGCTTTCTTTCTGTAAATGTCTCCACTTTCGGTCCTGTCTTGGGGTCTGAAATCCTGCCCCCATATACTAAAGTCTTTCAGTGAGGCTCCTTGTATCAATCAGGGTTCAAGTACAGAAGCAGCAAAAGCAAACTAAAGAAGCAGAGTCAGTAGGACACACACACTCTCTCACACACACGCACACGTATCTCTCTCTCTCTATTGGAAAAGCCAGCAGACTGGAAATTCTTGTATAGAAACTACAGTCCATTGTTGGGGTTTCTTCTTTCTCTGAAAAAACCTTAGTCTTGCTCTTAAGGTTCTCAACTAATTGCATGAGGCTCAGGTTTTGGAGAATACTCTCCTTTGAAATCAATTGATTGCACATGTTAACCGCGTCTACTAAATGCCTTCATAGAAGCACTTACATTAATGTTTAATTTTATAACTGGGTAATATAGCCTAGCCATGTGAGCACGTGGCACATAAAATATCACACTCTTCATAGTATAAGGGAAAGGCGACCAGAATAATCGTTCTGGCTCTAACTTTCTGTTATCTTGGTGTCTTAGTTTGTTTCTATGGCTGTAACAATATACTTTAGACTGGGAAGTTTAAAAACAACGTAATTTTATTGCTCACAATTCAGAAACTGAGAAGTCTAACATCAAGATATCCATAGATTCAGTGTCTGGTGAGGGCCTGTTCCTGAGATAGCACCTTTTCACTGAGTCCTCATGTGACAGGAGAGCAAGGGAGTTCACTCAATCCTATTTCATAAGGGCACTAAGCCCATTCACCGGGGGAGAATCATCATGACTTAATCTTTTCCCAAAGGTCTCACCTCTTAACTCTATCACGTTGGATATTAGGTTCCAACATATGAATTTGGGGGAGCCACTGACATTCAGACGATATTCTTCTTTCTGAAAATCAATATAAAGTTCTGTAGAATAGGTAAAGAAAGTTAAAAAATGAGAAAAACATGAGAGTTGTCTTTAGATATTTAAAAGTGTGTGTCCTGGAAGGACTACGTAGGCTTGTTCTGTGGAATTTCTAAGGGCAGAACCTGGACAATTGTTTGGAAGAATAAATGCAAGCTGGGTGTGGTGGCTCATGCCTGTAATCCTAGCACTTTGGGAGGCTGAGGGAAGTGGATCACTTGAGGTCAGGAGTTTGAGACCAGCCTGGTCAACATGGTGGAACCCCATCTCTACTAAAAAATACAAAAATTAGCCAGGTATGGTGGCAGGTGCTTGTAATCCCAGCTACTCGGGAGGGTGAGGGAGGAGATCGCTTGAACCTGGGAGGCGGAGGTTGCAGTGAGTGGAGATTAGCCAGGTGTGGTGGCAGGTGCTTGTAATCCCAGATACTCGGGAGGGTGAGGGAAGAGATCGCTTGAACCTGGGAGGCAGAGGTTGCAGTGAGCGGAGATCTTGCCACTGCGCTCCAGCCTAGGCAACAGAACAAGACTTCCTCTCAAAAAAGAAAAAAAAAAGAGAGGGAGAAAGCAAGCAAGCAAATTTAAGCTTGATTAAGGAAGTTTGTCTCACAATGACATTCCATCATGAGAGGGCATGCTTTATTATGTACTGACTGCTTTGCCTCAGAAGAAGCTCAAACAGCAATTGAAAACATTTATTTGGGGGAGAAAAATGTGGAAGGCATTACATTTTGAACTAGATAAACTAAAAAAATGCCTTTCGATGCCATTATTCTTCACTGCTGGAAAGGCTTTTCTTCTTTTCTTCCTCTGGAACCTCCCTTCACCCAAAGTTTGTCAACTTGCTGTACTGTAGGCAACATAAAATGTAAACAAAGCCTGGGGGAAACATTACTAATTAGCACCTATCAGATGCATTTTCCAGGGTGCTTTATGAGATTAACTGTCCATACCAAGGTAATCTCTTGAACCAATTTAGATGTTCTCACTCAGACACTGAAAGATGAAGCACAGTAATATTTTTTGATTTAGTGTGTCAAGTAAAGCGTACATCCATAACTCCTGTATGCAAAACATTGCTTTGCATAGAGATCCAACATGAACTAGGAAAGCCCCTGGCCTTGGGCTGCGTGGTTACGGAGTGAAATATATGGAAACCTTTAGTAGACTTATTATAAGAAGATTATAGGACCGTGGTGTAGGTAGAGATTAATTATGATGAGGACAAGAAAATACATTTTTGTAGATGATAAATTTTAGCAGGGGCTGAGATGGAAAAGACTTGAACAGATGGATGTTCTGGATAAACAAATTATGGATGAAGAGTACAGGTTGGTAGAGTCAGGGTCTCAGAAGTGTTGCTGAGTCAGACCTAGAGACAGTGAAAGAGAAAGATACTATAAAGGCCATGGGATTCATGATTTTAGTGCTCTTAAAAAATTGAAAAAGAAGATGGGGACCAAAACAAGGGGGAAGTTGAAAGAGAAAATAGTGACAATTTCCATTTTTAGGAAATAACCAAGTGACAGACTTTTTATTAGGTATTTTTCTTGCTAGCTTTACAAGCCTCCTATTTGAAGATGTCACAGCGAGTTGCCATGTGCCTGAAAGACCACTGGCCTGGTGGAGAGTGTGTTGACCTCACTGTGTGGCCTTCGCTGCCTCTCCAAGCCTTGGTTTCCCAGGCATCAAGATGTGTATAAAACATTCCCTGCTCTACGGGCTTGCATGGATGCTGCTTTGCAAACTGTGAATGGCTATGCAAACACTCAGGCACTCAGGGATGGATTGTGTTGGTCCTGGGGGAATTTATAGAAACTTTAAACCAAGTTCAGTATCAGGTATATGTTGCCATCATAACAGAGACTCCAGAGTTGACATAGAGCCTGGTGACAGAGACGTCCACCTTGTGGCCGTCAAAACTGTGTGCTGGTTGTCTGTGGAGTATGGCAGCTGCTCAGATTGTTCAGTGTGAAATTTAATTTGGGCTCCTGGGTGAGCAGGGAGGAGGGCGTGAAAGATATGACACTGGTTAATTTCATGTTTTACAGGCCCAACAACCCCAAACGTACATTTCTCAGTGAAAACCGAGAACCTGCAGGCCACTGCATGCAATGATATGCAGTCCAGGGGGAAAATGAAGATAGAGAGAAAAAAAAACATAAAGAATATATCACTTCCCGAAATCAAATAAACTCAGAAACCTTCCATTTCAGCGGGTTAGATTGACAGGCAGAGAGAGAGAGGCAAAAGAGGGTTTCTTTTAACTCTTGCCAATACTTTTACGCATAACTGCAAACACTCCTGTGCTTGGCATTCAAAGGTCCTAGCCTCTGCCCCAGTCCATCTTTCCACGGTCAGATCTGGTTTTAGCTTGTTCTTGCTCGAAACCTTTCCCTGCCACCCTGTATACAGTATAAAACCTAAACTCTTAAGTGTAGCAAAAATTACCCTCTACCAGATTACCCACCTCATCTCCTGCATTATGTCCTTCAGCTTTCATTCCCACCCAAACCCTTCTCCACTAGCAGCATTCATTGGTTGGTTTCCAAATCCGTGGGCTCCTCCACCTCTCTCTGCCTTTGTATGTGACATTCCTTCTGCCTAGAATTCTCTTTACTCTGGTTCTCACCCAGATTTCAGGGAAACGCAGTCAGTATCGACAACAGCTAAGAGTGAAAATTTTGGCATCAAGTAGACCTGATACTGGCTTCTTGATACACTGAATACTGACTTTTCCCATCCTGCCCACAGTCCTTGACCAATTACTTAACTCCTTTGTTAGTTTCCCATTGTTTTCTCTTTATGAAGGAGAGAGTGTTCCCTACCTTTTCTGGTTATTATGGAGATTCAGTCAGTTAATACGTGTAAAGCATGGAGCACAATGCTTGGCACAAGAAGGTACTTGGTGAATGACTTATTTTAATATTAATTTAACTCATGTTTTACTATGACAACTTTTTTAATCCTCACATGCAGACTTGGATATGTTTTCCATGAATGATCCAATTGCACCTTGAATATGACTAATTTCTGCCATCATTATGTGATACTGTATATAATAGTCGTTTGTGTGTTCCCCTCCCCACCATCAGGCCGTGTGAATGGATACATAGATCAAGTTTGATTATCTCTGTATGCCCAGTGCTTACCCAAAAGCCCAACACAAAATTGGTACTTGAACTATGGATGAATGAATGAATGACAAAGTGAATGATTGGTCACATGCATGGATCACCCTTGAAGGCCCAGATCAAGTGCCATCTGTCCTGTGAAGTCTTAGCTGATCCTATCAGTAGAACAAAATGTCCTGGCTTCTGTGTCTTGGCTCTTTTCCAAAACCCTTACCACATCGTGATCACGTTGTGAGCTCCACACAGGAGGCTCCATGTCTCATTCATCTTTATGAAGCCATTAGCACAGGACCTGGAACTCAGGTTAAAGTTCAGAACAGGTTATTTTTCTTCTCTGTCATCATTCTCTTTCTTCTCTTCATTATAGCCATGCCCAATATTTGGATATCATTAGGGTCAGGATGTACAGGGGCATGCCAGATGCAGGAGCAGTCATGTGGTCAGATTTAGTGCCCAAATGACGTATATAATTGCAGAGTATGGCATGAGTCCCTGGAAGATTGTCCACTGGCTGCTACAGACAATAACATTCAGGAGAAGCTGTAAAAGAAATAAGAAAACAAAGAAGACCTTTACTCATGAGCAAGAGGGTCTGCGTCAGCTCATGAGCAGTATCTTAGTACCTGCTGGTTCTTCTGAGGAAATTATCATTAATTTAGAGTTTTGAAACAAAGGGGAGTTTTGAAACAAAGAAAAGTTTTGAAGCCACTCCAGATAAACAAATCAGGAGTTAAAAATAACTATTGAATTGGTCCATGTATATTTGGAACTATTTGTAGAGTATGTTTGTATATGAGAGAAAATATGCACAATACAAATTTAGGTGTGCATTTATTATCTGTCAGGCACTGGGGTAAGCACTTTACTATGTCTTAACTCCCTTAGTACACACCACAGCCCTATAAGGTAGATATTATTATTCCCACTTTAAAAATGAGACTCGGGTACAGTGAATAACTTGTTCAAGGTCACATGGCTAGTAAGTAGTAGACCTGGATTTGTTTCTGGGTAGTTGACTCCAGAATTGATATTCTCATGAATATGTAAGAGGTCTTGGGGTATTCAAAATAACTGAGAATCCACTGGGCCTTTCAGAGGGTATAGGGTCGGTGGAGGGAGAGGATCAGGAAAAGTAGTGGGTACTAGGCTTAATACCTGTGTGATGAAATAATCTCTACAATAGACCCTCAGGATAAAAGTTTACCTATGTAACAAACTGCACTTGTACCCCTGAACTTAAAAGTTAAAAAAAGAGAGACAAGGAGACTGAGCTTCAAAGAAAATAAATAACTGAGAGAGGTGTGTGTGGTGTGCTTTATAAAAACATATTCAACGGGCATTTATTGAGCACCCACTACTTGTCACTCCCTGTGCTAGGTTAACTGGGTGACAACAGGATAAATAGGACACAGCCCTCCTTTCAGGGAGCTTGCCATCTGGGAAAGACGGGTAGGCCAAGGCTGGGCACTGTGGCTCATGTCTACAATCCTGGCACTTTGGGAGGCCGAGGCGGGCAGGTCATTTGAGGTCAGAAATTCAAGACCAGCCTGGCCAACATGGTGAAACCCCGTCTCTACTAAAAATACAAAAATTATCTGGCCATGGCAGTGCATGCCTGTAATCCTAGCTATTCAGGAAGCTGAGGCACAGGAATCACTTGAACCTGGGAGGCAGAGGTTGCAGTGAGCCAAGATTGCACCACTGCATTCCAGCGTGGGTGACAGGGGGGAACAAAGGAGGAGGGGATAGACCTAAATAGATATTAAGGAATTATTTCAGTTTAATAAACTCTTTTTTACCATTGATTCTGTTCTAGGCCCTTGGTAAATAAAAATGGGTAAGACATGATTCAGACTTTCAAGATACTCGCAGAGTATCAGGCCATAGTGTTTTGTAACAAACGTATGAAATGCCACATGATCATTTAACACTAAATTCCTCGCAATATAAACCCAAAGCCCACTGTGTTGATCCAATTGCATATTACCACAGCCCCTAGTTACTGTATCTTTTAGAAGAAATGTCCTTCCAAATGAGGATTTCGGTCCTCACTGTCTGGTCTACTCCAATGGTTGGGACTATTCCAGGCTCCATCTCACTGAAGTTGCCTTAACTGATGTGGTTAACCAGGCTGCTGTGGAATAGATTGGTTATTGAATCTGCTATGCCCAGTCTCCCCTTCTGAACAAAACTGCCCCACAAACAGTGCCCTACTGGTTGTGGGTAGATGCACTTACTAATTGGACTATGCATAGTCACTTGATGTAGGAAGAATCAATTCGTTGGCTGATAGTGAAGCATGAAATAGCTTGTCCTGGTAGGGTCAGCTGAATCCATCACATTTCTTCTCTGAGAACTGAAACCAGAAGGACAGAAAGAATTTGGTTAGTTGGAAGCAAAAAGAGAAACAGACTAAATAAACAATTTAATAGAAGAGTACTTGAGTGCCCCTCAGAAGGCTGAGTTGTCCACATCACCATATTTTCTGCCATCTCTGAGCTGGAGTATTCGACCGTCCCTGGGCTCCCACTGTGGATCCCTGAAGATATTCCCCAGACTTGCATAAGCTTCAGTGGCTCCCTCTCCCTGGAAATCATAATTGATGGATGGGCTCACAACCCTTTCAGTTCTAGCGTGTGGGGACAAATCAAAGGAGGCAAATGTCAACAGACTCCTCCCGATAAGCTTTGTTGATCACTCGTCGCTGAATGCTGTCCCCCGATGCAACACACACTTTATACCTTCTGCTGCTGCCCCAACCCTCAACCACCATGCCATGCTTTCTGTTGAATAGGGCCTAATGATTTCAGCAAGGAATTGGCCTGGCATGATTTACTTTGGAGGTTCGTGATTATAAAAACAGTCAAGGCACTTTTCAGAGGGATGTGTAGCAGCAACATATAAAATCTCTTGAACATCTACTGTGGGCTATGGATATAGAGAAAAAACGGCTGCCCTGGGGAACCTCCTGGGGTTATGAGAGAAGCAGCCTTGTAAATGCACAGTTAGAATCTGGGATGCAAGGGGCTTGGGTGGAGGAAGCACCAGGTACTGGGCAGGCAGTGAGAGTCAACTCACTTGGCCTGGGGAGGAAGGATAGTGTGTGTGTGTGTGTGTGTGTGTGTGTGTGTGTGTGTGTGTGTGTGTGTGTGCGCATGTCTCAGGGTTGGTCAAGGAAAGCTCTGCAGGAGGTGATAGATGAGCTAAATTTTTAAAAAGAAGAAGGGGTTTTCAAAGCAAAGGAAGAAAAGGAAAGGGGGCCAGGGCATTCATAGAGATGAAAACAGCATATGCAAAGACTGGAAGTTGCAAGACAGCATGGTTGCTCTGAGAGCAGCCAAGATGAGGCTGCAGCAGTGAGGCTGCAAAGATGGCAGAAGAGAGCCTAAGGGAACCTTATTTTCCTGAACAATATTGAAGTAGGGCTGATCTTTAAGTAGGGAGGCAGCTGGCTAATCTGGTGATGTCATGGAGCCTGGCTTGGGGTGGGGGACACTTCATAGCCAGGACCCTGGTAAAGCTCTGTGAGATGGCTGCAAGTTTGCAAAGTGGGGACTGACTTGATGGCAGATGGCTTATGTACACTTCTTCCCAGGGAGGCAGAGGCATGTGACCTCATGTGACCTTGAGGTCAGCCAGTCCTTGGCTAAAATCCCCACCTTGCCATGGCCTGACTCTGGCTATGGGCAGGCTTTGTCACGTCTCAGAGCTTCCACTGCCTCACCTGTAAGTCAAAGAAGCAGCCTTGGGAATATCAACTGCGAAAGGCCTTGATGTATTTTATGCTGTCCATTATTTATGGATTAATTGCAAGCAGGTGAAGTTGGGTAACTGAGTGTGTGTGTAGTTGGTTGGAGGGTTGTGCAGTTCTCTGGGTGAGCCTGAGAAATGGCTGGAGCCCCAGGTGTATCTCAAAGGTAAGTGGAAATGCTCTCTGCCGTAAAACTGCAACCACCTGCTCTCTTAAAAAGATCTTGTAGACCAGCTGGAGCTGACTCCCTTCTGCCCTAAGTTCCCCTCATTAAGCAGGAGCTTCAGATGTAAGCAGGGCCTGTAGGCTTCACTGGCATTTCTGTTCCTACAATCGCAACATTCTTTCAGAGATTCAGAGTCTCCTCAGAACTGCCATGATTTGCAGCATACCACCATCCAATGCCCACATCCTCTGACCCACTTCCTGCTGGCATATTCTGGTGACAGGGAGCTCACATCCCACCCCAAGAGCCTGTCTCATCTCTCCGCCTTGGCTGCTCCTATTCACTCCACACCCACAGGGCTCCCCTAGTGGTTGGTTTTGTTTTGAATGACATGCTCCTTCCTTCCTCCATCAGGGCATTTCTTCACTTGCTGCTCCCTCTCTCCGGAACATTTGTTCCCGTTCACTTCAGCACACTCATTTTTTATGCCCCATGTATTCATGCCATCCTTCCAGAGGCCTTTCCTAACCCCTCACCCCCAATGGTCTGACCAGCTTATCCCAGTTATATACTCTGATAACTCCCTGCACACCTCTCTCACCCCACAAAGTTGCTTATATAATGTATTGTGTGATTGTTTTTGTTTAATATCTATCTTTCCCTGTGGACCAGTGATCGTCAACATATGGTGTTATTTTTCTCCCAAGGGACATTTGGCAATGACTGGAGACATTTTTGGTTGTCACAACTGAGAGATGCTATCCCTAGGTAGAGACCAAGGATGTTGCTGAATGTCCTATGGTGCACAGAACAGTCCCCTCAACAAAGAATTATTTGATCCAAAATTCAATAGTGCCACTGTTGAAAAACCCTGTCATACATTGTAAGCTTTATATGGGCAGAGACCTTGGCTGTCTTGTTCATAATCTTATATCCTGCATTGGGCCACAAGCACCTTGACTGATTTGTAGATGATGTTGGATTAGAATCTGGTCATGGACTTGTGCGTAAAGCCATGCTTATGCATCCCTTTCTTCTAATGACCACTTTTTTCACATATAGGACCTCTCACCTTGGTACTGTGATTCACACATAAAGTGTGCCGTACATGCACACACCTCCTACAACCTAATGTATAATTCACCTCTTCCTCATCAAGTAAGGCTCCTTAGCAGTTACCACCTATGTCCGTTTGCATCCAACACCCTCCTACATATGTTTTTATGTGTGGGTGCACACACACAGAGGTCTGGCACACTCACCTGTACCTGCACCTTTTCCTATCACACACATCAACTAGGCAGCAGAGGCTTTCTGTTTTATCTCACATAAAACAGGCTGAAACCAACAGGCATGAACACACACAAATACACACACATGCTTGTACAGAAAATGATGATGTGAGGAGGTAGGGGCAGTGCACTTTACCTCCCTGTGGTGCATCCTAGCCATTGGACTCTAAAATGTGTACCATCAAAACTAGATCTGAGACCAGACATCACGCAGAAGTATGAACTCTAACTCCTATTAAAATCTCTCTCTCACACCCAGACACACACACACACACACACACACACACACCCCTTTACAAATTTTCTCTTCTCTTTAAAACAAGAAGTCAAACTGCAGAAAATAATTTTAATCAACATCATGCTAGTGTGGGCTGAGGGCGAGATAGCATATTAATGCTTTTATCTCTGCTGGGTACATGGCTGACTTCACCATTGATTCCATTCGAAGTCGCACCCCAGGTGTGTTCCCGTAGCATTTCTGCATTAAGCAGCTGCGAGACCAGGTCTAACATCTTTTATTATCTCGGCAAAGCTGCACGCACTGAGTGGTGGGGCCGTAATAAAAAGATCCAATACCCCATTAGCACAGCTAAATATTTGACTTCTAAACTCAAGTGGAAAATGAAACTCAGTGCCTGGAGAGAAGATGGTGAGGGGTTGCAATGTTTGGGAACGGAACCACAATTCTTTCTTGTGTTATAGCAATTTAGGTTTACTATGCCTTGTAGATGTCTCTTTTCGCTTAATTTTCACAACTGCTACCTGATGTAGGCATTATCATCCCTGTTCATAGGTGAGAGAACTGAAGCTTGGAGGTGTGACATGACTTGTCCAGATGATTGGCACTTAAATCCGCGTGGTCTGACTCCCAAGCAGATGTGGTCTGTAAATTACATAGTGCAGCAGTCTTTAATCCACCTTGGTTTCCTTTTCTTCCACATCCTCTGGCTCAGACGCTCAGTGTTAAGTAGAGAATTTCCTAAAGGGAAATTATGATTTCAGCTTCACATTGGGAAAGAAACTACTTTCCTTCCTTTGCTCACTTCTTGCCCCCCTGACTTTCTTCTTTCTTCAATCCCTTCCAACAAAGCCACATTGAACCCCACCACCTCCTATGTGCCAGCTCTGTGCCGAGTGCTTGGAATGGAGCAGTGCCTAAGACATATGATGTCCCTATCATAATGGATATTCCCTCTAGCAGAACGAATGGACTAACATTTCTAAATCATAACAGAAAATGATGAAACAGAAAAATACAAGGGGATGGAAAACTTGAGGGGATCTGGAAGGATGGGTTCTGTAAATTGCCCTCAGACAATGACATTAAAGCTGAAATTCGAGAAGGACTCTGTCATGACAAGGCGGGTGGAGTGTGCAGATGGAGGGAATTCCTTGAAGAAGCCACATGTACAAGTGCTCAGAAAGATAAAAAGACATGCTGACTTGAGTCACGGAGAGCGGGTTATTATGACTAGAGGTAAATTGGTTGTAAATTGGCCAGCAAAGTAGGCAGTGGCCAGATCTCCAAGGGGTTAAGGCACGGAGTTAAGAGGCTGTTATGCTAATACAGGTGAAAGTTGACAGTGGCTATGGGAAAGGATAGGACTTTTTCAAGATTTAATGTGTAAACAAATTACCTAGAGATCTTAAAATGCAGATTCTGATTCAGTAAGTCTGGGATGGAGACTGAGATGCTGCCTTTCTAACAAGCTCTCAGGTGATACCCAAGGCGTGGTCCGTGCACCATACTGCAATAACAAGATCTAGACCTGTGCGGTCCAATGTGGTCACCACCAGCTGCATGTGGCTAATTGAGCGATTGATATGTGGTTGTTTCCGATTGAAAGTAATGTGAGTATTAAGTACAAATTTGATTCTGAAGACCTAAATAGAAAAAAAATGTAAAAATGTCTATTAAATTGTTTTTATGTTGAAATGATAATATTTTGGATATATTAGATTAAATACAATAGAGCATTAAAATGAAATTAACCTGTTTTTACTTTTTGAATATGCCTACAAAATTAAATCACATCTATTGATTATGTGCTTACCTGTATATTGTTTAAATGAAATATATTATTATAATTAATTCTACCTGCTTGTTTTTACTTTTTAAAGTGTAGGTGCTAGAAAATGTAAAATTACATATGTGACTCTCATTATCTCTACCGAATTACACTGCCCTGAACTGTCTCTCTGCCACGGTTAATTTGCTCACTGTTTCTTTAAGACAGTGCACTTTCCTACTCTGAAACCTATGTTCACTGCTTCCCCTTCTTAGAATGACCTCCTGGCTATTAATATTAGTCAACTAATCCATCAGAAAATGTTGGTTTGCCTGGAGCAGGGGTTCCTAACGTTTGAATCACCAGAGGAACTGGTGACCTAACCCTAATTGGTTCTGCTTTAAATACTTTACCTACCGTGATTCTAATGTGTGTTCAAGGTTGAATACACTAAAAAGGAATTTAGACTTAATCCAACCCTTATTTTTTAAATGACCAAACCAAGACTCAGAGTCAGAGATTCATTTAGGGTCACAAATAAACAACCCAGGTTCCTGGAGTCTTACCATTTCTCAGTCTCTTCTTTGCAGCCTACCATGAATGTCAGTCACACAGGTGCACCATTGTGCTCCTCCTTCAATGGTATTTGAATTTAATTGTCTTGATCATACCTGGAAGGACTCTGTAAGCCTGTGTGTACCCCAGAGAGTAGAAAAAGTCATCCTTCAAGGACTAGCACCTCTGAGATATACTAGGGGGCTGAGACCATATTCCAAAGTAATAAAGGCTCACATGGTGCTAAACCAAAATAGAAACCTGTTTAGTATGTGTAAACTTACTTACTGACTGGCAAAATTAGTTCTTCACACACACACACACACATACACCCCTTTATATGTAATTTTATTTGTAGAAAATTTCAAAACATGAGGCCTTCCATGAACATGAAGCCACTTGCTGAATGGCCCATTCAGCCCCGGGAACCTGCCCTGCCTGGGAGTCCTTACACCATGCCTTGCAGGCTGCCACCTGGTTTCCCAAAGCCATACTTTGGTTGCAGTTTATACCCAAAGTTAGTTTCCTGAGGACTGAACTTTTGCTTGTTTTTTATCTGTGATCTCTGAGAGATCGTCCTAATTACAATATCGTAAGGAATGTCAGTAGGAGACCACCAGGCAGCTTTGATGGCAGACCAGCGATTCTTGTCTTTACTTGAAGAATGTATCTTTCCCTCTTCTCTGGGAGCTCATATTTTAAAGCCCGACACAATAGATTTAGATAATTCTCAATTATTCTGATTTTCCCTAAAATACCCTTCTGGGTAGGAGGAGGAGTTTATTGAAATGTTGCCTAGTAATGTCTAATAAATCATAAGATAATTCAAGGCTGGTATTTGTTTTTCATTTTTTGAGATGGAGTCTCACCCTGTAGCCCAGGCTGGAGGGCAGTCGCACGATCTTAGGCCACTGTAACCTCCAGCTCCTAGGTAGCTGGGACTGGAGGTGTGTGCCACCATACCTGGCTAATTTTTGTATTTTTAGTAGAGATGGGGTTTCACCATGTTGGCTAGGTTGGTCTTGAGCTCCTGACCTGTCATAGAATTCCAGACCTATGAAGTGTCTTAGAAGTCACTGTTGTTGAATTCCTTTATTGTATGGATAGAGGATATTGCCCAGAGCTGGGGTGACTTTGTTAAGACCACAAAGGCAGTTAGCATCTCAGAGGGAACAAAAATCAAGTTTCTGGACTCCCACATCTTTTCATGACCCTCAGATGCAATTGTGTGTTTGCTGACAAGAGGCCCTGCCAGGGACAACTTCAGTGTGTCTCAACTGGCCAGACACATCAGAATAAGCAAAGCACTGCTCTTGGCCTCAAAGGGCTTAAATTCAGCATAACATTATAAGCATAATCAGGGCTATGATTTCCGTTACTTTTTCTCATCTGCATATATGAGCTTCCATCCTTGAGGAATTTTTGTCTTTTTTGTTCACTGCTACATCTCTATGTCATCTCTGTCCAATAGACGTAGAATGTGAGTCACACATTTAATTTTAAGTTTTCTAGTAGCCACATTTTAAAAAAAGAAATACGTGTACATAATTTTGAACATTTTATTTGAATGGATATCTCAAAATTTTATCATTTCAACATCCAATCAATAGTAAATAGTATTAATGAAGTATTTTATATGACTTTGTTCATACAAAGTTTTTGAAATACAGTTTTCATTTCATATTTACAGCACAATTCAGTTTAAGGTAACTCTATTTCAGTGTGCCAAACTGTGGCTACAGTGGCTAGTGGCTACCATATTGGACAATTCAACTCTAGAACTTGGAAAAATGTCTAGCACATAGTAGGACCTCAAAAAAAGTGTTTATGAATGAATGACTGGACTAACAGAGTCTACTTCATAGAACACCTAATACAGCCTATCAGTATCAGAGGAAGGGAAACAAGGCCAGAAAATGACAGTGACTGACTCTGTAGTGGTCCATTAAATTGCTTTCCTTCCAGATTAGAAATTAAGTGTAGCACCCAGCCAGGGAGCAGGCCCAGCCCACCCTTGATCAGGGTTAATCCAGGGCTCAGTACAACACCTGACACGTAACGTGTCCAGCGAATGTCTGTGAAGGGAAAGGTCACTTCACTAATTGGTAAGAGAGCAGGGTAGAAGACCTGGAATTCCAGCCTCCTGCTCAGGGCTCTTTTCACTATACCCTGCTGTCATGAAAATTGATTTATATTCAGGACCTGGAAGAGTACATAACAATTGGATCATCAAGGACATGCTAGTAGGGTGCAGATGCTGAGGAACTGATTACTATTTAAATTTCTTTGTGAATAGCTGTCCAAGAGGCACAGTTGGAACTCATTGTGTCGGGATCTGAATCTGCCTGCAGTAGGAATGCTGGATGTCATTAACATAGCAGAAGACCAGCACCCTACCCTGGTTCTTTTTAAACAAACATATGCTTTCAGATGTGCCTGGGGCTTGCTGGACTCCGGAACCTTCACTCTTAAGCCACAGGGTGTCAGAGCTGGGACAGCATACTTCCAACATTCTCTCCTGCTTCGTAATGATCTATGTTCTCCCTGTTCTTCAGGGCCCAGCCAAAAGTAACATCCAGGATGCCTGCTTGCATCAGCTGGTGCATCCAGGAACTCTTTTTTGCTCCTTTGGCTGACAAAGCAAAGGTTCCATTGCTTTTCACCTTGTCTCACAGAGACTGCTTTCCAAGGGAGAAGTTGTCTCTCAGAACCAAGTAACTATAAAATATCTGAGCTTAAAGAAATCTCGTACATCTGCCAAAGCAGTTCCCCAAACTTCAGGTACTTGCGTACTATCTCACAATCTCTTTTCTTTGTTTTTGGAGACAGGTCTAACTATGTCATCCAGGCTGAAGTGCAGTGGCTTGAACACAGTTCACTGCAGCCTCTACCTCCTCCTGGACTCAAGTGATCCTCCCACCTCAGACTCCTGAGTAACGGAGACTACAGGTTCATGCCATCATACCCAGCTAATTTTTAATTTTTGTAGAGATGGGGTCTTGCCGTGTCGCCCAGGCTGGTCTTGAACAGCTGAGCTCAAGCAATCCTCCCGCCTTGGCCTCCTAAATTGCTGGGATTACAGGCATGAGCCATCATGCCCTATTCACAGTCTTTGTTATAGCTATTGTTACATTCATACTGAATCATTTTCTTTCCATCGTTCTGCTTTCTGTGGTTAAATCAGTGTATTTTTGAAGGAAAGCAATATCTTTGAAAACATGAGCATAAGATTTATGTTATATATTGTCTCCGTATAAAATAAACATATAGCTATTCTGCTATAATCATAACATACTTATTATTAATAGCTACATATAGCTAAACAGCCTCTCTGTGCACCTCCTAAAACCAACTATGCTTCTACCAGTGATACATATATCTTGCTTTTAAAACATTTTTCCAGGGCATCACCTTCATTAGACAGAGCCTGGAACTGAAGCTCAGGGGGAGGCAGGCTCTGTCCCCAGGCTGGTATTAATAGAGGTTTGGTGGAAGGCTGGTTTGGCACTCAGTCCTGCTGGTTCTCAGACCACAACTCTATCAGCATATTCTTCTCCAGTTGCAGCAGCCAATCGTGTGCTCCATGCATCCGTCTGATGTTACAAGAAAAGAGGGGCTTTCAAGTCATAGGTTCGAATTTCAGCTGTACGTTGTTGCTACACAAGTTTCTGCCAAGTTTATGGTTAATCCTCTCCAGTCTATTTCCCTTTAGGCAGTAAGGATAATGTATTATCTGGACTTGTGGAAACATTTACAATTTTAGCCTGGCTCACTAAGGATCTCATTCCATAGACTTGCCAGCAGCTGTCCAACAGAAATATGAAATAAGCCACACAGGTCATTTAAATTTTATTGTGACATTTTAAAAATGAGTAAAAAAACAGTTGAAATTATTACACAATATTTTATTTAACCCATTATATCCAAAATAGTCTTATTTCAATATGTAATCAATATAAAAATTATGAATAAAAGTGTTTCCTTTTGTAACATTAAATTTGCAAAATCCGGTGTGTATTTTATACTTAAAGCATATCTCAATTCAAACTGATTTTTCATCAAATAACTTGACCATAATTTAGATTTTATAAAGTTTATACAATTGAAAATGTAGATTTGTACACCCAAGATTTCCAAACATATTTAAAATTGTTCCATTAACTGAATGATCAGCTTTTAACTTTAAAAATATTCAGATCAAAATATTTGAAAAACAATAGTATAAAAATGCAACAATAAAAATACAAACATAATACAGTACAATGACTACATAGCATTTGCACTGTATTAGGTATAAGTAATCTGGAAGTGATTTAAAGTATACAGGAGGGTGTATGTAGGTTATATGCAAATACTGCACCATTACATTTAAGTGACTTGATTTTGGTATCCTCAGGGTACAATCCCCTTCGGATACTGAGGAGCAACTGTATTTAAAATCAAATAAAATTAAACATCAAATTCCTTATCATACTGGTCATGTTTTAAGCTCTCAATAACCACATGATTCTTGCAGCTACCATATATGACAACATAAGTCTGGCATCTAACCTTGTTTGTTTTTATATTTCCTGTCTTGTAAAATAGTTATTGAATGTATGTTGAACTTAAACATCTTTAAAATATTTGTGCTTGTGATGGTTTATCTGATCATCACAAGATACCATGAGACAAGCTGGATAGAAATTAATATCCTCCTAGTAGAGATGGCAAAACTAGTGCTTAGGGAAGTTAAATGACTAGTCTAGGGTCACACAGGTAGGAAATGGTAGAGGGAGGCCAGAACTCTGGGTTGTCATTTCCTGAACAAGGCTTTGCTCAGCATCCTTAGTGAAAATTTTTAGCTCGCCTACCATTTAAAGAGCAGTTAGATTTGAAGACTAATCCATCAAATTTATTCCTTTAAAATACTCATTTTATCACACACTTGGTGTTATGCGTTCATAGTTTGAGCCCATCATTTTTTTTAAACCTGAAAGGAAGGGAGATGAGGTTATTGGCAAAATGCTGAACTAATTAGCTCCACTGTAGGTTTACTTAGAAGGCTCATTTTAGCAGCTGTATTATTTAAGCATCAGATAACTGATTTGTTAATAACTCTTTTTCTTCCTCTAGTGAGTATAATTTTCTTCTCTGGGGTTCATAAAGGTAAAACTTTTCCCACATAGAGGCCTGATTGTCATGTTCAGTCTTTGATAAGGTTTATTCTTATGCCAGGTTTTCTGGTTTTTCTTCTCTTTTCTCTTCCACCCCGCTCCCCTGCCCCAGGTTGCAGGGTGTGTGGGAGTGCTAATCTATATAGGATCTTTTTTCTTTTTCCTCCCTCTTCTGTTTGTCTTCCTTTGACTATTTTTTCATGTGAAGGCAAATACAATAATAACATCTTACTTTCTAAAGCCCTTTTCATCCTGATCGAATTCCGAGCACCACAGGACACATTGCATTTCAAAACTTATGGAAATACAGTCTTACAGGTTACAAATTTAGACAACATGAAAAGTCAGACACACAGGGCCCTTGAAGCACATTAATTCACTCACAACATGCCCCGTCCTCTGAACAGCTACAATTAATCGTCACCAAGCTAAGCCAGGCCTTTTGCTAAAGGTAGCATAGACCTTGTTAAGAGAAGGGGAATGATGTTTATTTATGTGTCTACATTTCCATGTGATTACTGGGAGCCCACACAGATCTGCTGGGTTCAAACGTGCAATGTTGGAAGAGGAGTTTGTACTCTCACTGCAGTTTTCCAGACAAACCAACAGTTTGCAACTATTGTAAAGCTCACCTCTCCTATCCCTTCTTTCCAAGGCGGTGAAGTCCATGTTTCTTTTACATACTGTGTGAAATCTGCCTTTAACAATTTAGAAGAATAAAACCCAAATGCCTGCCATCTTGTGTGAGGCCTTGCCTCATCTCAAATAGTGAGTATCTCTCATCCATACTGCCCAACCTAACCCCCTTTGCTGCCTGTGCTTTCTGCCTGAGGCCACACTGGGGGTTTTGTCTGGATCAAGCTCCTTCCAGCTTCCAGAACCTCTTCTTATGCTCTTCTATCAGCTGACTCCTTCAAATCTCCCCTGTCCTGGCTCAACAGCATCTTCTCAAATGGGCCTGCTCTGCCCACCTGCCAATTTTTGTCATATTTTACAGCAGTGTTGTTCCTCTTGCAACTCCTCACTATATGCCTCTTACGTTGTTTTGTTAATTTGTTTAATTGTTTAGTGTGTGGTCCTCTCCATCAAGGTTCTATTTTAGCCATAAAACTGAGTGTGTAGCGGTAGCCCCAGAAGGCTGTTCTCAGATGCATCACCTTTGCAAAAAAGACGGGTTGGAGTACACTCACTTGGTAGTCTTTAATTACAACAAATATCAGTGTGTAGGATCCAAGAGTGATTTTAAAATCTGTCATCCATGTTGGAGGAGAGCAACTTAAAGAGCAGCAACTCTATCCTTGTGTCTTCCAGCTCGTAGCTGGATGAAATTATTGTGTACCTGGTCAGATTGGTAAGGGGAATATGGCCAGGGGGATTTTGAATTATTACCTTTTTCATCCAGCTACCTGACATTATTTTTTTCCAGTTAGTATTCTCTCTGAGAGCATCTTATTCAGCTCTCATATTTATAGGTAATTTTTTTAATAGTATGTAATGAAAGGGAGCCCTTAAATGAAAAGGAACCAAGATAAATTCCTTTCACTATTCTTTAGTCCTAAATCAAATCTCAAGCTGAATTTTGGCAAAAGAAATGAGTTTGTACTACGCTACAGCCACACACATTTTGGAATAGAGAGCGATGGAGGAAAGGGAAAAGAGGAGAAAATTTACCCTTGTTTAATGTCAGAACTTCCAAAGTCCTTTCACATATATTGTTTCATTTAGTATTTAACTAAAGCTAGAATAGGAGTTATCATCTGCATTTTCCATATAGAGACTGTGAGATGCAGACAGGAAAGGAACAACTTGCTTGGGCAAACTGATGGGTTGTATATGTATCATGAAGAGTGTGTTCCCTTGTGTGTTTATGTGTTTCACTTGGGTTTCAATTCAGGTATTTGAGCTCTCTTGGTAGTATGTGGAAGAAGAAATGCTAGGAAGCATTCTGAAGCTGTGTCAAAATTTGGCCAGAAAGTAGGCTGATTGATTAATCATGTCTGTCAGAGACGTGGGAGAAGTTGTGGTTATAGGGTAGTGGGCATGCCATGTAATTTAAAACCTTGATAAATCCAAAGTTCCAAAGTCTGAGCCATCAATGCAATCTAAATTGAGTCACTGAGATACCTGAATTCTATTTCTGACTTCTCCAATAATGAGTAGTGTGGTCTTCAAAGGTCACTAACTTCTCAAACATTATTATTAGTCTATAAAATCAGAACATTGGAGTAGATGATTGATAAGGCTTTCTAGCTGAAATAGTCTATGATTTTATAAGAGGTTTATAATGACTGTGTTATTAGCCGACGCATACTCATATAGTGCCACATTCCATTCTGATATACCAGCACATTTTTTTCTTCTCTTTTTCACTCAAGTAGATTATGTATACAGGATGTTTACTTATATAAATAATGTAACTGTTTAAAACATCCACATCAACTCATTTAGTGTTAAATCTGAAGTATGTCATGTGTTTACTCTAGCACATATTGGGAAGCAGTCAGATTCTCATTTCTTCTTCTTTTTCATGGTGACAGCACTTGACCTACACAATGCATTCTGTTTACTGAACATATGCTGATGATCATGAAAGTCACTGAGTAGAGAACCACAGAAGCAAACTTGTAGGAAAAGAGGACCAAAAGATACTGTAATTTATATAGTCATGAAGAATTTTCTTCCTTTCTATGACAAAATAAAACATGTTCATTATAGAAAGATTAGGGAATAGAGAGGAGGAAATAGCTTGTGTTTATAGTACTTGATAGCAGGAATTATGTTTATCTTACCAAACATTGTGTTGTCAATGATTTGTAGAGTGTCTGGAGCTAATTAAAAATATATTCTGAATGTATGAATAAGTAAATGAATAATAACAAGAAGTAAAAAAAATCACAGCTAATCCTGAAACACAGAGATAACTAGTGTTAACAAGTAGTATATTTCCACCTAGACTTTTCAATGGGGCAAACATATACATGTTTATCTTTTAAAACCAGCTTTATTGAGGTGTAATTTATATACAATAATTGTCATCAGTTTTAAGTATGCAGTTCGATGAATTTTGACAAATATATGTACACATAACAACCACAATCAATATATAGAACATTTTCTTTACCCCAATATTCCTGTGACCCTTTGTTGTAAATCTCTCCACGTCCCTTACTCAAATTAATCACTAATCTGATTTCTCTCATCATGAGTTTGCAGTTTCCTGAATTTTGAGTTAATGAAATCAAACAGTATATTCTTATTTGTGTCTGGCTTCTTTCATATAGCAAAAAGCTTTTAAGATATGTTCATGTCATTACATATCAGTAGTTGGTTCCTGATCATTTCTTTATGGTTATACAATTTGTTTATGCATTCACCAGTTAGATATTTCATTTGTTTCCAATTTTGGTTATTGTTATGAAGCTATTACTAAAATTCCTGTACAAGTCTTTCTGTGGACCTATTTACTTAGCCAGAAAAGAGACTTAAGGATCCAAGATGGCCGATTAGGAGCAGCTCATGATTGCAGCTCACAGCGAAAGCGCAGAGGGTCTGTGATTTGGCTGAGGCCCAGCTGTGGCTCTGGTGTGCTTTGTTCCTGTCCCTAGATTGGCATTACATATCTCTCCCACCAGAACTCTGAATAAAGAAGCAATGGCTCCTGGGGATCTGCTCCTCTTTTACTGGATGGTATGAACACCAAAGAGTGAAAGCATGAGCTGCCTCCCTCAGTGAGGATGACATGAATCAGAATACTTGTAACCTCAGGAGAGACATGCAGTGAAAGTGAAAAATAAACTCTTTCATTTAAAAACAAACAAACTAGGGACTGGAACAAAACACACCAGAGCCACAGCTGGGCCTCAGCCAAATCACAGACCCTCTGCACTTTCGCTGTGAGCTGCAATCCTGAGCTGCTCCTAATCGGCCATCTTGGATCCTTAAGTCGCTTTTCCGTTGAGTAAATAGGAGTAGAAATGCTGAGTTAAATTTTAACTTTATAAGAAATTGCCAGCTGTTTTCCAAAGTGATTGTATCATTTTGCATTCCTACGGGCAATGTAGGGAAGTTCTATTTGCTCCATGTTCTCAACAATACTTGTTGTTGTCATTCTTTTCAACTGTAGTCATTCTAAATGGGTGAGTAGAAGTACATCATGGTGGTTGTAATTAGTATTTACTTAACGATTAATGATGTTGACCAGCTTTTCCTCTATTGATTTGCCATCTATATACTCATCTCTGGGGATGTGTCCATTTGAATTCTTCCTCCTTTTTTCCCTCTTTTTTGTTTTAAAATAATCTAGTTGTTTAACTTTTTGTTGGGGAGTTTATAATGGGTTATTTGTATGTGCTATTTACAAGATCTTTATCAGATATATACTTATCATGTATATTTCCCTAATCTGTAATTTGCCTTTTTATTTTCATTACAATGCCTTTGACAAAAGAAGGATTTTAATGTTTTTGAGGTCCTATTTGAAAATTCTGTATAGTTGGTGCTTTAGGTATCCTATGAATGGAATCTTCTTTCCCTAACCCAAGGACTTTCTTATGTATTATTGTCTAGAATTGTTTGTACCTTTTATATTTAATTATATAATCCACCAGGAGTTTAATTTTGTGGCTGGTGTAAGGTAAAGACTGAAATTCATTTATACATATATGGCTATTTCATTGTGCCAGCACCATTTGTTCAGAAGAACAATACCTTTCTGCCTTATATTATCTTGGCTCCTTTGCCACAAATCAATTGACCAGTTATGTTTAAATCCATTTTTAACAGTCTGTTTCATTGATCTGTATGTTATTCTTAAGCCAAAATAACCGTTTCATAATTCCACAGCTTTATATAATAAATAAGTCTTCCAGTCAGGTAATCCGAATCCTCCAACTTATTCTTTTTAAAAATTATTTTGGTTATTTTAGGTTCCTTGAATTTTAATATACATTTTACAATCAGCTTTTAAATTTCCACAAAAAATGTTTAGAAGAATGTTGACTGGTATTTAAGTAAATGTATAGATTAGTTTGGGGAGAGTTGATAACTTAAACTATTAAGTTTTGTGATTCATGAATGTGGTATGTATATCCATTTATTCACCCATTTTTTTTCTTTCAGCAATACTTTTTGTGTTCAGTATGCAGATATAGGCATGTTTTATTTTATTGTCTTTAAGTGTTCATGCTTTTTGATGCCATGGTAAATAATATTTTTAAAAATTTTAATTACTAATTGTTCAATAACGGTATATGGGGAAACTATTTTTATACATTGATCTGGTATCATACAATCTTGCTAAACTCACTTCTTAGTTCTAGTAACTTTGAAGTAAATTTTGGGGGAAATTTGGACATAGGTAATCATGTTATCCAAAAACAAAGGCAATTGTACTTATTGTTTTGTAATTCGTATATCTTTCTTTTTCTGTTTTGGTTCGTTCTTTTCTTATTACTATTGCTCTTATCCGATTATTGTAAGATTGCCTGTGCAATAATGACCTATAAAAGATATTCTTACTTTATTTTTGGCCTTATGAAAAATCTTTTCTGTTTTTTTTTTTAACCATTAAATAAACTAATAGGTTTTTTCAAATAAATGCTCTTTATCAGATTAAAGTTTCTTCTTCCTTTTCTTTTTTTTTTTTTTGCAGTTTACTGAAAGTTTTTTATGAACAAGTATTGAATTTTTTCAAATGTATGTTCTGTATTGATTGAGATATTCACATGGGCTGTCTTGTTAGTCTAAAAATATGGTGAATAACGTTAATAGATTTTTGAATATTGTTATGTAATAAAAACTTTGTGTCATCGTTACCCCTGGTTCTTGGGCTGGATCTTCTAAACTCTTGTAATTTCTTGATTGATAAGAGTGTCTGTTATTCATGGTGGTGTCTTTTTCCCCTTGTTAAATCTGTTTAGAGCTTTCTCTAATTTTATTGATCATTTCTAAGATTCAGATTTTATTTCATTGATTTTCTCAGTTTTTTTCTTGCTTTCTGTTTTTCAGTCTCCATTTTTATCATTAGTATTTTTGGCTACTTACATTAGATTTCATTTTCTTTTCTTTTTCTACTTTTCATATAGAAATTAGAACATAGATTTAAGTGTAAGTACATAATACTATAAATTTCACTTTCAGCACTGGTTTACCTACATCTTTTAGTTTTTTCATGCTGTGCTTTTATCTTCATTCAATTCAAATAGTTTTCTAAACTCCTTTGTTTTTTCTTATCATACCCATGACTTATTAAGAAGTGTGTTGTTTAATATCAAATATTGGAGATTTTTTAAGTACGTTTGTGTTTTCTGGCTTCTAATTTAATTCAATTTGTATCAGAGAATATATTCTGTACACATTCAATCATTTTAACTTTATTTATATTTTTCAGGGGCTAGCCATATTTTTTGGATACTCTTAATTCCTTTGTGGGGACCCAGATTTGTATTTGGTATTGCGTTCCTTACATCAGACAGATTTCCTTTAACATTCTTCATAATGCAGGTCTCTTGAAAACAAATTATGTCAGTTTTCATTGATTTGAAAATACTTAATTTGTCTTAAAATTTTAACGTATATTATTATTGGGTATAGAATTCCTACTTGAAGGTGGTTTTGCTCCAGCACTTTAAAAGTGTGGTTCCATTGTCTTCTGATCCTCATGATTTCTCACAAGCTATATGCCGTATTTTTTACCTTTGTTCCTTTACAAGAAATGTGACTTTTTCTCTAAACGTTTTTAATACATTTTCCTATCACTGGTTTTTAGCAGTTGAATTATGATATGCCTAGGTGCAGTGTTCTTTAATTTTTTCTGCTTTGGGTTTGTTGATCTTTTGGGGTCTTTGAGTGTGCTGTTTTATACATATTTAGAAAAAAATGAGCTACTTTTTTTTTCATTTCTTTTTCTTTTCTATCACCCTGTTCCTTATAGTCTGATTATGCACACATTCATCTGCTTGATTTTTTTCCAGATCTTACTGAAGTCTATTTAGCTTTTTTTCTGCCTTTTTTTTCCTCCTCTGCTTCATTTTGGAGCTTTCCCATTACTATGTCTCAAGTTCATTGATCTTTTCTTTGGCAGTAACTAATACTATCTATTTTTTATTTTAGATACTGTATTTTTGTATCTATAACTTCCATTTTCATCTTTGAAAATTGCATTTCTCCTCTCATCATGTTCATATTTCTTCTATTTTTCTGAACACATTGAATATATTTATAGGAGTTGTTTAAGTTTCCTTGCATTCAGATTTCCTTATCTACATTATAAATCTGATTCTATTAATTTATTTTCTGGTTATTATCATAGTTGCTAGCTTTTTTGGATGCCAGTAATTTTTTCATTGGATGTTAGATATTATAAATATGTATCATTATATGCTGAATATTCTGTATAACATATTAGGCTTATAGGTTTCTTTGTTTTGGCCCAAATTACTGTACTTGGGAAACAGTTTATTTCAATATTTGCTTTTAAAAAGTTTTGTTACGACTGGTCCAGAGCAGCATTTATGCTGAAACTAATTTAATCTTACTCTGAAGGCAATACCATTCTCAGAATTTGGCCCACTGCTTCACATATTAGAAGTTCTTTATGCTATAGCTTGTGAGAACAGGCACTATTTCTAGCCCTCTATGACTCTAGAAATTGATCAGCCTACTGCTACTGGAAATCCTTTCTTTGGTCTTAGTTAATTTTATCTCACACTTACATAGGTCATACTCAGCTACACACCTGTTAGGAATCCTATACAGATCTCTAGAGATCTTTCTTTGTGTGGCCCCTTTATCGCTAGTACTCTGCCCTAAAAACTCTAGTTATCTTAGCCTCCCTAAACTACAACCTTCTTCTCAAGTTGGGATACTTCCGGGTTTCAATTCTGTTCTGTCTCCTTGTGCTACTACCTCAAAAGTGCCTCTCAGAGTAAGCAGAGTTAGTCAGTGCACACCTTATAATCCTGTACTGCTTGTTGCTCAGTCTTGTATTCAATTTGTTTTTCTTTAATTTTGTTTAGATTTCTAGTTATAAAAGCGAATTCCCAAAGCAGTTAATCCCTCGTGGGCAGAGCGGAGATCTCATACATACATTGTGAAAGGGATCATATTACACCTGCTGTCTTATAGATTGTTTTGTTTATCTACTTACTATGAACTTTTTCCTAAAACATTAAATGTTCTTCAGCAACTCAATTTTAAAAGCTGTTGAGTAGTGTATGAGTTCATTTAATCAATAGTTTATAGTTGTACATACAAGTCATTTCATTACCAAAAACAGTATCATTGATATTTGTGTACCTTAAAAACAAAATTTAAAAATTAAAAACTAAACTTTCACTGCCTCTAGTCAGAGTACAGAAATAGTTAAAAAAAAAAAAAAAAAAGTCAAGAAAGCTTCATCAGAGTGTTGTTTACCAAAACCTAGATTATTTGACCAACTTGATTAAGAGATTTGGAATAGAGATATTTAATACACAGTTGCAAAAATGCCACTGAAGTTGGAATTTTATCTACTAGCCTCTTTCGATCAGAATCTTGAGCAAAGATACTTCTTTCTTGCTATAAGAAAGAGATACATAAAAATAGTATGATTAATTTTCAAATTTATCTTCTAAGGTGGGCCCTTGCATTATAATTAATTTAGTTTGGTTTTCTTCACCTTCCTCATCTTCAACTACTGTAAGTTGGAAAAATTGTGAAGGGTCATTTTAAAACAGTAGTCTTGGTGGTACTCCTGATAGTGCATCCATAGAACTAAAAATATCCTAAGTCCATATTCTCTCTATATGTAACTTATTCATAAATGCTATACATTATTATATCTGTACAGTATGTTTGTCATCACCTACATACATAAGAAAAATAAACTTCGAAGGATGAAAAGTATACAGAAGTAGAATTTTACTATTTTCTCCTCAACACCCATAGTAGATCATCTTTCCATCTCTATAATATGTGTTTACCCACCTTGGAGACCCTTTTTCCTCAAATATAAAATAGAATAAAATAAACGAATGCCAGGATAGGTAACTGACTTTTTAAGTTGACATATGACATCTTAATAAAGCACAAGTTATTATTAACATTTTATACATAAGGAACCTGAGGTTGAGATGGGTTAGAAGCACCTAAAATTTTATATAAGGTAAACAGGAGTGTTCATTTAAATGCAAGTCTCCTCATTCTGAATTCAATTAACTTGCCTTTTCACATCTGTGTCTCACCCTTTGAAAAATAATACTTCATGCCTCATATATAAGGACAATATGTCCAAGCAGCCTACTACCATTAACTAAAAAAACTTTCAAGATAGGCCAGGCACAGTGGCTCATGCCTGTAATCCCAGCATTTTGGGAGGATGACGCAGGCAGATCACCAGGTCAAGAGATGGAGACCATCCTGGCCAACGTGGTGAAACCCCATTTCTATTAAAAATACAAAATTTAGCTAATTGCTGGGCATGGTGGTGCTCCTCTGTAGTTCTGACTTCTCTCAGGAGGCTGAGGCAGGAGAATTGCTTGAACCCAGGAGGCGGAGGTTGCAGTGAGCCGAGATTGCACCACTGCACTCCAGCCTGGTGACAGAGTGAGACTCCATCTCAAACAACAACAATAACAATGTTTCAAGATACGATAAAATCTTAGTTTGCAAAACAAATCACAAAAGATATGTTATTAAATTAATACAATTTAATGATGATATTAGTAATCATATTAGAATATAATATTAGAGGAAATGACATTTAATCCCATGTTTCTACATCGTTTGCTCTTCATTCTTTCTCTTATTTCAGGTAAGGGAAGAAGTGAGGTCAGTGGGAATTAACTTTTCATTTCCAATTAATGAGGTGAGATTTTTGGTTTAAAGTAGGCCTAAAAAATGACATGGAAATGGGCTAGAAGGAGGGAGGCAGAACACTTGGAGAATAAAGGACTCTTTGGGGGAAGTCCCAAATCCCAACTGTTATCCACCAAGTAATCACATACAGCAGAAAGTGAAAGACTGGACCAGATTCAGTCACTGACCTGGAGATGAAATTCTCCATTTTCCATTATCAACTCAGCCAGAAATTTACTCCCCCTGGAGCCATATTTAGCCAACTTGCTATCTCCCTCCACCCTGCCTGGTTCATAAACACAGATATAGGCATGGAGGTGAACAAACTCAAGCATTCTCTTCCCAAAGGGCAAACTATTTTTGTACTGCATCAAGCAGAGTGCAGGGACCAGAAATAGTTGTTGCAAATAAAATAACAATATTAAATCCTGTTTGCAGTCCTGAAAGTGATAGGTAAAAGGAGATAAGAAGAGAAGACGAAGAATCAGAACTGAAAATCTTCAGCCCACTGGCTATAGTAAAGTAAATACATTTTAGACAGGTGCAGCTCGGTATTGGAGAAAGAACATAGCTTGACAGTGGAAAGAGCTGTGTTTACGCTCCCCATTTTACCATCTCCTGGGGCTGGATTTATAGCACAGCACGCCTACATTGCTGGCCTCAGTGAGATGACATTTCAAATGGGAATGTAATTTTTGATGCTACCATACAGTCATTCTGGATATTAATGTGAGAGTAAACATGAAAGAGTTTATTTAGTGTTTATCATTTACCTTCTACTCATTCTCTGGCATCATGACTAAGGGACTCTTTCCTTCTACTCTCCACAACTTTTATCTATGTGGCCATCCCTCTTCCCACAAATGTTGGAAGAGCTTGTCTTAGCCCATTACGAAAAGTAAAATGAAATGGATGAAATTAATTATAATCGCATTTTATTAAAGCCTATATATCAAAAATACCATCATGACAACGTATCACCAATATAAAAATTATTATAGACATTTAACATTCCTTTTCCATACTCTGTCTTCAGTACTAGTTGTGTGTTTCACATATACAGCATATTTCAATTCGGACTCACCACATTTCAGTTGCTCAACAGCCACGTGGGGCTAGATGCTGCCACTTCTAAGAGCTGGTCCAAGAGGAGACAGCTTTCTTCATTTTTGTGGATGAGTTACTTTCCTAAGGTTACTCTTGGCTGGCAAAAAACCATGTCAGTGGCCTGGGGAATACTCTGTAATACCAGCTAAGTTTTAGAGTTTTAATCAGTTTAACCATTTTATTTCTGATATTTGAGATTCAAACATCAGATTGAAATTGGGATGGAGTAGATTTTAGAACCTGACCTTTAAAGATCATTTTAGCTCTGATTCCTGATTCAGTGCCCCATGAATACGTCTAAAGGCATCTCCTGTTGTTCAGATAAATAAAGCTGAGAGAAGAGTGGGCCAGACCAGATTAAAACCCCAGTGCCCTTCTTTTCCCATCATCAATGTTTGAGTGAGAATGCCGTTGGATTCCAAGGGATTCTGTTTGTGCAGCATGAATGCAGATGTGCCCAAGTGTATAAGACCCTTGCTCAGTCTACCATATCATAAATTTGTCAAGCTCACTAAAGCATGGAGGATTATTCAGTTTAAATTGAATGAGAATGTTGATGTTTGTTAAAAATTAATGTCAACAACAACACAAATCAAAAACAAAACTAAAACGGAGACCCCCTCATTCACTAATAAAATAACATTTTATCCCAAGTCTTTAGACTAGACCAAAGATCTCCTAGAACCAGACAGTCCCAACTGAATCTGTTAATCCTGAAATTTTAAGGCAATTATGTGGAAAGGTTTTCTTATATTTGTAAAAGCACAGATGCCCCGGGAGGGGTTTAGGTTCCCCTACATTTCAGTAGAGATCTGTGGGAGAGGTCTAGACCTATGATCATTTATTAGGCAGTTGAGACCCATTGGTCTTATCTAAGGTAGACGGCACCTTCCCAGGAGACAGATGTTTGTGCAAGGAATTTTGGGCACAGTTAAATAGGCTCACGGCTTGAGGGGTATTTGTTTGCAGAAGAGAAATGCAGTTCGCATTCCACAAGAGACCTAGAGAGCCGCAGAATATCAACACAGCTCTCCAGGAGCATATTCAACCAGGTTTAAGCTAGCGATGAACAGGCATAACTGTTCTCACTTGGAAATAATACATGCTGCTAGCGCCTGAAAATGGGTTGATAAAAAACCCATCTCTCTGCCTTTTCCCAGCTAACAAGCTGCGTTTTGTGAGCACAGTAAGAGAAGCAAGGAACCAGGTCTGATCCTAACTCATTGATCGTGGGACTTTGTAGCAAGTCTTGTCTATGGAATATCAATGGGAAGAAATGAAGGATCCCTTGCTCAGGAAACTCCTTGGCTTTGAGGGAGCAAGTGGGATCTATGTCGTCCCACCCTGGGTAATTTTTTAAGGATTTGGGAAACCAGCCAGGGAGAAAGCACTTGGTGAGCCATTTTCTAGCTCCTAGGTGCATTTCAGCTACCAGGTTTGTTGTTGTTGTGGTTTTTAGAGTGAACTTTTTAAAAAGTGTCTCCTTGACCTTCTTTATAGCATATGATAAAAACCAGCTGGTATAGTGTATGATAAGTGAGCCAAGATTGTGCCACTGCACTCCAGCCTGAGCAATGGAGCAAGACTCCGTCTCTTAAAAAAAAATTACAAAAATTACAACATTGTATATAATCGGTGAGTATTTTCCATTGTTCAAGTTGTTTTCATAATACAGGTTAATGCAGCAAGCAGAAAGTGTATTCTAGTTGCTCACTATGTGTTAGTATTTTCTAGTATCTCTGCATGCAGAAAGAAAGAGAGTTTAAAAAAATAGATTAGATGTTTGTGAGCTTAGGTGTGTGTTGGTGGTTTTCATTCCTTCACTCAGCAGACATTGACTGAATCCATGCCCCATGCTAGATGATGCCTTAGGTTCTAGGTTTTAATTCTAAATCTACCACATATAAACCATGAAGTCTAGGGTACTTTCTGAACCGTAATCTCCTTGACAATGAGATAATACACGATCTGCTTTAGTCATACACTGAATGAAGAATGAAGTGTGTCAGTTGCTATGCCAAGAAGTAATATTTTTAATCCTTACTCAGTTCTCTAAGTATTATTGGGGCAATTTTATATATGAGGCTGATTTTACATATGCAACTCGGAGAAGTGAAATAACCTAGACCAATTGAACTAATGGCAGAGGAGGGATTTAAATCCAAGTTCATCTGGCTTCAAAGATTATGCTCTTAGTTATACTTTTCATAAATATGAAAGTCTTATAATCACGCAGAACTATTTTGTAATGTTTTGTTATGATATAGCTAATTTCATATACAAACCCCAAATATCTCTGTAGAATCTTAGGAGCTTTGTGACTGCTTTTACCTGTCAGCTTTTAGAAGGCTGGAGATAATCTGGCAGGACAGAAAGTGGATCACTGTGCTTCTTAGGTCCAGTGCATCAGATAGATCAACATTTCAGCTGGGATTTTGCTCCTTTAGCTGAGACCTGAGCAGCAGAGTTGGTGCTGGACTTGGTCCTGAATCTACACCTCATGGATGTAACAGAGCAGGAAGCTATCCTGCAATTAGGTCCTAAGCACACACTAGAGCTCATGGACTCACCAGCCATCAGAGATGAAGGGTACTTTCAAGATACTTTCACTAAATTTTCTCAAAAACAGAGGCCTACAGAGATTAAATAGCTTTCTTAGGTCTGGGTGAGAATTCTCCAGAGAAACAGAGTTAATAAGATGGCTAGAGATATTATTGATTGATAGATGGATAGACAGATTTTATAAATAATTGGCTCATGTGATTATGGAGGCTAAGAAGTTCCAAGATTCTGCAGAATAAATTGACAAACTGGGGACCCAGAAGGGCTGAAAATGTAGCTGCAGTCTGAGTCTAAAGGCTGAGAACTAGGAGAGCTAATGTTTCAGTTCAACTCTGAAGGCAGAAAGAAGCAATGTTTCTGTTGTAAAGCATTCAGGCAGGAAAAATCCTTTCCTGTTGAGGAAAGAGCAGGGAAGAGGGTCAGCCTTTTTGTTCTATTTTGGTATTCAACTGGTAGAATACCAGTTGAATACCTTGGGTGAAGGTATCCATCTTAGGAACAACAGTCTGTTTTATTCAGTCTAATAATTTTTAGTGTTAATCTTGTTCAAAAATACTCTCAGAGAAAAACCCAGAGTGATGCTTGAGCAAATATCTGGGCACCCCATAGCCCAGTCAAGTTGATGCATAAAACTAACCATCATGGAGTCACACTGTGGAATGAAGGAAAAAGCCATGAAAAGAACACAAGCCTTTGGATTAAATGTTTGGATTCTTTTCTTTTACACACTGATTTCATAGATCTCATGATGTATTGATTAAAAATAGCCACTTGTGTACGTTAACAAAACCAATTGATCTCTAGATCAAGGAGTGGGGAAATGGCATATACAGATTACTAGATTACTGCTAAGTGTTTTATTGGTATTTTTAAGAGATAGATACCTGAAATATGCTCTGTAGTCTACTTGAGCCAGGAAAAAGAGGCAATTAAAAAACATTTTAAGCATTTCTTTCCTAATCACATTCACTTTGTCTTGTTCTTTGTGATGCTTGTGAGTTTGGACATGTAAAGTTAAAAAAAGTAGAATCAATTTTTCACTATCTTTGGTAATGTTTAATAAAATCATTAAAATATTTCAAGATTAACTGTGACCATTGAATTGTAAAATGTGTAAGGTTCAGCAGTATTTAAGAATCTTTTTGATAAAGTGTTCTGGGATTCTGAAACAACCTTGAGAAAGATGTAAGAATAATATTATCTCCATGTTGAAGATGAAGATACTTGTTTAAGACATTGCGGAGGGTCAGCCAACTAGGGGTGAAGGTGACTGTCCCAAGCTTCAGCTAATGTTTTTAAGGTGAAAGTTTAAAAGAACATATTTAAAATTAAAAATTATTTGTTTATATCTTTGCCTGGGAACAACTAGTGGAAAGATTTGATTAGGGTCAAAGAAGCTGGTGGTGTTGACATTTGTTGCGTGTCATTGATGTAGACATGTATAGCAGTTATCTCTTTTCCATATTTTTAGTAATAGCACCCCACTTTTTTGGAAGAGTCACTTTTTTTTCTTAGTCTGTTTGAAATAATGTTGAGATATTCACTGGATTCGAAGTGTGAGAGGAACATGATGGGGAATCAGTGATGGGAACACAGCATTATCACAGCCAGTAGGATGCATTCTTAAGATTTTGTTTGGGACCATTAGGAGCAGTTAATATTGGCATTTGAGCTACATATGGAGAAAATCAACCTGAGAACCAACCAATCCAGGAGAGGGAGAGCCGAGAGAGGCAGGATGTATCCTGGTGACGTGGAACCAAACCTGAAGAATATTCTATCTTTTGACTTTTCAGTTACATCAACCAAGACATGCCTTTTTTTTTGTTTGTTTTGCTTCATTCAGTTTCATGAGTTTTCTGTCATTTACAGGCAAGAGAGTGCTAATTGATATGGCAAGTTTGATTACTCCCTCTCAAAGTCTGTCTGAAGTTGCTGTAGTCTCCTGGGGTGTGTAGTGATCCTGAAAGATTATTAGCATGAAAAAGTATATGGCTTGGTTGTATCATGGTCTAATGATGATGATGATGATGATGATGATGATGATGGAGTCTCACTCTGTCACCCTGATTGGAGTGCAGTAGCATGATCTTGGCTCACTGCAATCTCCACCCCCCAGGTTCAAGTGATTCTCCTGCCTCAGCCTCCCGAGTAGTTGGGATTACAGACTTGTGCCACCACACCTGGCTAATTTTTGACAGGGTTTTGCCATATTGGTCAGGCTGGTCTTGAATTCCTGACCTTGTGATTCACCCACCTCGGCCCCCTCAAAATGCTGGTATTATAGGCATGTTCCACCATGCCCAGCCAGTCTGGTTATTTAATAGTGTCATTATAAGCAAGATCTAATACAAGCAAAATGTCCTAGTATAGAAGAACAATGACTAAATTCATTAACTATGGCTATATTTACCCTCTCATTGTTAAATCAAACAGACATTCTTGGTACACCTGTTCTTAGTAATGCTTTCAGTGACCATGTATTAACAAAAGAGGATTTGATATCTACAATGTGTGAATTGCATAAATGTATTTCACACAAGCAGCAGCAGGGACTCAGGCTCTGTACATAATAATCTTTGCTGACATCTGTAATAAAACACAGATAATGATACAGGCTATGCAGCACTTGACCTTCATGGTAGAAAGGTAAAGATATCCTTAATTCACAATTTAGATATGTTTTTCAATTTCATCTCGCCATTGGACAGACATGCTTTTATCTCTAAAATCTACAAAAGGCCTTCAACTATCTTATGTAGAGAACATGCTGGACTGACACTTAGCTTTCATCCCCTTTGCCGCATCTAATTGATTGGTAATTTTTGCTTGAGAATTGTGTTTTGGGTTTTGCAACGGAGAGTTCCATGATGGATTAGTAATGGCCCAGGCAAGAGGTAGTACCAGGGAGGAAGAAACCAAGAGATGTTGAAAACTGACAAATATGTGATAGTTTGAAATGAAATGAAGGCTAGCTTGATGAATTCAAGCTAATTATAATAGACATAAATTAAACACTGATAACAAATATATTTGTTATAAAATAACAAGTCAACCATATCTCCTCAAAATAGCAAATCTGAAAATGAAACTGTAAAGAAAATGTGATTATATGCCAGTGTGATATCACTTAGCACTCAAGTAGAAGAGACTGCAGTCTCTGTGTTACTTAGGACAGTTTAAGAGAGTGCAAACTAGCTGAATACAGACTAGCACAACAATTAAGAACACAGATTACAGGGTTGAGTTTCAAGTCTTGCTATCTGTGATTTTTTTTTTTTTTTTTTTTTAGATATAGTTTTGCTCTGTTACCCAAGCTGGAGTGCAGTGGTATGATCATAGCTCATTACAACCTAGAAGTCCTGGGCTCAAGCAATCTTCCTGGGACTACAGTGCATGTCACCATGTCTGACTAATTAAAACAAACTGTTTTTGTAGAGATGGGGGTCTTACTATGTTGGGCAAACTGGTCTGGAACTTCTGGCCTCAAGCAATTCTTGGCTTTCCAAAGTGTTGGTAGTATAGGCATGAGCCACCAAGTCTGGTCTGGCTTTGTGATCTTAAGGTCTTTTTTATTTTAATTTTTATGGGTACATAGTAGGTGTATATATTTATGAGGTTCATGAGATGTTTTGATATAGACATACAATGCGTAATGATCACATCACGTAAAAGCTGTATGTTCTTAAGCAAATTATTTTACCCCTTAGATCCTCAGTTTCTTCATCCATGATAATAAAGATATGCTGTAACTCATGGACTTTTCTAAAGTTTATTTTAATTTACTTAATTTATTAAACTAAATACTACTTGTGACGCATTTAGCAAACTTCCTGGAACAGTATAAGCATGAAAAATGGAAATGAAAACAAAAAGCGCTACTACTAATGTCAGTTTGTCTAACCCTTGATCAACAGTGGTAACTTGATTAGAATTTGTCTGTGGGGTATTCATGGTATGGAGTGGCTTATGCATTTGGTGTGTTGGGAGACTTTCACATTCTAAAAACTCTCTATATTGTGTCATCCCTTTTGCTTTAAAGGCATCTGAAGAGAATTAGTAAGAAATCATAGTAAAATGCATTGACCTGTGAGCCTAATGATCTGTATTTATAGCTCAGTCTGATACTTATCAATTCTTTTCTCATTGGGGATGATAATCATATCTACCTTTTGGGATGTTTTGTGGTGGTTACATGAATTAATACACAGAAAAGAATTTTGATAAATGCCTGACCTAATGTAAGTACTCAATAAATATTGTTATTAATAATTATATAACTCCTTTTGGGAGGCATAACCCCCCTCTAAGCATGGCTCCCACTGAATGAGGCTAACTATATGTCAGGCTCCATTCTAAATGCTTATCTCATTTAATCATTGCAAAAACCTTATTAGTGTAAGTACTACTTCCTAATGAGGTTATATGTTCCAAAAGAGAGTCACCTATTCACTGTCATTAGACCAAATATTTGGTTCAGAGAAGATGCTCAAAATATAAATTCTGGTTAAGTTGTTGGATCCTCATTTGCCAAATGAGGACACTGAGACTTGGACACTGAGAATGGTGCATGTGAGGTTCCTGGTAAGGCTTACTGGGTGTCTTCCTGGAATGTGTGATATCAGGTTTGGGCTCTAACTTACTTGACTCTAAAGTTTATTTTTCACATCCACTAAGCTCACTGACTTAAAAATAATTAGTGTATATTCACACCTCAACAAATGATGTCACTGGATCAGAAGACCATTTTACTGGGAGCAAGCTGTGGGGGCAAAGGAAACTCATTTTCACATCCCCACCCCCAATAATTATGTTTATCCAGATGGAATGTACTGCATCAACAGGATAAGGCTTTATATAGAAAATAAGTTGCTGGATGGAATAGCTTTGCAAGTCGAGTGGGAAGGTGTTTCTTTCCCTCTCTAGCTTGGAAGGTGTTTATGAATAGACATGAGGTAGATTATCAGGGATTGGGTTGTATAATAGGAATCCCCAGATAGTTTAGCATTAGCAGTTATGGCCACCTGAGAAAGTGATATTGGATTTGAAAGGGAAGACTACACAGACATTTTGATGAAACTATTTTATTTATAGAGGATATTAATTTTTTATTGCTATGCAACAAATTCCCACACATTTAGTAGCTTAAAATATACATATTTATTGTCTCACTCTTTCTGTAGATGTCCAGGAATGGAGTGACTGGATACTTCACTCAGGATCTCATCAGACTGAAATTAAGGGGTCATCTAGGGCTGTGGTTGTCATTTGGGGCTTGGTGTCTTTTTCTAAGCTCATTGGTTGTTGGTAGAATTTATTTTCTTGTGGTCCTAGAACTGGGGTTTCTGTTTTCCTGCTAGCTGTCAGCAGGGACACCTGTCAGTGTCTAGAAGTCACTCGTGGAGGCTTGCTACATATCCTCCATAGGCAGTTTACAGTTTAGCTGTCGGCTTCCTTTTAGGCTAGCTGGATCACAACTCTCAGACTTCCTTTCTTATAGCCAGTAAAAACATACTGCTTTTCAAAGCAAACATGGTTTAGCTGCCCCATCCAAGATGATAATCCTCTTTTGCCATATAACATAATGTAATCACAAAAGTGATATCTCATTATATACACAGGTTCTACCCACACTCAAAGTAGAAGGAATTCTACATGGCCAGGGGGCATTAAGTGACATCTTAGAATTCTGCCTACCACATAGGTTAAGAATACATGGCCCAGAAGGACAAATATGCTTGACTTGTGTAGGACACAGGACTTACTAGAGGTAGAATTGAGTTAATAGCAATTCACTTGGCTCCAATATCATTTCTCTTCTTGTGGTTTCTCTAAATCAAATGCTTCAAAGTTCTGTATCTAAAACTCCATCACTCTGATTTATAATACTCTAAGATATATTTGCTGGTAAGTGACAGAAACTCAAACCAAATTGGTTAAAATAGAAAGAAAAGCAATTGGCACACAGGGTTAAGTATCTGTTGAAGACTTCAGAAACCTCTGGAACCATTCCATGTTTCCTTCCTTTCCAGTCGAACTTCTTCACTGTGGTGGCAAAGGTCATTTTCAGAACTCCACGTTCTAATTCTACTAGCTAAATATGCCCATTGTCACTATTTTGTTTTTAGAAGTACTTTTTAATAATGGGTCCAACAAATGTTCTGCAGCTGACTCTCTTGGACCAATGTGTATCAATCTCCATGTTTATGTCAATCACAGTGATCACTGGGATGGAACACCCTAACTGGCCAACCTTGGTCATGTGCCCTAGAACCAGGGGATAGGATCAGCACTTCTAGAACCAAATGAAGTGAGAAACTTAGAAGAGTGGTTTCCAAAAGGAAGATAAAGGTGCTGATAGCAGAAGAGGGAAACGGATGTGAGGTAGGCATGTGCTAAAAATAACCTATGCAGGGCTCCTTTTAGGGAGTGTGGCAGAGCTTGAGAGAAAGGGTAGGAGCTGCCTGTTAGAACGAGGAAGATGTTAGGAGGGAATGAGTTGAAATGGAGTGGATTGATCATTAAGCCACCTAAAGCAGTGTTTAACACAGAAATAAAGAGAGAAGCAGTACACCAGTCTTGAAGAGTTTGAATACCTGGTTCAAGCTGTGGGTTTCTCATTACAAAGAGTTATCCTTCTAAGAGTCATTCTATGTCTCCAAGCTTCTATTTTATTTCTATAAAGTGGGGCTACCTGGTGTGCCTACCTTATCTTTCAGTCATCACAAAAAGTGAGATTGAAAAAAAAAAAACCCAAAACCACCAAAAAACAGCAAAACAAGGAAGATACTCTGTGAGATTTCAAAAGAACTTGCATTTACTGATATACTGAATTAGTAATTCATGTAGAATGTTGAAGGAATTTGCAATAGGGATGTTCCTTGAGCTTCAGCCAGCAGGATAATATTTTTCTAAACACCTTTCCTAAAACTTTTTAGAAGTTATGTGTCACCAGGGCAGAGGCCTGGGCAGGCTCAGGCTTAAGGAACCCGGAAGTTTAGCAACATGGAAAGGAGAGGGAGGAGAGAGAAAGCTGGGCGTGTCTAGCAAAATCATTTTGTATGCTCTCGTGTCCAAACACATCCATTTTTACAGCTGGGAGAACCTGACAGGAGACTAAGAAGGGTCCAAATCCTGGTCAAGGAGTCAGTAAGTAACAGCATGCTTCCAGAGATTCAGTATGTTTGCTGAGGAATCAGAGCCAATAGCTGGGAATACTAAAACCAAAGTTCACATATGCGAATACTCACCACGAAAGAAAGTGAAGAATGCCACAGAGTCAGAGGAGAATGGATATACTTAAAGATTGAAGACTTGAGAAAGAACTTCTGTTTATTGAATACATTTGTACGGGGCTTTTCCCATGTAAAGGGCTAGGTAGCTTAGCGGCAACATTTGTCTTCTACAGCAGGTTGGTCTCAGTTCGAATTTTGGTTCTGATATGTGATAGTGGGCAATTTGTTCAGCCTCTCTGTGCCTCAGCTTTCTTCATTTGAATATGGGGGTAATAATCATAATGACAATACCAACATCATAGGGGTGTTAAAAGGATTAGGTGAATTAACATTTGTGAAGTACATAGAGCAGTTCCTGGGACGTAGGGCATAGTTAACACAAATACGCTGTGTCTTTATGTACCAAGCTCTCACCGTGAAAGTACCTTTTATGTCTTTGAGTTTTAGTTCAAGCCCTCACCATGAAGATATCTTCATGGTGAAGATATCTTTGCCTTTGAGTTTTAGTTCTAGCTGGGGTAACATATATAAAACAAATAATGTCACTGATAAATGTTTAATTACAATGATGATATATGTTGTGACAGAGACATTCGAGGTTGTAAGAGAAATGATAGCCTTGGTCTGGAGGTCAGGGAAGTGACATTTACACAGATACTCAAAGGGTAAGTAGGATTTGGCTAGGAGTGGAAAGCAAGCACAAAAGCCTAGAGGCAGAAAAGGAACTTGGTAAACTCTAGTAACTGGAAGAGAGCCAGTGTGACTGGAGTGGAGAGAGGCGGACATGATTTTAGAGGGGAAGTTAAGGCCAGATCATGCACAGCTTTGTATACTTCATGTAAAAATGTGTTTTATCCTGACTGAGATGGTAAAGGATAAGGCATATGAACTAAATGTTTAAGGAAGGTTAAAATTTGATCATGCAGAAATGATGGGTTGCTAGGGAGAAAAAGACCTGGGAATAAAGGGACCAGCCTGCACAGAGAAAAGGAAGCTGGGAATGAAGAACCAGTGAGTGGTTCATTTTTGCTGGCATAGAAGGTACAGGCAGTTAACATAGAAGGTTATAACTAAGTTTGCAAAGAAGCACCAGGACCAAATGACAGAGGGCATTAAATTATGGGTAAAATGGTTCTGACTTTGGTATAAAGTTAAAAGTCTACCAGGTTTTAGATAAGCAGAATGACGGATGAGAATGGTGTTCTAAGCACATTGCCCAAGCAGAGTTGGTATGGGTTGGAAAGGAGACAAGAAAGATAGAGAGGGGAGGAGGAAGGGAGGAAGAGAGACAGGGAGAGAGAGACACAGAGAGAGAGAGACAGAAAGAGAGAGAGAAAGAGAGAGAGAGAGACTAAGAAGCATAATATTTTTTATTTTGAAACACAGTCTGAGTCTGCAGCCTAGCCTGGAGTGCAGTGGTGCGATCTTGGCTTACTGCAACCTCTGCCTCCTGAGCTCAAGCCATTCTTTCACCTCAGTCTCCCAAGGGCACACTATCATGCCCAGCTATTTATTCATTCATTCATTTGTTTATTTGTAGAGACAGTGTTTCTCCGTGGTGCCCAGGCTGGTCTTGAATTCCTGAGCTCAAGCAATCTACCTGCTTTGTTCTCCCAAAGTGCTGGGATTACAGGCATAAGCCACTGTGCCAGTCCAGCATAACATTTTTATTCAGTGAAGATATGCTCATAACAGCCTAGATGACGGACATGGAAGGCTTAAATGTTGCTCACATGTATTAATCACTCAATAAATATCAGTTATTATTAATTCAATGGTTTTAAAAACTAAAAATAGCTGTTTGTAAGTGTAAAATATTATACCTAATATGAAGGCAAAATTTGCCTTCTTTTAGCTTTGCAATATTTCCCATAGATCCTGAGCAGCCTGCTACATTCCATGGTGCGTTGTGATTATTTAGGCATGAGTATGGCTCTGCAATGGATTTCAGACTCCTAGAAGACAGAGACCAGGCAAGACATTTATCTCGAAATCATTTATACTACCTCACAGTCAGTAGGCACTTAAGAAACACAGACTTCTTTCGGCAGTTGTTCAGCCTATTCTGAACCCAAAGTACCCCAGATTAAGGGATTTTAACTCCTTTGAGATTTGACAGGAGTAGTGAATTTAAGCTTTTGAGACAGCGGCAGGTGGCTGAGAGTCCTGCACAAACAGGGCAAAATCTTATCTTTATTTAAGGAGGGGGAAGTGAAACCTCCATTTCATCACGAACATTTATCTATATTTATTGTCTATTTCTAGAAAAAAAATGCTGCTTACCTTTTTATTAATTTATTCACTGGATTTCCCTTTCTGATTTCTTAAGCTTAAATCTAAATAAAGCAACCTATAAAATCTAAGGTCAGATTACATACCAGAAAAGTCGCCTAATCTAGAGTCCTGAAGCTGGGATCCAGGGATAGACATTCACAAATGAGATTATCAGAGACAAATACAGTGAAACTCCATGTAAAATTTTGTGAGCTTTTTTATAAGTATATTTTTCCACAACAGAGAGGGACTATAGCAATTGTGAGGTTCTTAAAACAGTCTGTGATATTAAAAATGTTGTCCATTGTTTTTCAAATCTATCACACTATGAATGACATTCTGGGAAACATTCCATTTTCTTATTAAATGACCTATTTTAGTGTCACCCCAAAATCTACAGACAGGAAGTTCTTTCTTAAGTCTACCCTCATCTGTTGGCAACTCCTCCCCATGGAAGCCCTTAGTAAATTCAGTGGAAATAGCAAACAGCTGCTCAGCAACACCCACCCCAAAGAAAGAACAAGACATTTCTCACATATCTCAAGCTGCCTTAAATGTTCTTTCTTTGGCAAAGAAGAAAAAAAGAAGTATATTTTTGGCCTCTAAACCTTTTCCCACCCGTGTGTATTTCTGCAAAAATGTTATCCATATGGTTTTGATTGCATTCTCCATAAGTCATTAGAAATGCTTTGCACTGAGAACTTTTCTGATGACCAAGGAGTCTTTGGAGACATTTTAAAATGGCCCTCTTAGCCTTTCTTCATAGAAACAGGAAAGCTAAACAGAGCCAAATGTAAATGAACCAAGACCTGGAAAGGTTGGAGTTTTATTCAAAACTCAGAAACTGTAAGGCTCAAGTGTGCCTTAAATCTGTCCATGCAAAGTCATCACCTCCTTCTCCAGGGACAAGATATACTAAATCATCCATTGGCACAGATAATGCAATGGCTTCAGACATTGAAGTTGATATTTAGGATTGGATTCAGTGACCCTGTAAAAATTCCAAGAACTTCCAATCATCCCAAGGCTTCCTCATTATTCCCAGAGGGTAAATATTTTGGACTTGGACTTGGGTGTAGAATTTCTCACTCCATCACCTACTGGCTATATTTTGGCAAACTACTCAAGTTTTTCAAGGTTCAATTTCCTATCACATAAAGATAGGGTAGTATTATCTATCTTATACTGCAAGGAATTTTCAGAATTGTAAGCAATAATATTCAGAACATTGCACATAAGATGCTTGGTGCACGGTCAAAGTTCAAAAATTATCTTTCCTCTTTCTCTGTGTGTAATCGTAGTTGGAACTAGGAAGAGTTCTTTGTTTCTTTAGGGAAATATTGATGGTGTGGGTGAGGAAGAGAAAGACTGGACAGTGTTCCAAAGCATTAAGTCCCCTCTTTCTAAGGTATGTAGACCACAGTCCATCTTGGGAAACTGATTACAAAGAAAGGGTTAAGAAGAATGAGTTAGGCCCTTTTGTGGCCATCACTGAATCAGGAGCAGCCAAAATGAAGTTCAATCCCATTGTGACTTCCCACCAAAGCAAGAACTGCAAAAGGCATTTCAATGCACCTTCCCACATTTGCAGGAAGATTATGTCTTCCCCTCTTTCCAAAGAGCCGAGACAGAAGTACAATGTGCGATCCATGCCCATCCGAAAGGATGATGAAGTTCAGGTTGTATGAGGACACTATAAAGGTCTACAAATTGGCAAAGTAGTCCAGGTTTATAGGAAGAAATATGTTATCTACATTGAATGGGTGCAGCGCGAAAAGGCTAATGGCACAACTGTCCACGTAGGCATTCACCTCACCAAGGTGGCTATCACTGGACTAAAACTGGACAAAAACTGCAAAAAGGTCCTTGAATGGAAAGCCAAATCTCACCAAGTAGTTATAGAAAAGGGCAAATACAAGAAATAAACAATCGAGAACAAGCAGGAATAAAGTAATCTTATATACAAGCTTTAATTAAAACCTGAAACGAGGAAAGAAAGAAGTTCAAGAAGAAATGAAGAAGAGGAGGAGGAGGAAGAGGAGGAGGAAGAAGAAGAACAAGAGGAGGAGGAAGAGGAAGAAGAAGAAAGAAGAAGAAGAATCATCAGTTAGAACTTTGGCCTTCATCAGAAGTTGCCAGACTACCATGTCTCAGATTGATTTCAGAACTGCATTATCAGCAGGGCTGCTGTTGCCTACTAATGGTCATGGAAGCAGATCTCAGCTGGGGGATGATTGGGAGACAAATAGAAAGATAGGCTCGAATAAAGGAAGGAATGGGGTACAAGGAGACAGAAAGAGAGGGAGAGAAAAGAGCAGGGAGAGACGAGATAGTGATCTGGTGTTTCATACTGCGGTGGGTGGGAGAAGCAGTGTGTGTGGTGGGCGTATTTCTTCATGGTCAGAACCAAATTCAGAACTACCCTGGGGAACCTGTGTGCAAGACCTGAATCTGGGCCAGAAGCCAAGGGAAAGACAAAGTTGCCCAAGCAAAAAGGGAGAAGTTTCCAGCAGGCGGAAAGAGAAATCGCTAGGTGGGTCAGTGGCTAGAGAGCTGTCCGTGGTGCTGACTCCTCCTCATTTGGATTCCAGTGGAGACTGGAGGAGCTCTGCACCATCTGCTGCTCCTCTCTTTCCTCTGGTCTCAGTCCTGCTGAGACCCAGGATCATTCTTGCTAGCTCTATGTCTTCTCCTCTCTTTCTCCATTCCTCTTTGTCTATTAAATAATTTTTCTCAGGTTCCCAGTTCATCACTCAAACATTTCTCTTCTATTTTGTTTCAAGACTCCTCTTCTTCCAATTAGTTCACTGGCTCCTAGATTGTTCTAGGCCTCCCTGGTGATCACATCTCCCTCCTATCAGCCTTTGAATTAAAAAACAAATAAACAAAAAGAAACATACAATGGCAATCATAAAAGCAGACAACATGCACTGAGCACTCACTAGGTGTCAGGGAGCAGTCTGAGTGCCTTTGCATACATTAACTCTTGAGCAGTCTAAGTGCCTTTGCAAACATTAACTGATTACAATTCCACATCAACCCTGTTAGATAGGTAGATATATTATTATTCTATTAAACAGACAAGGAATTCAGGCTTAAGGGGTGAGTATTTTGGCCAAGACCACACAGCCACAGGACTCCAACCTCTCTCCAGGCTGCATGTCTGCTGAATCTGGCTCTTTATATTTTCCATCATCTTTTCCTATGCCTTCCTGCCCTTCCGTGTGATCGCTTTAATGCTTTCTATTCTTGCCTCATTTTCAAGGGACTAGGAATCTGCATTGCTGATTTGGTTTAAATCAGAAGGGAAGCAAAGTAAACAAACATACAGAATGTGCACTGTGTGTGAATTTAGATCATACGAGGGCTTTATTTTCCGCTTCAGGGAGCGGCCCCATGTTAGGGACCTCTCAGGCTGATTGCGGAGTCTTTTGGTTTTTATTTTCATGTCTCAGTCCCTGTACCCTCGCCCCTTCTCCGCCTCTGGTGGTCTCCAGAGAACTTCGCGTCCCCTCAGCTTCTCACTCCTACATCCTGCCTACGTAGAGAAGCTCTTGCTTCATTCTGGGAGGTTACGTGGGCTCTCGCCTACACACCGAGAGAAACAAACAGTGCCAAACACTCAGAGAGACGCGCAGACACAGGCGGACCCACACGGGCACCTCCCGAGACAAAACCCACACTCGATGGATACACGCGGCCATGGGAACACCCCGGGCCCCAGAAACACTCAGGTCCTCGCGGCGCACACAGTACAGTCACGCTCAAGAGCACCAGGATTCCGGGTTTGCGCAGATACACGGTCCCTTCGGATGCTCGTGCGCATAGACACAACACCCGACACTCCCCAGACCCACGAAACTCCCCACAGCTCAACCCTCAGCACCACCCCGCCCCCCGCCACCCTTCCCTCGAGGCGGCCTTCCAACTCTCCTCCTCTCGCTTCTCCTCCTCCTCCACCTAAAGATGTACAAAACACTCCTCGGAAGCAAGCCTGCGCTCGGCTCCTCCCTCCCCGCCCCCCGGCCGCCGCTCCCCCATTCATTTTCGGCCGTCGCTGACTAAGTCCCTCCCCCCGCGTAGCCCGGCCTCCGAAGCTCCCCGCCCGGAGACCGCGGCGCACTTGGACTTCCCTCTCCATTCGCCAGCCGCCGCGCTTCTGGTCCCCACGGCTGCAAACTGATCCGGCGGCGCGGGGGGAGGAGGAGAGCGAAGGAGAGCGAACCCGCAAGAGAGGGAGAGAGCGAGCAAGAGCGAGCCAGAGCGAGGAGAGCGCCAGAGCCGGGAGGCAGAGGGAGTGGGGACCGCCTTCCGGAGCCGGGATTCATGCCTGTCCTCGGGACCAGCGAAGGGGACTTGACGGCTGAGTATGAGCCAGGCTGCTAGGAGCCAGGTACCCCCACGCCTGCAGTCCCCGCGCCGTCCCCGGAATGCGAGCTGGACGCAGGGCTCTCCCAAGTTCCCACCGAGCCGAATAAAAAGCGTCCGCCCGCAGCTCTCCGCCAAAGACGGACATTGACTCCAGGTAAGGCGGCGCCGGGTACAGCGCCCTGCAGCCCCGCTGCCCTTGGACCCGGCCCCGGACCTCATTCGGGGCACCTCCCGCGCGCCCCCGCCCCTCCCCCTCCCGGCACCCTCGTCCCCTCGTCACCTGGCCGCCCCGCCGCCTCCAAGTCTTCTCCGGCTCTAGGGAGGGGGTTCCTGCGCCCAGTGCTGAAAGGGTTAACTGCGGGTTGGAGTGAGTGGCGTGTGTGTCCCCGCGCGCTCCCGACGTGTGCACCATGGTGGGAACTTGGTGTGGTGCTGCTGTGAGTGTGCGTGTGCGGCGTCGTTTGCGTTTGATGCGTGTGTTTGTGGTGTGTGTGTGTCTGTGTGTGTGTGTGTATGGGAGGGGTGAAGAGAGAGAGGTCCTATAACCTACTTACGGCGCGATGTGTGTGTGCATGTTTGTACGTATGTGTATGTGTGCGCTCATGTGTCTTTTTAATGAGATATCTCCAGCTTACACGGAATGGGACCCCTTTACTGTAAGATCACGTAGTCATCGGGAAACCCACTGTGGACTTCCTCTAGGGGCTCTGGGCTTGGGGTTTAGGGAGAATTATGGGGCTGTATGTAGATGGCACCTTATTTAGCCCGGTGTTGGTACCCTTGAAGGAAAATTCCTCCAAACGGTGGAATCCTGCTACACTGGGACCCACCGCTTAGTATGAAAGAGACATGGCCAAGCCCCGAGACAAATGAGATGCTGTCACTTTAAATTCCACACTGGGCAGACTCCAGGATTCTGATGGGAATTTGGAGACACTGGATAGTGGGTGACAGAGAAAGGGGGAAGTCGGCGGTGTGCTCCTTATCTGGGGCTTGGCAAGTCTGGGATAGGGATCTACCCTGCCTCGTTGGCAATCAACACAGCCCCTCAGGCTTTTGGTGCTTTAGGGGAGGATCTGGGCAAGTTTGCATGGATCCCCCTTAGGGAAAAGGAGAAAGTGTCCTCGGGGACTTACGTATCCATCACAGTTGCAAAGGGTCTCAGAAGAAATTTCATTTGGGGGCAGCTCTGGATGATATGGAAGGAGATGGATGGGGCACTTTCCTAAGATAGATTCATCTTTCCCCATTTCAGTCAGGGAAGCCCCCAGAGAATCTCTTCCTAAATATGCCTCTCCATGGCTCCACTGGAGTTAGAAGGATAGTAGGAGAAGGCAGAGAGGTGGAGAGAGGTGGGGGGAGACAGAGACAGAGAGAGAGAGAGAGAATATTATTTCAGTACTGAGGGAGATCTACAATTGAAAAGGGCTGTGAGTGGGGAACCCATGACAAAATGTGGCAGTAATTGACTTAAACTGCTGTCGGTTTGCACATCGCATCTCTCACTTGGCACCAAAATACTGCCAAGGGCAGGGGGGCGATGGAAGAATCTCAGTCAGAAAAGCAGTTTGGGTCAAGGCCCTCTTTCTTGTTTCTTCCACCTCCTGGGAGGCTCTCTAGATAGGTCCCTTGGCCACCCTGCCTTGGTACTGTTGGGCTTGGGCTCTGGGGCCAGCCATTGATTTGATTCCCAGCTGCCTCTTAAAGGCTTGCCCTACTCAGCAAAAATGCTGAGTTTTACTGCTGTTAGCATGGCTTCCAGACTCGGCAGCTGTTACTTTCTCAAGGTAAGCGGCAGCCTTTCTGCTCTCAGGCAGGGAGGCTAGGAGAAGACAAGGGCTGTGACGCTGGGACAAGGCTTCACATTTAGCTCAGCTTGGAGGGGCCACCACTGAAAACCTTAGGTGAAAAAAGTAGAAATACACTTGGCATAAAAAATTTACAAACATATATTCTAGGAAAAAAAATCTACATATCTATATATATACACACACATATATATGTATATATATTTTCTGGGGAGAGATAAAAGCAAACGTGTTTGTAGGAACCTGCCCTGGCGAGTGGATTCTACCTGCAGGCACTTGCAGACATACCATTCTCTGTCCAGAGGCTGATACCTCAGGCTGAAGCCTTCAGACAGCCACAGAAAATCTCCTTTAGGAAACTCATGTCAGAGCAGAGCTCCCTTGATTATCTTGGATAGGAGGTATTAAGGCCAAGGAGGAGACCCCTTTTGGGGAACTACCTCCTTTTCTCTTTCCAAATTCGTAGACGATTGAAGCTGGAAGGAATATTAAAGAGCAGAAAGGCAGGACTCTGTGGCCTAAAGACGGAATGAGAATTTTCCAACATTTGGTAGTGAGTTAGTGGCATGCCCAGGACTAGAATCAGCTAGATCAATACTCTTTCCACTCTTCCATTACTGCCTGGGACTGTATACTGCTCACACGCCTGTCCTGCCACCCTGCCACCATGATCCCAAGCCAGACAATTGCTTGTCTTCCCTCATTAAACTTCACATTTTCAGAGATGGATTTCAAGGTTTTTCTATCTGGAAACATGACCCCAAAGAGAAAAGGTTCAATGCGCGTGCGCGCGCACACACACACACACACACACACACACACACACTGGATGGGTGGGGAGGGGGGAAGAGAGAAAGCGAGAGAGAGAGAGAGAGAGAGAGAGAGAGAGAGAGAGACAGAGACAGAGAGAGAGAGAAGCATAGATTTCTTCTCCAATATCTTTAGAGAATTACCCAGGTAAGGACTCAGTACTGACTATGACTAGTAGGCAGAACCCAGCAAAGTGTTTGGTCTATATCTGAGCTTTTTATTGAGGAATGCACTGTTTTCCAGAGAGCAAAATGTATGCCCATCCACCAATGCAAATACTTCAGGCTAATTAATTTCTTTATATTAATTAGAATCTCACCCCTATACATTTCTACATGCTATAGGCACAGGAGCACATGAAAGCACACATGCATAGGTGTGCTTACACACACATGTGCACACAAAGATCCAGAAACCTTTCCTATTTGCCACATTTCCAAAAAAGAGAACCTCCGCACCAAATTGTGTTCTCTCATATAAAGCATCTCCCATGTGAAGACTAAGACTCATGAACTCCAGGGAAGGAGAAACGTAAAGCCCTGTGAAAGAGAGACACTGGAGAAGTCAGAATCGAGTTCACTCAAAAGTGTGCTCTTAGACTTCTAGATGCCTCTTTCGGGGTACTGGCAAGTACTGAAAAACATGGGGGTTTTAGGCCCATCCGCAATAGAGCCTTTTCTATGCAGGATTTTCCGGGGCTAGATGGCACTTTAGCTCCCAGAAGGGGGAGCTGTGACTCCATTTCAACCAAGGAGAAACAGCTCAGAGATTCCAAATCAGCTGTTGGGCCCCCGTTGAGTTTAGACGACCCAGCTCTGGCTGCAATGAATGTCTTCGCTGCTGGTACAGGCAGGGACTGTAAAAACACCCTCCCCTGATCAGTTCAAGTTCAACATCTCTTTCTTAGTGTGTGCAAGAGTTTATGTTATTGATCATAAAGTCCTCTATTTTTCTGTAAAGGTCTTTGCCCAAAGGTCCTTCAGTTGTGCAAGGAGACATCTTTTGCTTTGCAACCTCTCTCTTTCCCCCTCCCAATTCCTTAGAGGAAGTCACCAGTACATTATCACTTGAACAGGCCATCAAGGTTAGACATACGCTACCCTTCTTTTCCTGCTTTTCCCTTGCTGAAACACAAAGCTTAACAAATTGGCTGCTGAACTACTGGAAACCATGTTAAAGACAAGATGGAGGTCATGTGAAAAAGACAAGTCCTTAAATGTCATTCTTCAGATAATTTCTCCAGTAGTGCTCCCTTCTGCAAAGACCATCTTTATTATTCTTTCCTCCATGTCCCACATTTGGCCATGACTTTTAACAAAATTCTACCCATATTTCAACATCTAGCTCAAATGACCCTTCTAAGCAATCGTCTCAATACCTTATTTTGGAATGAATCTCTTTATCACTTGATGTTTGTGTACCATCTTATCTGAAACTCTATTTTAGTTTGCGTCTCCGTTTGCCCTGCTTTATAGCGCTTGGGGTATAGGTCTATCTTACCCTCTTCAGGATGGTCTAAGAAGCATCTTTGTGTTCCAGGGACTGACACAGAGTAGTTGCTTTATAAATATTTGCCCTTGCATTTCCTGTTGCATCTCAATAGCAGCTGTCCTCTCTCTGTCTCTCACACTTTCTAGCTGACAATTGCTTCATATTCATTTAAAGCAATGCCGTTATAGCATTTTTGCCTATATCAAGAATACGGCGATTCCAATGATGATACAGACAGATAAAAGTTAGACCCTACTTGGAAGTGAACATTGACTTCCTGTAATGGGTCTTTAGTTTTGTTCTCTCATATAGTCCTTCTTTCCACCGAGTGGGGCAGATACAGCCCCTTTTACAGAAGAGGAAAATGAAGCCCCGGCTGGATAGTCTCCTTGACCAAGGTCACACAACCATCACAGCTAGCATTTGAATCTGTCCTCTTTCCTGCATCATCTCTGCTGTTTTCACTGGACCACTGAGTTAATGGTAACTGTTATGAATGACTGGCATCGGGTTGTTCAATAGATGCTAGGAATAGCTAGGACGTATTATGAACTCTTTGAAATTGATGGTAGGAAGGTGTCATGGAGCCACTGGATCAAAGAAAACCTCTGAAGGTTTCTCAATAACCAAACTTTTGTCCATTTTCAGGAATGACAAGTCCTTTTTGTGATACCAATAGTGCATGACCATTCAGTCTTAGTTTTAGTACCTTTAGTGACAGCAAGTTCATTACCGCACAAACCAGCCTATGTCATATTTGAAGAGCTTTGTTGGAATATTTTCTTACTTTGCTCCTAAATCATCCTTCTATCCATGTGTCTCTGAAATTGTACAAGTGTAATTCACATCCAGTTATCAGTTCTTCAAATATTCTGAAAACATAATTATTTCACAACTATTTTCTTTCAGAATAGAGGGGATTGTCTTCACAGCCCTGTCTTCCGTAACCTCTGCTTGGAGGCCTCTTGGCACCCTCAATACTGTCCTAGGGGAATTGTCTAGTTTACCTCGGTTTTTAGGCTTACATGCCACAACAAAAGGGAAGGATGACCTGAAATTGAGTGAGGATTTATTCAACAAATATTTATTGGGTGCCTACTGTTTGCCAAACATTGCTGTAGACAAGCTGTCAGATAGAACTGTCATTGATGATGGACTAGTTTTCTGTGCTGTCCAATATGGTAGCCACTAACCATGTATGATTACTGAGCACTTGGAATGTCGCCAGTGTTGCTAATGAACTGAATATTTAATTTTATTTAACTTACATTAATTTTTATTTTGATTTACATAGCTATATGTGGTTCGTGGCTACTGTATTGAATAACATAGATCTAGACTTTGGAAATGTAGCATGAACGTGGTCTTGTTTCCATTAAGCTCCCACTGTAGTGGAGAGAGATGGATAATCAATGAGTAAATAAATAGATAAGCAAAATAATTTTATATAATATTAAATGTCACACCACCAATTATGGTAATATGCTAGAAAGGAATGTGGATGGTATAATTTTAGATAGAGTAGCCAGAAGAAGCCTTCTCTGAGAGAGTGATATTAGAACTGAGGTTTAAATGAGAAGGAACCAGCTATGTGATTTTGTGGGTAAAGAGCATTAGAAGCAGAGAGAAGAATAAAATAGGGTTGGCCAGGTTTGGTAGCTCATGCCTTGTAATCCCAGCACTTTAAGGGGCTGAGGAGGGAGGATCGCTTGAGCCCAGGTGTTTGAAACCAGCCTGGGAAACATAGCAAGACCCCATTTCTACAAACATAGTAATAATAATAAAACCAGCTGGGTACCTATAGTCATAGCTATTTAGTAGGCTGAGGTTGAGATCACTTGAGCCTGAGAGATTGAGGCTGCAGTGATCTGTGACTGCGCTGCCACACTACAGCTGGGCAGCAGAGTAAGACCCTGTTTCAAAAAACAAAACAAAACAAACCACAGCATCACCTCATTGGGGCAAGCTGAGGAAGTCTAAGAGATGGACTAGCTGCCAGTGTGGCCGAAGCTTTCAACTTGGGAAGTTGACAGGAAAGGGAATTAGGAAGGTGGACAGGGCAGATCACAATGGCCTGTACAAGAGAGAGAGAAGTTTTGACATCTTTTCCTTGTCATCTCTGGTTGTAAGGCAGGTAGTTTGAGGACTAAGGAGAGTTTGAGAATTGACAGAAGGTCATTGTCAGGTACTCTTGGTGGGTTTTTATGATGTCCATTTTAAATCAGAAATTTCAACAAGTGTTCTCATTTTAATTTCTAGTCCTACTCGGAATGTCATACCCTGGAGACACATCAGTCTAAAGGGTGGAAGAGAAACAAGATTAGGGGAAATGGATAGAAAAGGAAGAAGAGAATGAATATGTGGGGATAAAGTAATTTAAATGGAGTCTTGTGAAAAAGAATGAAAGTTGGAAGTGTTCACTTTGAATCAGCAAATATTTATTTCATCTCTTGTCTTGGAAAGGCTTTGGACAAAGTGACTTGGGTGGTATGGTGATCAATCTTGCTAGGGGCTGGCAATCTAATAGTACAGATCTGCAAATTTGTAAATAATTATTCATGATAAATTGATAATTGCCACTTCAGAAGGTCTGGGAGAATTTTGGGTAAGGGGAAGTCTAAAGGAAGACACATCAGTAGTGATAGTGGTGAGGAGGATGTCGACGGTAACTATAAGTCTCAAGATCACAGGCTGTATTTTTTTGTTGTATATCCCCATTAATTCAGAATTTCATACAATAAGAGCAGAGGCACTCAGGGTACTTGATTCCAGTCCTGGCTCCTATCACTATATATCTAGACCTCCTTAAGAGCATATCTTTCTCTCTCCAGGCTTGCCTTCTGTAAATTTAGAAGGACCCGGCTGTGGCTTGCTTTGTTGAAGGTATATTGCCTGACGCTATGAAAATGTTTTGGTCAGGTGCAGTGGCTTACACCTGTAATCCCAGCACTTTGGGAGGCTGGGGTGGGCAGATCACAAGGTCAGGAGTTTGAGACCAGCCTGACGGACATGGTAAAATCTCATCTCTACTAAAAATACAAAAATTAGCCAGGCATGGTGGCATGCATCTATAATCCAGCTACTCAGGAGGCTGAGGCAGGAGAATTGCTTGAACCTGGGAGCTGGAGGTTGCAGTGAGCCGAGCTTATGCCATTGTACTCCAGACTGGGTGACAGAGTGAGACTCCGTCTCAAAAAAAAAATGCAAAAAATGTAGCTGGGCATCATGGTGCACACCTGTGGTCCCAGCTACCTGGGAGGCTGAAGTGAGAGGATCACTTGAGCCTGGAAAGTAGAAGTTGCAGTGAGCCAAGATTGTACCACTGCACTCCAGCCTGGGTGACAGAGACTCTGAAAAAGAGAAGAAGAATATATTGCATGACAAAGATCTTGTACAAGTAGAGAGAGACACACACAGTACCTGTGCTTCCTCATAAGATTTAGATGTCTTCTAAAAAAATAAGCAAATTTAAAGCAGGTCATGCACAGACTCTTGTTTCGAGACTGTGGCTGAGTGGTGGTGAGATAGCAATTCTGTGCCACGGTGGCAACTCCTGATATCAAAGTGATTAAGTGTTAACATGAAATCCACTGTCCTCATGGAACACAGCAGCCTGGAAAGACTACCTAGAGATCCATCAACAGTCCTTGCTACTGAGGGGGCAAAGAAGACAATTAAGGAGATAATGAGGCTGAGAAAAAGTGAAATTAATTTTTTTTTCATATGAGGGTGAAGGGGATCTTTGTCTCCTGAGGGAACTATCTTTTGGAGATTGCAAGTGGCCTTAAGGAGAATAGTCTGAACAAGACTGGGTATGAGAAAGTTAAAAGTCATAAATTACCTGGGCTTCCTGCTATCCCCACACAGGAGTGGAGAGCCTGGTGAGGACACAAAATACATCATTCTGAACAAATTTTGTTCTCAGTTTGCAGGAGTTTTCTCACAGGGTGCAGAGTTGTATGCAAGGAAGTTTAGGCCATCTTGGGATAGCTGGGAGACTGTATTCCCCCAAGGGTGGGAGGTAGATTGATAAGGCAATTAACAAAAGCAACATGCAACCATTTTTGTGTAAACTGCAAAGGTCAGAGCAGCAGGGCTCCGAGTAAATGGCCTATGTGAACAGCTAGAACCCTTTGTAAGGGTTAACCCAGTACTGGCCCTCAGAGGTTTCTAAGATATAATTTATTTAGCCTTGCAAAGGTCCTGCAAATGAGCCAGTGGGAACCTCTGTGAGAAATAATGGATCTTGGGGATAATAGAGAACAGTCGCGTTGCAGATTACAAGCTGATTCAAATAGAGGAGAGGCAGACATCCAGGATATGATTGCTTTTTGGGGAAAAAGTGGTGAATTCTCAAGTCTCCATTCTAAGATTTAGCAATCTGCAAAAGTAGATGAAACTCTGTTAGGCTGTGGGTATCCTCGAGTCCCCAGGAGCTCCAAGATAAACCTAGAAGAGCAAACAGAGAACTGTGACAGAGACAACTGCCTTCTGTAAGTACATTTCCCTTTACATGGTAGTGGATAAGCTAAATTTCTTATGGAATTTGATGGGTTCTGAGTTTATAGGGACATGATAAAGGAAGGACCTACAGGAAGCCTTGGCTGGCACGATAAGAACATTTTCACAAGCACAGGGCCATCAAAAAAGAAAATCAGCACTTTGGTATGTTAAGGAAAGATTGAAAAATAGATTACTTGGCAAGGGTTTGTAATATGGTTTTGCTGCTGGGACACATTTTGGAGATATAGTTCTTATAGGTGAAGTGGTCCACATCAAATGCCATTGCCAGAGTTAGCCAAGGCTGGGGAGGGCTGAGAGGGGTTATAAAGAATTTTATTCTGAATGTATATCAATAGGACAGCAACACTGAAAGTCCAGTGAAGGCTTGCAAATGATTCCTGAAAATATTACCAAGTCAGCTCCAGTGCTGCTTACCTCTCTCTCTTCCCTGACAGTGGGAATGATACATGTAGGCAGAGCATGGACTGGAATTTGAGGGGGCTCTGGAAGGATTTTGATCTATAACATTTAGAGATGGCTGAAATGTCACTGCCGTAAAGCCATTCTTGGAGTGGAAAAGTGGATGTGCCAGGCACATGACATATTCTTTGTGCTGCAATGGATACTTGATGTAGATATCCTACTGAATATTCTCAACAAGCTCATGCATAAGTAATATTGTGCCCCATTCAAGAGATGATGAAACTGAGCTCAGAGCAGTAATACCACTTGCCCAAGGTCGTACACGGAGTCAGTTGTGTTTTGTTGTGAATTTGAATCTACGTCTTTCTGACTTGAAAGTATTGAGGTTGAAAGCATGGGTATGCTGCAGTTTGAATACCTGCTCTGCCACTCACTAGCTGTTTGACATGGGACAGATTACCTGATGTTGCTGTACTAGTTTTCTCATCTGTAAGATGAGTATTATAATAATAGTAACTCCGGGTTGGGCATGATGGCTTACGCCTGTAATCCCAGCACTTTGAGAGGCTAAGGCAGGAAGATTGCTTGAGGCTAGCTGTTTGAGACTAGTCTTGAGAATATTTAGCAAGACCCTATCTCTATGAAAAAATTTAATAAATTTAGCCAGATGTGGTGACCTGTGCCTGTAGTCCTAGCTGCTTCAGGGGTGCTGAGGCAGGAGGATCACTTGAGCCAAGAAGTTCAAGGCTGCAGTGAGCTGTGATCATGCCACTGCAATTCAGTGTGGGTGGCAGAGTGAGATTACATCTCAAAAATAACAACAATAATAGTAACTTCATAGAGGTATGTGTGGATTTCATTAGCTGATATGATAGGTGCCTCAGACAGTGCCTGGCAGGTCGTCAACACTATATAAACATTAACTGTTACTGCTTTGTATGATTTCCACACCCTCTTAGATTAAGCATTGCTCATACTCTCAGGTATGTGCTCAAACTGGAAATAACATTTAGGGAAAAAAGTATCATTAGGTTCAAGGTGCTGCCTTGCAAATGAGCTCATTCAATTATTTCTACTAACCTCCCCACCACGTGGCAGTGGGATAACAGTGATTAGAGGAGAGAGTGAGAAAGTAGGAAAAGGCATGGGAGAACACAAAATGACAGAGGCAGATTTTTTAATTCTCTGTGTTACAACAGACCAGGAATGAGATATAGATGTAAAGACCAGATAAAGACATAGGATCATCCACCATCAAGGCAGGAAGTCATCTTCAGCACACTCCAGCTCAAATTCCAATCTCTCATTCCTCTTTTGTTATACATATAAACTCTTTTTACATGTATAAAAAGGTCAATTCGTAGCTGGGCACGGTGGCTCACACCTGTAATCCCAGCACTTTGGGAGGCCGAGGCAGGCGGATCACGAGGTCAAAGAGATCAAGACCATCCTGGCCAACATGGTGAAACCCCGTCTCTACTAAAAAATACAAAAATTAGCTTGGCATGGTAGCATGCACCTGTAGTCCCAGCTACTGGGAGGCTGAGGCAGGAGAATTGCTTGAACCCAGGAGGCGGAGATTGCAGTGAGCCAAGATTGCGCCACTGTACTCCAGCCTGGCGCCTGGCGACAGAGCAAGACTCTGTCTCAAAAAAAAAAAAAAAAAAAAAAAGTTCAATTCGTATTCTGAGTTGGTTTTAGAACCCTAGCCTTGTGCAGCCCATCTTACTTTTTTTTTTGAGATGGAGTTTCGCACTGTTACCCTGGCTGGTGTTCAGTGGCGTGTTATCTCAGCTTGCTGCAACCTCCGCCTCCTGGGTTCAGGCAATTCTCCTGCCTCAGCCTCCTGAGTAGCTGGGATTACAGATGCCCGCCACCACACTTGGCTAATTTTTTGTATTTTTAGTAGAGATGGGGTTTCGCTATGTTGTCCAGGATGGTCTTGATCTCTTTGACCTCGTGATCCGCCTGCCTCGGCCTCCCAAAGTGCTGGGATTACAGGCATGAGCTACTGTATGCAGCATCACTTTTGCTTTGGTTTTCTAATCTATAAGACAGGGTATTCATCAGGTGCATATGAGAAAGTAGATGATTGACAGTATGCTAGATGCTCTTGTGTGAACTGTGTTCATCATCCTCCTTCTTATGATTCCCCTCTTCATCCTTATTCTCATTTATTTTATCGAGCGCTTGCATGTTGTCATCTGTTATCTCTCATTTAACCTTTACAGTAGCACTCTGAAGTTGTAACTAGTCTCCCCATTTTCCAGATGAGAACATTGTGGGTCAGAGGTAAAAGGATTTACCCCAAGATATACAATAGGTGACAGCATAAGGTTCCAAGTGCGGCGTATGTTATCAGCAACTGTATGTGATGTTCTGTCTTTGAATTGACATTCCTTCATCCATAGCTGAAGGCATTGTCCAGCTTTCAGCAGCTTGGTGGTCTCTGAAAGACAAGATTGAATATTGCTACCTGATCTCTATGGTCTTGGTCTAGGTTGGTCACTGCAAATCTTCAGCCAGACTCTGCCCTTAACCCTGATCCTGTACATGCCTAAATGAGAAAGGCATCCATCTTTTATGTTCCAGAAGATGTTATAAATGGTGCCACTGGAAGGAGCTTTCTTAAATCTCCTTAACAATCTGCATTTTGCTTTCTCTCCTTTATCTGTCAGCATCATGAATATCTTCCACTCTTCTAGTGCTTTCTGGCTGCCAACTTCATAACCTCTTAAAATAGTAATTTAACTTCACAATGCCTCGGCAGGAAACCTTAGCTTAGCATGTTTATCTGTATCCTTAGTTCAAATGCTGCTGACACCAGGACCAGTAGTTATCAAATGAGCTACTTTCTAACTCTAGGCTGGAGCCAAGAGCCAGGATCTTACATTTCCTGGGAGTAGAAGCACCAAAGCCACCAGTGATAACAGTAACAGTTTTTCAAGTCAGGAAATAGCAGGGTAGAGTTAGCCTGAATTGTGACAGCCAGATGTTGCAGTCTCTCTGTCTGTCTCTGTTTTTTTCTCTCTGCTTCACGTATACACACACACATACACACACACACACACGTGTAAAGAAAGGAATATTGAGCATGGTTGAGAATAAGTAGGAAGAAGTGCAGTTGATATTCCAGAAAATGTCCAAAGCAGATTTCTTCTTCTCTAGTAATAGAACATAAGCCCAGATATGGTATTAAGATCACCTACTATCAGAAGATAATCTTGGGGTGGGACTTCTATCTAAAAATGGAATGAGGAACTCATGTGGCCAATAAATGTATAAAATACAGGATATTTAGTTCTCCAGTAATCAAATAAATGAAAATAGCAATGTGATGCTATCATCAAAATGGCTTTTTAATTTAATGGCAGCATCTAGTTTTGGCAACAATGTAGGGAAACGAACACTCTCACACAGCACTGGTGGAAATCTATATTGAATATAGCCTTTTATGAAATATGACTTTCATCATTCTTTCATAAATGAACAGATATTGTGTGTTTTTGTTTTGTTTTGTTTTGTTTTTTGGGACAGAGTCTCGCTCTGTTGCCCAGGCTGGAATGCAATGGTGCAACCTCTGCTTTCTGGGTTTACAAGCGATTCTAGTGCCTCAACCTCCTGTGTAGCTGGGATTACAGGCATGCGCCACCATGCCTGAATAATTTTTGTACTTTTAGTGGAGATAGGGTTTCACCATGTTGCCCAGGTTGGTCTTGAACTCCTGACCTCAGGTTATCCACCTGTCACGGCCTCCCCAAAGTGCTAGGATTCTAGGCCACCATATTCGGCCAAACATTGTTTATCGAGCACTTATTCTTTGTCAGATGCTTTTCTATGTGCTATGAATACAGGAGGGAATCAAACTGATCAAGTCCTCACCATCTTTGAGCTAACATTTAATTGAGAAAGAAGATAATTTGTAAATAAAGAAGTAAACATACAGTGTATCAGATAGTGAAGTGTGATGAAGAAAAACAGAACATAGGGAGGTAACGTGCGTGGACCAGATGGCTTGGTGAGAAAGGACTTGCTTTTTTATGTAGGTGGCTAAGAAAAGCCCTCACTGAGATGCTGACATTGGAGCAGAGATCTCTAGGAAGTCAGGGATAGAGTCAGGTGAATATCTGGGGGAAGAGCTTTCCAGGTGGAGACAGCAAGCATTACATTTTTGAGATGGGATTTTCAGTGTATACAGAAACCAGTGTGATTGAAGTGGAGTACCCAATAGGAAGTAGGGGGAGAAAGAAAAAATACACTGTTGAGAAAGCATGGGTTAGATCTCTATCTTGATCTGTATAATTTCTATCTCTATTTCTGTCTCTATCTTTATCTCTACACCTATTTTTTAAAAAGAAAAAAAGGTGCAAATATTTCTATGGAAAAAAATGTCCCCTTCTAAGAAGTCAGTTAATTAGATGTGTACAAGTCTGTGAAGAAGAAACGTTATCAGAATGTTTACAGAAAAGAAGGAAAACAAAGCACAGAATGGCATACTCTGTGGTCCTTAAGAATGGTATTAGGGGAGCACACTTGTACATTAGAAGGTGGGATGAAGGTAGCGTGTATCATTTTTAAACAGGGCTGAAAACAGTAGTACCTTCCTTCTAGTTATGCTGTTGAGAACGAATGTCGCATGTACAAAGCACTTAGCAACATGCCTCGCATACAGTAATAAATGGCACTTATGACATTTATCGACATCAACATGTTTTTTTGTGAATTACCAATTTTAGAAAGCATAGGGTGAAAAATACCATATAGAGCATGATTATTTTATAAGATGTATCCTAGTATTTGAATAGTCATCTTTGGGTGATGGGGTTTAGTGAATTTCATTCTTTCTTACCTGTATTTTCTAATATTTCTTTAATAAATGTGTATTACTCATATAATCAACATTTTAATTAGTGGGATGTGGGGGATCAGTGAGCAATTTGTGGTAGGAACAGGAGCCAAAGCAGAGGAGAAAGCTTTAATTCTGTTTTCTCAATTTCTAAGTCATTCATCCATCCTAAATCAAATTTAAATAGACTCAGTTTTTTTTTCTCTGTTTTGCTCCACCTTGGCCTGAACAGTAATGCTCATAAAGACTGGAGATTTGTTAAGTGATTTATAGTTACTTTTTTTCTCTGAGACAGGGTCTCACTCTTTTGCCCATGCTGGAGTGCAGTAACATGATCATAGTTCACTGTAGCCTTGGATTCCTGGGCTCAAGCAATCCTGCTTCAGCCACCCAAATAGCTGTGATCACAGGCACATGCCATCACACCTGGGAAGTTTTTTTGTTTTTTTTTTTAAGAGATGAGGGTTTTGCTGTGTTGCCCAGGCTGATCTTGAACTGCTGGCCTCAAGCAATCCTCCTGCTTTGACCTCCCAAAGTGCTGGGATTACAGGTGTGAGCCACTGTGCCTGGCCTGATGTATACTTTCTAAGGCTTACTAAAATAGCTATCAGATCCGTAAAAGAAAAGCTGTACTACTTTTGTTTCACTTGGAATCATTTCATGCCCCGGTAGTACTTTGTGTACCACACGTTGGAAACTTTGGATTTGTAGCTCCTACTTTGGCGGCTTAAGGCTTTTGCTTTCATGCTATCTTAATTTTTAATTTTGGGTAAATCATGTAAGGGTCCTTGGGTTCTTGCCGAGTTTAAAATGAAGAAACTGAGGCCAGCACAAGAAGATCCAATGCGAATTTATTCAGCTCCTGGGCGAGGTTCTGCGGTCCAACAGGAGGGGCCGGAGAAGTAGCAGGACTCCTCTCAGATGTGGGGTTTTATAGGGAGCAAGCAAGCTTGCTATTGGCAGGTAGGCAGGGTTTGAATGCTATGGGGTAGATTTACAAGACTCGACTGCTATTGGGTAGCTAAGACTCGAATGCTATTGGATAGATTTACAAGACTTCTTTTGCATTTTGGCGGGGTTCTTTAAGGGAGGGCTAGGCTGTGTGAGGGGGCGTGGGCATGTCTGAGCTCCTGGAGAGGGAGGGGGTGTGAGCATGTCCGAGCTCCCAGAGAGGGAGTAGGTGCGTCTGAGCTCCCAGAGAGGCGACCAGCCTTACAAATCACATCCCTTCTTTGGACTCTCACATCTCCTAAGTTTTCTCACCTGCAAAATGAAGCCTGAGGTTCAACAGAGGTTCTAAGAAAACCGCTGAAGCCCACCGCAAAAAATAATGCAAAAGCAGGGAGGGTTTGAGCAGATGAGCCGGGATGGGAGATCATCCCCACCTTGCCACCTGCACCAGAGCAGCTCCATGTTTTCCACTTAGCTTCATCACATTTTTGTATAAGCTTTGAAAAAGGGGCTCCCAGGCTTTAAAACATAACTTGAAATCATTGGTTTAAACTTTAAATCATCTCTAAAGTGGATTTATGAGTGACAGATTTTGTCTTAGATTTTCCATTCAATTTTTACTAATATTCTGTGTAGCATTCTTTAGGAAGCTCTACACTAGATAAATGTATTTTCCATAAAAATCAGAATATTATGCATGTCAAAAAATGTATATAAGCAATTCTGATTGTCCGTATTATTTCAGAAATGATGATGATTTTTTAGAAAATTACCAAAGAATAATAGGAAGGGAAGTTTCCCAATGGTAAGAAGGGAAGTTTAATGTAAGTTTCACCTCTTTCTCTCTCCCTCACTCTCTCCCTGGTGGGTCAAGGGAGACGAAGGCGTTAAAGATGACTTCCTCCAAGATTGTTCCAGATCTATCGAGGCCTGCTCTTTCTAAATAGTGCTTCCAGGAACAGCAGGGTCTCAATTATCTCACCGTGGGCTGTGAAATTCTAAAAAAAAAAAAGTTCTCAAAACAAAATTAAGTTTAATTTGCTTTAATTGAAAAATAAACACATGCCATGTACAGCACTCTCAATAGAAGGAGAAAGGGCTAGAAAATGAAATGAACAGTTGGGTGTAGAAGGCCCTTAATTATTGAATACTCTGAAATAGGAACTGGTATTGATTGAGAAAATAAATTCAGAGTTAAATTCAGGAACAGAAAGTATGGGCCTCCTCTCTAAGCAACAGTTTTCTTAATTTCTCATGATGTTATTTTTGTTATTATTAAGAACACTGTAAAGCAGTTGTGGGATAAAGGAAGGAGCTCTAACATGAAGCCGGAGTATTGGAGTTTCTGTCTTTTTCCAACACTGCTGTTATGTGATCTTTCTTAAGTGTCGTTTCTTAGCCTCAGGTTCCTCATCTATAAAATGGGGATAATAATTCATATATCACTGGATTCCTATGATGATTGAATAGTTAATATACATGGAAACTCTAAAGTACTGTTAAGAGATGATGGAGGAGGATAAAGAGGAAAAGGAGGGGAAAAGTGGAAGAAGGTTAGGAGACAATGAAAAATAAGAAAGAAGGCATCACAATGAGTTCAACTAACTCATTCAAGCTCAACATTTATTGAGAGCCTTCTATGTTCCAGGCCTTGTGCTAGATGCTGAGAATAAAAGGACAAGAAATAGACAAGGCTTGCCTCAGTGGCACCTAAATACTGCCAATAAGTATTCTGAATCTTTAGGCCATGAAGTCAAGGAGGAACCTGGAGCTACAGGAGGTGTTTGAGTAGCCTTGAGGCATGCTTTAAGAGCTCTTCTTTTTAGTGGTCATTCTTTATTTGCATGCTGACTCTGCCTTCCCCATTCAAATACAGACACTTTGGCCTTGACTAATGTTCCTATGTTTCATAGAAAAGAGTCTGAAAACCTCATTTGTATGAAGTTGATAGTGATTTAGAATTTAAATTACAGTGTCAAACTCTTATTGGCATCTTTGAATCATAAGTTGTGGAATTTCATAATCTATCAAATGTTGGAATCAGAGAATCTTAGAACAATAAAAATTCAGAGTCAGAATAGACTCATAGAGTATAATATTTATGGAATATAAAAATCAAATCTGGCTAGGTATGGTGGCTCACACCTATAATCCCAGCACTTGGGGAGGCCAAAGCAGATAGATCAGCTGAGGTCAGGAATTAGAGAACAGCCTGACCAACATGGTGAAACCACATCTCTACAAAAAATACAAAAAGTAGCCAGGCATGGTGGAGCACATCTGTAATCCCAGCTACTTGGGAGGTTGAAGTGACCTGAGATCGTGCCACTGTACTCCAGCCTGGGTGACATAGTGAGACTCCATCTTAAAAAAATAAAAATAAAAATGATATCTTAGAAATCATAGAATCGCCAGGCGCGGTGGCTTACGCCTGTAATCCCAGCCCTTTGGGAGGCTAAGGTGTGTGGATCATGAGGTTAGGAGTTCAAGACCAGCCTGACCAACATGGTAAAACCCTATCTCTACTAAAAATACAAAAATCAGCCTGGCGTGGTGACATGTGCCTGTAATCCCAGCTACTCAGGAGGCTGAAGCAGGAGAATCCCTTGATCACGGGAGGCGGAAGTTGTAGCGAGACAGGATCGCGCCACTGCACCCAACAGAGTGAGACTGTCTCAAAAACAAAAACCAACAAACAAACAACAAAAAAGACATCATAGAATCATGAAATGAGAGCCTTTTAAAAAATAACAGCATTTTGTGGCTATGTGGCCCACCCTCTTTCCCAATTCAAAGAACTACATATATAGCACTAAAATATAAATATTCGTGATTATAATTATATTAGAAAAATGTCTATGAAGGAACTATCATGGTTATAACATAATATTAATCATACTGACCGAGGGCACTGATAGTAAAGATAGACGGAGCTTCTGAACATCATAAGATTTCTCGTTGGGATGGTTGTTGACTTTACTGACACCTAAGACAAACATTTATCTTGAGTAATAGAAAACTTGAGGCAGGCTGGGTGCCGTGGCTCACGCCTGTAATCCCAGCACTTTGGGAGGCCGAGGCAGAAGGATCACCTGAGGGTGGGAGTTTGAGACCAGTCTGGTCAACATGGTGAAACCTCGTCTCTACAAAAAATTAGCCAGACGTGGTGGTGGGTACCTGTAATCTCAGCTACTCAGGAGGCTGAGGCAGGGGAGTTGCTTGAACCCAGGAGGTGGAGGTTTCAGTGAGCTGAGATTGCACCACTGCACTTCAGCCTAGTTGATGGAGTGAGACTCTGTCTCAAAAAAAAAAAAAAAAACTGGAAGTAAAATAGGAATAACGACTTTGCTCACTGACTATCCCACTATAATTATTCATGTTGGCCAATCTTATTATTGCTGTCATATCAGAAAATAATCCCCTAAACATCGGTCTTTCCTAGGACTGTAAGCTTCAGGAGGGCAGGAGTGATATGTGCCTGTTTTCTATGGGATCTGTAGAAAAGGGCTTTGCATAGTTAGAAGCTTTGGGCATTCAGTCTAGCTTTCCCTCAGCACTTCCTCTTGTGTACACGTGATGAGCTATTGTTGATCTCCATCCCTGTGCTTCCTTTGAAGCATTGGCTTGTATTGCCAAGACTGTTTTTTTCTTTTTTAAACTTGGCATCCATTTCGTGTGTGGTCGTTGTTTGCTTCCCATTCCACCTTCCACAGGACCTCAGATCCAACGGCATAGCTTGATAGATACAGGAAGAACCTTGCTTAATGAAGTGTTTAGAGTGAGTAGAGCTCTTTGTTTTATATCAGGGCAGCTCTGTGTGTGAGTGTGTGTGCTGCTCACATAAAAATGTTAGCTTGGATGCTTTTCACGTGCAATTGAGTTTGAATGTGTTCATGGATTTCTAAGTGCATTCATAAGTGGATAAACTTGTGTGGAAATAATGTGTTTATGAAAGATGAGTACACATGGACACAGGGAGGGAGACATCACATGCCTGGGCCTGTCAGGGGGGTGGGGGCAAGAGGAGAGAGAGCATTAGGACAAATACCTAATGCAGGCAGGGCTTAAAACATAGATGGTGGGTTGATAGGTGCAGCAAACCACCATGGCACATGTGTATCTATGTATCAAACTTGCACATTCTGTATGCGTATCCCAGAACTTAAAGTAAAAAGAAAAAAAAAGACATTTAATACATATGTGGTTCTTGACATACATTTGTTGAACATCTACTGTGTTTCTGATAATAAAGCATGTGCATCTCTATATATATTTGGTTTCACAACCATGAAGCAGGTATTACAGTTTTTATTTTGAAGATGTGTCAACTAACACTCTTAGAACTGAGCCGGCCAGGGCTGGTACTTGAAATGGAGTTTCTGTGTTTGAATGTGCTGGTGTGTGAGAGCAGGGGTGTGTGTGTGTGCACATGTTTGTGGACATGTGAGTGTGTAATCTTTTTCCATGTGTATTTCTTAATACATGTAGAGAGATATATCTCTAGGTATTATATGAATGTGCATGTCATCATGTGTATGCACCAGCTGAAACCTGAGTCATCCAGCAAAGCAAACACATATGTCTGATCTTAGGGACCAGGAGAACGTGAACTGTGTGAGCTGTAGTGGAACGTATCCAAGAGACAGAGGGTGGCAGCTTTGTATAAATTCATCCATGTCACTGACATGGCTGTGTGTTTTTCAGGAGTTCTATACCGTAAGTTATTCATCCTCAAGAGCTTGTTTTCAAGGTACATCTAGGCCCTGTCCAGACCCAGTGAGTCAGATTTTCTCAGGTAGGGCTCTGACTGGAGTGTTTTGTGAAAGTTCCCCTGTTCTAAAAAGCGTCTCAGACTAAGATCCTCTGCTCTAGCAGCCTTCACCCAGAGCAGTTGTTCCCAAACGCTGGTGTGTTTTGTTTCCACCACACATTGAATGGTGATTGACAGGCAGGATTCCAGCCTTCACAGTCCTGGAAACTTACTCAGTAAGTCCATGGTCAGGACCCCAAATCGTCTAGAAAGCCCCCAACCATGTGTTTTGAGCGATCCTGAGACTGCAGTGTGTGAACTGTGCATCTAGACATGAAAGCAGACTTCAAAGATGGAAGAAGAGGGAGGAAAAGGAAGCAAATGCCAGAGGGTGTTCACGATGCAGAAGCTTAAGGAGGAGAAAGAAGTGAGGAACTGGGGGTAGAGAAGTGCGAAGGAAGAGGAAAATAATTTTCTCAGTGTCACGCAGGAACAGAGCTGGGATCCGAATCCAGGTTTTCCTGCCTACGTGTTTTCCCCACTGCACTTCCTCTTCAGAGATTCCTCTGCTGGGGGCTTTTCTCTGACTACAACCCCAAACCCAATAAATCTCAAGCAGTCTGACACCCAGCCAAGCACAAAAACATTCCACATTCACTGCACTGATGCTTGGAGGGGCTGAAATAGAACTTTGAAATTCTCCTGCACTTTTAATTAAAAAAAGATTTAGGCCAACCCTGGGTTCCCAGTTCTATTTAACTGAGACTGCTTTTAACCGTTGCTGTATTTTTATTGTTACAAGTGTGCCGCACCGATCCATCTTCCTTGTAACGCTTCTCGGTTTCTGCTCCATCTGCTGAAGAGAAAACATTTGCAGAAATCTCTCGGCTTCTCTCCAAGAGCTGAAACTTAAGTTGTAGCAAGGAATGCAGTGCAGGGAGTGGGGCTGGCCACTGGTGAAGTCGGGAGACTGGTAAAATCTGTTTCCAGTATGTTTTTGATAATTGTTTCTTCACACTAACAGTTGTCCCATGTACATAGCTAGTGCAATTGTGTTGCCCTGTGTGTATCTAGGAGGACTCCAGGCACCACACATTTAGGTTTTTACACTCTCCCTTACAATGGAGCCAACAATTTTGTTCTTATTTTTGCCTGTCCCCTATCCTTAGCAAGATCCTACATGGGTTTTTTTTCCTAATAAACTGTCCTTAGTTTTAATCAATAAGGACCATATTTTTGTGTGGGAGAGGCCTTGGAAGACTTGAGTTCAAGTCTTTTCTTTGCCATGTTTCAACCTGGCAGATCACGCAAACTCTTCGAGCCTGGATTTCCTGCAAAAGCCCTAGGAGCTTGTGAGGATCATATGGTTTAATTGAAGCACAAATGATTTGCAAATTGTGAAGTGCTACACTTATACCACACATACCCAGCCAGAGCATTCATTTGTCAGTTCATTTGATTCATTTGCTTCTTTATTTATTAATGGGTCATTTGCTGGATGAATGCTATGTACCAGGCCTGGCTTCACTGTGCATGATACCAGGATGAATAAGGCAAAGTCCAAATCCTCCAAAAATCCACACATATGACAGCATAGTAAGTGTTGACCTAGCATCGTAAATAGGCTGTTGTTTCCTTTTCCTATGGGATCAGGAGATTCTTCAAAGGGTGAATGACCTTGAACTGAATATTACAGAATAAAAGGTTCCCAAATCCAGAACAGTAACAAAGCCAAATGCTCGCAAAAATAAGGAGCAATGGTAATTCTCACTGATTGCTAATGGAAATGCAAAATGATACAGCCATAGCTACAAAACTAAACATACTTTTACCATAGAATCCAGCAATCAGGGTCCATGACATTTACCAAAGATGTTTAAAACTTGTGTCCACACAAATACCTGCACACAAATGTTTATAGCAGCTTTATGCATAGTTGCCAAAACTTGGAAGCGACCAAGATATCCCTCAGTAGGTGAACTGATAAACTGCAATATCTAAACAAGGGGGAATTATTCAGAGCTAAGAAGAAATGAGCTATCAAGCCATGAGAAGACATGGAGGAAACTTAAATGCCTATTACTAAGTGAAAGAGGTAAATCTGAAAAAGATATCTACTGTAGGATTCCAAAATACACTAGAAAAGGCAAAACTATGGAGATATTAATAAGATCAGTGGTTATCAAGAAAGAATGAGGCAGGGGAGATAAGTAGGCAGAACACAGAGGATTTTTAGGGTGATATAAATAGGATTTATATCTATTCTGTATAATACGTATAATCTATAATGATGAATACATATCATTACCCATTTGTCCAAATCCATAGAATGTACAACACCAGGGGTTGACCCCTAATGTAAACTGTGGACTTCGGGTGATGATACATCAATGTAGGTTCATGGTTTGTAGTAAATGTACAATTCTGATAGGGTGTGTTGATAATGGAGGATGCTATGCATATGACTGGATAAATGTATATGGGATAGCTCTGTGTCTTTTCATTTTTGCTGTGAACCTAAAATTTTTCTTAAATAATGTCTTAAAGTAAAAAAATAAAAGGATTTTTAGGGTTGGGAATGAGGATAGGGTCAGGAGAACATTCTAGGCAGAAGGAACAGCTTGGGAAAAAGTGGCTACTGGGTAAAACAGATTGGGGCTTGCAGAAAATATCTGCAGGGAATCTAGGAAGCTGAGGCAGAGATATTGGGGAGGGGGTGGACAGTGAGATGTGGGGAATAAGGGGGGTGAAGTGACAATGGATAATTGTTTACATTTAGAGGTGGGAGGAAGTCATTGATCAAGGTGAAATCAAGGAAGTAGCCCAATAATAATATTGATAGTTGCCTTTTACTGAACAGTATGTGCAGGACATGGTGTTAATGATTTATATTCGTTTCATTGAAAGCACAAAGATGCTGTGAAAGAGGTATGGTTTAACTGATGTGGGAACTGAGGTTACACGGGTTTATGTGGCTTGCCCACATAGATAGTGGGCCCCATAGCTTGAGCCGAAGGCAAGTCTGTCTGTTTAGTCTCTGCTCTTAATCTCCTCACTGCCCACATTGGCATTTCAGGAATAACTGGATAGCTTGGGGAAGGAGCTAGTAAAGGGAGAGCCTATGCAAGTAGCAGATTGCGGTTATTCTCGAGGGTAAGAAAATCCTTGGAACTGTAAAAATGAAGTCACTCTGCTGGTAGGCTTGCAGGCATAATTCCAAGCCTTTTCACGGTGATTGATGTTTTGGGGCAAGAGGGAGAGCTTCCAAGAAGTAAGTCTATATGGGCAACTCTCTGCTGTACCTGAGGAAGAGGTGGGACTCTGTGAAGGAGCTGGGCTTTCTGGCTTTTGCTAGTTAACAACCTCCACATTGGGTTTCGTGAGTTCTGTAGAGATGCCTCACATGTCTGGTGAATGTCATGGAAGCGGCCTTTCTTGACAATGCACCAGAGGCAGAACCTCAAAGTGAAAAGGCCATAAACTAACCCAAAGCCTTTATTTTATTCCTTGTAAATTTTGGTCGTGTTTTACGTTCCTTGAAAAAAGAGCCATAGTATCGCAAGCTCTGTGGTCTGAAATGCCTTTGAGATTTTCATTCTCTTTTAAATTTGTGAATATCAGTGTCAGAACCCCTCAATTCTACCTTGCGGTTCTATTGTTGCAATCTCTGTCTGTTGGGATTGTTTTTTCATGTATGTACCTCTCTGTGTCATCATCCACCTTTGGCCAACTCTGGCAGGTTGATGGCTCTTAAGTGCTGGTCTAAAATTTGGCGTCAAAATTTGAAGATAATATTTATTTTGGTATTATGCCCTCCCTGCTTCATGTGGGTGGTTAAAATGTACTTTCACTTATAAAATTCTGGTAATGGTAATTGCAACTTCTGTTGTGTTAAATGACCTTTCCTAGAACTAGAAAATCTTGGTAATTTCACATTTGTCCAAAAAATTGGGTTTACAAATTTGATTTGGCCTTGAGATAAATAAAGGTTGATGTTGATGTTACAGACCAAACAGAGTAAGTCTGTTTCACGTTTACATTTGACTACAGACTACTGTTATATCTTTGTCCTTTATTGTCTCCTGTAATCCCTTGGTAATGTCTTGCCCATAGTAGGTCATCATTAAATATGTCATATGTAAATAAGTCTCCAGGTAATCAAAAACACAGAGTACCTTCTTTATATTCTGGCCTGTTTGATGTGGTAAAGCATGGATTTAATAAGTAAATTTCAATTTGATATAAAGCCTACTGTCAAGGTATCCGAATTGAGTATGTTTTGCGGTTAAAAGCTCAAGTTCTAGAACTAGACTGCCTGGGTGTGAGCTCAGGCTTCCCCTCTTACTAGCTGTGCAATCTCGAACAGGTCGTTTAGAAATATAGTGCCCCACCACTGTTTGTAAAGTAGGTGTGATTTAAAAAAAAAAAAAACCTCATAGAGTTGCTGTGAAGATTGCATGAATTTAAAGATGTTAGATCAGTGCTTGACACATGGTATGTACCCAGTAGTTATAAACTCTCCTCATCAAAGCTTACACATCAGAAATGGTGTAGTAGGGAGTCCATGTTGATTTTGGTCAGAAGACCTGGGTGCAAGTTTCTGCTCTGCTACTTACTAGTTGAGTAAACTTGGAAGAGTCACTTAACCTCCTAGTATAAACCTGCATTTAGAACTAATAGTACAACTTTAGAGAAGGCTGATGTGCATGGAATGGAGAAGTTGAAAAAGCCGCCATGAGATGGAACCTTAAAGGATGAGTAGGGTTTTGCTATGAAACAGACAGTAAGATGGGGGAGCAAAGAAGTGAAATCACCTGTAGAAAATATTTGGAGCCACTTACTTTCCTCTTTCTGAAATGTTCTTTGAGGAATTAGTGAGCTCAGTCATTTCTTTTGGGATGGAAGAGATTGAAACTATTACAGCTAATAGAGCTTGCTTTTCCATAGAGACATTCAGAAATAGAATTTTTTTTTCTTCCGAGAAATTCGCTGCCATGATGAAGACCTTCTTATCATAAGGGAGTTGATGAAAAAATGAAACTGAAGTTTAACATGGAATTAAGAGAACATAAGTTGTTAGAATGTTGTTGTTCAGGATCTGGAATTGTTATCAAATGTACTTAAGACGGGATTAATCAGGAAAGGGTTTCTACACGACGTGGGTGGAATCAGATGTGTGTGTGAATATTCTATGAGACAGGGGTTGTGAGTGCTTCCGGCTCTCTGGATTTTGCTTGTTCCCAGAGATTAGGCTGCCATCTGGATGCTACCTGCATCCAAGATGTTACATGCATTCTTGCTGATTTTCAGAAGTTTGTCAACAATGTCTTTTATTCGTCTTCGTGCAGAGAAGAAGTAAGTGCTGGAGCATTAAAGTTATGGGAGAGAATTGTTCATGTTGGGAGGAGAGCAAGGAGTCAGGGGCTGTATTTTTTTATGTGCTTCTGGGATTTTTCTAAGCCACTGCAGGGGCTATGTTAAAAAAGATATCAGGCTTGAGCAGAGGACGGTAAATGGATCATCTGATTGAGTACCTCTTTATATTCGAAAAGTGAAATAAAACCATTTGCATATTTAGGTGGTGGCTGTGGCATTTGAGATTGAATGTGTGGTGTCAGAAACTGGGAAGTGGAGGTAGGTCCATAACTTCAGCCCTGGGTATGAGATAAGCATTTCAACTAGAGCATCTTGGAAATCCATCTATCCACCCAGACGTTCATCTATTCATGCAATGAGATTGTATGGAAAAGCTCTTCCTTGTACTAGAAGCTGTGGTTAAAATGAGAAAGTAGATCTGTTCTTGCTCCAGAGGAGTTTAATCAGTTGATAAATATGTTGTTCACTGATTGTGTTCTAAATGCTGGTAACATAAAAGTGAGTGAGACAGTATGACCTTTACTTTTAAGGAGCTTACAATTTGGGAGAAAGTAATAGTAGGCAAATGGAATATAACGTGAGAGTGCTAGACTATGTGTGTGTGTGTACACATATATATTTATATATATTTTCCCAAATAATAATCATAATGTATATTTATTGAGCATTTACCACTGCACTAAAACATTTTATATGCACTGTCCCAAAGAATTCTCCCTGCTGTCTTCTGAAGCAGGCAGCATGCAGTTATTATCCAGATTTTACCAATCAAGAAACAGATTAAGAGCTGTTAAACCAATTACTTAGAGAATAAAAGAATCACAGCAGAGTGGGAGACAAACTGAGGTCCCCTGACTCCAGCATCCTCCCCTGAGCTTCTCGCCATCCGTACCATCTCCCCAACATGATGTAGGGGCTCTGGAGGAATGAACAACTAAAATAGTTGCAATTGAGGATGGGGAAGGATTAAGACAGAGGAGGGAAAGGTGTAAATCGGGTACCTTAGGTCTAGTAAGAGATCATTAGGAGGACATGTTGGGGAAGAGCATTTCAGGCCTTGAGAACAACATATGCAAACACATGGAGGTCTGAACAATCATATATTGTTGAGTGGCTCAGTGAACTCTGAGTAGGTGTCTTGGGGTCAGCCAGGGAGTTGAGGTGGGAAAGGGCCATTCTATTTCCTCTGTATAGCACAGCCTCAGGCAGATAGTACATCTCAGATTTCAGTATCTGTCAAGGATCACTTACTTCTTGGGGACTGAGGGAGGGAGGAATGATTCACTGACCTGATTAGGAAACATCCTACAGAGATGTAGACAAAGAATGAAGAAGCAGGTATTAAATGTAGAAAAGTGGGCTTCTAGGTATAAGAACTCCTTTGGGAGGCAGGAATGGGCTTTCAAACAGGGTCCTGGTGCCGTGCAGGAAGAGCAAACCTGTTGAAGAAGTCAGTTTCATAAAGTGAAATGTAAATGTAGTTAAAGTAGTAAATTCGAGTGGTGAGTAGGGGAGAAGTGTTGCATGGTGCCAGGCGGGGAGTGGAGCAGTTGTTAAGTTCAAGGTTTATGACTTGAAGAACGTGACCCATATAGCCAGCTTTGTCTTACTGATGTGTTTTTAATCGGTTGTTCTTCTAAAATTCATCCTTCGCTGACTCCATATCTCATTCCCCGTAGGCGGTGCGGAGCAATCTGTTTGCATCTGCACTTTATACAGCTGTGGGTCCTTCTCCCGTCACACCTGGTGGGTCACATCTTGGACACAGCACAGCAGCCAAAGTACCATTCTGCTGAATGACCTGGAGGAAGCTTAGCTTGACACTGTGTTCTAATAATAATGGAAGCATTTAGTACGTGCTTCCTATATTGCAGGGACTCTGCTGACTGCTTTACATGTGTTACTTGACTTTACCCAGGCATTCACCCAATGTATTCTACTAATCTCTATTTTATAAATCTATAAACTGAGGCAGAGAGAAATAAAGCAACTTGCCAAGGCTGAACAGTTCTTTAATATTACAGCAGAACGCCTAGGATTTAAACTGGGAGATGCCTCATTTCCAGAGCCTGTGCTTAACCTCTCTAGCATGGTTGCTTGCTTTATGCTATGCATGGATTTTCTAGCACAAGTGTAAGGACAGTTGGGGCAGTGTTAAAATAGTAATTATGTCTTAAGAACAGGAATGGAAGTAATATCTGGCCATCACAAATGCCATTGAGTTAATTTTGCTCACAAATCTTTCACGGGGGTAGTCCTACGGTCTTATATACTCAGAACCAGGCATACCTGTCTGCCAGGTGCTGGATATATAAACCTTGGGTCTAGCTCCAAGCCATGATGCAAATGCATGAAGGCTCCCATTTTGTGGAGACATAAATGGAGGCTTAGGCAGATGAGGTCATAGTCAGAAGGTACTTGTATGTAATTGGCAGGTTTGGGATTAAAACTGAGGCTAATCTGGCTCCAAATTTCTTGTTTTTATATGAGACTTTCTGAAGGCCATTTCCCTTCTTTTTGTCTCTGTTTCTTTTTCCATGAAACAAAGAGATTGGATTAGATCTATGTTTCTGAAGTGTTAGTCTTTCAGGCACCGTTTTACAGTTTCTATTGTCTTTTCAATCCATCTGCACCACTTAATATTTCTCTTTAAATCAGTCCACTTCTCACTTAAATTCACATATTTCCATAGGAAGTTTCATATCATTACCACAACTGAAAAAAGTATTATTTGCACTAAATAGATGGTAACTGTATGAATAAATACAGTGAAAACCAAAAGACAATACAATCACATTTTTATTTATATTCTAGCATGCATGGATTTGGCTATATTCTTGCCTATCCAAGCCTCTGATCTTCACAAATGACTTCTTTGTGTTAAAAAAAAAAAAATACAGATGCAGGCCAGGTGCGGTAGCTCATGCCTGTAATCCCGGGACTTTGGGAGGCCAAAGCAGGTGGATCATGAGGTCAGGAGTTCAAGACCAGTCTGGCCAATATGATGAAACCTGTCTCTACTAAAAATACAAAAATTAGCCAGGCGTGGTGGTCTGTGATTGTAATCCCAGCTACTCCAGAGGCTGAGGCAGGAGAATCGCTTGAACCTGGGAGGTGGAGGTTACAGTGAGCCGAGATCATGCCATTGCACTCCAGCCTGGGCAATAGAGTGAGACTCTGTCTCAAAAAAAAAAAAAAAAAACATGCTCTGGACTTATAATGGGATTACCTGCTAATAAACCTATCATAAGCCAAAAATGCATTCAATACACCTAATCTACCAAACATCATAGTTTAGCCTATCCTACCTTTCACGTGCTTAGAACACTTACCTTTGCTTACAGTTGGGCAAAATTATCTGGCATCACCACACACTGTAGAGTGTCAGTTGTTTATTCTCATAAAGTCGTGGCTGATTGGGAGCTGCGGCTCACTGCTGCTGTTGCTGGGCATTGCAGGAGAGAATCCCGCTTTCTACTGAATGTGTAGCCTTTATACACCATCCTAAAGTCTCCAAGTCAAACCACTGTAAATTGGGAACCATCTGTATTTATAAATGTTAGAGAAAAGCTCAAGACATCATAACACCCACATGAACCTTTTTCCTTGATATAATCAGGATTAAGAGAGAATTGGAAAGGGATTTTTCTTTCTCATTATGTGGGTTAAAGTTATGTTATGAAAAATTGAGTCTCCATTTAAAGCCATGCCTGCTTTGCCTAGTGTAGGCAGCTGTCATATTTTTGAAATGCTGGATGCGGGGATCTGTTGTGTCTTCTCAGCTTTTGCATTCCTTAACTTTAATCTTTTAGGGGCCTCCACATACTTAGAGATCCAGTTTGACAGAGGTAGACTTGTTGAGAGATAAAGTGAAGGTATGAGTCTTGACTGTGATATGGAAGAAGGAAGTCAAAAGACAGTTGTTGCTGCGCTCGGCTATCTTAAAACCTAGAAGAGAGGCAGGGATCGGAACTGATAAAATACCCAGTGCTGGACATTTGTGTCCAGGGACACATCTTCCTATTCTTGCCTTTCCGTTCTCTTCCTTTTGTTGTTAATGCCCACTAGCTCCCGACTCCGCAGACCTTCATATGATTCTTACCTAGTTGCCCTTCCTTTGTTCTCCAAGGGCTGATAAATTAAAAAAGCTGTGTCTAAGGAAGATTTGCCTTGTGACAGTTCTTTAGGAGGAATGAACACGAATCCTAAGTTTACTCTCCTCGTCATAGGTTGAGCATTTGGCATTTTTTATTTCACTTCTCCCAACAACTCAATGATGTAAAAATGAGTTAAGGTCTTACTTTACACATCAGAAAATGAGGTTTGGAGAGTATCAATGACTCTATTGAGTAGCATGACTTCTGAGCCCTGTATAGAATGGGACTGTCTCTAAATCCTACATCCTCTTTCAGTAGTTGTGATGCACTGAAGATTAGCTGGACTAGCAAAGAGTAAGATCTTAGATGGGGGCAGCTCCTGAATCTGTCCCTGCATCCTGGGGATGGGGCTCACTGTCACACCTTTTGGCTCAGCCTTTTTTTTTTTCTTTAGAGGTTTGAATATGATGCTAATGAGACCCTACTCATGGATTTTAGCCCCATGGGGGCCAATTAACTTTACTTTACTTCAGCTGCCAGGAACCTCAGAACTAAATCCAGATCAATTAGCTCATCCCAGGTGCCTGGTAATATCTGTCCCTTCACTCATTTTAACCATTCTTTGTTCCATTTTTATTTTTAATTGTCCTGATTTATATCTTATTTAACTTTGTAATATCACTTTAACTGTGTCATGGGAGTAGGTGGGTTATAAATTCTAAATAAATAAGTGAAATCATTTTAGGTGTCATCTCTGGAGAGAAAGAACAGCTTGTGGATCCTCCTCTGGATGGAAGCTGAGGTTATTCCTGAGACAGTGTTTTGGGAAGGTGAATCCTTACTGACACAAGGGGCACTTGGGTAGGGTCAGGGAGAGGGATTAAGTGTGGGATTAGCTGGGCAGGCAGACTCTGTCCATATGGGTTATTGTGTATAGTCTAATAGTGGAATAAGACTGTTCATAAGAACTCACTGGGGAGCCAGAACCCGCCCAGGATTCTGGGGCCATGTAGAATGGCCTACATTCTAAAGGAAGAGGTTGCAAAGAAACTTACATCTGCTGTGCTATAATGGGAGAGCCCCAGATTTGAATCCTTTCCTTTTAAATAATGAATGACTTATGTGACTGTGGGTGAATCACTTAACCTCTCTGAGCTTGTTTCCTCATCTGTAAAATAGAAGAAATAATTCCTGCAGAAAATTAAAAAGACAACAAAGTCCAGTGCCTGGCACTTGCTAGGGAATAAGTGATTAAATTCATTTATTCATTCATACATTCATTCCAGAGATATGTATTGAGCTTACACTATGTGCTAGGCATTGTTCTAGGAATTGATACACGGTTAACCCAAACAGATAAAAGTTACCACCTGACCTCTTGATGCTGATATTCCAGTTGAGAAGACTAACAATAATGAATCAAATGAAACATAAAACATAACATGAAGTAGTTGTAAGTTCTATAGGGAGAAAAAAAGCATATTAATGTCTAGCTCAGAAGTTGGCAAACTACACTCTGTGGGCCAAATCTGGCCCGCTCCCAGTTTTTGCAAATGAAGTTTCATTGGCACAAAACCAGGCTCGTTTGTTTATTGATTGTCCATGGCTACTTTCTGGCTACAGTGATAGAGCTGAGTAATTGTGATAGAGACACTGTGGCCCAGAAAACCTAAAATATTTACTACCCAGATTTTTATAGAAAACATATTCTACTCTTGATCTAGAGGAAAACAGGGCTAGTAGGAGCTGCGGTCCAGGTGAAAGAGAAGCTAAGGTTTTCTTTATCTTCCCCCTTGGTTTAGTGCCTCATTTTTTCCCTCTCTTATTTCTTCTTCCTTCCACTCTCCTCTCTTTCTCCCTCCCTTCTTTCTCCCCGCTCCCCTGCGTTTCGATCTGAAAGATTCCTTCTATTTCAGTCTTCTCTACCAGAAACCGCAAGGGATGGCCAGAGTATGGTGGCCTGGAAGTGGCCGTCAGGGAAAAACCACCTCCTAGTTGGTGGTGTTCTCCCTGCAGCTTTCACCAAGTACCTAGCATGTTGTTAGGGGATAAGAGTAGACAAGAGATAAGAAAAACAGGAAGAACATCTAGTACAGTGCCTGGCACATAATAAATGGTCAATGAAATTTAGCTGGGTTAAAAAAAAAAAAAGCCCAATATAGTTACAGAGGCTGGGTTCAAAAAAAAAAAAAAAAAAAGCCCCTTCTAGTTGCAGAGGCCCCCGCCCAAAAAAAAAAAAAATACTCTGCTGGGCACATTCATTGACTCTTGCCTGTAATCAATCCCAGCACTTTTGGAGGCCAAGGTGGGCGGATCACAAGGTCAGGAGTTCAAGACCAGCCTGACCAACATAGAGAAACCCCATCTCTACTAAAAATCTAAAAATATGTTAGCCAGGTGTGGTGGCATGTAATCCCAGCTACCCAGGAGGCTGAGGCAGGAGAATCACTTGAACCCGGGAGGCAGAGGCTGCAGTGAGCCAAGATCACTCCACTGCACTCCAGCCTGGGTGATAAAGCCACGAGACTCCATCTCAAAAAAACAAAACAAAACACAAAAAACCTCATAATCTGAATACCAGAAACTAATCAGAGCCTTAGCAATTGGAGATTGGTGTTTTTCAAGGAAGCAGCAGCACTGGCCTAGGTAACCTCTCCTGCAACTCAACACCCCTCACTGCATCATAGCTACCTCTGAGCCTGCTTTAAAAACTGCTGACTTAAGCGAGTATCTTTATTTCAAATGTGGTGGAAATTGAGTTTCAGAGAAGAGGCAACTTGCCCAAGACTACCTACCCAGCAAGGTCAGGGGGAGATGTGGGGGAGCCAGGATTAGAACCCAGGCATCCTAGGTTCCCAGTCAAACACTCTTCTTGTGTGGGACTCTGGTAACCATGGAAATGTGGCGTATATTTTGAAGGACAAAAGACACTTGTATTCCCTCCAAGCTATAGGATTTGAGAAGGGGCTGATGTCATCAGGAAAAGCTTCCTAGAAGAGGCAGGGCTTAGGTGGGACTTGAACTGAGTTCAAGAGGCAGAAACAGATAGAGAAACTGCTCTGTGTCTGTAAAGACAGCCATAAATTTCCCAACCTGTCAAAATAGAACTGACTGTGATCACAGTTTTAATTCTGGATAGAAAGCAAAAACAATACTAGGAAAATAGGTTAGATCTAGTTAAAGTAGAATCTTGGGCTTTTAATTAAGATGTTTGGACTTGATCCTGTAAGCCTATAGTCACCAACAGGTGTGCCTGTCAACACATCGATATTTTCTTGTATTAGACCCTCACAGGGCTGGGGTGGAGGAAAGAAAGTTGGCCAATGCTTTAAATAGGAGAGATTTCGTATATCTGTATTTCCTCCTGGCTATCCTGAGAAACCAAGTGACCCAGCAGCCTACAGATCTCATTCCTATGTGGAAGCTGTCTGCTGTCCTTTCAGACTGGGACCTGTGCCTACCATTTGTCACCACACTCTCTTTTTAAACTCTGTTTCTGGCCACGTCATTCTTTTTTGTTTACTGCCTGGACTCAGTGGGTTTTTGAGTTTGCATCGCCTGCAGAAGTGGTGATGTGCTAAAAATTCGTCATCATTGACAAGATGAAATCAATATTCAGGGCTGTTTATTTGCTCATCAAACATTTATTGAGCATCTCTTTCCTGCAAGGGTTTAGAAAGGGGAGATTTGAGTTCAGGAGCTGAATTAGGAGGCTGACCCAGTCGGATGAGAGAAGATGAAATCTGCTTAGAAATAGAACCATCAAGATGGAGAAGAGGTTGGCCCCTTCTCCCGCTCTCCCATTAATCCTTTTCTTAAAGAAAAGGCTTCCCTATCCCGTTTCTGTAGAATCAGATGCCTGTCCATTTAGACCCATTCACCTGGTTGCCTTTATATTGTATTCATCTAAAAGGGATCTATCCTCTTTCATTCCCCTATTTTCTCTTCTCTTTCCCATTCTGTCAAGCGAACACACCCCATCTGGTCCCCATTCTCCACAATTCACCCCCTGCATACAGAATGGATGGTTCTGAACCTCAGAGGGTGGGTGTGTGCCTTCACAGACCTGCTGAGAGCGGACCAGGAAGAGCCAGGCTGGCAGCGTCAGCTCAGTGAACCGCCTTTTCAAATCAATACGACTGCTTTGTTTCCATCTCCGCATTTGACTGCAGCACTCTTGCTCCCTCTGCTCCCCAGCACACACTCTCTCTCCTGTGTTTCACTACCACCCTCTCTATCACCTCTCCAGTGTGTTCCCCAAAGGCCCACATGTCTCTCCATCCTTCACACACATTACAGCGTGATTGCTCTCAAAGTAATGAGAAGCTGAATTTGGGAAGTTGACTTCCCAGGAAAATGGTTCTTATGTTAAGACAAAGGAAAACAAAACCCACCAAAAAAAAAAAAATCAATGTCTGTAGGAACAGGAGAGGATGCTTGGAGTAGTAAAAACAGTATACAGGAGGAGGCATGAAGATGGGATTTATAATTCTGGTTTGCTGTCATTAACTAGCTGTGGGACCTTGGGCAAGCCTTGATTTCCTTTTTTTATAAAATAAAGCGGCTGCATTTTGTTCTCTTTAAGGACCACTTAATTTAAGATATTCCAGAGCACTAGAGGGAAACGTCATCCTGATATTCCTGATGGGTTTTCTTTTCAATCTATGCCTGACATGTATATGGTGATGCCAATAACACATAATAATTGTGCAGACCAAGAGACTTTTACCCATCCATGTCAGCCTTAGCAAGAACTACCTCCCTGGAGAGCAAGCAAGTCTCAGGGGAGACCCAAACGAAGAACATCCTGACTACATGAAATCTTAGTGGTTCTTAAGGAAAGCCCTTTCTCTTCTCTATGGGTCATCAAGAATAAGATGAACATCAAACCATGCTGTGATTCTGGACCTCCTGAAGGTAGAAGGCTGGATTGGATGGTAACTTTAGGCCAGTGCTCCTCTGAGGAAAGTGTTGATAATCTCACAGAAAGCAGATTTTAGGTTTAGAGAAGTCTCAGAACACTGCCTGGCACTTGAAAGGTGTCCATTAAGTCCTGTTGAACCAATCACTGATATTGGAAAGGTATCCAATAAGGACTTGTTGAGCGTAAGTCACTGCTAGAGTGTGTCACAGAATGTCTGAGTTAGAAAGGCCCTTCGAGATAATTTAAAACTTCAACTTTCTGCACAGACCAACTGAGGTCTGTGGATGGGATGAGGCTTGACTCAGATCACATGATGAATTAGAAACCTAGCTGGGCCCTGAGCTCAGGCCTCCTGACTCCCACATCAGTGCTTGCTGCACTCACCAACTCTCTTGGCATCTAACCACATAACTTGGCTCAAGCAGCCTTAGGTTAACGGTTTTCAAAGGCCGTTCTGGGTTTTCTGTAAATTATCTGAGCCTCTTAGGGGACACTTCGCTGGTGCCTTCTCTCCTCCTCCTGAGCTGGCTGTTTCTGTTGGTCTCAGTCAGGAGAATATTATGATGTTCCTCCCTGCTCTCCAGCTGCGCACGGCCACCCCATCACTCACTCTAACAGACCCTGCTGAGCTCCCACAGTATATCTGGAAGCCATTTTCTGTTTGGAAGTCAGTGGCGGTCAGCCAACATTTCAATAATATTTGCTTTCGTAAGGCTTAGACAAATCAAATCCATTCACTTCCTCAGACTCCATCTCTCTTGTCTGGCACAATGTCCCCTCATCCAAGGCTAGCCAAGATGGAGCATGATTCTTTCTCTCTATATTCCCCTTTCCCCACCCCTCCATAAAGTGCAAGTTTCTTCCTTATTTTTTTTTCTTTTTGAGACAGTGTCTTGCTCTGTCGCCAGGCTGGAGTGCAGTGACACGATCTCGGCTCACTGCAATCTCTACCTCCCGGGTTCAAGCGATTCTCCTGCCTTAGCCTCCCGAATAGCTGGGATTATAAGCACATGCCACAACACTTGGCTAATTTTTTGTATTTTAGTAGAGGCCGGATTTTACCATGTTGGCCAGGATAGTCTCAATCTCCTGACCTCGTGATCTGTCTGCCTTGGCCTCCCAAAGTGCTGGGATTACAGGCTTGAGCCACAGCACCCGGCCTATTCCTTATTTCACCAGTACAGAATTGTAGTCCAAGACAAATACTGTGATTCTTGGAAGGAACATAAGAAAACACTGAAGTCTACCTTCTTGGTTGAACAGATACAGAGATCAGGTTTCACAGATTTAGAGATATCAGTTGCCGCAAGTCTTGCCTCTGTAGTGGTAGAGGAGGCTAGAACTGGGGTATTTTCACTTAGCTTAGTTCAGTGTCAGCTAAACTTCATGGCATGCTCCAGTTTATCCTCCACAAATAACCCTGCTTCCAACTTTATCTTGCCCTTGTTGAATTCCTGGGGCTGGGGTCTGATGAGGAAGGAGCATGAGAGCGTGTTTGGGTAATCTTAGGCACACTGCTTCGGCTCTCAGTTTCCTGGCCTGTGGAGTGATGACTCAGTTTTCCCATTGTGCCGGCGACAGTGTTGTGAGAATCGAATGAGGTGATGCGCTCCTCACTCCGAAGGTGCTAGAAATATGCCTGCTCCTGCTGGTTGGCACGATTGGCCTTCTTCCTTGAGCAGGAATTTTCATTATTTCAGAGTTGTGTTTATTCTATAATGAGCATTTGGGGCATCCTGGCAAGGAAGCAGGTATGATATTTTGAGGCAAAGGATCTCTTGCAGGAAACCTTCTATTCATCTGACTACCTACTGTGTGCTGGGCCCCACTCCTAGCAGGGAAGCAGCCTTCTTCTCAGACTGCATTTAGAGCTGCCTCTATCAGAGAGTGTATGGGCTAGAAATAGACCAGGCATTTCCTTTGGAGTTTCACAAAAATGGATCCTTTGGGTCAAAGGTCCCTTAATCTGCAAAACACAAGCTGTTTGCCTGACTTGAGGCCTCAGCAGACTTGAAGGGGCTTTGGTATGGAAAATGGTTTGTGTTTTGAAGATTAAGGGGCCTTTCATCCAAAAGATGCAATATATATTTTTTTCTTTCCTTAGGCTCCCAATGAAACACCTTGTTCCTTTGTGGCTTAAAACCTGCAAGCTTCCTTTCTTATGCATAGATGGATTAAGTTGGACAGCACATTTGTAGCCTATGAGATAGAAAGAACTCCAGTGAATACTCAGTGCCCCCTTGTTTAGGACAAGTCCTCTCCTCCTCCAAATATAGGCCATTCATCCCCATGAATGCATTAAAATAATACGGGAACATTTTAAGACTACGGAACGTTTTAAGACTACAGATTTTGGGACCTCACCTCCAGAATTCTGAATGAAATCTGGAGGAGGAAATTTATTTTATTTTAAGATTAAAAACATTTCAAGAACTTTTTTTTTTTTTTGAGACGGGGGTCTCACTCTGTCACCCAGGTTGGAGTGCAGTGGCATGAACTCGACTCACTGCAACCTCTGCCTCCCAGGCTCAAGTGATCCTCCCACCTCAACCTCCCAAGTAGCTGGGACCACAGGCATGTGCCACCATGCCTGGCTATTTTTTTTGTATTTTTGGTAGAGACAGGGTTTTGTCATGTTGCCCAGGCTGGTCTCAAATTCCTGAGCTCAGACAATCCACCTGCCTCAGCCTCCTAAAGTCCTGGGATTACAGGCATGAGCCACCCTGCCCTACGAGAAATTCACTTTAAAGTCAGAGACTGCTTGAGATTTACAAGCCACACTAGATTAAAGGCACGTTGCTTGAGGACCAGAGTCCTCAACCCAGTAGCTGACAGTTTAATGAGTTAAGAGCCTATGCTTTGGATAGATCTAGCATTAAATCCCAACTTTGGCTCTTACTATTAATGTTGTGACTTTGAACAAGTGACTTTACTTCACAGACCCTCAGTTTTCTTATCTATAAAATGGGAATAATAATATTACCTAGTGTATCTGTTAGCTAGTACCACAAACTTGTTATATAACAACCTCTCTTTTCCCACCATCCCACCCAATTCACTGGCTTTAAACAGCTGGTAGTTGAAGCTCATGCATCCGTGGGGCAGCTAGGGCCAGCTGACCTAACCCAGGCTCACTGATCTAGGCTGGGCTGCTCTTGCTCCTGCAGTCCAGGCGGGGGGCTCTACTCCAAGCTTGGCTTGGCTGAGGCATGTTGGCTGGACAGTCTGCTCTATATGTCTTTTATCCTCTCTCTGAAACATCAGGCATATCCTTGTGACAGTAGCAGGAGCACAGAGATGAAGTGGAAACTCACAAGATCTCTTTTGTACAGGCTCAGAACTGACACACCATCACTTCTGCCTCATCCAAAGAGAGTTACAAAGATGAGCCCAAATTCAAGGAAAGGAGAATAGGCTCTACCTCCTTAGTAGAAGGGCTGAAAATGTACATGACACAGTGCCTAATGTTAGGGAGGGGTGACGTGTTGGGGCCATTAAAGTAATCTACCACAACTATGCCATACGTTGTTGTGGAGATCAATTGAACTAATGTATTCAAAGTTCTTGACACAGCTCCTATCTATACATTAAGTGTTTGCAATTTATTTTTGTCATTAGTACGTTTTTAATAATATAGTGAGGACTAAAAATGGTGGTTAGAATTATTACATCCAGAGTTCTTGAATCTAGCAACACAGATAGGAAAATAGATCCTCAGAGTGGTGACGTAGCCTTCTGAAAATCACACAGATGGCGCTGGTTGGGACCTTAGATATCAGATAGTGCAGGGCTTTTTTATTCAGGTTTGTGGATAACAGGAAGGACCCTGGTTCTAGCTCATCAGGAGGCTCATCCCTGAAGCAATGTAGTAAGGCATTTCTTAGAGTTCGGCAATGGCCTCAGCTGACCCTACTGATCTTCCTCCTCAGCTAGGATAGTGGCTCTTGCCCTTTAGTGTATAGCATTCACCTGGAGAATTTACTAAAAATGCAGATCCCTGTACCCTTCTTACTAGGGAGATTGTAATTTAGTAGGTCTGGTGAAGGGTCGAAGAGGTTGAACATTTATGAAGCATCCCTGGTTATTTTGACCAAGGTGGTCTGTGGACTACTCTTTGTGAAACCTCAGATAGTGTCAAAGGGATGGAAATAGTGAATTCCTTGTATCTTTGCATCTTTGGTTGATTCTCACATGAGTAAAGCTGGAGGTCTTGGGCAGAATGGCAGCTATGCAATCAGTGGAGGCCTAGAAAAAGCTAGGAAGAGAGAGCGGTAAATGATTAAGACAGACTTCATTACCTTCCATATTTACCAAGAAACACTCATGGCAGCAGAAACACCTCCAAACCAGTACCATAGAGGGAACCATTTAAATTACATTGAAATCCCCCAATTTTATATATGGATGCAGATGTTGTTGACAAGTTGCTATTTGTTTGGACTCTGTGTGTTGCTAGCAATAGAGAACCAAACTGAAATTGTTTTAAGGTAAGAAAAATCCAAAACCCAAAACAACAAAACCATGGGATTATCTTATGTAACTAAAGCTTGTGAGCAAAGCTGGGAAGCAGGTTGCTAGTTCCTCTAGTCTCATCTTAGAACAAGTCTTGGTCCTGCCTTTCCAAGGCTCCTCCTCATAGTGATAAAATGGCCACCAACACTCCAGCTTCTCATCCCTTTAGGATCAGGTCTGGTAGCAAAGCCTTGCTTTCTTGGTCCTGAGGGTCTTTTACATTTTACTTCTTTAAGTCAAATCATGGACTGATCTTGAAACTATCCATCACACTATAAGAACTGAATGAAATTGATGACCGTTAAGAAGGGAAAACAGGCCCTGAGAGGCAAATAGAAAAGGTCAATCACATTTATTGCATTGCCAGTTTTTATGTTAAACGTAAGGATATAGGTTTGTATTAGAACCTGGGCCTTACCTTTAGGATGCTCATCATTCAGTCTCAGAAACATAAATGTCAACCATGGAATGAGATAGAAACACAAAGAAGGAACAAGTGCCTGCAAGGTCCCAAATATAGGAGAGTTTACTCCTACCAGTGTCCTTTTCCATCAATAAAGGCCTCCAGAGGAGATACTGGAGATGAATTGTCAAGGGACGGTGAGAATTTGCTCTTTAGTTCCTAGAGACATGGAGGCGTTTCATAGAATTTGGAAAACCTTGAGCACCTGTGTAGTGCCAGATTCTATCTTTGACATCTATTTCTGCCTCCAAGCTCTTCAGTATGCTTCTGTGGGAAGAGCAAACTTCTTACTCTTTGTATTTCTTACTTATTTTTCCTTATTCATTTTTGTGGTGGGTTTTTATGATTCCATGCATTTTCTCACACTGGTCTCATGACCTGGAAAAACTTCCCTTAGAAGTTTTCTTTTTTTTTTTTCACATAGTAGGTGGGTTATGATTTCATGCTTTTGCTCACACTAGTCTCATGACCTGGAAAACTTTCTCTTAGTTTTTTTTTTTTTTTTTTTTTTTCCTTTCAGCTAGCATATCCCTATTTGAACCATTAGAGCTCAAGTCAAATCTCAGCTCCCCTGAGAAGTCTTTTTAAACTGGCTTTGTTTGAGTTACTTCTCCCTTCCTTTGTTCCAACAATATTGTTCAGATCTCTGATACTTAATCTATTGTTTGTAATTTGGGTTTTACAAATTACAAAAAAAGATTTATCTCCCTTATCAGCTTATGGCTCCCTAAAGCCATAGACACTTTCTATTTAATTACTGAGTGGCTGGTCCAGAGTTTGACCACCCTATCCCAGACTCCATTCTGCTCTGTCAGTAAGTGCTAATTATCTTTCTCGCCCATATTTTATTCTTTAATTTTAGGTCTATCCTAGGATTAAAAATACTAAAGCCTTTCCCTAAAGAAAAAAAAAAAAATCTTCCATTGACTATTGGCTTCCCTCTCTGGTAAGGAGAAAGAAGAGGCATTGGATACTGCTCCTCTGCTTTTTCCATCTTAACCAAGTACTCTACACTCCATGTCTCCATTGACTCACATCCCATTCATGCCTTAATCTCTTTCAGTGAATCTTCTGTTCCCATCAAGCTGTTGACAACTATCAACTCTCTGTATTCTTAAGTCTAGTAGATATTTTTCATCTTTATCTTGTTGTAGCACTCTGCAGCTTTTGAAACTTGAGACCCTTTTTCTTCTTACACACCCCTGCTCCCCTTGCTTTATTGTCATTATTCTGTCATAATTCCCCTTCTCTCAACTTACTGTCTCTTCTCAGTCTAATTCATGGCATCTCTTCCTCTTCATGTTGATTAAAAAGGAGCATTGATTATTGTTTATTTGCATTATTCTTGACTCATGTGTTCACTGAGTGGTCTCATCCACTCCTGGAGTTCTATCACCACTGGTTCATAGTGATTTAAAAACATTTAACTCTAGTCCTGGCCTCTCTTCTACCTCTTCCTCCTCCTCCTCTTCCTCCTCTTCTTCCTCCTCCTCCTCCTCCTCCTTCCTTTTCTTTTTGGCTCAAGGATTCTTAGCCTACTAGAAATCCTAACTTGAATGTCAACAGACACCTCAAATTCAACAGATCCAAGAGGAAACTTGTCATCATTTACTCAAAACGCATTCCTTTTTCAGTATTGTTTATTATCATTAATAGCACCATTATTAACCTGGTTACCAAAACAGACCTAGGAGTCATTGTATACACCTTCCTTTTCTCACTTCACCCACCTAGTCACCAAATCTTGCTAATTTTGCTTCTCAGTTTTTACTTCCATCTAATGCAAGATGTCTTGTTCAGACCATATATAATCTATAGTGTCCTCAATTGCTTCCTTATCCTACCTTAAATCTATCCACTAACCCCTGCAGTTGGAGTAATTCACCTAAAATGAAACTCTGATATAGAGCTACTGTGTTTAGAAGCCTCCGATTGTTCCCTGTGATCCTATGGAGTGAATCCTAGATCTCAATTTGTATAGTTCACCCATTCAATAAATACTGATTCAGTAACTACCCAATAATTGGTTGCAGATGCTGGACATACATAGAAGGGGAAAAAGGAATCTTGATCCTTCACAGGGAGGGGAACAACATGTACTGGGGCCTGCCGAGGGAAGGCAGGATGGGAGAGAGCATCAAGAAAAATAACTAATCCATGCTGGGCTTAATACCTAGGTGATGAGTTGATAGGTACTAATCCATGCTGAGCTTAATACCTAGGTGATGAGTTGATAGGTACAGCCAACCACCACGGCACATGTTTTCCTATGTAACAAACCTGCACATCCTGCACATGTACCCTAGCACTAAAATAAAATAAAATTTAAAAAAGAATGTTGTGAGTAATGATATGATTATGTAATAAGTGATCCCATTGAGGTTTCGCTTCATCCTCCACCACTCACTGCCTCAAAATTCCCACTGCAGCACTGGGAAATATTTGTAGATTCTATGTTCACAACACACTGCTTCATGCTATTTCATGTGTGTCTCTTTTGGCCTGAAATGTAGGCCAGACTTTTTGTTACCTCACAGATGTCTCTCTGTCTTCTAAGCCCTCATATAGATGTCGTCTCCAGGAAGCACTGCCAGAAAGTTTAGGGGTCTATGTTCCACAGAACCCTGGAAGTATCCTGTCTTTGCTCTGTTATTGCACTATATCGTAATTACCTTTTTCTGTGTCCGTTTTGCATTCTGGACTGTGAGAGCCAATTAAAATAGAAGCTCAATAAATATCTATTGAATTTCAGTAAATTGGCCTAGAGTAAATACTCTAAGATATTTATTTCACTTCCCTTTTGAAAGGCCTCTTGCATCGACTGCTGATAATTTGGGGAGAAAACTCCAAAGGCAGTTTCCCTGAACTTAGATCTTCACATTCCTAAATGTGGGTCCAAATGAAATATTTAAAAAGAAAAAGATACTATACATGACTTATGTTTATATTGTTAATAAAAAATAATACTCAGGATCATAGAAAAAAATCTCAAAAAAATTATTCTACGTTTTTTAATTTTTATCCAGGTTTCCATGAACTTCTCTAGATTCGCTATTTCCAGGAGTTTCATGCTTCAAGATGACATAACAGAAATTCTCTTTATTAACATTTTTACTGTTTATTTGTGGTAGTTCACACTGGTCAAAATAAGAAAACTACAATTGGGGATGATGTGGTTTCTTAGCTTGCTGTTTTAAAAACCTGGGTCATAGCACTTAGAATTGGTTTAGGTTTAAGATCAATTCTGCCATTTTTAGATATGAAGACACTGAAAAAATAATCAGGTTTTTAAAAGGGCCTTAGCTTTATCATCTGCAAAAATTGAAATAATGCAATTTAGTCTTATTGGATGGTTCTGTTGATTTAATGCTGTGGGGCATGAGAGTCTGGCATAGTGTCCAGCAAGTAATACATGCTCAGTAATCTTTCATTCACTCTTAGCCATGAATTTCCTATTATGAAGTTGGGAAACAAGGATGGGCATTGTGGGGAGAGGGAACAGCCTGAACAAAGGCACTGAGGCATAAAGATTTACAATGTGTTCAGTTGTTGCAATTGGGGAGAGAATCTGGAGAGCAGGATGAGTTGAGAATGTTGTATGGAATCTTGGAAGTAGGAAAATGATTCAGCTTATTGTTGAATGCAAGACTAAGGCGTGAAACAATCAATAGGGAATGGTTGGATCTGTTAAATTAAGTGAGTGTCATGTCTGTATTTTGAAAGATCACTTTGACAACAAGTGCTTAGGATGGAGGTGGTAGAGAGACGTGAAGTGAGAAGACCAGTAGGAAGATGGTTGTGATAATCCAAGTGAGACTTAGCCATTTTCCAAATGGAATGACAGGTGTCAAGCAAGGATAGGCTTAGAAAAAGAGAAGTGTGAAAGGTAAAGGGAAGAGTGTAAGATTGCTCTGAGGTTTACAGAGACAGGAGAAGGGTAAGACTGGCAAAGGAGGGCCAGGCGTGGTGGCTCACACCTGTAATCCCAGCACTTTGGGAGGCCGAGGCGGGCGGATCACGAGGTCAAGAGATCAAGACCATCCTGGCCAACATGGTGAAACCCTGTCTCTACTAAAAATACAAAAATTAGCTGGGCGTGGTGGTGCGCGCCTGTAGTCCCAGCTACTCCGGAGGCTGAGGCAGGAGAATTGCTTGAACTCAGGAGGTGGAGGTTGCAGTGAGCCGAGATAGCGCCACTGCACTCCAGCCTGGCACCTGGCAACGGAGCGAAACTCTGTCAAAAAAAAAAAAAAAAAAAAAAAAGACTGGCAAAGGAAGCAGATGGATGTGAAAGCAAATGAAATTGACAGGATGTGGAGATGGTGGTGGCGGCAGTGACAATGGCTGAATAGGATGGAGGAGAAAGTTAGGAAAAGTCCCAAGCTTCTCTCACAGGCGTGATTTGGGAGATTATGTGGTTAACTTGGATGGGGAATCCTAGGAGAAAGGAAAGTTTGAGAGGGTGATGATGAGTTTAGTTGGGGATATTTCGAGTTTGAGAAGCCGGTGGAATTTCCTACAGATGTTGATTATGTGGTTAAAAATAATAATATAAAATATATAAATTATAATGAACACTCATTCCATGGTTTTCTAGAATGTTTTCATAAGATATGCATGCAACAATCGGTACACATTTTTGGCAATATTCCTTCCTGTGATTGTATGTGTATAAATTATTTACACATATTAACTTTACTAGCTAATATCTCAATTCCCCAGTGTTCAAAATCCACTTAGAGCAAGGGTCAGCATTAATGATAGTAGATGTAAATCCATCCTTTAGTCTTCATGATTATCTTGAATATCTCAATTCTTGAGAAATCTGATTAAATCTCACTTTTGATTGAGCGTTGTAAAAAAATATGATTTTTTTCAGGTGACTTTTAAAATTTGAGGGGTTCACCTCTATTCTCTATGCATAGTCTCTGCTCAGTAATCAATGTGTCTAGTTCAGTGTATTATAGCAAATATTTTATTTAAAGTGAAAACTTCACTCTTCCTCCAGATTTGCCTCTTTCCCTAAGTTACAATTTTATCATGCCTCCTCCATCTTGCTAACCTTGACCTCTGACTTCTTCAAGTCACAAGGCTGGGCCAACAATGGAGAAGTAAGGAGATAGAAGGAGTCTTCCTTGATGAGTATTTTCTGATGATCTGGTATCGGTGCTTTGCAGCCTTGGCAGATGTTTAATGCTAACCTTTTCCTACTGGCAACATTTCTTTCTGGGTATTTTTGGAGTTTTCCTTTTTCTCTGGGATTTCTTACTTATGATTCCTTTGATGTAGGAAAATGCATCTTCAGCTGCTTGCCTGTCACTCATCCTTTGGACTGTTGGCACATGGCAGGGAGATTCCAGTTTCCTGTTTCTGGCATCACCTCTCCCTCTGCGTTAGGATTGAAGGCAACATCACCCGGTTTTCCCTTGCAGGTTGCCCACCTCTGATCTATGGGGAGGGGAGGCAGCACATTCCTTTCACCCATGAATTAGGTGGTTACTTCCCAAATTGCAGCCCGTTCTTTACTGCTGGGGTTCAGCCTGCCTCTCTTTAGATTTCTCTCTTTGGAATTTTTCTTTGAGATTTCTCTGATGTGAGTTAGACACCAATCCTCCCTGCTCCCCCAAGCTCCAGGAGACATTTGCCATGCTCTTTGAGTTGTCCTGTGGAAGCCCGAGGTGAGGGGGCCTCTATACCCAGTTCTGCCCCTGGGAAGTTTAAAGGGTAGAAAGGAGGTCTTAACACTGTCAGAGGCCATTTAAACTCCACTCCTAGTCCTGGCATCTTTACTTTTAATGCTGTGATATGGGGAAGAAGTTAAGAACCCCCAAAAAGTGCATTTCGGTTGCCTGATTTTATAAGTTCTATATGACAGTCATGCACCTGTGTTTGGAATATGGTAGCTATAGTTTTGGGCTTCAGTTTAAACCAAGACAAATAGTTACATTTTAAAATTATGTTTAATTTGGATCTGAACTCTGAGAGATGTGCACCTCCCATTACTGGCCACATTTTACACATGAGGAAACTGAGGCACAGAGGAGGTTAATAACATGCCCAAGGTCACTCAGCTTTGAAGGTCTGCATTGCTGGTGGGAAGTCTTATCTGGAGAAGCAGATTTGGGAGTTAATCCTATATGAGATTATCCAGTTGACTCAGATTTAAGAGGCAGGTATTGTGGGTTAACTTGCCAGATCTCATCATTAGCCCAGTTTCTCAGGGACCTGGGCGGAGAGAGGGAGGAGGCATTCCCTTCCACCTCTGGCCCAGAATATGGGTCATGGCCCAGCAATCCATGCAGAAATCTCCAGAGGATGAGCTTGGTAACAGAGCTGCTGGAAGGTCATTCTCTCTCATCTCCTCCTGAGTGCGTGCCTCGGATGTAAATAATTTACAATAGCAACAATTAGAGAATGCACTCTGTGTGGGTTGAACCCGATTCCCTTAATAACACTGCAGGCTTATATATAGCACAGTTCAACCAAGGCCCCCACGTGCTCGCCACACCACAGCCAGTGTTGGCAGCTCTGAGTAGACCAGAGCCCTGTGCAGCAATGGGCCTGTGACTCACTGGAGGTCACAGGAGGTCAAGGGCAGCACTCAGAATAGAACCAGTCTCTCATTTCACAAGCTCTAAACTGCAGTGCTAGGAAATTCCCTTTGTGAATCTTTTGGAAGAACAACAGTTCTGAAATGCATAGTGGTAGATATTCTAGACTGTTGCTAGGGCATGGGGATTGGGAGATGTGGCCTTTGTGAATGGGAATTTATATTTCCAGTATATTTATTGTTTGTTAGTTTGGTGATTTTGGAGGCAAGAGGCAGGCGGGGAGTGGCTCAACCCCGAGGCTCTAAGGGAGAGTAAGTTGGGTTCTACTCTGTTGATAAAAATGTAGAGATGGGGCCAGGCATGGTGGCTCAGGCCTGGAATCCCAGCACTTTGGGAGGCCAAGGTGGGCGGATCACCTGAGGTCGGGAGTTCGAGACTAGCCTGATCAACATGGAGAAACCCCATCTCTACTAAAAAAAATACAAAATTAGCTGGGTGCGGTGGCACATGCCTGTAATCCTAGCTACTCAGAAGGCTGAGGCAGGAGAATTGCTTGACCCCGGTAGGCGGAGGTTGCAGTGAGCCAAGACCGTGCCATTGCACTCCAGCCTGGGCAAAAGGAGTGAAACTCCGTCTAAAAAAAAAATGTGGAGATGGATGAATGACCTTCTGGAGCAGTGTCAGAGAGTATGAGGGTTCATCCTGGCCCCCGCTGCCCAATAGAAGTGGAATACCAGCCACATGTGTAATTTTAAAGTCTCTAGCAGCCACCTTAATTTTTTATTTAATACAATATTTCCCAGATCATAATATTTCAACATGTAATCAGTATGAGACATTAGTGAGCTATTTAAAATTCTGTTGGCCAGGCATGGTGGCTCACACCTATAATCTCAGCACTTTGGAAGGCCAAGGTGGGAGGATGGCTTGGCTTCAGCCCCCTCCCAAATAATAAAATTATTCTCTATAAAAAATAATAAAAGTAGCTGTCATGGTGACATGTGCTTGTAATCCCCGCTACAGGGGAGGCTGATGCAGGAGGATCGCTTGAGCCCTGGAGGTCAATGCTGCAGTGAGCTGTATTTGTGCCACTGCACTCCAGCCTGAGAAATAAGAGTGAGACCCTGTCTCAAAAAAATAAATAAATTCGATTATTCTTGCTAAGTGTCTGAAATGCTGGTGTTTATTTTTATGAATAGCACACCTCCATTTGGACTAGCCACATTGAAAGCTCTTGATAAACACACATGGTCAGGGGCTCCCAAATTCACACAGAACAGCACAACCTACAGTTCTAAATCTGCTGTTTGCCAGCTTTGTGGTATGAGGCCAGTTACTTCGTCTTTCTGAACCTTGGTCTTCCCTCTCCACCATGTATAAAACGGGGACCATCACCCTCGCCCTCCTGGTATTTGCACAGGTCACATTAAAGAAACAAGTGCAGTTTCTGGCACATAGTAAATGTTCATTTAATGTGTGGTCTCTTCCTCAATGTGACTTTTACAGCAACTAAAGTGTAAGCTCCCTGTGGGAGACTGAAATGCAACCTGACTTCTGATTATGGCTGAACATGAACCTGCCCCGTCCCTGTCTCTTTTCCTTTTTTCCACTGACACTGCTTTTCCCTGGGGCATCTGCACCACTCATCCCTTTACTTTCTTTAGGTCTCTGCCTGGAAGCCCCTTTCTCAGAGATGCTTTTCCTGAGCACCCTTGCATAGAAAGCAGCACCTGCGCTCTCATCCCTCTGACCTGCTTTGATTTGGTTCAGAGCACTCTGCAACCACCACACATAGAGTCAGTGCCCATTTTTTTCTTCCTCTCTCCCCGCTAACCAAAAATAAGCTCTTTGAGGGCCCTGGCTGTTCTATGCACGATTCAATCTTCTGGAAGAGTACTTGACACATAATAGTCGTTCAGTATGGTAATGAATGAATAGATACATTTATTGAACATCCACAATGCTTTTTGAACTTAGTGGGCAGTACAGAAGTGAAATCCACAGTTCATCTGATGACAGGGAGAGAGAGTGAGAGAGTGAAAGATGGGTGATCGGCTGCCTCAGGGCTCTGGTTCACCCTAAGCCCTCTGCCACCCGGTGTGCTATCCCCAGCACACATCTCTTCACTCTCCTGCCTTCTCCCACCCACCCAAGGCTTTTTGTAGGCTATTTGTTCTGCTGAAATTTCCTTTTCCTCATCTGTCCTCACTAAAACCTTGCATGCTATTTGAAACCCTTCTCAAGTACTACCTCCCTCTTCTACGGGGCTCTTCCAGACCCCTTGCTAAAAACAATTTCTCTGGCCTTCATTCCTCCATTGGACTTCATTTCTTTATTATAGTATTTATGGCAGCATATTTCATATTAGGATTGTTCATATGTGGCTGTGACTCCCCCATTATATTTTGAATCTCTGGAGGGCAGCGTCTAATTTCAGCTGGAGTGAGATGGGGCTGGGGAATGCTAGGAATTGTACGGACTGTGTAATGAGATATATGAAGGTTAGAATCCCGAGTCTGACATTTGGGAATTGTGAGTTTGAGAAAGCTATTCAATGTCTCCAGGTCCTAAGGTGCTCATTTGTTAAATGGGATAACCCTAACCATCTTTTGGAATACATCTTTATTAATAACTGCTCTGGACTGTATGCTTTGGCAACTACCAAGAAAAACCATTTTAAGGCCAGCATATAGTAGATGCTCAATAAATACCAATAATGCAACTCTCGTATTATCTCGAGTCTCCAGCACAGTTGGTGCTGATATGATCTTATTTACACAATGGGAATCATTGCCTGGCATCATAACTTATATATATATTTGGGCAACATATGTATGCATCCTTGTTCAAGCCCCCAAAATAACCATTTCCATTAATAGAGTCAAGGACTGTATAGAACCTTTCATTTTCATTTCTGGTGCTCTGAGGATCATTGTGATTTTCTAAATCAACAGAGATATATTCTGACTTTTTCCATGAAGTATTTGTCTCTGCTTGAGGAAGTGTAGATTGTATCACAGACCCTAATAACAAAGCAGGTTGAAACACAGCTATGCATGCCCACTGCCTGGCCAAGATAATGTGGCAGAATGAGAAGGACTTGTAACTGAGAGCTAGATGATGGGAGTCTAGCCCAATTTGCCACTCATGTTGTCATCTGCAAAAAGGAGTTGGATTAGAGCAGGGTTTCTCAACTTTTGCATCATTGACATGTGGGGTCCCATATTCTTTGTTGTGGGGGCTGTCTTGTGCAGTGTAAGACATTTAGCAGCAGCATCCTTGACCTCCATCCACCAGATGCCAGCAGCATCCCCTCAGTCATGACAATCAAAGATGTTCCCTGAGGGGCAAAAGATCCACACTTGTGAAATGCTGAATTAAATCTTTCAAATTGCAGCTAATTCTGGGACTACAGGCTGAAGTCTCACTCTCCTACACACACACACACACACACACACACACACACACACACACACACACACACACATTCTACTTGGCTCTTCCACATATGACCTCGTTCCACTTTTGAGAGCTGCAATGTTCTGAGCCATGTTTCTTTGCAAACAGTCTTAACAGCTAAGTATTCTCTCATAGGCTCCCACCCTGCACCAACTTACAATAGCAGCCATGTAGAAGGGCTGTGTGGGTGACACACTGTGACCTCACTGTGTTGTGTCACTACCAGGATCTCCCAACAATCGCTTCCATCCCCTGCTTGCCACTTGGGGGCTCTGGCAAGCAGTTTGACAGCTGTCGTTACTGTTCTGCACTCAACATGTACGGCTTTGTTTTAGGCTCTGAACGAGACCGCAGGCCACAGCTTCTGCCAGCTCACTCCTCTGCTCATGTGTCTTTCTCCTTTGCCCCTGACAGCTGAGACTTGCAGTGACAAGCACGTTTTTGTAGCAACTCATGAAAAAATGGTGCAATGGGCAACAGAGAGAAAAAACCAATTGGACAAGAAATTTCACCTCTCTCTTAATTTCTTTTCTCTTTCTTAGCTTTGCTTTATCTTTCATATTCAGCTGGAAAAGTAGACAAATGAGGTGTCATATTTAATCATGTATAGAGATGGGTTTACAGTTGACAAATTGTGTTCTCACCATATTTTGATGTGGAAGGCATAAAAATCTGAGGTCTAGAGAGGAGACATAACTGTGCAGGGTCATGCAGCTGAGCGAGAGTAGCCACAGTTTTCTAAAGATTATTTCCAATTAAAGGCCCACAGGCCAATGAACAAGACAGACATAGAAACAAATACAGGCATATTTCAGAGATATTGCAGATTGGGTTCCAGATGACCACAATAAAGCAAATATTGCAATAAATGGAATCACCCCAATTTTTTGGTCTTCCAGTGCATATTAAACTGATGTTTACAATATCCTGTAGTCTATTAAGTGTATGACAGCAGTGTGTCTCAGAAAATAATGTGTATGCCTTTATTAAAAACACCTGATTACACAAAAAGTGCTAATGATCATCTGAACTTTCAGCGAGTTAGAATCTTTTTGCTGGTGGAAGGTCTTGCCTCAATGTTGTTGGCTGCTGACTGATCAGGGTGGTGGTTGCTGAAGGTTGGGTGACTGTGGCCATTTCTTAAAATAAGACAACAATGAGGTTTGCCACCTCAATTGACTCTATCTTTCATAAAATAATTTTGTAGTATGTGATGCTGTTTGATAGTATTTTATATAAGATAGAACTGCTTTAAAAACCAGAGTCAATACTCTCAAATCCTGCCACTGTTTTATCAAGGTTTATGTAGTATTCTAAATCCTTTGTTGTCATTTCAACAGTGTTCAAAGCATCTTCATCAAGAGTAGACTCCATCTCGAGAAACTGCTTTCTTTGCTCACCCATAAGAAGCAACTCCTCATCCCATCCATTCAAATTTTATCATGAAATTGCAGCAATTCAGTCACATCCTCGGGCTCTACTTGTAATTCTAGTTCTCTTGCTATTTCTGTCACATCTACAGTGATTTACTCCACTGAAGTCTTGAACCCCTTATGATCATTCATGAGGTTTGAAATCAGCTTCTTCCAAATTCCTGTTACTGTTGATATTTTGACTTCTTCCCATGAATCACAAATGTTGTTAATGGCATCTAGAATGGTGACTCCTTTCCAGATGGTTTCCAATTTACAATGCCCAGATCCATCAGAGGAACCCCTCTTTATGGTGGCTATAGCAATATAAAATGTATTTCTTAATAAGTCTTGAAAGTCAAACTCTTGCCTTGATCTATTGGCTGCAGAATGCATGTTGTTTCAGCAGGCATGAAAACACCGTGAATCTCCTTGTATATCTCCATCAGAGCTTTTAGCCGAGTAGATGCTTTGTCAAGAGCAATAATATTTTGAAAGGAATCTTTTGATAATGATTCCTTAGTAGTTCTTGATAATGACCTTAAAATATTCAGTAACCACGTTGTAAACAAATGTGCTGTCACTCAGGCTTTAGAGCACAAGCAGAGTAGATTTAGCATAATCTTAAGGGCCCTAGGAGTTTTGAAATGGTAGGTGAGCATTGGCATCAACTTAAAGTCACCAGCTGCATTAGCCCCTGATGAGAGAGAGTCAGTCAGTCTGTCCTTTGAAGCTTTGAAGCCAGGCATTGACTTCTCTCTAGCTATGAAAATTATCAACTTCTTCCAATATAAAGCTATTTTTTATACATTGATAATAGGTTGTTGGCCAGGCATGGAGATTTATGCCTGTAATCCCAGCATGCTGGGAGACTGAGGAAGGCAGGCACTTGAGGCCAGGAGTTCGAGACCAGCCTGACCGACATGGCAAAACCCTGTTTCTACTAAATATACAAAAAATGAGTTGGGCGTGGTGGCGTGCGCCTGTAATCTCAGCTACTGGGGAGGCTGAGGCATGAGAATCACTTGAATCTGGGAGGTGGAGGTTACAGTGAGCTGAGGTCACACCACTGCACTCTAGCCTGGGTGACAGAGCAAGACACTGTCACCAAAACAAGAAAGAAAATAGGTTGTTTAGGGTAGCCATCTTCAACAATAATCTTAGCTAGATGTTCTGAATAACTTGCTGCACCTTCTCATCAGCATTAGCTTCTTCACCTTGTACTTTCCTGTTATGAAGATGGCTTCTTTCTTTAAACCTCAGGATGCAACCTCTGCTAGCTTCAGACTTTCCTTCTGCAGCATTCTCACCTCTCTCATCCTTCATGGAATTAAAGAGAGTTAGGACCTTACCTTGGATTAGGCTTTGGTTTAAGGGAACGTCGTGGCTGGTTTGATCTGCTATCCAGACCGCTAAAACTCTCTTCATTCAGCACCAGGCTGTTTTGCTTTCTTATCATTCTTGTGTTCACTGGAACAGCATATTGAATTTCCTTGAAAAACTTTTCCTCTGCATTCACAACATGGCTAATTGGTGCAAGAGGCCTAGGTGTCAGCCTGTCTTGCCTTTTGCCATGCCTTCTAGCTTTTGATTTAAAGTGAGAGACGTGAGACTCTTCCTTTCACTTAAACAATTAGAGGTCATTGTAGAGTTATTAATTGGCCTAATTTCAGCATTATTGCTTCTCAGGGAGTAGGGAGGCCTGAGGAATGGCTAGTCAGTGGAGCAGTCAGAACATGCACGTTTATAGATTAAGTTTGCCATCTTATATGGGTGCAGTTCATGGTGTCCCCACATAGTTACAATAATAACATCAAAGTTTACTGACCACAGACCACCATAACAGATACAATGATAAAAAAAAAAGTTTGAAATATTTTGATAATTACCAAATGTGACACCAAGACATGAAGGAAGCACATATTGTTGGAAAATTGGCGCTAACAGACTTGCTAGGCTGAGCCTTGCCACAAGCCTTCAATTTGTAAAAACCTTAATATTTGCAAATCTCAATAAAGCAAAGTACAATAAATGAAGTATGCCTGTTGAGTATAATCCAAGGTGGTAAGGGCTAAAATGCAGTTACAGAAAATGACCAACCAGAGCTCAGAGGAATAAACAGCTAACACTTTTTTAAATGAATAAAAAAGGAAAATGACCTTTGAGGACGTGACCTCAGCGGGCTACTGAAGGATAAATAGGGTTTGGCCAGGAAGTGAGGACAAGGTGAACAAAAACACTCTCTCCTAGGGAATAAGTTGACACCAGTATCAACATTCATCATCATTATTCTCATCATCGTACATGCCATTTATTGAGCACTTACTGTATGCCAGGCACAAGAGGGAGCACTGTACATAAATTATGTCATTTCATTGTCACCCTGGTTTTGAGTGTAGGTGCTATTGTTAACCACATTTTGCACGTGAGGAAACTGAAAGTCAGAGAAGTTAAATACAGGACCTGAAATAATACTGTTTCTAACAGATGCAAACTAGATTTAAAGCTGCCTTTCTGTTAGAATAAGTAGGGTGGGGTCACAAACAGTTAAGTGAGTAAGTAGATTGACAATGAGGGTGGATCATGAGGTCAGGAGTTCGAGACCAGCCTGGCCAACATAGTGAAACCCAGTCTTTACAAAAAATACAAAAATTAGCCAGGTTTGGTGGCATGAGCTTCTAGTCCCAGCTACTCAGAAGGCTGAGGCAGAAGAATCCCTTGAACCCAGGAGGTGGAGGTTGCAGTGAGTCAAGATCGTAACACTGCACTCCAGCCTGGGTGACAGAGTGTAAATTTTGTGTACAAAATTGGCATGGCTTTGTGATTTCTGGTCTATCCTCTTCACAAGGACCCTCTACCAAAGCTACCCCTCAGTCCTAAGCATATTGCCATTGCAGCACCGCTGCGCCATAATACCAACTAATAAAAGAAGCACGTGAAACCCCCTGCCAACATGATCACCTTCAGTTTTCCTTCTGAACCCTGGCAACCTTTGAGGCTGAGTTACCAAGAGACAAATTCTCTGACCATGTTTCTTTGGGTTTGGGAGACATTCCATTGAGCATTGCAGAACTGAACTGTAAACAAGCTCCATGAACTCTTCATCTCTAAAGTATTCAACCTAGATAGTCATGATAATAATCCATTACAAGACTTTGTGCATTCATCTGATCATGCAAAAGCAAAGTTTGTGCTCAGTGGATGCATGCCTGGTGAGAGAAGAAAAAAGGAACTCTTGTTTATTGATTCCTCTTTATGAGAGGCAAGTTGTTAGTAAAGACAGTACATGGTACAGTTACTTGAATTGTGTCTCCATGTCTCTTACTGGGTGTATGAGGCTCTATTTCCACATTAATTCATTTTATTCATTTTTTCAACACATCTTCCTTGAGCATCTACAATGTGCTAAGTGCCAAGATATAGGCACGAAAGCTCATCCTCAGTTTTACATGTGAGAAAACTGCATCCATAATAGACCAAGCAGTTTATCCATGTTCAGACATGCAAGCAGCAAAGCAGGAACATGGGCCCAGATTTCCATAGATTCTATGTTTTTACCCCGAACTGTACTGAGTTTTGTAAACTTAAAGCATGCTACTGATATAAGGTATTATTATGAAGATGTGTTAATAACATTTTTTCTTTTCCTATGTTTCTTTCTTTTACTCCTCTCCCCCTCTCCTCCTCTCTCTTTCGCTTTCTCTCTTTTTTTTTTTCTCTCTCTCTCTTTTATTATTTCTTCTATAGGACTCCACAGAATGGAGCAAGAATGAGAGGAAAAAGGCCGGCAGAAAAGCATGAACTGGAGGTTTGTTGAGCTCCTCTACTTCCTGTTTATATGGGGCCGTATCTCAGTGCAGCCCTCCCACCAGGAACCAGCTGGGACAGACCAACATGTCTCCAAGGAATTTGATTGGCTTATTTCAGACAGGGGGCCTTTCCACCACTCCAGGAGCTACCTATCCTTTGTGGAAAGACACCGTCAAGGATTTACAACCAGATATAAAATATACAGGTAAGACCTGGGCTAAATAGTCCTTGCCTTTCGTTCACATTGTGCTTTGTGGAGTCAGGCATTGATTGGTGCAACCCTTGCTATATGCAGAAGTGTCTGGGTCAAGGGTCTGTGTTCCTTCCACAAGCTGTTTTTCACTTTATTTTTTTTTCTTTGCACAAGAGGTTAACAATGTCAAGGAGAGGATCAAATAATATTTATTGAGTACTTATTTATATGCTGGGCATGGGGCTTAATACTTACTATGCATTATCTCATTTAAACCTTCTAATAACCATCAGATATAGGTTAACCTAGCCTCAGCTAGGTTGAGTTACTTGTCCAATGTCATACAGTTAGAAGTGGTTGGACTGGGATTCAAAATCTGGTTTATCTGCATTCATAGTCATAATTTTAATTAACCACAAGTATAAGTAATGTTGTTTTGAAAATGCTGCGAATGTACCCAATATCCTACTCAAATACATTCAAACATTTGGGGAAAAAAATAACCTTTTCTTGAGCAGGTCCATACTTGTTCTTGGACTATTGACATTCTACTCATCGGAAAAAAGACTTAGTCCAAATCTTTCCTCTTTGAAACTATCTTAAGGTCTTCACATTCCACTTAACCACCATGTCCTTGATATATCCATGGCTCTCTACACTAACACCTCTTTAATTCAAAATCATTTGGAAGTAGAGTTCATTCTTGTATATTTTTCTCACCTAACTGGAAACTCTTTGAGGGAATGACTTATACAGAATTCATTTCTAGATCCCTAGAGTGATTTTTGCTCTGCCTTGTTATCATAAACACACAATGAATTTGTGGACTTAAATGAATTGGAGAACGCAAAAAACTCTCTGGTATAGTCAGGTGTAGTCTTAGGAGGATAACTAGTCATAATACCACAGGGTGGTGGCAATAATGCAGTTTGATATCTCTGGTTCATGTTAGATAATCCATATGTGTTTGCTATTGCTGTTGAAATAACAGGTACCATGAATGGAACCACAGATTGAGGATATTCAACAGTAGCATCCTTTTAGTGAGCACTTATCATGTGCCATGAAGGGAGGATGTTCAATCCTCATAACCTCCTCCATGAGATGGGCAGTAGCTTCTACAGATGGGAACATCAGGAGGTTGAATGCATTTCTATAACTCATCCATCCAGTGAGGATGGAGCTGGAGTCCACACACTGACTTACCTGACCCCAGTGCTTTCCTTCCTAACATTCTGTTGGATACCTCCCCTGGTATAGCTTCCAAATGTAGAGTGTTGCAGAGCTTTAAAAACGTGTTTCCAAACATTTTTCCTTACAGTCATTTGTAAACATCTGGGGGGTTGTTTTAGACATGTCGAGAAGTAAAAGGTTGCTAATGAGGATGGGGGATTAAGACCTCTAGATACTGATTTCAGTTCTTCATGCACTGGTCTTGTGACATTAGGTAGACTCCCTCATCTTTTGCGTTCTACTATCCTCATTTATCAAATGATAGGGTTGATGTAGATCAGCAGTTTTCAGCCTATGTTATTTGAAAACCTGAGGGTTAATTAAGTAGCCATAGAAACCACTGAAATGTGGGGAGAGTAGCAAAGAGGTGATTATGTGGGATTCTGAGCCCTACACCTCCGTTATACTAGAGAAGGTTAGCATTCACTTTTGTGTTAAGATTTCATGTATGCTTTACTTTGGATTCTACTCCTAAAACAAAGTTTGCAATCATTCAATAAGTTGACTTCTAAGATCCTTTCTATCTCCAAAATTACATTTAAGAGTTAACCAAAGTCAAATGGTTAATTAAATGATGGAGTTCGACCCAGAAGTCAGGCCCCTGGTCATCTAATTATTCCTTCCTTCTTTTATTTAATCCTCAAATAATTATTAAACACCAGCTACAGATAAACACTATGTTTATGGCAGGTGATACAATCATGAGTAAAATAAATATAGTAGTTGCTGTCATAGGAGAGACTGACATTAATTAAACACATGCACATTTCCATGTATAATAAGTGCTATAAAGAAAAATGTGCAGGATGGGTTTAACTGAGAAATCATAAATACCACAAACATTGATTTGGCACCTACAATGTACAAGAATTAGGTGGAACTCTGGTCATAATGTGTATATGAACCCATATACAAATATGCATCCAGAGACATGTTCTCGTCCAGATGCTCATCAGAGCAAAAGCCAACTAGGACAGGCTCACTGGGGCAGTTGTGAATTGATTCTTTTTCATTCCTGTATGTCACTTGGTTGAAACACTGATGTTTCAACAAAGCATGTCCACAGCCAATTTCCAGTGTGCCTGTCTTGCTCTATGCTAACATGGACACAGCACATTACAAACTTGACATTTTCATCATTAAAAAAAGGCCTGACTACCATAGTGCTACATTTTTTTTGATGCTGGAGAGCCAGTCTTACTGATCTGCCCAGACCTCAAGTTTCCACCAGTTCCCTCCTCCTGGCTGGAACCCAGGGTGATTTGGAAGCTTCAGAAAGAAACTGGGAAGAAGCTGTCTCTCCTTTTTTTTTTAATTTTTATTTATTTATTTATTTTTGTTCTTTGAGACAGAGTCTTGCTCTGTTGCCCAGGCTAGAGTTCAGTGGCATAATCTCAGTTCACTGCAACCTCTGCCTGCTGGGTTCAAGTGATTCTCCTGCCCCAGCCTCCGGAGTAGTTGGGACTACAGGTGCACAGCACCACACCTGACTAATTTTTGTATTTTTAGTAGTGACAGGGTTTCACCATATTGGTCAGGCTTGTCTCAAACTCCTGACCTCGTGATCCTCCTGCTTGGGCCTCCCAAAGTGTTCTCTCCTTATTTTACTAGGTTAAGGCCATCTTTTTTTCTCCTGCATTTGCACACAGAGGCTGGCTTCTGCTCACAGAGTCATGGTCAAATCACTGCTGGTGACAACAATGAGAACCTTTTTAATTAAAACCCAGCTAAAGCCTCTTCTCATGTTGCTTTATAAGCCAAGCAACAGTGTGTGCACATGCAGTGGTTTGGGTGCATGACATGAACACTGTCACTCACAAACCTGAGTTGCCACCTAAAGGCTTTGGGGAGTTTTCTACTCATGAATTTGCCAGGGTGCAGTGGGAGCACTTTTGACCTTAGAGTCAGGGAACTCAGGTGCTGACCCAGCTCTCTTATCTAATTGTGTGACTTTGGTCAACCAATGGAACTTCTTTGAACCTTTGGTTCATCTGTGAAATGGGAGTGCTGGCTGAAGTGGTCCGAGATCCTTCTTATCTCTGAAATTCTATGATTCTGTGAAATATTGTCATTTGAAAAAACAGTATGTGGTAGTGGGAAGGATTTGGGGTCTGGAGTCTAGAGATTCAGGTTTTGTTCATTCTGGAGCCTCTTTTTAGCTTTCTCATTTTGGGCAGATTCATGTATGCCACATTCACTCACTCATACATTTATTGGTTTAGAATTTAACACCAATCAGGGCCGGGCACAGTGGCTCATGCTTGTAATCCCAACACTTTGGGAGGCTGAGGCGGTCGGATTACCTGGGGTCAAGAGTTCAAGACCAGCCTGACCAACATGGAGAAACCCTGTCTCTACTAATAATACAAAAATTAGCTGGGCGTGGTAGCGCATGTCTGTAATCCCAGCTATCCAGGAGGCTGAGGCATGAGAATCGCTTGAAGCCAAGAGGTGGAGGTTTTGGTGAGCCGAGATCACACCATTGCACTCCAGCCTGGGCAACAAGAGTGAAACTCTGTCTCAAAAAAAAAGGTAAAGAAAAAAAGAATTTAACACCAATCATTATCCATAAACTGTACAATTATTTGGTGATATAGAGATGACCAAAAAACCCAATAGATTGCACACATACATCCTCCTGCCCCCACATAACCTACACCCCCTCCTCCACCCCACTCAGAGTTAGGGGTGAAGGATAGAGGGCGTAAAAAGTGAATAATCAAACAGTGATCTTTCCATGGATAGAAATGACCTCTCAGATATTCAATTTCCTCCTCTGTAGAAAGGGATAATGATGTCTGCCCTACCTACTAGGTCAATGAGATACAATTTTTGTGAGAATGCCTTGTAAAATTTAAGTTATCTTAGGCTTGAATTTTTTTCATTAGAGGTCTAAATCATCATTCTAACAAAGTAATTTATTTTCACTTTCTGTTAAGACTATACATACATTAGTCATTAACTAGTCATAGCCACACTCTTAGGGGAAATACTATTATTGTCCCATGTCACAAATGAGAAGGACACTAAGTGCACATTGTTCGCATTACAGGACTGGGAAGTGGCACAGCTGGAATTAAAAAGCTGGTCTCTGGGACTTCCTAACATGAGCCCTAACTCTATGTTGTCATGACTCTCCCTGGTTCTTAGTTACCTGATTTTTTTTTTTTTTAAGATCTCTCTCTCTCTTCTTTTTTTTTTTTTTTTTTTGAGACAGAGTCTTGCTCTGTCGCCCAGGCTGGAGTGCAGTGGCTCACTGTAACTTCCGCCTCCCAGGTTCAAGCAATTCTCCTTCCTCAGCCTCCCAAGTATCTGGGACTACAGGCGCATGCCACTACACCCGGCTAATTTTTTGCATTTTTAGTAGAGATAAGATTTCACCATGTTGGCCAGGATGGTCTTGATCCCCTGACCTCGTGATCCACCTGCCTTGGCCTACCAAAGTGCTGGGATTACAGGCGCGAGCCACCGCGCCCAGCCTAGTTACCTGATTTATTACCAAATGCCAATGGGCTTCCTTTGACTATGGGCAGGTTTCAATCTCTCTGAGACTCAGTTTTCTCATCTGTAAAACTGAGATGACATTAAATGCCTCATGCAATTGTGGTGAGAAATAACTTAGATATCAAGTATATACTGCTTATAATTTTGCAGGAGCTTCCTAAAGGCACTTCAGAATGTTGGTTGCCTCCTCCACTTCAGATTCTGATTGTTTACTAGGAATTATTTTTTTTATTCTCATGATAATTTCAAAGCCAGTTAGTGCAAAGGTTTTTCCTGTGTTTCCAATGCCTTTTTGTGTTTTAATTTCTGTTTATTTTTTCCTAACTGTGAGATCATCAGTAGCTGCTGTAAATTTAGCAATTTCTTCAAAGGTGATTTTAATAGGATAACTATGGTACTCATTGGATCTGAAGAGTCAGGCCAAAGGGGAGATTCTGGTAATGGTGGTCACTATGTCACAAGCGGTGGTTCCATATTGAGTGGTTTTCCCTGCTGGTTGCAGAACAAGTGGTTTGTGGCTTACGTCGCATCTCCCTTTGAGCTCTAAATATGCACCTGAAAGTTGAGCGTAAATCAAATCTTGGTAAGCCAAGTCTAATTGCCTGGCTGCCTTGCATATTTATTTCAGAGCTGTAGAGATCTCAGCCCTCCTCTGCTGTCCTGATACTTCCTTCATGTGTTTCACACAAATAATAGGTTTTGTGGTAAAGCTACTTGGCTAAATGGATGGTGCTGGAGATGGGTGAATGGTTCTACGAGGATGAATGAGATGTAGTCTTTATGCAGCAGTCATTCAAGAGTATGTATTAGGCATCTAGATGTGCCAGATATTGTACACGGGAAGTTTATCCTGTGATGAACAACATTCCTGCCCTCAAGGAGCTTACAGCCAAGTGGAGTTTAGAGAGAAGCCCACCCTTGCCCCACTCCAGGGGCTTGTGTTTGAACTTGAAAGAAGCCTTCAGCCTTTTGATTCCAGGTGTAATCTTGATATCATGCCTTACAAGGACTAGATTTCCATTAGTATGGTGTAAATTAGTCTAAATCAGCATTTTTTTTTTTTGAGACAGAGTCTCGCTCCATCACCAGGTGCCAGGCTGGAGCACAGTGGCACAATCTCGGCTCACTGCAGCCTCTGCCTCCCAGATTCAAACAATTTTCCTGCCTCAACCTCCTGAGTAGCTGGGACTACAGGCGTGCGCCACCATGCCCAGCTAATTTTTGTATTTTTCAGTAGAGACGGGGTTTCACCATGCTGGCCAGGATTGTCTCGATCTCTTGACGTCGTGATCCGTCCGCTTCAGCCTCCCAAACTTCTGGGATTACGGGTGTGAGCCACAGCACTGGGCCTAAATCAGCATTTTTAAATGTATATTACAGAGAACTCTAGTTCAATGTAATATTAAAAGATGTTGTCTGGAAAAAAAAGAATACCTATTTTTTTCCTATGATGACTCCCACAGTCAAAGAAGCAATAATAATCACAACAGTGATAAGTTAATTGCTAACATTGAAATCTTAAATGATTAGCATTGCATTTTATCTGGTATAGAAATTATTCCAACTGATGCTTACAGGAATCCTGTGCAGTAGGCATTGCTATTATCTCTCCATTTACACAGCTTGTGCATGGTAAAAGAGTTAATTTGTAATAGAGTAGGACCTGTCACAGGCAAGTGTGATTCTAGAGGCTGTATCCTTGACTTTGCCCACCTGCTTCCCAAATGATATAGACCTGCATATGGAAAGCCCAAAGTTACACAGGACTCCTTACCACAGACCTTTATTAATATTACACTATTTAACAATATTTAGCCATACCTTTTTAACCATACAACCTCTTTTTCTTAGAGGAATTGAAATTCCAGTGAACAGGCTCAGGAAATTGTGGGCTTTGCCTAAATTTGACAGCTTGGGTATTGCTTCTTTGGATTCCAGCCTACGTCAGAGTGCTGTAAAAGGGATACCACTTCATTTTGAGTAACTGGGTAACTGGCTGAGGAAGCCAATCTTCCTGTTAAGCTTTTGCTTTGAGTTATTTAGTCTAAATCTACCTCCTGGTTTATGATGGAAAAAATTAGCAGTTTCAGTTTCCTCATCACAAACCTCTTTTTCTTTCCCCTTTTTGTTTCCAAGTTTGGCATTCCACCCTGTGGTATAGATATACAAATCTCAACAGAGGGCAGAACCAGAGTTGAGTTAGGTACAATGCTGATCCAATATGCAAAGAAGTGGCTGGATATTAGAATTACATGCAGAGTTAAAAAAAAAAACAATGCTTGGATGTTTCTCCAGGTATTTACATTTAATTGGTCTAGGACAGACAGGAGCTAGAAAAATTATTTTCAGTCAAGGATAATATTGCTTCCTAAGCGGACACGTAGCAGTTGTGTTTGGGGAGATTGTTGGTGTCCAGCTGGTAGTGGTGTTTGTTGGGGGTGCTTCTGGCATCTAGTGGGTAGAAACCAGGGATCTGGGATGCTGCTAAATACCTTACAATGGTCAGGACAGCCTTCTCCAGCAAATAATTATCCAATGTACTTTCAGTTGTGTAGAGGTTGAGAAATCCTGCTCTAGTATTTCTGGGGAAGAAGAAAAAAAATGATGGGAAGAATATTTAAATAAATGGTCTTAGATTTTGGTCTTCGTGAGTTTGAATTGGGATGGCTTAAATATAGGTACCAGTGTAATGACTGGATTCCCAGAGTATGTGTCCATAGGATAAAATGGGGAAAGAATCGTCCATGTTTTTATTTTAATTAATCAATTAATTTATTTTTGAGACAGAGTCTCACTCTGTTGCCCAGGCTGGAGTGAGTGCAGTGGCAGGATCTCTGCTCACTGCAACCCACTTCCTGGGTTTAAAGTGATTCTCCTGCTTCAACCTCCCAAGTATCTAGGACTACAGGCATGTACCACCATGCCCAGCTAATTTTTGTATTTTTAGTAGAGATGGGATTTCACCATGTTTACCAGGATGACCTCAGTCTCTTGACCTCGAGATCTGCCCACCTTGGCCTCCCAAAGAGCTGGGATTTCAGGCGTGAGCCACCGCATCTGGCCTCATCCATGGTTTTAGACATGGCCAGAGATCAGGATGGCAGTTCAATGCATAAAGAGAGGTGGATCCATTTTTGCTTTCTGCTGCATAGAGGGAGTGGTTAAGGCAAACTAGTTCTCCAGTCAAAAAAAATTCTTCCTTCTTCTGGGAATTCTAGTGGCTTTTTACTCTGCCTACAGTATTCCTTATGAAGTAAGATATTCACCCTTCATTATTAGGTCCAGATATACATGACCTGAGTCATTAAAAACCAGCTTCAACCAAGTGTGTTAAAAGATACTTTTTCTTCAGAACATTCCTGGTTGGCTCAAAAGATGAGAATAGGATTAAGCCCCATATTCATGTTTGTCAATTTCAGCCATTTAAAGGCTGAAAGCATTGGTGAGAGGCATGAACCTGCACCCCCCCTTACCCCCCAGCCCACGTACATCCCTTGCTTAATCCAAATTTTTGATCAAGGTCTCCCTGAATAGATAGAAGTGGAGAAGGATATTCAGCAAACATTTTTTTTTTTCTGGGCCATTCGGTGCCAATTCAAAGATCATCTTTAGTGTTGATTACTTAAAATTGATCTTCCAATTCTAAAAATGATAGCTTTATTGCTATCAAACTGGTACGTTTACAGTATTTTACCTCTTTGCTCCCATGCCATTACTGAACTGACTTCTGTGAGTTACAAACCATAGTTAGCTACCATTTCTACAGAGCAATTGTCCAGCTTTTGTCAGGAGGAGTGTCTGAAAATGGGCCTACTTGCTCACCCACTCCTATGGACAGACTGACACGGTATCTTTAAACTGATAGCAATTGTTATGATTGGGTAGATTAGGAGAAATGGAGAAAAAGCCCTTAGGACTTCAAATATTGTGCTCCAAATCTTGGCCAAGGAAGAAAGGGAGACTGGATCTGTGATATGGGGTACCTGCAGCTTATTCATTCAAAAAAATGTTTACTGATCTCTAAACTCCTACCAGTTAGGCCCTGCACTGTTTCCTGGGGATAGAAGGAGGACAATATTGATCCCTTCCCTCAAGGAATTCATGGTATCTTTGAGGGAGACTGACCGAAAGGCAAATAACCACAGTGACATGTGCCTTGAGAAATGCCACGGATGCTCCATGAGTGTAGGGAAGGGGAACTTACATTACATTGACCTGGCCAAGGTGGGGAAGGAGAGGAGGAAAAGCCATGCTTAGAAAGGCATGCTGGAAGGGAAGAAGTGTTGAACATAGGCTTCAAGGCAGTAAGGAGGGAACCACCTTAGGCAGATGCGCAGTCAGAAGACAGGAGAAAGCCTGGAACTATACATCTTCATGTGTTTTGGGTGGCTTTTTCTTTTCTTCTTTAAGATGGAGTCTCACTCTGTTGCCCAGGCTGGAGTGCAGTGGCGTGATCTTGGCTCACTGCAACTCTTCCGCCTCCTGGGTTCAAGCGATTCTCCTGCCTCAGCCTCCCTAGCAGCTGGGACTACAGGTGGGCACAACCACGCCTGGCTAATTTTTGTACTTGTAGTAAAGACGAGTTTCGCCATGTTTGCCAATCAGGTCTCGAACTCCTGACCTCAGGCAATCCACCTGCCTCAGCCTCCCCAAATGCTGGTATTACAGGTGTGAGCCACCAAATACGCCTGGCTGGGTGTATTTTGAATAGTACTGATAGTAGGGCAGAAGGTTGGTGAGCAGCTTCAAGCCAACAATGAAAACAATTTGAGATAGCACGTGGATTTCAACCAATTTTTAAAGTCTAGTTAATTGGCAGAATATCACTAGCTAGCCATTTAGAACAGTGTTTTTTCTTTGTTGTTGTGTTTTTACATTTTTGACCTTAATACATGTGAACAAATACATTTTAGTTTGACACTCACTCAATAAACCTAGCCAGAAATATAGATAAAAATATATGATTGAAAGAAAAATCTGTAAAAAAACTTAACCTTACTACATGTGATGCATCTTAAATATAAAGATATCTTATATGCTATTCCTTTCAAATGTAATGTGCTCCTTTACAATTCATTCATTTTTTTTTTAGATGCTGATGCACTAATGTGGTCATGTTTTGGCTCAGAGGACAATTGTACCATGTGTGATTAGCAGAGTTTGCCATGGGTTCATGTTAAGCAGGTTGGAACCTGTGCCTTGCCTGATGGGGGCAAAAAGAAAACAATGAAGGCTTTGAAACATGAGGCTAACATGCACAGATATACATTTAGAATTGCTCTGTCAGCAGCCTGAGGAATGGGAGAAAGGAAGAAAGAGAGATGGGTTAGAAAACTGTGGCAGTAATTTAAGGGAGAGAAAGGGAGTGCTGGAATCAAGACAAAGGCAGTGAAGGTGGGGTTCATTAAGCCTCAGGTACCAATCAGTGCCACCAACAGCTGCTGCAGACCTACTGGCCAGGCAGCCTTTTTCTGTGCAGCATCCAGGCTTACCTACTCCAGTTCCATCCTCAGCACCCCGTGGCAGGATGCATTCTTGTAAGCAGAGTTCTACAGCTACTGGATACCGTTGTATCTCTAATAAAAGGAGCCAGAAGGCTCAGACTTCTGCCTGTGGGCAATTTCTTTATCTTTCAAGACCTTCCTCCTGGGCACAAGAATTACTGGGTCTCATTAACTATGGATTCCCAGACTGGCTTGGAGGAAGGCTTTGCATTACATCCTTTATCTGTACCTGACTCTTCCCCACTCACCTTGATGGAAACTTCCAGCAGCAAGTTAGTGTCTAAGCTTACGTGAACCTTACAGTGGTCGCTATAGCTTAGCAAGTCTTTGGACTCTGGGAGACCTTAATTTGAATCCTGACTCTGTTACTTCCTACCCATGAAATCTTAGGCACATTACTTAAGCCATATGAGCCTCAATTTCTCCATCTGCAAAATGAGGATAAATTCCAAGACTGTTGTGAAGATTTAAGAAGAGAATATAAGATAGCCATTAGTGGCCGAGAGCTGTGGCTCATACCTGTAATCCCAGCACTTGGGGAGGCTGAGGCAGGCAGATCACTTGAGGTCAAGAGTCAGAGACCAGACTGGCCAACATGGTGAAACCTCGTCTCTACTAAAAATACAAAAATTAGCCAGGTGCAATGGTGGGTGCCTGTAATTACAGCTACTTTGGAGGCTGAGACAGGAGAATCCCTTGAACCCAGGAGGCAGAGGTTGCAGTGAGCCGAAATCAGGCCACTGCACTCCAGCCTGGTTGACAGAGCAAGACTCTATCTCAAAAAAAAAAAAAAAAAAGAATTAGCCTTTAGCACAGAGCAAATGCTCCAGGACTAGTAGCTAAAACAAATACCTGAAGTATCCACCCCTGCAAATTCAGCAACAGGGACTCTGAGATGTCTTACTGGAACTTCCAACAACTGCTGTGGGGATGACTGGTGGATGTGCTTTTGGCATAGGTACCCTATAAAAGTAGCATTTGCTTATTCTTAAACTAAGAAGACACTTTTTTTGTTTTGTTTTGAGGCTAGAGTGCAATGGTGTGGTCTTGGCTCACTGCAACCTCTGCCTCCTGGGTTCAAGTGATTCTCCCGCCTCAGCCTCCCGAGTAGCTGGGACTATAGGCATGTGCCATCATACCTGGCTAATTTTTGAATTTTTAGTAGAGAAAGGGTTTCACTGTGTTGGCCAGGCTGGTCTCGAATTCCTGACCTTGTGATCTGCCTGCCTCGGCCTCCCAAGGAGGATGCTTTTTAGGAGGAAGCTAGAGAAAGAGGACCAGAGACAAAGATTTTTGATGACCTGAGGCATACACGTACCACCATACTGGCACAATCTCTTTAAGCTATCAGCATACGTTGATTCATGTACACAGTACACGTCCCATGATTAGCAAGAGTCTAATTTATTCATCAGCCCAGGTGATGGGAGCAGTCTGTGACATCTCATTTTCTAGTTCCTACTGCACCATGCTCACCAGGGTGTCTTTGATGTGTAATGCTCAGGGGACATTGGTCCCTCAGGGATTGCTTCTCACACCAGCACCTCCATGATAATCAGCAGCATTTTAAGGCAGGCTGTGTGTGTGTGTGTGTGTGTGTGTGTGTGTGTGTGTGTGTGTGTGGTGGGGGTGGTGTAGGTAACTTTGCTTTTCCTCAAATTGCTTGTTTGTTGTTCAGAGAAAGTCAGCAAGGTGCAGCCTTCATTGCTGAACCCTGTGACGGTCTCTCTGCGACTCTAGCATGACACCCAGCTCACCTAGTTCTATATCACATTCGTGGGCGAGTGTGGTTTGTATGAGAAAGAAGGAGGTAAATACAAATGATATGAAAGAAATAAGTCTCCACGCTGGTAAACAGTTTGAGATAAAAGTGCTCACCTGAGCATTAATTCAACAGTATTTATTGAGTCCCTACTAATGTGCATGCACTGTGTTAACCTCTGATGACGCCGCGGGATTATTCATCTTTGCTCTTCAGGAGCCCTCGTAGGGTAGTAGGGGAGGGACAGACAAAAAACAGCCGAATTCACATCTAGCATAAGGAGTGCTGAAAAAAAAGTATAAAATGGAGTAATAGGCCGGGCACGGTGATTTACACCTGTAATCCCAGCACTTTGGGAGGACAAGGCGAGTGGATCACCTGATGTCTGGAGTTTGAGACCAGCCTGACCAACGTGGAGAAACCCCATCTCTACTAAAAATACAAAATTAGCTGGGCATGGTGGCGCATGCCTGTAATCCCAGCTACTCAGGAGGCTGAGGCAGGAAAAATCACTTGAACCTAGGAGGCAGAGGTTGTGGTAAGCCAACCAAGATTGCACCATTGCACTCCAGCCTGGGCAACAACAGTGAAACTCTTTCTCAAAAAAGAAAAAGAAAAAAAAGAAAAAAAGAAAAATGGAGTAATAGTGCAAAGAAAGGGCATTGAATTGGTCTTGCAAGATTAAGGAAAGATTCCAATAAAATATTTTAAGTAGGTTTGTGTGTGTGTTTTGAAGCAGTGTTTAGAGGAGGGCATACTTGTTCTGGAGCTTGCAAGTAATTCACCATAAGTAATGGGAAGAGAAGATGCTAGCATGCAGGCCAGAAAATTCAGTAGAGAGGTCGGGTCACGAAGCTCTGTGCATGTTTTATAAAAGACTTCAGACTTTATTCTAAGGTGGTGGATCCTACACTTTCTCATTTCAAGATGTTCTTAAGGTTTTAACGATTTTTTTTTTTATGATTCCCATAGTTGAAAAAACATACTGACAACACTGTTTATTAAGTAGTTAGATCCAAACAACTTAATGAAGTATTTTTGTTGTAACACATTTAGTGGCCATTTGAAAAAAACAATACATGAAAATCTAAACAAAAGGCAATATTTTTATTTGATTCTTAAATCATCACAGTGACTACTTCTCAAACTTTGCAATTAGATAAAATCACCCTCATTTTCTGTTCCTCATTAATTTTTTGCAGTTCTTTGAAATTGTACCAACTGCCAAAAAAACCCAGCTTCACAAAGATACACTAACATTGAAAGGAAGGTATTGTGTTCTAAGGTTGAAACTGTGAACGACCTCGAGTTAGAAGTTCTTGTGATGCCTAATAAATGTCAAGTATCCTTCATTTCCCTTGAACACTTAAAATATCCTGCTGTGCTCCTGTGAGTTTTCTGTGGCACTCCGTGGCTTCTCAGCCTACAATTTGCGAAGTACATCCTAATGACAATAGGGAGCTCTAGGAGTTTTGCCCAGCGGTAGAACATGATCAGGTTGTCATCCTAGAAAGATTACGTCTGTTATAATCGAAAGAATACATTAATGGGGAAAAGATGGGAGAGGGTGCAAAGTATGTCATCCAGGTGAGAGAGGAAACTGTCTCGGACTAAAGTAGCATTGGTGGATATTTGAGATGTATATTTATTTAGGTTGTAATTTTGAAATAATTATGGACTCCCAAGAAGTTGCTAAGATAGTACAGAAAGGTCTTATGTACCCTTTAAATGGTTTTCTTCAATGGTTATATCTTATGTGACTGTAGTACAATATCAGAACCAAGAGACTGACATGGTTCTAATGTGTATGTATAGTTCTATGCCATTTTACTATATGTGTGGATTCATGTAACCACCACTGCAATCAAGAGACAGAACAGCTCTCTCACCGCAAAGATGTTTCTTGTGCTAGCTCTTTACAGTAAGACCTCTCTCTCATCCTCTAACATCCATGATCTCTAACCCTTGGCAACCACTAATTTGTTTGTTCTCCATCTCTATGATTTTATTTTTTCAAAATATTACGTAAATGGTCATAACCTGAGATACTTTAAAAAAAACAGAAGACTCAGTATTTGGTGTTTGAATATGAAAGTTGACAGGGAAGAAATACTCAAGAAGCAAGGGGACTGGCAAAACCATACCTTAAGTAATAAATCCACTGGGTCTAGGTTAAGTAAGGAAAAGAGAGGGGGAGCATTTTTAACTTGGTCAACTGGGTGGGTGATGGTGCTTTTCATTAATGTAGGGAGCCCTGGAAGACAAGGGGACTTTTTGAGGCTATCCGTGTTTGAAGATGATGAGCCAGCTTTGAAAATGTTGAATTGAAACTGCCTGGAACATTCAAATAGAGACTTTGTAGGCAGTTGTACAAATGGTTCCAACCCTTAAGAGAGACAGCTGGGATAAAAAGTTATAGTATTTGGAGTTTTCAGGTTACCGATGATAACCCTTGGAGCTGTGCTCACTCACAAAGGAACCTGTTTTGTAAGTGCTGAGGAAAGCGTTGAGAAATTGAGGAATGGCTGGTGGTACAGGCTGAAAATCAGGGATGACTGGTACCGTGGAAGCAAGAATAAATGAATGTCTTAAGAAGGAAGGTGTAGGTAATCAATAGCTGTAGTTTCTGATACAGCACATAAGGTGACAACTGCAAATAGTCTTTTATAAAGCCTTGACCTTGGCAGGAGCTGTTTAAGCAAAGGGTTAGGGATATAAACCAGAGTGCAGTGGGTTTAGAAGTGAGTCAAAAGGGAGTAGACATTTTATTATTTATTTAATTTTATTTTTTAAAGAAGCATGGCTATGAAAAGAAGCAGAGATGTGAAATGAAGCTTTATTTATGTTCATTGGCTTCAAGAGGGAGGGGACATTTAAGAGAGGGAAGAGACTGACACTGCTGACACTGTGGGACACAGTGGGGTTATTGTTTTTTATTTATTAATATTTTGTTTTTAATTCTTGTGTGTACATATAGTAGGTATATACTTATGGGTTACATGAGGTATTTTGATACAGGCGTTCAATGCATAGTAATTACATCAGTCAGGGTAAATGGGGTTTCCATCACCTCCAGCATTTATCCTTTGTGTTTTGAAGAGTTCAGTTATTCTGTTTTCATTATTTTTAGACATACAATTAAATTATTTTTTACTATAGTCTCCTTGTGTTAACAAATAGTAGGTCTTTTTCATTTTTTTCTATTTTTTGTACTGATTAACCATCACAATGGGGTTATTTTTAATGAAGCAATTCCTGAAGTAGCAGGAAAGGAAAGAATAAGAGCACAGGTGGTGGTAAAGGAGAGATACCTTTTGTCAAAATAGGAGGAAAGAAGGGAAAGAGATGTCGGGGCAGATATGTCTATTGATTTCACTTGTGAAGATTTGAAGGGACTTCTGATGGCTTCTCTTCTCTTTGTGAAGTAGGGTGTAAAACCAATCGCTGAGGAAGTGGGTACTCTGGAGTGTCAAAAGTTTTTATAGTGTGTGGGAAAACTTAGAAATAATTAATCTAAAGAATTTTAGGAGGATATGATTAAGGAAATATAGAAAGGTCATTAAGAAACAGCACTTTGATAAGGTTGGTGATCATTGATTTATAATGGCTATAATGCAGTTGGGATATCTGCATTCCCATATTCATGGAAATATTTTTCACAATAGCCAAGAGATGAAATCAACTTGAGTCCATCAGTGGACAATTGAATAAAGAAAATGTAGTATACCAGAATTATTTATAAAGACACATGCACACGTATGTTTATTGTGGCAATGTTCACAGTAGCAAAGACTTGGAACCAACCCAAATGCCATCAATGATAGACTGGATAAAGAAAATGTGGCTCCATGGAATACTATGCAGCCATAAAAAAGGATGAGTTCATGTCCTTTGTAGGGACATGGATGAAGCTGGAAACCTCATTCTCAGCAAACTGACACAAGAACAGAAAACCAAACACCGCATGTTCTCATTCATAAGTGGGTGTTGAGCAATGAGAACACAGGGACACAGGGAGGGAAACATCACACACTGGGGCCTGTCAGGGGGTGAAGGGTTAGCGGAGAGATAGCAGGGGGTGGGGATATTGGAGAGGGATAGCATTAGGAGAAATACCTAATGTAGATAACAGGGTGATGGATGCAACAAACCACCATGGCACGTGTATACCTATGTAACAAACTTGCACGTTCTGCATATGTACCCTAGAACTCACAGTATAATAAATATATTAAAAAGAGGAAAAAAAAGAAAATGTGGTATACACACATGATGGAATACTATTTAGTCTCAAAAAAATGGAAATCTTGTCATTTGCAACAACATGGATGAACTTAGAGGACATTATGTTATGTGCAATAAGCCAGGCACAGAAAGATATATAACCACATGTACTCACTTACATGTGGAATCTAAATAAGTCAAATTCATAGAAGCAAAGAGTAGAATGGTGGTTACCAGAATCTAGGGGTGAGGAGTGGGGGCATTGGAAAGACGTTTGTCAAAGGATACAAAATTTCAGTTAGATAGGAGGAACAAATTTGAGATCTGTTGTTCAATATGATAACTATAGTTAACAACTATAATTAATAATAATAATAATGGATTGTATACTCGAAAATCAATGTGATAATGGATTTTAAGTGTTCTTACCACCAAAAATAAATATGTGAGGTAATGTATATGCTAATTTGATTGAGCCATTCCTCAATGTATACCTAAGTCAAAACATCAGATTGTATACCAAAAATATATACAATTTTTACTTCTCAGTTAAAATAGATACTTAACCTCAAAAAAAGAGTATTGGCTCAAAGTCAGTGCATAGGTGGATCGCTGGATCTAAGTTGGATACAAAAGAAAGCAGGTAGTCAATAGTACATAAAGGGAAAGGAGAGGGTTATGGGCCTAGAGGTCTTGAAAAGGTGGAGAAGCTGGTGTTGTGAAAGACTAGTTAGGACTGGAAGGTTTTAATTCAATATGTCAAAGTTAGAAGGGCTTTGGGAGATGGCAAGTTCTAGAATAATCACGGGAGGAAGCAGGGGCCTGGAGGAGGATGGAGTGAAGGTCATTGAGATGGAGTAGATCAAGGGACTGAGAGGCCGGGGATATTTAATGCTAGGCATATGGAATAAAGATAGAACTTGGAGTGAAGACAAAGTCTGAGTCATGTGCTGACATGTTCAAATAACTTGAGAGAATACTCTGAAAGTTGGTTATTGAACACAAGGAAGAAGGGAAGGAGTGGGGGAAATTTCAATCTATAAAAGAGTTTAAACATTCAAGTCTTGTTTCATTCTATGTTAGATCTTTGAGCAGTGATCTGAGCCTCAAATTCCTTCTCCTAAAAGAGGAATTTATCTTACCTGCCCCCGCCCCATACCCAACAGAGCTGTAGAATGTGATACTCAAAATAAGAAGTGAAAGTAAATATGCTTGGTAAACCAGGCACTGTCATGTAAATATGGGACCCATTGTTCCTGTTTACTGACTTGAGGGACGGAGTTTGGATTCCTTTCACTGCTCTGATGGAAGATAGTGCTTTGGTACCTAATAATTGCATTCAAATGGCCTGATTTCAGATTATCACTTTAGGGTAACAAAATGAGCAGCAGCTGTAATATTAGAGATGGACTGTTAGATGTCTTATCTTTTAGATGTCCAGAATAAATGTGTGAGAATAGTTCACCCAGACAAATTGACCGATGAAAGGATAACTTGTGCTTCAATATAATTAGTTCAATATTCTTTTGATATACGAAAAGGCACTGGGGCATCCAGGCCCGCTTGTCAGCAAAAGGAAAATGGAGATTGCATTGCACTTCCTGCAGACAGAACAAAATTCTTTCTCCGTTTCAGCTCAACCTGCATTTATATCATTATTATTAATTATTAGAAAGGCAAAGGATGCTGGGCACAGTTGCTCACGCCTGTAATCCCAGCACTTTGGGAGGCGGAGGCAGGCCAATCACCTGAGGTCTGGAGTTCAAGACCAGCCCTGACCAACATGGAGAAACCCTGTCTCTACTAAAAATACAAAATTAGCTGGTTGTGGTGATGCATGCCTGTAATCCCAGCTACTAGAGAGGCTAAGGCAGGAGAATCACTTGAATCGGGGAGGCAGAGGTTGCAATTAGCTGAGATGGCACCATTGCACTCCAGCCTGGGCAACAAGAGCAAAACTCTTGTCTCAAAAAAAAAAAAAAAGAAAAAAGAAAACTACCAAAGACCAAGGATTTCAGGAAGCAGAAGTGTCTTATCATGTAATTGGCCCACCCCTGATCCTGCCAGCTGAGCCTAAATGAGCAGGATAATGAGACAAAGTCCAAAATAGAATCCAGTTAGAGTTCATTTCAGAACCAAGAAGGAAGTTGAAAAATAAAAAGAATGGAATAAATACACTTGTCTGATATGATACAGAATATGATATTAATAGCTAAAGCATATATAGCTCTATTAAAGTCACTTATACTTGAGTGCAACCCTTGTGACAGCTATAGCCTTTAACCCCATTTTACAGATGAAGAAATTGAGACTCAGAGAAGTAATGTGTCCAGGGTCACACAGCTGGGAAGTCACATGACTATGATTTGAATCCAGGCAATCTGGTTCCACAGTCTGTGCTTGTTACCACTGGCTACACAGGTGCTGAGAAAGTGAAGGGAGAGCACCTTTGGGAATCAAAGAGCCCATGTCCTCCTCTGTCTTTAACACTGTATCATCCACCTTGTGACCTGAGCACATTATAACCCTGAACCTCGATTTCCTCTATGACATTCATGTTTTGGACAGAATGATTGCTAAAGTACTGTCCACTTTTTTTTTTAAAGCCTTATTGAGGTATAATTGACAAATAGGAATTGTATATACTTAAGGTATGCAACTAGATGTTTTGACATATGTATACATTGTGAAATTACCACCACAATCAAGCTAATTAAGGTATCCATCGCCCACACAGTGACTATTTTCTGTCTCTTTTTTTGTGATGGGAACACTTAAGATTATTCTCTTAGCAAATTTCAAGAATACAATAGAGCATGGTTACCTATAGTCATCATGCTGCATGTTAGCTCTCCAGAACTTACTTATTTTGCATAACAGAAACTTTGTACCCTTTGACCAAAATCACCCTATTTCTCCCTTCCCCTCATTTCTGGCAACCATCATTCTATTGTCTGCTTCTGTAAGTTTGATTCTTTTAGATTCCACAGACAAGTGAGATCATGCAGTGTTTGTCTGTGTCTGGCATGTTGCATTTGGCCATAAAGGCCCATACATGTTACAAATGGCAGGATTTCTTTCTTTTTAAAGGCTGACTAATATTTCACTTTGTGAGTGGGTGAGTGTGTGTGTGTATTTTGTTTTCTTTATCCATTCATCTGTTGATGGACATTTATGTGGATACTGTATCTTGGTTATTGTGAATAACTCTGCAATGGACATGGGAATGCAGATAGCTCTTCAACATGCTGATTTCATTTCCTTTGGATAAATACCTGTAAGTGGGACTGCTGATCATATACTAGTTCTAGCTGTAATTTTTTGAAGAACCTCCATACTGCTTTTTAAAATGGCTGTATAAATTTGCATTCTCACCAATAGTGTACAAACATTTCCTTTTCTCCACGTTGTTGCTAACACTTGTTATTTTCATATTTTTACAATAACTATTCTAACTGGTGCAAGGTAATGCCTCATTGCGGTTTTGATTTATGTTTTCCTGATGATTAGTGATATTGAGTACTTTTTTGGGTACTTTTTGGCCATGTGTATGTCTTCTTGAGAAAAAGGCCTATTCAGGTCCTTAGCCCACTTTTAAATGGAATTATTTGTTTCTTTTGCTGTTCATTTATTCGAATTCTTTATATATTTTGAAGATTAATCACTCATTAGATATATGGTTTGCAAATACTTTCTCCAATTCCATAGGTGGTTTTTTTTTCACTTTTTTGATAGTTTCTTTTGATATACAGATACTGTTTAGTTTGATGGAATGCCACTTGTCTATTTTTGCTTTGGTTTTCTGTACTTTGAGGGTCATATCCAAAAAAACCATTGCCCAGACCAATGTTAAGAAGGTTTATCCCTGTTTTCTTCAAGTGGGTTTATGGTTCCTGGTTTTACCTTTAAGTTCTTAATTAATTTTGAGTTGATTTTTGTATATGGTGTAAGATAAGGGTTCAATTTCCCCCTTTTGCATATGGGTCTCTTTCTTTTTCTTTTTCTTTCTTTCTTTCTTTTTTTTTTTTGAGATGAAGTCTCACTCTGTCACCCAGTCTGGAGTGCAGTGGTGCAATCTCGGCTCACTGCAACCACCGCCTCCAGGGTTCAAACGTTTCTCCTGCTTCAGCTTCCCGAGTAGCTAGGACTACAGGTGCCTAACACCATACATGGGTAATTTTTGTATTTTTAGTAGAGCCAAGGTTTCCCCATGTTGGCCAGGCTGGTCTTAAACTCCTGACCTCATGATCCACCCTCCTCGGCCTTCCGAAGTGCTGGGATTACAAGCATGAGCCACCTTGCCTGGCTGGACTCTTGTTTTTCTAACAACATTTATTGAAGAGAGAATCCTTTCCTCATTGTGTGTTGTTGGAACCCTTGTAGAAGATCAGTTGACAAGACATGCCTAGGTTTATTTCTGGTCTATTCTTTTCTACTGTCTGTACGTTCATTTTTATGCCAGTACCATACTCTTGAATTTCGTAGCTTTGCAATGCAGTGATGTACTGCATGATGATGTTTCAGTCAACAACAGACTGTATATGACAGTGGTCCTACGTGATTATAATACCTCAGTTTTACTGTGCCTTTTCTATGTTCAGATATATTTGATACATGGATATTTACCATTGTATTACAATTGCTTACAGCAGTCAGTAAAGTAACGTGTTGTACAGATTTGTAGCTTAAGAGCAATAAGCTATACTATAGAGCCCAGGTATGTGGTAGGTATACCATCTAGGTTTGTGCAAGTACACTGTGATATTTGCACAATGACAAAATGATGTACTGATGTATTTCTCAAAATGCGTTCCTGTCCACTTTCTGGTTTTTTTTTTTTTTTTTTTTTTGGAGATGGAGTCTCACTTTGTTGCCAGGCTGGAGTGCAGTGGTGGCACAATCTTGGCTCACTGTAACCTCCACCCACCGGGTTCAAGCAATTCTCTTGCCTCAGCCTCCTGAGTAGCTGGGACTACAGGTGTGCACCACCATGCCCAGCTAATTTTTATATTTGTAGTAGAGATGGGGTTTCACCATGTTGGCCAGGATGGTCTTGATCTCTTGCCCTTGTGATCCACCTGCCTCGGCCTCCCAAAGTGCTGGGATTACAGGTGTGAGCCACCTTGCCCAGCCTTTTCCTGTCCACTTTCAGAGGCTGAAGTGGGTGAATTGCTTGAGGCCAGGAGCTCGAGACCAGCCTAGGCAATATAAATGCAATCCTGTCTCTACCAAAAATACAAAAATTAGCCGGTGTCATTACCCAGTCTCAAAAAATAAATACTTAAAAAATAATAATTAAAATTAAAAACAATAAAAAAGAATGCATTCCTATCATTAAGTGATACATGCCAGTATATTTTAAAATCAGGAAGTGGGATGCATTTATCTTTGTTCCTGTACAATATTTCTTTGGCTATTTGGGATCTTTTGTAGTTCGACATATATTTTAAGATTTTTTTTTCTATTTCTATAAAGAATGCAAAGTTTTGATAGAGACTGCATTGGATATGTAGATCCGTTGGGTATTATGGACGTTTTAATATTAATCCAATTCATGAACATGTGCTACTTTTCCATTTCTCTGTGTCTTTTTTTTGAGATATAGTCTTGCTCTGTTGCATAGGCTGGAGTGCAGTGGTGTGATCTTGGCTCACTGCAGCCTCCACCTCTGAGGTTCAAGTGATTCTCCTGTATCAGCCTCCCAGGTAACTGAGATTACAAGCATTTGCCACCATGCCTGGCTAATTTTTTAATTTTTGTGTTTTTTGTAGAGACAGGATTTCACTATGTTGGCCAGGCTGCTCTCAAACTTTTGACCTCAGATGATCTGCCCACCTTGGCCTCCCAGAGTGCTGGGATTACAGGCATGAGCCATTGTGCCTGGCCTCATAACTGTTTTATAACTTTCAGCATATATGTATTTTACTTCTTAACTTTATTCCTAAGTGTTTTATACTTTTTTTTACTATTGTAAATGGGATTGTTTTTATAATTTTTAAGATATTTCATTGTTAGCATTATTTTTTGGATAGTTCACAGATTTTTGTATGTTTATTTTGTATCTTCAACTTTATTACATTTATTTATAAGTTGTACCATTTTTGTTGTTGCTGAGTCTTTAGGATTTCCTATATGTATCATCATGTCATCTGCAAACAGATAATTTTACTTTTTTTAAAATTTGAATACCATTTATGTATGTATGTATGTATGTATTTATCCTATTTTTGTCTAATTGTTCTGGCTACAACTTCCAATACTATGTTGAATAGAAGTGGTGAGTGGGCATCCTAGCCTTGTACTGAATCTTAGAGGAAAAGCTTTTAGTTTCCATTTACAATACTCCACACTTCTTATTTTTCCATCTTCTTCATTTTCTCATTTTTTTTTTCTTTTCTCTTCTCACTCTTCTACCTCCTTTTCAAATATGCTATCTATATGCAATGCCTTAAAATTCACAAAATGATTTCTCATATGAGGTAGGCAATAATATCTCATTTTACAGATGAGGTAGTGAAGGTTCTGAGTGAATAAATTATTTATCCAGTATGATATACCTGGTAAGTAATGAAGCACTGGCATCTATCTAGGTCTTCTAATGTGACTTTCATTATTCATTTTAACTTTCTACAACTGCCTTTTTGTTTCATGGGTCCCTTCTTATCATTGGTTCTCAGTTTAGGTACATTGCTGATGCTTTTTGCAACACTTTTCAAAAGAGAATGAAGAAGAGTCTTGCAAATATGCAAATATATCTCACCTTATTCATGAATAAGGATAATCCTTATCCATACATAAGGATTCTAGAAGTGACATTTACAAGAAAAAAGAATGAGGAATATTTAGCTTCCAGAAAAAAAAAAAGGAAAAAGAAACTTAGATTTTTCCATTTACTAATTCTTGGAGCAGAACATAATCCCAATATATATATTTTAGCACCTTTCCCCCACCAAGCATTCTTATAACATGGCATATTCCTGAGAAGAATTTACTTTCTCAATTTACTGATCATTTATGCCACACAGTGGGAGCTTTCATAAGAAGCCATATCACCTTTTGGAAAACTTTAGTTCAGAATGTACATTCCATTGAGTCATGGATTTTTGTTCATTTTAATCACTGTTGTGTACTCAGAGTCAGAAAAAGTACCTGATATATAGCAGCCATTCAACAGGCCTTTGTGGAATCTGTGACTAAATCAATAAATACACTTAATCTTCTCAGGGAGAACTCTTGCTAGTAACCCTGGTTCTAAACTGCCATTCCTGTGGTTCTTGACCTCATCTATACACCTGATCTTTCACTTGGTCACCATTGTAAAATACAGACATCCAAGCTGCAGCAATAGCAACAGCAAAACGCCCTCACCATTGAGGGTGTATCTTTCAGACCTTTGAGTGCAAGACTTCTGTCCATTGCCTCTGGTATCACTTCATATGATAGGTACTGTTTTTCTGGGACTTCACTTATTGTATGAAAGACACCAATATACATACTTTTCATAGTGGAAGTTGGATTTTTCTGCATTGGCAGAGTCTACGAAAGGCTGAACTTAAGTAAACGATAGATGAAGGACACTGTCTTAGTCCCTATATTTTTATTCATTCATTTACATATTCCATTATCACGTAGATATTTAACCTCTATTTTGTACCAAGCAATCTACTAGTTAATATAAATATGAATAGTAACATAACGTCCTAGCTGAAGAAGCTAATTGTGTGGTATTAATGACAGACAAGTGAACAAAGATAAGATAATGCTATAAAGCTATAATAAAAGCATATATAACTTATGTCATTATTTCTCTTTTGTGTCTATCCTATGTCCATTATATTTTTCTACTCCATTTAAGCAGTCAACTTGAACAGAGGTTAGTGTGCGAACACTGGGTAGAAAAACATGAAGTGGATCTTATGACATCTCAGTTCTAATTCTTGCTTTATATCTCACTTGTTAAGTGGACTTGGTCAAGTCCAGTGACCTTTGTGGGCCTTTGTTTTTCCATCTCTAAAAATAGGTATTTTCTGAGCTTCTTCCCAGCCCTTACATGCTATGGTTCTGTGAATCCTTCGCCTTCTCAAAGATTTCAGAAATTAACTCTCATTGAGTGTCATTTTCTGATTCTGGAAATAAAGTATTTTTTTTTTTCTAAGATTGTTTTCTTAAAATTAGAAGACTGATATTGTATTATTAAAAACAACCAACTCACCAGGCTTCAGAGTAGAGATTCTTTTGTCTGTTGCTAGTGGAGGATGTTAGAGAGAAGGTCATGGCTGTACCTATTATGCTGTTCTATTTCAGATTACTCTATAATTCTCTTTTTTTTTTTTTTGAATCCTATTCTTTTGCTGAGTACCACCCACCTACTTCTGGGAGACAAGGCTGTGTGAAAGACATCCTCAGACGTCTCATCTGCTTCCTCATCCATCTGCCACTGGGTGCTGGATTTTCAGCAGTAACTTGGGAGCTTGTTTCTCAAAGAGAACTAGAAAAAGTAGCCACTGACACTGGACCAATCTCTATTCTGTGCAGGAAGCTTGTAAACATATATACAGAGCCTGTACTGGAGAAAGGAAAGTTTCTAATGAGGTAGCTCCAGAGAGAAAATTGATGGTGGTTACTGGAAGACAGTCTTCAAAGTAAGAAAAGGTATTTAATAGTCAGATTTGTCAGAAGACAGAGGAAACACCTGAATAGAACTGAGTGGGCGGTAACTGTTCTGTCACCGAAGGGATTCTAATTAGCATAGTCTGACCAAGGAAGTATGTAAGCACAAGTGGGAAGTTGGCTTCAGTGACCTTGTCAGATACCCTTCACAACCTAAAGTTAGTTTTCTGGGTAGCCAAGTAGAGTTGTACAGTTTGTCTGCTGCACAAGGGAATCCTGATGGAGAAGCCCTGTGGAGGCCCCATCCTGGCATGGGAATGCATACTTATATCTGAAAGGAGCACTGTTTTTGCAATTTGTCTGCCTAGAGGGAGCAATTTTTTCTAATTTTTATATGGCATCTGTGTATGAATGGAGGCCCTGACGGTCTGATTACAATACAGTGTATACAATAACTGTTTCGTGATGTTTTATTGAAGTCTTCCGTATGGGCTTCTCTTCCAGATATCAATCAAATGCTGCTGCCCTTGCCTCCATTTTCCCTGGGTAATCACACTGGCTCCCTTCTCTTCCATTATCACCTACATTCCAACAACTCCCAAATATCTATATTCAGTTTTCATCTCTCCTTCAAACTCCAGAATTTTTACACCTAACTGCCAAATGCATTTCCATTAGACTTTTTAGTGAAAGCCTAGAATCCTCATTCTCCTCCCCTACCAGTTTGTTTCTCCTTCTGAGTTCCCAGTAATGACAAAATCATTGGTCAGGGGGTTAAACCAGAAGATTAGCCTACTATTCTTCAGGATTTTTCTTGCTCACTTAATAATAATAATAATAATAATAATAATAATAATTTTATAGTGACCACTAATATTTATTGAATGTTTACCATATTTCACACTCTATCTCTGTTTGTTCCTGACCTCTCCATTGCTCTAAGCCTGTGAAAAATTGCATAATTCACCACTGTTTATTGTCTTAGGGTTGGGAAGCACCCTTAGGCCAGGAAGCCATAGACATGCAATTCTTAACCTTTGTCAATTGCAGTTTTTCAAGAATAAACTCTCCTATGGCTTCTGTCTGTTTTAGGTTCTTTCTATAGTCTTTAAATTGTTGTTGTTGTTCTTTTAAATGTATTCAGTATTTATAATTACTTACCATGGAAGGTTTTGCTTGACCACTTCCATGCAGTTCCAGATTTAATTATTGAAGGATCACTGCAGGTGAATCAGCCAGTAGGGGAAGTAAGAGTGTAAGCTCGGACCAATCAATAAGTTGGCAGAATTGCCCAGTCAAGAGATAATAATGGCTTGGACTAGGGGCTGTCATGGATCTTCTGAGAAATTATCACATTCAAGAGGCTTAAGATGTCAGGATTGTATCAATCCATGTGATCAGTTCAGAATCAAAACAGCATAGCCTTCTGACTTATGTCAACGAATTATTGATCAATGCATGGGTTCTAGATTGCTGAGTTGAGGAGAACTCAGAAGTAACTGGTGGGATCTGCAGCATGCCTAAAATGCTGTCTGTAGTAGCTGGGGTTCTGTGTGAGGTTAATCCTTTGGGATATTTCTCAGACAGATTAATGGAAGTATCTTAGACATGTGTTTTCTCACTTCTGCATATAAATGAGTCATCAACCCTATTGCTTCTAACTTACCTTTCTACCTTCTTTTCATTTTCTACCTCTGTCTCATGCTATCAGCTTCGTTCAATCCCATAATTGCAGGAGTTTCCCGATCAGGCCTCCTCCTTACATAGAACAGCCAGAGTTAACTTATCTCCTAAAACAAAAATGAGACCATGCTTTGCCTCTTTTCTGCCGTCTTCATTGGTTCCCAGGGCTTACGGGTAGAGACTACCAATCCTCTAGCTTAGTATTCCAGTCATTTTCTGACTATTGCATTTCTTTAGGTTGGCAAGGCCACACCCAATTACTTTTCAATTCCAGAATTTCATTCACCTTGCCCTGCCTCTGTGATTTTTCTCATTCTGTTCTTTTGCTTTAGAATGCTCTTTCTCCTTGATCTCCATGCTCTTCTTTTAAAACAATATTCTCAGACTTCAAGAATTGGCTTAAATGGGCCGGACATGGTGACTCATGCCTGTAATCACAGCACTTTGGGAGGCTGAGGCAGGCAGATTATCTGAGGTCAGGAGTTTGAGACCAGCTTGACCAACATGGTGAAACCCCATCTCTACTAAATACAAACAATTAGCCGGGTGTGGTGGTACATGCCTATAATCCCAGCTACTTGGGAGGCTGAGGCAGGAGAATCGCTTGAACCCAGGAGGTGGAAGTTGCAATGGGCCAAGATTTCGCCATTGCCCTCCAGCCTGGGCAACAAAAGCAAAACTCCATCTCAAAAAAAAAAAAAAAAAAAAAAAAGAATTGGCTTAAATGATACCTCTTCTTAGGTGCATTCACCTATTTTCATTTAATTCAGATATTTTTATTGAGTACCTACTATGTGTCAGTCACTATGCTGTATCCAAAGGCTATGAAGTTGAGTAAGAAGCATTTTCCCACCTCTTGCTAAAAGTATCACCCCTAAATGAGGTGGCCCTGTTTTAAGATTTAGCAAAGCCCATTGCTTCTAGCTTTTGTTTTAAACATAGTAGACACTCAGTGGTTGTTTATTAATTAACTGACTGCTGAAAGACCTCATTTTGTCATTTTGCTTTCTGTATTATATTTTTGCGACTCTTTCCCACTTTTTCTCATTACCACAAGGAGTCTGTTGGCTAATGAGGTCAAGGCCCAGGTCTAGTCATCCATTGTTTCCCCAAATCACCTAGCATTGTATCTTGCATACATTACATCATAAACCTATGTTTAGGATATGGTAAAAAAAAAATTTTAAAGAAAAAATAAGTACCAAGTTGTGACTATTGCCGTTTACATATTTGGCTTCCAAGAGTCACATACTGACAACATCATTCACAGTGAATTATTTACAGAAAACTACTATGAGGTTGAAGTTATTTGTCCTCCTAAAATGAGTCTCTTCAGATGAAGGGATTAAAAAGAAGGACAATAGAAAGGAATCCTTTTACATGCAAATAAATCAGACATTTAACAGCTTCCCACCCATCTGTTCCCATCCTATAATATAATATCTAAACCTTCCTCCAAAGGCATGTTTTTGCTTGACCCACAAAAAGTTTTTAAAAGTAACCGTGGGTCTCTGAGTTTTGGGGGTTTTTTTTTTTTAGACTTTTAAGTTCAGTGGTACATATGCAGGTTTGTTATATAGATAAACATGTCATATAGGGACTTGTTGTACAGATTATTTTTATCATCCAGGTATTAAGCCTAGTACCCGTTAAAGATTTTTTTCTGATCCTCTACCTCCTACCACCCAGGTCTTTGATTTTTCAGAAAGGGATATTTCAAGAAAAAATCCAGATATCTGAGGTTTTTTATTTATTTTATGTTTTATTTTTTTGAGACAAAGTTTCACTCTTGTTGCCCAGGCTGGATTGCAATGGCACGATCTTGGCTTACGGCAACCTCCGCCTCCTGGGTTCAAGCAATTCTCCTGCCTCAGCCTCCCAAGTCTCTGGGATTACAGGCATGCGCTACCACACCCAGCTAATATCTTGTATTTTCAGCAGAGATGGGATTTCTCCATGTTGATCAGGTTGGTCTCGAACTCCTGACCTCAGGTGATCTGCCTGCCTCAGCGTCCCAAAGTGCTGGGATTACAGGAGTGAGCCACTGCACCCGGCCTATCTGAGGTTTTCATATTGAAAAACTTATGTCTGCTAAAGCTTAGCCATTATTTGTGCGATCAACAATGGGCTGGATCTGTGTCAGGGATGCTACCTTCAGATGTGAATACTGTCAGGCTTGACCATTATGGTGTTGTAGCTACATTTGCACTTGACTATTCATGAACCTGGAAGCCTTTGAAATCTTGATTCCATAGGTCCTTTATATTGTCTTACTTCTGTGTTTGTTTCTTTGTTCATCAGGGAACAAGTCCAGTGTAGTAGGCTCTGTATTCTGATATATCTTACCAATTGAGTTATCCTAAGTACTCTACTGTAGAGATGCGATTATACTGTTCCTACTGATTTGTGGTTCAGAGAAGTTAATAAACCTGTTCAAGATAACACAGCCAATATGAGAAGAGCTGGGATTCAAACTTACACTGTCTACTCCCAGGAGAGTATGTGGAATAAAAGTTAAAAATGTGAACCATCTTGGAGCAGAGATAATGAGGACATTTCATCTTGCAATGATATATTTAAGAAGTTATTCAAGAACTGTTCCTTGGAACCAGTTTTCTCTTATGATGACGCACTCTAAGAAGGGAGGGCTTAAAGCACCATGTGAATTATTTAAAACAAAAGTGCTGTGTGTCCTGCAAACTAAGTGTCTGGGATAATCCAAGATGGGATACCCTTAGAGAAAAGATAAATTAGATGACATCTCTGAGGTCTGCTGGTTTTTGTTTTTACTCTCCTCCTATCTCAAATTTCTCCCTACCTTTGATTCCTCAAGGTGAAATCAACTAGACTATTTGGTGATTTGGAAAATACAAATGCAGCCAACCACATGTTGCGCAATTCAAGTGTTCCAAGGATTTTTAGGTCTGGAAAAGCGTTTAAAGTCTATCTAGCAGTTGCTTATCATTTTTTATTGAATAACTGAAGTCAGGGTGGTTAGGCAACTTGACCAAAATCATGGATTTAAATTATGTTGCCGAGATCATGCCACTGCACTCCATCCATTCTGGGTGACAAAGTGAGACTCCATCTCAAAAAAAAAAAAAAAAAAATGATGACGATGGTGATAACACTCTTGATGCCCTCAGCTATGCAGAGCATGTATGGTTCATGGTGGAAAAAGTTGCTGGTAATATTGATGTTGGTAATGACAGAGATTGGTGGAGACGATTTTCTTGGGGATAATTATAATATCTCCAACTGGTATCAATGCTGATGTTCATATTAATGATGATAAAGTTGATGGCCATGATGATTTTGAAGATGCTGATAATTGGGGGAGAATGATGAGTATGAATCGATTTCCAGGTTGCACAGTTGTTTGCCCAGGGATATTTGTGGTTTTTTTTGAGACTCTTTAGTTTTCCTTTCTGGTATAATCCGGATCTCAGTTCTCCTAAGAAAAGAATGAGTTAGTAGCATATAACAACTGAAAACCAGGAAAAGAGCCCCACTGGAGTCTCTGATAAAGTGTATTTCTTCCTGACTGATACTAGATACATACCATTACCAAGGCACCAGAAATCCTCTGGGGATACGAGAAAACCTAACGGATAGTTGGATGAGAAGGGAAAGAAAGAAAATGGGTAAAGAGAAAGAATGAGGAGCTACAAAGTATGTTGGAGCTGAAAGGGCTGAACTTGAAGTTCCCTCTTTGCTATTAATCCCTAAGTATGAGATTTTGACAATTAGATAAGTAATTAGATAAGTGTTATGATGATAGGCTTTGGAGTCAGAAATGCTTAAACTGAAATCACATTCTAACTCTTAGTTATGTGGACCTTGAATCAGTCAGTTAACTACCCTCAGCTTCAGTGCACTCTCATCTATAAAATGGGAACACATCTACGTAATTGTTTTGATGGTAAGAGTGAAATGGATATAAATGATTGAATCAAATTACTCACTGCTGACACATGCATGTAAATCCCTCATTTTCTTGATTCCCCTCTGTCATCCCTTTTGAATATGCCGATCCATTCTGCACCAGCCCCCTGAGCCCAGGATGGCCTTTCTCACTGGCTTGTTCCATGTCCTGATTTCAGCGATTCTCTACAACCTTTTTTTTCTGATGCCTGCAAGAACTTGATTAGTATGCGAAGGAGTGGCCAGTCCACTCCACACTGCAGCAGGAGCCCAGAGCTGAGCAGAAGGCCTTGGGAACTGTGCGATGCATTTCTCAGTGGCAGGCAAAATGAACCCGGGACGAGCTAAGCTTTGCTTGTTTCAAAACCTCCGTCATAAATTAATGTAAAGATGCTCTTTTTCCTCACCAGCCAGAGGACAGGCGTGTTTCAGTAGGCAATTAATCTTGGCTGATCTATATTAAATATTTATCTGCTGAAATAAGCCCAGTATTGTAGTGGTATTTTTCATTATAGGACTTTATCATTTCCAAAGAGATTTCCTTGAGCCGACTCCCTTGTATATATTAAACCCAAATTTCCTGTGGAATGACACATCTTTCTTGGCAGCAACCTTTCCTCTCTGTAACAAGCTACTGATATGTTGGAATTTACAGGGCGATAAACACATTTATTGAGAAAGAGGGAGTGGAGCAATCATTTATTTGCTTCCCTAATAAAAACCCCGGGGGCAGGCTTGAAAGAATGGAAATTGGTCCCCATTTTCAGCAGCACAGGGTGAGGGGGCAAGTGGTTGAGATCTGCTCTTGGAAAAGCCCTAAGAAAAGGGGGAGACAGAGAGTTGCTTTGATAAGAGTCATTATAATTCCTTGTATTTGAATTGGGGCTTTTACAGCCCTTTCTATTATCTCATTTGAGCCTGACAACCATCCCCCTCAAAATGTGAAACTCTCCATTTTTAAAACAAGGCTCCTAAAGCTTCAACATCTTTGCCCAACACAGCGCTAGGGCACAGCTGGTATTGTAACTCAGAAGTTGGCTAAATTAGGGCCTCTTGCCTGTACCACATTGCCTCCCACAGGGGGAAGAGAAAAGTGCAGCTTCATCAGATTCTGGCTCTGAGTGTGAAATTGGGTATTCAAGTCTCTGGATATTATGCAATTTGTAAAATCTGAGCATCCACCTTGGTCTATGCCATGCTCCTAGAAAGCATGGGCTTTCCCAGAGAGAACTAAAGTGAAAAGAAAGTGATACAGAAAGGAGCAAAAAGGGAAATCTAGATAGGAGGGGAGTGGAGAAAAATCAGAGGACTGGTGGCAGGCCCCTTCCAAGTTAACGTGTATTTGAATTAGCTGAGGATCTCATTAAACGTATAGATTTGGATTCATTCGGTCTTGGGTGGGACCTGGGATTGTGCAATTCCCCAGAGGATTCTGAAACGCACCAGATGCAGCTGGTGGTGGTCCAAGAGCTGTAATTTAAGCAGCAAGGTGATATGAAACAGGCCTAAGGAGAAAAACAAGGAATGATAGCATCAGGTGACCATGTGGTACTTGTCTTAAAAGATCTGAGAGTAGGCCAGGTACGGTGGCTCATGCCTGTAATCCCAGCACTTTGGGAGGCCAAGGCAGGCGGATCGCCTGAGATCAGGAGTTCAAGATTAGTCTGGCCAACATGGTGAAACCTCATCTCTACTAAAAATAAAAAAATTAGCCGGGTGTGGTGGCGGGCACCTGTAATCCCAGCTACTGGGGAGGCTGAGGCAGAAGAATTGCCCTGAGCCGAGATCATGCCACTGTGCTCCAGCCTGGGCAACAGAGGGAGACTCCGTGTCAGAAATATCTGAGAGTAGAAAAGGTTGTTTAATGTTGTTTAATTTCACCCTCATACTCCCACCACTTAAAAAAAAAAATCCTTAGGGCAAAACTGTGTCCTGTGAAAGTGGCAAGTAACTTAGTTATCTTTTGGGTCAGCGATTCTCAAACTTTAACCTGCATCATAATCATCTAGAGGGCTTGCTAAAGCAGACTGTGGCGCCCCACCCACAGTTTTCTGAGTCACTGTGTCTGTCTGGGGCTGGGCCAGAGATTTTGCATTTCTACCAAGTTCCCAGGTGATGCTGAAGCAGCTGAGGCTTCAGTTCCAGGGACGTCGAGGACCACTGTGTGTTTCCATCCCTTCCTTCTAAACAAACACCCAAGGAAACCCAGAAAGGAAAAGTGATCTCATTTACAACCACAGGGCTGGTGAGAACGCAGATCCGGGCTCCAAGCTCTGTAAACTGCTAGTCTAGTCCTCTTTCTGCCTCTCCGTGGCTCTGTATCCTTGGTCAAGTCCTGTCATCAATTTCTGCTCTGAAAAGGTTCAAAAGGAATCTAAGAAGTGGTAGTCAGTGAGGGCGATAACTTTGGCAGCTGTGATTAATATAACATTGAAGAGAAAAAGAACCTACCTTCCTCCCAGGGGCAGAGAGCTTTTGTGTTTGCGGAACACACGGAAAAGCGCAACCGTGAGAGGTAATCTATCACCGCTCTCTCTCCACTGAGACCAGCTATTACTCTCCCCTTGGTTTCACTCAACATGAAAAACATTATTTCTGGGCAAAATTAAATTTGAGGTTTTTTGAAAATAAAAGAACAACATTCTTGTTCCCCAGCCCCCTTGCAGAATCCTTTTCTCTTTCTTTCAAAGGTTATAGCTCCTGGCATTGCTGCATATTGAATTTTTTAAGTGCTCTTCTGTAACAATAACAGTGGAGATGGGCTTATTTTTCATTGCTACTCTTCTTTAATATCTTTTGTTTTCTTTTATCACTCATTTTTGCTTTTCTTTCTTATTACTCTTCTCTTTTACATTCTTCCCCTCCTCCTTCTATCCTCCTTCTCCTTCAGTTCTCCTTTCATCACTGGATATTGGAGCCAAGAGACCTTCAATGATCAGACACAACTTTCTGTTTTCCAGACGGGAAACCAAGGTCCAGAAAGCCTTACCCATTTTGCTAGATCTTATGGAAGGGATGCTGTGATACTCAGTTGCAGGGCCACAGCTACAACCCAAATACTTCAGCTCCTTTCTTCTGTGGATTTCATCTACTATCTGTCTAAGCACCATTCTCAAGTTCAGTACTCTCCCCAACAGTGACATCTCATCTACACACAGTAATTCACAGGGAAGGGATGAGGGTGGGTGTGAGACAAAAATCACTTAGGTAGGGTGAAGGGCCTTGTCAAAACTATTCAAACCCTCAGAGGGTGTGGAGAAATCAGTGTTTTCAGACTTTGTTGATGGAAGTATAAGTTTGTGTTTTTGAAAATTCAAGATGCCTATGAGCTGTGACTCCATAATTCCACTTTAGGAATCATTTCCAAGAAAGACTCACAGTGTGTGCAGAGGTGTACTTAACAATATTTACTGCAACACCGTCTGTAACTAGCCAAGAGGAACAAAATATGGAAACAACCTGAATACCTATCAATAAGGGATTGCTCAAAGAAATTATGGTGCATTCTTGTGTTACCACAAAGCCATTAAAAAAAAAAAAACAATCTATGTGTACTGATCTGGAAAAAAACCATGATATATTGTTGAAATGAAAAATAAAGCAAGTTGCATACACATAAACAAACATCATGACCTTTTTTTGCTTAAAAATGTTTATAGATCTATATGCATAAATGCTAGATTTATATAAGCATAAGTAAATGTATAAGGATGTGTTATGAACTAGCAGAATAATGAGTAATTTTGAATATTTTTCCAAAGAGAACACACCCTTCACATTTCCTGCTAATGCTGGCTTGTTCTTACTCACCCGTGGAGAATCCCACACTACCCTATGACACCTCTCTTTCTTCCTTCCCTGCTCCTCCCTCCCTCTCTCTGCTTCCCGCTTTACTTTTACTCTGTCTCTCCCACCCTCCCTCTCTTCTTTCTCATACACACTGCCTAAGTGATTTTTGAATGCTTACATCAATGCTAAAAAACCCACAGAGGAAGAGAACGGCTTTCCTGGTAGTTCTTCCGCAAAGCAGGCTGATTGATTGCAGATTGCAACCAGGTCCAACTTTCTGTCCCAAATGACAAATGAAGAGCTCTTAAAAACAGAATAAAATATCCCGTATTCAGAGAAGTGTCTCTACCAGGCCAGGAATGAAAGGCAGTGAGCAATGAGAACTGTGTGTAATTCCTGACCCATCCATAGCCTGTCACATTTCTACACTCTCAGAGCCAGTGTCAGTAGTGTTGGCAGGACTCCTTGGCTTTGCCCTCCAGGGTCCTCCACCATCCAGCCTAAAACCCTCATTATCTCCAGCACCTGCCTTTCCTGCACCTCTGGGTGGTGCAGAGAATGTTTCTATTTCCTGGGCACATTGGGTACAGTTAAACCTCTCTGGCTTTAACCATTTTTCCTCCAGCTGTCCAAGTTCTAAGCAGTCTTTAAGGTATGGCTGAATGATTCCTTCTCTCAGAAGTCTTCTTTCATACATCCCTGCTCTTTCCAAATTAAATAAATCTCACTTGCTCTATTACTAGAGCAATTATTTAATGTTGCTTTGTATTGAACTGACTTGGGGGCAGTTCTTCACACTAGAGTGTTATTGAAGACAGGGATCATATCTTTTCCTTTGTATTCCAAGTGTCTCATATACAATAGATGTTCAATGAATGAAATAAAGGATGAATGAGGGGTGACATTATTAGGTGACAAACTGAGTAGATTCCTGGTTCAGTTAGGCCTGTTAAATAATGATTGTTGCATCTCAATTCAGTTTGATTCAACAGCATTTAAAAATCCTAGATATTTCACTCCTGTTCTCATTTCTAAAACCAACTGCATCTTTTCTTTGTATGTTGTCATACATCCATATATCTAACATTAATTTCCTGCATTTCTTATGAAAGCTAATTCTGTAAACAGGTATCTGTGTCCTGGAAAGTTTCTCCCAAAATCATCTACAGTTTTCCTTATGCTGGACATTTTATTTTGTTTCAATTTTTTCCAAATTATAGCAAAATATGTTATGATGCTTTTATGCATATAGAATTTTTTCTTTTGAGGTATTTCCTTAGGATAGATTCCAGGAGAAGGTTATTAGGTCAAAGTGTATGATCATTCTTATAAACCTCATTAATTTTGACCCCAGTAATTCAGAATGTACACTGATTTGGGGAGGTAGTGAGCTTTATTTGCTCTCTCTACGAAAGGAAATTGTTAAATAATAAATTGGCATGAGTGCAATTTCCAGGGTTCCTCTGACAATATTTCATGCAAACATTTTAAGCATTTTTGTAGGCATCTTTTTCTTGCATACAGAATTGATATGCTAATTATGATTTATTTTCATCAGTTCATTAGTGCAGGCCTTCAGTGATCAACACTTGTTCAACTAATTTCCACCTTTTTCTACACAATTAACGTGAATGAGGCCTTGGCTACCTCGAAGGGTTTTTCACGGGTTTCATTTGAGACACATGTTTGAAGCACTTAACTATTTGCTGGGTATTAGTTTAGGTGCTGAGGATACAGAGGTAAATAAGATTCAACCCTTTCTCTCAAGGAGCTCAATGTGCATCAGGGAGATGGTGGATGGATGGACAGGATGATCTGGAAGCACCTCAGCGGGGAACCCTGCATGGGCAGGTGCCCTGGCAAAGTCCCCATGGTTAATAATATAGCTGAGTTGAGTTCTAAAGGAGTGGAAGTTTACCAAGCAAACAGTTTAGATAGGGACACAGTTTTCAGTTAATACATCCATTAGGTGATGTTTGTTTTTAAATATTAAATTGCTCATCCTTTTAATTTATTCAGACTGAACTTTCCCCAAATAGCTGAGTTCATGTTGTTTTCTTTCTCTCCTCTGCACAGAGCACTGGGAAGTACCTGAGGATGTCAGAGTTCTGAACTTGCCTCTGTACTTTTTTGCTCTGAGCAGTGGTAAATCAATGTATCTCTCATCTCTGCACCTCAGTTTTCTTACCAATAAAATGGAAGTAACGCATTATATCTGCTTTCTTTGTAGGGATATATTTTGGGTATAAAAATCAACTGATAGAAAAGCGCTTTAAGTGGTTTTTAAAAAGATGCAAGATAATGAATTTGTCTTATTTACTCACTTTGTACAGGGCATCCCTTAGTTCCTGAGGCCCCTAATCCGTCTCTTTGTTCGAAGCTCTTCATTGGAGCAGAGTCACAAATAGAATCTATGGAACATGAAAATGGTTCTCTAATAAGCTCTATATGAGGCCAGAAAAACAGTGCCAAATAAAATCAGCCAACAATCAGTCAGCGAGGCAGCCCTGCCTCTGACTGTGTAGGGAATGGTTCACTGCTCAGAAAGATTAAGGCTCCAAATGCTGCCAGTGCCCTGAGTGCAGTAGGGCTGTGGGAGAGATGCAGGGAGGCGAAGAGGGGATCCATGGGAGGGCTGGAGCGGGGACTCCAGGAAATCAGAGGTTCTGAAAGGCACCTGAGAGATCATCCAGCACAAATGCTGAGTTGTAAATACAGAAGAGTCCCAGAGAAGGGAAAAAACAAGAAACAAGATTTTTCTACTTCATCCAAGAGCTGGGAAGAAAAACAGTGGGCCAAAGATATAGGGTGGAGCTCGATTCAGTATAGATAAGGAATATCTATATAATATTCAATATATGTAATAATCCATATAAAGAATATGATTCAATATAGATAAAGAAAAATTCTGATGCTGTAGAGAGTTGCCAGCTAATGGAAAGTTTTTAAACAGCAGTAGGGTAACCACTTTTTCAAGAGGAATAAAGAGTGGAAGATAAGATGGCCTTCCCAATATTCCTCAATTCCTTCTTCACAGATGCCATACTTACTGCCTGGAGAGATTACTAGACATGCTTACATCTCAAGGAATCCTTTTTTTTCCCTAAAATGTTATGTCCTATTTTGTGCTAGTTCAAGATATTAGGCACTAACTTTCATCAACAGGCACATTTTCCCTCAGCATTCACCTGTATTAATCTGCACTACTTAATCAAGACCTCATAAATGGCTTTGGAGTTTATTTCTAGTTCTGTCATAGTAGGCTTCTCTCTTGTAATCAGTAATATGCTGATATATGCTTAGCAACTATTTCCAATATTTAATAATCATTAATGATGTTCATCCTCTCTCCCCCAAATAAAGCCCTGATTGTTAGTATTTGCCGATTTCCATGATGTAAACATTCCCACTGTCAAACTACCAACTTGATGTTCCTAAATGTGGAATTAGGAAGCAAGGAATACATTCAACTTCTATGAACCCCTGGAAGCTGACTTTGATAAACCAATGCCTGGAGTTGTGTTCTCTGCTTCCTTCATGGAGATTTCAAAGCTAATGCATTGGACGAAAGAGGGGAGAAGTGGATAAAAAGATGTGGACAGAAGGGAAAAATAAAGACAGAAACTTCAAATATCCTTCAACAAGTGAATGGATAAAACAACTGTAGATGCATCTACGCATAGACTATTATAAAGTGAACGAACTACTGATACATTCAACAGCTTGAGTGAATCTCAAAGGCATTGTGGTAGGTGAAAGAAGCCAGACTCAAAAGGCTATAAACTCTATGATTTCATTTATATGACTTTCTGAAAAAGGCAAAACTATAAGGATGGAGAACAGAATCGTGGTATCCAAGACTAAGGAGGAGGGTTTTAGTACAAAAGTAGATTTGGGGATGATGGAACTGTTCTTTACTCTGATGGTGGTTAATAACACTATACATTTGTCAAAACTCATGGAACCGTACACTAAAAATTTAAGTCAGTTTCATTGTACGTGAATAATAATAATAATAACAACAGTAATAATATACTACTACTAGAAGTAGAGGGAAGATAAAGGAAATTAAGGCAAAGAATTTAAATCTGCTTTGGAAGGAAATCATGGATTATCTACATCATTAAAGTGGACAAATCTTTTGACCCACCGATGCCATCTCTCAGTATCTACCTGGAGAAAACATGCACCAGTATAGTGGGAAGTGTGGAGAAAGGTACTCATTGCCAGATGATTTGTAACACAAGAGTGAAAATATTGGAAGCAGCTTTCATACCCACCAGTGGGTTAATGCATAAGTAAGTTGTGGTTTGTTGATAGTGTAGAACCCTCTGCAGTAATTAAAAATAATAAAACAACTCATTGTATTGATATTAAAGTTTCTATAAAAGATTTTGTTAAAAAATACAAAAAGATCTGTATGGTAGCATTTCACATATATATTAAACATACCCACAAAAATAGTTTATATTTGCTAAGAGTACATTTGTACACATATAAATGTGAAAAGAAAAATCTGGAAGGTGTTCTCATTATAATGGCAATTACCTATGATTTAAATTAAAAAAAAAAAACCCATAAGGCACTGCATTCATGTATTGCTCGGATAGTTAAACATAAGTTAACTGTCATTGGGAAATGTTATGATATGCACTTATGGACTTTGTTTTGGATGTATTAAATACTTAAGGTATCCAATTCAGATGACTGTTATAGATGTTTCAAGAAAACGAGTCGTCAAGTAAAGATGTTTTGTCTGGTTGCCATGAAGGACAAAAGCATGAAAGAGAAGGAAAGGGGAAGACAGTGAAGAAGAAAAGGAAATGAAGGAGAGAAGGAAAAAAGGAAACAATGAACAGAACAGAGAAACTGGAGGAGTGAGGAAAGGATGGGAGAGGAGAGGAACAAAGGGCAGAAGTGAGTGAGTGATCAGATGGGGAGGACAGAGGGAAGATACCACTCTTTTCTGCTCTGTGGGGGTTCTCTTTTAAGGAACCCAGGATTACCTGACACCCTTTCCCAGTTAATAGGCTTGATTTTGATATGCCTGTATCATATAGCATATGAGCCATTAGTAGACCACGCTTTGTCAAGATAATAGCTACCAGAGATTCATATCTCATGCATTGGGATTGATGTGTCCAGCAGAAACTAGTGAAAACAGTACTATAGGTATGACTGGAGACTTTCTCCTTTTGAGATTGTAGGAGAGCTTATAGTATGGATGAACTTGGTCCCAAGCGTCCAATTGAATTGGAATTACCCAACAGTGTGTCCATTTCAGGATTAATCTTGGAGAGTCAATCGTTTTAAGAGTGTACATGAAACCTCCCCAGCTGTCCCCTTAGAACCTTGAAGTCACTGAAGGTAATCAGTTAGGATAGAGTACCCATACGGTCCTACTGGACTCAGCACACATTTCATGAGCATCTGCTGTGTGCTGGTCACTGTGATGGACAGTGTCAAAAGGAAAGAGATAAACAGGATAAGGTTATAACCTTAAAGGTGCAAGCTCATAGTCTTGTGGGAGTTGGGAATATACATGTACAAGGTGGGGCAAAATAGCAAGGAATTTAGAGAGGATTTGCTGTTAAGAAACTGCAGTGTTTCCTTGTTGATTACAAGGATTTCTATTCATTTGAAGATGGGCTTTTATAAGCCTAATCTTATTAAAAGAAAAATAGATCAATTTTCTCTCTTAGATATGCATAATAAACTCCAACCATTGGGAATCAAGTAACTTAATAGTTCAGGTACCTAAAGTCTACAGTCAAACAGAATTGGGCTTAAATCCAAGCTCTTGTTTTACTTACAGTTAACCTGTGGCAAGTCACATTCCTATGTAAGCCTCAGTTTCTTAATTTATAAATGGAGATATGATTTAGTCCACAGGTTTATTACAAGCATTAAATAATGTTAACATTGTACATTAAATAATGAATATATACACACACTCTACATATATAGTATATATATTGGATATATCTATTATATATATCATATATATGTATATACACATATAACAATATCTTAGTTAGAAGATCCTCCAAGCTAAGGGCTGCATTTACTCGCTGTGACTTGAAGCCATCCCTTGATGCTTTAGGATTCTGATAACGTTACTTATCTCTTTGAGCCTCAGTTTTCTAATTTTTAGAATGGGTATGAAACTGATTCTTATATACTTTCTTTCTTTCCCTCCCTCTCTCCTCCCTCTCTCCCTCCCTCCCTCCCTCTCTCTCTCCTTCTTTCTTTGTCTTGTCTCTTCTCTCCTCTTCTCCTCTTCTCTTCTCTTCTCTTCTCTTTTCTTCTCTTCTCTTCTCTTCTCTTCTCTTCTTTTCTTTCTTGATGGAGTCTCACTCTGTTGCCCAGGCTAGAGTGCAGTGGTGCGATCTCAGGTCACTGCAGCCTCCACCTCCCAGGTTCGAGCAATTCTCCTGCCTCATCCTCCTGAGTAGCTGGGATTATAGGCACATACCACCAATGCCAGGCTTAATTTTTGTATTTTTAGTAGAGACAGGGTTTCACCATGTTGGTCAGGCTGGTCTCGAACTCCTGACTTTGCGTTTCACCCTCCTCAGCCTCCCAAAGTGCTGGGATTACAGGCGTGAGTCATCATGACTGGCTCCATATTTTCTTATTTTGTCTCTGGGGCTGACCTGTGAAGTAGACAGAGCTGTTAGAATCACTTTCATTCTACAGAAGAGGACATTGCTGCACAGCAAGTTAGAGAGACTTTCCAAGGGTTGCCCAGCAAAAGAATGTGTGTTCCTCCAGCTCTTCTAATAGTCTTTTCCAAATCAGGGCCAACTGGGGTTTAGTCCAGCGAAATGAATTCAGATTCACTGGCAGAAGTGTACAGGCTCTCAAAGGTTCTCTGTAATCTCAACCAAATCCGTTTGTTAGTCACCCTAGGGGAATCATTTAACTCTGTTCACTCTTCATTTTGTTTTTTCTACTACAGTTTGCTTCTCCCTTATAGGTCCTTAAACCCCAGGGTCCTGTTTTCCAGGGCTGGATCACTGAAGGCCAGCAGAGGGATACTGGGTTCTGCCTCTACTCTCTATTCCTATGATGGACTCTCTATTTCTCTGAGCTAGGAAACAACTGTCATTTAGAGGGCACAGCCAGTGGGTGGGAGGAGAGGAGGTGAACAAAGGTTTCCTTGGCTGGGCAACCTGGAGAATGACTCAGGATAAACAGAATAGGATTGACTCAGTGGGGTGAGGTTGCCAATTGCATTCACTCTCCACGTTTAGCCTCCTAACCTGCTACAATCTGTATCTTGGTCTAGGCATTCAGTATCCTCTCATTTGAGTTTGCATTTTTATAATCAGCTTCAACTCTATGCCAGGTTCTGAAAATAGAGGTAGAGGTGACCTGTCCTTGAGAAGCTCAACATTTAGTAGGAAAATCAGCCAAGGCTAAACAGAATGAAGTAGTTGTAAAGAGAGTTGGTGTAGCTGGGTGAAAGTGGACAAGGAGCATAACCTCTCTGAGCCTGAAATTTTTGCATGTTTCTCTTGGCTTTACTAATACCTGTCCCAACCCTTATGGTTGAAATGGTTGAGTGAGATAGTAATTAAAACCCGTGGCTCAGAGTAGGTACTCAACAATTGGTGTCTACTAATGAGTACCAATGATATCGTCATAAAGGAATGATTCAGGCTACAGAGGCAGTGTGAATATTGGAAATCTGGAAGGCTTCCTGGAGGGAGGTAGCATTGTGCTGGGCTTTGCAGTTTGAATTAGACTGAGTGAGCTGATGGTTGCGTGCTTTCTTCACCCCTCCTCACCCCTACTCCATGGGGTTTTGAGCCAGCCTCCCTCTCTTGTTCACGTTGCTCTCACCTAAAGTAGTTTTTGAGATCCTTTTTCTTTACTGACTCAAATCCTCACAACTCCTAAAACCCAGCCAAGATTCTGCCCATCTGAGTGCCTCTGGCCTCATTTTGGATTCAGACTGAGAATCACTCAGGGTTCAGTCACTTGTTCTCTAATTCTTCCAAAAATTATAGTGTGTCCTGTAAAGGGCTTCAGGGATATTCAAACTTTTGATTGTATAGATGGAGAATCCAAGGCCCAGGGAGGTGAAACAGTTTGCCCAAATTAAAAAAAAAAAACAAAAAAAATTTTGTGACAGAGCCAGAAATAGGATCCTGGGTTTATTCTGTTTCCTGGTTTTTTTTTTTTTTTTGAGTTTTGTCTCCTGATGCAGATAATAAATTTTAGAATTCAGTGCTATTGGTTTCTTATGCCTGTGCAGTAGGTTATGGCAGCGCCCAGAACTGTGTGCTGGAAACATCAGGGCTCTGAAGCTCTGGCTGCTGGCCTGATTTCAGCACCTGCTTGTTGGAGGGGACCAGGAGAACAGCTTTTAGCTCTGCAGGAATTCCATGTGTATTTTCTCCCAGGCTCACATTCTCTGGTCTAAGAACTATCTCTAAGGACAAGGACCTACACAAGACTTAGCTCAAATTACTTTCAATCAATATAGAACAGAAAGGCAGCTGCCCTGAGTTATCAAATAACAGTGAGAGCTAGCACAGGAAAAACTTTCATGGGAAAAGTGTCAGCCCCCACGAAGTGGCTGCTGAGGCCAGTTTGGCCACCAGAGAAACTGGTCTTTCATGTTTGCTGCAGCAGCAGGAAATGGTGTGGAAAGAAAATGCCTGGAAGTAGCAAGCTCAACACACAGAGTCCACGTTCCCCTTCTCCTGCCCCCACTGTCTAGGTTGTACCTGGGTAGCTGGCTTTCCTTCTCTTTGGAGCTAGCTTGTCAGGACCTGGGTAGCTGGCTTTCCTTCTCTTTGGAGCTAGCTTGTCAGGACTTGAAGTTGGTGCCTCTGAGGCAATCTTCCCAGCATTCCGGGGGATAGCAGTTTTGTTATATGCTCTTATGAATTCAGCTTTGGTCTCTCTTACTTTCATTTTGATATGGACGTGCAGGTAACCTACCTCAACCAGATATTTTGAAGTTCATCATCTTTAAAAAATAATTTTCTCTCACTTTTTGGTGAAAAGCATTTCAAAATATTTTCAAACAATTTTAAAAAGGGGAAAAAGGCTTACGACTGTAATCCTACCACTCTGGGAGGCTGGGGCAGGAAGGTTGCTTGAGGCTAGGAGCTTGGGACCAGCTGGGCAACATGGCAAGACCCCTGTCTCTATGTATTAAAAAGAAAAAAAAAAAAGGTAATTTCAGTATCCTCTCAAACTCTCTCCAGAAATAAATTTGCACATATTTGTGTATTTTCCAAAAAAACAAAAGAAAAAAGACAAAGAAGTGGTGAATCCATACTTCTGTACTTTTTACCTAGATTTGCCAATCACGAACGTTTTGCCACATCTGCATTCTCCCTCTTTCTCTTGTTTTTCTGTCTCTCCTTGTTTTTTCTCTCTTTTTCTGGAGAAAAATGAAAAATATGTTGCAGACATCCTGTCACTTCCCCTGTAATAGTTTGGCATGTTTCTTCTAAGAATGAAGACATATATAAACAATAAATAAATGAATTTATTAATATAAATAATACATTCTCCTATAAATTATAAATAAATACATTTCACAATAAATACATAATCAGACCATTAAAATCCCTAAGAAAATTAATTAATAATAGTTGCATAAGATGATCTAATACTTAGTGTCCTCAATATTCTCTAAAACTCTTTTATCACTGTTTTTCCTTTCCAGGGGCAGATCAAAGGTCATATATAGTTTTTTTTTTTTTTTTTTTTTGGTCCTTCTGGTCTCTTCTGTCAAGTGTCCCTCTTTCCAGCATTCTCTCTCACAATTTACACTAATTCTTTTACCCTGTACTCATTTTGATGGTTTCAGAATCCTTCTTATTCCCTCAAGTTTCCTTTCACCTGTGAGATATTCCCTTTGCCTAAAATATTTCCTTTGCTTCTGTGCTCCTGGCTTAACCATTTCATCAGTTTAGGGCAGATGCTACAGCTCTGTACTCCGGTTTCCCTCTATATTTTGCCATCAAAAACCTTATCATATTGTAATATGATCTATTTCTCATAATTACTTATTTCTTATACTTACTCTGTTTTCCTGCTAGACTGTAAATACGCTGAGGCAGAAACTATGTCCATTTTCCCCCATCCATATCAACACAGTCTCTGGTTCAGATTCTGGTGAATAGTAGGCATATTATATTCATTGGATGAACAAATCTTTTTGGAAAGTGAATGGGAGTGAGTGTCAATAATATTTCTTCTTTACATCTTTCTCCCCAAATCTAGATTTGTAAATTCAGCTGCGTACTGGGCACGTGCACTTGGCTGTCTGACTTCTCAAGTATATTGTGTATAAACCTGTATTTCCGACTACCCCTTTCATTATCAGCCAAATCTATCTTATCTACTGCTTTCTCCATCTCTGCTAATGGAAGATTCTTATTTCCAGTTGCTCAAGTCAAAATCTTTTACTCTTCCTTGATTCCCCTTTTTTTCTCATACTTCATGTCTAATTCATAAGGAAACTCTAATTTTACTCCCTTGAAAATACAAACCCAGAGTCTGGCCACCTCTTTTCTCCTGTCTTGGTACTCCCCGAATTCAAGTTACTGTCCTTTCTCTCCTGGATTCCCGGAATAGCCTCTTGTGTAATCTTACTGCTTTTAAGCGCTCCTGTCCACATTCTAGTCTCAATACAGGGTGACCTTTGTAAACATAAGTCAGATTGTCTCATTTAACTAAATGCCCTGCAAATGGCTTCCATTTATTTCATAGCAAAACCCATCTCTTTACAGTAGTCAGTGAGGTCCAACATGGTCAGTCACTTGTCTTCTCTCTGACATTTCCCACTACTAGTCCCTGCTCCTCCCTCACTGCTCTCTAGTTGTCTGGTCACCTGGTGTGTCCTCTGCTTAGAAACCTCTTTCACCAAGTGTCAGCATAGCTCACTCTCCTACCAATTGTCAGCACAGCTCACTCCGCTGTCTCCTCCGGGTGTCTGCTCAAATGTCACCTTCTCCATGAGACCAACCCTGACTATCCCACTTAAAACTACATCCCTTTCTGCCAGTACTTCCAATCTCCCCTTCTGTGTTCCACCTTTTCTTTTTCCCATAATACGTATCACTTTCTAAATTACTTGCTTAAAATATTTATTATCTCTTTCTGCTAGAAGTCTCATAAAGAAGGATCTGCAAATGTTTTGTTTATTAATATATCTTGTGGTTAGAATAGTGTCTAGTGCTAAATAAATATTTGCTGAAGAATGTGTGCATGAATGAAGGAATGAATGAAATATTGAATGAATGAATGAGTCATGTGAAAGCAAGATCAAAATTTATATAAACCTGGAGTCCTCTCCTGGCTTCTCTGATTTTTGGCTCTGTGGCCTTGTTCAAGTCATGTCACCTGTGGAGCTTCAGTTCCTACATTTTAAAAATAGATAAATAGTAATCTCTACCACAGGAGGCATCCTCGAGGATTAAACTAAGGTATTTGACATGTGCTTTGTAAACCAGAAGGCACTGAATAAATGTTAGTTTTAAACAGGGGTGGAGGAAGGAAGACAAAAAGAAGAGAAAGAAACCATGGAGTGAGAGTGACCAGCTGGGGATTAAATGGGCAAACTCTCACAGTCCCAATGCAAGCACTGGAGGGGATAAGACCTTAGTAAAAATGAAGTGGAAGAAATTCAGGCTAAAAATGCTGCATGTCCCTGAGGAAGGGGAGGGTGACTCATTCTACGAGCATCTACAAGGAATCTAGAAATTGCAAGTTCCTTTACTCAGAGAGGGTTGAACTGGTATTGATAATTTCACAGTGTTTGAAGAGGACAAAGCCCCTGTGTAAAAATAATAGTAATTCAGGGTCATGAGACGTTCAGATGCCTGCTTTGGGACTGCCAGGGAGGGAGGGATAATGATTATAAGGTAGTGCTCACCATTTTTGAGCACCTCTACGTAGCCAGCTCTTTACACATTATCTCTAACAGGAAGCCTGTGGAGAAAGAATCTTTAGAGTCCTCACTCTGCAGGAAACAAATTCAGAGAATTTATGTCACCACTGCCAAGTCACACGGCTGTGAGAAGCAGATTTAGGACTTGAACCTTATTCTGACTTGATTTCCAGGCATACCCTTTTTTGACTTCATTTTAGTGCCTCTCATGTTTTGTGTTGAGATGGAAGTCTTACGGTAGTTTCCACACATGAAGTAGGATTTTATTTTGGTCTTGTTGGATGGGAGTTGGACAGGTAATTTCTTTTTTTATGTGTTCAACAAATATTTATTGAGCACCTACTAAGTGCTGGGCACAGTTAATAGGTTTTTGTCATGAACGGTGCAATAAATATAACCACATCCTCGTCCTACTGGGATTTGTATTATAATGGAAAAAAGGGCTGAGGTCTGGAGAATAGGTGAAGAAAAGAAATAAGGTATAAAAAAATGAATAAAATAATTCTAGGCAGTGACACAATTGTGGTAGATAAGTAAAAATTAGGTAATAGGATGATGTCTAGTTTAACTTTGGTGGCCAAAGACTGCTTCTCTAAGCTGGTTGCCTTGAGCGTTCATGGTGCAAGGCAGATCTTAGTGCTGTGTGTTCCCTGCAGGCTACCAAAGTATGAGGGCCAACCCAATCCTGCCTCTTTGAGGACTGAAAAAGACTACTTTGGGTGGAGATCAGTTAGTGGAAGATGGTAGAGGGTCAAGTTGAAGAAATAAACAGAGGCCAGTCCATATCAACTATAGCAGAGAGTTTCGATTTTATGCAAACTGAATCACTTTTGTCTGTCTGTCTATCTATCTATCTATCTATCTATCTATCTATCTATCTATCTATCTATCTATCTATTTTGAGACAGGGTATACTCTGTTGCCCAGGCTGGAGTGCAGTGATGCAATCTTGGCTCACTGCAACCTCCGCCTCCAGGGTTCAAGTGATTCTCCTGCTTCAGCCTCCTGAGTAGCTGGGATTACAGGCATGTGCCACCACACCCTGCTAATTTTTGTTTTTTTTAGTAGAGACGGCGTTTCACCATGTTGGCCAGGCTGGTCTCGAACTGCTGACCTCAGGTGATCTGCTCACCTTGGCCTCCCAAAATCCTGGGATTACAGGTGTGAGCCACTGCGCCTGACCTAACTGAACACTTTCTTTACTCAACTTCTCTCTCATTCATCTTTGTTCACCAGGATAGCCTTCTCAGTGTCATTGCTGGATTGTTCTCTTTTCAGTCTCTAGATACTGGTGCACCCAGGCTCTCAGTCCTTGGGCCTCTTCTCTATCTATGCCTATGGTTTCATGTTCTCCTCTGTTCTCCTAGTGTTATTGATTTTATTCTGACAATCCACATTATGTCGTCAACCTAGACAAATCCTCTAAACTCCAGACCTATATTTCCAGCTATTTAAAAGCCTTCCTTTTTTTTTTTTTTTTGAGATGGAGTTTCACTCTTGTTGCCCAGTCTGGAGTGCCATGGCAGGATCTTGGCTCACTGCAACCTGGGCCTCCCAGGTTCAGGGAATTCTCCTGACTCAGCCTCCCGAGTAGCTGGGATTACAGGCATGCCACACCACACCTGGCTAATTTTGTATTTTTCGTAGAGATGGGGTTTCTCCATGTTGGTCAGGCTGGTCTCGAACTCCTGACCTCAGGTGATCCACTTGCTTTGGCCACCCAAAGTGTTGGGATTACAGGCATGAGTCACCGCGCCAGGTCAGCCACTGTGCCTGGCTTAATTTTTGTATTTTCAGTAAAGACAGGGTTTCACTATGTTGACCAGGCAGGTCTCAAACTCCTGATTTCAGGTGATCCACCCACCTCGGTCTCCCAAAGTTCTGGAATTACAGGCATGAGTCACTGCATCCGGCCTTTAAGAGCCTTCTTAAATGTGTCATGTCAAAGTCTAGATTCTTGGCTGCTTTTTTCAAATGTACTGCTCTACTAATGTTTCCATTTTCATTGAACGGCATCACTGTTGATACAGATATTTGAACCCCGAGCAAGTAGTAACCATGATTCTTTTTCTTTCATATCCCACAGCAGCACATCCTATAAACTCTCCTTAGAAACATTATACTGTACCCCATAAATATGCACAATTATTATGTGTCAATGAAAAACAAAAGAGAAGAAAATGCATTTCTGGTGTATCTACTTAAGGCCTTCATCCAGGCCACTCCCTGCTTTTATCTAGATCACTGCAGTGACCACCTAGTGGCATTCCCGCTTCTGATTCTGTCCTCCCCGGCCTTCGGGTCTTCTCTACACAGCAGCCAGAGTGATGTTTCTGAAACCCAACTCAGATCCTGGCACTTGTGTCCAACCTCTCTAGTGGCTTTTTATCTCACTTAATATAAAATCTGAAGTCCTCCCATTCAGCCTTAAAAAAGAAAGAGATTCTTTCATTTGCAACAATGTGGATGGAACTGGAGAACATTATGCTAAGTGAAATAAGCCAGGCACAGGATGATGAATATTGCATATTTTCACTTATATGTGGAAGCTAGAACAATGGAACTTATAGAAGCGGAGAGTTGAATGGTGGTTCCCAGAGGCCGAGGGTAGGAGAAATGAGATGATGGGCAAAGGATGCAAAACTTCAGTTAGATCTAAGGCTTAAATGTTGAGATTTGTTTCACAATGTGGTGAATATCATTCATGGTTGAGTACCGTACATTTTAATACTGCTAAGGGAGTAAATTTAAAATGTTCTTATCACAAAAAGAAAGTTAAATATTTGAGGTTTGGGGTATGTTCATTAGCTTGATTTGAGCATTTCACATTGTATTAAATAATCATAACTTCACGTTCTGTCCTATAATTTGTATCGTATAATTTGTCAATATATGATAATAACAATAAAGTCCTCATCGTGGCCTATGAGGACCTCCTTTACGTGGCTTCTGCTCCCTCTCTTTGCCTCTGCAAACTAGCCTTCTTGTCATTTTTTAAACATTGTAAGTTCACTCACAGTATGGGACATGTTACAATTGCTCCTCCCTTTGCCTGGAACAGATTGCTGCCTCTAAGTCTCCATTACCTCCTTCAGGTCTCTGGTTGTATTTCTCCTCCTTGAGGAACACGGGACCACTCTCCCCTGCCACTGTCCGTCCCCTGAACTTGCTCTATTTTTACCATAGGACTTATCATGTCTGGCATTTCATTATATCTGCATTGACATGTTCATCATCTGGTTCTCTCACTAGAAGGTATATTCAAAAAGAACAAGTTTGCCTATCCTTTTCACTGTCTGATAGCCTGCATTTAGAAGAGTCTCAGAAACACAGCTCAAAAAATACTGGTTGAAAAGAAGGGAACAACAGACACTGGGCTCTACCTGAAGGAGGAGGTAGGGAGGGAGCAGCGTGAGGATTGAAAAACTACCTGTGGGGTACTAGTATGCTTATCATCTGGGTGGCAAAATAATCTGTACACCAAACCCTCATGACACACAATTTGCCTATATAAACAAACCTGCGCATGTACCCTTGAACCTAAAATAAAAGCTAAAAAGTTAAAAAAAAAAAAAAAGTACTGATTGAAAGAATGAATAGGAAGTCATTGAGTCAACTGAGTTTGAGAGAGACATGGCTATTCTTTCCTCGATAATTTGAGGACTGATTTTTTTTTTTTTTTGTAATTGAGATGGAGTCTCGCCCTGTTGCCCAGGCTGGAGTGTAATGGCACAATCTCGGCTCACTGCAACCTTCACCTCCTGGGTTCAAGCAATTCTTCCACCTCAGCTTCCTGAGTAGCTAGGATTACATGTGCCCCCCACCCCCCCACCACACCCAGCTAATTTGTTAAAATTTGTTTTTAGTAGAGACTGGGATTTGCCATATTGACCAGGCTGGTCTCAAACTGCTGACCTCAAGTGATCCCCCCGCACCCCGCGTGGCCTCCCGAAGTTCTGGGTTTACGAGGGTGAGCCACCATGCCTGGCCTTGAAGACTGACTATATGCAAGTCCTGAGAGAGATGTTAAGAATATCCCAAACAAGCTAACCCTTTCCCATTCTCATACAGAACACATCCTGTAGCAGTGACAGAGAGAAGTTAGTGGGCAATTTTAGTTCAGGGTGATACATACTTTGAGGAAGTGCAAGATGATGTTGGTGAGTAAGCATGAAGCTGAGAGAGTAGGGAATGAGTTTTTCCAGTCCAGAAAACTGCATGTAAGTGAGACAACTTGGAAGTTAGAGTGTGTTTGTACACTTGGATGGAACATACAAAGAAAACAAAACAAAAAAAGGAGACAGGACTGATGGTGTCCTAGTCAGTGTTAAGATATCGGGGCTACATTTTAGATAGTGGCTAGTTTCTGAAAGTTCATATAAATGTAAGGAAAAGGTGAATGTGGGCAAGGCTAATTGTGAATAGTTTCACAGAGCAGCATAAAGTGACTGGGATGAGGACAGGGCAATGAGGAAGGAGCTGGGAATTTGAACATAAGGCATCTCGAATATAAATCGAGAGAGTTTCCTATTTGTCTTCTAGACAGTGGGGTTCATTGACTGCTTCCCAAAAAGGTGGAGGAGGTGGCATGAGCCAACTCACACTTTGAGAAGATAATTCTGGCTGTCATATTTAAGAAGAATTGTAAGGTTGTCAAGGTAGAAGCAGGGCGACCGGGTAGGTGGCATTTGTACTTCTGTGTATCTTGGCAAAGAACCTGGTTTTATTTAATCCCATTAAGACTTCTTTCCTGAAGCTCTCTGGTCTTACCAGACATGCTGCTGACTGGAAAGGGGGAAAAAAATGAATGCACTAAGGTGTTAAGGATTAATTCCAAAATTCCTCACTTCTGAGGATTTAATTGCCACCTCTAACTACGCATGAAACAGGGTGAAGTAATAAATAGAAACAGGAAGTCAATGAAGACTTAGGCAATTTGGAAACAGAGTCCTAAGGTAACTTGCCAGATTCCAAGGGCTCCGTATTGGCAGTGAAACAATCTGATTGCGGGAAGTGCCTAAGAACATGAGTTTCTTAGTGTTGGAAAGAGAGAAGATCCATTCATAAGCCTGTTTGCACTGCCTTCATTCATTTAAGAATTGTTTACTGGGTATTTTATAAGTTCCAGGCAATGTATTGAGAGCTGAGGAAAGTAGATACCGTTCCTGCCCAATGGAGGTTACCGTCTGGTGGAGAGTGAGGACAGTAAAATCATTGCCAGCTGGTCTGGGGAGGCTGAGCCTGAGCTAGTTGGGGGAGTCAATTAAAGTGCCCTGTAGAAGTGACCTCCAGGCCCAGGCCCAGTACTTTGAGAAGGAGTTTATCAGGTGAGAATGCAGAGAAGATTGTCCAAAGTAGAGGAGACCTCAGAAGCACTTCAGACCTGAAGTTCTTGGTTCCACTCCATAGAAGAGTCACTTGGGAGCTTGTTAAAAAGGCAGAGGCAAAGACTCTGGCCTGCTAAGTTTTGACTAAGCTCTTGTCTGTGTGTTCTAACATGGATTCTCACCAAAGTCTGATGCAGGTGGCTGACCTCATGTCAAAGTAACACAGATGGAATCTGTGTTTGATAGTTTTCAAATTGTGCCCCCTGGCCTGAAGGGTAGGATAGTGAGAGGAGAGACAGGGGTCTACTGCATCCCAATCCCCTGAGAAGTTCTACTTATGTGAGATTTACTTATTTTGCAAAATATTGATTGGAATGTTAGTATTTGTACTTCCTCCAGCAAAATGTAGTCTTTGTGTATCGCGTTTACTCCTGTAGTCCTAGCACCTAACAGAGAGACAAAATCTTCCCCCAAAATTATTTGAAAGAGTATATTAATAAGTCAAATGTTTCAAGTCTAAGTAAAAGCATGAAGGCCACTAATTCAGTCCAACTATTCATTTTACAGATGAGTAAAGTGAAACTCAAAGAGGAATCATTACTTGTCTAAGGTTGTCCAGCTTATGTTAGAGTAGAGGGCTGACTTACTATGCCTGTGCCCACAGTCCAGTGTTGGTTCTTCCAGGTTCAATTTCAGCTTTTATTTTATTTTTTAGTCAGAGTCTCTCTCTGTTGCCCAGGCTAGAGTGCAATGGCACTATCTTGGCTCGCTGCAACCTCCACCTCCTGAGTTCAAGCGATTCTCCTACCTCAGCCTCCCAAGTAGCTGGGATTATAGGTGTCTGCCACCATATCTGGCTATTTTTTTTTTTTTTTTGTATTTTTAGTAGACATGAGGTTTCACCATATTGGCCAGGCTGATCTCGAACTCCTGACCTCCTGATCTGCCCACCTTGGCCTCCCAAAGTGCTGAAATTACAGGTTTGAGCCATCGTGCCTGGCCTCAGCTTTCAAGGAGGACAATATATTGGCAGAATCTTGCTGAAAATACAGGAAGTAAGAAATATGATGCAGTTTAAGAACAATTTGTATAAATTCATAGACTTGAGGCTCATACTGGGCAATTAGCTTGCTAGAGATAATCTTGGGTTGAAAGCAATCCTAAAGCACATCTGGCATGCTCATAGTGTCATAGAGATAGTTAAACCCGGAGTCTTCGAGCCTGAGTTTCTTCATCTATAAAATGAAAATAATCACAACCAGCTCCCAGCGTGCTTGTGAGTATTCATACAAAGTGCCTGGCCCGTAAATAGGTGACCAACATTTATTTATGCTTAAGCATATGGATCTGGAAAATCAAACATGTCCAATATGGGAAAAGAGATTTTGTTTATCTCTGAGTCTACTAGGGGTTTAGGCAGTAAGTACGTGCAGGAGGGAGAGAGAGATAAAGTGAGAGAGAGAGGAAGAGAAGGAGAAGGGAGAGAGAGGAGAGGGAAAGAGAAAAGAGGAGGAAAAAGGAAGGAAGGAAGTGGGAAAGGGAGGAAGGAAGGAAGGGGAAGGGAAAGGAAGGAAGAGAGGGAGGGAGAGGGAAGAAGGGAGGGAGGAAGGAAGGGAAGAAGGAAAGAATGGGAAAGGAAAGGAATGAAGGGAGGAAGAAAGGAAAGGAAAGGAAAAAAAGAAAGAAAAGAAAATAGAAAAGAAAGAGTACTATTCTTCCCTCTGGAAAATAGCACGTGCGCTTGCAGAGGTATCATGTTGGTTGTCGGCAGTAGCTTTTGTAAGATATGGCCATCAAATACCTTTATGCTCAAGAAGAATGGTAGTCATGTGTGGAGACATGAAGAAAGAGGGACCGAAGACAATTTGGTGGAGAGAAACATTTATTTTTGTGTGGTTTAGAAGAATGAACAGAATTAAAATTCAGACTTTGGGGGTAGCTCTGGGGTAAAACAGGAAACTGGCATTTCTCAGTGTGTTTTGGAGCACTGTCCAACTAACTCAGAGCTGAAAAACCCTAAGTAGGCAATCCCTACGATTACTTATTTATCATCTTGATGCCTATATGAGACTGACACATGTCTGTGGCCACAGCAATAACTAATTTTTGAATGAAACGTGTCCAATTCACCTGGGTATCCAGAAGACAGTTCCTAATATTCCATATACGTTTTTACTTCTCTGAAATTCATAGCATTTCCTAATAAGTTAAGGACAACAATAACACTTTCCAACCACCTGTTGGATTTTGAATCCCTCCCATAAACTTCTCTGTCAATCAGTTATGCAAACTCTGCTTCAGTTTCTTCAGAAACAGGGACTCTCTGCTTCCCAGAGCAGCTTGTTCTATTGTGGTCAGTTCTAACAGTCAGCAACGACTTGCTTTATTGAGTGTAATTTTGAGAATTTTAGAATAAATTTAATTATTATTTAATAATTGCTGTCAATTATTCCTAGTCATTCCAATTTTACCTCTCAGAGCCATGTTTCCATGACATTCACAACTCATCAGATCCTACCAACTAGGAAAATTGGGGATGTCTTCCTTCTTCTTATGGTGCTTTGGTGATCAAATCAAGTATCTCTAAGAATATTTATACATCCCCCGCTATGCCTATCATTTTTCTATTATCATTGATTGTACTAAATCAATTACCTTGTTTAATCATAAAATCATAAACTCCACTTAAAACATTTATTTTCTTACCTCAGATGTGATCTGGACAGTTTTTAACAGTTTCTTCTGATGTATATTTAAATAATGAGTGTGTTATTCAGGTTTAAAAGTTCTCCAAGAAGGCTATCTGGGAAAACATCTCTGTTTTCTAATTTGCTTCAGCCCAGTCATTTTCAAACATGCTGGGAGCAAGAGAATACTTCTGTCAAAGCAAAACAAAGAAATTACTGATCTATCTATCTCTGTCAGTGGTAGTATAATATATAAATCTTTGATCATCCTTGATTATTTCTGTAAAATATATTACTTGATGTCCAGGTCAATGAGTTAAAATAGGATCAGCAAACTTTCTAAAAAGAGTTAGGTAGGCCGGGCATGGTGGCTCACACCTGTACTCCCAGCACTTTGGGAGGCTGAGGCGGGCGGATGACAAGGTCAAGAGATTGAGACCATGGTGAAACCCCATCTCTACTAAAAAATACAAAAATTAGCTGGGCGTGGTGGCACGCACTTGTGGTCCCAGCTACTCGGGAGGCTGAGGCAGGAGAATTGCTTGAACCAGGGAGGCAGAGGTTACAGTGAGCCAAGATGTCGCCACTGCACTCCAGCCTGGCGCCTGGCAACAGAGCAAGACTCTGTCTCAAGAAAAAAAAAAAAAAAAGAGTCAGATAGTAAAGATTTTAGACTTTGTGGGACTTCTGGTCTCTGTTGCAGCTACTCAACTCTGCCACTGTAGTACAAGAGAAGCCACAGAATATACAGCACATAAATAGATGATTGGGATAGTTTTCCAGTCAAAATTTATTTGCAAAACAGACAGTGGGACACATTTCATCTTTGGCCCGTAGTTTGATGCCTTGTGAGTTAATCTTTAATGATTTTAGTGCATTTTGGTTAAGTGTGGTTTTAGGTTCCTGGTTCTTGATATAGCGCCAGACATTCAATTAATATAACTGAATGAATTAGCAGAAGAAAAATATATTTCTTAACCAGTTTAAAACAGGGACAGGGAATATTTCTTTACAGGAAAAAGACGAAAGGTCTAGCTGATAATGTGTATTGGGGGTGGCTCAGAGATGGCAGCATGCTCACTAATCCTAAAATATCTTAACAAGAAAGAAATTGGCAATTAAATGCAGTATTACTTGCCGGGAAAAAAATTGTTCATTTTTCTTCTTAAACAATGCACTGTGGCAGAGGGAATTAAGCAGAGACCTGGTGTGCAAGACCTGGATTTAAAACCAGCTCTCGTGCTGACAGCTGTGTGTCTTTGAGAGAATTATTTCCTCTCTCAGAGTCCCTGTGTTTCCATCTCAAATTTAAGGCAATGACAAAGACACTCTTTGTGGTTCCTTGGAGCTTTCAAATTTTGTGATCTGAAAGAAAAAAATTCACATAATTGCAATGTTTAATAGGATTTATGATAATTGGAAAATAATTGCCATTCCAAAGTTTTATTAATCTATATTTAGTTATGAGTCATGCTTCCACAATAGATGCTTTGGAAATAAACGAAGAGACAAATTGAGTCAACAGAATTTTAAATATTTTATTTATATGCAGTTTGTGTAATCTCTGGAGCCCATAGGCATATTAAGATCATTTAAAATATCCATTAAAAGTTATGTGTTACAAAACAAACTCTCCTTTTGGAACGCCTTGCCGAAGGATACGTAGCTAACATTTATTGAGTAGCTACTACTGCCAGATTAATTGCATTCATTACATTTAATCCTTCCAGCAATGCTGCAAGGTAAATACTAATATTCCTATTGCACTGACAAAGAAGCTCAGAGATGCTGAGGGATTTGCAAATGTTCTCTCGGCTAATGAGTGGGTTTATTGTAGGATTCAGAGCCAGACCAGTCTGACCATACAGTCTGTGCTCATCCCACAGTGCCAGAATGTCTTTGGGAAAAGACCTGTTTTGCACCCTCTTTCCAGGTGCTCAATGGAATGAGCATTTGCTTTCCTCGATGTCCTTTATTTTGCTTTTCTGTAGGGCATTGCAGGGACTCCTGGTAAGGTGGGTTGGGAGAGTCAGTGACTTCCCCTGTTCACATGGGGACACCAGAAGGGACAGGGGAATAGAGAATAGGAAGAAACAGAGAAGAAGCCAGATTGAGAACCACAGAATCTGAGTTTCTGTCCCAGCTCTGGTGCAGATTTTCCAAGCAGCCTTTACTGCCCTGGGCCTCAGTTTTCTCCACTTGTGATGGGGATGGTGATACTCTCTATCTTCCAGGTTATTGGGAGAATAATGTATGTGGTGACAGATTTGTAAAGGACCAAGTGCACTACAGACTCCACAAAGTCAAGAAAATGGACTAAGACAGTGGATCCGCGTTGAGAACACTGAATCTAAGATGAGGAACATATTTCCTAGCCCCACTTGCCACCAGTGGTGCTGTGGCCTTAGAAAATCCCTTTCTCTGTATGGGCCTCAGTTTTCTCATCTGTGAAATGACAGTGATGGCCGTGAGCACCTAACGCCCGTCTATCCTGATGTTTAGGACTGGTATGACAAGGAAGTGAGCAGTTCTGGTGCATGGAGTATGTCTCAGGAAACACTGGGCCCTTTGAAGTAAAATAAAACAAGTGCATTCTAAGCTTCTTTCCCATGATTAATTCTCATAACCACCATTGTGACCCCCTGCACTCAATAACGGTGCTTCAGGAAGAATCCCACTTGCTTTTCTGGAAATGGTCCATTTATATAAAAGTTGAGCCATTCCGAGTGTGCTTGTCATGTTTCTATTTTTCCCTCTCAAGTTTCTATGCAATGAGAAACACAGTGCCCTTACAGTGCTCTCCCCTTAGATTATTTCCCCCCATTGCTCTGACTTTAGCCCCATAAGAGCCTTCAGAACTGCTATGGGGCTGGCATTAGAGTAAAAACGTCATTACCTAAGTGAACACCTTTGGAAAATAAACCTCTGTACACATTGTAAGCAAGGATTACTTTATTCTCTGAAGTTAAGTTGATATGTTTACTTGTAATTAAAATAATACTATTCATAATTACATATTCAGAGATAGTTCTTTTCTCCTCCGTCTTCTTTTTCTGCTTTTCCTCACTTCACCCCTCTGGGGCCAAAATGCTCTGCGAGATCTGCATGGATGCGGCTGTTTCTCGGCTGCCTTGCCAGTTGTGTTCTGGGGCATGAAGGCAGGCAGGGGATTTGGAGCTGACACCCTCTCGTTGAGATGCATCATTTCTGCCTCACCTATGCCCTTGGGTTCACCTTTTCCTGAGCTGGCTGAGGATTGTGTGGGGAGCGGCTGGGAGCAGCAGGCAAGAGAAATGCCCTCTTACCTCTCTCAGCTCAATGATTTCATCTCACTCTTCTCCTCTGTGATTCCCCTTGTTCCTCTCTGGGGATAATTTGCTGCTAACAATAACAGAAGCTGTCCCAGAGTTCTTGTCTATCGCCCCGATACTCAGAAGCTTCTCTTTATCCATTTCCAAATGATTAGTTAACGCGACCAATGGGATAAGCCACCCAGTAATAAACAAATGCAAACATCCCATCACTGTGATCAATCATGCTTTCAACAAACACTTATTCGGGGTACAGTGTCATTACAGTATTCCAAAATGTATTATTGGATTAAGCCAGACCATCAGAAAGCTCTATATTTAGTAATATGTTTGTCTCTCGTGGAGTTGCTTTATTGTATGAATAGTGCTTTATTGTATGCAGTAGGCTACCTTGAGCCCATAAAACTCACAGGAATACTGTTGAGAACATCACCCACCAGAGTCAACTATATTGATCTCTTTATGGGAAACCACGGGAAATGTTTGTGTCTTATTGTAGCATCCAGGGAATCTATTTCTCAAACAACTTTGAGCAACTACTCTGCTGTCTTTCTGACTGTATGGCTTTTGGCTATCATTACCCTTTTTCCTTTAGCTGCAAAGAAGCTCAGAGACACTTACAGTTCACTTACATCAAGTGTTCACGACTTCATAGAATTAACTTTCCAAACTTCATTTTTTATTTTAACCCAAACTTTATTTTCTATTCTCTCTTTTATTTTTCTTATTTTATGTATATTTTAAAGCCTGTAAGATGTGTATGTTTTTTAAAGTAACCGCCAGCTACATCTGAGATCAGATTCATGTAAACGAAGAAGTCATGAAACATGCCAGCAAAGAGTAAAAGAACACTTCACTTATTCAGAGGTCATTAGGAGGGAGCTTGATAGGCTTAGGATTATTTCTCTCCTTCCTGTCTCATAATAGGAGGAAACATTAGAGGAAACACATTTATCCAGTGCTCCCTAAAGACACAAAACTGCTGGAGGCATTCCCCTTACAACTCTAAGAGGCAGAAATTGTCACTCCCCACCCCCATTTTACAGATGAAGAAACTAAAATAGAACCTTTTAAGCAATAGAAACATCGTAAGTGTGTCCTGTACAAATAGTTGTAAAAAAATAATGCTAATGCCAACAGCAGCTAACATTTGTTCATACCCTGTTGCCAACTGTAAAGAAGTTGTCTATTATTTCATTTAACTCTCCCAGCACAATTTGAGGAGATGCTTTTAGTCCTCATCACATATGTGAAAAAATAGACTTAGATGGAGTTTATAAACTATTGGTCTATTTCTTAAATTCACCCTTGCTACTTTCAGTATACTCCACAAGAATCAGATCCCACCTTTCCCTAAAGTTTATCTACTAGTAATTTTAAAATAACATGATTGTGTCCTTTCCCTTTTCCCCCACCAATCTATCCACGATCACCCAACTTTCCAATGTAGCTTCTCATGTAATCATAACAAGGATAATATTGATAATAACTTTAATTTGATTGATGGTTTCATGGAGTTGATTTATTGTATGAATAGTGTATGAATAATCCTAAGTCTATCTTTGTAAGGTACTACTATTTACATTTTACAAAGTATTAACCAATAGATGGTAGAATCATAACTCACATTTTTACCCCTAGAGCCTAGGATGGAGGATACAGGGGTTAAAGATGATCCAATTCCACCAATTTATGTCACAGGTGAAGACACAGATATTCAGGAACGGATACACCTTCCCAAGAGCACAGAGCCAGTTCTACTTCCTGTCTAGATTTTATTTTATTTTATTTATTGTCAAAGTCTTGCTCTGTTGCCCAGGCTGGAGTGCAGTGGTGTGATCCCAGCTCACTGCAGCCTCTGCCTCCCAGGCTCAAGCAATTCTCCTACCTCAGCCTCCCAAGTAGCTGGGACTACAGGTGTATGCCACTAACACCCAGCTAATTTTCTTTTGTATTTGTAGTAGACACAGGGTTTTACTGTGTTACCCAGGCTGGTCTTGAACTCTTGAGCTCAGGCAATCCACCCGCCTCAGCTTCCCAAAGTGCGGGGATTACAGGTGTGAGCCACCCCACTTGGCCCTCTCCTTCCTGTCTCGTAATTATGTCTCCTTCTTCTGTGCAATGTGTCACTGGGCATATGTATGTGTATCTGTGTGCATATATGCAGGAAAGCAGAGGACTAACGAAGAGGATGAAGGAGGATTCCTATACAGGCAACGTTTTGCTCTAAAAGAAACATTTGGACTTAAAATTTTCCCTCCAGCCTCATCTTAAATCTAGCAACCCTGGCTGCAGTCTTCATCTGTCCCCAGGCCCTGTCATCATCTGCCCTCCCACCTCCAGCTCCCCTAGTGGGATGGGCCTTGCTGCAGACACCCCATGACTTCCATCCAGGATCCTTTTTTAATCTCAGTCTAATTGGTTTGCCCACCCTGCTGGGATGCTTAATTGGGCATAAGCATATTCTGCAGATCCTATGCCATTGTGAGTTCTGCCTTCTCCTCCAAGGGGAATTTGCTTGTTCTGTGCACTCAGAAGGAAAGACATATTTTATGTTGTGTTCTATTCCCTGAGAACTGACATGAAATTGTTCCTGGGCCAGCAAAGCAGTTAGATAACATGGCAAGCAAGTCTTGCTTTCTTTTATGTATTTTCTTTTACTTTGTTTTTTTAAGATGGCATGTTGCAGTGGAAAGGATACTGCACTTGAAGTCATGAACCCTAGGCTCTGATTTGATCCTTCCCGGTCATTTGCTGTGGGATCTTGAGCAAATAACTTCATCTTTTTGACATTCAATTTTCCCATCAGTGGATTGTATGAGTTGGATTTGATGACTTCTATGAATGGAGTAAGAGTGAAGCTCTTAGGACATATTACCCGTGGGTCAAATATAGCCTGGCACTTGCTTTTGTAAATAAAGTTTTATTGGAGCACATCCACACTCAGCTGTATTGTCTATGACTATTTCACTCTACAAGGACACAGTTGAGTGGTTGCAGCAAGTACCTTGTGGCTGAAAAGTCTAAAATATTTACTACCTGGACCTTTATAGAAAATGTTTGCCTACCCTTCCTTTAGAGCATAAATCGGATTGGGTAGACTTGAAACCTTCTTTTGACTTTTCATGTTACTTAGAATATTTTTAAAAGTTTTACTAAGGCTGACAAAGCCTTTTGAGATCTAGGTTCACCCTACTCCATCTTTTGATCTTATTTTTCTTCCCATATCACCCCTTGACTCATCTAGGCCTGCCTTTTGATGTTCCCCAAATGTGGCAAACACATTTCCACTCCAGGACCTTTGCGTTTGCTGTTACTTTTTCCTAGAACATTATTGCACCATGTGGCCTTATGATCTCGCTCTCATTTCCCTCAGGTGTCTCCTCAAATGTCATCAGATCAGGAAGGCCTTTTCTGAAGACCTATAACAAGTGACAGCCTCACCGACTTCTGGACATCCCAGCCTTCTCCCCGTGATTTATTTGTCTTTGTAACACTTATCTCCCCTGACACCTTACATTTTTGTTTCTTTGTTATCTTTCCACTGTCACCAGCATGTATGCCCCTTGAGAGCAAGACTTTCATTAGTTTTGTTTACTGTGGTATCTTTAGAGCTGGAAAAAGGGTAAATGTTCAAATTTTGAATATGTAATCAACCTTTTCATCTCCAATGTTGCTTAAGTCTACCTCTGAATAGATCTAGGTGCTATTGAGTCCTTTTACTTAAGTGTATTTTGGTAAAGAGTGTAAAAATCACAGAATCCTGCGATTATTACAGTCTTTGCTCCAACATGGCTGTAATGGTTACAGAGCCACATAAACCCATCCTCAAAATGCTTTTAACCTGGATTGTTGGCCAGTGAGAACAGAGTTTATAGACTGAGATGTAGTAACATAGTTTGACATATAGTCATTCATCCTGTGGTCCCTGACAAGCTCTCTGCCTTTAGTTCTTATCATTTATATATTATACGTGCACACAGACACACTTTCTAACTGTCCTATCTCCTCTCATTCACCTCCATTTTTTTACACGGAGCTCATTGTTCTTTACCATTTTTAAATGTTCATTTCTGTGGTAATAAATGCATTTATATTGTTTTGTTTTTCCCTTTGTTCCTCCCTATTCTTCTCAGTCTCTGGTAACCATCATTTCACTCTCTATCTTCATGACATCCATTTTGCATTTCCCACAAATGAGTGGGATATGTGATATTTGTCTTTCTGTGCTTGGACTATTTCACTTGACATAATGGCCTCCAATTCCGTCCATACTGCTGCAAATGACAGGATTTTATTCTCTTTTATGGCTGACTGATATTCCATTGTGTATGTATACCACATTTTCTTTATCCAGTCATCCATTGATGGGCACTTAGGTTGATTCCACATTTTGCCTGTTGTAAATAGTGCTGTGAAAATCTCTTTAATATACATTTCCTTTCTTTTGGGTATATTCCTAGTAGTGGAATTGCTGAATCATATGGTAGTCCTATTTTAAGTTTTTGGAGGAACCTCTATATGGTACATTATAGTTTAATACCTTCCCTAAATAACCATTTGTCCCTCTTCCCTCAATGGACCAATTCCTTGGCATGAGAAACTCTATCCGTGGTGCTGAGCAGGTGGTTGGTGCTTTAGGGTAACATCCTCAGTTACTAAGCTTTCCCCAGTGCCTGACTCTGTGCTCAGCAGGTCACATACATCCCTCACTTAAGCCTTATGTCCACCCAGTGAGGGATGAACTGGGTACCTGGCATTGGCTTCTTTCTGAGTTTCTTTTCCAGGAAGCAACACAGATGGCAGGTCCTGGTCTATTGCTGGTGAACATCACAGACTGTGAGGCTGTTTCAAAAAAAGGAATCGAGTCGTGCCTTGTAATTTGGTGGTGGTGATGGCATTATTCTTCTGTATTGGTACTGGTTCCACTATGCTTATAGTCTGCCTCTCAATATTACATTAAAAGGGTGATTTAAGAGTCAGGATGCCAGTTTTCTACACTCAGTTCTACCACCCATTAGCTACATGACCTTTAACAAGTTACTTAACCTCTCTGTGTGTAAATAAATATTAATTTTAAGGAATACGGGCATGTTCATATGAAGAAAAGCAACCCAAGACAGTAAGTCATGAATAAAACTGATATATATACACATATACACACACATATGTGTATCTATATATATATTTCTATATACTGATATGAGTGTATTTATATGCATATATATAACCTCATAATTATATGTATATATAATTTTATAAATTTCTTGGATTAGCTGAAGAGGAAATACTCTTTTCCTCAGAGATATTTGGCATTTCTCTTTGCTATGTGTTGATCAATTGCTGGTTAGCAAATTACCTCACAACATAGTGACTTAAAACAATATTATCTCACAGTTTCTGTGAGTCAGGAATCTGGACACCCTGTATCTGGGTTTCTTATCAGGCTGCAGTCATCTCAAGACTGGCTTGGGAAGGTTCTGTTTCCTTGTTTACGCCCATGGTTACAGTCAGTTCCTTGCGAGGCCTCATTTCCTCGGAAGCTGTTGGCCAAAGGATTCCCTCGGCTCCTTCCCGTGTGTGTGTCTCTATAGAGCATCTCACAGCATGGCAGCAAGGGAGAGGGGAAAGACGGATGCAGTGATGGAGAGAGCAGGAGAGCCAATGTGAGAAAGAGAAAGGAACAGAGAGCCAGTGAGTGGGACAGAAAAAGAGACAGAGAGAGACATAGAGGGACTTAGAGAACCAGAGACAGAGAGAGCACACAAAATAGACATCGAAAAATCTTGTAACTGAATCATGAAAATGACACTCCATCACTTTCATATTCTATTAATTAGAAACAAGTCCCTGGGCCCGAGGTCATTAGGACTCAAGCTGCAAGCTGCCTGTCACACCTGTAGCATTTGTCTCAGCTGCCTGTCAAGTTCTTCCCCTGCTCTCCACATCCCATCAGCTACTTGTTCCTTCTTGTTGCCTCTGACACCCTCTTTTTTATACTCGTCCTGTTTAATTCTGCCCATTCCCATAACATACTCTGTATCCCTGCTCACTGCTCCTGACTTTTCCTCCCCGTGGTTGTGTTTTTGTTGTTGTTGTGTTTGTGTCTCTTACTTTTAGAGACAAGGTCTCACTATTTTGCTCAGGCTGGTTTCAAACTCCTGAGTTCAAGTGATCCTCCTGCCTTGGCCACCTGAGCGGCTGGGACTACAGGCGTGCACTACCATTCCGGCCATTTTTGTTTTTAACCACACTGCATTGACCTAAATTCCCTGCACACTTAAAAACTATAGTTCAAACCTGACCTCCTCTCTGAAGCGTTCCCTAGAGGCCCGAGAAGTTCAGGTTCCTCCTCCTGCGTCCTGTAGTCCTTGATTTATAATAAACTGAAAAGTCTTCCAGACTGTGAGCTTCTTAAGGACAGGGACTGTGACATGTGCATCCCCCTTCTATGGACATCATATGTTGCCCTTAGTAGGTATCTTGCGGGTTCATTGAGTGCAGTTGATTGACTTAAGTACCTACAACAATGTACAAGGTACTCAGTCAACTTCAAATTTGAACTATGTCATGAATTATGGAAAGAGATTTATTCAACAGGCACAGACCATGAGCTCTGAATCCTGGAAACATATGCTAATGTGAAAGCTTTTTTTGGACTCAGTTTTCTGTGAATCAGGGGTCAGACACCACCGCTAAATTACCGGGGCACATTCCGGCCGGACATCCCCCCACCGTTCTGTTTCTTCTTGCCCCGTGTCCCTTTCCTCATTCATCTCTCCCATCTTGTGGCAGGAGAGAGAGACCTTTTCATTAAACTCTGGTTCCCATCGTTTATCTCCGCTGACCTTACAGCCCTCTTGTCTAGTCTGTTTTCCTCAAGGACCGAAAGAATGTAACTCAGGCAGGTTGGAGAGCTGGTCATTCTTGGGGAGCTCAATCTTTGGTAGGAACTGCGAGTGTTACTGAGCAAAAGCAACCTCAACTGCGTCCCTTTAAGTTTTCACCTGTACTCAGTTTTCATGCTCCAAGTTCACTGTATGTGAACTTTTAATGATTTACGTGTACATGTCGGGGAACTTGTGAGAAAATAAAGTTATAAAACAATGTTTCACATTAAATCATCACCTTGAAGTTTCCAAAGGTATTTTGCACTGTATGTTTCATGTAATTCCTGCATCAGCAGTAGCAAATAGATGCCATTAATTGAATTTTATAGATGAAGAAATGTAGGTCTAGAGAGGGGACAAGATCACAACACATAACTGGCAAGAGGCAGAGTGAGACTTCGGCTTCCAAATTTGGTGCTGTTTGGTCTTGAGATACTTTGTTATTAGAGAAGGCAAAAATGGAAATTCTCCCACATGGTCTTTGGAACATAGCTTAATTGCTTTCAAGTACTAGGTGCTCAATGAATACATGTTAACATTTTGGAGTAAAGTGAGCTCTGGGCTCAGTATTTGATTTTTGGATTATCTTAGAACAGGCCTCAGGTTGCTTTGTGCCTTAGATCCCATCTACTGTTATATAAACTTCCGTGTTTCCTTCTTTCTTTCTTTCTTTCTTTCTTTCTTTCTTTCTTTCTTTCTTTCTTTCTTTCCTTCCTTCCTTCCCCCTTCCCCTCTTTCCCTCCTTCCTTCTTCCTTCCTTCCTTCCCTCCCTCCCTCCCTCCCTCCCTCCCTCTCTCCCTCCCTCCTGATTTCCATTTGCTTATTCATTTCTCCATCTGGCATTATCATGAATCCTGGCATGTAACAGGCACTGAGCTATTTACAGGGCTGGGTTAGGGAGTGCCTAAGAAGATTCTATTCTTGTGGTGTCATTTACAGTCTAGTGAGAGAGATGGACAAGCAACTAGAGGACAATGGAGGACTCGGTCTTGTGGTAGGTATCAGAAATGGATAATAATCCCCTGGAACAGGGCCAGCGTGATTATTATATGAGAGCTTAGACATGATTTTCTTGGGGACTGTAAAATACCATGAAAATTTTTATCAGTATATCATCATTATCCATATCATCAGATTATTATTTTTATTATCTTTTCTTTTTCCTCATTTCTCTACCTATCCGCTAATAAAAGTAACTCCTGATATTTGTCTCCCTGGTGCTCTGTAAGCAACTTGAGGGCAAGGATGTTGTCTATCTGGTTCAATATTCCGGTGATGAGAATAGTACTCAATAAATATTTGTTGGTTGAAGATGATTGGAAACTCCAGATCAAAGCATCACTGGATACATATTAAAATTGTAGGTACTTTCCCACTTAAGGAGAGATGCCTGGATGGATGGTTGGGTGGACTTTGGCTTGAGGGCAGTGGTGGTAAGTTGAGGAGTGTTGCTCATTTCTCCTGCCCAGGGAGTTTGCCCGTTGGAAGGTGAGGAACACAGCCATCGAGAGGAGAGATCTGGTCCGCCATCCAGTGCCCCTCATGCCGGAGTTTCAAAGGAGCATCCGCCTGCTTGGCAGGAGACCCACCACTCAGCAGTTCATCGATACCATCATCAAAAAGTACGGCACCCACCTGCTCATCTCAGCCACATTGGGAGGTAGGTCAGCAGCCACTGGGCCAGAGCCTTGTCATGACTTTGGGTCTGGGATGGAAGGGAGAGTGGGATGTCTTGACAGCAAAGACTTCTTAGCCTTTCTACCATTAGACATCAAACAAAAGTATACACACCCAGATAAGCCAAATGGTCTTGGCGGTTGTGATCATATCCTAGGAGGAGATGATTCAGTTCTATAGGACAGTGTAATTTGTGAGTTTACTAAATTTTCTGAAAATATGGCTTACCCTTGGAATTGGCTCCATTTGTTAGAAATGCCTAATCTGATCATTGTCTCAGTTCCTTTGGTCTAATCTGGGAAAATAATTAAATTTCAGGTATTGTCTAAGGAATCTGCTTTGTTTTTTAAGTCTACTTTGGAGACTGATAACTCGAGGTTATCATTTTACAAACAGGCTATCGTTTGTATCTCTTATGGGCTTAGAGTAGGTTTTAGAGGAAAGCAGACTAATTGTTCCATCCTGCTCAGCCTTACCCATCCCTCCCTATCCAGGCCAGTCAGTGTTTGAGTGAGCAAGGGTAAGAGGGCTGGATAAAGGAGAGGAAATAAATGCAAAGACAATGAATGGAAAATGGTACAGACTAGTACCTTCAGATTCATGTGGGTCTTGCCTGAAAGGATCATTTCATATTATGAGCAATCCCTTAGGCACCAGTTTTGCCACAGTGACTGGGTTCACTGAACTTTGAGAAAGCCCCTTTAGTGATAGATCACTGTGCAACTTACTCTCAAAGCTGCCAGCTGCATTTAGGTATGGCCCATGCCCCGCTAAGAGAGATTGGCGTATTGATACAGGCACGGTAGACTGAGGTATAATGATAACAGGGGGTCTTCTCCTTCAGAGGAGTGTTGAGCACTACCAACTGGACTGGTCAGTAGACTTCCTGGAGGAAGTGACAGTTTTGCTCACCAGGAGCTGATTAAGTAAAGGGAGGCGGCAGAGCTTTCTAGGCTCAGCATACTGTGCACAATTTGAGGAAGACCCAATTCATAATGTGATAATGTGGGGAATGTGGTGGGGAGATTGGTTAGGTAAATTTACTTATTCTTAGAATGATATTATCCACTAAGCCAGTCTGAGTTCCAAAGCTAAAGAACTTGGAGCCCAGTGTGCAAGGACAGGAAGCATCCAGCACTGGGAAAAGATGGAGACTGGGAGGCTAAGCTGGTCCAGTCTTTTCACATTCTGTCTGCTTTTATTCTAGCCATGCTGGCAGCTGATTAGATGGTGCCCACCCAGATGAAGGGTGGGCCTGCCTTTCCTAGTCCACTGACTCAAATGTTAATCTCCTTTGGAAACACCCTCACCGACAAGACACAACCAGTTATTTGCCATATAGCAGACATTGTACATTGTCTTTAGCCCTCGAAACTGCATGTGAAGCCACATTACCTCCATTTTAAAAATAAAGAAGCTGAGACCCAGGAGAAGTTTTGCCAGTAAGTGATAAAGCTAAGGTATTAACTGAATGTTTTCCATTCACAAAGCCTAGTCATCTCTTTAAGCAACTCACTTGCCCACCAACCCAATACCCACTCCAACAGCCAGCCAACCAGCATGTCTTAGTTGTCTGTTGCCAGTTAGATATTAAGTAGGACTTTGAATATTAAATCATTAGGGTAAATTTTATTCTGTTGTAAAGTGAAAATGAATTCATTTCTACATTAAGTATAGCATTACCTGAGCCCTTTTCTTTGGACATCTCTCGCCTCCCATTTTACTTGGGGAAAAAAAAAAGCATTGGGACCAATTCAGTTCTTCCATTAAAAACTGTGCTCTCGTCTGAGTTCCTGGAAACCCAAGAAACTAAGATCTTTCTTCCTCAATGAAATATATTTTTAATTTCTGTAAGGCGAGGTGGTGAGTTATTCACAGAGCCTTGTTCCTCCCCTGTTTTTACAACACAACATTTTAAAATATGCAAAGCTTTGGATGGAGATCTAGTGTTGGACAGCAGGCCCTAAATGTTCCCTCAGCCCTCAGTGTGGAGGAGTAGAGAGAGGGAAGGCAAAGAGATTTACTGTTGATGGAACACTGTGTGCCAGAAATGATGTGAAGCTTTTCTTACATCATCACTTCATTCATTCACTTATGGAAAACATATTTTTTAAGAGCCTCCTCTGCAATGTGAGAGAAGGGAGGAGGGAGATTGCAGGGAATGAAAGGGCAGGCTCTGGACTTTGATCCCCTGGCTTCCAGTCCTGGCTCCTGCTGTTCACCAGCTTAGGGTCACTGTATTAGTCAGGGTTATCCAGAGGGACAGAACTAATAGGGTAGATGTATGGATAAAAGGGATTTTATTAAGGAGTATTGACTCACATGATCACAAGGTCCCACAATAGGCCGTCTGCAAGCTGAGGAGCAAGGAAGCCGGTCCGAGTCCCAAAGCTGGAGAACTCAAGGACAGGAGGCATCTAGCATGGCGAAAAGATGTAGGCTGGCAGGCTAAGTCAGTCTAGTCTTTTCATATTCTGTCTGCTTTTACTCTAGCCACACTGGCAGCTGATTAGATGGTGCCCACCCAGATTGAGGGTGAGCCTGCCTTTCCCAGCCCACTGACTCAAATGTTAATCTCCTTTGGCAACACCCTCACGGACACACCCAGAAACAATACTTTGCATCCTTCTATCCATTCAAGTTGACATTATTAACCGTTACAGTCACCTTGGCAAGTAATTCAGTCCTCGAAGTCTCAGTTTCCTCTTTTGTAAGTAGTTACAATAATAGTCCTTCATACATATTGCAAAAATTAAATAAAATGATCAATTGAAAGTGCTTAGCACACTGTCTGACACTTAACTGTTGCTACGTTACTATTCTTGTTCTTACTATTATTGTTAGTACTTAATGGGGCTAAGAAACTTGCAAATCCAGATTAAGGCCCAATTCTGCTACTCACTAGATGAGTGGGAGATACTGAGAAATTTACTTTTCTGTCTGAATATCAATTTCTTTATCTATAAACAAGGAGGTGCAAACAATTTTATTCACTATAATTTTTTTCTAAGACCACTGTATTCATTGAGCTTTATTAACTCTTTGACATGTCAGGTAAGTTCACAAGGGCATAATCAAATACTAAAAGATGTTTCTTAACCTGTCACCTATGAGACAAATACATGTGTTTGTTTGGCTCTTTAGGGAGAGGGGAGAGGAAGAAAAGGCTATGAGAATGGAGAAGTAGAGCTGATAGGAGGGCCAACAAATAAGAGATTTCCATGGGATCTTCAGATTTTTGGTGAAATCTATTAAACTCATAAAACACAACATGTGAATACTCTTATGAAGGATGGTAAAGGGAAAAACTGTGCGTCTGGAAGGACACACAAGAAAACAGGGGTAGGAATTTTTCTTAGTTCCCCTGATGACCATGTCTTGGGCTGATGGAACCACCTTGGAGACTGGGTGCCTATGTGACACGTGTAATTAAATTTGCATGTATTACTATGCATGCATGAAAGTACATCTGTGTGAACAGATGTGCACAAATGCCTACATGTATAGACGATGTGCACCAAGCCTATTCCTGCTTAGATGTGAGTTAATTTATACATGAGCATGTATTCATACACATTGCACACATGTGTGTACATTGCTCACATATATATGGTTGCAACATGGATATATGTGTGTGTGAATGTGAGATGGCACATGCATATGAATGTGTGTTGCATGGATGTCTTTTTATACATGAAGGCTCATCTTTTCTGTTTATGTGTGTATTCATTATTTTCCTGCCTGCGTTTTGGGAGAGGTCCCCTTGACTAAGAGGAAGGCTAAGAATAAAATCACAGGGGCTCTGAAGGAAAGGGAGAGTTATGTCCCAGAGGTCTAAAATCCAGACACCTCATCCTCTATCTGGGAACAAAATATCCTATTGACTCGAAAGATAACAGGATCAGCTCCCACTCTTCCTCATTCCCTTTGAGAGTCCCATTTTCTTCACCTCTGAGACAAGGTGCTGCAGAGAGTGAGGCCAAGTCTCCTGGAGAACAGAAATACTCAGGAAAGACCTATGTGGGGTGAAGAGGCAATTTGCAGGAATGCCCAAGGGGGAAAGCAACTCTAAACAGAACATTCTCTTAATAAACAAGAAATTAAGCCTTAATAATGCAGCAAGAAGCCCATTAACCCCTCTTGATCTAAGGTTTGCTCCTGCCAGTTCTCAGTCCAGAGGGAACTGGGCATGCTTCACCTTCTTTTTCACAGGCACCTAAGAGACCCTGAGTTGATACTTGGAACATTTATTTCCTCTGCTTCGTGGCTCAAACTCTTAGCATATTCACTCATTTAACTTTTACCTTTCCACCCAGCTGTCTGTTCATCTATACACCCTTCCATTCATCTATGTATCCATTTATCCATCAACTGATAACTGAACATCTATTCTTCATCAGACTCTAGGATAAGCTTTGGAACATTAGAAAGATGAATTGGATGGAGGCCTTGTTCCCCTGCCCCACTTCTCATGGCACCAGAACTCAAAGTCTAATTGGATGTAGCATCAGTTTTAAGCTAAATCTATTCAGGTTGCTGTGAGGGCCAAAGGATAGACAATCACATGTTACTACCTAATAGTAAAGTTTCTGGGGAAACTGCAAACATGAGCACTTTACCATGAACTCAACTCAAGCCTTGGCCTGTGAAACCTGAGAGTTATTAATCTAGTTCAGGTAAGGAGTGAAGTATTGAGGGAAGGCATCTCAGAAGAAGCGAAGTCTTAGGTGATACCTGAGGGATGTATATAACTTAGCCAGTAGTAAAACAGAAAAATAGAAGTGCTAACAATGAGGGAAAATGGGGCACATTTGTACAGGGTAGAGTAAACCCAGAGGGCAGCAAAAGATATAGCTAGAGAGCCCATATTATATCTGATAACTGAACATCTATTCTTCACGAGACCCTAAGATAAGCATTGGAACATTCGAAAGATAAATTGGATGGAGTCCTTGTTCCTCTGCCGCACTTCCCATGGCCCCTGGAACTCAAAGTCTAATTGGATATAGCATCAATTTTAAGCCAAATCTATTCAGGTTGCTGGGGGGGCCAATCTGTACAGCAACCTGAATAGATTTGGCTTAAAACTGATGCTATGTCCTGCCGTATGGACCAGGCCTTGTGGTCCACATTATCTACAGGATGCAGCTGCCTACCCTTTCTCTGGTCTGTATTGCATTCTGTATACCCCTCTACCTTGGCTATTCACCTGGTATATTGAAATAATGTCCTATGACTCTCTATCTCTAAACTAGCATTCACCAATAGATATATGATATGGCCCCAAGTGTGAGCCACATAGGCCCCTTTTAAATCTTCTGGCAACTGTGTTGAAAAAGACAAAAAGGAGAAATCAATTGAGAAAAAAAAGGATCAATAATTGAACAAACACTTTTATACTGTTGGTGGGAATGTAAATTAGTTCAACCATTGTGGAAGAAAGTGTGGTAATTCCTCAAAGATCTAGAACCAGAAATACCATTTGTACCAGCAATCCCATTACTGGGTATATACCAAAAGGAATATAAATCCTTCTATTACAAAGATCATGCATGCATATGTTTATTGCAGCACTATTCACTCTAACAAAGACATGGAATCAACTCAAATGCCCATCAATCATAGAATGGAAAAAGAAAATATGGTACATATACACTGTGGAATACTATGCATCCATAAAAAGGAATGAGATCATATCCTTTGCAGGGACGTATATGGAGCTGGAAGCCATTATCCTCAGCATACTAAGGCAGGAACAGAGAACCAAAAACCACATGTTCTCAGTTAGAGCTGAAAGATGAGAACACAGGGAGGGCAAAAACACACACTGAGGCTGTTGAGGGGTGGGGTGAGGGAGGGAGAGCATTAGGAAAACTAGCTAATGCATGCTGGGCTTAATTCTTAGGTGATGGGTTGATAGGTGCAGTAAACCACCATGGCACACGTTTGTTTACCTATGTAACAAAACTGCACATTCTGCACATGTACTCCGGAACTTAAAAAAAACTTTGCACTAGTTTGTGATAATGTGGTTTTAGGTTTTTAACTATTTACCAAATAAAGCATCTTAGAATGAATAAAAAGAAAGAGAAACATGCCCTTGTTCATGAAGTTGATAGAGAGTAGAGGTAGCTTCCTGGAGCTTTCTTTCTGGAGTTCTGAATAAAGTTTTTTATCCAAATTATAAGTCATCTAGTTTAACAGTGTTTTAATCTACATGTGCATATCTAAGAAAAAATTCATAGAAGAAAATGTATGATTTTTAAAAAATTTACATCTACATTTATTTTAACATGTCTATTATTCATCCATTTTCATCCATCCAAATATCTGTTTATCCATCCATTCATTTATCTATTAAGAAAAGATCAGGGGAGGGGAAGGGTAAAGAGAAAAGGAAAGGAGAAAGAAATGAAAGAAGGGGAGATGGGAGAGCAGAAGGAAAGGAGGAACTGAATGACAATGAGGAGCCAGAGGAGGAGGAAAAAAGAATAAGAGAGTATCTCTGCCACATTTGCCATTGTATAGAAGAGGCTGAACTTTCTTGGAAGAGGGGAAGAGGCTTTGGTTGTAAGATGATGCTGGTGAGAAGCATGAAGCCAATTATTAGGGGTTGGACTTTGTTGCTGGGGGATTTTTAATGATCCTTGTCCTAATGGAGCCTGGTGTTTACAGCCACCTCTAGACAGTTTATTTTCATTGTGCTCTTGATTTTTAGAGGCAGAAGGAAATGTGGGCCAAACTGGTTGGAGATTTAAGGCTGTTTTCAACAACTAGGTCCCCATGCCTGTCCTCCCACCTGAAAGCTCGACAAACTTCTTACCTACTTTTCTTTCCCATCCAGGAGAGGAGGCTTTGACCATGTACATGGACAAAAGTCGCCTCGACAGGAAGTCAGGGAATGCCACTCAAAGCGTTGAAGCTCTGCACCAGCTAGCATCATCCTACTTTGTTGACCGTGATGGCACCATGAGGAGGCTTCATGAGATCCAGATATCAACTGGAGCAATCAAGGTACAGCTTGAGGGTGGATTTGGGTGGCAGGCCCTCAATACAACAGCACTGCAATACAGGCATTCTGAGAGTGGTTGGGCAGATACAATTTTGAGGTTCATAACCATGTAGCTCATGGTGCCCTCTGCCAGCTGCTCTGACTGATATTCTCACATGCCCTGTAATATCAATGTGCATTGTCATTCCAGTAGCCATATGGACTGATTTACCAGAGTATCCTGGCTATAGTCATGGCAGAATTATCAACAGTTCTCTCATTCAGTCTCCTGTATGGAGATTATCAAATCTCCTTTCTAGAAGAAGAAACAGACTATGAAGAGGTGAATGATTTTCCTGAGGTCTCAGAGCTAGCAACAATGAGATTACTGATGCCTAGCTCAGCAATATTTTAAACATCTATGTTTTTTATTCTTTCCTCTCCACTCACCATTTTACAGATGGAAAAACTGAGGTTAAAAGTTTAAAGCCTTTTTCTGAGGGTTACGCAGTTAGAGAATAACTTAACAGGGACTAGAACTCTGCTCTCTAGACCAGGGGTCAGCAAAAGTTTTCTGTAGAGGACCAAACAATAATTATTTGGGGGTTGGTGGACTGCATGCCTGTGTTGCTATTACTCAACTCTGCTGTTGTAGTGTAAAAGCAGCCATAGATGATATGCAAATGGGCATGGTTGTGTTCCAATATGACTTTATCAAAACAGGCACTCTTGTTTGCTGATCTATGCCTGTCTACACCAGTGCTGTCCAGTAGAACCTTCTAAGGTGATGGAAAGGCCCTGTATCTGTACTAGCTGAGATAGTAGCCCCTAGTCACATGGGGTTATTGAACACCTAAAATGTGGCTAACGAGGAGCTCATTGTTTACGTTTATTCAGTTCTAGCTAATTAAAAATTAAATGGTCACATTGAGAAAAGCAGCCCTGGACTTTCAATTGAGTGTCTTAGAGTACAGGAATTTTAACAAGATTTCATTTTAAACGGATTCAGAGACAGCCTCCATAAAGAGAATGTGGGAGGACATTCTCCACATAAAGTGTTTGTTCTTCTGAGGGTTTTAGTGCAGATGTTTCCATCTCAAATGTTCTTTTACCAGATTATGCCTGCATTTTACATCTCAGTCTTTAATTTCTTCGAAATAAAATGCGGACCTAGCTTTATATTAAGCCTTTCCACGATATCTGTAGGGAAAACGGGTGAGGATAAGGCCAAGGGGTCTTACCCTGCCAAGGCTGGCAGATGAGTCAGAAATTGACTAAGGAGAGAGAAAAGTATAGGCGGGGAGAGTTACTGAGGAGGGAGGTAGTAAGGAGAGAAATAAATCAGACTGACAAACAAAGGGCCGGTGTATCCGAGAAGAATTGCCTGTATTTGGCGGATTATGTTGTTAGGGAACTTGGCGCAGAGAGATGGATCTTTATGAAACCACTGGAGTCAGAGTGCCGCAAAGGCCAGGTTTTCATGATCACCAAATGATTCTCTCCACCCTGGACGGGATGCGGAATTGAGATATTGAAGCTCTGTCAGAAAATAATCCTCTTTTGTGTATCCTGGAAGTGCAGTCTGCCTATGTAGGAGGAGTTTCTCAGAGAATTGCACAGAGGCCACTCAAGAAACCATTTCTTACAGTAGGCACTGTCTTCTGCACTTAATTTGGCCCTTGGATTTTTCATGCCATTTATTGCCACTACCTCAAGGCCAAGCTGTCTAAAACTTGTCTCACTAGTGGGTCTGATTAAGACCAGTCACTAACCCGGGTGGAGAAGTTTTGCCCATTCGCCCTTCTCCCCACCATAGGTATCTTTAGAAAAATAAATGGGTAAGTTTAACTCTCAGTCAATAATAAATATGTTATTGTTTTGTATATAAAAATAAATTATTTATAAAACAAAACAAAACCTAATTATTTGCCATTCACTGAATATTACTGCACCCTACCCACTAAATACTTCAAAAATATAATCTCTTGACCCTGTTTTGGTATTAAGAGCATTACTGACATTTTATAGATGGGAAAGTTGAGGCTTAGAAAGAGAAAGTTACTGATCCAAGGTTTCACAGCTAGAAAAGGGCAGAGAAGGTGCTTGTGACTGCCTCCCCAGTCGTTATTCCCTACAGCGGATGCTGCGTTTTTATAATTGGATGAAAACTTCAAAATAACCCTAAAGAATGGGAAGCAAAGGCTAAATAAATGAAGAGGCTTCTTTTCATACTAAGCCATTCTTATTTCAAGGTTATCTTTTTGAATAGCTACTCCTCTCTCATCCACTACTTTAAGTCTTTCTAAGACAATATTCTGGAAATGCACAGTCACAGGATTGGGTTAATTTCTCCTGCGGCAGCCCAGTTATGCTTCTTGCTAAAACTTCTTTAGGAAAATGGGTATTGTTTTCTTGTTCTTGCCTAATAATAGTGTATATGTACTCATTACAATTTATAGAGCCGTTTGGTAATAAGGTACACATTATTGAACACATGCCATGTCCAGGCATTTAGACCCATGGTACCTGGTCTCACAACCTTTCTGGAAGAGATTTACTAGCTTTGGTTTGCAGATGCTCAGAGAAGTTAATTGGCTTCCCTAGGTCACAGGGTTCTAGTCACCATGTGAATTGAGAACCACAGGTAGAAACAGCCACGCAGTCTGTGTGCTTGACCACCCTGCTAGCCTGTCTACCCAATCACAGCTGTGCTTGGTTCCAGACAAAGGCACAGAGCTCAGGACTCAAACCATTGACTCAAAGCAGGAGGCCTTTTCTGCTGGCTTTACTCTGCTTGGGTATGACTCTTTGGGGCATGTCCCAGACCAGTACTCCTGTCTCACACCTGTCTCATTTGATATCTGCTGCAGGTCACAGAGACACGCACTGGGCCTCTGGGCTGTAACAGCTATGACAATCTGGACTCTGTGAGTTCCGTCCTTCTGCAAAGCACGGAGAGCAAACTGCACCTTCAAGGTAGGAAGCCAGTGGAAAAAGTGGGGTCAGTGTTGGGAGAAGCAGCATGGATGTGATATGGTGGGGAGGGGATCAGGAGAGATGGTGTGAAGGGAGAATAAAGAAGATGAAGCATAGAAAATCTAATGAAAACTGCAAATATGGAAATTAGACCACTATGATATGGTATATACATATACATTTAGAATTTTAACATATGCAGGACATTAAATTTATGATTATTAATTAGTTTTCGGATAGAAAGTAAGGAAATGTGAGCTGTATCTGATCATTTTGATGAAAATGTCTAAATGGTATTATTTATAGATGCCTCAAACCTAATATATTATTAAAGTTTCATATCACATTTCTGCATTTTCTGCATTATTGTTTTTGATTTTCAATCGGCATTATTTTAATCCCCACAAAATAGGACATTTATGGAAATTTTTGATTCTCTGTAATTTTTTTCGCTTTGTTTGCTAATCATTCATAGTCTTAAATATATACATACATGCACATGCTTTTGCAGAGATTACAAATAATTATTCTCAATGCTGACTGGGCTATAGAGAGAAAGATACTTTCAGACATGACTAGTGAAAATGCAACCAGTATAGGGATTAATTTGTTGATGTTTATAAATATCTGTATTTCTTTGGTGTCTGTATATGTGAAGTTTATGTTTGGTTATTCATATATATTTATTATTTTAAAGAAAATATACCCTTTAAAATAGTAATTTCATCCTTATTCACATTATAAAGAGGAGAGGAGATTGCAGGGAACAGTTGAACAAGGCTTTACGTACACAGAGCACTGTTTTTAAAAAGCATAATGTATTATATCAAAAAAGTAAGGATTTTAATTTTTACATGAGAAGACTAAGTGAATTATATTGTGTTAATACAACATAATATTAAGCTGGTACTGATGTTTATAAAGAATTTCCAATAATATGTGAAAACAATTGGATATAATATTAATTATTAAATGAAAAGTTTCTGATTGAATGGATGGCATGATCTTAATAATTTAAAGAGATAAATAAAAATAATGTAGCAAGGAAATAAGTCCAGGTATTAGAAAAGCTTACCTCTAGATCGCTAGGTTACAGATGGTGTATTTTAGGCATCTAGTTTCTTTTCTAACTTCTCTACAATGATTATATATTAACTTTATAGTCAGAAAAAAAATGGCATGCTTTAACTTTGAGCAAACTAAAAATGTGACCTTCTATAAAGGTGCGTAATAAAGGTGATTCTGAATGTCAGTGGGAGAAAGTTCGGTTGAGATTGGCAGGTAAAGCTAAGAAGAGCCTAATATGATTTTTATATTCGGGTTCCTTGGCAACTCTTTGATTCATGCTCCTGTTACATAAGATGGTTAGAAAACATCATCTGTTTTCTTTTTTTTTTCTTTCTTTCTTATTTATTTATTTTGAAACAGAGTCTCACTGTATTGCCAGGCTGGAGTGCAGTGGCGCAATCTCAGCTCACTGCAACCTCTACCTCCCAGGTTCAAGTGATTCTCCTGCCTCAGCTTCCTGAGTAGCTAGGATTACAGGTGCACACCACCATGCCTGGCTAATTTTTGTATTTTTAGTAGAGACGGGATTTCATCTTGTTGGCCAGGCTGGTCTCGAACTCCTGACCTCAAGTGATCAGTCTGCCTCAGCACTCATCCCAAAGTGCTGGGATTACAGGCATGAACCACCACACCCGGCTACATCTTCTGTTTTCTAACCTGCATGGAGGGCTTGGTAAAGTCACTTGAGACCAGTGAATGAAAATCCCTCAGGAAAATTCAGGCCAAGAAAGTGATTTACTATTAAATAATAAAACACAACACACTAGAATCTTAAATACATGGAGCATAACCCTACCATCTTTAGTAGAAAGAAGAGTAGATAGAAAGATTTGCTAATGCCTGTTAAGAAAGTAAATAAGAAAGACAGATTTTCCTTGTGTATGCCAGGATTTTCAATGTGTTAGTTCATGGGATGCCTATAGAGACCTTGTGAAGTGCGAGCCAGGATTTGAATCCAGGCAATGGAGCTCCAGTCTGTGTCTGATCAGCCTGCTGTGCATACTGAGGGTGGAAAGATCTGGGAATTATAATTGGAACAAAAATACAAGGAATTAATGAGATATTCCTACCAAGGGAATTATTGAGCTCTTAGGGACATTTAGAGGTTGATTTACCTGAAGCCAATGCAGCTTAAGGTTCAAGGATTCCATGCCTTCCAAGTGCCCACCTTTTCTCCTTCTAAATACATACTTGGTTTTATATCTAATTTTGAATTAATATTTTTTAAAAACAACTATTGTATAAGACTTATGTTCTCCAAAATCTAGATCTGCCATGAGAACATTATTAGAAGTATGCTATGAATAGAAAGGGTGGTGGCAGGCCTACTGTCCTACCCTAGATGGGTTAGAGTACACCTGGAGGATTGGATCTGTGTTTGAGCATCGTGAATGCCCCAAGAGCGGTGCCGAGAAACTGCAGTTTTTCCTGAGAAAGTGTTTTACTATGATAAATAGTAATAGAAGGTTTAATTGAAACAAAATGACTTGCTGCAGATACCTAAAAGGCTGTCTTGCAGAAAAGAGAATCAACCCCAGTAATATTAATAAAATGGACCAATCCCAATCTAGTAGGAAGGGGGAAATTACAAGGATCCCAGTTTTTAACTCAGCATAAAATGGATCTTTCTAGTACACATTTATGACCAAACCTGGAATGATCTGCTGAAGGATGCAGTGACTCCCTGTTACCAGATGATTATAAGTAGGTTATATTTGGTACAAATGTTATAATAGAGATTATTTAAGTGTCAGTTAGGTTGGGTGATTGAAGTAGGTAGTTTTAAGTTCTTCTCAACACTGATTATAGGATTTTATGAAAATGATGAATTACAAAACCTTTACTGAGACTAACTACATGCCAAAACCGATACACCAGACCCCAGGCATATCATCATAAATCAGTTCAATTCAACAAACATATTTTTAAAGAAGTTGTGTTGGTAATGAGATAGACAAAAAAAATAAAGTGGTGAACAAGACAGACATTGTTTCTGCCCCAAGGAAACATAAATTCTATTAGAGAAGATGAACTTCAAACAAACAATAGTAGGTGTAATAAATTTTAATGGAGAAAAAGTATAAGGTTTATATGGCATTAGACAGTATGGGGACTTAACGTATCAGGGAGTCAGGAAAGTTTTCTGCCAAAAAGATATATAGGATAAGACCTAAAGGATAAATAGGAGGACAAAGGCATGGATTGAGAGGCATACAGAGGATCTTTATGAAGGGATATTCAAAGAAATAAGAAACTCTTGTGAGATTAAACCAGAGACATCAATGGTGAGAAAGACAAGATAATCCTTCAAGTCCTAGAAGCCTCCTGCAGCACATTACTGAGTTGAAAGTTAATTTGAGAGCAATAGATACCATGCAATCATTTTAAAATAGAAGTAGCATGAAGAGATTGATATTTTAGAAAACCATTCTGACTCTTATGTGGGCAGTTAATTAGAGGTGGTGGATTAGAGGTTGGTGACAGTTAGGAGCAATCCCAGAGTTACTTAGGAGGCATTATTATTATTATTATTATTTTTAGACAGAGTCTTGCTCTGTTGCTCAGACTGGAGTGCAGTGGCATGACCTCAGTTCACTGCCTCCCATGTTCAAGCAATTCTCCTGCCTTAGCTTCCTGAGTAGCTGGGATTACAGGCATGAGCCACCATGCCTGGCTAATTTTTTTTTTTTGTATTTTTAGTGGAGACGGGGTTTCACCATGTTGGTCAGGCTGATCTCAAACTCCTGACCTCGTGATCCACCCGCCTAGGCCTCCCAAAGTGTTGGGATTACAGGCATGAGCCACCATGCCCAGCCTCTTAGGCATTATGATGAGGATTTAGTGAAAAGACTAAATAATTTAGATGATTGGGTGAATGGAGTATGGGGATGAGATAGAAAGGATAGATGGGCAAGTATCTATGTTTCAAGATAAGACATCACCTAATAGCAATAATAAAATAAGGCATAGAATTATGGGGATTCAGAAAAGGGAGTGATTCATTCTGTCTGCTCAGGTAGAGGAGTCATAGGAAAAAAAGTTCTGGGGAAGTATCATATTCTCCTAGTGAAAGGCAAACCAAAAGGGCTTCTAAAATATAAGACAGATTATCTCATGATTTTGGAGTGAGCTCATGTTTATTCAGCAGGATGCAAAAATACACCATGTATAAGGCAAAAAAAGGCTGATACATTGTATACATTAAAATTAAAATTGATGTTCATCAAAATTCTATTAATACTATAAGAATACAAGCCATAGAGTGGAAGAAAATATTTGTAATACATGTGCCTGAAAAAGAACACACACACGCACACACACACACACACACACACAATATATATATATAGAATATATATATTTTTAAACTCCTGAAGTTAATAAGAAAAAGGCAAATAGTCTGATAAGAAAAGAAAATGAATGACATGAAAAAGCAATTCACAAATAAGAATGTCAAAATATCAACACTTAGATGTTCAACTCTCCTAGTCAAAAAAAAAACCTGTGTAAATTAAGGTCACAATTTAATATCATAATACAGCAATGAGCATGACTCAGATGAAATAAGACTAACAATATCAAGGAGGGACAATGTGAAGCAATGGGAACTTAGGCACACAGCTTATAGGAACACAAATTGGTACAACCACTTCAGAAAACTCTTGGCAGTATCTAGAAAAGACTGCACATGTTCTTGGCCTATGACCCATCAATTCCAATGCCTATGAAAACATGCTTACCAGAAGACATAAATGTTCACAGCAGCTCTATTTCAAATAACTCCAACCGGAAAGAACTCAAATGTCCATCAACAAGACAATGGATAAATAAATTGTCATACACTCATACAACGAACTACTGTACAGAAATAAGAAAGAATAAACCACTGTTTCATACAACAATATGGAAGAATCTTACAAACACAGCATTGAGTGAAATAAGTCAGACATAAACGAGGTCAGGCTGTGGGATTCTATTTCTAGATTAGTGAAAAAAATTAAAAACAGATGTACAGTTTTAGAAGTCCAGAGAGTGTTAACCTTTAGGGAGAGGAATGAGGCAGTGGCTGAAGGGGTGAGAGATATTTCTGGGGATATTAGTAATGTTCTGTTTTTTTCTTTTTTTCTTTTTTTGTTTGTTTTAATCTGGGTGGCAGCACATGGCTGTGTTTGCTTTGTGAAAATTCAAAAAGCTGTACATGCTTTATTTTTATGTGTGCATTTCTGTATATGCAATATGTCTCTATTAAAGTTTTATTTAATAACGTGTCCTATGTTGACATCCTCTCCAAAGTGAAAACATGAATAAAGCAGAGAGGCATGGGAAAATGGGAGGTGGTTCAGCCAAACTGGAGGACAGGCTGCATGAACTGAGGTTGGAGAAGCCGGAAATGACAGTAGATACTATTTTTTCAGTGCATCCCTATATGCCAGAGATTGTGCTAATTTATTTTTGTTAGATTTATTTTGGCTTATTTATGTATATTTTTATTTTAACTTCTTTTATTTTATAATTGTTTGTATTATATTTTTAATCCTCAACATGATTCCCATGAGGAAGGAATAAATAACATTCCCATTTTGCAGGTGAAGAAACCAGGGCCAAGGGAGGTTATTTAATAAGTGGTTGAGCTGGAATTTTAACTCAGCCTAACTTCAAGCTTCTTCAAATGAGTTTGCTCTATATTTCTCTATTCCTCTTCTCATTCCTTTGAATGAGGCTCGGAGGGCAGATTCTGCAGAAGGTTATTTTGGTGGATTAAGAACAATATCAGTGGCACTCTAATGACTTTCACCTTGTGATGTTTCATGAAATGTTTATTAAAACAAGGCAAAGGTAAAACAAAATAGAAAAAAAGAAGAGGATTGTTGGAGATTAGAAATGAGAAAGAAAGCATCATGAGAATGATCAGAGGCTATTAGTAGTCATAGCAGCAACAGCTCAAATAATAGTAATAACACTAATGGCATAATTATAACTTCTTATTTTCATACTTCTCTTTCCAAGAAGCCCATTGAATGTTTTACTGACATTGTCATGTAATTTAATCTAGTATCCATATGGTGAGGTACGCAGGGAGCAAAGCTGTGCCTCAGTAGCTCACTGATGTGGAAAGGGATGCAGAGAGAATATTCTGCTGAAATCTATGGATGATGCAGAAATGTATTCTTTCATACATTTACTCATTTATTTATTTAGCAATATTTACTGAGCACCAACTGTATGGTCAGGTATGTTTTTAAAGCCAGATATACAGCAGTGAATAAGATAACTGAATCATTTTGGAGCTTATAATTGATGTGTGTGTATGGCAAAAGCAGACAATAAACAAAAAAATGTCTTTATAATCAGAGAAATAATGAAGAAGCAGGTCATGCAGAAACTTGTAGACCATGGCGAAGACTTTAGATTGGATTTTACTCTGGATGCAAGAAGCAAGTGAAAATCTGGGCAGAGAAGTAACTTGACCTAACGTATTTTAAATAGGTCACTATGGTGATTGAGTAAGAAGGACTATAGAGGGCAAGGACAATTATAGGATATCAGTTGTTAGGAGACTGTCATGTTTATCCAGGTGAAAGAACATAGTGGCTTAAATCATGATAGTTGCAATGAAGATGGTGAGAGTTGCCTGAATTTATGGATGTATTTTTAAGGTTGTCCTGCCATGATTTGGTAATGAACTCAAAAATATTTGTGTGAGAAAGAAGTCAAGGATGACTCTAAAGTTTTGCCCGAGTAACTGCAATGGCACAATGGTCACATTGCTATGATGCTACTGGTAAGGACCAGTTTTGATGGGACATGTGGAATTGGGTTTGAACCTAGTTGAGTTTGAACCTAAGTTTGACCAAGTCTGTTTGATATCCAAATGTAGATGTTGAGTGGAAGACATTTGAAAGGTAAGAAGAGAAAACTGAAAATATAAATTAGGATAGAAAAACTTCAATGATCTGAGATTGAACAAGATTACTTTGGGAGAGTGTAGATGAGAAAAAAATTCAGTTGAGTCATGGAGAAATTAATATTAAAAGGTCGTGATGATAGACTGATGATGAAGAACAGGAAAAGGAGGCTGGAGAGTGTCCAGAGAAGTAGGAAGAGAGACAAGAGAGTCTAGTATCTTGGGTGTTAGATAAAGAATGTTTTTCAAAACAGAGATAGCAGTAACTGCATCAAATACTGTGGATAGTGTAATTAAAGTGATAACTGAAAACTGAGTATGATATTTAGCAACACCTGGGTCACTGATGACAAAGGATGTTTTCATTGGAATTCTAGGGATGAAATTCTGGGTAGAATGTAGAATGCATTCAAGAGCAAACTCTACAGCGTAGTATTCCAGTAAATGGCACAGCAGCTTAAGGTGACCAGGAGTAAAGTGATTTTTTAATTTTCTTTTTTAACATAGCAACAACAAAACTTTTGTCCAACGTTGAGAATTTTTCTGTAGAGAGGCAAAAATTGATACTACAAGCAAGGGCGGGTGGTTTTACAATCAAAGTGGGGCAGGTAAGAGTAAATAGGGTCTTGTGTATAATGGAAGTTATTTGCCTTAGATGGACGCATGTATCCTTGGCAGAGAAGGAAAGGAGATTATCTGAGAACAGAGGCTAGTACGATTTATAGATGTAGTAATGGGGGCATTTTCTTGATCTTTATTTCTTGATTACCTATCACAGATTTTAAATTGTATCATTTTTCAGATTTTAATACCTCTGAAATTAGAATGCTTTTTATAATTGATGATGTGTTTTAGTTTAATTAGCAAGGTATCATTTTCTTAGTATACATAAATCAGCAGTATGTTTTATAGTAAATATCTTCTTAGATTGTTAGACTCAATGTCATAAGGTATTTTTCCCAAAAAATTGAGTGAAGTTGTTAGCTTATTCCCAATTTGCAAAAGTTAAAGATGAATGCAAGGAGGATAAAGATCACTGGGAGATGGGAGGCTAGGTCAGGGAAGGGAGATGGGATCAAAGACCACTAACTTGAGGAATCATCTACCCTCTGCCTGAACCTCCAACAGGGCCACCTGAGACTTGTGTTCTGAGAGCATTCTTCAAATCTTCACATTCAAATGGTCTATCTGATTTTGTCTTAAATCATTCTGTTCCTTCTCTTCATCCACCTCTTTTTTCCTTCTTCTCCCAACCTTCTTCTTCCTCTTTGACCTTTTTTTTTTCCTGTGTCTCTGCTTGAAACCTCAGCTCCTTCTAGACTAGGCTGTATTTCCTATCTCTCATGCACCCAGACTCTCCTCATGCCTAAAATGACATCCCCACTCTCTTTTACTGAGTGAGGCCCATCTCTCAATGCCAAGCACAAATGTCCCCTCATCAGAATCATTTCTTCTCCACTCTCTGCCTTGGTTCAGCTCCTCATCTCATCATTTCTCCCTTCAAAGCAGCCTTCTTGTTCAGATCTCACTCCTGCCGATCTGTTGCCTCACAGCAGCCAGTGTGGTCTTCTTAAAACCAAATCAGATTCTTGCTTCCCTGCTCACAGCCCTTCACAACCTCCATGAAGATTTTGGTATACAGTTTAGATTTCTTAACATCAGGCTGTTCAAATGCCTTGCCAGTCTTCTTGGCTTTGCCTTATGCTGTCACCCAGCATATACCATATCCATGCTCCAGGCCAATGCATTTCTTATATTTCACTGCAGGCATCTTTTTAAACCCCTCCCCAGGCTGTTAGATGGTCTGCACACTTCTTCTCTAGGAGTTGCCACACAATAGTATCACCGTTCTGTTATTAATCTGAATCTCCAATTGGCCTAGATTCTTGTTTGGTAAGAACCACCTCTCTCTCTGGCACAATACGTAGAGACTGGTACATAGACACTGCTCAAAAGATATTTGCTGTACAAATGTATGAATGAATGCGTGAATGAATCACCCAGCCCATGGTGAACTGTTTTCTTTGAACCCTTATACTTCTTATCCCACATGATACTGACTTTAGTTCAACCTAATGACCATTTCCTGAGGGCCTATTTCCATGCCATTCTCTGTGCTGTGTTGCACAGCATTCTTCAAAAGGGTATGTGCTTTTGCTATTGCTTTAGATGTTACATCTTCCAGGCAGGGGTCATACCATTGAATCTTCCAAATGCCACCTCTTCTGAGAAGCCTCCTGGCTTCTTTTGCTTCTCTGACCTTCTACATTATGACCACTGTTAATCTCTTTCTTATATAAGGAGATACAATGTAGAATAGTGGTTTCAAAAAAGGCCCTGGAGTCAAAGAGACCTTAGTTCCAGTACTAGTTCTGCCATTTGCTGACTGAGAGGTCTCAAGTAAGTTATGGCAGCCTCTGAGCCTCTATTACTCACTTACTTCCTAAGGTGGTTGTATTATGCATGTAAGAATATACATTATTCCTGGCTTAGATTAAGCATTCAAAAAATGTTAGGTATTATTTTTACCACCTCTATCAATGTGTTATTTGCAAAATATTTGCTTTATTTATATTTGCATCCTCCATGGCATATGTGCTTGGCCAATATCAAGTGCTCATTAAATACATGCTGAATGAATAAATGCAGTGTTCCTCACATAGTTAGGAACTCAGCAAATCCATCCACAAAAACCACAGCCAGTATTTATGGTGTGCCAAATATTAAGAACAACCACAGTGTTAGTCACAGTGGAGGATCACAGTCTAGGGGATTAAACCAAAGGCATATACAAAAAACACATACTTGGTAACTTTAAAGATAATCTCAGTTTGATCAGTTTATTTATGAATCAATCAAGTAATTAATATTTTTCTCAATGGATCTTTATTCAGTATACATTAATTCATCCCTTGTTATTAATCTTCCTAAGTCACAGCCTATTAGGACTGATGCTTGCCTGAAATCACTCAATGGTTCCCCCACATTTGTAGGGTCCCAAATTCCCTTTCTAGCTTCAGTTCTAAAGCCCATTGGAACAATGGAGGTGGAGTTTCCTCTAAGAGGCAATGATAATAACCAACGTGCCCAATCATGCAGATCATCTTTCCTCCAGCTCACCCTCTTCTTTCCCATTTGTCTTTGCTCAGCCATATCCTCTATCAGGGATGCCTTGCTTTCCCATCTCAACCCGCTGCCATTCTACTTAGTCTTCAGGAGCCATTTAACCTGGTATCCTGCATGATCCCATGCACATACATAGGACTGGATAAAAATTTCCCTCCTCTCACCCCTTTATAGCTCTTTGATTACCCCTCATTTACAGCATGATTTTGCTTTTTGCTCATTTGCTCATTTTACTAATTTTTTACTCATTTACTCATTTTACTCTTTTTTTCACTCACCTTGCAACATACTCATTTATGTTTAGGTTTTTATCTTTTCTATTAGAGTACAGACCTCTTTAAAGGCAAGGATTTTTCCTTGCTAATTTTGTATTTTTTAGTATTTAATGTAGTGCCATAGGCATAGGAATTATGTATATATACCTGTGTGTGTGTGTGTGTACATGATTTACATACATGTATTGCTGAATTTAGTTTTTGAATATGATTTGTGCTAGAGTGACAGTGGAAGATAATAGAAGAATAAAGATTATGAGGAAGGGGAAAGGAAGAGAAAGAAGAGTGAAAAGAGAGAAAAGAGGAGGGGAAATAAAGAAGGGGATAGAGGGAGAGGAGAGGGCAGAGCAAGAGGAGCAGTCTGATGAAGAGTAGTGTCGATAATCC